>NC_071508.1:77586673-78836673 GCF_027887155.1 Malaclemys terrapin pileata
GGCAGATCAACAACTGGTGAATGACCCCCTGCTGACATAGGAAAAGTCACTGCCTGGTAAGATGGAGCTATATCCCAACACCTAGTAAATTTTTTCCTATTCCTTTATTTTCGCTCTCTCTCCCTCTCTCTCTTTCTTTTTATTGTTTTAACTTCTTTGATTGTCCCAGGTTTCTTTTTATTTTCAAGAATCTCTTCCCCAGATTTAAAGTTTGGAGCATAGCAGAGGAATTCATATTTGTGACTAGATGGTGTTAACAGAACTCTGATGACATTATGTCACAGAAGAGAACACTTTACACCTATGCATCCGAAGAAGTGGGCTGTAGTCCACGAAAGCTTATGCTCTAATAAATTTGTTAGTCTCTAAGGTGCCACAAGTACTCCTGTTCTTCTCTTTACACCTATGTTGACTTCTTTTTAGAACAACAGGAGAAAGACCACATGGCAAGGGGTATTACTAAAGGGATATGGAGCTTTTCATAGAATCATAGACTTTAAGATCAGAAGGGACCATTATGATCATCTAGTCTGACCTCCTGCACAATGCAGGCCACAGAATCTCACTCACCCACTCCTGTATCAAACCTGTGTCTGAGCCATTGAAGTCCTCAAATCATGGTTTAGAAGTGACTTCAAGATGCAGAGAATCTTCCAGCAAGTGACCCATGCCCCATGCTGCAGAGGAAGGTTTAAATCTTGTCTGGGTCAGCAGTGACAAAATCATTACTATCTAAGGGTAGTTTTGTCAAGAATATAAATGTTTGGTATTCTGAGGCCAGTTCCTAGTGGGCGAAAGTACAAATCCCAAAACCCACCACTACAGTTTGCTCCCTTGCTAGCAGCCTCAGCAGAAAGGCCAAGGACTAAATTCTCAAGGAGTTAGAACTCCCTGCACTCTCCTAGCAGTGTCTGTCCAGGTCAGGGCTAAGGCACATTTTGTGTGTGTGTGTGTGTGAGAGAGAGAGAGAGATAGAGAGAGAAATTACTTCAGTTTGCAGAGCCATCAGACTCTCCTGTCTTTCTCCATCACTGAAATCTCTTAAAATTCAACCCTGGAATTTTTTTTCAGACAGTTGGTGGTGACATTGTCCTGCTCCTTAGTAGGAGATCTTCTTGTGGCCAGGACTGCAGTGACACTAGGCAGAGGACAAGCAAAGTATGAGAAGTGACTCACTGATTTTGCGTGTGATGGGAAATGCCCGTCATGACCCATTAGCTTGAGAACTTAAAAATGTGATTAATTTTTCATACCAAGTTACAAAACAAACCTTAATGAGAAAATAAAGTTTAAAAACTGAAGCATGTGCTTGAAAATGTCCTATTCCTCTTGATCAAAATATGATATATTTTATGATTCATTGTGGAAATGCAGGACGTGGTTAGTGTCTTTTCTTTAGGTCAGTGGATCACCCAGGCACTGTGAATAGTAATACCATAAAACTGCCATGAACGATACTTTCTTTCAACCACATTTTTCACCATTACTGTTCTGTGTGTTTTGATTTAAAACTTCAGACATGAAAAAAGAGCTAAATTCAATTACTCAAGCAGGTGGTCAGATACCCTGGCAATGAGAGATAGATATCCATATATGGAGATTAGATCAGAGAAAATCCATCCAGACAACTAAACCAGCAGAATGTTGAGTGGCAGCAACCTCCAATGAGAATACAAAATAGAACCATTACATCATCCGAACAAACTGTCATTACCTGAGCAGTGATCTTGATGATAATTCATTGGCACCTACAACTGATCAACCCCTTTGTTAGTGTACAATATAATGTACTGTTGTTTCTGTCCATTGTATTTACTGGTAACAAACCATGATACAGGGAGAATGACAAGCATACCACAAAGTTCCCAGTATTTTATTACCTGAATGTGGCTGCTTTCTGAAACACTAGAAGACTGGCTACCTTGAGAAATCTCCCACCTTGTCTGTGCATCTTTGCCTCTGGTAACAGCTCCCAATTTACATCAAGAAAGATTTTCAGAGGAAATCCTCTCCTCCTGTTCATCACAGATAGGATGCAATCCTCACAAAGCTGTAGAATATCCATTTTCCACTTCTTCAAAACATGTGTGTGAATTCTTTAGTTCTAGTGAATGGTCCCAGGCTGACAGCCTTGGAAACTGATGCCTTCTATCTGCAGAACAAGTGCAGCAAGGGAAGTAGTAGCATGAACTTATACTTCACTGCTCCAGGCCAATTTAGCTAGGGAATTAGGGAGACCAGTTCACATAGTGAAGAGAGAATCATACAGGTTGCACACCCATTCAGTCTCTGGCATCTCTGATGAGTCTGCTAATAAAAAGGGGTAATTAGAAGCATCATGTTTGATCGTAGCTTTTTGTAATGTCCACTAAATACTGGAATTAACACTAAATACTGAAATTAAACCCAACATCCTCACTTCATACAGGCCACCAAAGAGCTACCCACTAGTAACATATTTTAGTCATTGCTAAGTTAGGCTGAATCAATATAGAAATGGTCTTCTAGAGGTGAAAGATTCCATATGCAGTTCCTAATATACTGAGCCATCATATTAACCTAGGACACAATTTCTGGCCAAATGTGCTTTAAATTAATTTGAACATGAACTACATTTTCCTTTCTGGTCTACTTTAAATGTTGGGAGACTGAACAGATTTGTAAAGTATGGGCTATTTTTATGAACTCAGAGGGAGAAGGAAAGCAAACATTTGATCTTCACTATCCTGATTAGCCTGGCCTGGGTGAGGTATGCTGTGTATTGGCACAACTTCCAAACTGGTAAGATTATAATGTAGGGTATATATTGTGTGTATTACTGGCCTCTGATGGTTGGAGGCCTATAAGCTATTATATACTATGTTGGTTACTGTGTTATAAATGCATTGGCTGTATTCATCCTTGTATCTCAGAACTAAGGGACACTCTTCTTCTACTCAAGTGGTAGAGACCTGAACTGAGGGCATATGTATGATATAACAGATGACAATTATGTTCATGTGACAGTTACCAAGTGAACAGCAACTCTGATCTCTTCTGGCCTTTGAGTGCCCCTTTCAGGCCACTAGCCATTGATCAGTGACTCTGAAAAAGACTTGGGGGTCATGGTGAATAATCATCTGAACATGAACTATGGCAATACCAAAGCTAAAAGAGCTAATGCAATCCTTGGATGTATAAACAGGAAAATATCAAGTAGGACTAGGAAGGTTATTTTAGCTCTTTATTTGGCACTTATTCTGTACTCATTTCTGCTGGAATAGTGTCCAGTTCTCATGTCGGCAATTCAAGAAGGATGTTGAAAAATTGGAGAGAGTGCAGAGAAGAGCCATGAAAATGATTAAAAGATCGGGAAACAGGCCTTATAGTTATAGAGTCATGGAGCTCAATCTATTTAGATTAACAAAGAGAAGGCTGAAGGGTGACTTGATCACAGTTTAGAAGTACCTACATGGAAAACAAATATTTTATAATGGGATTTTCAATCAGGCAAAGGTACAACAAGATCCAATGGCTAAAAATTACAGGTAGACAAATTCAGACTGGAAATAAGGTGCAAATTTTTAACAGTGAGGGTAATTAACCATGGGAACAATTTACCAAGGGTCATGGTGGATTCTCCATAACTGGCATTTTTAAAATCAATATGGGATTTTTTTCTAAAATATATGCTCTACTTCAAACAGGAATTAATTCTGGTTACTTCTCTGGACTGTGTTATACAAGAAGTCAGACTAGATAATCACAATGGTCCCTTCTGGCCTTGGAATCTATGAATTTTTGAACATGTTTCTCAGGGTGGAATCACATGATTCTCCCACCCTCAGGCCTGGCCCTGGGTTACTGTCATCTGTGTATCAATCATGTAAATCTGACCTATGTCTAGATCCTGTGATTTTCTTCCCTCCAAGAGTGACAGCAGTGATGATCAGTGACTAAACAGCTTTCTTAAAGCAAAGTATTATTTATTAGAAAACAGAGACACAAGGTGGGTGAGGTAATATCTTGTATTGGACCAACTTCTGATTTTGAACTGCTAGTTATTAAAATACAAGCATTTCAGAGAAAACACACCTTGTAAACAATAAATCAGTCTGTGCATTTGCCTGACTTTCTCTAAGCCTTACCATTCCCTTCATCTTGGGGGAAAATCCAACTCTTTCAGTCTCCCAGTGTCAGTCTGTTTCTTCCTAGGCAGCTCCCACAATTGACTCCTACCCCCACCTTCTTCTCCTGAGAAGGGCTTGTAACTGTTCAGAATGTTTTTGATCACCAGGCTCCCAGCTTTGGCAAAAGAAGGCTTGTTATTTGTTAGAGTGAGGACACAGGATCCTTGCAGCTAGGAACCTACCACATTCTCTTTCAAGCGTGTGCTGGGATGGTCTTATCTGCAAAACTATTGTGTTGTCTTCTTGTTTTTTCTTCCCACAGACCCCTGTTAAGTTAGATCAATGCATTGGTATAGGAAAATTTTACAACCCAATGTATAACTACTACCCCTAATTGCCTGGTCACATAGTGTTCATCATCTTATATTATTACATGGTATTTCCACTACAGTCCATATTTGTACAGACATGGACTGGTTACACAGATTTGAAAATGATGGTATGTTCCTTTTGCCACAACATCCATTCCTAAAAACAGCTCTATCTTAAATCGGGGTGGTTTGGTATTGCGAGAATCACTCTGTCTGTCGGCAGGGTAGTAGACAGATTTTCTTATTATTATTTTCTATTATTCTGTTGCATCTACAACAAATAATAGATGTGCACTTTCTGTACCGAGAGTCAGAGCACAGTTAAGTATGGTGTATAAGCTTCCAGTGTATGATGCATAAAAGCCATTTGGATACATAATTCAGCTTTGAGGGCAGTGAGCCAGTCCAGTAAACTTCACTAGCAGTTGGGGTTTTTTATGTTTTTGCTAAATAGAAAGTTACTGTACAGTTACATCCCCATTATATATGATATTAATAAATGTGCCACTAGGACAGTCTGCTCTTTTAAGTAACTCGGCTAATCTGCACACATTATGCTGGATTTATTCAGCAGTATAAAATTTCTGGAGAAAGCAATGAAGCAGCCTGATTATAGAATCTAAATTTACTATCATCTCTGCATTTGTGGCATCAGGAAAAGGGAATAAAATTTAAAGGAAGAGGATTTGGATACGAATGACTGCAGTTTACTCTGTTGGTGTCAATGGGACCGTTCCTAGCTGCATTGTCTCCCTATCTCCATTATTTAAAAAAAAAAAAACCTTCTTTCTTCATGGGCTGTAAAATATTCCAACTGTTATAGACCTCTGAGACACTAAGTCTCATTTTTAAATGATAGTAAATATGCATTGACACTCCAGGGTTCTAAGACAGTATCTGGGGGGGGGGGGGAGGGACTTGGTGCTGCAGAGCATGTGCAGCGTCCATCCATTAACACTCCAAGACCTCTGGGATATCTCTGAAACCCTTCACTTTTCTCAGAGATAGAGAAGAGGAGCTTTTACCCATGGAAAAAGGAGAACATGCATGTTAGCTTGCAGATTCTTTGGCTAGTCATTATCTGTCCTCCCAGGATAGCGGTGGAAAGACCATACAGTAAAGGATACAGAATGGAAGGTGCTTCTCACAGGACTGAAGACATATGGAGTCAGACATCTGCACTTACTCCAGCTAAATACAGGGTGTATCTTGAATCTAAACATACCTGCTCTAGCATTTGAGCTGTAGAAGAATCTCACTCAGTTGATGCTACTATTAAAATTTACTTTTCCTCCAGGCACTCATGTACAATATGGTCACATATTTCTCTCTGCCCCTTTAATACACCTCCGGCATCTATGTTCAAAGACAAAACCAGCTTAGTACGTTCACACAGGCCTCATAGTCACACATTCCTGCTCAGCCTTGTTGCACCTCAGTCATTCAGTGGGCACCCATGCAAAGTACAGTTGGCCACTTGACCCTGTCACTATCTGATCCCAAAGCAACAGCTCTAACAGGTGAGCTAAAGCTAAATCTCTATTAGTTCTGTTGATAGTAGGAGCTGTTATATCAGCTCCACAAGTCTCCAGACACTAGAGGACTAGACTATTACAGTGGCCTGTCAGGGAATTTAGAAACAGCAAGGAGTTCATCATTTCTGTTCAAATTGTCATGCTTTATTCACCCTTAGAACCCAAAAGACAAGTACTCAGATCCTGAGGAAGGGAAAGGAAACAGCTCTACTTTGGTCCAGTCACCTCCTTCTCTGTCTTCCTCCTGCTCTATCCCCTCAATCTCACCTTCTTAGCCCTCTACCAAACAATTAAGAAGCTTGCCCTCCAAGGGATTGTATATGCTCATTCTACCAGACTATCTTCCCTCTGTGACCTGCCGCTTCCCGCAGCTCCCATTGGCCAGGAACGGTGAACTGCAGCCACTGAGAGGTGCAGGGGGCCCTGCCTGAGGATGGTCAATGAAAGCAAAATGTCTCATGACCCGCAATCAGATTACCCTGAAAGGCCCCGGGCCACAGGTTGCCCACCAGGGCCAGCTCTAGGTTTTTTGCCACCCCAAGCAAAAAAACCAACCAAACAAAAAAAAAATGGAGTGCCGCTGCTGAAGCAAAAGAACCCCCAAAAAACGGAGTGCTGCCCCAAAGGGCCGGAATGCTGCCCCTTGAGAAGTGCCGCCCTAAGCACATGCTTGGAACGCTGGTGCCTAGAACCGGCCCTGTTGCCCACCACTGCAACAGAGGCGTCCATAATGAACACATTATCCATAAACCTGTAATGCTCAACAAATGAGTTAAAGTGAAAAGCCATGGCAAAAAAGAATCATATTTAAATACATTAAGAGCTCAAGAGGTATAGATTTGACAGGATGATCCAATTTCATGCTACATTAATATAAATAGCTCTAATTTTACACACACTTGTATTAGAATGATCCTTTATTTTTCAGGATCAAACTACAGTATCACATGGATATTTAAACAAATTATCCTTGCTTTGACTTTAACCAGAATCCCCTTGCATCAGCTGAAGAACAACATATAAAAAGGGCCACTGATCTTATTTTAATGTACGGGAAATGTGTGCCCTCTGCAGGACAAAATCAGACCTGCTTAAGGAGCTGTGATTTATGCTACCTCCTAATGGCTGAAGAACTACTAACAGAATATAAGTTCTGTTAGGAACAAGAAATGGTGAAGATTCTCTTGCAGCACAAGTGATCAGGACCTATCTTCTTGAAACAGAAGGCCTTACAGTTTGTTGCCTGTTAAAAGCTGGTGTAGAGCTGCACAAAAGAAACCATTTGCAGTGCACATCAGCAACAAACATTATTGGTCATACCAAACCCATAAACAATGCTATAGATCATTGAGCACCATCAATTGTCACATTATGTATTAACTATTTGTTTACATACAGACATAAAGCAGTCTTGTAACATTCTCCATGCTGAACATGTATGCATTAGTTGATGAATCATCCATCTGGGTGCAGCTATGCAGTATTACATTATCCATGAAAGCTAAAGGCATGGGAATGAATGGTGCTATCTATCTTATAAAGGCTTTTTCAGTATTTTAGAACTGCTGGCTCCAGGGGGTTGCATGTGGGGATGCACTGTCAAGGGACCATGATGGGAGGGAGAGGACAGGCCTTAAAGCTGATGACACTCAGGCGATGTCTACACTGTGAGCTAGGGCATGTGATTCCCCTGATCATGTATACCAATTTGTGCTAGCTTTCATTGATGGCATGAGTATAAATAGCAGTGTAGCTGCAGTAGCACAGGTAGTGGCAGCGGAGGCTCGGATGATCCATGTCTAGTATAAACCCATCTAAAACCAGTGGGTATGTAGTTGCTACAGTTCAGCTGTGCTTCCACTCCTGCTACCTGTTTTATGGTGGTTACAGTACTACCTATACCCTTTCTATCTCAATGAAAGCTAGAGCACTTACATATATATGAACAGGAGAATCACACCTCTAGCTCGTAGGGTAGCTATAGCCTAAGGTTTTTGTTCTCTTACTCGTCGTTTGTTTAGATTATAAATTCTTTGCCGTACAGACTATCTCTTTGAATGCGTATGTACAATGTCTAGCACAATAGGGCCCTGATCTGGGTTGGAGCACCTAGGTACTACTGTATTACAAATAGAAATAATGACAAAACCAGGTGTGGAGGCAGAAGGCCTCCATGCAAATGACTTGCAAATGAACTTCAATGCACAATGAATTTTCAGCAGCAACCCTTACAGGAGTGCCAGGCAAATCCGATCTGATATCTGATCTAATCTTATTCCATGTTACATCACATGTATTCTGGGGTCAAAACGACAGTGGACATTTATATGGATAACACAAAAATACAGAGTTATAGCTGTTAAAGATAACAGAAATGTTGGAAAGGTTATTAAACCTCATGCTTCAGAGTTTAAACCCATCCCTACTATTATAGATTACTATGAGATTTAATAAGGGGGGAAGATTATGCCACAACTGTTCTTACAGCTTCTGAAGCATTTGGTACTAGCTGCTGTCAGACCTCAGGTCTGACCCAGGGTGGCAATTCTCATCTTCCTATGTTCCAAATGCTGCAGTAACAGTCTACAGAGGGGTAAGAAACAAAATGTTCAGTTCCCCCTGGCTCTTGTCTCTTGCAGGTCACAGTACTTATTTGTATGAGCTGGGGATCGAGATGGGGAGTCCCCCTTTGTGCTGTTCTCACTCCAGTGATGACTAAAAGACCTAATGTCTGCTAAGCAAAACCATTTCTCCTCGGGCTGATTGATCTCGTTGGTAATTTACACCAAAGGTTATTGCCTACATCATTTTATTTAACCTCAGGTTGCTCTTAGTTTCCATCAAAAGATTATGAGCACAGTCACTTTCCTTCGGTTCTGAATGACTGAATGCCATAGAAGAGAGATTAGAAATCCTGCAGAGTTCCTTTTAGAAAATGAGAAAAGAAAAGTCAGTAAATCAACTTGGTTTCCAGCTTGGCAGCCTCTTTATTGTAAATGTTTCACGTAAAGCATAATGACCTTGCAGTAGAAGTAATGAGCAAGAGAACAAGTGAGATTGTTCACTTGGCCCAATAGAAGACATGCCTGGTTTAACATAGCAGTATTAACAAGAAAACTGACCCTGTAACATTTAACGTAGGGTGCTATTTGGAAAGCAGAATACCTAGCAAAGAGGAAAGAAAGGTGGACTGGAGGATCATGCTTTAGAAGTACAGAGACTTTCACCTTTATGTGAAATCCAGCCCAAACTGAAGTGTCATTACAATATGTTGCCTGTGCAATGACCCTCTGTGAAATGCATTGGGTGTTCTCTTAGGCAAGATGAGCACCTCAGAGTATCACCACCACCCCCCATCAGATTTGGCAATGAGTAGCACATTAGCAGGAAGCCTTGCACCTGTGCTCTGGTTTCATTCTCCACTGTTATCATTTTGCACTATTCATAAGTGCCCAATATGTGTTTGTTATAATGAACAATTTTAAATAATTATTTACCCAATAGTCATACCTCATGAGTCCCCAGATCACACCATGCTAGAATGATCTTCATGCTCCTACAACTTTCTTCCATCAACAAGCCTCACATACCATTACAATATTCTGGTGTTTGACCTTCTTTACTCTTTCCCATTGTATAGTGGTACAAATACTTCTGCTTTCTTAGTCTTACCTTCCTTCTGAATTCTCCAACCACTCTTTAGATGATTTTCTGCCATTTCTTTTTTTCACTCCATGCGGTTGAGATTTGACACAAGTTTATATATGTTTTTTTCATCTTCCAAGTTGCCTGTGTGACCTCTTAGTAAAGTCATCTGTGGTCCCAATTCAAGATATCATCCATATTCAGAAAAGCACTTAAACATGGACTTAGATGCTTTTCTGAATCAGGGCCCCAAATCATAACTAATCTCCTTTGTGAAGTGCTTTGAAACTCTTAGATGAAAAGTGTTCTCTAAGAGCAAAGTATTATTTTATTAATGGCCCAATTCTGATAGCGTTATTACAAATGTTGAGTAGCATCTTACTCCACAAGTAGTTCCACTGACTTTCATGGACTGGTCCTGGTGAAAGGTACTATTCATTGTTAGTAATGGTGTCGGAATATATAATATTATCATCCCTCCTTCCAAAAAGAATTTCTGACCAGCTTTCCCTTCTCTCTCCCCAGTGCATGCTCAGACAGCATCACTGTGTTCACATATTCCTGAAATCCACTGCCTCCAATACCCCTGTAGAACATTTTCCTTCCCCTACTCTTCATTTCCATTCTTGTCTTACCAGCAACTACTACTTTAAACTAAGCTCTGCAGAAAGAACAAAGTGTTTTTTGCTCTCTCCTCACTTATTCAGGTCATCCAGGGTCTCACTTTGTTCTTCTTAAACTCTTTTCTGTCACTCAGAATTTATAGTCTTTGTTAAATGGAATTTAGTGCTAGTGGAAGTTGCCTGATTGACAGCCCTGGAGATTGATGGTCCCTGCTTATGTAGAGAGCAGGGATAGCACAGGCATCCATACAGATTTCTCTCATATTGCCTTACCAGTGTGCTTCACTGTCCCTGACCTGGAAGGATTACTTCTAGGTGTGAGAAATACTTGAGTCTCCAGGCTTAGCACCAAAGGCATGTTGCCAGGACTGTGTAAGGGAAGCTTACTGTTGGAAAACGTTCACAGAGAAGTTCAATTTCCAAGCCTGACAGTGTGGCTCCTTTTGGCTCCAGAAAATTCACTCCAGCATTTGAAGGGGGTGGGGAGAGAATGATAGTTTGACTCTGGCTTTATTGGTACAAGCAGGATATACTCACTTGTCACTTCTTTGGTCCTGTATTAGAAAACCAAACTCAAGCCCCCTAGCTGATGTATCCTTGACTGGCCAGCATTGCAAACACATCTGAGTCTAATGGAATAAGCACATCTTTCATCTTCAGCAGCTTTACAGTTCCTACACATCAGGAGCTCTTGCCAAAGTCCACAAATATCTGCTTGACTTTACTTGGCTAAGTTACAGAGAATGCATATTTATTATTCACTCCAGGCAGTAGCTACTAGTCTAAGAGCCTATGCCTTGGATCAGAGCATGAAAACCCTCTTTATAATGACATGGGCATTGTTCCAAAGCAAAACCTAATGTAAACCATTGCTTCATAAATGAATTGCGCAACTGAAGTGAATGGATGGAAAGTTGTCCTGTCAACTGGTATCTTGGTTAGCAATGACCTACTCATTATCCTTAGCCATTGCAGTCTGTCAGAGTGCTTCCAACAGACCTACTGTGGAAAGTAATGAATGTCGGTAGAGAAAATACAACATAGCGCATGAAGGAATACCACCACTCACTCCACATAAATACAAACCCCTACACTCCATGGAAAGAAACATAGGGTGACAGCAAGAGATATGATTAAAGACACAGGTTAGGTAGTCTGGAGATGTGTGTTTGACGCACAGGTCAGTCACAGACCTCCTGTGTGACCATAGACAAGTCATTTTTACTTCTGTGTGCCTCTATTTATAAACTAAAATTGATACTTATCCATGTGATTAATGATAAATTCATGAGTGTTGTAATGCTCAGATGGAATGTCCATTGTATGTGTAAAGTACTGTTTATTCCTTTCTATAATTTTCTGTATATAGAATGCTATACGTACTTTTTTATATATACCAGTATAAAGCAGCTCTTTCCTCACTTCTTTTATGATGGACTTTATCACAAGCCACATATGTCAGGATTCTTATTTTTTTCTTAATAGTAATTTTATGTACATATTAGAGCTAGGTGGAGAAAAGTAAATCCGTTTCACAGATTTTGATATTTCAGATCTTAAAATTTTCCACAAAAGGGAATGGAGCTCCAGCTCCAGCACAGTCTGCCTCCCAGGCTGCCCCAGAGCTGTGAACTCTGGAACCCCAAGAAGCCCAGGCTACCAAGGAACCACAAATCTGGCAGCTTGTAAGCCGGGACTCTAGGGCAACCTGGTTCTCACCTTCTTGTCAGCCTCTCAAGTGGGCAAGCAGCTGAGCTGGCAGGAAACCAACTGGGTTTCTGATGGAACTCTGTCTCCAAAGGAATTACATTAAAATTGAACTGTCTCTCTGTGGAACATTTCAGTTTCAACAAATCAGCAAATCCCTACCAGAAAAAATGTTTTGACAGAATTTTTCTGATCAGCGCTATATATGAAAGTCTTAGAAGGATTAGTAAATGTCGATTTCACTGAACCACACAAACCGACCAAAAAAAATAATAATAATACCATCAATAATAAACAAAATTTACAAATAAGCAAAGTAAAAAAAATACTGCTTGTGAATTTATTGGAATTTGAGTTAAGGATATTTACTATGTATATTTTGACATATGATGTTGACACTTTGTGTTTTAACAAATATAAAGCTATAACTTTTTGAATCTCAATGTCTACTGTCATTAAATAATTGCCCAACCCTCAACCAAGCTCCCCTCCCCACATAATTTCCCCCAACTGTGAACATTTAAATTGATCCAAAAAATTGGGTGGAAATATGCTTAAAACCCATAATTTTGTACAACTGTGAAAATTTTAATAAATAAAAATAGAAAAACATGCTTGAAAATAAATAGTGATGTCTGTCAAAATAATTAAAAAACAGATTCTTCCAAACCTATTGTTGGAATTATTAATAATATTTGAAATTATTCATGTTAATATGAGAAACCACCAAACACCAATTTAACCATAAATTCCTTTATTAAATTCAAAGGCCAAATGATACTTATACAATTGTTCTAAACATGCCTAAAAAAAGTCTCAATAATAAACAATTTACTACATCCAAACAGTAAAAAAACATTTATAAGCATTTGCTCAAGATACTTACAAATGGGATAAAGCCAGGAGTGTTCAGACCCATGTTGGTTGACCCATGTTGGTCGGCTCTAATGTGATGAGGCAGGTAGTAACAATGAACCCTTGAAGAGTTTACTTTTTATACACTTTTATAAACAAGTGATGTTATTGCCAGTTACTGACTTCAGCAAAAAACAATTGCAGGCAGTTCACCCTTATCTCCAGTCTCAATCCAGATAAGATTTACAACTGCCTTTCTTCCCAAGGCCTTTCCTTCCCTCCTTCTTGCTGTCCAATTATTTTCCCATTGCACCTGGGTTCACATAGGCTTTAATACTGGTGTGTGGGTTGGAGAAGGGCTGTGTTGGCTCATTTTAAGACAGATTCTCCTTCTTTTATTTAAAACCATTTGCAGTCACCCCTATCAGTCAGAGTCCTTCTTTTTAGAAACTTCTGCTAATCTCATTAGTTATTCTTTGAACCAGACATCCTCCCTATTTTATTCCTTCTGGCCTTATCACTTACTATTTTCAAGGCCTTCCTTCTATTTGCTTGTCAGGGCCTTTCTTTACAACACATATATATTTCCTTAACCAAACTTAAGCTAACTTTAATTCTTCATGTGACCAGGTGCCTGTATGGGCCACACTGCGAATGCTATACTCAGGGCAGATGGCAAGGAATAGGGCAGACAATCCCCCAAACTGGTGGTTTATTTCATAATTAGATTCACCAAGCCAGTAACAAAGCAGCTTCTGTAATACCACACTGGTCACTAAGAAGTCAAATACCATCTCCTTTAGGACTTCCAGCCCAGGACCCCAATCTAGACATCTAAGTCCAATACAATGAGAGGTTATTTGAATACCTGATTCACCATATGTGAGGTTCACCAATCCCAAAGGACTGGATACTGAGTCTCAGATCTTACCCAATAATCATGCAGATGCCAATCCTTTAATAACTAAAATACTGAAGGTTTAATAATAAAAAGGAAAAGAAAGAAGAGAGTTGCAGAAAGTTGAAAGTTCAATATACTCACAGATATGAGAAAGGTCCTTAGGTCAGTTTCATAGCAGAGATGATGAGGCTGCTGATTCGTAAAAGTCTTTCTGGAATCAATTTAAAAGATTATAGTCCAGGTAGGTTTCAGAGTGGTAGCCGTGTTAGTCTGTATCAGCAAAAAGAACGAGGAGTATATGTGGCACCTTACAGACTAACAAATTTATTTGAGCATCAGCTTTTGTGGGCTAAAACCCACTTCATCGGATGCATGCAATGGAAAATACAATAGGAAGATATATATACACAGAGAACATGAAAAAAATGGGTGTAGTCATACCAACTATAACAAGACTAATCAATTAAGGTGGGATATTATTAGCAGGAGAAAAAAAAACTTTTATAGTGATAATCAGGATGGCCCATTTCAGGTAGAGTCTGTTCAAGTTCTTCCATGAGAATTCCAGGAAAATCCAGAATTAATGTTGTGGTTTAGACCTTCCCTGTTAAAGTTTAAGCAGACCTGAGATAAAACGAATAAGGCCTGAAGCTTTCTTTATAGTTCTCCAGCAAACTGCTCTAGGACATCTCCTTGAAATTCACATATGAGTAGATTTGTCTTGATTACATTTCAATGCCTCTTGTTAAGTTGTTATGGGTCATACCCAAGTTGACCAGTCTGTCAGTGTCACACTTTAATTTTATACTTATCCTACACCTCTATATAATATATTATACGTATGTAATGTTTTTTCTCTGTTACATACATAAATAAAAGTTACAGTGAGAAACAGCCAGGAAAGCATGCTGAGAGACTGGCACTGTGGCAAAGTAGAAAACCCCAGTGCATGAAGTGTTGATTTAGACCCATGCCAATCACATGGGTGACTGGGGGTGAGGATATAAAGGTACAGGAAAGGTGTCTGTGATAGTGGCTACCTTGAAGGAAAGGAGTGTCCTTTCCCTTCCTAGCTGGCTAAGAAGCTCGAAAGATCTGACAAATGGAGCCTATTGTTCTCAGTAGATAGGGTTTTTTTTTTGTTTTGCGTTGTTTTAAATCCTTTGTTTCCTGTGGCTGCTGAAAGACTTATTTGTCCTCCCTGTCTGGTGGTCCTGTACATGCAGCCAAACAAACTAGGGCCTGGTCTACACTGGGGGAGGGATCAATCTAAGTTATTCAACTTCAGCTACGTGAGTAACGTAGCTGAAGTCAACATACTTAGATCAACTTACCGTGGTGTCTTCACCGCGGTGAGTCGACTGCTGCCACTCCCCCATCGACTCTGCCTGTGCCTCTTGCCAAGCTGGAGTACAGGAGTCGACACGATAAATCGATCCCCGTTGGATCGATCACTGCCCGCCGATCCGGCCGGTAGTGAAGACATACCCTAGGTTTCATCCACTTAATAATGAGAGTCAAAACTTTAAAACAACCCACACCAAATCTTACAGGAAGCCAGCGTAGAGACTTCAGAGTGGGAGTGATGTGAGATCCTAAAGACTTGAGCTCTGAATGAGCAGCGTCCTTGAAATAATAATGTCAGGAACCCCAGAAAACAAAGAATTAGAGTAATCTAGCCTTAATAAAATGAGAGTATTCATTCGCCATTCTAAATCATTCTCAGTAAGGGATTTTTTTTATCCTGGGGATATTTCTGGACTGTTGACATCTCCTAGTAATAGATCAAAAGTAGAGTCTTATTTGATAAATAATGATCATTTAAAAAAATATTGAAGTAAATTAAATGTCACACAAATAAAATATACTTGTTTATTAAACATATAGGGAGAGATCCTCAGATGGTGTGAACTGAAGTCAATAGAGTTATGCTGATGTATAGCAGCTAAGCATCTAGCCATAGTCCTTACTTAAAATCCCACCTGGCCTTTAGGAAAGCAACCATCCTTTTTTTACAATTTAGTGCTAATCAGTGGAAATCTTGAGAGAAGAAAATCCTCTGTAGGACTAGAGAATAGTAGGGAATTCAAGAAGAGTACTCATATGCTTAAAGTTAATTATTTGCTTAAGAGATTTGCTGTGTTGGGGCCTGAAACAGCACAAGAGGCACTCATGACTCCTGAGTTCTACCACTGGCTCTGCCAGTGACTCCCTATTATGACTTTGGACAATTGTTTAAACTATGTTGCCTCGGTTTTCCCCTTGTATAAAATGGGTGTAATAGAAATACCTACCATACATGAATGTTGTGAGGCTTTATGAATTAAGGTTTGTAAAACACTGGCATACCTGGAGAAAATATGCTATGGAAAGGCAAAGTATTTTAGATGGACAAAGAAAAAATAGTGAGATCTCTGAAGCTAACTCCTTGGTATTGATTCTTTTTATTTTATTTTTTAAAAATGTGTCAGATATCTGTAGTTAATCGCAGGTGCAGGGAAGCTGACAATGAGAAAAAAATTGGAGAACATGTGTTCTATTCTTGCAAAATGGTTCATTTGGCATATACTATTGTCACAAGGATGTGACTTGACAAAGGTTGCCTCCTCCAAACTAGAAGGAAAGTGTACAAGCTCCAAGCTTGATTTTGTCTCCTAGCACAGAGAGGACCAAAGTCAGATGTTTTATGGGCTATTTGTGCCAGGAAAAAATGTATCAGAGGTGGCTGGGGGCTATTGTATGCCCAAGGCACTGCAGGACATGTAGAGATCAGCATTGGAAAAAAAATATCTAGCTTTTTTTAAAAAACAAAAACAAAACTACTCTTCCATAGCATTCTAAATCATTATACAAATTATTCATGTGGTTTTTATTATTAATTATTATTATTATTATTAAGCAGAAGAGCTAGTCAAGTGTGTGCTGTAAATTGGAAAATAAATTTCCCTACAAACTTTTTCAGGGTATATAGAGTTGTCACTGAGATTTCATGGCTGCTGTGATGAATTGCCATTATGATATCATTCTCATAAAGAGAAGAATAAAGAAGTACTTTCACACCAGAGCAAACATAAAAAATTAAAAGACAATTTAGCCAAGAGAAAACTGACTTAGCCAATCTTTCCCACTGATCTCTTTGCTGTTTTCAAAGAAATATTCTTTATGCTAAAGACTTTCCACTTGAAGGGCTGGCTTCCTCTTTGACCCACAGTGAAGTTATTATGCCCTTGTAGTCCTCAGTCACGGAGATGCCTGTAATATGCCAAAATTGGCCCAAGTCTGAGGCAGTGCAATCTGTAAGAATGAGCAGAGGACTGGAAGCTTGGAGCACTTGCATTTTAATCCAAGCTCTAATGTCAGCTCCTTCTCTGGGCTTAGCCTAGGTGCTTCAGCTCACTGCATGGCTTTCCTCACCTTTAAGCTGGAGATAATACTACTGATGGACATCAAAGGCGTAATCAGTTAACATCTGAAAAGCACTTGTTATTAAAATAAACATTATGACTTCACTGCAGGGGAAGCAGCTGGGTTGTGTGGGAGTGAGTCTTTCATACCTATTGGAATTGGTGAGTGGGGTATGAAAAATTATTTAAATCCTGTAAAAGATTAATGGATTGATATGCCTGTCCATATAACAGATACGACTCTCCACTAGCAGTGTCCCAAATGAAGAACAGAGACAACAGAGCCAGAATCATGTGAAAGAACAGAGCTAATTAAACAATAACCAAGTTGTTTGAATTATGAAAGTTTGTTCAATTTGAACAAATGTTTGTGCAAATTGTTGTATGTGAATAGCAACAGAGGGTCCTGTGGCACCTTTAAGACTAACAGAAGTACTGGGAGCATAAGCTTTCGTGGGTAAGAACCTCACTTCTTCAGATGCAAGAATGTGAATAGTTTTTTGTTTGCACACATTTGGGGAATGGCTGTCCTTTATTCCAAGTAAACAACAGTACTGGTGTCTGAACATGAATATTCACTAGTCATTATTTATTCTTTGTTACTTCTTATTGTTTATTCTCCTGATTAAAATGTTCAGTCATCTGTTCAAGGAGAAGAAAAAAAATAGCATGCAGTTTAGGTGGCCCATCGCACACCATGAATAGTGAATAATCAAAGTGAACTGTATGTGAGCAGCTGAAATTTGTTTGTCCAAACTATTATTTATAAATTAGAGACATAGATTGAGATCATTATAGGACTGCTCTGGAGTGCTGGAATGTCTGCTATTGTAGAGACCCCTTTAGCCCTTAGATGTCAGCAGTCAGGGCCTGCAACAGAGCCAGTCTCCAGGCAACTTAATGAGCGCAACTGGCCTGTAGTAAGCTGCCTGATTGGCTAAAGTGCCTGACTGGTGGGAAAAGTCAGCAGACCAGCTCTTAAGCCTGGCAGCTGCAGTAGTTAAGTGGCTGCTCAAAGAATCCACACATGGCTGTGATAGCTGCTGTGTAATGTTTCTCAAGGTATCCAGGACTGTGTGTTACCTTCTGCCTTCAGCATGAGGGAGTCTTGCCTCTGTACGGTGGTGTGTCAGTTCACTGACACCACTATCCTTTCAGTCACTCAAGCACTCTCCTCTTGGCTAAACCAGTACGGTTTTTGCCTTACAAGTTAACAATTGGGGCTCCCAAGTCCCTTTGAAGCATTCCTCTGTGATATCCAACACTTGGCACTGTCTACTCACAGAAATTCAAGATCCTCTGCCTCCAAAGTTGTGGTGTACCCCAGTTTGCCAGTTTTACCTTTAAACTATCACTCTTGTGTAACTCACAGCACTGGTGAGTGTTTATAATAAAACAAAAGTAGGTTTATTTAAGAAAGGGTATAGGTTTAACTAGAAATACAAGTGATGGAAACAAATGGTCATGCAAAACTAAATCATAAAACCTGAACCTGGGTCTACATTTGTGTTTCTCTTCATAGACAGAGTGAATCCCAGCCTTGTTGTAAATGTTCTTTTTTACCTTCACGTGGTTTTGATTGTTTGCAGTAGCCTCTGATGGTTTTCCATCGAAAGTCTTGGTATTGCACAAGGTTTAACAAGTGAGCCTTGCATTACATCACCTGCTAAACAGGGCAGGGTGACAACTCCCTCTTGCCTGAATGGGCCAACACATTATCCCCTAGTGACTAATTTTTAATCCAAGTCCATAAAGCTTAGTTGCAATATAAATTCATTATTCCTTAACTATTACTCATACATACATCTTTGCAATGCGTATGAATCTTGATCAGTTATGAACTTTCTGTGAAACCTTCCATGTTCATATTTATGGATAAATATCCTGTAAGACATTGATTTGATGTAGTGAGTTTGTCAGGCTTGAGGTGAGAGTTGTTTGCAAAAACAGGGGACCCTTCTCTGAGGAGCTGCCATGTCATACCCTGCTCTGATACTTAGCTCCAATTCCTGACTTCAGCTCTACTCTTTGGCTCTGCCATCTGGCCTGTCTCCAGCTATGACCCTTGGCTGTAGCATCTGCCCTCTGACTCTGGCTCTGTCCCTTGACTCCTAATCCAGGCTACTGACTCTTAGTCTACCCACTAGACCTATCTCCTGCTCCAATCACTGGCCCTGACTGCCCATGTGCCAGTCACTGACACTAGATTTTGCCCATAAGCTTATTTTAGTGGTGCTCAGGGATCATGGGTTAGATCATTTATTATTATTATTATTACTGTAGCAATATTGAGGGCTCATTCTAGAGCAGGCCCCATTGTGCTGGTTGCTGTACATATGAAGACATGGTCCCTGCCACAGAGGTCTTACAATCTAAGAAAATATATACTTGTTTATTATAAGATAGCTCATGAACTGTGGGCTGTACCAAATGGGTTGATTACTTTAAGACTGCTTATTAATACTGAACTTGCACAAGAGCTTGTTTTTGGAGAGTTTGTCATTACTGGGCATCTGGCTGTTTTAAAAAAAAACAGGATTGTAGCTTTGTCTCTGTGGGGAAAAAAACACAAAGAGTTAAACAGGCTCTACACAATCATCCAAAACAAAGTATAAAACAAGAAAAAAGTAGGTCAAATTATAAGACAACCGACTTTGTTGGAGTCCCTTTTAAATGTTTGATCACAAATCCTACAGTATATGACAAATTTTGCTACATATTTAAATGGTAAATGAGAGAGAGAGATGCATAACAATGTTATGAATGGAATGTGGGTTTGTATAGACTTAAAATAATTGTTGTTGCTTTAATAGGGAAAAATATTCTATTTGAATACAAGTTCATGTACATTATTCTCTGTATTGTGCTTGTGTAATGTTTATACAGTAGAAGGAGAAAGAAAGCAGGCAATTTATCTGGCTTTTAAATGAAACATGAAGTAAGAAAAGGCTAGGATTCTGCATTTGTGTCACAGCAGCTATTATACAACTAGAATACCAAATCAAACCTGGTGTCAGAGTGGCGAGATTACCCTGACTACTGATGTAGGAAGATAAGCATCAGCTGGGTGACAGAAGCAAAGAGACAGAGAACGACTCCAAGGATAATAAGCTACAGGAGCATGTACAGGAATTTCATCTTTCTATGTATAGGAAATGCGTTGGCACATTATCTCCCAGTGAATTTTCTATCATTCACATGGAGGATCTGATCAGAATTCTGAAGTTGCTTCTATAGAACATTTTACAGAAAGCCTCATGGAAGCAGCGGCACAAGGAGCAGCTCATTGTGTGCACAGAGAGATGGAAATGGGTACAAAGAGTCAAAGAGAGATACTAGGGACCAGCCTACTCTGGGAAGTGACCCCTTGCTGGTTGTCATCAGTAGACCTCCCCTGGTCCTCAAACCGAGTTGGAACTGGAAATAGTTTAGCTGCTAGAGTAGACAGGACAGCACCATTTCTAGCACTGTTACAGGAAGTGTGATAGTCCTCATGTTCCAGTAGGTCTCCATCACATCTTCATCAGTGGGAATGTTTTGTTCCATGTACAGTAGCTAATAAACCATATTCAACATCATTTGTGGAGTGGGAGGCTGGGGAGAGAGGAATTGGGAAGCATTTGGAAGGGCATATTGAGTGGCGTCCCGCAGAGATCAGCTCTGGGTCCGGTTCTGTTCAATATCTTCATCAATGATGTAGATCATAGAATCATAGAAGATTAGGGTTGGAAGAGACCTCAGGAGGTCATCTAGTCCAACCCCCTGCTCAAAGCAGGACCAACCCCAACTAAATCATTTCCAGGGCTATGTCAAGCCAGGCCTTAAAAACCTCTAAGGATGGAGATGCCACTACCTCCCTAGGTAACCCATTCCAGTGCTTCACCACCCTCCTAGTGAAATCGTTTTTCCTAATATCCAACCTAGACCTCCCCCACTGCAACTTGAGACCATTGTTCCTTGTTCTGTCATCTACCACCACTTAGAACAGCCTAACTCCATCCTCTTTGAGACCCCCCTTCAGGTAGTTAAAGGCTGCTATCAAATCCCCCCTCACTCTTTTCTTCTGCAGATTAAATAAACCCAGTTCCCTCAGCCTCTCCTCATAAGTCATGTGCCCCAACCCCCTAATCATTTTCGTTCCCCTCCACTGGACTCTCTGGATAATGGCATAGAAAGTACACTTATAAAGTTTGAAGACAATACCAAGCTGGGAGGGGTTGCAAGTACTTTGGAGGATAGAATTAAAATTCAAAATGATCTGGACAAACTGGAGAAATGGTCTGAAGTGAATCGGATGAAATTCAATAAGGACAGATGCAAAGTACTCCACTTAGTAACAAACAATTAGTTGCACACATACAAAATGGGAAATGACTGCCTAAGAAAGAGCATGGCAGAAAGATATCTGGGGGTCATAGTGGACCACAAGCTAAATATGAGTCAATAGTGTAACACTGTTGGGGAAAAAAAAGCAAACATCATTCTGGGATGTATTAGCAGGAGTGTTGTAAGCAAGACACAAGAAGTAATTCTTCCACTCTACTCCGCACTGATTAGGCCTCACCTGGAGTATTGTGTCCAGTTCTGAGCACCACATTTCAGGGAAGATGTGGGCAAATTGGAGAAAGTCCAGAGAACAGCAACAAAAATGATTAAGGTCTAGAAAACATGACCTATGAGGGAAGATTGAAAAAAATTGGATTGTTTAGTCTGGAGAAGACTGAGAGGGGACACAATAATGGTTTTCAAGTACATAAAAGGTTGTTACAAGGAGGAGGGAAAAAATTGCTCTTCTTAACCTCTGAAGATAGGACAAGAAGCAATGGGCTTAAATTGCAGCAAGGGCAGTTTAATTTGGACATTAGGAAAAACTTCCTAACTATCAGGGTAGTTAAGTACTGGAATAAATTGCCTAGGGAGATTGTGGAATCTCCATCATTGGAGGTTTTTAAGAACAGGTTAGACAAACACCTGTTAGGGATGTTCTAGATAATACTTAGTCCTGTCATGAATGCAGGGGACTGGACTAGATGACCTCTCAAGGTCCCTTCCAGTCCTAGAATTCTATGATTAGGGGAGACTGCTGTGGGCAATGGGTTATTGTCTGAATGTAGAGCAGAGACGCACCCAGACCATGTCTCTACTAGTCTTTCCCCCCTAAAATTTCCCACCATTGCTATCAAATGATAGCAGTGGTGGGAGTGCTCATATAAACAGGGTCTGGGTAGCCACTCACCAGAATTTTACTCCCCATTTTGTCTAGTAATTCTCTGAGCAGCGCTACGTGCCACAATGATTAAAACAGCAGTGCTTGGTCTACTCTAGTAGTCCCACCATTTCTGCCCCCAGTGAGACAGCAACAATGATAGTAATGGTGGGAAACTTTAGGCAAAGACGGCTACAGTAGAGAGCCCGAGAGACACACACTGAGGGTCTAATCCTGCACTCCTTCCTGTAGCAAAATTCCCATTGAAATTGACAGGAGTTCTGTCTCAGTAAAGACAATAGGATTTGGGGCAGAGAATGATACTGATGCGAAGACAGACGGACAGACAGAAAGGTGGAAAGTCAATGCACATACCTACATTCCAAGGCAGAATGGCTGCTTGTAAAGGAGGGAAAAAAACATTTCTGTGATATAGATTTACATTTCTGTCCTCCTAATAAATGGGCCAATGAAACAGCTGACTGCTCCCCTATTGCAGGTGTGGGAGTTATTTACTTTCTAATCCTTTCCCTTTTAGCCCCGGCAGGACAAGAATAAAAATCCCTGGTGTTAGGTATTAGGAGAGATGGTGAAAGCACAGGAACCAATTTACAGGGTTTCACTTGACTAGTTTTCTTCATTTGACTCCTATTAGCTCTGATAATGTATCCTCGCCATTAATCAGCCAGGGAGAGAAATGGCAATGGCTAGACATGCATGTGCAGGAGAGGCTGTGCGTGCACCACAGCAATCTCACTGGGGAAAGAAGGTCAGTGAAAGTGTCTCCTTCAGAGTTTACGTGGAAAGAAGCCATGGACCCTGAGCACTGGCCAGCAGTCAAGAGACACAAGTCATTTAGAATGAAGGTTTGAAATAAATATTTGTATTAGTAGCAGCTGCACAATAGACTCTGTGGAACAAATTCATCCTTGATGTAACTCACTAAAGACCATAGTACCTGAAAGTTCAAAGGAACCCTAGAGCCTGCAGATCTTATTAGATGTGGATTTCTCTTGAGTAGGGGGAATTGTGCATGGCATAAAGCTGGAATACCAGCTGCATCACCCTCTTTATAATAACAGGCATGGCTAGAAAACCCGTGCACTCCACCTATTTCCGACTGCTGGAACTGTCCCTTGGGGCAAGCAGGCATAAATTAGAGCATCCTTCAAGGCAGAACTGGGCACTGGACAGCCCTAGAATCAGAGACCCTTTTTCTCACAGGTCCTGCTCCATGCACAGCTAAGGTGTCCCCAAGAATTACACTGAATGGACTTTTGCCTGGACTGAGTCCTTGATTGCCCAAATTCTTACATCAGAGTGGAGAGTTGTCAGAGCTGTCAGGATGAAGCTTGCATAGTGCTTCTGTCTGTATGTTATGCCAATCCCTAGTCTTGGTAATCAGTCTCTACTGAATTTCATCCCATTTCTATTATTCCAGTCTTTAAGGTCATCCAGACCTTCCTGTATAGTACAGTATTCCAATCATTGTCTCCACTGATGATACCTCTGAACTTTGTATCACTGGCAAATTGATTAGCACCGTATATGATATTTAGATGATTGCCTCAGCTTTCCTGATTAGCAAAAGAGGACAATTAGACATCCTCTAACAGCATTTATCTGGGATACATGGAATTTCTATTACCAGTTTCCAGGGCGTAATGTCACACAAATCACTCTGTATCCAGTCAGCAGAGGCTGCAGCTATGGCTATTCACCCATATGTTGTCATCTCTGTTCACACTGCACAACACGTTTTACTCTGCTGCATGACAACACTGGAGTCCGCATAAGTAAATATAGAATCCTGCTTTAATTAAAGCCCATCATGTTTCATGCATTAGGCAAATATCACAGCTTCCCCTGTGGAGCTCTCGAACATCTGGCAGACTTGTGCCATCATCTGGTTCCATCTCTCCTCTCACAATAACATGGAACTAATGAAACCTCCATACCCCAGAGCTCTCAGGTAATCTGACAGCCCATATACCTCTTGAACACTCTCTCTCTTGATCTGGATTCTCATGTCACTTACTCTGGTGTAAATCAGGAATGACTCCACTGAAATCAATGGTGTGATGTTGGTGTAAAAATGGTGCAAGTGAGATCAGAATCAGAAGCATAGGGCCAGATTCTCCAGTCCACTAAGGGCATTCTGCCCTTCAGGTGTCAGGAGACGATCAGTGTAGAGTAACTTTCCTGTGGCATAGCCACATCTTGCTATCCCTCCACTCCTGGCATAAGATAAGGAAGGGAATGTACTGAGGGCTTTTTATGGCAGGATCGTGAGGGATGATGTGGAGCTCTGCTTCTTACAGTCCTCCACTTACTAGCATAAGGACAATAAGGGACCTAAGTGGAACTTGGACAGAGTGGAGAATCAAGCCTTAGTTATCTAGACTGAAGCAGAATAACAGCAGAGAAAAATCAGAGGTACCTTATGTTTGTTCAGATCAAAAATCATTACCACATGGAGGCTGTTTGATGGCCTATAAGAAACAATTGTATGGTGTCTGCCAATTTTTTGGTGACAGGTATCTACATCAAAGACCCACCATTAGTACTGCAAGTCTCAGAACAAGGACCTAGGACTGCAGAGACATGCAGGATAAACTGCACATTCACCACAAAGGGGTTATGCTGAGGAAGGAAGGTTATGCTGAGACTTAGAGAAGTTGTGTGTGGGTTTTGAAACTGAGATAAAGAGGAAAAGATGTCTGTTCCTTCTTCTGCAGCAGCACCAGGAGTGACTTTGGAACTGCATTTAACCCAGGTTTTGTAAGCCCTATGTAACCCTTCTGCCAATTGGAGTCGGCAGCTACAAGGGTTGGTTGGGTTCAATATCTGGGGGTTCTTTTTCAACAATACAACACAGAACTAGCTCGAGTCCCCTGCCAGTAATCTGGGACACACCATCCACGGGGGACCTCTCAGAGGCAATACTTCCCCTCTCATGAGCACAGAGTCTGAGGCTAGGTCTACACTACGGAAGGGGGTGGGGGGAGTCGACCTAAGATACACAACTTCAGCTACATGAATAGCGTAGCTGAATTTGCGTATTTTAGGTCGACTTACCTGGCTGTGAGGATGGCGGCGAGTCGACCGTTGCCGCGCCACCATCGACTCCGCTTCCGCCTCTTGCCGCGGTGGATTTCCGGAGTCGACGGCAGAGCGATCAGGGATCAATTTTATCGCGTCTTCACTAGACGCGATAAGTCGATCCCCAATAGATCGATTGCTACCCGCCGATCTGGCGGGTAGTGAAGACGTGCCCTGAGTGTAGAGAAACTCTTAATAACAGGAGGAAAGTAACCCAGCATTAATTTGGGAAAACACCGCAAGCAGGATTCATAAACATAAAACCATGAGCAAAACACCCATCCCAGAGTATGTTGGGCAGTATCGTTTTGCCTCAGGTTCTTATGTCCAGCAACCAAAAGTTCTTTTAACATGCCCCTCCTTTCTCCCTCCACTGCACCCCACTCACAGTTGTTGTCCTTGGTCACTGAAGGCCCAGAGTTCAGAGGTGCATGTGTGTGAGCTCACCTCCACTCTAATGGGAGAGGGGAGCTCACCTTGCTTGCTCTACTGTCTGGTTGCTCATTCTGGTGTCAGCCGCCCTGCCATCCACAATTGTAACGTCTACAGACCCCGGTCATTGGCAGGTGGGATCAAACTTGGGATCTCTGAAGCTCAGTGCATGAACCCCTACTGCATGTGCTAAAAGCCACATGCCGCTTAGCCAAGGCTGTAGCAGATTCATCAATCTCTAGATGATGTAGGTGCCACTAGAGGGGACGGAGCACCATAGCACGCAGGCATGGATTCCACCTATATGATGACTGGAAGAGTCCTGGTTTTCCAGGGGATCTAGTCACCTTGAGAATGATCACGGGTCTTGACCTCCCCCAAACATTTCAAGAATCCATTTTTTAAATAGCACTTTCTCTGGCACTTTATTTTAGTTAGGTCAGCAGAGGAGGTCCCATGGCACTAAAATTGGACACATTTCCTGTAATACCTTGCAATTCCTGTGAGTGCTTGAACCTTCTTCTTGCTTGTACTGTACCTTTGAAACCTCTAATTTCACTGTCCACTTCCTACTATCTGTCTAAGTTCTTATATGGCAGCCATCACCATGGTATCTGATTGCCTGGTGGCCTGAATATGGCACTTGAGCTATGCTGACCTGTTGTCTCTGTTTTCACGAATGACATCCAACCCAGTTTTGGCGGGTCTATCTCACATGAGGACACATAAAGGAAAAGTCAGGTAAATTGAGGTCACAAATGTAGATTTGTTGAAAAGTGGGGATGTGGGTTATACAAATACTAATATCGTTATACATTTGGGTGAACATTTTCAAAGTTGGATGTCTAAAGTTAGGCATCTAAATCCATATTTGGACACTTAAATAAGCAGCTTGATTTTCAAAGGTGCTGAGCACCTGCAGCTCTCATTTCCCCAGCGTGACTGCGAACTCAAGCACATCAACACTGGGCTGGCATATGAAGATCCAAAAAGGGAAGCTAACTAGAAATAGAGAGCAAAAGGAACCAGTCTCATCTTATTGTCTAAACTGATCAAAGTGCAAAATGTAGACTAACAGCATCAGTCATGAAAATAAAAATTGGATTTTAAAACTTCTGTCTGTCTTTATAACCTAAGCTGGTGCTATAGTAACAGAGTGGGTTTTTTTAAAATACAGTTTTTATAACTTTGTCTTGTTAAAAACTCTCAGATTTGCTTCAGGTTTTCACTGAGATCCTGATGAGAAGATCTGGTCCCATGGAACAAAGACTGTTAGATTAATTTCCCCTGGCACTGACTGCTGACATCCCCAACACCTAAAGCCAAATGTAAGCAGAGCTGGCGAGTATTTTGATGCCTTCAAAGATAAAAGGCGCAACCAACATGAAAAAAAATCATATGTGTACACTGTGGAGTTCAAGCCTGAAAGTGCTATGAATAGGAGAAGTGGGAACTGATCAAAGCTTTGGTCTTAGTCCCCCGTTGTGTAGACAGTAATAGTATCATGCTGTTTTTATGATGCTCCAAAGGACATATTAGGTCTAATGGAAAGGGCTTTGAATTTTTTATTGATTTTGATTTTTTTTCCCACTGGATATGAAATTACCAGTTAGAGTGGGTTAGCCAATTGCAAGTAGTATCCATCTTTAAATATTTATTTCCTTTAATCTCTTTTCAGTACTGGAACTCCTGTAAAACTGTTCAGTGCACAGCGCTGTGTTAACAGTGACTGGGAATCCTGAACTTGGTCATGTAATAGTATTGATATGAAACATACTGATCTTAAGGCCTGGGTATACATTTGTTTTATTAGTTAATGGTGGGAGCAAGTTTTGTGATCTTAAACTCAACCCTAGCACATTAGGAGCCTCGACAAAGGAGTGCCCCAGGGCTTTCAGAGTGTTAATATCCTCAGGCTGAAGATGGTGAGACTTTAAGTGTTTGAACAATATTGGGAAGGACAGAAATAGCAGTGGCTGTGGCAGGCCAGACTGTGGGAAAGACCCAAGAGCAGAGGTCAGGAGAAGCTAGGACTGGAGCAGCTATGAATCCTGAAAGTGAGGACTGAGGTGCACTAGCAGAGCTGGTTTAGAGCCAGTTCTGGAGCACAAAAGCAGGAGGGTGCTACAATTGAAGACTGGACTACTTCAGAAACAGATTACACTGAGTCCCACGTGCTAGGTAGCTATTATGGGAGATCTTGTGTTTGAGGAAGTGGTTTGGAATTCAGTAGAGCTCGAGTCCATTCCTAGTCCCAGCTTGATTTGCTGCATGATTTCAACAAGTTGTGTGGGGCCAGACTTTCAAAGGTGTTTAGGCACCTAAAGATGCAGATAGGTGCCTAGTGGGATTTTCAAAAGGGCCTAAACAGGTTAAGTTTCTGACTCCCATTAAAGTCAATGGGAATTAGATGCCTAACTTGCTCAGGCACTTTTGAAAATCCCACTAGGTGCCAATCTGCAATGCTGGTGCCTAAATACCTTTGAAAATCCCCAGCCCTTAGTCTCTCTGTGCTTCAGTTCCCCATCTGTAAAATGGAGATAGTGACCATTCTTTTCTCGACCCCTCTTTATCTCTTTTGCCTACTTAAGTTGTGAACTCTTCAGGGGAAGGACTGTCTCTTCCCATGTGTTGGTACAAGTGGGCACGGATTTTGGTTGGGGCTTCCAGGAATGCTTGTAATGAAAAAAAATCATAATCTCTACCAGGTACAACCTGTCTTGAATGCTGATCTACAAGGCTGTTAGGTTGGAAGGCACTAGATCCTATCACCCACTCATCTACTAGCAATTACTAGAATAAAAGCTCAACTCTGACAGAGGATTCCAGGTCTGGAATCTGATTGGCAGAATGCTGGGCATTCTGATTGGTTCACAGCTTCTATATAAACCCAGAACAGGAACGGAAAGTTGACCATGCAACTGAGATCTCCATGCTTTGGACTGCTTCCCATGCAATACCTGCTCTCCTGGTAACCTGACCCTACCTGCCTCCTGACTCAGTTTTTCCCTCTGGTTTACTCAGGTGTCTGACCTAGCCTGATTCCAGAATCCTGCTCTGACCACTATGACAGATCTCCCAAGCCCCATTTGTGACACAACCTCAGCAGGTCAAATTTGGATCACAATGCTAAAATGAATGATGTTAAAGTTACCTCTAGTGTAATATAGCTCCTTACCGTCCTAGGCAATGTAAAACACTAAGTTTCCAATCAACATTATTCTGATTATTGAAATAACTCCTACTGCAATTAAAGAGATAACACACTGTTAGAACATTGGGTCTTATGCTATCTTCAAATCAAAATTGCCCTAATCCATCCAGCTCTTGAAACAGCTTTTTTTTTGGCAGATTTCCCCTTCCCGCCTGTGATCGGCGTTGGCCCACCTACCCGCTAGGGGGCGGTGGGGAGCTATGAGATCACTGGCCGGCCTGGGTCACGCCTCCGTCAGCGGGGAATTAGCGGCGGGGCGGCCGCCAGCCAGAGTCTGTAGCGCGCCCCTCGGGCAGGGGAGCGCCAGCAAAGGTCAGTAGCGCGCCCCTCGGGCAGGGGAGCGCCAGCAAAGGTCAGTAGCGCGCCCCTCGGGCAGGGGAGCGCCGGCAAAGGTCCCGGCATGGCTCTGCCGGATAGGGGAGCGCAGGCCCACCCTACACCCCTGCGCTCCAGCCCAGGGCCCTGACAGTGGCAGAACGGGGGTCCCACCACTGGGTCAGCGGGGTCGTCCCGCTACATAGACTCACCACTGTGCAGCTCTGTCCCTGGGCTACTTCCTACCCGATTGCTCGCCCGAATCCCTCTGGTCCCGTGAGTGCGTCGGGGTAGTCCGCTGCTGGCAGCTCCGGCTCCCCCTCAGGCTCAGGCTCCTCCAGCTCTTCTGGGTACTCGGCTGCTGGCAGCTCCTGCTCCCCCTCCGACTCCTCCAGTTCCTCTGGGTACTCGGCAGCGGGCAGTCCTGGCAGCCCCAGTCCGTCCTCCAGGTGAGGTTTCCATGGGTCCAGGGCCTCCCCTGGTGTGGCAGCAGGCTCTGAAGGGAGCAGCCCACAGTCTGTGTCTGCCTCCCTCCCTGGTGCTGCCCTAACTGAGCTAAGGGCCCCGCCCTTTATACTTCCTGTTCCACCCCTCCCCTTCCGGGGGGTGGAGCAAGCTTGGGCTGGCCCCGCCCACTCAGGCTGAGGGAAAGGCCCTTTACCCTCAGGTTTGGAGGGCAGCCACCCTGGCCCCCTACACCGCCTCAAATAAAAACCCTACAATTAGTTCTCCAAGGATAGGTATCAGAAACAGAATGGATCATTAATAAAGTGTTGTGAAGTGAAATCAGAAACCAGACAGAAAATGCCTGAAGCCAAAAGCTTTGCCTGTGGTATTGGTTATTTTCAATGCTCAGTCCCCAGAGTAACTATCCAAGATCCTGTTTGTTGCTGCAGAAGATGTCAAGAGGACAGTTTGAGTTTCCAAAGTTAGTCAAAACTGTTCAGAAGGAGAAGACAGTGCAGTACAATATAATGCAGATTTGTCCTGTGGACTTCAAGGTCCCACGCCAACTTGATCCCCACGTGCTTTGTGGATGTAACACAAAATAATTTAATAAATAATAAAAAGAGGAAATAATTTAGAGAAAACAGAAATTCAGGACTTGTCACAGGAAGTGGGTGTGGGAGAACAGTCAGTTTCAGGAATTGGAAGAACTTGCCAGATCAGCAACTTCAGTCTTTTGTTTTGTTTTTTGTTTTAAAAAAAAGTTTTAGGAGCTCTGGAAAAGCTAAATTAAGGCCATAGGGCTTAATTGGTGCTGTTCGTCTGAAAAGGGGATAATTCCGTCTATGGAGACTATGGTGATAAGCAGGTAACCAGGATAAGTTTGATGTTCACAAGGTGTTACCAACTCACAGCAACAAATGTTTCATGTGGAGCTTGTCAATTTTACTCAGTTTAATCTGCATGACCCTTTCCTGTTCTCCTTCATCACCTCCTTAGATTTCTCTCCTCATCCTTCCTTCTTCCCATTCTTTCTCTCATTATCTGATGCCTTGGGTTAGAGGTGGGGCAAGGGGACACTTGAGATGCTTTTTCACTTATGGACATTGAATACATGCTCAACTAAAAGAAATAAATTCTGATCATTTTTCTTAGACATTCTTCTCTGTTCCTTTCCCATTATTGTACTATTATCATCACAGGATGACAATAACCCTTAGGAGGGAAGAGTTCTGTGCACCTGTGCTGGTTAGTTGACCCCCACAATTAGGCATCAGAGAGGGCATCGGAGCCCTAGAGGGAAGGAGAGTGGATGAGTCAGAGATCTGGGGAATCCAAGTCAGTCAGAAAAGAGGCAGGTGAGAGCTTCCTGACAATAGACTGAGAGAATCAAAGAAGGGCAAGTGAGAACTGGCTGAGGAGGAAAGGTGAGACCCAGTAAGATATAGGAGCAGCAGATGAGAGCTGGTACATAGGACTATTGGGAAGAGCAAAAGGTTGATGGTGAGGGCTGGCCAGAGCTGGAAAACCCCTGCCAAGTAAAAGCAGAGTCCTGCAGAAGAAGGTGAAGAACAACCCTGGTTAGGAAAAACTGAGCCCAGAACAAGAGAGTTGATGCTAGAGAGTAGATCCCTGCAGCAGGGGTAGGACTCAAAGTCCAGGAGACTATGTTCCTTTTATGGGTGGAAGGAAGGGGAGACAGGCTGGTGCACCAGTCATGTTGCAGCCTGCCATAGGAGGGCACCCCAGGCAGGGCTGCCTTATGGTCAGTTATGTATTTGTGTCTAAAACACAATTCTGGCAAAATTTTGTAAGTCTCATATTTTCAAGAAGCCCCCATTGACTTACTATGTTCAGTACTTCCCCCAACTCCTCTTATCAGGCATTGGAGATTACCAAAGTATTTTAAATAATAAAATAATAATACTTTGCAATCACATGATATGGTGCCTTTCATTGGAGGATCTCAAAGCACCTTAAAAAATGGCTCAGAGTTAATATTCCTATTTTAGTAACAATCCAATTGATGCTAAAGATATTGGTTTGCTTCTGGTTCTATTATAGTCTCTTGCGTTCATCACTGCAACTCTTTGTTCCATGTTGTGCCTGATATTTGGGATTCGGGTGGAAGTAGATGAGAGGGAAGAATTCAGTAGCTCTGAGAGAAGAATTCAGTTTCCTTCACCAACTCAGTCTATGGTTTCTCTTTTGAGGCTGCCAACAAAGGGGGGCAATTAGAATGGTGGTTTGGCAGCAGGTGCTTTGAGTGATGTGGGCTCATAACTGGACTAAAATCACTAAATTAATTTCATACAGGCCAGTGAGCAGCTGGTGTTGACAGGGTTTCTCTAAAATGAGGACAAACAGGATAAAATAGCCAGAAGAGCCTTGAGGATATAATGTTCAGAATGAGGATGTAATAAGCTGCATGTGTTCATGACTGACTTAGATACAAGGCCTTAACTGTATTGTAGTTATGCCTGAATAATGTAAACAATAGACTGCATTATTACTTTTAATAGAGCCTATGTTTAATGGTATTAAGCATAATTATATTGTAGTTCTGCTTGAGCAATGCAGACAATGGAATTCATTATTACATTTAACAGAAAATGTATTTAATTTTCTAGTAAGTAATCTCATTGAAATTGAAATGGGCTACTAAAGTATTTTCCAAAACAAATTACCTATGGCTGTAGTATTTTTGCAAAATAGCACTGTCCATGTTCAATTAAATTAATTTGCTTTTAAGCAAAACTGTGTGGAAAAAGTGATTTGGTTTTAATTTTATAAGGAATTGTTTCAAATTTGGTCTAAACATTCTGAGCTTTTTCTTGTTGTTCAAAAACAGTAAGATACTTTAGAGAGAGAGATGGGTGTATAGAAAAATAATACTTTAAACTTTTATATTACATTTTTCATAAAAGATCTCCAAGCACTTAAAAAGTTGGAGAAGCATCAGTAATTAGTGAGGAACAGAGAGGTTAAGGGCCTGATTCCAAGAGATGCTGTCTATTAGTAACTCCTGTTCACTTGAATGGGTGTCACAACCAGGACATGGTCTGACCTAGTGGTCGGAGCAAGAGTCCAGTCAAGTCAGATATTCAGAGATCAGAATCTGAGACAGGCCAGAGGGCAAACCAAGTGCCAAGAGTCAGGTAGGGTCACGTTAGCAGGAAATCAGGAGCAGATATTGCAGGGGAAGCATTCCTGAGCAGGGAAAACCCAGCTGCATGGACAACTTCCTGTTTCTGTGCTTGGATTAAATAGAGGCTGGGGACTGATCCAGACTCTCAAGATTCCACACATCAGAACCCAGGACTGGAGTCCTCTGTTAGAGTTCAGCTACTATTCTAGCAGCTGTTAGCAAGTCACTGGATGGCAGGTTGGGACTGTTTAGCTCTTGAGAGCCCTTTGGATCAGCATGCAAGACCTGCAGTGCCTGACATTGGGAGATGCTGGAGCTTGGCACTACATTAGACCATACTGTAATTTATATAAGCTCTCACAGTGATTCTAGAAGCCAGTCTAAAATAGAATCTAGGCATTCTCAGTATCAGACCTGTGCTTTTGCAGCTACCGGGAGGTCCTACACTTTCATTGTGTTTATTCAAGATTAATAGATTCCAAGGCCAGACACAGGCCACAGAACTTCCCCAAAATAGTTCCTAGAGCATAGCTTTCAGAAAAAAAAAAAAACACAAAAAATCACCCCATTTTTTATTTAAAAGCTGTTAGTGATGGAGAATCCACCATCACCCTTAGTTAATTGTTCCAGTGGCTAATTACTATTACTTAAAATTTTACGCCATATTTTCAATCTGAATTTGTCTAGCTTCAACTTCCAGTCGTTGGACTGTATTATACCTTCATCTGCTAGCCTGAAGAGCCTATTATCAAAAATTTGTTTCCCATGTCATCCCTTAACCTTCTCTTTGTTAAGCTAAACAGATTTGGCTCCTTAAGTCTGTCACTATAAGATGGGTTTTCTAATCTTTTACTTGTTCTCGTGGCTCTTTTCTGAACCCTCTCCAATGTATCCACATCCTTCATGAATTATGGACACCACAACTGAGCAAAGTATTCCAGCAGCAGTTGCACCAGTACCAAATACAGAGGTAAAATAACCTCAACTCCTATATGAGATTTCCCAGTTTATGCATCCAAGATTGCATTAGCCCTTTTAGTCAGAATGTCACAATGGGAGCTCATGTTTAGCTGATTGTCCACCATGACCTGTACTACTTGTCTGATTCCACTGTTTTTCATCTGTTTCAGAGAGGAAAGACAATTGGTAATTTAAAGATAAATTTATATCTGATAAGATTCTGCAGACCTTTCCTATTTTATTTTGGAACAATGAAATTTAGCCTGACTTAGTGTGCAATCCAGAGCAGAAGCTGCTGTGGCTCTAATAATGCCCATGTGCATAATTCAGGGTTGGCAGAGGTTTCACTAGCCACTGATTCTCCAGCGTGTGCTGTGCTAGCTCTTCTCATGTGCAATTTTATTCAGTAACAAGGCTCAGTGAATAGCTGTCAGGCACATTTCACCACTAGCACCCTTACGCCACACACCAGTGTAACTGTCCTGTATTGTGTCCATAAACAACATGAAAACCTACACACAGAACAGACTATCACAGAATCATGAAATCATAGAAAGGTAGGGCTAGAAGGGACTTCAAGAAGTCATCAAGTCCAGCCCTCTGTGCTGTGGCATGACCAAGTAAAGCTAGACAATCCCTGACAGGTGTTGTCCAATCTGTTTTTAAAAACTTCCACTGATGGGGATTTCACAACCCCCTTGGAAGCCTGGTCCAGAGCTTAACTACACTTATAGTTAGGAAGTTTTTCCTCTGACCTAAATCTCCCTTGCTGCAGATAAAGCCCCTTGCTCCTTGTCTTGCCTTCAGTGGACATGGAGGACAATTGATCATCATCCTCTTTATAATAGCCCTTAACATATTTGAAGACAATTATCAGGTCTGCCCTCCGTCTTCTTTTCTCAATTCTAAACAGTTTTTTTAACCTTTCCTCATAAGTCATGTTTTCTAACCCTTTTATCACTTTTGTTGCTCTCCTCTGGACTCCCTCCAATTTATCCACATCTTTCCTAAAGAGTGGTGCCCAGGATTGGACATAGTACTCCAGCTGAGGCTCACCAGTACCACGTGGAGCAGGACAATTACCTCCCATGTCTTACATATGAGACTCCTGTTACTACACCCCAGAATATTAGCATTTTTTGCAGATGCATCACATTATTGACTCATATTCAATTTGTAATCCACTATAACCCTCAGATACTTTTCAGCAGTACCACCACCTACCCAGTTATTCCCCATTTTGTAGTTGTGCATTTGATTTTTCCTTCCTAAGTGAAGTACTTTACACTTGTCTTTAAGGAATTTCATGTTGAATTCAGACCAATTCTCCAATTTGTCAAGGTCATTTTGAATTCTAATCCTGTCCTCCAAAGTGCTTGCAGCTTGGTGTCATCCGTAAATTTTATAAGTGAACTCTCCACTCCATTAACCAACTCATCAATAAAAATATTGTGTAGTACCTGTCAAGGCTGTATCCCCACTTTGAACTTTAGGGTACAAATGTAGGGACCTGCATGAAAACTTCTAAGCTTAACTACCAGCTTAGCTCTGGTTCCGCTGCCACCATTTCAATGGATTCCCTCCCTGGGAAGCCTTGAAAAACCTTCACCAATTCCCTGGTGAATACAGATCCAAACCCCTTGGATCTTAAAACAAGGAGAAATTAACCATTCCCCCTCCTTCCTCCCACCAACTCCTGGTGAATACAGTTCCAACCCCCCTGGGATCTAAAACAAGGAGAAATTAACCATTCCCCCTCCTTCCTCCCACCAACTCCTGGTGAATCAAGATCCAAACCCCTTGGATCTTAAAACAAGGAAAAATCAATCAGGTTCTTAAAAAGAAGGCTTTTAATTAAAGAAAAAGGTAAAAAATCATTTCTGTAAAATCAATATGGAAATTAACCTTACAGGGTAACCAAACTTAAAGAGCTCAGAGGACTCCCCTCTAGTCTCAGGTTCAAAGTACAGCAAACAAAGATAAACACTCTAGTAAAAGGTACATTTACAAGTTGAGAAAACAAAGGAAAACTAAGACGCCTTGCCTGGCTATTTACTTACAAGTTTGAAATAGGAGAGACTTGTTTAGAAAGATGTGGAGAACCTGGATTGATGTCTGGTCCCTCTCATTCCCGAGAACGAACACACTCACAAACAAAGAACACAAACAAAAGCCTTCCCCCCCCAAGATTCGAAAGTATCTTGTCCCCTTATTGGTCCTTTAGGTCAGATGCCAGCCAGGTTACCTGAGCTTCTTAACCCTTTACAGGGAAAAGGATTTTGGAGTCTCTGGCCAGGAGGGATTTTATAGTACTGTACACAGGACAGCTGTTACCCTTCCCTTTATAGTTATGACAGTACCAGACCCAGGACTGACCCCTAGCTAGGGAAGAAGCAGAAATGTATATCCGTTACCTCTGATGGCTGCTCAGTGGTCTATGGAAAACATGCCACTGTTCTAAATTCAATTCTTAGGGGACAAATGTCTGCATCTCCAGGAGGGGAATTAGAGTTTCTTCATCTGTTGTGAGGATTGGAGTGGGACATGGTCAAGTGGTGTGGATTGAACTACATCATTAAGATGACTTGGTAACTGAACATTAGCTCATATCTCTATGTTGGCTCCAGTTCTTAGAAGAAGCTGCCTGCTTCTCTCCATGATAGCTGAGTGTACAATGAGTTGGGCTGAAAGACATATATATATATTTCACTGGCCAACACCAACTGAATCAGGTGCTGGCAGGCCAGAAAAGCATCAGCATCTTGTTCACTATAATGTCTTTCTTAGAAAGACCCCTTCCATATCTTGAACTAGGATTTTGGAACAACTGTAGCTGAAGCAGCTAGAACTGTGTGAACCCACCAGGTTGGGATGACATAGTATCAGTGAACCCAAAGCAATAGGCTCTGTTTGTAGGGGTTCATCCCAGAGGTTCACATGAGCCAAATTCTGTTCTCAAATACAAATATAAACCCAGAGCAAGTCCACTGACTTCCTTCTGAATTTATACCCACTAGAGTAAGGATTTGACCCTGTCACTCACTGGTGACTTTTGCTGGGGTTCACTTTGTTACAGAAAAATCCACCACTTTTATAATTAAATAAAACTGTGCAACTTTCTTCCCCACATTCTGCCCCAACAGAGTCCCTGAAGCTCCTTTCATGCTGTAGCTGTCCTGTACAGATGCACTACAAACCCATCATCCACTACTAATGACATCAAGCCAGTCCTGACCTCAGACTCCCTGTTAGCATGGTTCCTTCTAGATAGCCTCACTGATTAGGTAAATGAACCTTTAAGTGACTCCCATTCTTTCTGCTGATGCTTCTGAACTCAAAGCCAGGCAGGCTGTCTTTTGCACTGAAAATCTTTCCTATGGATGTAGGTAAGAAGAAGAACTACTATTCTGGCACCATGAAGGCTAAAGAACCAACCAGCCAACTATTGTTGAAGATCCTAGGGAGAAGAAAGGAGGCCAGCCAGCCCTCACCGCCCCCGCCCAAAGTCATCAGGAGAGCTGAGGTAGCTAGAAGATTGGACCAGGTACAGAAGGGGTCTCAGGTTGGAATAAGGAGGGTAGTGCAGTGGGAACAGTGGTGGTACAAGGGTACCAGGCCTGCCTAACTCTTCCATGAGCTTTGCTGAACTTCAGTATATTTCACATTTGCATTGAAACCTTAAACAAAGTGAAACCAATTTAGGTGCAAAAATGTGTTCTCGGCACTGGTGACAGCTAAGCACCATGCCCAGATTGTATGATCACAAGACTTTGAGAGCTTTAGTCAATGCTATGCAGACAAGCAGCCACAGAAGCTATAATCAATAAGTCATTTGCTGTTTACTCTTGTATCCAGTTTTAGTGTATTAATTTGAACGATTCTGAAATGTGAGACAAAATATTTACCCAGAAGATAATATACACTCAGAGTACTTCATGATTATGGGTTTAATGTTTTATGTATGGCAACTTGGTTTTTTGGTTGTTTTTTGGGGGGATGGGAGTTGTTTGTTTTTTGGTGTTGTTGTTTTGGTAATTGGATGAATAATTTAACACGGGACTTAGAACTGATCCTTGCAAGAATCAGAGTCCTCACATTAGTTCTGTGAGGTCCCCAGAGCAGGATTACAATAAAAGATAACAATACAATAAATAATGATATAATGGTTTTAGATGAATGAGTCATTTAAATAGGCTAGTAACATTAATCAAGTGTACTTCACCAATAGAATACAAACACCTGTTCTTGAGAATTTGAGGAGTGGAAGAAGTGGGTCTTAATGGCTCTTAAATAAGTTGACTTTTTAAACTTTTTTGCTTTCTGATTTCTTCCATTTGGTTTCCAATGTGACATTGGCTAAGGTCAGCCAGGACTCCTCATGCAAAGATGGGATTTTATGTGTCTATTCCCATCTCACTTCCTGTTCGCTGAAACCTGGATCCACAAAGGGACTTAGTTGTTGCAACACTGAGCATTGCAGCACCTCACTTTTAGGCACCTAGAAAATCACAGGAAGAACACTGTGATCCACAAAGCCTGAGTTAGGCATCTAGACTTCCTATACAATCAATGAGAAGAGATAATCCCCTTAGAATTCTATCCACAAAAGTCAATATGCTAGGCAGAGATCTGCATAACCAGCCAGTGGGAGATGTTGACAACAGGGGTGCGTGTTAAATCCTGCACGTCCCAGCAATCTGGACTTTAGACACTTATCTCTGCATAATAATCCATGAATGGGAACCTGTGTCCTGGAGTCAGGTAGCTTAGGTACCTAAGTAGTTTCTTATGGGAGTGAGTTAGGTGCCTGCCTCACTCCACACCGAGCAGCTGGGGGTGCCCCCCTTATACTTTGGCTTATCACATCTCAGAAGAGTGCTCTAACTACTGGGCTACAAATTATAATTCCCTTCTCTACCTGCAGGGGAGAAAAGATTTGAACCGGGGTCTCCCACTGTGATGGGTTGAACCCCCCTTTTGGGGTGCTACCTGATGTGCTGGGGTCTCAATGAGTCCATCCTTTCCACCAGCCTGGATTTTCTTACCCTGTTCTTGCTGTGCTAGGCTCTCAAGCCTGCTGCAGCACACACACAGATAAGGCCCCACCCAGCTCTAAACACAGACTGAAATCAACTCTGTGTGGGAGGACTTAGCTAGGAGAATGACCAGCACTCATGTGCACAGCTCCTTTGGAGTATAAACCCAAAATAATATTATCTTGTGCTGTATAAAAAGATCTGCACAGTGCAAGCTCCTAAAAATTCATCCTCTCCCTCAATCTAGAGAGAGATATGCACAGATTATTTTAAATAAACAAGAAATAAGTTTATTAACTACAAAGGGTAAATTTTAAGTGATTATAAGGGATAGCAAACAGAACAAAGCAGATTACTGAGCAAATAAAACAAAATACCCAAACTAAGCTTAATACACTCAAGAAACAGGTTACAAAATATAATTTCTCACCCTAAATGTTATTTTAGGCAGGTTGCAGAGTTTCTGAAGCTTAGAGTTCTAGTTCCCTCAGCTTAGTTCCTTCTCCTTCAGATGTTTTTAGCAAACTTCCTTCTTGGACAGGGAGGCAATGGTGAAGAGTCCTGATTGATTTATTCCCCAGCCTTAAAAAGGTGGGAACCCTTTGTTTTCAGTGGAAAAATACCAGCAGTGTCCAAGGTGGTACTCCATACAAGGTGACATCATCAGATGACCCTGCAGTGTCAAAGCAACATCCCAGGAAGCTCCTCAAGACAGTGGGAGATTAGTATCTTCAAAGTTCTATTGTCCTTCTTAAAGATATGCATATTCATAAAGATATGCTTATGATATGCATATGTCAAAACTAAGATATGTTTTATGCAAGATGGGTCATATGAGGTATCATTGAAAAGGTTATGATTTACTGAATGTGATTATCAATTTGTATGCATGTATCATTTCTGTATCTGAAGTTAGAAATATTGACTATGTAATAATTACAACTGTGTTTTCACCTGGGGAACGCCCACCACATGTATGCAAACAGCCTGGATGAACCATTAGGAAGGACAATAGGACTTTGAAGCTACTAATCTCTCTCCTTCCTTTGACACTGCAGGGTCAAGTGATCGTGTCACCTGGTACTGGACATCATTTTGGACTTGTTGGAAAGGGGTGGGGGTCAAACTTGGAAACAAAGGATTCCAGACATATGAAAATCCTATTTAAGGCTGGGAAGTGAGTTAGTCTTGGCTCTTCTCCACTGTCTCCCTGCCCAAGAATGAAGACTGCTGAAAACACCTGAAGAAACAAAGGAACTAAACGGGGGTGGGGAGGTGGGCAGGGGCTGAGCCCAGGCGAGAAAGGTCAGCCTGTTAAATGAATACCTAGAGATTCAAGCTGCAAGCAGTGCATTTTACCTTCAAGAAACTCTGCCACCTGCTTAAAACAACACTTAGGGTGAGAATTTGCTAGTATTAACCACTTAATGTAGTGTAATAAGCTTAGTTTGCGTGTTTTGTTCTATTTGCTCAGTGATCTGTTTTGTTCTGTTTGCTCTCCCTTATAATCTGCCTTTTGTAGTTAATAAACTTATCTTTTGTTTATTCTAAAACCCAGTTTATGCAATTCATAACTGGGGGAGGGGGCAAAAAGCTGTGTGTATCTTCCTCCACATCGAGGGAGGGAGCAAATTTCATGAGTTTACGTTGTATAGATCTCTATACAGTGCAAGACAATATAATTTTGGGTTTACGCTCCAGAGGGTGTGTGCACCTGAGTGCTGGGCAATTCCCCAAGCTGAGTCCCTGAATGATTCTACTGCTGGGAGTGTTCCTACCTCTGTGTGGCACCCTGGAAGAGGGGTCCAACCCATCATATTCATTTCTCCTCAATCATTCGCTGCAGGCAACGCTAGTCCACATATATTCTCCCAGAATTCAGAGCACCAAATGCAGCCTTGCTTCACCAGAGGTGTTGTATCGCTCACCTCAGAGGATTCTAGGGAGTATCTGAGATCCAAAGATACTCCTACACCTGGCTTAGCAAAAACTGATTTATCTACTGAGGAGGAATCAGGTCGGTGGAAACTTAGTATCAAGAGAAGAGCATTTTTCAACAAACCTGTAAGCTCGTGACAACAGCAGTCCCAGCAGCATTCTGGCAAATTAGTGCCATGGGGAATTCCATATCTAGGCTATGTTAAAGGCACCCTCAGTCACACCACTCCTCCCCTTTCTACTAGTTCATCTTTTGGACCACATGCAGTAAGGGGGTGACATACAGATAAAGGCACTAATAGTGCTTCTGGCTGTTTGATCTACAGCTTCAAGGGACAGCAATAGAATTCATAAACAATAGCAGGCCAGGGAACAATAATGGAGAGGATAATATTGCAAACATATAGGGTGCAGGCCATTCGCTCATTCATCTTCTGCTAGCTGGAAGAAGGTCTGCAGTAAGTGAAGGATGGGCCAGCTGTAATGAAGCTGTCGGCAGCAACAAAAGTCACTTGTGCATGGCCTACCACTCTAAAATATTGCCAACTGCCTAAGCCGGAGCACTCATCAATCGTCGCAAATACACCTGCTGGGCAGGGAAACATGGACCATGGGGTAAGATATCATTATTTCCTCAGAGACCCCTATACTGGCTCTTCATTATCCCACATCCACCCTCTACATGAGTTATCATTGATCAAACCCTGTATTACTCCAGGTATGGCACCGTGGTACATACAGTAACATCATTATTTTTTCTCACAGTTCACATCTACCTCTGAATTATTTCTTCCCTTCCACATGAATTATTGTTCAGCAGACCTTTTTTTCCTTGTTCCCTGAATACAGAGTGTGGAAAATGGGAAGAAATATCCCACTTAGACCCAAGCGGTCTAGAATTAAATCATTCCCCATAACCTTTCCAGAACAGATGAGTGACAAGATACATTCTAGTTATCCCCAGCAAGCATCAGTTGCTCCTAGGGCTGGCTTTGAAAACAGGGTCCTGCTTGAGCCTATCCAGAGCATGAATTAACCCCTACTATTACTGGTTTGAGTTCAGAAGCAATGTTACCCTGGCTGAGCCCTGAGCTCTGTGAGCCCTCTGGGGATGCCTGGTGAGAAGACTGGCCACATGAGGAAGCTGCTAGACAAAAGAAGACTGAAATTCAATAACTTGTATCTTGCGTATGAGTGGTAGGAAAAGGCAGTCCTTACGGACAAGTTTGACCAAGGTGGAAGCCCATCTGTGTGGCAAAAAGGATGTGGTTTGCCCTCTACTATCTGCTAGGCAGGTCATAAGATGACATTTAAGTTGCAACACCACCATCACATCAGGTTTATGGTTTAATAACTAGGCCAACACATCCCTGAGTCTGAACCTTCTTGGGTTCATCCAGTCCAAGGGTCTGTTTCCTGTTCCAAGTTCTACGTAGGTTCCTATAGGGTCTACTTCAGCTATATGAGACCTGGGGATAACAACATGACTCTGTGTGTAAAGAGCATCATGTCTATGAATGCATGATCCTGACTTATTCCCTGACAGTATCTTCCCGTTTTCTGTGCTTTTGTTTCCTTTCAGAGCTGCATTTAATGGTTTATTATCATTCCCCATTCCTATTTGTGAGATCTTTGATCAGCCGGAGTTTGACTGATCTTTCCCCCCGTTTTGTTGTTCCCATTTCCAAAATGTCTTTTCTGATAAGTAGGGATGTGATTCTATTATCTAAAGTATCGCTAAAGTACCTATTCCAATCACCCTGCAGCACATTGGAAATCCACTTCAGACAAAATAAGAACTAACCCAAACCCTTTTCCAAAATTCAAAATGAACCTAAGCCAAACCATGTTAGTTTTAGTTTTGTGTAATTCTCCACTTCCTGGTTATGGTGGGAACTATTAGTGCATGTGCCAAAATAGTGCTAGAAAAGCTATCCTCACATCATCTTTTATGGCCAGATTGACAACAAAAAAGAAGAGGAAAAGTTCAACTTCCAACCCAAACATATAGAAACAAGAGGTTTGCATAATCTAGCTAAATATCTGAAATGTACTGTGTTCATCCTAAGAATACCTGTTGACTTTTTGAGATTTCCCCATTACCAATGTTAAGAGTGATCTCAGAGGGTATGTTTACACTGCAGTTAGATACCCACAGCTGGCCCATGCCAGCTGAGTCAGGCTCCCAGGGCTCAGGCTACAGGGATGTTTAATTGTAGTGTAGGCTTCTGGGCTTAGGCTGCAGCCCAAGCTCTGGGACTCTTCCACATTGCAGGGTCCTAGAGCCTGGAACCCAGTCCAAGCCTGGTAATCTACACTGCCATCAGCTCAATACCTGAACCTTCACATCTAATTAAGGCTGGCAGTCCTTTAATTTAGAGCTCGCAGCCTCCTTCAGTCTCGTGGTTACTTTCTTAGAGGCAGCCTGGGGCAGAGCAGTCTCCCCTTTGCTGGTACAGGGCTTTCTGTTTCCCCTTCCTTCTCCGTACTCCCTCTTTTATAGCTGGCCTTTTTCCCCATTGGTCGCAACTGTGGGTGTCTGTCTCCATGACTGGTAGCTCTGGCAGCTGTGTGGGGGGTGTAATCAAGCTGCTAGCTTGTAAACAGGTGAGGTTTTATTCTGCTCTCCCTCCCCTGTCTAAGCTTAGTATGGGGGTTGTAGACCCCCATTACAAGGGATTTTGCCAAAGAACAATGTTTAGTGCAGGTTGATAGATTAAAACTGAAGGGGAGCCTGTCTGGTTTTGGAAGGAAGGATGCAGGCAATTTCTCTCAGCACATTGATTACAATTCTTTTCCCCAGCACAATGAATAGCCAGGGTCAGAGACTGAATTATTATAAAGAGCATAAAAGCTAAATCGATTTCTTTACTTACCATTATTATTATAATAGTGTCCTGGAATGCTGAAAAATTGAACCTGGCAAATGCATTGCAAGGGCCTTCCCAGAAGAAGTAGGGGATAGGGCAGGCTAAAGAAAGATGGCAGAGGATGAATGGTGGTAACAAAATGATTACCCAAGATCAGATGTAACTAGCATCTTTAAGTCTGATTTTTTTCTGTTTCTCTCTTTTTCTCCACTGACTCCTCTGCATTACATAAACATCTGATCCCTTTCAGCCCTTGCCATGATTTAATCTTATTTAGGGGGCTCTGTCACTGGGCTAAACCCAGAAGTCCTCATGCAGTCCTTCCTCAAGCAAAACTGCCATTGATTTTATTGGACTGAATGAGGATTTCAGGCATGGCCTTTAAAGCTCCTGCTTTGTTTGTGCACTCCCACCCATGGACCAATACTTCTGCCACATGATATAAGAATGTCTCCTTGACTTCAATGGGAACCCCTTGTATCTAGTGCCAGGAATACAGGGTCCATAGCATGGACTAGTCCTGCAAATGAGAAGAGGGGGCAGGTATAGGGACTATTCAATATCATTTGTTAGAGAAGACTAAACGTGTTTTTGTAAAGGGAAATCATGCCTCACCAATCTACTTGAATTCCTTGAAGGGGTCAATAAGCATGTGGACAGGGGGGATCCAATGGATATAGTGTATGTTCAGAAAGCCTTTGACAAGGTCTCTCACCAAAGGCTGTTAAGCAAAGTAAGCTGTCATGGGATAAGAGAGAAGTTCCTCTCATGGATCAACAACTGGTTAAAAGATAGAAAACACAGGGTAGGAATAAATGGTCAGTTTTCATAATGGAGAGAGGTAAATAGTAATGCCCCCCAGGGGTCTGTACTGGGACCAATACTATTCAACATATTTATAAATGATCTGGAAAAGGGAGCAAACAGTGAGGTGGCAAAATTTGCAGATGATACAAATCTACTCAAGACTGTTAAGTCCCAGACAGACTGCTAAGGGCTACAAAATGGATCTCACAAAACTGGATGAATGGGCAACAAAATGGCAGATGAAATTCAATGTTGATAAATGCAAAGTAAGACACATTGGAAAACATAATCCCAACTATACATATAAAATAATGGGGTCTAAAATAGCTGTTACCACTCAAGAACAAGATATTAGAGTCACCGTGGATAGTTCTCTGAAAACATCCACTCAATGTGCAGCAGCAGCAGTCAAAAAAGCTAACAGAATGTTGGGAATCATTAAGAAGGGGATAGATAATAAGACAGAAAATATCATATTGCCTCTATATAAACCCATGGTACACCCACATCTTGAATACTGCATGCACATGTGGTTGCACAAAGATATATTGGGATTGGAAAAGGTTCAGAAAAGGGCAACAAAATGATTAGAGGTATGGAACAGCTTCCGTATGAGGAGAGATTAATAAGATTCGAACTTTTCATCTTGGAAAAGAGACGACTAGGGGGGGATATACTGGAGGTCTATAAAATCATGACTGGTTTGGAGAAAGTAAATAAGAAAGTGTTATTTACTCTTTTTCATAACACAAGAACTAGGGGGCACCAAATGAAATTAATAGGCAGCAGGTTTAAAACAAACAAAGGGAAGTATTTTTTCACACACTGCACGGTCAACCTGTAGAACTCTTTGCCAGAGGATGTTGTGAAGGCCAAGACTATAAAGGGATTCAAAAAAGAATTAGATAAGTTAATGGAGAATAGGTCCATCAATGGCTATTAGCCAGGATGGGCAAGGATGGTGTCCCTAGCCTCTGTTTGCCAGAAGTTGGGAATGGGCGACAGGGGATGGATCACTTGATGATTTACCTATTCTGTTCATTCCCTCTGGGTGACCTGGTATTGGACACTGTCAGAGGACAGGATACTGGGCTAGATGAACCTTTGGTCTGACCCAGTATGGCCATTCTTATGTTCCTATGTAAAAGCAACCCAAAGTTTGGTAACAATCACTGTCACCCTAGAAGTACCTACATGGGCAACAGAAACTTGATAATAAAGGGCTCTTCAATCTAGCAGAAAAAGATATAACAAGATCCACTGGCTGGCCATTAAAGCTAGACAAATTCAGACTAGAAATAAGGCACACATTTAACAGTGACATTTATATTTAAATGTCCAATACCAAGGAATTCTCCGATACTAGAAATATTTTAATCAAAACTGGAACTATACTCTAATTTAAGCAGTTATTGGACTTGAAGCAGGAATTAATGCAGGGAAATTCTATGGCTTGTGTGTTATGCAGGAGCTTAGACTAGATGATCACAATGGCCCCTTCTGACCTTAAAATCTATGAATCGTTGGGGAAGTACCAGGAAACAATAAGACAATATTGGAGAGGTTTTTTTTGAGGAGAGATCTGAAGGAGAATAATGAAGCAGCTTTGCTGATGTCTGTGGGGCTCTCCTTCCAAAAGTGAAGTGCAGCATGGGAAAAATCACAGAGGTGCCTGTTTGATGGATGCCTAGAAAAGGGCCATATCTTAAAGATGTTATGCAGAAAGAATTGGCAAAATTTATACATAGCCTGGATGTGAGGGCTAGAAAGAGGTTCAAGTTAGAAGACACCCAGATTGTGGGCCTGAGTAACAGGCAGGATGTTGGTATCCACAGTGATTGAAAAAGGAGGTAGTGGGGAGAGCTTATGGTGGTGGGAAACAGTGATTGTAGCACACGCAGATCATGTGCTGTGGTCCTGTTGAGACTAGAGGTCATTACATTTGTTTAATTGGGGACAGACAAGTCTCCTCTGAAAGTTTAATTACCAGTGAATCAGACAACTTCTTCTGCATATTGAATGCCTCCGTTAACATGGTGTTTGTTTTGTCACCATTCAAACTCAATTATTTCTTTTCCTCCTTACGCCACACTTGTGACTTATCACAGTCACTGTGCAAATCTCTCTCTCTTCCAGAGGCAGTTTGCGCTCCAGCTAGGTTTGTGGTGTTGGCCTTTCAGCATGCACAGATTGCTCACCACTCAAAAAAGTCATTAGTGGCAATTGGATGGAAGGAAAAAAGAAAGAAAGAAAAATTAATTGTTCAAAAATTGATTTTTGAAAAAAAGATACAAGTGAAACAGGAGAAATCAAGAGGGAGTAATGCTTGAGTGGCTCCCAGAGGCTGCTGCGAGCATGAGCCAGCTCAGAGTGAGGTAGGCACCCATCCCAGCTACTGTGTAGTCTGGCTGAGAAAAGCCAGACACACCCAACTCAACCCATCTGAACAGAGACAAGCACTCACAGTACCTTTGCCCAAAGGGCCCGGCCTCTGTTATTATTTAATTATTTGTATTCTAGAGGCAGCTAGAGACCTCAACTGACATAGAGGTTCCCTTGTGCTTGGTGCAATCTTTGCCCTGAAGAACTTTCAATCTAAATAAAGACAAAAAAGAGTATTATTATTTCCATTTTACAGATTGGGTACCAAGGCACAGAGAAATTGAGTAATTTGGCCTCTCTGGAAGTCTGTGTCAGAAGCAGGATCTGAATTCTGAGTCTCAATCCAGTGCCTTCATTTTAAGACCATCTTTCTTTCAACATACCCAGTGCTCTCTCTGTCACTAGCAGGAGAAATGCATACATCACAGAGACATTTTTAAATCTGTTTGCATTTTAATTGGTTCTTAAAAACAAAGAGAAAAGTGGCAAATATAGGTTGTGATTAAGAATATGTTACTACCCTAGATCAGTGTTTCTCAAAGTTGGGCTGCCACTTGTTCAGGGAAAGCCCCTAGCGATCCGGGCCGGTTTGTTTACCTGCTGCGTCCGCAGGTTCGGCTGATCGCAGCTCCCACTGGCCGTGGTTCGCCGCTCCAGGCCAATGGGGGCTGCAGGAAGCGGTGTGGGCCAAGGGATGTGCTGGCCGCCCTTCCTGCAGCCCCCTTTGGTTTTGAGCGGTGAACCGCAGCCAGTGGGAGCCACGATCGGCCAAACCTGCGGACATGGCAGGTAAACAAACCGGCCCGGACCGCCAGGGGCTTTCCCTGAACAAGCGGCAGACTGGCTTTGAGAAGCACTGCCCTAGATAACATCAACAAATTCCAGAGAGGAAAGTCTCCCCAGGGGTCATGTATAATATTTAAAGCCAATCCTTTTTGTTTTTCTTTTTCCATGACAGATGAATACAAACCTCACTGCAGAGCACCAAATGACTACTGGCTGGGGAGAACAGCAATTTGTGATGTGGAATGAAAGAGGTGATTCTTCTCCTGAGCTCACACAAATAAGTTCTGTTTTGTTTTTTTTCTTGATAGCTCTCTCAGCAGAAAGCAATAATGGTTTTCTGGCCACTGACTGCCCTACCCAGCTCCACTGGCACCCTTATAAAATGAATCAAATGTACCCATCTCTCTGCTTGAGATCTAATAATTAATCACTTCTAACCCCCTTAGCATCCCACTCCCAGTCAGCCTCTAATGGTCCTTACTTGGTGATATACAATTGCAACACCAATACAAATTGAACTTTGTCATTAAGTTGCATTTGAGCAGCAATCAAAAGAGAATTAATCATTTAAAAGGAAAATGGAGATATTTCTTTTTTAGTGTAGTTCTGTTGTATTAGCCTGTAACAGGAGCAAGTTAGACTAGAGACTGTGAGCCTTCCACTGAGGCAACTGAACCCCTCAGGATGAAATATCCACTTCCTTGCTTTGGGTTGATGAACTGCCAGTTCATTGAATGCTAGATTGTAACTCTGGTGTACAGTATATAGCTATCTAACTCTAATGACTTTTGTCCGTACTGCAGCTTTACATTTCCAGGAGAATGCCTGGCTGCAGGCGCAACTACTATTTTGTGAGCCAGTGTTCATGTAGCATGCTAGACAGGAGACACTCTCTGGGCTCTCTCACGTGGCCTGTACTTTTGTTTTTTCTAATTTTGTTGTTTCCCTTAACCTAAAATAAAAGTTGTTGTGGGTGAATGTATACAGATGCTCTTTGTGTATTGAACACATTCGCATAACATGGAGCTGACTTTAATTGTGCATATACAAAAGCTTCTGTTTGACTATGGCCTATAGTTTGCAAATCATTTTGTAAAGTTTGTTGAGTCCTTTGGGAACTTGGATAAAACATCAATTACTCTATGCTTCTTAAAGTACTTTTGTGACTCCATGTCCCCAGGTAGTGTGCCTTTTGTAAGAGCTAACAGTCACCCAGTCACATTTCCACAGGAGCAGGCTCCTTTCTGTTTGAGTCCCCCTGTCAGACAGCCTTTGATGAATAGGTCAACACCACCTTCAGTCTTAAGATAATGTTGAGCAATTAGGAAATACTCCCCCCCCCAAGTAAAAGCATCATTTCCCCCGTCCCGCAGCCCTCCCTTAATACAGTTTAATCTTGTGAAAACTCCTCTCTGAAATCACAAAGAAAATGATTTTGATAAGCTATCACTGTGTTAGACAGCTCTCCAAGGAGCTCCGAAAGAAAATGTGCAGAGACAAGGCCCTGCATTCATGCATATGAATTTGATAATGCATCAATCTGGCTTTCTCCTAGGATGTGAAAATTCAAAAAAACAATGTCGACATGGCTGATGTGACTGGAGCTCACAAATTGTCACTGCGCTCCCAAAGCCTTAGCAGCCTTTCTTTTCTAATTGGCATGTCTGATTACTTTGGGGCAGGTTTTCCCCTTCAGTTTTCTTCATCAAGCTCAAGGTACAGTCTGCTGGAGACTGGCACTGAGAGGTGTTACTACAGTGATAAAATCTTACTGTTATTAATTTTTGTGTTAGCAAATCCTTTCTGTATATAGGAAGATGTATGTTTCACAGAAAGATGCATCTTTGTGCTGTAAAAAAAAAGAGCTTTAATTAAATACCAGTAATGATCTTTATCTTTTTTATCATATTACATGCTAGATATAGTTCAACGGAGGTTAGAGCATGTGGTTGGGAGACAGCTGTCCTGTGTTCTATTTTCTTCTCTGCTATTGACTTTCTAGGTCACGCCAAGCAAGTCACTTAGGGTGTGATCCACAATGCAATATAGGTGCTTAAGTCTCCATGTGCAACACCACTGTGATCCGTGAAACTCCCACTTGGCTGTCACCTAAATCTGTAGGTGCCTAAACTCACTTGGTACCTAAGTTTTAACTGTAAAAGTTCCCTAGGTGCCTCAGATTTAGACCCTGGAGCATGCAAGCTGCTGCCCCATTCTAAGCAACCAAATACCTAAGCCACAGCATGATTGACAACCAGGGGAAGATAGGCATTTGGCCTCTGAGTACACCTACCAAATCAGATCCCATTCAAAATCCGGAAGAAGGTGGTGGTGCCTATATTATAACTTTTAGCCCAGTGGTTAGAGCATTTGCATGGTACATGGGAGAGCCAGGTTCAATTTCCCCCTCTTTGCCAGAGGAAGTGAAAAGATTTGAACAAGGGGGGAGGTCTCTCATGAGAGTGCTCTAACCACTGAGCAATGGGATATTCTGATGTGGGGCTCCCTCAGTCTCTCCTGTTGAAGCTGTTGCACTGTGGATAAATAATGAAAGAGAGTAGAGCGAGGGGACTGGACCCGGGGTCTCCCATTGCCCACGTGGGTCCTCCTAACCACTGGATTACAGCATCATTTCCTCTCTCTCTCTCTCTCTCTCTGGCCCAATGACTCTTCCACTGTGGATAAATACTTAAATAGTCATTGGGTCAGAGGGAGAGAGATCTATTGCGTAAAAGTGTGGCCAGCGGTGACATTTTACAGATGATGGTCCATTCTGCCCCCTACTGGCCTCCATATGCCATGGCATATAGGAGTCACAAATGCACCTCAAGCAGGAACACTGCCAGCTTTTTTGCTGCCCTAGGCAGCGGAAGGTCCTGCCCCTGAAATGCCACAGTCGCCGCCCACCAAATGTTAACACCCTAGGCGACCGCCTAGGTCGCCTAATGGGTTGCGCCGGTCCTGACCTCAAGGGCCCATTCCCACAGGGGGAGAATTTCCTCAGTGCAAGCATTGCAGAGTGCAACCTTAAGCAGCCTGATGCTGCCCTCTTCACAACCTGGCATTGTAGGAGCCATGCCACGGATGGGGCTAGGAGTAGGAGGATATGATTCTGAGGCACATGGTACTATGGGGATTTGTGGCTGCACTGGAGCACATAGGCAGCCCAGGATAAGCCCACATGCCACGTTGGACAGCCACCTTTGCTTCCCTTCCTCATGAATTGTGCTTTCAATGCCTCCCAGAGGTGCAGCACAGAATTATACCCAAAATATTAAACCAAGGTCCTGACCACATGTGATCATTAGCAATCCCAAGTCAATTTTCACAAGAGTGGAAACGTTAGTTGTCCTGGCCAAATTCCAATGTGTGTAATGACTTTTGCAACCTACATTCTATACAGCTTTCAGAGTAGCAGCCGTGTTAGTCTGTATCCGCAAAAAGAACAGGAGTACTTGTGGCACCTTAGAGACTAACAAATTTATTAGAGCATAAGCTTTCGTGGACTACAGCCCACTTCTTCGGATGCATATAGAGTGAAACATATATTGAGGAGATATATATACACACATGCAGAGAGCATGAACAGGTGGGAGTTGTCTTACCAACTCTGAGAGGCCAATTAAGTAAGAGAAAAAAACTTTTGAAGTGATAATCAAGCTAGCCGAGTACAGACAGTTTGATAAGAAGTGTGAGCATTCTTCATCACTTCCTCTGTTAAATGGTTGTGTATAGCTGAGTGCTTTTAAGATTGCTGCCACATTCCAACCCATTACAAGTGGAATTTTACTGTGCAAGGAGCAACTCCATGGGGCCAAGTAATGTTCCAGATGAAGTGGCAAAACTCCCATGGACTTCAGTGGGATCAGGATAAGAACCTGCATGAAAAATAACCTCTTCAATTGAAACTGCAGAGGATAATTATGCAGACAAAATGCAATTACCTGAGATGGAATGTTTTCAGGGCACAAGGAGCAAACAACCTGACTCTTAAGAAAATTGCTAGGGCATTTTAATGACCAAAGGAGGCTAGGACCTCTAGTCTACATCTCTGGAAAGGTGGCTCCTCTGGCTGCCCAGCAGTCCCTTTGTGTTTCTGAGTACCATGTCTGTTGGTTAAGCTAAAGAAACAAGACGATTACTGTTAATCCAAATTTATTGAAAGAAAAAGAAAATCTATAACAGGGAGGGACTGTGCACACTAAATAGCTTATGTAAATTGCTTCTGGTGGTGCTTCAAAATACGGCTTAGCTGGATTAATCAGTGTTTAAAAAATAGCCAGCAAAATACAATTGTTGTGATGTGTCTAGGGCGCTCTTTGGGGAAAGAATATTTTGGTTCTGAGCCATGTCTCTTGGTTCCTCTGTTGAGTTCTGGAGTCGGCTATCATTAGGCACTACTAAGAGATGAGAAGCACAATTTGGAAGCTGGAAGTTAGGACCTGGAAGGAGGAGGAAAGTCGCAGGTTGCTGTATTCCTGGAACCAGATTTCCACAGCGTCTGGAGTAAGTCATTAAACATATCCCATATGGACAGTAATTTGCATCAACCTAATAGTGGAGACTAAAGCTTTGTGAATTTGTACACCTGAATGTAACACGTTTCCATTAAATATTATATGCTATCAGTGATGACTTAATACTCATGTGATAACGTTACTGAGAGACATTCCCCTTTTGCTCCCTCCTTGGCAGACCCATATGTTATGTATATGACTGAGTAATCAATATGTGCATAACGGAAGCTCTGGATTGGACCTAATTAAAACAATATTGCACATTATGGGCCAGATCCTCAGCTGGTGTAAGCAGGCACAGTTCCGTGGACTTCATTGGAGTTGCATCCATTTACAGCAGTTCAGGATCTGTCCTCATGGTGAACCGCAAAATTCTTGATATTTGTGTGTTTGTGAATTAAACTGCTTTGCACTGAAAGTTCAACAAAAACAAAATCTGTTGGGCCTGGTTTTACAATAAGGCTCCTTTACACTGCCAGAAAGGTATAAAACATTTTTAGTAGAAATACGAATCAAGCCCATTATGTTATAATTTGCAGTTAACCTGGGCAATAACACCACACCTCTGATAGCACAAATGTGCCATGCTAGGACAGTGTTAGATCTTCAGCCTTGTGTTCTTCCTAGAGCTCTTCAAAGAAGAGAATAGCTGTTACCCAGTTGACATTCAGTTCTCTGTTACTTGAATTACTTCTTTCCTATGATTCCTATAGTAAAATTTCATGGGAACAAATCTCTCCAAATTAAAGCAATATAATATTATAACTGTTTTACTGCAGGAGACAGATAATTTCTGCATGTAAATGGTGTCTTCTTGCTTGGTGCAACAGATAACTCAGGACTATGGGAATGCACTATAGAGCCTTTCATCTTATGGCTCAGTTACCAATTCAACTCCAGCACAAGTCAGTTGTTGCCCTAACATCTGATGGATGTTTGGTGACCAGTAGAAAAGGAGTTAGTGCTCTTATGCCAGTCCCTAGAGGGCTAACGATCACATCACAAAAACTGGCATTAATTCTTGCTTTGGGGTTTGTTTGGGTTTTTTTGGACTGACAGTTTTGCCAAAATTAGAATGGATACAAAGGCTAAACTACCATCTCATCTCCAGATCATAGTGAAGGCTAATTGTCCATGGTCTCATTAGAGAAAGTTTGCACTCTGTCACTTGTGGTGGTATTTTTTTTTTCCTATAGTCACATGCCCCACCGGAAACTAATTTAGCATAAACCACTTAACAATTGTTAAAGTCATTTACAGAGACACTAATTTATTGCTCACATCTCCTATGAAAACAGAAACATTACACAAATATAGATATTCCAAGCAAAAAATGTAGTGTTCATGCAACATTAAAGCTGAGAAATGAGACAGTCATAAGTCAGGAAATACTGAATTAAGACTGAAAACTCAACCTTAGTTCTGCCTTAAAATATATTCTCTCTTTATTTCATGATAAATTGTCAGTTAATATTACAAACTGGAATTTTGTATGAAGCTTCGCAGACGGTAAGGTACAGTTCAGCGCATACAGGCCCAGATCCTCAGCTGGTTTAAATTGACTTTAAATCGATGAAGCAACACCAGCCTAGGATCTGGCCCTGAGTCCTTAGATTTAGCTTTGTTGTAGATCTCTCGCTGCATTCTATAAAACAAGCCACTCCGTTCATTTGAAGGAAATCAGTTCATATGTGTTTCGAATCTTTGTCCATCATTTGTTATTAAGCAAGGGTTTTGCTCTGTCCCCAGCCCATTCTTCTCCTACTTGATTCTGCAGTGAGGTCATAATGTTAAATTTGTCACAGTAACCTTTATATCTATGATAGCAGGCTGTGATGTGACCGAAAACAATGATTATGTGGCTGTGGGTTCTAGTAGCTGAGTGCGTAAAGGCAACAACTCTTTTTGTTCAGTGATGCCAGATAACAACAAAGGTGTCAAGTATCAGAGAGGTAGCCGTGTTAGTCTGAATCTGTAAAAAGCAACAGAGGGTCCCATGGCACCTTTGAGACTAACAGAAGTATTGGGAGCATAAGCTTTCGTGGGTAAGAACCTCACTTCTTGAACCTCACATTTGTTATGACTATTTCCTGTGTACCACCTCTTTAAATGCGAGGAGTCCTTCTGCCTGTTTGCTTGGAGGCAGTGCTGGGAGAAGATTCAGGATAGCTGTTGCAGAATTAGCCACACCAATCATGCTCCCTAATGGAGAATTTATGTTTGTGCTTTCTTGTTTGGTTGTTTTCCTCAGTGTAAAATAAAAGTTATTTAGACTGGAAGCACATATGCTCTTTGTGTATGGAAAACAGAATCAAAGGGAATGCAGAGAACATCTGGCCAAGACATTGCACTTTGTTTAAATGTTTTTGACAAGCTTGCACCAAAGTGAAAGTCTCTGTAAATAAAACTGCTGGATTATGTGCCATATTGTGAACAAGACAGACTGAAGCTGTTGATATGTGTTTCCAACTGCTTTTAGATGGGTGCATTTGGGAGGCCAATTTGTGATTTATCTGAATTTCCTGTTTAGCTTTGAATAGATTTGATCATGGAAAATTGGCTGCATTTTTCTAGCTTGTAAAACCCAGTCAGCACTAACCTTTCACAGAGCTGTATCTAATTTGTACTTTTATTCCATTGCAAGAATAGAATGAGACAATGATTCAGTTAAGGAATCTCACTTCACACAGCCTATGGTGATGGCCAAGTGGAGGCAGGAAAGAAGAAACCCCATCAAGTAGTGTGTGAACCCTTTGATGAGGCTAACTCAAAACAAAACATCTTCAAAGACTCATGGTGATTGATTCTCCACTCTGTTACACCAGTTTTATGCTGCTGTTACACTGGCATAAAACTGATATAAAAAGAACGGAGAATCCAGTCTGCAATCACCTTAAAAGGCTCTGGCAAACTAAGTGATGTGCTCATAGGCATGTAGATGGATATGGAGAAGACCACTTACCCTCAATTTTCAGAAGAGACAACAGTGCCTCCCCACACCTCATTTTAAGTACTATGGTGGGGGCGGGAAGGGAGAGGAAGGCAGCTATGCCCAGTGCTGTGTCCTGCAGCACTAAGTCTCTTCCCTCCTCATCCATCTTCTAGTGCTGCTCCACCTGAATGCTGAGCTGCTCAGCTGCACAGAGATAATTGGCTCAGCTGGAGGCGCAGCAGAGAAAAGGCTGCTTCCCACCAACAGGTTGAGGAGGGATTCTGTGCCCAGCATATGGGTGGATGGAAGAAAATGACCCCCTGGCCCTTTGGCGGGGAGGAGGAGAAGAGCCAAAGGGAGTGGGTTGAGAGCTGAAACTCTAAGTGGGTGAGAGGGGAGCTGAGTGGGTGAGGGGCAGGAGGAAGAAGAGGAGGAGAGAAAAAGTGGGGATAGGGTGAAAAACTAGGGTGGGAAGATCCAGAAAGAGAGAGAGAGTGGAAACAGAGAGGAAAGATAGCAGCAGTGTGAAAACAGTTATGGACATACATGAGGGAGGGAGGAGTATCTGGGGGGAAACTTTAGGGGAGCTTTGATAGATTTGGCACAGGGCATTGATGGATTTGAGATGTTCTGAAAATCTCCCCTCCCTGAGAGAGGACACAGTGTTTTGCAGTGTTGATGGGACCCTCATGAGGACAGCAGGTTTCAAGAGTGCTTGAGGAGTCAGATTCTTTTTCTCCAGAAAATTAATATCAAAGATTCAGGCCAGGGGAGATCATAGGGAGACTATATGGGACTGGGGGAAGCCAAGATGCCAGAGGTGGTGGATTGGAGACTGACCCAAATGTAAGACCCAGAAAGCAGGGGGCAAGTTAAAGGAGATTTGTTGGAGAAATGGTTTGTGGTCCATTAGTAGAACTACAGGTAGAAAACTTTGAATTCTCACTTATTTTTGTGATCATTAAACTAACTCAAGAAAAAAATCACGAAGAGAGAGTGTGAAATTCATCCCTATAAAGAGAGCCAGCACCAGGCCGATGCAGCACTTAAGTCCTCAGTATAGATCTTAAGTGGAACCTAAGTAAGCTCACCCCTTGTCCTTGCCTTCTGCACAAGAGTGAATTTCAACCAAAGCAAGGGGGAAGATAGGGAACTGAATAGACTCTATGACCACTGAAGACAAGGAGGTGTCTATCCCAAAGAAGTGCTACTAATACTTTTGCAAAGGGATCCCACAAATTGTTCCTCCAGCCTGTGATAAATCTTGCATGTTGGGGTGAAGGGAGTTTGCAAAGAGGAAGGGGTAAGCGACTAGAGAATCTTCTCATTCTCTTCCTTCCATTTAAACAAAAACACTTTCTCATACACTAGCAGGGAGGCAACACCGCTTTGCAAACAAATGCCTGGTGGGCGTGTGCAGGCCAGCATTCATTCTTGTATAAGATGTGTCCTGTCTTTCAATCTGAAGTGGGAGGGGAAGATCTCGTGGAAAGACTCTTGACCAGGAAATGTTTTGAAAATACTTATGATTTCTGGCAATCTGGTCCATTCCCCAGGCTGAAGATTTATTTTTCAACATTAATTTTATCAACCCCTGTGATTGTTTAGCAATATCCAGAAAGGGGATGACTCCATCAGACTAGTCAGGGTATGTCTACACAACAATTGGGAATTTGCTTCCTAGCACTGCTAGATAGCCACATGCTAGCTCTACTGAACTAATAGCAGTATAGCCAGGGAAAGCATGTGCTGCTTCGGCTAGCTGCCCAAGTAAGCACCCGGGGGTCCAACGAGTTTGTACTCAGGTGGCTAGCATACTGTCATGTTTAGTGCACTAGCTCAAGAAGAGCTAGCACATCTGTCTACCCATGCTGGGAAGCAAGCTCCCTGCTGCAGTGGAGACATGCCCTCAGAGAAAGTAAATAAGGAAGTGTTATTTACTCCTTCTCCTGACACAAGAACTAGGAGTCACCAAATGAAATCAATAAGCAACAGATTTAAAACAAACAAAAGGAAGTTTTTCTTCACACAACGCACAGTCAGCCTTGGAACTCTTTGCCAGAGGATGTTGTGAAGGCCAAGATTCAGGGCCTGTGCAACCATTTAGGCAAACTAGGCGGCCATCTAGGGCACCTAGTGGTTGAGGACGCCTAAAAGCCCGCTCAGGCGAGGAGGTGGAGTAGAGGTGAGCTGCAGCAGGGGGGTGCGGGGAGGGCCGCCTGCAGTAACGGGGTAACGGGGGGGGGGGGGAGGGCGCACAGGGGAACCGCTCCCCGCCTCAGATCACCTCCACTCTGCCTCCTCCACTGAGCACTCAGCCCCCGCTCTAAGTCTCCTCCAATCGGCATCACAAGCCTGTGTGCTCAGCGGAGGAGATGGAGCCGAGGTGAGCTGGGACAGGGCTCCCCAAGTGGGGTTAGCTTCCGTGGCGGGGGGGGAGTCTCCCTGGGCGGGGTTAGCTTCCGCAGGGGGGGATTCTCCCCGGGCGGGGTTAGCTGCCGTGGAGGGGGGCTAGCTGCCGCGGGGGGGGTGGGCTCCCCGGGTGGGGGGCTGGGTTAGCTGCCGCAGGGGGGTGGGGTTAGCTGGGTGAGGGGTCGGGGCGCAAGGTGGAAGTTTCGCCTGGGGCACGAAACTTCCTTGCACCGGCCCTGCCAAGACTATAACAGGGTTCAAAAAAGAACTAGATAAATTCATGGAGGATAGGTCCATCAATGGCTATTAGCAGGGTTGCAAAACCATGCTCTGAAGTGTCGCTAGCCTCTGTTTGCCAGAAGCTGGGAATGGGCAACAAGGGATGGATCACTTGATGATTACCTGTTCTGTTCATTCCCTCTGGGCCACCTGGCATTGGCCACTGTCAGAGGACAGGATACTGGGCTAGATGGACCTTTGGTCTGACCCAGTATGGCCGTTCTTATGTTCTTATGAAACAATGTCAATCCTCCCTTAAGTTTGGGGGGAAAGAATTTTAAACAAGGGTATGCCAAGAGCCTCTTCCTGCATCTCTGAGCCTCACCCATTGCTATAGAAAAACATCACAAGAAAACAACCACTGCTTTCTCACTTTTTGTGGCAGACCCAGGTTCCGGGAGATGCACTGCTCTGTCTCTTTACCTTAACAAGAACAAGATGTTTTCCCTGTCTCCGCACATTTCAAAAATGGACTTTTTTTTGCCACTACTGCATGTGGCAATGTAATATTTCTGTTTGCTATTCCAATTTCACAGCTGAGCAGGATCTACAGAGACAGAGAATTCTAATAAAATTTCAGAAACATTTAATGCAATGACTGGCAGATGGGGAAAGAGTTTATGGCAGCTCCATTTTTCTGATTATGTTAACAAAACATGGCATGTGCTTTTCTAATGCACAGACAACAGTTTCATTTACAATTTAAATCTGATGACTGAAACACTGATTAGATGACTTCTTCGGAGCTGTGTTTACCACCTGAATGGTCTAATAACATAGAAATGGTTATTTTTCTTCCCTCAAATTAACGTTCCAGACTCAGAGTTTAATGAAGTTACACGGGGCAATTTCAAAAATTGTTTAAGTGCAACAACGCAATTTTAGTAAACTATTTATGCATACTTGATTCTGCAATTAGGAAACAATAGAGTATTTTAATCTATACTAGAATAGAGTATTTTAATCTATACTAGAAAGTCCTTTAAATAAGGAATAGGCAATCCAGAGCATTAATAGGCAGCTAATGGAAAAGATTGAGGGGCTTGTGGGCTACACAGGCAGCTATGTGAACCCTTCAAAATTTGGTTCAAATAGGGGTTTTCAAGATTTATGTAAAATAACATTTGCAGACCCTGAAATCAGTGTAAGTTTTGTTCATCAATCAACCTATCTAGCTAGGCACTTGTGAGACCCTCATCATTGTAGTATCAGAGGTTCTGATCTGAATTAACCCTATGTTTGAATCATGCTGGAAAACTTTACTTAAAGTTTGCATATGACATGTTCATGCCCATTTCCAAGGGTTGTCTGGTTTGTTGGTTCACTGGAATCAGAAGTTGGACCAGGTGTCATCTCTGATGCCATTTCAGAGCTTTGATTTCAGTGAAATAAATTTTCCCTTCTAAAAGTGGATATGATTATGAAGTGAGCCAAGATATTAAATAATAGTGAGACAGCTCCCAGTCTACTGGAAGAATTATAGGAGGTGCTAATGACAGACAGACACGGGAGCTAGGAGGAAATGTATGGTGTTGTTTTTTCCCTTGGATTTTTCCAGCTGAATCAGAGTTCCTTTAAAATGCAGGCTCAGAAACTAAGTAAAAAATACTTCTGCTGTTTTCAGCTGATCCCTGATGATCCTTGCCTAATTAGGGGCACCAGAGAGATATTGTGTGGCTTTTGCCATGTGAATTAGGCTCAGGTCTCAGAATGGGAAAAAATGAAGATGCAATACTGCAAATGTTACTAAGTTGGTGGATCATGTCCTGCTGGCAGTCCTTCTTCCTAGTAATCTCACTCTCTTTATTGCTTGTTCCCATTTAACCATTTATGAACCCCTCTCACTGCTCTGATTCTAACTGGGCACTGAGTACCATCCCATATGACTAATTGGTAGCCTTTTTGATGGGCCAGGGAGATTGAACTCATCAGTTACCCTTAAAGGTGGTCTTCCCAAGCAAAGTTTGAGGCACGTTGACAAGAAGTAGTGTATATGTGGGGAATTTACCCTGCTCTTGCCCATGCTATACTCATCCTGTGAATAAACAGAGGACTTCAATCTCTGTCTGCATGTACCATGCTAATACCCTCTCCTTCTTTCCTCTCCCCTTCTGAGCTTTTACCAGAAAACTTACTATGTAAATATGACACCTTCTAATTCAAATGCTCTGCTCTCCATGGAAGGGATTCTTAAGTGTATTGCAATCAATTTATGTTGGAGGATGAGATCAATAATAGTAGAGCTGGCATAAGGCGGTGGGAAAGCAGGCTTAAAGACCCCCGCTTAATAACCCCAGCAGAGGGGGAAAACCCAGCAGCTGCAGAGCCAATATAGCCAACTCTACACTCTTGCCCAAAGAAGCCTGAGTAGTACAAGGTGCAAATTGAGATAGTATGGTCAAAGTGTTTCTACACCCTAGTGATTCCCAGATGCTGGAATAGCCCATCAGTGCTATTGGCAGCCAAGCGCAAGTTAAGGCAGCTCTAACCTGCACTGAGTACATAGCCCCAGGATCAGGGATACACATTGCCTCTTCCTTCAGTTGCTGCGCTGGGCTCAGGTTTAAACTTTAAGTGACTTCCCTACTGTGTATTTTCAAGTCACATTTCTTTACTGATGCAAACATTTTCCCCCCCTCCCATTAACCCTAGGAAGCCAACGTCACCATGGCAAAATGAGTTACATTCTAATGTCTCATGCATCTTCAGAAAAAATGGGCAGCTACATTTGATAACTGAATCTTTATCACTTGTGCTGATGTAAGAGGCAGAAAGACCCAGGTGGGTTTTCAGATCCCATGTGGAATATGTAGCACCAGCAGTTAGAAAAAGAAAACATCTTCCGACTTGTGAACTGAGCAAATCTGATCAGAGAAATCACTGACAGGAAATAAATAGGGGACCCCAGGATGCCATTTTTAGAATCACTTTTCAGAGCAAAACTGCAATTTAAAGTGACAGCTGAAGCTTGTATTTCCAAAGAGTTCTTTTAAACAGTGTTTCAGAGAAAGCTAACAGCTGATACTTTAGGTCTCCCAACATGCATTACAAAGCAAAGAGTTAGATACCAACTGTGCAGCAACTGTGCAGGCAAATGCAGTAGTTCCTATTTTATTGAGAGAAGGAATATTTCTAGTGTCCTTCACGAAAGGGAGATGGAATTCAGCTGTATTGAGTCTTTCCTGAGGCTGCTGGACACAGACTTGTAGTTTATTCTAGCTCCCAGAGTGACACAAACAGACCGTGGAGTGGAGTGTCACCACATAGGGTCGCCATAAGTCCTGGCCTGGCCTGACCAGTGATAGGAGGGGCTACAAACTACATTATGTGATTGAAACCAACAGTGCTATGTTCACTCACTCCTTTTGGGAGAGTGCCAAAGTATCTTTTCCTTCCTCTCCAGCAATCCCATCTCTCTTCCAAACAGTAGCATCTATAAAACTACAGAACATGTTTTTTGGGGAGGAGGGTGCAGGATACTGACTGTTTATTGAGGGTGGTGTAACGAGTAAGAATGTGGCAGAGAGATTGTTGGTGCAGAGAAGATGTCAGGGGGATCGTAGATTGCTCAGAGCCCACTAAGGGGAGTCCTGAGGCACTGGGAACACATTTTCTTTTTGGTATCTGATTTTCTCCAATATACAGTAATTCAAGGGAACATCAGTTCAGATCAAATGAAAACTGCCTGAACTACCTCCTGCCCAAAACTTTGTTGAGGTTCGTTTACCTCTTTCTTTTCCTGTTTTTGTTTTTTTTTTCCATTCCAATTGATGTCCCTTTGCCATTCCAGGATTGGAAATGTCACCAGAGCTTGTTTTTTATGAGATGGCCAACCCATTCTGGCAGACTCAAGAGGGTATGGATACCTCGGATCTCTTGTGTGCATATTTGAAGCATATTCTGAGGTTACCCACCCATTGGTATGAACTGGCCTGGGACTGGAACCATTATCAGGTGGCTGAAAGGCCGTAGGGCTATCAGCCAAGTCATAAATTGCCCTGTTGTCTTTTTCTCACTTTCTCCAAGTTGAGGCTGAAATATAGACACCTCATCTCTCTGAATCTGATGGCTTTCTAGGGGCTTAACTTCTTCCTATACAATCTAGACTCCTTATCAGTCTTGACTACAGGATTTGATTAGCGAAGTGTATGGTTACACCTGCCTGGAAGCATTTTTTTTGTAACATTTGCCCTGAAGCACCATCTAAAGATGAGTTTTCGCCATCTCAGGAGAATTGTATTTATTTATTTATTTAAAAATTCTAAAGTATATTGTTTTCCGCTTGTGCAAAGTTCACCCTGACAGTGGGCTGTTAAGGATCAAAGCTTCATATGGCACATTGAAAGGTCAAAGCATGCATTAAATCGTGCATTGTAAATCAAAGCTTTGTAATTCACAGTCTGTGGCTCGGAATTTTCATACAAAAGGAACAGGGTAAGAAGAAAGATTTCATCCTTTTTTAGTTCTGTTAGCCCCACAATTCAGTCCTGTGTCACAACAGTGCCACTGCCTTTTGCTGTTATGAAGGTTTTATTGCCACAGCTCCTCAGAGTTGCAATGTATCTAGAGCAGGTGCCTGGGAATCAGGACTTCTGGATTCTATTCCCTGCTCGGACATTGACTTGTTGTTGTGTGACCTTGGGGAAAAATTTCAAAAGTGTCTAAGTGACATAGGAGACTAAAGCCCATTTTCAAGAAATGATCTAGCCACTTAGGAATTTAAGTCTCATTGGAAGTCAATGGGACATAGGGTCCCAAGTGCCTAAGGGACATGCTTACAATGATATTTAGGCACCTAAAGATGCTGATCGGTGCTTTTGAAAATCCCACTATGCACCTATCTGTATCTTTAGATGCCTAAATACCCTTGAACATCTGACCCTAGATCACTTCTGAAAAATGGGACCTTGGTTCCTAGGTCACTTAGTCACTTTTGAAAATTTTACCCTAACCCTTTCTGAATCTCAGTTGCCCAATTGCTAAAATAGAGATTATAATATTTCCCTACTTGACACTGGGCTTAGTGCTTGTGAGGCTGAATGAAATAAAATATTTGTGGTATGTTTCGAGATCTTTAAATGAAAGGAAATATAGAGTGTAAATGCTTTAATTTAACAAATAATGAATGCATAAGAATGGCCATAGGGGGTCTGACCGATGGTTCATCATCCTGTATTCTAACAGTGGTTGGTGCCAGATGCTTCAGAGGAATGAACAAAACAGAGCATCCATCCCCTGTTGTCCAGGCTCAGTTTCTAGCAGTCAAAGGTTTAGGGACATGCAGAGCATGGGTTTCCAACCCTGACCCTCTTGGCTAACAGCTATTGATGGAACTATCCTTAATAAGCATATCTAATTCTTTTTTTAACCCAGTTATTATTTTGGCCTTCACAACATCCCCTGGCAATGAGTTCCACAGTTTGACTGTGTGTTGTGTGAAGAAGTACTTCCTTATGTTTATTTTAAATTCGTTGCCTATTAATTTCATTGAGTAAGCCCTAGTTCTTGTGTTATGTGAAGGAGTAAATAACACTTCATTATTCACTTTCTCTACACATTCATAATTTTATAGACGTCTATCATATCCCCCCTTAGTCTTCTCTTTTCTAAACTGAACAGTCCCAGTCTTTTTAATATCACTTCAAATGGAAACTGTTCCATAGCCTTAATCACTTTTGTTGTCCTTCTCTGTACTTTTTCCAATTCTAATATATCTCCTTTGAGATAGGACAACCAGAACTGCATGCAATATTCAAGGTGTGGGCATATCATGGATTTATATAGTGTCTTATTTTCTATCCTCTTCCTATTGGTTCCTCACATTGTTAGCTTTTTTGACTGCTGCTGCACATTGAATGGTCACAGCTAATTTAGATCCCATCATTTTGTATATATAGTTGGGATTAAGTTTTCGAATGTGTATTACTTTGAATTTATCAACATTGAATTTCATCTGCCATTTTGTTGCCCAGTCACTCAGCTTTGTGAGATCCCTTTGCAGCTCTTTGCAGTCAGTTTCAAATTTGACTATCTTGAGTAAACAACCTTATTATAAACAATAATAAACTAGCAATGCACTTGTTTAGTAGTAGTGATTCCACTACTGAAATCCACTCCCTGTCAAGTTTGAGGCCAAGTTCTTGGCTGAAAGCATATTTGCTTGTTTGTTTGTAAATTTTGAAGAAAATATTGATTTAGTTAGATCCTCATATCCACACAAAAGTTACACTGACTTAGCCACAATTGATTTTTTAAACCAGTGCAAATCCTGTTGTTAACATACTTTAATTGGGCTACACCTGGTTTATATTGATCTAGTTTAATTGACTTTACTGATTTTAAGTGTGTCCACACAGAGGTTTGTACTAACTAAATTGACTTAAAAAACTATTTTAGTTTTGGGATACTGACAAACCAGGTGCCAGCTCTTGCCAAGGCTTTAGGCCTCAGCTAAGCACTGATAAATTCATTGCTGGAAACCAGTCTGTTTCACCTGTGTGTTAGTATGGCTAAGATGGGTATTGAATTTATAACAATGTGTTTAGACTTTATGAAATGCTTGTAAGTTGCTGCATGCATTAATCTCACTTGTAATAGCTTTATTATATGCTATAAAGTAATATTTAAGCTTTGCTTTATAACTGTAAAAAATGTTTGCTCTGGAACTGTGAACCTGCCAAGAGGGATTGTCTCCTGCACATCAAGAAGGCTAGCGAAACTAAATGGGCCATGAAGAGTCTATGTGCAAAAGGGCTTGTCCCATCAGCTTCAATTCTGGAAGAAGGAAATAAAGATAGCTGACAAGAAAACCTTTCATCTCATTTGCTGTTTAGACTCTCACAGGGCTGCAGCTATGAAACAAAAGTAGAGATCCCCAGGCTCAGCCTAGGTAAAGCCTAAGAAACATTCACTTCTGACCGATTATAACAACTCTGTCACCTTTTGGAACCATACACTGTAACTCATTTGTGTATATATGTTGCCTTCTTTAACCTGTAAATAACTCTTATTTCTTTTTCCTAGCTAATAAATCATTAGCTTATTACAGGATTGGCTACAGGTGTTGTCTCTGGTGAGAGCTCTAAGATATAAATTGACCCTGCGAGTAAGTGAATGGTCCCTTGGGACTGGAAGGAACCTGAATCTTTTGTGATCTTTGGTGTATAGCAACCCCCTATCACTAAAACTGGAGTGCCCAAGGGGACTCTCTGTGACTCCATGGTAAGACTGTTATAGTGCTTTAGGAGGTCACACTTGTTACGGGTTTAGTGAAATCTAATTATAGAACACACAACCAGTTTGGGTTCTCTGCCCTGCTTCTTGACAATCTGCCCTGAATTTGGTACTCACACTCCAGACAGTGTGACAAGTTTAACCAGTATAAAGTTTATGTGTAGATGAAGCCCAAGAAGAGGGCCGAGGAATTCTATTTTGATTCCTCTGAGGTTCTTTGGGTCCAGTTCTGATTTAATTTACTCTGCTATCAATTTGGAGGAAGTCCACTGAGATACAGTGTAAAAGAGATCAGAATCAGCCCTGAATTTATCTTCCTTTAATTGTTTGTTCTAAATTTGTGCTCAAGTTAGTGTTTCTGAAAGTGATGGATTAGAGACAAGCATGGTGTGAGCGGACCTATTGTGACTTGTCCACCCACAGCAATGCCAACGCACCTCAGTCCTGATCTGCACCAACTGTGCCAATCCTAGATATTCCATATTTGTCATTTCATCAGAGTTCTGTCCTCTAGTAGCCCCAGCTGTTACAATACAGGGATCCAGTAGCAACCCCTTTCTACTCTTGAACAAGTGCCAAAGCTATTGCCTCACTCCTTCTCATTCCTCCCTTAAAGTCAAAAATCAGATTTCTTCTTTCCAGAGTGACCAACTGAAATCCTGCTCCTTGTGTCATAAATACAAATAAAAGTTTATTTGAAGTGGGTTGGAAAATAAAGAAAAATCCCATGTCTAGTCCGATGCAACAAAATCACTACTGGACTGGCACACATTTTGTATTTGTTAACCTATGTTATAAAGAATATTAGTTCAAAGTTACTATAGCTAAACTAAAAGGCTGCCAGTGCTTCTCCTAGCTCATTAGTTTAGATTTTCTTCATGTCCGAATAAGATGGTCCTTACTACCAAAAGTTTCCACTTTTCCTTCATATTTTCTTTTTAATATATCACACTTCACTTCGATGCTGAGCTGAAGCATGTGCCCAATCCAATTTACTGTAGTGGAAGAGCCCATAGTCCTTCGACCCCAGAACAGTAAGACAGTGTGTTTCTGCCTGTTACCCAGCAGTGGTTATTTGATTATCTAACTCAGGGGGTTCTCATTTCTGTTCCAAGGGGGCTTCACGGCTTATAAAAATGTTCATATTACTAAAAGGTTTGTACCCTCAGGGGTTCACATAGAAGCTCACCTTATTTCTTTTGAAGGATTTACGGGTCAGTGGCGACAATCATCTCAACATGAGCTCTCAGTGCAATGCAGTGGCCAACAGGGCTAATGTGATTCTCGGATGTACAAAATGGGGACTATCAAGTAGAAGTAGAAAAGGGATATTGCCGCGGCACACACCGTTGTATGACTGCTACTAGAAAACTGTGTCCAGTTGTGGTGTCCACACTTCAAGAAGGGTGTGGAAATACTGGAGAGAGTTTGAAGGAGAGCCACAAAAATGATCTAGGGCCTGGAAAACAAGCCTTAGGATGTGAGGCTTAGGTTGCTCAATTTATTCAGCTTATCAAAGAGAAGGTTGAGAGGTGACTTGATGGGGCTTTTCAACCTTGTTGCCAAAGGCTTAACAAAAGCCATGGCTGGAAGACAAAGGTAGATAAATCAACCTTGAAATAAGACACGCTGTCCTCTCTATGAAGGCAATTAAACATTGAAACAGTTTACAGGGGGAGATGGTGGACTCCCCATTATTTGGAATCTTTTTAGAGATGTGCTTTAAGCCAGTTTCTGGGAGAAATTCTGTAGCCTGTGTGTGCAGCTCAACCCATGCCTCAGGACAAATGGCTAAGGCCTTGGGTGTTTTTCATTGTCCTCTTTAGCAGTGGTTCTCAACCAGGGGTCTGGGACCCCCTGGGGGGGGCCATAAGCAGGTTTCAGGGGGTCTGCCAAGCCTGGCCAGCATTAAACTCACTAGGGCCTAGGGCAGAAAGCTGAAGCCCCGCTGCACAGGACTGCAGCCTAGGGCCCCAACACCTGGGACTGAAGCTGAAGCCTGAGCCACTTAACTTCATGGTGCCCCAGGCTGGCCCTGACTTTTATATGAAGAAAAACAGTTGTTGTGGCACAGGTCGGCCGTGGAGTTTTTATAGCACGTTGGGTGGTCCTCAGAAAGAAAAAGGTTGAGAACCTGTGCTCTGTAGCACGGGACATGGTTTGCCTGCTGTGACCTCGGCATATCCCACCTAATTAATTTTCTGCCATTGCAGGGGCCTTGAGCATGGGTGGCAGCTTGGTCTCTCCTGTTCTCTCCTAGTGGCACACAGTTTAATCTCCTGAGGACTGAAATCCTTTAGGCTAATTAAAGTGTTGGTCATAATATAGGGATATAACTCAAAATTAATGGTCTGTGGTATACAGGAGATGAGACTAGATAATCTGGTGATCCCTTCTGGCCTTAAACTCTATCTATGAAAGATTTTTAAACTCTCTTAGGAGAGAATGGTTTCTTACCATGCACCTGGAGATAACCTGTGTTTGCAGGCTAGTTGCCATACAACATCATATATAGAGCACAATATTGAGTTCCTCAAGACTTACCCGTATCATGCAGGAAGATGTCAACTGCCACAATAAGACACGGGCAGATCTCAATGGGTGACAAATAGCACAACACAATATTACCTTCAGGATTCCAGCTGCATGGCAAGGCAAAGAATCACTAATGTGAAGTGTAGAAAAAACAATACAAGCTAGAGAATGAGATGAAACATGAAAAAGCATCCTTCTAATTTCCATAATATAAACGTCCCCACTCAAGAATCCCAACTAATCAGAACAAAAGCAGTGACAACTAAACTCTCTGAATATATTAAAAATCCATGAGTCTAAAGTATAAAAGAGCTATCAAAGCATTCTAGGCAGACGTTGTCAGTTCTGAAAGGAATTCCTACACATCTTCACAGCAGCGTCCTAATCTCTATAAGCTGTTTGCAAGAACTGGGCTGAGGCAGCCCCAGCCAACCCTTGCCCCACTTCTGAAAGGAGGCACTATTAACACTTACATGAGAAGCTGAAGCCATCCTGATATCTCAGACCTGTGCTGCTCTGTCAGAAAACAGAAATGCCCTCACTAAGCTACTCTTTTGCCAGCTCTATATTCTAGATGGAGGACATATTAGCAGGCAATTTGATGTCTTTAACGTGTCTGTATAGTGCCCAACACCATACTATTTGGCCACCAGTGTGTAAGGGTGAAAAAAGAAGTCAGTAAACTAACCTAAATACCATATTCCCCAAATGAGAAGTGTGTAAACTCCAATTACACTTGACTATACTGCTGCTTACCACTCATATCCAGAATACCTGAGTGCTTGGTAGTGGGAAGGGGGAATGGGGAGAGATGGAGGGTTCTATCCCTGGCTGTGCTGTTGGCTCACTGTGTGACTTCAGGCAAGTCACTTAACCTCCCTGTGGCCTTCCATTCCCTGCAAAGGGAATTTGTGAGCCATAATTAACTGATGTTTTGAGATACTTAAATGAAAAGTGGCAGATATGTGCAAAGTATTTTGATGTCTGTATTTCTGTCTCTTTTTTCTCGTTTTTAGTGTGCCAATCACAATTTAATCTAGGGTCCCACTCTCAAAGTGTATTGTCCATCTAGAGATAGATTTTCAAAAATTGGAAGCCCAGAGTTATGCAAAATTGTGCATCTACTTTCAAGGAAAATTACCACCGTTGCATGTGCAAATAGTGTGAGGCACACAGTATTGATAGTTGGATAGATTAGAGAGAATGGCAATTCCAGAAATCAGGCATAAGGATAACAATAAAGATCTTTTATTCATATAGTATCCTTCATCCAGAAAGATTACAATGTGCTAGACAATCTTTGCAAACTTCTGATCTGACCTCTTGCTCTCTCTTGCTATCAGCAACTGGAGAGACCAAATTCCCCCTCACTGCTACAGGTCCCTGTATGTCACACATAAGGTACAATGGTGGGAGAATCATGCACTGCTGCTGTCCATGCTGTATTGGTTTCACATTGAGAGCCTTTATTCAGTCTGGCGGGCTGTCAGCATTCACTGATCTATACACCAAAACAGATGTGTGAATCAGTCTAATCTATATAGTGTTGCTTTATTTTCTTTTTTCTTCATGGCTCTCAAAAGCAACCAGAAGGTGAGGATTAAAGAAGTGTTCCATGGTATGATAAAGAATTCCAGAATTTCCCTTTGTATGACCTGGAATAAGAAAGGGCTTCAAAAACGGGGCTGCTCTGAGTACCATCCAGTCCCCCATATCTTGGACAACAGCTGTTACTTTTGTTCCTCAAATTCTTGCAATAATGGTTCAAATTTGTTCACTGGGAAGAAATAGCAGAAAAAGCCACAGAAGAGTTTAGGATTTCAAACAAATGCACTTTTCTGTATCACTTTAAATTAAACTAAATCCATGTGGTCACACATTTTGTTGAGCTTTAATATGCCATTTATTGCATGTTAATTAAATATGGTACAAATTAGTCTCTACTAAGGACTTCACAGCTGTCTCTGTGTTGTATACCATGGCCACTCGAAGTATCATAGATGCAGTGGGGAACTGAATTGTCCTGCTCCAAAAGTGCAAGCCCCGGAGAATAACCATTTGCTGTTAGGCATGTAGGGCCTATAACATACAGTTGAGCATTTCTGATTCTATGCAGCAGAGGGAAGTGGTACATACAAACATTAGTTGGTTCATTTTAATATGTTTAATTGGTTTCATACTGAGCCCAGTTCCTAGGGGAAAGGTGTGTGCATCAAAGAAAATACTGTGAAAATTGGCCTCATTTGCCTCTCTGTTGGCAGTCACAGCAGAGAGACCAAGGACTGAATAGGCCATAGAGCTTAAACTTCTCTCTCACTCCTATGACTGGTCCCTCCCAACCAGGTTTAAAACCCATTGATAGGGCAGTTTAAGGGCAGCTTGCACAGCTGCTACCTGTAGCCTACCTAAACTGAAGATGGAGGGCTCACACTTCAGGGGTGCCCAACCATCACCTTTCACTAGCACTAAGACCACCTAGAAATATATTGCAATAAAAGTATGTTCGTGCCCTTTTAAGAACTAGAGGAGAAGGATGCTGGGTCCCAGTGGGCATAGTCCTAATGACCAAATGATATTTCAGAGTCTCAATGAAGTGAGAAAAGAGCTTTGTGTGCAGTAATTATTTAGAAAACATCGCATTTCAGGGTGCATCCATCCTATAAAGTATAAATAGTCAGATCGTCAGTTAAACAAACTTTGGAGCCAACGTGTTTAGCCAAGAATATGATCTTAACAAGCATTCCTCCAGTTATTATTAGACTGCAATATCCAGCAATTAAATATTCTAAATGTAGAAGTAGAAATATTTCTTCTTCCACCTACTGAATGAAATGAGATGCTGAGGCACCTGTTTTTGTTGTGGGGGCTATATGAATAGCATAAACATTGGCCAGTTTGAGTGAATTAACTACCACACCCATGTGAGTCAATAGCTGTCCAGTATCCCTGGGTTCTGACAACTGAGTCAATCCCATTGCACTGTAGCAAATGCTAACTAGATGCCAAATGATTTTAAAAAATACTTTTCAGATGATTCCACAGTAGCTAAGGTGATTGGCTCTGCTGTGCAGCACTGCCCTCTGCAGTGTGAAATCAAAACCACTCAAATATTTGGATTCCATTTTCGCCTTATGGCTAGCAAACTGAAAGGAACAGAAGAGCTCTAACAATATTGACAGCTGATGGAGATTCTCATTTAGTTCTATCTATCTCACTGTCCCCCTGGTATCCAAATACATGTTGTAGGTAAAAGCCTGTTTCTTCAACAGAATATTCTACATTCTGTGTCACAAAGATGTGAGGTCTCTGTGCATATAGCCCAGAGTATTAAAAGTGCAACACAATAAGAGGCGATGCTAAGCTCTACATAAAGGAGACCACCCTGTTCATTTTCTCCTTTCCTGGGCCAAAAAAAACCGCATATAAAGCTAATAAGGCTTTGAAAATAAAAATGGCATGTCCCTCATCCTGGAAAAGGCAAAAGGCTTTCAGAACTATAAGAGCAGATCTTAAATTACAGGCTTTTTACTATTTCTCAGTACAGTGTGTCCATCTGCAATTTCTCTTCTGCAGCCCAGTGTCACCTCTCTTAAAATAACAGTCTGGAGCTACTTTGTGAAATTGTTCAACCTTCCAGAAATACAAAGGTACAGATTTGGCTTCTTCTCCCTTCCCCTCTGCCCTCCTGCACCAACCTCACCAGCACCTTTCAACAGACATCATATCACCAATTCTTTTGGGAGGTTACTGTGATTAGAGCTATTAAATATTTGCATGCAGTGTGAAATAAATAAGATGGGGGGAGGTATATAGCTGCATTTTATATCACTTTTCAAAGGACCTAGAAGGAATGACTAGAGTACTCAAATGAGCAAAATTCAGCCCTTAGTTCAACAAAAAGAAGAACAGGAGTACTTGTGGCACCTTAGAGACTAACAAATTTATTAGAGCATATATGCATCCGAAGAAGTGGGCTGTAGTCCACGAAAGCTTATGCTCTAATAAATTTGTTAGTCTCTAAGGTGCCACAAGTACTCCTGTTCTTCTTTTTGCGGATACAGACTAACACGGCTGTTACTCTGAAACTAGTTCAACAAAGTTACACTCTCTTGCCCAGAACAGGTTTTGGCCCATAAAGCAAACCTGCCTGTTATTTTGCATTAAATCAAAACTTGATGCCTTAACACCTGCACATAACAAATGAATGAGGCCTCTTTGACTTCTTGTTAATACACATATTCTCTATGCTAGCAAAGGAAAAAGAAACATTAGTCCTTCCAGAGCTTGTTTATGGCTCTTTAGCGCCACTGTCTGGTGGTGATTTAAATTTTATATAGAATTGTAAAATAATTTATTTTCAGAGGTAAGATGTCACTGTTATGCCCCAAAACATAGATAATATTTAAGGTTTTTGGGGTGGAGGAAGTGAGTGGCAGGTTTATTAAGTGAAATACTGGCCCCATTGAAGTCAGTGGGAGTTTTTCTGTAGAGTTCCATGTGGCTGTTATATTTATTAGAAATGGTTGTGAGCTGGTGAATTCACACACAAAGTCAGATCTGTAATTTCCCAATGTGCTTGGCTTGTCCAAACTGGCATTTTGGGTCATTGCATTATCCAGAGAGGAGAATAATGAAGTTCTGATTTTCCTCAAAGTGGATCCAAGGATTTTAGTGCAGGTTTGTCTCCAATTGTCTCTGTCTGTCTGTCTGTCTGTCTATCTCTGGGTTCTTGTGAGCTCTTTCAGAGAATAATTCACAAGAAATAATTTTTTTCCAACCAATTTCACCTTTTAATATTCCCCTGTTCACAAACTCATCCTGAACAAATTGTGACACTTTAGCAGTTCTGCCCACCCACGGGGATTCCGCTGAGGGGGGCAAGAGGGTTTTAACTTGCATTCTGGGCTTTACAGGAGGTGCTCAGAGACTGTGACAACAAGTGTGGTACACATGCTTAGTCAGGCTGACAGGTTGAAATGTGCTGACTCAGCACATCCTGGGTGCCCTGACCATGCTCTCTTCCTTGCAAAGACTCCCAGGGGTGTTCAGTGATCACTCAAGCTATGCGAACACTGGGAGCTAGGGGTGTGATTCCCAGCTCATATAGACATACTTGCACTAGCTTGGCGAGAGTTAGCATGCTAAAAAGTGTAATGTAGTATGGGCAGCACAAGCTAGCTGCCCCAAATATAGACCCACAAGCTTACAGACAGGTAAGCAGATAGCTCGTGCCACTGTTCCTGCTGCCTGTGCTACCACAGCGACATTACTATTTTTAGTGTACTAGCTCAATGACAGGTAGTGCGAATATGCGTGTGCTAGCTGGGAATTTTACCCCAGCTCCAAGTGTAGACGCATTCTATGGCCCAAATCCTCAAAGGTATTTAGGCTGTTAACTTCCACTGATTTCAGTAGAAGTTAGAATCCTAATTACCTTTGAGGATCTGGGCCTCAGTGCTTAATACAATAGATCTGCATTATTATTCTGCGTCAAGCTCCAACAAGAGCTTCACAGTGCCCTGCATGGACCCTCCATCTAGGATGTTCAACCCTTAAAGACACAGTCCCCATTGCCACACCACCCACTGTGGAAGTAGCACTAACCAGCTACAAGACCCCATTGACTAATGTTTGCAAGTATATTGGGACCCACAACGCTCTGCCTGGTGGACCTTCTACTGTGGGCCTTCTGCAGAAGATGATGTAATCTGGGCCTGAATCAAGCCCACTGTGGCTGCCATCTTTGCTCCATAAATGGCAAAATCCTTCACACAAGCTTTACAATACCTTGATCTGCATTCTCCCAGAACATATCACTACTGGCATTTTTGTCAAACACTAGGGGAGGTTGACTGGAGCTCACCAAACCCCATCCTCTCTCCAACACCGCCCAAAAGTCCTGGGTTTCATAGGACTTCCTCACTTGAACCCACAAAACCCCCTGTCCCAGTTGAAGTGGCTTCTGCCCTACAGGGCTGGCTGGGCTTGGCTCCCCAAGCCAAGTATTGTGAAATAGGGTTGCAGCACCATTCACTCAAATTTTGCCTGGTACCCTCTACCCCATCAGTCAATATTTGTTACTAGAGCTGTGTGATTGGTCACACAAGTCACATGGTGGCACTGTTTTGTTCTCTGATTGGATAACTAGACTTTATAAGCAGTAGGACGGTCTGACTAGTTTTGGGAGCAGAGTATTTTACTTTTATTGAGAGGGAGCTAGAGATAAAAAGGTGTAAGGGATTTTAACAGATGCTAGCCTTTATTTCTTTCTCATTTCCTACAATAGTATTACATTCAGGCTATGTAGGTGGACCTCAGATTAAAAAAAATACCTGGGTTACTCCCAGACACAGAGAAAGATAGACATAAACCACTGGAGGCAAGATTTACTGACTATTTGCAGAAGACTTTAATGTGGCACAATAGACACCTAGGAGTAAGAGGAATTGAGAAAGCAGCTGTGTCCACTTTTATAAGGGATTTTGTTGGGTCTAATTGGAGTGGGGTAATAAAAGGATTTAGTTTAGCTGTGGGCTCTCTGAATGCTGCCTGCAATTATAAAAGCTTTACTTCAGGGAGCTCAAGGACACAGAGCTAACGGGGGTTTTGTCAGTTACATTCAAGAGAGACATTTTTCCCTAGCAGAGAAATTTTTTACTTTGGGGTATAATAGTTTTTGTTGGGTTTAAAATAATATTCTGTTCTAGCATGATTAGTGACTTGCTTATGTGTATGAAATAAATGCTTCAGCACAGAATAGCTGTGACTTTGGGACTGCCTAATTAATCCCACACCCTGTTTACATTCAAATCTCTTTTGTCACATTCCCACAAAATAATTGCCTTGTATACACAAGTGCACTGTGGTCTGTGAAGGGTATGGGCAGAGACCCTGGTCCATCTCATCTGACTAATTGTCTCAGTGCTGGGGTTTCACTGTCGCATCCCCTGTACAACAATATTTCATAGAAAGAACAGGAGTACTTGTGGCACCTTAGAGACTAACAAATTTATTAGAGCATAAGCTTTCGTGGACTACAGCCCACTTCTTCGGATGCATACAGAGTGGAATAAATATTGAGGATATATATATATACACACATGCAGAGAGCATAAACAGGTGGGAGTTGTCTTACCAACTCTGAGAGGCCAATTAAGTAAGAGGGGGAAAAAAAAAAACTTTTGAAGTGATCATCAAGATAGCCCAGTACAGACAGTTTGATAAGAAGTGTGAGAATACTTACAAGGGGAAATAGATTCAATGTTTGTAATGGCTCAGCCATTCCCAGTCCTTATTCAATCCTTTGTTGATTGTGTCTAGTTTGCATATCAATTCCAGCTCAGCAGTCTCTCATTGGAGTCTGTTTTTGAAGTTTTTCTGTTGTAATATAGCCACCCGCAGATCTGTCATTGAATGACCAGACAGGTTAAAGTGTTCTCCCACTGGTTTTTGAGTATTATGATTCCTGATGTCAGATTTGTGTCCATTAATTCTTTTGCGTAGACACTGTCCGGTTTGGCCAATGTACATGGCAGAGGGGCATTGCTGGCACATGATGGCATATATCACATTGGTAGATGTGCAGGTGAACGAGCCCCTGATGGTATGGCTGATGTGATTAGGTCCTATGATGATGTCACTTGAATAGATATGTGGACAGAGTTGGCATCGGGGTTTGTTACAAGGATAGGTTCCTGGGTTAGTGGTTTTGTTCAGTGATGTGTGGTTACTGGTGAGTATTTGCTTTAGGTTGGGGGTTGTCTGTAAGCGAGGACAATTTCATAGGTATCTCAAGTGTCTTTACTGAATGTACTGGTCTCCTATTTTCTATCACCACCCATCCCTTTCACTACAGTTTAGGACACTCCCTCTACTAGCACCCTTTCTCTATTTTCACAGTCCCACTCCCTGATACTGAGAAGTGAGGATAGCCACCCAATGTTAAATAACTTCTTTGGCTTGCAAGGTGGTGATATGGAAAATAGCAGGCAGATCCTCCTTCACCACCAAACCTACCTTATGTGGTCCTCTTTCTTCTTGTGACACTGCTGTTTGTCTTTTTCTGTTTCTTCACCAACACCCAGGGCACAGGCTCCTCATATCACCTTTGTGTTTTTTACCTCTGAGCACAACCCTTATAGGTTGTTCCAGAGGTCATATGTCCCAGCAGGGCATCCATTCCCCATCAAAGAAGCTGATAGCACTCCTGAAAGTTGGCTGAATTTCCATATGTCACCTTACACCTAAAGTGCCACCAGGCTGGGGACTTTATCCTATTTTACCTCACATGGTGCTGGTGGTGGTATGACATTGCCCATCATAGCTGTCTCTATACTCTTCCAAACCTTGTTCATTTCCTTCCAACTCCCAATTCCTCAAGATGGCTGCACAAACACTTCCAGGATCAATCATCCCATAAACACATTTGTAGGATCACTCAAGCTTTTTGCTTTACATGCACCTTCTTGCGAAACAAAGTCTCTCCACCAGTATTGGTGGAAAGTGGATGAAAAGGTCATGAATGTCATCAAAGCAAAAGCAAATTCAATTCAGTGTTTGTGGATCATTTTCTGTGCTATTCTGCCTGCTTTGGGTAAAACTCTGAACTCAGGATTTGACAGGTTAAGTAGGGGGAATGTTTTTCAACTTTGCTGTTTTAATATCTGTGCAGCTATCATTTTAACATCTGCACTGAGATTCTGTTAACTGATCATAAACAGGCTGTTGTGTTTCTTTCATTTAAAAAAAAATAGCTTTTCTGTTCATCTACAAGAAAAATATCTATTCTGATGGATGGATAATATGCACATGGAAAAATAACTTTTACAAGTGACTGGTTAGAGCCTGAAAGTGGATGTTTTGTATGCATGTAAAAATACACAGGCCAGTGATGTCAAAGGCTTAAAAGGAAAGATCATTATAATGTCACTACACGCATCTATGCTGCTAAATTGCCTTGATCCTAGGGAGCAATCCTTACAAAAATAACATATGGTTTGCCAGTCTGTTAAAAAGTCAGATTTCTTTTAATGCTGTCTTCTTCCTAGATAGTACTGCTGTCTCCATTACTTGATATATAGTTTTTCAAATATTAAAGTGTTTTTTGTTGCCACACAAAGGACAGCTCTGGAGTCCATGTAAAAGATTTACAAGAAGCACTTAAGAAACTAAAAGGAAATATAGAGCAGAAAATATCCTAGTAACACAGGTCATGTCAAATATTCAAAAAATTAAATGCATTATGGAATACCAAATCCAAAAAGGTTCCATTCTGTAAGTCAGACACTAACAAAACCACGGGGACTCAGAGGAGAACTGAACAGGTTCAGGAATTATGAGTGCCTTGAGGCAGGTGGACTGAGATATAATGTGAGTGAAAAAGTCTGTCTCTTGACTATACATTGATTATTGCTGTTATAGTTATGTGAGGGAACTGCATGACTTTAAGGTTTGGAAATGGGAGATGGTAATCATTTCCATTTGCCACCAGTGGGGTCTGATGACCAACAGGCAAAAGGTTCCATCTGATGGCCCCTATGTGAAATGAGTTGGTGGTTCTCAGTCCAGTTGCCAGTGCATAAAATCCACATAGTTAAAATTATTATTCCAGTTTGGCAACCTCAGGAGAGAGGCCAAACACTGATTTGAGAATGGAAACTGGATTATCTTTTTATCCAGTAGGCAATTCCTCTAGCCCACACTGTATCTTTTTGGTGGATATACAGAGGATTTCAAATTCCAGGGCTATTAACCTGTCCCCTTTCAACCAAAAGAACATTAAATAGTTTCTCTAGAGAGAAAGGGAAGAGGGGCATTCAAAAGACTGAGCAGGATTTAAAGATAGTCTCCCTGAAGCAGACTGAGTTAAGGGAACAGATTATGCCACTCAGGGTATGACTACGCTACTCTTAATAACCCGTGGTTGGCCTGTGCCAGTTGACTCAGGCTTGCAGGGCTTGGGCTGGGAGGCTGTTTAATTGGGGTATGGATGTTTGGGCTTGGACTGGAGTCTGGGCTTTAGGATCCTGCAAGGCAGGAGGGTCCCAGAGCTTGGACTGCAACCCAAGCCCAAACGTCTACACCTCAGTTAAGCAGCAAGCCTCTGAATGTGACCCCCCCTTATAAATTAAAAACACTTTTTTGTATATTTAATACCATTATAAATGCTGGAGGCAAAGCGGGGTTTAGGGTGGAGGCTGACAGCTTGCGACCCCCCATGTAACAACCCGACCCCCAGTTTGAGAACCCCTGCACTACAGTGATCACTGAGGTGTTGGAATTTCTCAGTCGATATTATCTTAACTCTCTCCTAAAGTTATGCAAAAACTGAGGCATAACAAAATCAGAGAGAACTTTTGAGAAGGTTGGGTTTAAGTACCTTTCCCAAGGTCACACAGCAAATCAGTGTTCAAACCAGGATTACAACCCAGATCTCCTGACTTCTGGTTTTGTGCTCAGACTTGCTTTGTGCAAAATTGATCATAAATCTTAGTAACTGCTACTGCAAGCTGATCTGATGAACTGGAAAGCAGATGTATGTGATGGACAAGAGAATAAATAGATGAAGCTGGGAAGAAGAAAATGAAAATAACCAAGTCCGATGTATTTGGTTTTTTGGAATGCAGATTCTTGGGGTGATGGGGTTTGAAAGCAGATTTTTCTAGTGGTTTATATTTACAGGCTTCACAGGCAACAAATATCCTTAACTATTTATACCAACCATCATCTACTTTAGGTCTGAAGGCAAAAAGTATATTAAAAAATGATGTAAATATTAGATTCATTGAAGAATTTTAACAATACCAAAGGACTCACCCAGCATTCCCTGCACAGCCAGGATGCCTGTTGAGTTCAATGGGATTCATTTGGGTTTTTTTAAATTTATTTATGAATTTTTATAAAAACTTCACAAAGTTTTACACAAAGCAAGAATCTATTATTTCAAAATTCTAATATCATATAAATGTAAATGACCCAGCAATCAAACAAGTGAATTCATCATAAACAGCTTCTTTACTGAAAGAGATGGGGGGAGGGGAAACACTGCGGATAAAGAAAAGAATCTCATTACACCATTGTGAGAGTATCTGACTGTAATAGTATTTGACATTATCTGACTATACATCTTATGGAGAACCACAGGGGGAGTAAATACAGAATATCCAATCAAAAAACAAATCACTACTTTAAAAACCCTTTAAGAAAACGTCTTTGATCATATCTTCTGAGGAAAGTGACTCTTGTTCAGCCACTAAAATTGTATAATGAGTGTTCTGAGTGCTAAGAAATTCAGGCTCAGAACACTAGATATGGCCAGGTTGTCCTTTTTTCAGGCAAAACCTCTGGGGGGCACCGGGGAGGTTCCCCTCTCAAAGTCTCTGTTGGGGTAAGGTGGAGTTTTCCCTTCTCATGGAACAGACTTCTCAGAAACTCTGTGGATTCTAGAACCACCAAAGTTGCCCTGGCACCCAGTGGGCCTAGGCACCCTGTCTCCACTGAAACCACGGTTCTGGGGCACTCTACTTCCTCTCTCACCTTGCCCCAGTTGCAGCTGCCACCAGGATACCAGTACAGATGATACAGTCCCAGAATACAGGAACAGATTTTGTCCCCTGACCTGGCCTCTATATACTGCTGCAGTGGCACATAGGGGCTGCAAATGTGCCCCAAGGGTCCAGGAGAGAATTCCTCCAGCACAGGCACAGAGTAATTCTGCCAGAAGTGGCCCTGTCCTAGCTCCTTGTAGACCCTGATACAGAGGACTGTGCCAGAGTGGGAGTAGGTCGGCCCATAGCATTAAGTGCTACAGAGGATTCTGGGACCCCGGTTGCTCTAATTTATGCTGGAGTTGCACTGACCCCAGGAGCAGGCCAGAATCCTGAAAGCACAAAGGCAATTTAAAGACACCTTTCCCCTCTGGCTGCACTTTTTTTTGCACCTCCTGGAGACACAGGATGGAATATTATCCATTTTCTTTTCTTGGGCATTTCTGTGGGTCTGAAGGGTAGCCAATGTACAGGGCCACTCACTCTTACCCTCTACCTTTCTCAGCCTCCACCCTGTCCCTCAGCATGTTCCTTGGAGCACCCTCCATGCAGTCTGTATCAGGGTGTGGATAGGGATTTAGTAGTGATTGAGCCCCTTCTCTCCAAGCAGGGAGAGAGCTCCACCCAGAGGGGCTCCTCCATGCACACGTTCAGGGGGAACAGTCCCATTCAGAGGCAGGGAGGTGAGAGGCTAAACTCAGATCAAATGCAGTTTGTTGTGCCATATTTTATCACAGGTGAACAAACAACAGCTGATCTATTGATTCAGAAAAAAGTCTCAGAACAACATCACAAGCTTGAGACAAGGTAATCAGAGTCCTGAGCCACTCATACCAGCTGTGACCAAAACACAACCTTTCCTCTTAGACTGAACCTTCTAGACAAAAGCAGGAAATAAAAACTGGGACACAGAACTCTACACACAGACTGAAAGGATCAATCACTAAAGAAGCCGGGCAGCCCTGTCTTTAACATGAAAACCAAGAACAGCAGAAAGGTTAGCTTTGAGGTACCGCATGAGAAGAACAAAGGTTAATGACTGGAAAGACTCAGGTCCAAAGTGGGTCAGACTTCTTGTCAGAGCCATTCTGAGCATTCATTAATAAACAAACCACAAACAAACCAAACTCACCAGCCTCTTTTCTGACAGTTTTGTTTGCAAGCAAAAAAGCTGTGAGCAAGGAAGATATTTATTTAAAGGGCCATGCTCCAAAGGATTTTCCTTATCGAAGTAAAAAACTGATGTGGTCTTACCTGTGTTGCTCATAGCACCTTCTGTTGCTAAAAGTGAAAGAATCTTAAATATTTAATTACTTTCCACCATATTTTTGTTGTGCCCAGAAGAGAAGAAGCCATGACTCTGTACCATTATCCTCAACTTCCCCCTGGCATTGCAGATACCCCTTGAGTGGTCCATGTGGGTCAGGTGACCTGTATGTAAAGGAGTGGACCAAAGGGCATGTCATTCTCTGCAGCAGTGTTCCCTTCCATCCCTGCAGGATAGCCATGACTAAGTCAGCATCATCTTTCATGGTGTGGGCCATTATATCCCTACTGTGACACCCTGTTCCCCATGTTCACCACTTTTATTTGGTTATGATATATCTTGTACAAAGTATGCTTTGTAAGGTATCATTTTAAAAAAAAACATAATCTGCTGAACATTATTATCCTGTTTAAATGTGTGTAGCATAACTGCATGCAAAATTATTAGATTTTGCTATATGATTGTTACTGAAATATGTTGTATTTCTGGGTAATGCTCACAAAGCATTTTCTTAGAGGCAAAGTCATACTAGCACACCAGCAAAGTGATAATGGGCCATTACCGGCTTACCTGGTCATCCACCAGCAGGGGAGAAGGTATAAACAAGAAATTTACATTTCGTCCCAGAAATGGTTCAAATCTCACATACACGGGGAACTGTTTGTCTACACCTCTGCATGAGAAGAGGGTAACTCTTAAAGAAAGGAGGAGGGTGTACAAATAGGAGACAGTGACCTCCACATCATTCCTCTCCTCCTCCTATCTCTCTGCTCATGGCATCAAGGAATACCTGAAGGACATTGAATTGGGGGAGGGTCCATGGCTGAAAAGAAATCCAGCCTGTGAACTGTTATAGCTTATGGTGAGAGAGACCTTTTGCTTTTAATTTCATTTAGATATTAGCTCGGGGTTTTATCTTTTTATTTCTTTTGTAACCAATTCTGACTTTTATACCTTATCACCTGTAATCACTTAAAATCTATCTTTCTTTAGTTAATAAACTTGTTATATTGTTTTATCTAAACCAATGTGTTTGGACTGAAGTGTTAGGGAATCTCTGTTTAGGATGATAAGGCTGGTGCATAATCATTACCCAGCATTGGAATGATGTACTTACTATAAGCTTATACTGTCCAGGAGAAAATTGAGCAGTACAAAACACACATTTATTGGGAACAAGGCTGGGACTAAGGATTTCCGGGTGTCGCCCGGTATGTACAGTAGTTCATGAGTGGCTGGGAGAGCATTCATGTATTTAGCTGGGAATGAATTGACATGCTGCAGGCATGTAAAGTAGTGTAAAAGGTACCCCAGTTTTCAGGGGACACCACTGTTCTACGGTGAAGATTGTATCCTGGGGAATGCCACACCTACTAACCCAAGAAAGGACTCAGGAACAGCAGTTAGGAGTCTATGAGAACACAGCTTCTGCATACTCCATAATGACATAGGAGACAGTGCAAAGGCACACAGCCTCTTTGTGCACCTTTTTGGATCTCCTGAGATCTACATGTTTAGAGGACTGAACCCCTGGCCAATTGCCTAGCTTCTCAGTCATGACAATTCCATCTGAGTGGGAATTCCTGTCCCTTATGTGGGTTTTTCCTACATAAAGGAATCTGTTCCTCAGTTATTTAGAACTTGGATGCAATCCAAAAAATATAAACCCACCAAAAGCTATGCTAATTAATTCATAAGCACAATGTAAAAAACAACAACCACCCTGGCTGTTATACCACGAAACCCCTGGAATGAATCTGCTTCTCAAGCTTCTACCTAAAATTATTAGTTCTTAAATAAATATTGCCTGGGATGTATTTGAAGACATCATTTGCAATTCACATCAGATTTACTTTCTAATTAAACAGTGCTTACAAAGTACTAATAATAAAACGCATGTAAAATCATCAAGTACAAATACCCAGAGTGATACATGCTTGCGACTCCCCCTCATATCCAGAGCATTTATGATATTCTCAGAGTCTAGCAGCTGTTCATGCACTATTGTATTTAATTATCAAAAAACACCTTATTAAAGGGATGTAGTCAACTTAGCTAGGATTCATATTTAGACTCTTTAAAAGGGTGAGCAATAGAAAAGTAAAACAAATGTTAGTAGGAGATGTGATCAGGAAATGTGAGGCAAACCCCTAATACAAAAAGTGCCACTAGATCTTTAAAGTCCATAACAGCAGACAGAAACTCAATTTTTAAGGTCTTGTCTGGAAGCTCGACACAGTATACTATATAACCTTCTTATCTACAGAACCTAGGAAGGTTGAATTAATGAACTGACCTTATGGGGATTTAAACCTATGGTTCTAGAGAATCAGGATACAACGAACATAAAGCTGAAGCATCTATACCATCTGCTGGGGCTTTGTCGGCTATCTGGTAAATGTAATATATATCTTGGGTGATATTTATACTAGTGACACAACACGAAGCTTATTGCTTATATCGATTTATATATTAAGTGAAAAATATCTTCTCTGATCTGTACTATCCAACTCAACTGAATATCTTCCACTCAATTCCTAAGAGAGATGGACAAATACTGCAAAAAAGGACTTGTGAACATATCATTTGAATAAAATCCATGAATTCCCTTGGATGGGATTCACAACCTATTTGCATAAACATTTGTATAAGAAAATCTTTGTTTGCAAAAACATTTACAGAAAGAAAGTGTCATGAATACTCATGCGAATGTGTATTTGCACTGGAAGTATTTGTATGGCCATTTTGAAAGCTCTCTGTGGTTTTGTGACAAATCCAACCAGTAAGCATGTGACTGAGATTCCTGAGCTACCAATGGACCAAAATATGTTCAAATAAACCATACAATGAATATGTTTTAATAAGAAACAAGTAATATTTGACTAACTACTGAAACTACATTCACAAACATTAGGATTCCAGTTTGATCCAGCTGTGTTCCGTTCTTTTATTATTCACAAATACTTGACTCTTTGGAGGCAGCCTCAAATGCACTCATTCTAGATATCTATTCAGCCTACTGTGGTCCCTATAACACTTTGTTCATCCAATCAGTGAACAGAAACAAAACAATATGACATGGGTGACTAATCTTAAAGTTTGCATACCAAATACCAACACTACATACTTCATTATGCTTAGGCTTGGAAAGATTAGATTTTTTTTCATAAATGTCAGTAAATGTCGATTTCACCATACAAACACAAACCAACAAAAAATCTTTCTATTGATAATAACTGAAATGTACAAGTAGGCAAAGTAAGAAAAATGCTGCTTACGAACTTATTAGAGTTTCAATTAAGAATATTTAATGTGTATATTTTGACATGTGATATTGACAATTGTGTTTTAATGCTTTTAAAGCTTTAACTTTTTGAATCTGAACATCTATTGTCATTAAATAATTATTGTCTGAGGCCCCATTGTCTGACTCCCTCCCATAATTTCCTGTAACTGTGAAAATTTAAATCAATAGAAATCAGAAAAAATGTTTAAAAATACCCAATGATATCATCCATCAAAATTATTGGGGAAAAAATGAATTCTGCCATGCCTAACTATGCCTCCTTAGACTATCCTCACTTGTAACATCAGCTGAATAGTTTCGAATACTGACTATATTCTCCAAAACCAGACCGAGGACAGTATTCACTAAAGATAGGATTTGGCAAATTTCTACTTGACCAGTTTCACAAATTCACAAAATTCAAAGTCTGTACATGAATAATTTGCAAATATAGAAGGAGGTTAAATTTGTCAACTAAATTGTTAACTGTGCCCTGGTTACCTACTGCTATTCCCTACCCAAAATGCCCTGTGGTCTCTCTTGATGTTCGCTGTGTGTTGAGCATAGAAAAGAAATCCAGACAGTGGAAAAGAGAGGTGTGTTGCGGTTCGGACAGGAGAAATTCACAAAGTCTTTGTGTGTGTGTGTGTGCGCATGTGTGTGTGTGTGCGCGCGCGTGTACATGACAGTATTTAGCCCTGGTGAAAGACTGGCATTTCTGGAGTCTGTATGTTTTATTTAAACTACAAACAGGAGCAGTTCACAGAAAGAATATGGAAGCTTCCTCAACTATGAAATGGAGGGAGGCATCTCTAGGAACAAGAGGGGAGTTTAGTCTCCATGGTACAGTCAGCCCTGGGCCTCTCTGCTGGTACTATCAACACATGCGCCAATTAGTGCCAGAGTGTAATAATTTTAAGTTACTGCTATCCTGGGGTGGCTTTGAACCCTTGGGACGCTCTGTCTCACATTACCACTCACTTGAACCACACGGTCCTCTTTCTAAGTCTAATTGTGAAAGGTAGTTAAAAAGAATGTTGTGCTGGTATATCCCAGGCTCTTGTAATCATTCAGTGAAGGACACCTGTGTCCAAATTTGGTTAACAAATACAAATCAGTTTCTAAGTCAGACAAGTTGTGAACAAGGATCACACATTTCTCTTGTTTCTTTTTTTCATTCTGCTGGCTCAGGGTCTGGGGGAGGTTCATTATAAAGTTAAAAAAAATTTTTTTTACTCCCTCAAACAAACTGTGGGTAGCTCAGTTGGAGAGGAGCTACTGGAGGAGAAGGACACCTCTCACCTGTTGCTGGAGCTCGGACCCGACAACAACTGCTGCAGCGCCCAAGATCTGGAGGGACTGCCAGAGCTTCCGGTCGCCGGAGACATCAAGGAGTTGCTGGGGCTGCTGTTAGCTGTTTACCCCAGCACAAGATGGATATTAACCCTGGGACCCAGGTACCCCCTCAAACGGGAGTGTAGGAAGTAGCCCAGGGGAGCTCAATATTGTTTGTCTGTGTTGCTGACTGACAGCCAGCCAGTGTGTTGCGGCCAGATTTCCCCGTTGATCCAGTGGCAGACCACTCTGCCACTGTTAGGGCCCTGGGCTGGGATGCAGAGAAGTTGAGTGGGCCTGTCCGCCCCTACCCCTACCACACCATGCCTGGGGTAGCAGCCTCCCCACCACAGGCCAAGAGGCCCGCATTTGTCAGTGGTCTGCCAGAGCCAGGACCCCTGACTGTTTGCTGCCCCACCCTGTTTGAGGGCCTGGGTTTAGAGACTTATTAGTGCTCTGTGTCCTGAATACTGGCCAGAGCTTCCTCACTTTGCTGCCCTGCCCTGTTTGAGGGCCTGGGCTAATAGACTCATAATTGCTCTGCCCTGAATACCGGCCAGAGCCGCCTAACTGCTCACTGCCTCATCCTGCAGTAGGGCTGGGGCTTATGGACACTGCTGCTCTACAGTCTGTAGATTAGAGCCCCCTAACTGTTTAGTGCCCTATCCGGTCAGAGGACCGGGGCTCCTAGACTCAGTACTGGGTTACTCTGCTGAGTGGAGGAGCCCCAATGCTAATTCCCCCCCGAACTGTGCTCTTCCAGAGGACTTGTAGTGTAGCCTGATTTAGGGTGTCCTAATAATATTAATTTAATGTATGTATTTTATTTTATTTTATTGATTAATAATAATAATAATTGGTCATTAGTATTAATTAGTATGGGTCTTAGGCTCGCCAATCAGTTTGATCAGAAGATAAAAGTTCTTGTCCCGAATCAGGCTCCACAGAATTTACAAAGGACCCTCGGGGGTATGACAGGAAGCTCACACTGAGACAGATATAGCCTTAAAGACTTTATTAAAATCATTAATAGTAAGTAAATGGTAAAATAATCAGAGTTACAAGGTTACAATTGCATTACTGCTATGCAAAAGATACATATAATAATATAGTATTATATGCTACAAAGCTTTGGTTAATATACTCACACCCTTCCTTGATAACCTGGTGGTAAGAGACACAGGACCAGCCTTGCAATTCAGGTTTCTCAGTTCTTGAGTGAGGGATGCAGTGCTTAGAAAAAGCTAATGCTACTTAGGGTTTACTTGACTAACAAAATTAAAATCAAAACCTAATAAACAAACAAAGAATAAAAACTTAGGGAAACCGAGCTTAGCCTAGTTCCCTTGAAACTTAAAGTTTAAGAAGAACAAGCCTATTAATAATAGTAGTCATCATAGATAGATAGAATAGATAGAGATAGAGTAGAAATAGAATGTAAGTGAGAATACTCTAGCGAGGTGGTGGTTTGAGCATTGGCCTGCTAAACCCAGGGTTGAGAGTTCAATCCTTGAGGGGGCCACTTAGGGATCTGGGGCAAAATCAGTACTTGGTCCTGCTAGTGAAGGCAGGGGGCTGGATTTGATGACCTTTCAGGGTCCCTTCCAGTTCTATGAGAGAGAGATATAATAATATGGAGATAAGATAGATATAGAAAAAACCCCTATGCCATTGTCTGTTGGTCTAGATAAAAGGTCTTAGATGTAGGTGTGGATAGATATCTATTTAGGTAACAAGATATAGGTCAACTTTACTTTTTGGGTAAAAAGTCTTAATATAGACTAACTTTGCCTCAGCTTAACATACAGGATATGGCCTGTAGGTCCCTTTGCATTACAGCCAAACTTATTTTTAATATGATCTATAAACCTATTACAATACAGCAAATATTTAAACTATAAGAAAATATATAAACATATGCAAGCAAGCCAGTTAGTCCGATAGGCTACAGTAGCAAGGGGGCGTGGCCTCCCTCCCAGATGGACAGAGGGACAGCTTCAACCACCTTACAACACCAAAGACAACAAAATGACAAAGGTAGAGATTCTTACAGCCACTATTGAAAAACTACATAGATCTGACAGATCCAAGGGCAAACTTTACCCTGCTGTCCTTATTGATTATTATTTCCTAATCCGTTCTCTATAGGTAAAGAAGATCAGTAACAAATATTGACTGATGAGAGTTGTTAGGCAGCTGTAAATCAAAGGCTTTCATCCTGTTTTCTGTGTATGGTCTGGGGAGGTGAAAAGTATATAAGGACGCTGGTGGCTGCACTTGTATGTGCTCTCTTGGGAGTATGGTAAGTTGGCCAACATGAATGTTTGATCTCTGTAACACATTGTTTTCTCTCTATAAAATGAAATGAAAGGAAGTAGTGTAAGGTAGTGGTTAGAAAAGGGGGCTGGGAGGCTGGACTCTGGATTTGTTTCTGGTTCTGCCACTTAGTCTGACTTCAGCCAAAATTTTCGAAGACAGTTGCTGATTATGGAAGCCTCTGTTTTTGAGTGCCCAACTTGAAACATCTAGGAGTCTCGACTTATGTACTCCAAAATCTAAGCACCCAAACTTAATGGACACTTTGTAAATTTAGGGCCTGAGCCAAAGCTCATTGAACTCAGTCGGACCCCTTCAATGAGCTTTGGATCAGGCACTTGGATTTTAACTTCTGTGTGTCTCAGCTTCTCCATCTGTAGTCAAACAAAATGAGAATGCTCCAGGGAGACAGTGAAATCTAGTGGATAGAGTACTGAGCTGGGGTTGAGAAAATCTATTCCTGGATCTACCATTGATGTGACCTACACTGCTTTAAGTCTCAGGACTAAAATGGGAATCATATTTTTCCACCTTTGTAAAGCACTTTGGCCCAGATTTTGAGAGGCAATTGGGCATTCCTCCACTCAGCGTTGCAAAACTTAAGTGTTTTGGAAGTCCAAATTTCATTTTCAAAAGGGATTAAGGCACTTAAGAGCCTAAATCAATGGGATTTGGGATCCTAAGTGCTTAAACCACCTTTGAAAATGAGTTAGGCTTCTAAATCAGTTAGGCATTGTAACACTGAGCACCATAACACCTTTGCAAATCTGGGCCTCTGTTATCTATGGATGGAAATAATTGTATAAAAACTAAGTATTAAAAGAACAGACATAATACTTTTCCAGGAGGCTATGAGGCTTAATTATTTAAAAGACTTTGATAGGTACTATGAAAGTGCAAAGTATTATCGTTAATAATAATAGTGCAAACAAAAGAGAGCCTTTTTCAGTAAATTAATACAGGGTCACAGATCAGTTCCCATGTTGTTCTTTTAAGCTTAGCATTTCTTCCTGATGGCTAGATGAGAATCTTTGTCCCTTCATTCATTGCATCCAACAGTTAATCTCAGATTGCGTTTTAAATATTTAATACCTGCTTGGGACATTTTCCTTTATTGCAATTCTGCAACATGCATCCCTAGGCTCCTAAATCCAGTGCTGGGTCTGAAAACAAACAGAGCTGACTAATTGCTGTATAAATCACATGAACCTCCCTTAGAGTTTCCTGAAGGTCAAGGGAAACATCCAAAGGAGGCTTTGTTTTTTTCATTTTTCACACCCTTCCCTCCACCCACCATCAAATCAAGCAAGGCTTCTCTTAATCATTATCAGAGAGACAAAAGTTATAGCGCAAAGCAATGGACCAGAATTTCACACTCCATTTGCACAATAACTCAGAGGGCCGCTAATGTGCTGTTTGCTTTTTAGCAGGCATCTCTGCAGCCATCACTGAAATGCATTTTGGCGCTGCTCCCAGGGCAACTTAAGTATTTATGACAGCTTGTCTTGAAGTGCCTACATGAACATTAGGATGTCCATGGCAATCTGCAAATTGACCCATCCACACGGCATTGGGGATCAGATGGAAAGAGCTTTAATAATGTGATGAAGGTTAGGGTAGATGTCATTTTTAATTTTATCTTTTTACCCCAAGCTCCAACAGCAGCTGATTCTCCATCCCATCTTTCGGCCAGGGTATGTCAACTTGTGAAATCCTCCCATATTAACAGATGCTAATGACCTGACTCGAACTATTTTTTATTACACACTCAATCAGATAATAAACTAAAAATATAAACTCCCACCCCACACGCACCACCTCCCTGCGGACAGGGAACATGCCATGCCAAACCAGACTGTTTACTATTTGTCTGCTTTGAGCAACGGATAACTAATTTAAAGCAAAAAGTCTTCATGACAGCTTTCATTTCTACAGTGCTCCAAGGTTCAGAGTTGTATTTTATCCTCTAAACTTTATTCCTATCATTAAGAAGCAAAGCTCCTTAACAAAAAGAAAATTTTATATGAATCCATTTTCATACACTCAGTTTGGAATGGTGGACTATGGGAGGAAATGTGATCTAGTGACTGGAAAAGGAGAGTTTTGTGAGACTTAATTTCTGTTCCTCAACTTGTTTGAGCTCTTCAGATACTATAGAAGAGAAAAGTGGTTTTAATCTGTAGGGTCATGGTAATACCTAAAACAAAAAAGTCACTAGTCATTTATTTCCCTTCTCTGTAACTTTGTTCCCCTTCAACTCTGTCTGTTCTGTGTATTTGAACTGTAACATTTTCTGGGCACACACTCTCTCCTGATGTGTGTGTATAGTACATAGAACAATGGGGCTTCAATCTCTGTTGGGGCCTGTAAGCAGTACTTTCATACAAATAATTAATCTCATAGTCTGGGATTTTTCAAAGGGGCCTAAGGGAAATGAAAGCAAATGGGAGTTGTGTGTCTGATTCCCTTAGGCTCCTTTGGAAATCCCAGCCATATTTCCCATACTGATTTAGGCCCTGATCCTGCATCCATGTGTTGTCAGGTGCCAGTGCGTGGCCAAGAGCTGTAGCAGGAGAGAAGAACAAGCCTGCAACTGAAGCTGTATCTGCCCTAGACTTTTGTCCTTTAAAATTTCCCACCATTGCTATCACAGGTGCATCTCCTCTGGAGGCAGCAGAAGTGAGAGCATTAGTGTACACCAACCACTGACCAGCAGCTTGTCATTCAACTAAGGGTATGTCTTCACTACCAGCCAGATCAGCGGGCAGCGATCAATCCAGTGGGGATCGATTTATCGCGCCTGGTCTAGACGCAATAAATCGACCCCCAAGCGCTCTCCGTCGACTCCTGTACTCCAGCTCGGTGAGAGGTGCAGGCAGAGTCAACGGAGGAGTGGCAGCAGTTGACTCATTGCGGTGAAGACACCACGGTAAGTCGATCTAAGTACGTCAACTTCAGCTATGTTATTCACGTAGCTGAAGTTGCATAACTTAGATCGATCTCCCCCTAGCATAGTCCAGGCCTTAGACAGAGCAGGCTGACATGACATGCTGATTAAAATGTTGGCAGCAAGTCTATGCTAGTTTTTACACTGCTGCTACCACAAGCAGATGCCCCAGTGATTGTAATACCGCACACACTAAATGGGTTAGAAACTGGTTAATGGATAGATCTCGAAATGTAATTGTAAATGGGGAATCATCATCAAACTGATGTGTTTTAGTGGGGACCTGCAGGGATCTGTTTTTGACCCTCCTCTATTTAACATTTTAATCAATGTTAAAAGGAAGAAAACATAAAATCGTCACTGATCAGGTTTGCAGATGACACAAAAATTGGGCAAGTGGTAAATAATGAAGAGAACAGGTCACTGATCCAGAGAGATCTGGATCACTTGGAAAACTGGGCGCAAGCAAACAGTATACATTTTAATATGATTAAATGTAAATGTATACTTCTAGGAACAAAGACTGTACACCACACTTACAGGTTGGGGGACTCCTAGAAAGCAGTGACTCTGAAAAAGATTTTGGGGTCATGGTGGATAATTAGCTGAACATGAGCTCCCTGTGCGAGACTGTGGCCAAAAAGGCAAATATGATCTTTGGATGTATAACAGGGAAATCTCAAGTATGAGTAGAGAAGTTATTTTACCACTATATTTAGCATTCATGCAACCACTGATGGAATAATGTGTCCAGTTCTGGTGCCTACAATTCAAAAAGGATGTTGAAAAATTAGAGAGGGTTTAGACAAGAGCCACAAGAATGATTAAAGGATTAGAAACCCTGCTGTATAGTGACAGACTCAAGGAGCTCAGTCTATTTATTTTAGCAAAGAGAAGGTTAAGGGGTGAGGTGATCACAGTCTCTAAGTACCTACATGGAGAACAAATATTTGATAATGGGCTCTTCAGTCTAACTAATAAAGATATAATATGATCCAATGGCTGGAAGCTGAAACTAAACAAATTAAGACTGAAAATAAGGCATAATTTTTTGACAGTGAGGGTAATTAACCATTGGAACAATTTACCATGGGTCATGGTGGCGTCTCCATCACTGACAATTTTTAAATCAAGACTGGATGTTTGTCTAAAAACTATGCTCTCAGGATGATTCTGGGCAAGCTCTATGGCCTGTGTTATACAGGAGGTCAGACTAGGTGACCAGAATGTTCATTCTGGCTTGGGGTCTATGAATCTACATGAAATATTAAAAAAACAAAGGACAAAAAGGTCTCGCATGGACAAAGTCAAACAACTGCAGAATGGCCTGTAATCATATAAGTTTGTCACATGCAGCTGGTTAAAAATTAAAAGAGAAGAAAGAAAAAGACATTGTTCTCATTAAAAATATGTAATTTTTCAACAAAATGTATGTCAGCTGTGCTCTTCGTAAAGGTACAATTTAATTTCATATGCAGCTGAACATTCAAACAACCAATGATTATAAGTTTAACTACCCGAGTAGGGGAATAAAAAATAAACAGTCTTTAATAAAAATCTGGATGATAGGAATTTTTTTAACAAACCATCAGTGGAAGCAGCTACACCATATTGCACTGGTTAGCACATGGATCATCACCACTGTCCTCTTCTGAACAGAATCTGAGCTCCTCAGCTCCGTGTCAGGCTCTATACCACTACAGCTAAAGGAGATTCTCCTTTAACACAAGTGGCAAGGATAGGATTCTTCCTTCTGCAGGAAAAGGATCAGCTTTCACTCTTGCAATAAAGTGGCCAGCATGGCCACTAGAGTAACAACAACCTGGACATGCATCTGTAACAATATTTTCTTCAGACCATTCTTTCAGTTTTTCATTATTGCATCATAGGTAGAAGAAATAAATACATTTCTAAAACACATAGTATTGCCTGGACATAGTGTTCACGAGGTGTGTCAAGAGAACATTTTCTTGGGCAGGAGGTTTATTTTTATATTTTTGTCCTTTTTGGTTGATTGATTATTTGTTTGGTTTGGGTTTTTTTAAAGCCAGGTGAACAAAGAACATGTGAGCGTGTTGTGTCCGTACAGGAGGCAACATGCTCTGTGCTTTAATAAGGAAAATGGAATTGTGGCTTCTTTGAGAGAGTATATATCAGAAAATGTTCTTTGCCTATAGCACCAACAGTACTGAGCAAATACATCTTCCACAGCTCACAAAAGGCAGCCATAGAGCAGCAGGAATTGATTCCTGTACCATTAATCATTCGCAAAATAATGGAATGAGTTCTTCAGGAAGGGCCCAGAACTCCAATTGACTCAGAATCAGGGCCTAAAACACAAACTACAAAAAGGGCTTCCTATGCATGTCCTTCCTTGGCAAAACCTGCTAGTAGAGCTGGGCCTGAACAATGTTCTTGAGATCCCGCAAATACTCATTCACTGCTTTGTTAGATATCTTTGGTTGTCTTTGCTCTGTGTGAAGGGTAAGGAATCCCTGGCAATCTTTAAAGCTTTATCGTGTCTGTAACTTCCTCTCCCCCCAACTGATTCCCCACAGTTGTAATCAGAGGTAGCACTTGAGCTATCAGCTCCACTGTAACTTTCACTTAACATTCTAAATCACACTGAGGATGAAAGACGTGATAGATTACAAAGTTCTGTTGTGTTGTGATGAAGAAGTAGCTGTTTCTCACATCCATTTTCTCAAGTTTATGTTGAAAGATAACATGCCATCTGTGCGGTTGCTGAAATATTTCAAAAGATGTTACATGTTGCCACAAAATTAACGTGGCAACACATTTCCCACTGGCTAGGTCTTCCCAGCATCCAAGGACCCTCTTTCATATTTTCAGCTTTGATTGTTTGTAGTCAGTTTGACCATGGAGAAATCTTTGCACCACAGCCTCCGAGGAAGGGATATGATTCAGATCACATTCTTCTAACTACAGGCCTGAAGCAACAAATACATTAAAGACTTCTAATGGAATTGCTTTTGCATGGAGTTCTGAGTGGAGACCCTACATCAAGAATGTTGTTAACAAAATCCACTCATGTTCGCTAATGATGACTTCATATCTAAATGAACATGTGTTGAATAAAAATATGAGTGGATATTGGCATGTAATCATCTGTTTGACTGTCTTAATAAAGAACAGGAATTACATGATGTCCTCTGGTTAAAGCGCATAACTAAATCAGGAGATCTTGGTTCTATTCTCAAAGGTACCACTACTTATTTCCTCTGGGATATTACTTCCTTCACACATAGGGGAATTGTGAGGCTTAAATTAATTAGTGTTTGTAAATTGCTTTGAGATTCTAGGATGGAAGATTCTGTGCAAATGGAACGTATCATCTCAGTGAACACTCATAGCAACATCAGCTTCATAATTTTATAATGCTTTTAACTGGGATTGGAAAACCACACTCACCAGATGAGAGACAGAGAGAGAGACTGAAATACTCTTCTTCTCCTTTGAAAAAAAAATAAGTTAAATTTAGCAGTCATTACAGGTGCTAGACTGATAGCGCTGGATGAAGACTGAAGACATTTAGTTACTCACAGAATTAGACACAGCAAAGGCAGCAGCAGGGCAAGCTGCTACACAACATGCCTCAACTAGAGCTGGTTGAAAAATTCACAGTAAATAATTTATGTCGCAGTCTTGCATTCTGTCCTGTGCAAAAGGGCCCTTACACCTGTACAAGGTCCCACTGAATCAGTGGGGCTCCACACAGGCACTGGGGTCTGACTGTATGGTTCACATTGCAAAATAAGCTCAACAGAATAGGTCTTTTTTTTTTTTCTGTTTGGAAATCTTTCAGGAAAACCCCTTAATTTTCTCTATTTTATTTGTTATTTGAAATTAATGACCAGATCATTTCTACAAATAATTCTTGGTCTGAGGCTGATTTATGAGCAGTCCATTGCAAATATTCAGTGTTCCAGAATTGAAAGTGAAAACGCATATAATTGGAGCAAACTTTATTGAACAATCTATTTCTGTGCGTTACTGGCAAAGTTGGGACTAGAACCTGACTGTATCCCTTATGCAAGTGAAATTACAAGGGTCTGCCAGGCTATGTTATAGATGTTCACACATGTATATATACAAACTCATCTTCCCTCCACCTCTCTCTGCACCCCTTCCAATACAGATATATCAGACCTTCCCTTACTGCTCCTTGGAGGAGGCAGAGAATTTATCCCCTCAGCTTACTTAAAGGACACACAGCTCTGAGGGCTGGAGGAAGAGTCATTCAGTTTAAAAGAGAAAGGCTATCACCTGTCCCATAATTAATGGGACCCAGGTGAACAGATTGACAAAGTTCTTTACTGAGTGTTTTTAATCACCTTTCTCTAATCAATATCCCTTTAAAGTCCCATGAATCTATTCCCTAACCCAGCAGCTCTTGGCTCAGGAACATTCTCTGCACACAGTTTACTTCTCTATAACTAGAAATAAGAAGTGAGCAACGGGTGATGTTTGGACAAAAGGAAAATGATTAACCTCGTGTGCAAGGAATGTACAAGACAGGACAGGTAGGAAAGCAAATACTATGGATGGGTTGATCAGTTTGGACTTAACCAGCCCAAGCAGTTCACTCAAACCCAAATCTTTGTGAGATTTGAAACAGCACAGTTAATGTCTCTTTATCCAACACTATTTTTCATGCTTTCATGTGGAACCAGTGCCAGTCATTGTGAGATTTCTCACCCATTTTTACAGACCCAAGCGGTTCAGAAAAGCACACCAAAACCTAGAGTGCTTATGTGACCAGAATCTAAATTCTGAACCTATCGCCTATCATTAACAAATACATTGCATATGGAGTAATAAATCGAATTGTCCTATCATTTGGAGGCTGGAGGCTGATGTAAATAACACTGGTTTACAGGAGTAACTACATTGATTTCAGTGGTTTTATTCTATATTGGTTTTACTGAGATCATAATTGTGCCCTTTGATTATTCTTAACCAGAGATCCAGACTAAGGGCCTGATTCTGAAATTAGTTACTACAGGAGTAGCATATCAGAAGTAACTCGATTGGCATCAGTAGAATTACACAAATGTTCAGTTGTTATAAGGAAAAAGAGAATCAGGCCCAAAGTGTCTTTGCTTTCTGGAAGGCAAAATTGCAGTCACAAAATTTATTATTCCTATTGCAGTAGCACAGGACTCCAAACTGGGACCCAGTGTTCTAGGCATTGTACAAACAAACAATACAAAGACAGTCTCTGCCCTAGAAGAGCTCACAATCTAAGATTTAAATAATATGAAAGAAGTCAAATAACATTTTAAATGTGATGGATTTGAGAGGATAAGATAGTGGCTTTGTGAATTTTGTTTGGATGTTCTTGGCAAGCATGAGGGCGCATGGAAGAATGCACAAAGGACTTTCTGAGGCTAAACTGAAGTCTGACTGAAAAATCTAGACCTTAATGTCTTTCTGCCTATTTATAATGCTCTGCAAAATTTCATAATTACCCTGTTTTATGTAATCAGGATGATGAAGGACTGAGAACTGAAAGATGCAGGAATATAGAGTTATATACATATATTTTAAATGCCAGCACCAAAAATGAGATGAACATAAACATAGGCTAGTCACTTATATCCCAATTTCACAGTAGATTTTTGCCGCTGTGAGGCTGTCTCAAAATATTTCTTCCTACCACAATTTATGCAAAAAGGCCCAGAAAATTATTATAAACTAAATGCCAAAAGATGATAGTTTATGAAAAAAATTGCACAAATTAATCTTTAAATGTTAGAAAAATGTCTCCTTTCCCCTACTGACAGTGCTCTCCAGACACATAGTCAGGGTCTAGTGGGATTAAGCATTGAACAGAACTGAGATACAGAGACAAATGTGCTGACTGTATAGGGGAGGATGCTCTAAAGTATTTTCAAAAACATCATACACTGAGTACTATTTGTCATCAGAAAAGTGAAGAATTTAGTATCAAAGGGTATCAGCAAATTTCACACACACAGCTACTCTGATGCACCTCAGTCTTGACCTAAAGCATCCCTTGTCAGTCTTGGGCACCCCTACACATAACTGATGCATCTCAGTGCTTGCTTACATAATACCTTGCTATCCCAGTCCTGGGGTCACCAACAGTTTTGCAAATGCACCACAATCCTAAGCTTCAGCACGCTCTGCTATCCAGTTCTGCCTCTCTTAAACCCAAAAACAGCTCTTCCACACAAGTCTTGGCCTCCAGCACCTCCTTGCTAATTCAGTCCTGATCCATCATCTCAACTATCCCCAGTCACCACAGTTCTATCAGCTCATCTCTCTCCACAGTTGACAGATGAAGATTTTTGATCACTACTGACATGGGTTGGATTTCAAACAGTGACTGACTTTGTATGCTATTTACAATCCCTTGGACCATTCAGTCTCTATGAGCTATGAACCCAATAAAAGCCATCTGATCTGGAACATCCATGAATTGATCCGCCATAAAAAGGAGTATTCATTAAAATCACGGCAGTCACCAATGGTTGATTAAATTGGGAGGTGCTCTAATATTACAGTGATGAGGGCCAGCTAATTATCTAGATAGATTTTAGTCATGATTTACCCCTTTATTAATACTTCCTTTTCTAATGATAGAGATAACTAATACCAAAAAGAAACCTGAAAAATATGACACATCCTTTCTAAATGGTATTGACTGAGCTTGGAAGATATCCTGCTATTTTAGGGTCAGGTTCTGAAATGGTTACTCTAATTGAGTAACACCTTATGCCACAAGAAGCCCATTTGAAGTCTAACATCTTTACTCACACTGAACAGTATTTGACTGCACAAGAGGTGTATAGGCCTTGTTCCACCTCTCTGTACAGAAGTGCATATCAGACGATGTTGGCTAAAACAGAGAAAGTTGGATAAAATATTCAGGAATTCCCAGTTTAGAGAATTTTTAGCCAGAAATTTGATTTTCTTTGTGCTGAGAATTACTGTGCTGATTCCAGCAGAGCCACATGTTCAAGCAGCCACAGCTTGGAGGGAGAGGGGGTTAGAGCAGATTCCCTTCAATCAATATTGTTTTCTAGGTCAGGTACAGCCTAGTTACTTAGATACAGTCACTCTGTGCAGCCTTCCCAACCATTGCTGGTCCAGAGCAGCCAGAGAGCAGATGGCAGCATCAAAACCAGCTCCCTCTTTTGTGATGCATCTCCCTAGGCACAGGGTCACCATACAGCTTGGCTTCAGCAGTGCTCGAATGACTATATTCCAATGGGCAGAATGAGGCCAGGCAGGTATTTGAAATGATCAGCCTTATGAATGATGTGGTGCCACGATTAATGAACTTAAGAACATAAGAATGGCCCTATTGGGTCAGACCAAAGGTCCATCTAGCCCAGTATCCTGTCTTCCAACAGTGGCCAGTGCCAGGCACCCTAGGGGGAATGAACAGAACAGGCAGTCATCAAGTGATCCATCCCCTGACACCCACTCTCAGCTTCTGGCAAACAGAGGCTAGGGATACCATTCTTGCCCATCTTGGCTAATATACATTGATGGTCCTATCCTCCATGAATTTATGTAGTTCTTTTTTTAACCCTGTTATGGTCTTGGCTTTCACAACATCCTCTGGCAAGGAGTTCCACAGGTTGACTATGTGTTATGTGAAGAAATACTTCCTTTTATTTGTTTTAAACCTCCTGCCTATTAATTTCATTTGGTGACCCCTAATTTTTGTGTTATCAGAAGTAGTAAACAACACTTCCTTATCTACTTTCTCTACACCAGTCATCATTTTATAGACCTCAATCTTATCTCCCCTTAGCGTCTCTTTTCCAAACTGAAAAGCCCCAGTCTTATTAATTTCTCCTCATATGGAATCCATTCCATACCTCTAATCATTTTTGTTGCCCTTTTCTGAACCTTTTCCAATTCCAATATATCTTTTTTGAGATGGGGTAACCACATCTGCACACAGTATTTAAGATGTGGATGTACCATGGATTTATATAGAGGCAACATGATATTTTCTGTCCTATTATCTATCCCTTTCTTAATTATTCCCAGCATTCTGTTCACTTTTTTGCCTGCTGCTGCACATTGAGTGGATGTTTTCAGAGAACTTATCCACAATGACACCAAGATCTCTTTCTTGAGTGGTAACAGCTAATTTAGACCCCATCATTTTATATGTATAGTTGGAATTATGCTTTCCAATGTGCATTACTTTGCATTTATCAACATTAAATTTCATCTGCCATTTTGTTGGCCAGTCACCCAGTTTTGAGAGATCCTTTTGTAGCTCTTTGCAGTCTGCCTGGGTCTTAACTATCTTTAGTAATTTTGTATCATCTGCAAATTTTGCCACCTCACTGTTTACCCCTTTTTCCAGATAATTTATGAATATGTTGAATAGGCCTGGTCCCAGAACAGACCCCTGGTGGACACCACTATTTACCTCTCTCCATGCTGAAAGCTGACCATCTCGAACCTCAGATTGTTTGAGGAGCCTCTGGCTGACTCTAGGAATAATAAAGCAAGGGAATAAGAAAGGAGGTGTGCACCTGCCATGCGCATGCTATGCTTTTCAAAGGGAAAAGCCCAGGTGCATTGACTTTTTCTTGACTTATGTCCAAACACAGATTTGCCTCAAAATATTCTAGTTTGGAAATGAATATACAAATTCTGTAATTAGGCAGCTGATTTATAATGGTTTCGCCCAAAATTTAAACAGAAAATCCAATCTCCATTCCCTTCCCACACAGTAAAAACTAATCCCAACCTGTATCAATTTAGTAGTTCTAGAATTAGCATGAAAACCATGAGCCAATGGAAAAGGGGTAGACTGCTCACTTATGAATAACAGGCCTGATTTTCACAAACACTGAGTAATCAGAACTCCCATTGGCTTCAGCTGGAGTTGTGGGAAAATCAGACTGAACTAACCTTGGTCATAGGGACTGCCAATGGTTTATTCTTCCCCTCAGCCCCTTTCACAATCACTTCTTAGTTCCATGGGACAATGGTTCCTGACATGAATTTTACTGTTCATCAGCTCTTATTAAGTGAATAATACAGAGGGAAGTTAAATATCCCAAAGCACTTTGTAAATTATATATTTTAATCAACTGGTTTATGTGCGCGTGCATGTGCTTGTGTGTGTGCGCACACACGCATGGGATATCAGTGCCTTCTTCTGAACACTAGGAAGTTCAGAATGGCCATGCTGTATATCATAGTGACAATTGTAAAATATCTAGGTATTTATATTCCTGAAGCAGTATACACATGCAGGATTCACTTCACTCGCAACTGAGGCAAGCCACTTATTCAGCAGCTGCTTAATAGCACAAGGCAACACTGCTGAACAATCTAAGAGAGGAAGCAAAGAGGAATCCCACATGAAAAAGCTAAGGGAATTTTGGTAGTAGAATTGAATTACCTAAATTGGAATTTGGCCAAGACATCTGATGATAGAGCAGCCCAAGGTGGTCTTGCTTTATGAAAGCAATATGCTCTTGGCAGCAGCACAAGTGCCTCCAAAGGTATCTGTTCCCAAAGGAGGAACCCTTCCCTTCACCATTATCCCCTTCTCTGCCTGTAAAAGAGTCGTTTTGCTTTATACTCAGCTCTGTAAAGTTTCATTGCTTTCTCTTGTCCCTTTTTCCATAAGGCCTTTTGTAACCCTAGTCAAAGGATCCAGCACCTCCACCCAGACCCACTTTTCAGCATCTTGCAGTGATCATCTGGCACTTCTCACTGGCACTCAGAGCACACCACTAACAACGAAGATCCATGCTCAGGTCTCTGCACACAACACGCTAATTCAATCAGCACTGCTTTGTTTGCTAATTGTTATTCCAAAAAGGCAATGTTTGATAAAGTGGCATGCTATATATCAAATGCAGGCTGGAAACAAATCCATTGTAAGCCTCAGACTTGGACTAGAAGAGGGTTGTTAAGCTCTGTGGCATCCCCCCACAAAAAAGCAGCCTCAATGAATCATGCCAGTGTGGAAGGGTCCTTACAAAATGATGCAATTCTTCATTCCAGCGACATTATTGATTAGCTTTAAGAAGACACTTAGCAGGATAAATGATTCATTGTTATCCTCACACCAGACACCTCACATCTTGAGTCCCGAATAAATAGTACTGGATCTGTTGGTTATTTCAAGATCAATAGACATTGGCTCATAATAGGAGAAAATTATTTCATCAATAGGAATTGGCCAGTGCATAATAGCAAAATTTCAGTTTTACAGACTAAAAAATGTGTGTGTGTGTGTGTGTGTGTGTGTGTGTGTGTGTGTGTGTGAGAGAGAGAGAGAGTTGGGAACATGAGGATGGTATGCAGAACTTTTGTCATTTTTTATGCAGGCATGAAAGGGACATTTTTGAATAGATGACCAGAGGTACTGTTGTTTCTAAGTACCAGATTGAGCTTCAGTGAGGTCACTTAACTTGAACTTGGCAGACAGAAATAAAAGCTCATTTGCGAGCCAACCTCCATTTGATCAGTGCAAAGTCCATTTATACATGAATCGCCTCATGAAGCTAGTTGTTTTCTAGCCATTAAAGAAGTGGTAATCGGTCTATTTTGACAAAACTGTACATTTTTGTAATTACTTTCCTTCTAAGTGTTAACCACAGCATGATCCACACCGGCTGCATTAAACCAGTAATTAAAGGGTTAATAGTCTCCAAGAGTAGATGGGTAATTAGAACACCATGTGTCTCCAGTTTTCATTTGCTAGAAGCTCCTGGGAAAAGAAAAAGATGATACATTTTTGCAACTAGTGTTCTAGTTTGAACCTGTGTTTAATCTGAAGAAACAGCATTTCAAGGGCTGCTGAGAAGAGAAGTGTGCTGCTGGCTTTTAAACTGGTAAGACTGTGGCTTTTAGCTTTCACTCTTTGGAATCTCTTTTGTCAAGGAAACTCAAACGTACACTTTGCGATTTCTCACTACACAACATGAAGGATCCCAAAGAACTTCACAGATTTTGTATGTATAAGGACTTTTAATCTGTCCTGAAATGCAGCCATCTCTCAGACAGAATGCAGCAGATATTCTCTGTCAACCACACTAGCCAGCACTTCTGTTAGTACCTGTTTTTTCAGTAGGGTGCACAGTCATCACAACTGTGTGTGCAAATCATGCAATCACAGTAATTACAGGCACATTTTCATATGCATTATCATTTAAAAATCTTTTAGCGATGTGGAGGCTTACCATTTATTTCATGAATAACTGTAAAGCTACTAAAAATAATTAATTAAAATTAGTGATGAGGGAACCACAAAAAATTGGGAAATACTGTCTCATTTGGATAAGCACCCAAAAGTTCCGATTCTTATCGGAAGTTTCTTTAAAGCACTTGAGTCTACAAAATTGGGCTGGAAATCTCATGAAAGGAACAGATTACAAAATTTCTGGGACTTTCTGCTTTTGACTGGGCCAATGACATCACCTTATTCATGCTATCTCAGCACTTCTGGCACCAGCTAGAATCCAGAGCAGTGACTGCACTTGAACATGATTAAACAAAGAGAAGGAAAAATTTCAGAACATTTTGAAACTTCATAAACCTTTGGCTGGTGTTTTGGATTAAAGATTCAAGTTTTAAATGAAGGTTCAGGATGGGTTTGAGTTTGAGTTATGAACAAGCTGTGAATAAAGGTTCAGATTTTGTTAGAGTTTCAGCAGAAGTTTGGGGTGACGGTGAGAGGGGGGAATTTTATTTTATCAAAACTAATGTGTCTGTTTCCATATGAGATCTCTCAGAGGTGATGGGTAATATTTTCAAGATCCTAAGTGCCACTGACTTTCAAAGACTCTTAGGCTCCTAGGTCACTCATGTACTTTTGAAATGTTTACCTAATGTGATCACAAAACCCAGTCCCTCTAAATGCAAAACCTTTACCTCTTACCAGACCATATTCCAGAGCAGGAATCTTCATCTGCTATTTCCCATCCCAATACCTGACACACATGTGCAGTTGTTTCACACCAAGAGCAATGCTTTCATTTCACTCTTTTACTTGGCCTCACAGTTCTTCCTTTGGTAAACCAGATTATGGCCTCATAAAACAGCAGGAAGGCTATGGTAATTGCTTAAATACAGTAACTATTAAAACAACAAAGTGGAGCACTAATTGAATTGCTTTATTGTAACAGATTTTGCATACAAGGGAGATAAACGTGTCATTCTCCTCCATATTACTGTGTGCCTGCCACTGTATACTTAGTCACAACACTCATTTATACATTAATTTAGTAATCCTTCTCACTATACTGTGCAAGTGTGTCTGTGAAATTACAGTTCTATTACCTGATGTTCCTGGCTAGTAGCAGAAGGGTCTTCTTTAGGCATTAAATGAGGTGTCTGTAGCAGTGGCTCCCAACCCCTCAAACCACAGGCGCATACTAAGTCTAAATCCACCAAACTTTGTCCCCCATTAAAATTCTTAGCTCTCTTCTACCCTACAGAGCTATCAGCATGTGCTATACATTTCAAACAAGTCAGAGCCACTTCCAGTGGCTGCTGGGCTCACCATTCTCTTGGATCATGTAATAATGTGACCTGAGGATTTGTGGGAATCACCATGGATCCAGCTTTATCTCCTCCCTAGATGCTGCAATGACTGAAAGTGGCTGGCCAACAACAATTCACATTGCACTGGATTGTCTTCATTTTGGAAACCAACTGCTGCATCAGTGTCCCCTTGGACTGTAAGGAAAGGATCCACTGTATCCAGATATTTGCCTTAATCCTCCTTCTATGTACCAGTAGTTCAAGCTTGTGTGATTGGTTCTCATGGTATGCTTTCCCTCCTTATCGTAGTGCCCAGTTCTGCCACTCTTGCTCACATTAGGAAGTAACTCCCTCCACTGATTTCAATGGGACTGTTTGTGGAGTGCAACACTACTTGAAACAGGACAGGATAGCAAAATCTGCATTTAGTGATGAGTGTCTGTGCGGCCATCTGCCTCTTACTCAGTTGTGCCCACTCTAGCACATGGTGTTGGGGCTGCTGAGAGTGGGCTCTTTAATGGGTTTTAGATCAGACACTTAGGTGCCTAAGTACCTTTGAGGATCTATGCCTAACTCACACTGATTTCAATGGGCGCTAGGTGGTACCTAAATAGCTGAGGATCTGGGTCCTGGAGCCCAAGTGCAGTGGAAGGTTAGAGTGGCACAGCTGAATGGGAGATGGAAGCCACTTGCTAGTTCAGCCGGTCTTAGTCAGTACAACTCATACAGTTGCCCCAAAAGTTTAGGAATATCTGGTTTATAGAGTCAACAGTGGATGTCTGTCAGTCATGGCTCATCTAGTGCCAATAAGTAAACTTACCTCCGTTTGATTCCAATAGATTGGTGTACTGAAACAGACACATTATGGAATAAATTGAAGATAGAGAATCATTCAACAGAGAGACATTTTTTCCTCTTCCTGCGCCTCAACAAATCATGGGGAGACACATGAAACAAAATGGGCTGGATATTCATAGATATTAATGCCAGAAGGGACCATTAGATCATCTAATCTGACCTGCATAAGACAGTCCATGGAATTTCATCCAGTAACCCTTGTATTGAGATCAGTAACTTGTTTATGAGCCCAATAACTTGTGTGTATAATGTAAGCCATTTCCTAATGAGCTTTTGGTGTAAGAGAATTCTCCTGTTGCTGTGTGATAAGAAAGTCTTTTTATTGACCTTGGTGGTGTTACAGGAAGATATAAGAAAGTCCCTTTTTCTATCAGAGTGGTAACTGTAGGTGTTTCTTCATTATTGTCAAGGCCTCCATCAAAGAATTTTCTCCAATTTGGGGCAATTTACTTGATTTCAAACTATTGTTACCTTTTAATTCACAGATACATTGCAGAAGGGGGTGACCTGAGAAAAAACCTGCAAAACATTTTCTGCAAATATTGACTTGAATGTTTAACTGAATTCTCTTCATTCATGATTCAGAGCCGTTAAGTTATATACAAAGCTGATCTATATAACTGTATAATCTTATTGCCAATACCTTCATCCTTCTTCTCCCTTCTGCCATTTGTTACTCACTTGGTGCATCTTGTCTTGCATTACATTTTAAACTCTTTGGAGCAGGAACCATGTCTGTCTGTGTGCCTGCACACTGCCTAGCACAATCCTAAGTGGGGCCTTTGGGTATTACTGCAATACAAATAATAATAATAATTTATATTGGAAAGTGTTATTCATGCTATTAAATGGCAAGACCTGGGAATAAAACTCAGGAATTCCTGGCTCCCAGCCCTGAGCTCTGTCTGCTAGACTCAATTTTTGGAAATATCAAGACAGTGGAACAAATTGCAAGCAAAGTTCTTTGTATGAACTCAAAAACAGGCACATGTAGTTTTTACAATACATATTTTGCCTAGCTAGCTTAGGTTCCATGGACACACTATTACACTTCCCTATAACTGTGGCTCATAGCAGTATTCTGTTTCCATTATAGCATTAGGAACAAGCATTGTTTAGAAAGCAGTTGAAAGAGAGCTCTGACCTGAAATACGATGAGGCATAATGAAAGTAGACTTGGGGGTTGTGGTGGATACTTAGCTGAACTTGAGTTCCCAGCGCAACGCTGTAGCCAAAAGAGTTAATATAATTTTTGGATGCATAAACGGGAATCTCAAGTAGGAGTAGAGAGGTTATTTTATCTCTGTATTTGGCACTGATGTGACCCCTGCTGGAACACTGTGTCCAGTTCTGGTATTCACAATTCAAAAATGATGTTGATAAATTGGAGAGGGTTCAGAGAAGAGCCATGAGAATGATTAAAGGATTAGAAACCGTGTCTTATAGTGATAAACCAAAGGATCTTAGTCTATTTATCTTAACAAAGCAAAGGTGAAGGGGTGACTTGATTACAGTGTATAAGTACCAACATGGGGAACAAATGTTTAATAATGGGCTCTTCAATCTTGCAGATGCAGATATAACACGATCCAATGCCTGGAAGTTAAAGCTAGACAAATTCAGACTGGACATAAGGTGTACATAAACCACTGGAACAATTTATCAAGGGCTGTGGTGGATTCTGCATCACTGGCATTTTTTTAAATCGAATTGGATGTTTTTCTAAAATATATGCTCTAGGAACTATTCTGGGGATGTTCTAGGGCCTGTGTTATACAGAAGGCCAAATTAGATGATCACAATGGTCCCTTCTGGATTTAGACTCTATGAATCTATGTAATCTTGTCAGACACAGCTGTCTTCAAGACAGCTCCCCATAACATCAGCTTCCTTGATCTGGAACTGAAGAAAAACCAACAGAGGCATCTCTCCCTTAAGTAAATTCAGATGTCTTAGGCAAAAAAAGTCCATGATACATTCCCATCCAGCTCTCTCTGACACCCCCATCCCAATGGACAAGGACAGAATTCACATCCCACTCTCCGTTCACAGCAAATAAAAAATAAAATGTTCACTCTGCATCATTTTCATCTTTCATCTTAATTATCGCTGCAAAGAGTACAGAAATCATTATCTTTATGATGATGAACGTCCAATTAGCATTTCCCATATAAATTTCAAATCATGAAGGAGGCTATAATGGAGAATGAAAATTCCTAATGGTCTTTTTTTCCTAGCTGAAAAATTGAGGTGCTTAACAAAATGAAATTAAATCTGAGCCATTTTCAAACAAGTCAAGAACTTTAATTACTTGACAAGTAAGAAAAAAGAGGCCAAAACAAAATCTTAAAAATAGGCATATTTTAAAATCCTTTCTTTTTCCAGTACATTGCTCAAGCTATCTCCTCCAGATAACTAAACACTTCTCTGGTTGTGATCAATAAGTTTTAAACTATTGTGAAGACAGATAGTGCAACTAATGAAAAAAATAGCTTCTATTTAGTAAATCAGAAAATTATTCCAAGTAAACATTCTGTTTACTCTATATGGCATTTTAATTTGTTCCCATTCACAGTACTTATATGTAACATGATGCCAGAGCTAATTAAGTCTTTCCGTAGGTTGCGGAGCTGGTGGGGTCACTCAGATTATGGCCTAACCCTTTTAAACATGAAAAATAGGTTGCCACCTGACCTGTTTTTGACAGGCTTGGCAGGTTTTTCTACTCTTTTGCAGGTTGCTGGTCAAGAGATATAATTTGCCAAGGGGGTGGGGTTGCTGTGTGCATGTGTGGCTGTGTGCACAGCAATCTTGTTACTAGTGGTCCTGTGGCCATGTATATCATAGCTGGGAGCACGCCATGCATCCCATTCTGTGCCCAGTATGAAGCATGCTGCATGCTGGGCCCTCACCTGCTGCTGCCAAAACTGCAAGTGACTCCTCTCAGCACGGGGGATCAGCAGAACAGACCCATCACTCAAGGGCAAGGCTTGCTAGAAGGGAGGGGTAAGGTAAAGAGTAGGGTGGGGAAAGCAGGGCTCCTTGGAGGGGACAGTAGGGAGGCTCCCTTCCAGGGCTGAGGCTCCTGGGGGCGGGAGGGTCAGGCTGCTGGTAAATCTATTCCCCGACCACCACTTTAAATGGCACACCACAGCCCTGCATTCCCAGGCGGCAGAGAAACACTACATCCCGGATTCATGTTGAGGTGTAGCTGAGGTGTGTCTGAAATGCAACTTGGTTTCAGTTGCCCCACACTGTTACACTTCAGAGAAAGTGTACCCGATTTGCCATTTTAGCAGCATCTTGGCTACACCTTGTACACAGGAATGGCAATTCTGCATCAGACTAGCTGTCCATCTAGTAGAGTATCCTGTTGCTGAAGATGGCCACTACTAAACACTTCAAAGGAAACCTCCCATCACCACCACCATGGAACATGATGTACTAAACTGCCGTAGGGGATCCTTTCTTTGTTAGTGATTGGTTTATGTTCCAAATTCTAAGAGCTGACATCCCTTAGAAGCTTTTGTCCTGACTAGTGTAACTTCAGAGGACATTTTTATTATTCATATAAATGTCTAATCCTTTTTTGAATCCTCCTATAACCTTCACCTCATTAATATCTTATGTTGATGCATTCCACAGGTTCTTTATTCCTTTTCTTAAAAAGCTATTTCTTTCCATCCATTTTAAATATGTTGCCTTCTAATTTTCACTAGTTTCCCCTGGTTCTTGCATTACGAAAAAGGGTAAATAGAAATCCTTGGCTGATCGCCTTTCTACCATTCATTATTTTATACACTTCTATCGTGTACTTCTAAGTTATGTCTTCTGTGTAAGTAGTCTAACACTTATTATATCTCCTCAGCTGGAAGTTTTTCCATGCCTCTAATCGTTTGCACTGCCTTTCTCTAAACCTTTTCTGGTTTTGCTATACCTTTTGAAGGTGAGATGGTGAGAATTGGACTCAGTAATCCACATGATGGTGTACCATGGACTTACCTGAAGCACAGTGTCAGACTCAGGGGCGGCTCTAGCTTTTTTGTGCCCCAAGCACAGCAGGCAGGCTGCCTTTGGCGGCATGCCAGCGGGAGGTCCCCGGTCCCGCGGATTTGGCGTACCCGCCGCCAAATTGCCGCCGAATCCGCGGGACCAGTGGACCTCCTGCAGGCATGCTGCCGAAGGCAGCCTGACTGCCACCCTCGCAGGGACTGGCAGGGCACCCCAGGCACGGGTTTGGAGCGCTGGTGCCTGGATCCGCCGCTGGTCAGACCTGAGCTGCACTACAGTTGCATAATGCAGCTGCGTGTTTCCCACAAGTCATGTACACTTCTCACAGCAGGTAGATGTGTATTTAACAAGTACACCCTGAAGTTTACAGAAGTGTGCACCCCACATATATATGATTGTACATATAATATATTTCATTGGGATCAGGGGAAATTAACTGAGCTGATTCCTTACCTCTCGTTAGGTGTGGGGAGAGCTAGTAGCCAATGATCAGGTCCTGTATATCATTTCCATTTCTTGTTTAGGACTGTACTGAGGAACATGTGGGATTTTCCACTGCTGGCTGTGTCATGGCCTTTAGAATCAAAGTTGCCAGGCAAAATGTCTGACAATTGACTGAAATGTGGAATGCCTGAGTTTTCTTGCACATCATGCCATAATTGACAGGTAACAATTTTTAGGCTATTTTCTCACTGTGTGAATTAAACAAGTCAGTTTTTTTAAAAATAAAACTAAAAAAAACCCTAATTATTTGCAACCATAACGAATCCTCAAGTGGGATGGCTGCCATGCTGAACCTTGGAGCTTTCTCTCCCTAGCACAGCCCTCTACCACGTGAGTTAAAGGAGTAGCTGTTGCCTCTTATGTGGACGACCCACTACCAGGGGATCTGATATGCTCTTTATCTAGACAACAGTAGAATTTTGGAGAGCAGGAATCCTGGAATCTATTTCTGGCTACGGAAAGGAAAGTGTGAGCTAGTTAGAGAGGATAGCTGAGTTCATAATGTGAATAAGATTTGAGAGACCCATTTTTCAGACTTGGATTCTATTTCCAGCTCTTCCCAATGTGCTTTACCTCTCATTTAATTTATTTCTAAAATGGGGGGGTTACATTTGCCTGCCTTTACGGGTAAGCTATGCGGGTTCTGAAGTGTGCAGAAATAAATAGCAGTTAGTAAAGGTCTGACCAGAACTTAGTGCACCTTGGCCTAGAACACAAGGTATTCATAAAGGATTCTCCCTCTCTCTTGAGAAACATTGTTCTATGGGATGATGCAAAAGAACAGGAAGCCAGATTTGACTTTAATGTGGAATATCCTGCAAACTCCAGTACAACCAAGAACTCTTGTCTCTTTCAAATTTCTGGCAGGATATTGCTTATTCTTCATTGTCAAAAATTTCCAACAAGATAGTCAATGATATTTTTCTAAGGGCTTGCTAGGCCACACTGAGATGTTCAGGCCCTCTAACACTGGTCATCAAAATCAGTGCTAGGTCTTGCTTTTGAGGTGGAGATTGATGAACCCTCCAAAACATTTTCTGTTGTGGAATTGCTTTTGGGTCTGACAGCAGTCAGCAGCTCCCATTGGTCTCAATGGGTGCTCAGTACTTAGGAAATTCAGCCCACTTAGGCTCCTAAATCTACAGTTAGTCACTTATCCTTATGTTCCTATTTTTGAAAGATTTTGACCTAAGAGAACAAATAATGTTATTTTCTTTCCTACAACACTTATAATCCCTTGTAGAGGGGTGGTCACCCCGCTCCTGCCCTGAAGGGCTTAAAACAGCCCTGGGAGATGGCTGTGGCGGGGGAAAAGCTAGGCTGATTGGGGGAAGCAGCCACAGCTGGGACCACGCCCCAATCAGACCACAGCTGGCCCTATAAGAGGCTGAGGGCCAGAGACTGAGACACACACTCTCTCTAGCTCCCTAGAGAGAGAAGGACCTAGCTGCCTGGGAAGCTGAGGAGGGTACCGAGGGTGAAGCAGTGCTGGGGAAGGGCAGAGGGAGCTGGGGAGCTCCAGCCTTGCAAAGCCCCAGGCTGCAGGCTAAGGGTCCACAAAAGGGTACTAGCGCTGCAGAGGGGCAGCCCAGACATAGACAGAGGCAGCTGGTCCAACTCCTCTTGCCAATGATGAGTGGTTTACCAACCTCCGTCTGCCCCAGTAAGCAGGGGATAAATGGAGACAGGCAGTGGACACTGAGGCAAGGTGGGGATAGGGGGTTGGGGGTTACCCTGGAAGGGAAGACCCAGACAGAGGGGGTACTGTGGTGGACAGAACCTCTGGGCAAAGGGCACCAGGGTCAGGGAGGGACACGGGGGCCAGCAGCAGGTGAGACATCATCCAGCAGAGGGCGCTTCAGAGCTGGGAAAGAGCTAATTTCCTGGACAACCAGCAGGAGGCACAGTGCTGGTGAATCTTCGCCCTGCCACAAGTGGTGGAAAATGCGGGCATAGGCGGTCCATCCCTGATACAAGGGGAAGGAGAAGACTGTGGGACTGTTGCCCAGATCAGAAACTTGAGAGCCTGAAGATGGACTATTATTGGAGAGCCTGTGTGGCCCACGTCGCCAAGCAGCAAGCAGGGCTGCTTCAGCTGCTGTGGGGGAGGGCACATGGATCTCATCGGGGGCCAGGCACCTGGAACTGGAGACCAGTGCCGGGCCCTAAAGACTGTTTCGCCTATGGACGACCGGGACACTACTGAAAGGAGTGCCCCTACTGGGATGGGGCAAGGAGGCCTCATCCAGAAAACGCACCTCCTCTGAGGTCAACAGGGGGGCCACGAACTTATTGGGCCTGCAAGAAGCCCAGGCACATAAGATGGGAGTGCCCTCAGGGGATTTGTAGGGCCCAGGCTAGCCCTAAGGGAAGGGCTAAGCCTGAAATAGACGATGTGAAGGCCGTGGCCAAGGGAAGGCACAAGAGGTGCTTCCAGTGCCACAATGAGGGTAACCTAAAAAGGCACTTCCCCCTTAGGAAAAGGGGAAGTGCTGACCAAGAGGCTCAGTCTGAGCTTGACCAGGCTGGAGGGACAGGCAAGGCTGGGGCCCCAAACAAGTCACTGTCGGGGGCAGAGAGGCCCCAGACAAAACGGGGAACCCACGCGGGAGCTGAGAGGGCTACAGTGGGGACCCAGACAGTAATATGGGGGAAGCAGGTGGCTCCATATAGTGGAGAGTCTGCGGCAGGAGAGGGATTCCCTGTGGGCCCAGCTGTGAGGGAAGCTGGGGCAATAGGGAATCCCCCTGTGAGCATTCTTAAGGGGGAGGGTGTGTAGCAGGGTGGCCACCCTGCTCCTGCCTTGAAGGGCTTAAAACAACCCAGCGAGAGAGCTGCGGCAGGGGGAAAGCTAGGCTGATTGAGGGAGGCAGCCACAGCTGGGACCACGCCCCAATCAGACTACAGCTAGCCCTATAAGAGGCTGAGGGCCAGAGACTGAGACACACACTCTCTCTAGCTCCCTAGAGAGAGAAGGACCTGGCTGCCTGGGAAGCTGAGGAGGGTACCTAGGGTGGAGCAGTGCTGGGGAAGGGCAGAGGGAGCTGGGGAGCTCCAGCCTAGCAAAGCCCCAGGCTGTAGGCCAAGCTACAGGCCCACAAAAGGGTACTAGGGCTGCAGAGGGGCAGCCCAGATATAGGCAGAGGCAGCTGGTCCAACCCCCCTTGCCGATGGTGAGTGGTTTACCAACTTCCGTCTGCCCCAGTGAGCAGGGGCTAAATGGAGACAGGCATTAGCCACTGAGACAAGGTGGGGATAGGGGGTTGGGGGAACAGAGGGGGTACTGCAGTGGTCAGAACCCCTCGGCAAAGGGCACCGGGGTCCGGGAGAGACACGGGGGCCAGCGGCAGGCGAGACATCAGCCAGCAGAGGGTACTCTGGAGCTGGAAATGAGCTAATTCCTTGGACAACCAGCAGGGGGCGCCGCACCGGTGAGTTCCCCCACACACACACACCACCACACCCCTCCCTTTTACTCTCCCGCTCCATCCTGCTTCTCCATTTTCCCCAGCTTTATCTTCAAGCTTTGGAGAATTCATGTAGCACCATTTTCCGTTTCTTCCTCCATCCCCTGATGCTCCCAGCTACAGGAAATCACCTCTCCCCAACTCCTTGCCATCCAGTGCTTCTGTTATGGTGTTCCTAAACAAGAGGTGGGCACTGGATACAAAAGTCTATGTGCACAAGCAGACCAGAAATATTCAATTTGTTTCCAGAGCTTGGCCATCTACACCACTATTGACACAACTGTAAAGTAGAAAAGCCTTCTGAGTCTTGGTGGCCTGCACACCAGTCATCTTCTTTGGGCTCAGTCTAGCAAAGCTACACTTCAGTTTCTTCCTAAATAATTTTTGACTGTAGAATATAAGAAAAGAGAAAGGAGCACCATCACTTGAGACATATACAACTAGACTGGCCAAAGCCCTGGAAAACAGATTGTTGGAATCAAGCCTGCAGTGACCCCTGGAGCAGATGGACAAGAAGACGTGACCAGTCTCTTTCTGTTTTGTAGCCTTTCATTTCTATTTACACTAGATTGAGGTCCTTACCTAGGCCTCTCTCACTGGAGTCAATGAAAACTTGATTGAGTAAGGACTAAGGACTTTGGGGATTTGCTCTAGGATTCAATGGCAAACTGGAGCAGGGTTTATGGGCTCTGGTCTGGCACACACATATATACTTGGGCATAACTGAAAAGGACACTCCTGTGTGAGTTCCCCAAGCTAGAGAGAACATATAACATCAAATTAGGATTTGTTCACTGATGAATCAGAGAAGAAGGTTTTATAGCACTATAAATCTAAATGATGTTCTCCTAAAAGCCCATCAGAATATACGGGAAAGTAGAAGACTTTACTATCGCATGAATAAATAGCCGTGCGGTCAAAGTTCTTGATGGCAAGTGCAGAAGTAAATTGATGAATGGGCATCTGCAGCACAGCAGCTGATTTTTCAAGCTAAACTCATTAAGACATCTTAATAATGATTGGCAAGTTTCCTCAAACATAGAGGCAGATAGGTGAGGAAGGGTCTATTTAGGTATCTGTTATGTTGCTGATTGAGAGTGAAAAGCATGTCCAATATATTCTCTGGTAAATATGCCTGTTCAGTAAACAAGTTCTGCTCTTTCACACGAGCAAAAATAAGTGTTCTCCAATAAAACCAGGTGTTATCTGGAACATACACTGAATCCTCAGTCACTGCAGCTCTGGACAGAACTGGTGCATCAGACAACTTCAAGTTATTTTGATCCTACAGAGTGGCTTATAATGGGACACAGCAATCTAGTACTTACAGCAGGGACTTGGAGTCAGGAGCCCACAGTTCTATTCGCAACTCTGCCACTGACTTGCTCTATTTCCTTGGATAAGTCATTTAACCACTCTGTGCCTAACTTGGCCCAGTTGTGATGCTTATGGTGGTTGTGAGCTTTAATCAATAAATCACGGTCTGATCCTGCTCCACTAAAGTCAATGGGAGCCTTGCTATTGACTTCAGTTGGTGGAGGATTAGATCTCTAATCATTGTAAAGTGCTGTTGTAATAATTGAACCTACAAATTTACCATAATTGTGAGCTCAACTGTGAACAGTGAGTGAAAGTTCATAACTTGTAACAACAAATGTCTAGGGTAAAAAGTGCAAAAGGGAGACAGAAAAACTGAATTGGTCTAAACAAAAAGGCTACTGATATGGCTCAAGCGCTATGTTAAAATCATTCCTGGTAAACAGAAGTATAGGATCAGATATCCAATTTGCATCCAAATTGGTGTGTTGAAAATTAGGCCTCAGTGGTAGACAAAATAATAAGGATGAGCTATTCTGCTATCAATCCCTTTCGGGGTCTTCAAAAAGAGACTTTGGGGATAAAATCTGGCTACAAGGATGCTGGCTGACTAAAAGGCAGAAATGCAAGCACTAGCTGACTGAAAGATGAGAAAAGAGGAAGGAGTGAGTTTTACAATCATGGCAGCCACCCCCACTGTCTCCTGGTACCTCGGATCTTCTTCACCCGAATCCTGAGAGATGTCCTGACCAGACCAGGCCAGAAAGAGGGACTCAGATGACACTACCACCTCCAAAAAATGTGTCCAAAAGGCAACTAAATGCAATGCCCTACACAGCCCGATGCTGGTACAAGTTTGCCTTATCAGCCACATCAAGACCTGGCAATGTCTTGTGCCTGCGTTTTTCCAGCAGTGACACTGCAAGTGAGAGTCAACACCAGAGATAGAAAATGCAGCTTCCATCTATCTTTGCTGTTCTTTTCTCTCCCCTTTTGTGTGTGTCTTGTTTTATTTTCTTGCAAACAGGAGGGGACTTTAACAACAGCAGCAATGACAGCTCCAGTCCATCTCAACTAACTTCTTTTCCCAAAAGTTATTACCATTTTTAATAACATCTAAAAGACTGTCAAAGGGCATTTTTTCCTTAACAATACTCCCTACAGCTAAAGAAAAAGGGAGCAAGGGTTATAGTTAAACTGAAAGCCTTACTTACTACTTTACATTTCAAATGCCTTAGCTGTTTTTCTTTCTTTCCTGTATCTTTAATGGACTTTAATGGTATGTTTGCCATGGTGCTAAGCAGGCTGAGGTCTCTGCATATGAAACCACAAACCTTGTTTAAAACTGTTTAATGTTGGACAGTGACAGGGTCATGTTAACATCTTTTACTCTTTAGGCCCATTTATTCCATCTAAATTAATACAACAGTGCTTTGAGCTATTCACATGAAAGATGTTGTGTAAGTGTAAAATATTATTAATGTAACCCTTCTGCCAGATGGATGACAGCAGCAATGAGGGGACCTGGGTTCAAATTGCAAGGGGTCCCTCTTAAAACTAATGAACACCACCACCCCGAATTTGTGGGATTATTAGATATCTTCCCTGGGCACCCTTAATAGGCAATACTTCCCCACTCTCACACACTGAGTCTCTGTATGAAATAAGGAAAACTTTCATGGGAAAGGGAGCACTTCATCAACTTGGGTAAATACAAACAATGCATAAGTAAAATATTCCCTCCTAGAGACTTTGGCAGGAGTCCATTAACTTGGTTCTTCACCTACCGGTGGGAACGTCCAATAGGCAAATGCCCCTTTATCACATTACTTCCTCCTTCCCCATCTGGTACACTCCACCCATGATTAGGTGTCATTGGGTAGTGCAGTCCCAGAGGCCTGAGGTGCCTTGGGAAGTGCTGCCCAGTCTTGTCTTGAGGTTCCACCATTTAACCCACCTATAGACATTTCAACTTTATTAGTGGCTGGGTAAGAGGAGCCTCGCTGGAATTCACTCAGCTCTGCTGCTATCCTTGAAGCTTCAGCAAAGAATCCTCTCTGTGTTGCACCCCATTAAAGAGCCATCTCTGCACCAGCTCCTATCAGAGTCCTCCGAAGAGTGCAGGATCATCAGTGGAGGGGAACCAGTAATATACAGGCCAAGTGGGCAGAGTCACTGCCACAAAGTAGAATCTCTTGTCCCCTTCGCTTTTCACTCACTTGAGTTCCACTATTCAAGCAAGAATGAGTTTGTATGCAGTTAGGGTGGCTTCCAAAAGGTCACTGGAGGAATTCTGAGCAGGAAACTTATCCAAATGAATCTCTTCTGTAGCCATACTTCATCCTGTTCACCCATAAATGAGGGCAGAGAGCTTTTACCTTCTGGAGTTTCTATCCATTTGGGGTTCAAGTACATAGCTTATGTTGATGAAGCAACTCGGTGGCCATCCTACCTCCTGTTCACCAACAGATGGGAGCAGAGAGCTCCTTTCCCTCTAGAAAGGGCCAGCTCCAAGCACCAGCCAACCAACCTCGTGCTTGGGGAGGCACCTGGTAAGGGGCGGCCAATCTTGGGGTGGCAGGGGGAGCAGCGCGGCACGGTGCTCGGCGGGGGGTGTTCAGCGGTGCGGCGCTCCGCGGGGAGGGGTTCGGCAGCGCTCTGTGCACGGGGGATGTTCGGCAGCATGGCGCTCTGCGGGGGTTTCGGCGGTGCTCCGCGCGGGGGGCTTCAGCAGTGTGGCGTTCCACGGCGGGCCGCAGTTCACAGTTCCCGGTCAATGGGAGCTGTGGGAAGCAGCGGCCAGCATGTCCCTGCCACGAACCATGGCCACTGGGAGCTGTGGGTGGCTGTGCAAATGTAAACAAACTGTCTGGCAGCCCACCAGTGGATTACCCTGACAGGCTGCATGTGGCCCCTCGGGCCACAGGTTGTCCACCACTACTCTAAGGAATCCGCAAAAGGTTCTCATTACCATAGAATAGTGGTTTTCAACCTGTGGCCCGCAGACCCCTGGGGGTCCACAGACTATGTCTAAGATTTCCAAAGGGGTCTGCACCTCCTTTTGAAAAAAATTTAGGGGTCTGCAAATGAAAAGAGCTTGAAAACCACTGGTCTAATGCATAGGTCACAGAGCTTAGATTATAATAATCATATTGCAATTTGGCTTATAGAGGTTCATTATCCTGGGTGAGCTTGAGGAGGTTCACATGGACAATAGGATTTGTGTACAATGAAAACTGCACTTAAAACAAATTCCTCTTAAGGAGAAAGTGATGTGTTATAAAGAAGGTTCAAAGATGTATATGTGGAAACAACACTGCTATAACATCAGTAATTTTTTTTCATTATTATTTCATTTTTATTACTGAGATTAATTGCATAAAAACAAGATGTTTTCTATCATAAGAATTCATTTGTTTAGGAATATAGGAATTGTCATTCTGGATCAGAGAAGACTTTCCTATGTCAATAAAGTGTCTCTGACAATGGTCAGGACCAGATCTTTCAGAGGAATGTGCAAGACATTTCAGTCATGAACAATTATGGGATGTACTACCTGTGGAGGAAGTTTTGTCCTAATCCCATCAGTTAATGTTTGACATGCCCTGAAGCCTGAGGGTTTTATATCCCTTCTAATTTATAATCCTATCTAATATAACTGTGGCTGGTCTCATTATCTGTGTTTCAATCATACTAAGCTCTTAGCCTAGTGACAATACTTTTGCTGCTTTTTCCCCCTCAGAATAATAATAAAGTACAATAACATAGATTGTTTTTAATAATTTATTTTCCCATGGGATTCCAATGTGATTTACACATTTTACAACCCACATATTTATAGGAATTTACCTGTTACTGAAATGCAGCTAGCTCTACAGGGTAACACAGCTGCTGTTAACAGCATACAGCAACACTATATAATAATTTAGGAAAGAGAATGATAAATACTATAGCCACCTGAAAATGGTGGGAGGCATTAAGATCAACAAATAGCAATCATTTAGCTCTTCATCCTGCAATTTGAATCATTCAGGCACAAGGGTCTGATTGCAGGATCAGGGCCTTATACTGGAATTTGGAGAGGGAGTTGTACATTTACTCTCTGAAAAGCACCATGGGATTTTTAATTAATATGAGCAGTTAGGACCTTAGTTTTATGTTTCGTCTGAAAGGTGGGACCTCTAGTAGACCTCATGTCCCCTTTTCAGCTACCTCACAACACCATGTTAGTGGCATTGGTTCAGTCCAATATTTTGAAAATATGGCAAATTATCATTCATTTCCCGCAAAAATAAGATTAATCTGGAGTAAATATGGAATGGTTTTCACTTCAAAATCATCCTATTTTGAAACAATTACTTTTCACATAAAAACCTGGAAAAAAAAAATCACATTTTTGCAGGAACAACCCTAGTGCACAAAATGCTACAAGTGCGAAACTGCCCAAAATTAAATTGTGGACATTTCATGATTTTTTTCACTATTTTCAACAAGCCCTATCTATAAAAAAATATATAATGTGTATGATACAGCAATAAGTAGAACTGGTATCAAAATTCTGAATGAAACATTTTGAAACAAAACAAAATGTTTAGTTTTGGATCAACCCAAGTCTAAACATTTCATTTTGGTTTGTCAACCCAAAACCAAACATTTAGTGTCATACAGGTCAACATTATCCTCTGCATCTTCTGGAGCCATTGCTATGCTTCATAACAGTAATAATGCCCACATTTCCCCTAGAGGCCCTTCTCCCTGACTGGCCTCCATCTTTCATGTAGCACTACATTCTGTCCCTGTGATTGAGTCACCATGGTGCATCATGGGAGACGAAACAGTTGAACATTTCCAAATTGAAATTTTTCTGAACTTTGTTTCCACAAATAGTTTTGATATTTTGACTTTTCAAGATGAAAACAAAAGTTAAAATATCTGTTTTTTTCAGGCAGTTCTAGCAATAAGAGAATATGGTGTCTAAATGCTTTCTATTAGTAATTGTAATTATAGTATATCTTAATACAGGAAACTGCCTATTGAAGTACACTATCCAGAGTCCTTGACCAGAAGTTCAGTGTGTCTTTGTTTGGAGAGTGGAAAAATAAAGCTTCATGGATTTTTAGCCACAAGGACTCTGTCTTTTCTTATAAGACTAGAAATGTCACCTGTCTGTAATTACTGTAGTGCTCTCAGAGTACAGTTGAATGATGATACCTAGAAGGATTTTGTAGGTCTGCTTGTATATTGATATTTTAAGCTTCTTGCTGCTTAAAAATGCTTGGTTTGGGAAAGGCTCTATTCTAAGGGAGTCTAGAAATTCAAATAAACACTTGAGATCATCTTTTAAGAAATATGTAAATATCTTGAACACAGTGATCTTTCAAATTTATTCATGAATTTGGCTCATTAATAATAGTAGAACAGGATGCTCAAAAAATGAACACAATTTCAGGCATCTGAGAGAGTTGTAAAAGTATATAAGAACCTGATTTTTAGCCTCTAATTAGTGGATGTAATTTTGAACCCACAAATAGTAGCCAGATGCTTATCTAGGAAACTCGTTATCTAGAAACGAGTTATCTAGGTAACTCGTCTTATAGCTACCTGGAGGTACATATCAGGTAACTAGGTGTGCAGTTGCTACAGTTTGTGTCCACAACAAAATGAAACTTCTAAACTATACCCATAAAAATTAAAAACTCCTTTTGAAAACACAAGCCTGAAAATCCCAAATAATAATAATCCCTGTGCATTTTCCTACGTCTTAAATTGAAGTCAGTCAAGTAAGATGCTTGGCATCTGAGATTTCAGTATTAAGTGGACGCTAATAAGACTATAGGCAAGTAATCAGCATGACTAACAGTCTGACCGCCTTTACTTCAAAAGGAAATGTCATGCTGGAAATACTCACAGCCTTTGATCCATTGCCTCTTGTGTTGGACTGGCAGATTTGGCAACTATTTCTATGAGCTTTAGGAGTGAATTTGATCGTTTGCCCATTAGACCTGTCTTGCTCCATATGAAGAACTCTTAATAATAGAGCTCAATGTGAGTAGTTGCCTGTTAAACGTTCAGTGGACGATGTTTGTTTCAACATTTACCTGAAGCGGTAAAATAAATACCTTGAGGTTTGCGGTATTGATCCAAATGTAGCCACTGACACTTTTTTCTCTTTTTCAAACGTCATCAAAATTGAATCTGAGAAGTAAAAAAAAAAAAAATAGTTCAAAACTGAAAATTTATAAAAACAGAGGGAAATCAGAACATATAAATAGGGGAGGAGGGAAACTTAAAATTAAATTGAGATGGAATAAGACCCATCTAGAAACTTCACCCAAAACACAAATGTTGATTGTGCTTTGTAAAAGATAATGTGTGGGGAGTTTTGTTTTTTAATATTCATGCCCACAGTTCTGCCTAGTTTTGCCTGGGATCAAAAGCAGAGGTGCAAAACCACTGCAAGAGAATTTTCTTGTTGAAAAACCTTGCTGAAACCAGGAATTCCATGAAGTCTCACAAAGGAAGTCCAAACTCACCAGATTTCAAGAGAGCAGTGGAAGCTTTTCAAGGTGGGTTTTGCTTAGCCTGTTTGAGTCCAATACATTACAGTATGAATTTACCCTCTTTACCCTCTTGCTGTAAATGTGTGTCACACTTGCCTTCCACCACTTAGATCTCTCCAGCATCTACAGAAGGAGACAGGAGTCCACTGAAGTTTTGATAAGCTTTAGAGGAGTATCCAAGTTGAAGCTTCCTATATTCCTCATGTTCCTTTTTGTCTTCTGCAATAAGTTGTGAGGGTACTTTGAACATGGAATCTTTTCTGCCTTCCACCTGTTAAGTTACCAGCACAAAGAGGAAACAGTGATTGGGACCTATACCACATCGGGCACAATGTGCTTGAAAAGCTTAGGCTTTGGCTGTTGCTGTGAGCACTGTCAAGTGATGCTGCAGAGAAGGTGCGAAGAAGATGGAAACATACCATCCAACCATGGCATCCAAATCCACATTCCCTTTGGGGGATTTGAGTGATGTCCAGCAAACAAAGATTTTATGTTCTAATGTCTGTCATTAATACAGCACTCTCAGAATGGTTTCCCCCAGGTGGTCAATAAGAAAGGCAGTTTTCTCATTGCTTTGATATTATAGTCTGTCAACCAAATTGCTAGTAAATCACGGCGCTCCAATGTGCTAGCGCTATGGAAATGTAAAACCAATATTGTGCCACTATCTTACCTATCTTGCATGTTATAGTGACACCCATCAATCTTATAGCTGAGTTCAGTATAGGAAATTTAGTGAGGGTAATAGAGATGGTCACCACATTCGAATCAGGTCTGAAACCAGCTTTTTAGGGTGTCAGATCCAGGATATGGGTTTGACCCATGATAGACCATTGTCCCACCTTCAAAATGCAGACAATCTAGATTTGGAGTTTAAACCACATACACCCCCAAAATTTGAATCTAACCCTAAATTTTTATTTTTAGAGTGCTTCCGGTGGTGAATAATTTGCTGTATGTGGATTCTGCCTAAATTGTCAGTCTGAGCCTCTAAATTTCTTTCTGGCTTATTTCCATCACCTTTAGTTATTGTCCACAGTCATATTGCTTTGCAGTCCTAAAGGGATCAGCTGGAACGTAAATGTGGCGCTGATAAACCATCATTTCTATTAGATAATACGCACACGGCTGTGCTTCCCCAATAAGCAACCTGCTGTGTCCACAAATTTGCCATGCTTCAGCCTGCTAAAACTTTATTGGGCACAGTATGGAAACTCAATTAATACTGGGAATTACATTGTCTAATGTCACCCAAGATGCATCCAATTACTTTTTCTTAATATCTTTTTTTAATCACAAGCTGACCTACAATGATGGGGGCAGTGCCCTTCCAAGAGTCCTTTAGTACGAAGACAAGCCTCCGCTGGAGAGTCACAGCTTGGAGCCAGCTGCCTTGTCATCAGCTGTAACCCCATCTCTCCTTCCTGCGGCAGCTCTATTGCTGCAAGGGGAGCTAATTGAATATTGAAATTTGGCGGCTCAGTGGATTTTGCTTCATCTGGGATTCATTTAAATTACTCTTCTTTATTTATTTAGATTTATAATAGATATCTTTAAAAATTGCCTGCCCTAGCCTCTGGGCACCTATGCTATAAATTAAAGATATCATCAGGTTTTAAAAAAAAATTGATCCAGCAGCTGCACTTGACCCCAAAAACGAATAATTAACTAGAAATGAAATAAAAATCTAAATAATATCCCTCTCTCCTCAGCAGCTTAACTAAATACATAGATCTTGTATCAGGTCAACAAACCCGAGCTATTTCAGATCAAGGGAATACAGCTCCACAGACACCTATGTAAGGTCAAATGGTTAGGAGTATTCCTTCCACAGTTAAGCCTGAAACTAAATAGCCAGAGTGGGCCTAGCTCTACTTTGTCTTATTCACACAAGCTGAAATTCAGCCTTATGCAAAGTGCAAGCACAAGGCCCTGCACCACTTAAGGTCTCTGCACAGGGGTGAATTTCATCCCTTGTAAACACCACTGAAGGCAGGGGAACTACTCCTGCCAGTGAGATTAAAAGGATTTGTCTCAGAAAGAGAGAGAGCGTGTGTTTACCCCAAGTACGTTATGTAGGTCATTTTAAATGAGTGGTTAATAAAGGGGGAAGATTTTCAAAGGCACAAAATTCAGCGAAGTGCCCACTTCCCATTCACTATATAGCTTCCTTTTGTTCCCTTGAAAACCTCCCCCAAAACCTTTATACCACACCATATAGTGTATTTATGTTCATGCCACATAGGTTACAGAAAATAAATATTAGGTACATTTTACAGAGCATTTAAACAGAGCATTCTATTGGAACTATTTTTTGTAATCCTCAACCTGCAAAACCAGGTCCCTTGGTCACACCAGCTCAAGATCTGGCCCATGGTAACAAAGTGACATTCCACTGACCATAATTCAGCAACGCCGATTAAAACCATCTGAGGATCTGATCCCATAGAGCTGTACAGGGCTCTGAGGGAACTACAATCTCTAAATACTACTTAAAATACTGTAGTTTACATATGTATGTCATATGTTTAAAGGTCAATATCTCAAGACTTTCCCAGACTAGAAAGTAATTGCTGTGTCCCACTGGGAAAGAGGGAATATCTCCTTTCCAATGATATAAAGCTCATTTCTTGCCTTGCAGGTTTCACAGTAGTCACACTTCTTACCAAAAAGTTTTCCCCATGATCAAACATGATAGAAGATCATGATTGCAGAGACCTCACTGAAGGTAATGATATCAAAAGCCAATGGAGAGATTACTGGGTCAAACTGTATGCTTCAGCGGAGCCACTTATGATTCAGGATGACAGAAAGGAGAATATAGAGCCAGAGCTAACAATCCTGCGAAAGGAAGCAGGGTGTATTATTATGAAAATGAAGCCTGGGAAAGCACTAAGGGTAGATAATGTACCAGCAGAATTGTTAAAAGTGATTGGTGACCATGGTGTTGATCACATGTAGACAATCTGCAATGATGTAGGGATGACCAGAAATTGGCTGGCTGACTGAACAAAGGGAATCTTTCTGCCCTACCAAAGAAAGAAGACATAACAGAGTGTAGTAATGTATTATCTCACTGATATTGCATGCAAGCAATGTTCTGCTCTACACAATCCAGGATCGAATAAAGCTAATGATGAAAGCAGAACTACTACCACAAGCTGGTGTCAGAGAGAGATGAGGCACACGTGATCAAATCACAAACATCCTTCACAGCATAGCCCAGCATATAATCACCCATTGATCGTGTGTTTCATTGACTACTCAAAAGTGTTTGATGCCATCCAACATGACTATCTTTGGAAGATACTGGCAGACATGAGGATTCCAAAGTATCTCGTTGAACAACAGACCATGGTGCAAACGGCAGCAGGCGACAGTGAGTGGTTTTTCACTGGGCAGGGTGGGACACAAGGCTGTATACTGTCATCAAGACTTTTCAACATATCCGCAGAATATATTATAAGACAAGCCCTGGATGGTTTTGATAAAGAGGATGGAGCTGGGATTTCCATTAGTGGAAACCTCTTAACTGATCTCAGATATGCTGATGACATGACACTCTTCACTACAACCACCGATACAATGCAATGAATGTTGGAGTCTATTAAAACAGTCAGCAATCCCTGAATGGGTCAAAAATGAAATGCGTGCATGTTGACACAATTAATAAAAACCAGATGCAAGCAGACATCATGATTAATGGTGAAGTTTTAGGGGCAGCAGATAAATTCAGTTATTTGGGATTAGACATATCCAACCAGTGAGGCCATTGCAAAGAAATTAAATAAAACAAACTAGGAAGGGGTTGATCAGCCATGGCCTCCCTTACAAAGTTTGGAAAAACTATGGTATCGCAAAATGTATGAAGGTTCCATTGGTGAAAAGCTTAATTTTTTTCAGAGCGACTTAAGGATGTGAATTGTTGGAAATTAATGTTGCTGATAAGAACATTGAAGCCTTTGAGATATGTGCTTGCAAAGACTCTTGTGTTTCACCTGGATGGAAAAGAAGATGAATGTTTACATTAGAAATATTATTGGAGAGAAGCAGACCCTGTTGTGAGAAACCAACAGGTGCAAACTTAGGTACTTTGGTCCCATCAGACATAGAGATGGAAATATCGTCAAGAAGGTTATCATGGAAGAAATGATGGTGGATCATCATAGCAGGGGACGACCAGCAAAGTTGGTGGGTAGCAGATCACTGAGAGGTCAGTTGCTGAGTGCTCAAAGCTCATGATGGATCAAGGAGGCTTCTGAAAATTCTGCTATGACGTCACCAATATTCAGACACGAATACATGGATTTCTCTTACTTACTTACTGACTTTACTTACTCAGGTTGATGAGATATCAGCCCTTAAACTTCAGTTCAAGCACAGCTCTGTGTTGGTTTAGATTGAAAGTAAAACAAGTTTATTAACAAAAGGACATAGGATTTTAAGTGAGTTCCAATATGAAGGATAGAGTTAGAAATGGTTACAAGCAAATAAAAGTGAAAAATGCTTTCTAGAGGCTAAACCTTAACAAAACTACAGGCTTGGTTCAAGGTAAGATTCCTATCGCACTACCTTCCAGAAATATGGCTGATCACCCCTCTGGTCAGGATCTCCCAACATGCTCAGTTTCTTTGTCTTAGGTGAAGATCGCTTGTATCTTTTCCCCTCTAACCCTGTGAACCTTTGACATGGATTCTCTGAAGGTTACCCCCCAAAGTAAAGTTCATTCAAGCTGTGAGGAAGGAGACGTGGAGCCTCGTGGTGAAGGAATTTCCTTGCTGGTATTTGCTAAAATGAAAATTGATTTGTTGCTACAATCTTCTCCCCTGGCATGATGCCGAGTAGCTATGTCCTCCACTAGCTGGCTTGATGGTCCTCTTTATCTTCTATGTACCTGCATTCCCATTGTCTCTTAATGTACCTTGGAAGTACATTCAAGGTGGCAGAACCACATTCTTTAGTCTAGGTTTGGGTAACTTCAGCCCTGCCTGGCAGCCACATTTTAAGAACATAATTCCCAATATGTTTGTAATTTTGCATTTGTCCTCTATACATACACCACACCATAATATTAATGATCAGTATGTAGATCAGCTTTCTATTGATATCTTATGGATGCAGGGTATGACATTAGTGAGTTGGGATACACAGAACTGGTCAGGCTAGCTGAAACTCACTACCAGATATCAGTGAGCCTCTTGCATTAAGATGCTGTTTGGGTCACAATTGTATTCTGGAGTCTCATTCTATTTGTTCTCAGACTCTTGCTATGTTTGGTGAGAGAATTTTACAGTTTTCTGGAGTTCTGAATAAAAAACAATGCACTGTTTTTTATTAATGATATTTGATTGCTACAGAGCACAAGATATGCAATAAGACTAATTACAGATTTGCTCCTGAGATACTTTACTACAAAATTTGTAGAATATGCACTAAACATCCCATTTCCTATATGCATCCCATGTCTTCAGAACCATATATCTCCACCATCTTAAGTGTTATTTTATTTTGCCTTTAGAAAGGCAATTGATTTTTGCTGATCCCTTGAGCAATTATTTAAGACAGGTCTCACCTTGCTCTCTATATGTTTTACATTTTAGATTCACATGATACACAGCATACATACTATAAATGTGGATACATATCTTCATACATACTATAGCAAAAGTTCAACAGGTTCAGATGTTGATAAGCACCCAGAATTCAGAATGCTTAGGGAGATGCCTGTCCAAAACTGAGTTAGAAGATGCTTTGGGAGGTTTCTGATACTTCCTGGTACTAGCTGGCAGAAAATATGGCAAAACCAACCTCTTGTGCTATTTCAGTGCTTCCGCTTCCTGCCTTGAGTTGAATCAAGGTCTGCAGAAGTGAGAAAATGAAAAATAATCCCTCAAAAGCTTTGGGTACTTCTTTGAACCTCAAAAAGTTGGGGGTTTGTTGCTGTTCAGTTACAGTTTGAGCAGAGATTCAGTTTAGAACTTTCTGGCCATCTCTTAACATAATATAATTTGTATTCTGTATTGGATAGATAGATTGAACTGCATAGTGACAGATACAACAAGGAGTCTGGTGGCACCTTAAAGACTAACAGATTTATTTGGGCATAAGCTTTCGTGAGTAAAAACCTCACTTCTTCGGATGCAACATGTTATGTTGCTTATGCCCAAATAAATCTGTTAGTCTTTAAGGTGCCACCAGACTCCTTGTTGTTTTTGTAGATACAGACTAACACGGCTACCCCCTGATAGTGACAGATGTACATGACAAATCAGTGGTTGCCTACCATGTTCCATGTGTTAAAACCTTAAATTTGGAGCCCGATCTACCACTCAATGTAAATATATATTTATATTGTGACCATCACTGTGATGTCTGAGAACCTCATATTTTAAGGTAACACATTTATTTATCTTTATACCAATTTCCATAATTTAAGCTTCTCTGATTACATAAAACGTGATTGATAAAGTGGCAGTCAGGAGCTATTGAGTAATCTGCCCAAGGCATTTAGCAACAATTTGGTTGTTCTATAACCTAACAACTATTTTAGCTCCGGGGTACACTGAAATAGAAGTGCTAATTCAGTAGTGGCAAAGGAAGACTAATTATACTGAGGATGCATCCTCCTTTGAGTTTAGTCACTTGAGACCTATTGTCTGGCTACCAGGGAAAAGCCAGGCACTCTCCTCTGCTGAATTATTCATAGCCTTATCTGCTTCAAGGGGCTGATGGAAGCACTGTTCATATAGCTATTTTCAGCAGGCTCAGGCTTTCTCTCCTCAGAAAAAATTATTTTAGGAAGAAAAATTATTCAAGTCATGAGTGTTCAGATAGGGTAACACAGATTCGCGTTCTGTCTCATGTTCATCTGATTTTCCAACAAGTAGGAACATTTCTACATACAGAAGGAAGAATGAACCATAAAACAATGAGAGGAAAAATCTCATGAGTAAATAGGCCCTCTACGTTATAATTGCAGGGTGTACTTCAAATAAGAATGGAGAATATCCTTTGTTTTTCTGTGGATTTTTTGTTTCATTTTGTTTGGGTTTTTTGTTACTTAGTGGTTATTTTTGTAATCTCTGAGTTTCACTTTGAGTAAAGCTCAAAATCCTGAAAAATGTCATGGCAATAGAACTCCTCTCCTCCCTTTCCACCAACAGATATGATCTCCCTCCCTTATCTGGTGCCACCTTCTAGGAGGAAAGTATGCTAGTCATCTCCAAAGCATCCCCATCATGTTTTCAGACTGTGGCTGTCTGCTCCCCTCCCATAACTTCAGAAGTGGCTAGTTGGCCTGTTTTTCCCATCCTGTTTCTTAGGTGTTCCTAATAAGGTAAGCCAGCTCCCCCTCCAATGGCTATACACAAATCCTCTTTTTAGCACCCACCTATCCACCACTTTCAACAGTAAGGGGAGTAGAAATGCTCCTTTTGACAATCGTGCACTAGTCCTTTAACTCTGTTAGCTGAGAGCCATCCCAATGTGCACTGGGCCTATAAAAACCTGAGTGTGATGGACCAGAACCAAAATTCCGGTCCTGAACATGGAGTCTGAGCTTTTTAGCTCTATAATAGGCTCATATGTAGTCTCAGATCTATCAAGAAATTATGGGAGTCATCCACATCTGAGAATTTTGGTTTCTGAAGTAAACCTTGAGCCATGCAAATTTCCTCTGGCTTTAGATTTTGTTATGAAAGATTCTCATAATGCCTCACTGACAGTCCTGCAAACTGAAACCTCTCTTCATCCACAGAGCAGGGGCAGCCGAGGCAGCAGCAGAACAAGCTTCCCCAACATCCTGCCTCCTTGCCCAGGATGTGAGAAGGTAGTTCAATCCCTGTACTCATTCACTCTTTGGCCCATGTGCTCCATCTGCTAACAAGGGTACCTATTGTTGTAAGTTTTGGGGGTGGGGTTTTAGAGACCCACACACCCAACAATTCATTTCAGATGCCACCAAGCAGCCATGAGACAGTAACCACCTTAATTCACTACCAGCTTGGAATGAATTTGAATCAACAACTTAGTGGTAAAAGGCCCCTCCATCTTTTGACGTTGCATCTCTAGTCAGTGTAAACACCAAAGCATTTAAAAAAAAACAAGCACAGAAGAATCAGCTCCCTCAGCATCATGAATCACTCTGCAGAGCAGTTGAAATTGATGAGAAGGCTCTCTTTAGGTGCTTCTGTTTCTGAGGCCTTGGCTACACTTGCGAGTTACAGGGCTGTAAAGCCTCCCCCAGCGCTATAACTCACTCCCCGTCCACACTGGCAGGGCACTTGCAGCGCTGTATCTCCCTGGGTACATTGCTGCAGGTACTCCACCTCCCCGAGAAGCATAAGAGATAGGGGGGAGTCGTAGCCACTCTGCTGTGTGACTGTGTACCAGGAATCAACCTGCAGCGCTGTACTGATCACCTTGTCAAGTGGCCAATCCTCTCCATTGTTGTGACCGGCTGCAGGAATGTGGAAGTGCCGGTTTCAAAGCTCGTTCCACAGAGAAAAAGCAAACAGTTTGCTGTTTGCTTTGAGTGAGTGAGTGAGTGAGGGAGTGAGTGAGGGAGTGAGGGAGCCGGGGCCGGGGCCGGGAGTTCAGAACTTGCAAAATAGAGTGCTGACACGCTCCAAAAAGCACTCTCTCTCCCCCCACACTCCCTGTCACACTCCACCCCACCCCACCCCCCATTTTGAAAAGCACGTTGCAGCCACATGAATGCTGGGATAGCTGCCCATAATGCACTGCTTCCAACACAGCTGCAATTGTTGCTAGTATGGCCACGCCACTGCACTGGCCGCTGTCAGTGTGGACAGACTGCAGCGCTTTCCCTACTCAGCTGTACGAAGACAGGTTTACCTTACAGAGCTGTACAGCTGCAAGTGTAGCCAAACCCTGAGTGATCAGTGTTGTGGGCTTGGACCATGCTGAGTGATTTAGAACTAGTGAGCTGTTTCAAATTGTTATATACAGTTATATTTGGACAGTGTTGTAAGTCCAGGGCATATGCAGATTTTACACTCCAACCCTATAAACACATCTGCAAGTGAGCAATTTCTTGGGAGTTGCCATCTCAGACATCAAGCCCTTCATCTTTGTCAGATCTGTCTACACACAAACTGAGATGAACCATATGCAGGGAGAATGGTCTCTTCCTTTCAAACGCCATGTGTTACATAAAGTTGTTACACTTCATGCACAGTGTACTTGAGCACCACAAATATTTTTTAAAAAGCAACCCACCCCAGGAGGATGTGGGAGCAGATTCACCTCAAAAGAGAGATCAAAGTGGAACGGAAACTGTATGTACTCCATAGTATGATTGTTGGTATGATAAGGAAAATTCATTTTAATACCAATGCACAGGCCTGAGGAAGGGAACAGCATGGAGGACACAGGCTTGCAGGGGAACTTCCTGTACTGCTGCAGCATTGTTTTGAACTGTGAACAGAGTGGTAGGGGGTATACGGTAAAGAAAGAACTAGCACTGCAGAACAGAGCTAATCAGAGACCGCCTACTTGAAACTGTTTCCTTTTTTTCTTTCAAAGTTACAGGGCAGGTAGTGACAGAACCCATTACTGGTTTGGTCCTACTGCATCAATGTTATGGGGAAGGTGTGACACAGTGGCCCATTGATGCCAGCTGGCAAAGGGTTCACTGCTCTGTGTCAGCAACTCCTAACAGGCCCGATTAACTCACTACACCTAGCACTCCACTTTCATAGTATTTAGCCAAAGAGGGTCAAGTGAGGTATCTAATAAAAGCTTATGTCATACTGATCCCCATAACCATTACCAGAGGCATGCACACATTATATTTAAGGAGTTGTGTGTATATGTACTGAAATATGTGTCCAAGGCAGAGCTGACAGACAGGTTTTGGGTCAGACAAAGGTCATTGATTCACCTATCTCTCTGCAGCCTATGTAGATTAAGCACTGTAAACCAGCACAATGGAATCCAAATCTGCACACCAAATAAACACGGGAATGGGAACGGGCCAGGGCGGGGGGGGAGGGAAGGGGGAAAGGGGAAGGGAGGGGACATCTTGACTCTGGGGACAAAACAATTAGATTTGGAGGATATAAAGAGAAGAAAAAAGTCATTTTTTGTTATTCTTCACTGAGGAAGCAAAAAGGACAGTGCTCCTGGCCAAGTTCGTTGGAAACACTGGCGATTGCTGTAGACGAAAAAAGCTGCTATTAAACAAAGATTTTAACTGTTGAAGTTAAATTTAGATCCTCAGAAGCATGTTATACCTTTTGTTTTATAAGTAACCATTTCAGTTTCCATCGTCCTTATTCATTATCCCATAAATCTTAGCCTATGATAATAAACTTACGATTGTTTTCTTTGTAACTATAACTCAGTGCTGTGATGTTACAAAGGCCCTGATCCTGAGTTGTACCAGTCAAGCTGTGTGTATACTGTTCCCTTGGAGACAGCAAACCTGGTAATTTCTGTCAGTGTCTAGTGACAGGGGCTGTATACTACAGGGGGAAGCTTTCAGAGGGGCTCAGGGACTGGGGTACACCTACTGTTAACCTGCAAGGCAAATGAAAGGCTGGCATAGCCCCTGGCAGATTGTTTGGGTGACTAACAAAATTGGTGATGTCAGGGAGCTGATGCAGTTCTACCATCAAGTCTCACTCAAAGGGGGTCTGACAAGTGACTCACAGTCTTGGGCACCCTGAGGAAGTGTCACGTAACAATTGCATGTAAGTGATTCAGAGAGCAGTGAGCAAGTCTTGAGCTTCCCACACCTGTCAGTCTGATGTCCTCTATAGTGAAATTTAGAAACCATTGTGTATTGTCAGCAGTTGAAACATATGGCAATTGGGATGTCAGGAAAAAGGTACCACTTTCCAAACAGCAATATAAATCTTGGCCATCCAGGCATAAACTGGATAAATAAATCTGAGAGAACCTGTTGACCTATCAAGTCATAGCCTGTGATGCCCCTTCCCCATCATCTTGGCGCATCAAGTTATCAGTTCATTAAATGGGAGAGGACCAACTGAGATCCACTGGACTGAGTTTAGGTTGGAAATAGGGTTTTATTCCCAGATGAACCTGTGATTCACTGTGTGCCTTGATTTAAAATATAGCATGACCCCTTTTATGTCAGCCCTGCTGCTGAACTTGGGTTAAAAAAGAATCCACCTTTTCAAAGAGACTTAAAATCGAGGTCCTGTCCGTTCAGGGCCCAATCCAATGCCCATCAAAGTCAATGGAAGGACTCTTATTGACTTAAATGAGCATTGGATCAAGCCACCATTCATTAAAGATCCCAAGGCACCTCTTGCAAGGTTAGTGATGACCAAATCCCAACTCAGGTCTTAATCTAGAATTTATTTTATTTTATTACGGTGTTATTTGTTATTTGTATCATGCTAACAGTGTGATAATTATCTGAGGTACCTTATCAGTTACACTCTGACTATACAAATTCACTCTGCAGTTATGACAGGATACCATTTTCTTCACTTCTTGTTTTGAGCTGTCACATGGCACTGTTGTGTAATGCTAAACAGCTGCAGAGTCCCATGCCACAGGTGAGTGAAGTGATTCCTGAAGCTGTAGTTTGTAAATCCCTTTGCAAATCGTTTGGGCTGAAAGATGCTATATAAATGTAAGACATCATTATTTTAAAATATTCAGCAAACCCATTGAAAAAAATCAAATGCATCCTCTGAGATGTACTTCTCTGGAAAAAATATCACAGACAATAAGTTACAACAAAAAAATCCTAGGTTAAGGATGTCTCATTAGTGCACTACACCACTAGGCTATGTCTGCCGCTCTGTCTCTTTCTGCCCAGGTGTTTATACCACACCCACACCCATCACCATGATATCTGATCACCTCTTCCATGCTGTGCACCAGGAAAGAGAAGAAGGAAAGCCATTAGCACTATAAACAATAAAATCTCCGACTGTTTCCATGGCGAGGAAAAAATGCCGTCTGGGCTAGTGTAGTGTGATATAAATGGGTCAGTCAACTCCCAGTCATTGAGCCATAGATTTTGAAAGCTTCCACTGAGAAATGCTAAATCTTCAGGGAAAGCCTTATAGCCTTTTTCTTACTTTATTAAGAGCTGCAGTGGAGAGCTTTAAAGTTATTATAAAGATGAAAGAGAAATGTGTTATGTTTCCTGGACACACAGTCTCTGAGCTGATGGTTTATGTTATTGAAGCATTTTGTGCAGAAGGATAAATTCGCAGTCACTTAATAAGGAAAAAAGATTTTGTTGCAGGTGCATATCCTACAAAGTAGAGTCAAATACATGACTGCTAAGGAAATGCCTTCAAAATGAAGACAGGAAAGCCCAGCAAGACAGATGAATGTGTCTGTTTCCTTCTTAACTCAATAGACATCACGTTGTTTCAGGTTTTCCCACAAACTGACTGTTTTCATTCCACAATGAATCAGTCTCGGTCTTCTCATTTTTTTAAACTTTGAAACACTTTCCAGCTTGGTTTAGTGTCTTATGCAGCAATGTATTAATAATACTTTGCACTTCTACAGCACCTTTCAGCCAAGGATATGAAAGCACTTCACAAATATTCATTTATTTAGCTTCACCACATCCATGTTAGGAAGGAAAGTGTCATGCCCATTATACAGCTGGGCAAATGAAGGTACAGAGAGGTTAGGTGATTTGACCAAGGCCAGATGCCCTGGATATGTCTACATTGCAATTAGACATCCACGGCTGGTCTATGCCACCTGACTCAGGCTTGCAGGGCTCGGAATAAGGGGCTGTTTAATTGTAGTATAGACTTTAGGCTCATGTGGGAACCTAGGCTCTAGGACCCTGTGAGGTGGGAGGGTCCTAGAATGTGGGCTGCAACCCTATCCCAGATGTCCACACTACAGTGAAACACTCCCGCAGCTCAAGCCCCCGAGTCAGCTGGCATGGGGCCAGCTGTGGGTTTTTATTTGCAGTGTAGACGTATCCTGATAGTCCGATCCCACAAGCTGCTGAGTGCCTTTAATACCCACTGACATATAAGGGAGGTCAGCATGCTGGGCACCCTGGAGGAAGCACCTAACAATTCTAACCCCTGTACCATAGCCCTGCTCTTCCTACTACATTACTCTGCCAGTGCTCCTCAGTCTTGTCTTACAAATCCCCAGCTATTCAGTCCTAGATCCCTACCCCTGCCTCTTAGTCCTGACCTGCAGCACCTGCATTATTCCCGAAATGTGAGGTGATGTGTAATGTAGGAAACTCTCTTAGGTACACTAGAGTCTCCAGCAGGGTGAGCTCTCCATTCTCCAGTCTTTCCCTATGTGGGATCAGAGCCCAGATGTCCAGAGATTTAACCAACATGTGAAGGTATTATTATGCCATTCCCAATGCTGCAACCAAGCACTCAGAACGATTTGCCTCTCACAAGGTTAACTATATATGTATTTTATCTGTGTCCTAAAATTAACCTGAATAAGGACTGTTTAGGAATCTACTGAGAGAATAAACTCCTCTGGCAGAGGCTAAGTCAGAAATAAGGGCCTTATTTGCTAAAGCAAGTTAAAAAAAATGTGGACAAGAAAACTCCCATTTTATCAGCTGGTTTCATGGATTTGGCATTCAGAACATGAGGTGTGATTGAAACCAGTGACCATCTAAACTTTAGCCCCTTCACTGATAGTATTGTAGGGTCATCTGCTATGGAGCTGACCTCCATTAGCATTCTATTCACATAAAAGGAACAGTAGGCTGGAGTGCACTCCACTTGGAGGTGCCTGGAGCACTGTCCTAGGTGAGTTGCTGGAGCGTGAGCTGCCTCATCTTACACTGAAGCTTTAGGCCTCACAAAAAGACCCTTAGTGCTTCCTACCTGCACAACCATAGGATGCTGTTGCAGCCATCAGATAAATAGCCTAAGGGGATAGGCTCCATCTTCATAGCTTTGCCATCAAGTATAATTTATTTGGTTTAGATTTGATGTGAGGGAACCCCAAACATATCTCAGCTTGGCAGGGAGTTTGATTCCATGAGGCTGCCCTTCTGCACATCTGAGAGTAAACAGAAAAGGCAGTGGGATAGACTTTGGAAATTTACTTCTCGCTGGATGCCAGGATCTCCTCACAAAAATACAGCCACAGGAGCATTTATCTGACTATAAAATATTTCCTCCTGCTGGCATGCAGGTTGGCAGTGATAACTCTGGGTAGTTCAGACCTTCTGTAATTTATAAGGGACTGCAGTTAGAGTGGACATTTTAAAATATTGGGCTGTTCATCACTGTGAAGGATTTATACAGGGCCTTTCATAGTGGTAATCATTCACCACTATAGAGAATAACTCTAAGATCAAATGAGGGACATATTGTTTCCTCAGGAAACCAAGTATGGGAGACATCAGAGGGATAACCTTTCACCCCCCTTGACACCTAAGCCTCGGTATGCTCACAAATGAGAAAGTGTTTGATGACATGAGCTCAGTTTATTTCAAGGGAGCATTTGAGTACATCAACATCACAAAACTGCCCTCCAGTTAGACATGATTCACAACAGCAGCTCATGGTACCGGCTGTGACTGAAGTCCACCAGCAGAGTTGTGCATAGAGGCTTTAGGGACTGAATGGCAGAGGATGCTGCATGTCAGGGTTGAGGTGCATCAGCAGATCTGAGAATGAGGTGCAGGCAGGCCTGGAATAGCAGGCACACTGTGGGCTGGAATTATGGTGCATTGGCAGAATGGAAAGTCCATGACTGGAATAGCAGGCAGTGCCATGAGTGAGGACTGCACTTGAGGCCTCATGACTGAAATAGTCCAACTTGGATTGCTCACAAACAGCCTCCAGACTGGAAGTCATTCCCAACTATGTCTGTGCATGTGCTGCAGCCAGCCAGCCACACTTTGGCTCTAACCAGCCTGAAAGATTACCACAGGGTGACCCCAACATACTCCCAGTCTCAGATTTCCCCCAGAAATGTATGTGCTGTACTGCCCAGCCCTTTCCTGGACAGTGCAAATATATTAATGGCAAGTCTACATTACAGTGCTACATCGGCATACCTGCACCGATGCAGCTGCGCTGCTGTAGCGCATCGGGTGAAGACTCGCTGTGCTGACGGGGGAGCACTCTCCCGTCAGCATAATTACTCCACTTCAGTGAGAAGTGGAAGCTATGTCTGCAGGAGAGTGTCTCTTGACAACCAAGCACCAGTGTGGACAGCATAACTCAGAGGGGAGGAAGGAGCTTTTTCACATCCCTGAGTGACGTAAGTTAGATCTACTTAAGAGGTAGTGTAGCCCTGCCTTTATTCCTTCAAAGAAATAATATGTACACAACTTGTTTCCCCAAATGGAGTTACCCAGACACTTCAACTTGAACACACTGGGTTAGATAAAATAATAAAACAAGTGTATTAACTACAAAGAGAGAGATTTTAAGTGAGTATAAGTAATGAAGCATAGAAGTCAGAAATTATTACAAGAAAAATAAAGATACACTTACTGTTGCCAAACTTAACAAACTACATTAGATTCAAATCAAAATTTTCTCACCACATGCTTTCAGCAGTCTTACTGACCAAACTCTTTAGGTCAGGACCCCTCCCCCAGAGTCCAATGGCTGCTTCCTTTGTGTCTTCAGGTGCAGTGAATGTGGTGGGCATGAGGAGCGAGAGGGATATCTGCTCCTTCTTTTTATAGTCCTGCCATCCTCCCTCCCCCCGCCTTTGAGAAGCATTTTCAGGTAGGTGCAAGGTGACATGCAGTCTGTGTGGAAGGAAACTCCAAGCTGTTTCTTTGCTAAGATGCAGATTTTTTTCCCTGTCCCCTTTCCTGCCAACAAATTGCCACTTAGTAAGTAATGGTCCATCAGCCTTGTTTACACCTGGCTGAGGCATCAGGTTACCCTTTGTCTCTGAGGAACTGTTTTGGCCACTCCCAGGACTTATCTAGAAAAAATACATTTAGTCATTTCAGCTTGTGTTTATAACTTCATATATAATGCTGCTATGTGCGTTTTGCTGTGATATTATTGATTAGTTTTTAAATAATACCTCACAAGGCATGTACAAACATTATTACAATATTGTGTAGGATGTGAACACGGGTATCTTCTATCACAGGGAGAATTTACTTATTAGGTTGTGTCCCTTTTTCTAGTCAAGATTTTTTTAAATTGTTTTGGGGGGGGGGTTGCAGGGTTTTTTTGTCTACTGTTTTTTATTTGTAATTGTTTAAAAGGTAGTTTCTGAAAGGCTGAAAATGGTCAGATCAAATCACTTTTCCCCACTCTACACCCTTCATTACTGGCAACCCAGTACTGGTGCTGCTGGTAGGATTGAGGTCCATGTGTAGGGCTGGGTGTAGCATGGGAGAAGGACTGGAATAGTAGGGGAGTCTGCAGGATAAGACAGAGATACTTTGACACAGCTGCATAAGGACTTACAAGGGCTAAAGGTAAAGACTGGGGTGCATTATTAGACTTGGTGAGGAACAGAATATGAGAGAAACTGAATACACAGACTGGTCCAGGTTAGGATTAATGTGCAATCGTAGAACTTCAGGGAAGAGGGAGTAGCATGTGCTGCTGAAAGGCTGAATTAAGATACATTGGCAGAGTTGCATGGGAACCCAGGACAGACCCACTATGGGCTGCTGCAACATGGGCATGGAAAGAGTTAACCAAGGTACTATCTAATGTTGGAAGTAACAATAACTAAAGACAAACTATTCAGGGCTGGCAGCAGCAGCAACATCAAAATCATAAATACGTGGGAGACAATTCTCCAAACATGACAAAAGACAGATGAGTTTTGACAGCAGTTGTTAAATATCCAATGTGGGCAGTAGAAGCATTAGTGCGCCTTTCATTACCTTCACTCTAAATGTGCAGTGCTTGGCGCTTTCTGGCCATAAAGTTAATTCTGTGTTTACTGAAACAGATGGATAGATAAGCTTCCAGCTGCAGAGTGCTCGTCTGAGGGAAAAGATGAAAGGGATGTAAATCTATATTCAGATCAAATAGGGCTATAAAAGATTTCTAGTCATAGAATCCTTTGGGTGGGAAGGTATGTCTCATGGGTTCTTTCCCCTCATCAGAGGCATTGATTTGCAGCTTTAATATAACCCTGTGTGTTTCTATGGGTACTTTCCTGTAGACTCCTCATTAGGATCTTAGGAATGAAGATGAATGTGGCTGCTGATCTTTTTCAAGAGATGCTGAATTAAAAAGGGATGAAGCAGGAACACACCCTAGCAGACCACCAGCCATCAAGTCCTGTCTCAGCAGTAATCAATACCAGATGTTTCAGAGGAAAGTTATACACACTCATTATTCACCTATCAGAGGGGTAGCTGTGTTAGTCTGGATCTGTAAAAAGCGACAAAGAGTCGTATGGCACCTTATAGACTAACAGAGGTTTTGGAGCATAAACTTTCATGGGTGAATACTCACTTCGTCTGATGTCTTGCATCTGAAGAAGTGAGGTTCTTACCCACGAAAGCTTATGCTCCCAATACTTCTGTTAGTCTTAAAGGTGCCACAGGACCCTCTGTTGCTTTTTACAGATTCAGACTAACACGGCTACCCCTCTGATACATGAGGATCTCAGGTTTCTATTTTTTATTTTTTATTTTTTTGGTTAAGTTTCTTGCCCTTATATTTGTAAAGTTTGAAAATGTGACCCCACACATTCAGAAACCAGAAAGCACATAAAGGAACCCAAAGTTTATTTCTTTAAAATTCTTAGGCGTTTAAGCTATTCTTCTGGTGTTTTGAAGCCTTACTCATGATTTTTGAATACTCAGAATTGACTGCAGCCTGCACTATAGATTTAGTGCTATGGTTAGTGCTACCCTGGGCAGTACTCTATCCATCCCTTCCTGGCCCCGGGGGCTGTGAACAGCAAGCAGGGATCACCAGCCAGAGCCAGGCATCCAGCTAGGGGCCAGCAGCTCAGCCAGAGCACTTCCTAGCTGATCATAGGAAGCAACCAGTCCCCACGTTTTCAGCCCAGGACAAGCAACAGCCTTGTTAGGCTTAAATTCTGATCATCCGAATATTTTGTTGTTATGTAAATAAGATAATGTATATTCATTAATATGCCAAATAACATATTAAGTCATTTACATGCGTTTTCTAGATTTCTGTATGTTCAGCCTTGGTGGGTATGTACTTTGCTGATTTTTGTAGACTAAAATATTGTTTACTACATTTTACTTCTGGTAATCTTGTAAAGTCAACACAGCTCTTGAAGAAATAGTCAGATTCTATTCTGGTTCATACACCACCAGCACAATTGCTAAATGAATTTTTATGGTTGGTGTTATGTAGGCAAGAACACAGCTTGATTTGCAGATCCAAGGTTGAGTTTGCAGAACTGGAAATTTAAAAAAAATACTTCTTATTAGCTGAGCCGATCTAATTTGCTGTTATTACGAGGCAATAAACATGGAACTCCATAATGGCATTTTTAGTCATTTCTCAGAGAGGGTCTGTATTTCAAGGCAATATTTGCTGTGCCCCTGGTGTATCATAACATTTATTCTTGCTCTGAGTTAAAGACCAAACAGCACAATATTTGGCAATTCCTAATCCTAGGAACTCCTAGGAACTTTTTCTTTGTTTGTACTTCATATGAGATTCACACATCCAAAGTGTCACTTTTTGGTTCTGGGTTTGAAATCCAAAAACCCAAAACAGAACTCAATCGGGACCATCAACTTTTGCCTGGTTTTAAATAGTATTTCATATGATTTCCATACAAAACCATAAATTGTCTCAGGTTCATCAAAAAATTTGAAAATCTTAGCAAAACTGTGGCCAAACCACAGGACTGAGCTTTAAATTTGTAACAAACGACTCCCCAAATCAGGTAAGGCGCATTATTTACAATGTATGCATTTATACCTATTATTTACATGATGCTACAAAGAAGGTATGTGCTCCCTCAGTGCTTCACAGAAGGTGCCCAGGGAATCCTGGCACATGTGGACCTGATTGCCAAATATTTGAGTAAATCCTCTCACCCACAGACTGGGAGGCAGAGAAAAAGGAGGTTCAGTTTTGTTGGGAAATAAATATTCACCCAATAATTTAATACCAAAAATATCATTAAATTTGTCAAATAAAGTATTTGATAAATATTATTTGACCATCTCTACATGTAATCCAAAGGATAACTCCTGCTAAATGCTACCAATTCAAAACCACTAACACACACATTATGCCTCTCTACTACAATGCTGAAAAACAAGAGTGGGACTTTATTGGGGCTGAATCCACCATCCAAGCCACATGTACCATTTCTGCACAGCTTACAAAACTTGGTGGAGTACAGGAATGGTTGTAGAACAGAAACAAGTACTAGCAATAGGGTCCTAAAAACATGGGTGACTATGTTAAAAACATAATTATCCTTTTAAAGGTTATCAAGTAATTGCATCTCTAATTTTGTTTGAATAAAATGTAAACTAATTCACTCTTCCAGGATCCCTGAGAAAAGAGATAACCCTTGAAGCTCTAGAGTAGCTGCTGGAAGAATTTTAATTGCAACTGATCATGTGGAGATATTTCTTCCTCCTGAATAAAAAAAAGAAGGGCTACAAATTATTTTCATGTTTGTTTAGATGAGAGATATCAAAGCCTTTCCTCAGGAAGACCCTGAGAGAAAGGAATGGGTGTATGTAAACAGAGATGTATGCGGATTTGTGTAAGTGAGTAGGGTGTGTGGATGTAAAACCAGACTGAGCAACATCATGTGAATATGATCACTTAGTAAATGGTCTGAAGTAAAGCTCTCTATACTTCAGGCTACAATACAGCTGTGGTGAGAAGGCCTCTGTCTCTCAGTGAACTGTCAGTCTTGAACATTCAGTTCAGGATTGGCTTTTTATATCCAAGGGGTTCCTGTGTGGGTTTTTCCCTTATCAATGATAGTCTAAAATGAACCAGGCATGAGTCAGTTCCATTAATCCAGGCTTGGCCCAGGTTCGAAGGGAATGGAACCACAGCCACCTCCAGGATTCTAGAGTCTAGCTTTGGTATTTTTCCTGGGTTCTTTTTTTTTTTTAAATTCTTCTTCTTTAATAGGCTCAAATACTTGAGGAGAGTCACAACTGAATCCTGTTGCAGCAGCCAGTTTATGGTAAGCTTTGAATCAAGAAGCTTGAGTTAAAGAACGTTCAAAGGGATGGATTTTCAAATTTTGTAAGAATTGTTGTTGGCTCCATTAAAGGAACTTCAAATTTTAGAATGCCTGTACAGACTTTAGTAAGCACCTCCAAGGAATACTAAATATTACCCACAAAAAGAAGAACAGGAGTACTTGTGGCACCTTAGAGACTAACAAATTTATTAGAGCATAAGCTTTCGTGGACTACAGCCCACTTCTTCGGATGCATATAGAATGGAACATATATTGAGGAGATATATATACACACATACAGAGAGCATAAACAGGTGGGAGTTGTCTTACCAACTCTGAGAGGCCAATTAATTAAGAGAAAAAAACTTTTGAAGTGATAATCAAGCTAGCCGAGTACAGACAGTTTGATAAGAAGTGTGAGAGTACTTACAAGGGGAGATAGAGTCAATGTTTGTAATGGCTCAGCCATTCCCAGTCCTTATTCAAACCGGAGTTGATTGTGTCTAGTTTGCATATCAATTCTAGCTCTGCAGTCTCTCTTTGGAGTCTGTTTTTGAAGTTTTTCTGTTGTAATATAGCCACCCGCAGGTCTGTCACTGAATGACCAGACAGGTTAAAGTGTTCTCCCACTGGTTTTTGAGTATTTTGATTCCTGATGTCAGATTTGTCTCCATTAATTCTTTTGCGTAGAGACTGTCCGGTTTGGCCAATGTACATGGCAGAGGGGCATTGCTGGCACATGATGGCATATATCACATTGGTAGATGTGCAGGTGAACGAGCCCCTGATGGTATGGCTGATGTGGTTAGGTCCTATGATGATGTCACTTGAATAGATATGTGGACAGAGTTGGCATCGGGGTTTGTTACAAGGATAGGTTCCTGGGTTAGTGGTTTTGTTCAGTGATGTGTGGTTGCTGGTGAGTATTTGCTTTAGGTTGGGGGGTTGTCTGTAAGCGAGGACAGGTCTGTCTCCCAAGATCTGTGAGAGTAAAGGATCATCTTTCAGGATAGGTTGTAGGTATCCGGTTTGAATAAGGACTGGGAATGGCTGAGCCATTACAAACATTGACTCTATCTCCCCTTATAAGTACTCTCACACTTCTTATCAAACTGTCTGTACTCGGCTAGCTTGATTGTCACTTCAAAAGTTTTTTTCTCTTAATTAATTGGCCTCTCAGAGTTGGTAAGACAACTCCCACCTATTTATGCTCTCTGTATGTGTGTATATATATCTCCTCAATATATGTTCCATTCTATATGCATCCGAAGAAGTGGGCTGTAGTCCACGAAAGCTTATGCTCTAATAAATTTGTTAGTCTCTAAGGTGCCACAAGTACTCCTGTTCTTCTTTTTGCGGATACAGACTAACACGGCTGTTACTCTGAAACCTAAATATTACCCAGTCTTTGGTAAGCACTTGGAAATACTGAGTTATTAGAAACTGCGTAACACTACAGTCATTATGTCCAAGTGCTGATTCATTATGAAAGCTGGGCGAACATTACAGACACTCATAGAGAACCATCTACTAGCATCTATCTGGCTGTCTACCAACCTAGATTCTATAGCATACATTTCTGTAGTATAAAGCCAAGGAGGAAAAGACTTTCACAGAAAAAAAATTGATTTGATTACTGTAGAATAATTAACTGAGCAATTCGCAATTTGCTCATGGACATTCTAAGAACAGAAAAAGAAGCTTTATTCACTGAGAAGGATTGATCAGCTCTGTTCATGACACAACATCTAAAACCAACCCATACAGCCCAGCATTTGACCATTCATTCTTGTGTAATAAGATCTATAGGGCATTTGGGAGGAAAGTGCTCTAACACTGCCTTTTCACATGAGAGACCCTAAATTGCTTAAGTATGTTCTTCTGCTCCCCCAACATCAAATCATGGAGACAAGTGGTAAAAGACAGCACTTGATAGAGCTCTGAGGCACCCCCTCAGGCCAACCTGAAAGTGGTATTGATTGATAATCTCATCTCAGCCAAGAGAAGGGCTCCTTACAGTGGGACACTGGGGAAGAATGGCTTGAGCAAGAGTGAATGGAATTGGGAACCTGAAGATGAAAAAATGTAGAAGTACTGTAAAGGAGAAATCCATTCTCATGAGATTCCCAGCCCAAATGTGCAGACTCAGATGAGTCAGATGAGGATCCAGATCAAATCACTCAACCTTTTGATGTTTCTGCCTTTAGGCTGATTGTAGTCACTAATAGTCTGGGATCTAGTCTAGTCCGGCAATTATCCCCAGTCATAATGAATCATGATAAGTCCTTATGCAACCATCTCTCTCCAGGCAGTATAGGGAGGGTTGCTTCATTCCAGAGGCATGTTTGAATATTAAAAGTATGCAAGTTCAGCTGAAGCAAATTCAGTTTTTCAGTCAAGCAGATATTTGCAGAAAACTTTTTAAGAATTTTCCCGGAACCAACAGGTATGTTAGGAAGTTTAAAGGAAGAAAAGCTAGCCAACATGTATTTCAACTTCCTCGGGTTCTTCTTGGCTGGTGATATTCTTCCCTAGAGTTAATCTTGGCTTCTTTACGTTACCCGCTGGATTGACGGTTAGCAATCGATCCAGCAGGGGTCAATTTATTGCGTCTAGTCTAGACACAATAAATCGACCGCCGAGCGCTCTCCCGTCGACTCCAATACTCCACCAGGGCAAGAAGTGCAGGCAGAGTCAACGGGAGAGTGTCAGCCATCAACTTACCGCAGTGAAGACACCCCGGTAAGTAGATCTAAGAACGTCGACTTCAGCTACGTTATTCACATAGCTGAAGTTGAGTAACTTAGATCAATCCTCCAGCCCCCCTGTCCCAGTGTAGACCAGGCCTGAGTTATTCCCTGCCAGAGAAAGTGGAGTTAGATACTGTTGCTGATTTTTTTAAAGGACTGGACCATTTTATTATCGGTTCTATCATTTGTAGTTCTGCATACTAAGTGTAATCAGATCACATGCTTCAGGGAACAGGCTAGTTGCCAAAAAAAAAATCCCAAATTCCTGTACAGCACTGTACAGTTTACTAAATGTATTGGGGGAGGGGGCCTTTGTATGTGTGGAATTGTTTGTTTGTGTTTGTTTGGAGATTTTGTATGTTTGTTTTTGTGTTTGTTTGTTTCCCCTAAAATATCAAGTAATGGCCACTGCCAGAGTTAAGCTACCAGACTTGATGGACCAATGATCCATCAAGGGAACCCGTATGATTACACAGAGATGTCCTGACAGATCAACAGGTCTTTTCCAGATACTTTTAAGTTAAAGAGAAAAAACACAATGACAAGAATCTTCTTTCCCTTATTAAAAAAGCCTAGCTGGAGCTTCCCATTCATTATCTGAGACGGGGGTGTAAGGATAAGGGTTCCTATTTGGTCTATTTCTGAACCAGCCTGAGTAGTTTTGCAGCCACCTAAATAACAAAGAAGATGTTCAATCTGCTGATAATTTGATTCTAATTAGAACCTCAATTCACAAAGCTGGAATTGCACAAAAATGCATAAATGAAACAGCAATTAACCTTTAGTTCTGAGCTTATTTCCTTCCACCCAACGTGGGTCAGTTACCATAGAGATTATGCCTACATGAGCTGCAGATGTGACTCAGAAACGGCTGGAGCCTCCATCCCAGCATCTCAGTGTGGCAGCAGGATAATTAAAAATCTGCTAAAAGAGATTTGAAAGTTGATCTGAAACTCCAAGAAAAAAAGCCAGTTAAAAGGGGGGGGGGGAGAGAGAGAGAAGGGACTTTGAAATACTAAAGGTTCGTTTCATCAGGACAGAATGGGCCAAATCCCGAGAGAGGCTCCCCTTGAAATCCATGTACTGAGGATACACAGCAACTCCCAGGATTTAACCCATCATCCGGACATGCCTAGCTCTTAAACTATTCTACTCATCCACGGTTTAACAACATCATATCAAAACAAATCAGCTGACCAGACTCTCATGCTCTGATGAAATCCCTACAGGGCTTTCCACCAGCCTTTAGCAATGCCTAAGAGAGGCAAAAAGGTTATGTGAGGATGATGAAGGATCCAAGATACTGGTGGGGTACAAGGTTCTGCACTGCCTTCAGAACTGGGTGGCTGGAGAGCAGCGGCTGTTCGCCGGGCACCCAGCTCTGAAGGCAGCGCCCCACCAGCAGTAGCGCAGAAGTAAGGGTGGCAATGCCATACCATGCCATCCTTTCTTCTGCGCTGCTGCTGGCAATGGCTCTGCCTTCAGAACTGGGCTCCCCGCCAGTAGCCACCGCTCTCCAGCTGCCCAGCTCTGAAGGCAGCGCCACCACCAGCAGCAGCACAGAAGTAAGGGTAGCAGTACCGCAACACCCCCCCCCACACACACACACACACACAATAACTTTGCAATCCCACCATAACTCCTTCTTGGGTTGGGACCCCTACAATTACATCACTATGAAATTTCAGATTTAAATAGGCTGAAATCATCAAATTTATTATTTTTAAAATCCTATGACCTTGAAATTGACCAAAATGGACCATGAATTTGGTAGGGCCCTACATATACATTATTATCATTATTCTTATCCTTCCCCATAAAACTAAACATCCTTGAGATATACAGAGAAATGTGTAGAAACTAATGACAGAAATGTGGTAACATTTCCATAAGAGAACAACACAGATCTCCACCTCTTCGAACTGAGGTCAGGAGCTGTTATGGCTAATCCCATATGGAACTGAAGCACATGATGTTAGAGGTTGAATATCACTCACACCACTGTGCTGGATTATATGTGCGAGTAAGACATTGAGAGCTATTACCTCCAGTTGTGCATGAAATCCTATCCAGAATGTCTCAATGATATGGATGGGAAGGGTAAACCTGCCACCTGAGATTGCTTAATGAACACTGTAATTACCAGCACCAATTAACTAATTGTTCACCTGTTAGTAGATAATGCAGAAGCAGCCAACCAACCTTCCACGGCTGTCCCTGATGGTGTTTTGAAGCTGGTGGCAGGAATAGCACAAGCTTTAGAACTCTTTTACTTTGTTGTTTGAAATTAATGATACCATTGTCTCTTTACTTAGTATGTATCTAGGTGCTTATATGGTCCCCATCTCTATAATATCTGAGTCAGCACTACCATGTACAAATATTTTAGTATCGATGTCTGACTTGGAGGTTGGAAACATGGGAGGGACAAAATCCATCCTTACTGTGTAAATTTGGCCTCCTGGTAGATTTGGAGATTCGGTCTCACAAAAAAAGCCGCTCAACAATGCCAGCTGGGATGACGTTCTGAGATGTTCAGTGATGAGGGAGTCAATCTTTAGATCAGGGGTCAGCAACGTTCAGCACGCGGCTCGCCAGGGTAAGCACCCTGGCGGGCTGGGCCAGTTTTATTTACCTGCTGCCATGGCAGGTTCGGCCGATCGCAGCCCCCACTGGCCGCGGTTCGCCATCCCGGGCCAATGGGGGCGGCGAGAAGCCGCAGCCAACACATCGCTCGCCCGCACCGCTTCCCGCCACCCCATTGGCCCGGGACGGCGAACCGCGGCCAGTGGGGGCCGCGATCGGCCGAACCTGCCGCATCAGCAGGTAAATAAAACTGGCCCGGCCCGCCAGGGTGCTTACCCTGGTGAGCCGCGTGCCGAACGTTGCCGACCCCGGCTTTAGATCAATTGAAAAAAATACAGGAACGCTGTTCCAGTGGGAGCTGCAGAGGAAAGGGCTCACATACCAACAGTGAGATTGCATAGGAAAAGCAGAATGAAAGGCTGGATCATGCACATACCAATGTGAAATTGTAATCTAGTACTGATATCTACAAAAGAAAACCCTGGCTCAGAGAGCAACCAAGAGACTCAGCTGGGCTCATGTCTTCTCAACTCTACCAGCAGTGGGACCAAGGAAGAGTTGCAGGTGCTCAGCTGGCAACTGATCCAACTAATCTTTCAGGACCCGTCTCAGCACCCTGGCATTACGTGTCTTTCAGAATCAGACCCCAAATGTCATAAATTCATTGTAAATGTAAATGTTTATCAACATTCTTGTAACAAATGGGTTTACTTTAACTACGGTTAAGCACATGTAAATTTCACAGTAATAACTCCCACAGTGTCTAGTAATCTGTACCTTTGACATTCAGGAATTAAAGGGAAATGTTTTTTATGAGAAATTTGTTGGGGCTTGCACTTTATTTCTTTGGGGCATCTCATAAAATACATATTTGTTTTCTCATCTATTAAAAAAATCTGACTAAGGGATTGTGATAGCAGTGGTTGGCACTAGACATCTGTGATAAATAAAGTGGAGGATAGCTCCCTTTGATGAACACCCAGCCAGCCAGTTAGCTGTAAAATCCTTCTTGGTAACTATTCTTTACTTGCTTTACCTGTAAAGGGTTAAAAAGTCCCCCAGGTAAAGAAAAAAATTGGGCCCCTGACCAAAAGAGCCAATGGGAAGGTAGAACTTTTTAAAATTAGGAAAGAGACTTTGCCTTTGTCTGTTGTTCTCTGGGCTGCAGGGACAGAGCAGCCATGCTATAAGCAGCTAAGCCAAGTATGATCATAAATCATCAGATCATGCCGAGAACTACTTCTCTGAACTCCAGTGTGTACGTAGATCAGAATGTTTAGCTAGACGCGATTAGGGTTATTTCTTTTATTTCTTATTGGCTTGTGGACTCCTCTGTGCTAACCCCAGATGATTTTGTTTGCTTGTAACCTTTAAGCTGAACCCCCAAGAAAGCTATTTTGGGTGCTTGGTTTTTGGAATTGCTCTGTTAAAATCTAGCAAAAGCCTAAGTTCCAGATATATTTTCTTTCTTTTTGTTTTTAATAAAATTTACGTTTTTTAAGAACAGGATTGGATTTTTGGTATCCTAAGAGGTTTGTGCATGTTGTTTAATTAGCTGTTAGCCACAGCTAATTTCCTTTGTTTTCTTTCTCAGCTCTTCCCCAGAGGGGGCATGAAAAGGCTTGAGGATACCCCACAGGGAGGAATTCCCAAGTGCTCCTCCCTGGGTCCAAGCGGGTTTTTTGCATTTGCGTGGTGGCAGCGTTTACCAAGCCAAGGTCAGAGAAAAGCTGTAACCTTGGGAGTTTAATACAAGCCTGAAGTGGCAAGTATTAATTTTGAAAATCCTTGTGGGCCTCACTTGTGCACTCAGAGTGACAGAGTTGGGATTCAGCTGTGACAACAACCCTCTCATGTTTCTGCTATTCCTAACCTTAAGTACTCCCACTGCCTTGTCTTTGATTCTCCCACACAGGTCAGCCAATACACCAAATCCTACCCTTCCACAACCCTGTTATTCCAGTCCTAGATCACCCATACAGTTCTGCTAATGTCCCTGCAGCCTCCTCTAGTGTACCAGCCCTGGAACCGTCACAAAGCTCTCCTGATAGATCAGTTCTTAATCAAGTAATTTCAGATGGAGTATTTATTTATATTGCAGTAAAGCCTGGAGGCCCTAATAAAGCAGCAGGGTCCCTTTGTGCTAGGCACTGTATATTCCTGTAACGAAAAGAAGGTACCTGCCCCAAAGAGCTTATAGTCTTAGCAAATGACAAGAACACCATCATTCAGAAACAAAGAGGAAATTTAAAATAGAGTATAGAGTACTAATTAAATTCTGCCTCTCTCTCTCTCTCTCCACGCATGTAAGGCATCTCTAACATACCTACTCTGTACAGTGGAATCCATTTAATACAGTGTAACTTCACCGATATGAAGTAGAACAAAAGTCTCAGACTGTTCAGTGCATTGTGATGTGCCTATTCCAATTCTAATCGCAGTGGCTCTCAGACTGAAATCACTGTATGAAAGATGTGATTGACTGTAAGAGGGTTCCACTGTACATAGAGAGGAATTTCATGCTTACATTGAATCATAAAAAAACAAATTGGCACTAATTGGTTCCCTTGCTGGGAGTTGCAGCAGGGAAGGCTAGATGTGAATGGGCCATGGAGCCTGAACTTCTTTTTTCCCTTTACAGAAACACCCCTTTAGACGTGGATCTTCCAGGAACATTGACGGGGTGATATGAAGGCAGCTTGCTCTGTTGCTTCTCATCCTGTACCTGTACTGGGAATAAACAGAACACATCTGTCTCCAGGGATATCAAATAAGCTAGCAATCTTTCACTAGCATCAGAGTTTCTTAAAGTAAAATATAGTAACAGCTTTCTACATGAGCTGCTGGTAGGATTAAGATTGTACAGGTAAGTCTTATGTAATTTAGAATCCTATTATCTGTTGGTCTGTCCAGTTCTCTATCTGTCCTATCTTAGGTATTCCTACAGGCTCATCACCACAGTATCTAGGTGCTAATTCTACAGTAAAAAAAAATCCCTCAGGCAATGAGTTAAGGGGACGTCATTATTTACTTTGTCTGTTTTTCAGTATAAAAGAGAAATAAAGTTTATTGGTTTAAAATACTTTTTGCTGCTTTCCTAGCTCCAAATCAGTTTTGAAATATAAATCTGGGATTACCCCCAATCAGTAGTTCTGAGTATGTTCTGATCTCTTTTGGCAAGTTAAAACTAAGGAACAATGAGCTTTTTAAATGGAATCCTTTTGTCCACTGCCCATGCAGCCAAGTTTCTTGACAGATCTTCAGGAAGGCTGTATGGCACAAGTAACACAGAGGAGCTACTCCAACCCACACCTCTGCAAGTTGTGAGTTTCAAAAGGAGGAGAAAGTAGAAAATTACATAACAGATCGGTCCAAGGGCAAATGATTAGATAAGGAGAAGGCTTTGAGAAGGGACAGAACTGAGGGGTGGATTAAGTGTTGAAGTCAAACGTAGAAATGAGTTGCAACAGAGGATTTTAATTTTCTTATCATTTGGTAACAGACATAGCACCTTTCATTTATAGATCTCAAAATGTTTTAAAAGATTGGTCTTACTATCTCTATTTTATATTGGAGTCAACTGAAGCACAAAGAGGTTAAGTGACTTTCCCAAGGTCACACAAATAAGGCCAAATTTGAGGATAAATCCCAGGGCAATCAATGGCAAAACTCCTACATGGGAGGAGGTAGGCCCAGGATTCTATCCCTGCCTGGCAACCTATTCATTAAACCATTCTGCCTCCCATAAGTAATCATTCATGGTTTTATTAAATTTGTTTCCAAAACCTGTTGCTGAACATTGACCTGTTTGTTGATGACAGCAACAGGTGAACTTCAGGTGCTTAGGAAGATTCAGTAAAGAGAAATACCCAAAATGTAGATCCTTATCCAATCTCTTGGGTCTGTAAAGCTAGGCTGGGATTCTCATGAAGATATTCAGATGCATGATGATGAGTATAGTATGAATACATTGGATACATAGGTACCAGGCTCTCTCTGTATTCATTTTGCGAACAGGCTTTTGCGAACAGGGGCTGCTAACAGGGAGTTTCGCAAGGGAGTTCTCCAGGTGAAGGAGGAGCAATACAGCAACCTTTTGGGGTAAGTGACTGTCTGTAGTGTGTGTTTGTTTGTGTTTGAGGGTTACTTGCTGTGTGCTGAGCTTGTGTTTGTCAGTCTGTTTGTTTGTTTTGGTTGTTTGAAGGACCGTGTGCTGTGGCTGGCAGTTGGAAGCTGTGAGCTTCAAAGGAAGGTTTGAAAGCTAGAAGCCTCTGCTGACAGGGGGCTGCAGACGGGAGTTTGACAGAGGGAGGCTTACGATGGTTAGGAAGACCCGCAACACCTGTGCCAGCACTGCTGCTGTCTCCTCCACCTGTGCCTGTAGCCAGACAGAGTGCCTAAGCATGGATGCCTCTACCCAGATCCTGGTGTGGTTTTGCAAAGACTGTAACTTGCAATTTCCACTTACTGATATCCAGGCTGGGGGGACCATCCAATGTGAAAGGTGCCTGCTGGTGGAATCTCTCAGGCAGCAGGTGGGAGAGCTACAGGAGGAGGTGGCTAGGTTGAGGAGCATCCGTATCCACGAGCAATTCCTCGACAGTGTCCATGTGGAGACAGCTGAGGTAGCTGTCCCAGTACACAGGACTGCTGATACACCACTGGTGGAGGAGGAGATGGCTCAGGGTGGACGCTGGCAGCTGGTTACTTCTGGCAGCAGGCAGTGCTCCACCCTTGCTCCGAACCTTCCTGCCGTGGTTATAGGTAACCGTTATGCTCTTCTTGATACAGGAAAGAAGGAATCACTCCCTACAGTAAAGGAGGAGAAGCCTCGTACCCCTAAGGCTGGAGAGTCTGCTGCCACCACTGCGAATAGGAAACGTAGGGTAGTGGTGGTCGGAGACTCTCTGCTGAGGGGGACGGAGGCGCCCATCTGTCGCCCTGACATTTCATCTCGGGAGGTATGCTGCCTGCCGGGGGCCCGTATCCGAGACGTTACGGAGGCATTGTCGAGGATTATCCGGCCCTCTGACTACTACCCCATGCTACTCATCCATGTGGGCACAAATGATACTGCGCGGTGTGACACTGAGCGGATCAAGAGTGACTACAGGGCTCTGGGAGCACGGGTGAAGGAGTTTGGAGCACAGGTGGTATTCTCTTCAATTCTTCCTGTTAAAGGTAGGGGCCCGGGCAGAGACAGATGCATCATGGAGGTGAATGCCTGGCTGCGAAGATGGTGTCGCCAGGAGGGCTTTGGCTTCCTAGACCACGGGATGCTATTCGAGGAAGGACTGCTAGGCAGAGATGGCGTTCACCTTTCGAGGAGAGGGAAGACCCTATTCGGACACAGACTGGCTAACCTAGTGAGGAGGGCTTTAAACTAGGTTCGACGGGGACAGGTGAGCAAAGCCCACAGGTAAGTGGGGAACATGGAGACCGGGGAAATGAGTCGGAAACAAGAGGGAGTGTGGGCTATATTGGCAGAGAGAAAGGAGAGTCAGGAAAAAACTGGGAGGAAAGATCAAACCAGTATCTTAGATGCCTATATACAAATGCGAGAAGTATGGGGAATAAGCAGGAAGAACTGGAAGTGCTAATAAATAAATACAACTATGACATTGTTGGCATCACTGAAACTTGGTGGGATAATACACATGATTGGAAGGTTGGTGTGGATGGGTACAGCTTGCTCAGGAAGGATAGACAGGGGAAAAAGGGAGGAGGTGTTGCCTTATATATTAAAAATGTACACACTTGGACTGAGGTAGAGATGGACATAAGAGACGGAAGTGTTGAGAGTCTCTGGGTTAGGCTTAAAGGGGCAAAAAACAAGGGAGATGTCATGCTAGGCGTCTACTACAGGCCACCTAACCAGGTGGAAGAGGTGGATGAGGCTTTTTTCAAGCAACTAACAAAATCATCCAAAGCCCAAGATTTGGTGGTGATGGGGGACTTCAACTATCCGGATATATGTTGGGAAAATAACACAGCGGGGAACAGACTATCCAACAAATTCTTGGACTGCATTGGAGACAACTTTTTATTTCAGAAGGTTGAAAAAGCTACTAGGGGGGAAGCTGTTCTAGACTTGATTTTAACAAATAGGGAGGAACTCGTTGAGAATGTGAAAGTAGAAGGCAGCCTGGGTGAAAGTGATCATGAAATCATAGACTTTGCAATTCTAAGGAAGGGTAGAAGGGAGAACAGCAAAATAGAGACAATGGATTTCAGGAAGGCAGATTTTGGGAAGCTCAGAGAGCTGATAGGTAAGGTCCCAGGGGAATCAAGACTGAGGGGAAAAACAATTGAGGAGAGTTGGCAGTTTTTCAAAGGGACACTATTAAGGGCCCAAAAGCAAGCTATTCCGCTGGTTAGGAAAGATAGAAAATGTGGCAAAAGACCACCTTGGCTTAACCACGAGATCTTGCACGATCTAAAAAATAAAAAGGAGTCATATAAAAAATGGAAACTAGGACAGATTACAAAGGATGAATATAGGCAAACAACACAGGAATGCAGGGGCAAGATTAGAAAGGCAAAGGCACAAAATGAGCTCAAACTAGCTACGGGAATAAAAGGAAAAAAGAAGACTTTTTATCAATACATTAGAAGCAAGAGGAAGACCAAAGACAGGGTAGGCCCACTGCTTAGTGAAGAGGGAGAAACAGTAACAGGAAACTTGGAAATGGCAGAGATGCTTAATGACTTCTTTGTTTCGGTCTTCACCGAGAAGTCTGAAGGAATGCCTAACATAGTGAATGCTAATGGGAAGGGGGTAGGTTTAGCGGATAAAATAAAAAAAGAACAAGTTAAACATCACTTAGAAAAGTTAGATGCCTGCAAGTCACCCGGGCCTGATGAAATGCATCCTAGAATACTCAAGGAGCTAATAGAGGAGGTATCTGAGCCTCTAGCTATTATCTTTGGAAAGTCATGGGAGACGGGAGAGATTCCAGAAGACTGGAAAAGGGCAAATATAGTGCCCATCTATAAAAAGGGAAATAAAAACAACCCAGGTAACTACAGACCAGTTAGTTTAACTTCTGTGCCAGGGAAGATAATGGAGCAAGTAATTAAGGAAATCGTCTGCCAACACTTGGAAGGTGGTAAGGTGATAGGGAATAGCCAGCATGGATTTGTGAAGAACAAATCATGTCAAACCAATCTGATAGCTTTCTTTGATAGGATAACGAGCCTTGTGGATAAGGGTGAAGCGGTGGATGTGGTATACCTAGACTTTAGTAAGGCATTTGATACGGTCTCGCATGATATTCTTATCGATAAACTAGGCAAATACAAATTAGATGGGGCTACTATAAGGTGGGTGCATAACTGGCTGGATAATCATACTCAGAGAGTTGTTATTAATGGTTCCCAATCCTGCTGGAAAGGCGTAACGAGTGGGGTACCGCAGGGGTCTGTTTTGGGACCGGCTCTGTTCAATATCTTCATCAACGACTTAGATATTGGCATAGAAAGTACGCTTATTAAGTTTGCGGATGATACCAAACTGGGAGGGATTGCAACTACTTTGGAGGACAGGGTCATAATTCAAAATGATCTGGACAAATTGGAGAAATGGTCTGAGTTAAACAGGATGAAGTTTAACAAAGACAAATGCAAAGTGCTCCACTTAGGAAGGAAAAATCAATTTCACACATACAGAACGGGAAAAGACTGTCTAGGAAGGAGTACGGCAGAAAGGGATCTAGGGGTTATAGTGGACCACAAGCTAAATATGAGTCAACAGTGTGATGCTGTTGCAAAAAAAGCAAACATGATTCTGGGATGCATTAACAGGTGTGTTGTGAGCAAGACACGAGAAGTCATTCTTCCGCTCTACTCTGCTCTGGTTAGGCCTCAGCTGGAGTATTGTGTCCAGTTCTGGGCGCCGCATTTTAAAAAAGATGTGGAGAAACTGGAAAGGGTCCAAAGAAGAGCAACAAGAATGATTAAAGGTCTTGAGAACATGACCTATGAAGGAAGGCTGAAAGAATTGGGTTTGTTTAGTTTGGAAAAGAGAAGACTGAGAGGGGACATGATAGCAGTTTTCAGGTATATAAAAGGGTGTCATAAGGAGGAGGGAGAGAACTTGTTCACCTTAGCCTCTAAGGATAGAACCAGAAACAATGGGTTTAAACTGCAGCAAGGGAGGTCTAGATTGGACATTAGGAAAAAGTTCCTAACTGTCAGGGTGGTTAAACACTGGAACAAATTGCCTAGGGAGGTTGTGGAATCTCCGTCTCTGGAGATATTTAAGAGTAGGTTAGATAAATGTCTATTAGGGATGGTCTAGGCAGTATTTGGTCCTGCCATGCGGGCAGGGGACTGGACTCCATGACCTCTCGAGGTCCCTCCCAGTCCTAGAATCTATGAATCTATGAATCTATTATTTTAGCTTCTGTTCTTGGCTGGGTCCTTGATGCCACAGAACATGGAAATGGAAAGACTTGAACCCTTTCCAACCTCCAAAAAGGTCTTTTCCTCCCCATGCCTGATTATTACTTCGTGGGTTTTAGGCGCAATTTCCCACCCTAAGATAAGTTTATGAGACATCCTGGGTGAACAGCCTGTATTTCAGCTTCTACACTGAACTGTCAAGGTCAGACTATTAATCAGTTTATTTTTCTCAGATATCCGCAATGGGTTGATTACCCCAAGGGCATCACTAATTAATAGTCAGGGTTGAAACAGAAGCCAGTTAAGTTTGATGCTAATTAAAGCTGGAGCTCCCCCTCCCCAGGAATCTATAATGAATGATTGGTTTTACAATAATAGAAGCTATTTCTTCCTCCTTCCAACATTTCATAAAACTGTGCTGGAAGCAAGAGGTTTAAGCTTTGTCTCTAGAGCTCATGTTAAATGGTTTGGGACACATCTGTTTTGCTTTACAAAACTGAAATACTATTGTGTTGATGACCATTACGAGAACCTAGACAGACACACTGAATATGGTGTTTCCTTCATGCAATGAGGATGGATGACTTAAAGGTCCAATTAACTCTTTGCCTCAAAAGGTATAATAACTACAAAGATTAAGTTCCATATCTCAACTTCCACCTTTACATCTCCCAAAGGTATCTCAGAAGGGGTGAGTTAATTAGGAGGAGAAGAGAAACTGTGTTTTGCTGAACCTGGAAAAAGCTGGTCATAATGATCCCAGTCCATACACTAAATTAACTAAGGACTCATCTAAGGCCAACTGAAGACAATCGAAAGACTTCCACTGACTTAAATGGACTTTCGATCAGGCTGTAAAACGGAAATGAAAATAGAATCTTAATATGTTCCTATTGTATATTCATATCTTCAGATATCGTTGTCTTGTAGAACCCCCACCACTGCTCACTCACCCCCACAAACACAGAGTAATTGCTCTCTATATACTTAGGAAACTATCGATAGCCTATTAACTTGTCATTTCCAGGTCTATACACAGGGCCCTGCATCACCTTCTGTGCCAGGGACATTTGAAGTCCTGCTATTTGCTTTTTTTGATGGGGTCAGGGTCTCTGAGAGACAAGGGAGAGGAATTAATGCAACGTACCCATTAAAATTAATTGCACGCAAACATTAGAAACCAGACACCCATTTCAGTCATGAAATATGGATAAGGATTTGCTGAAAGCCATTTATATTAAATTACTTTTATGATAATATTTAACTTTTTGGCATTAAATATTTAGTACCCTTTTACTTCCCAGTTTGTGATGAACCTTCGAGTTCCCAGTTCTGTGGCAGAACTGCAGAAGGGAGCTCACAGTGACTTCAGCACTGGCTAATTAGCCATAAACTGTGGCTGCCCCCACAATCTGATCTCTACTATCAGGCACAGACAGAGGTTTAGAAGTTCTCCACACCTGCCTGAACTGGCACCCAGATTTTTTATTAGGATCCAATTAATTTTGGTAGTGATAATAATTTACACACATATAGAATCCTTCATCAGAAGATCTCAAAGCACATTGCAAATTTATATTAAATTAGACTCCACACTATACCTATGGGGAAGGTAATAATCTCTATTTTACAGATGAGTAATCTGAGGCACATAACACATCCTTGCTGAAAGTCACATAGAAATTCAGCAACACAGTCAGGAACAGAACGCAGGAGTCTTAGCTTCTATCTGTAACCAGTAGACCACATTCCCTCCCAGAGCCAGAAACAAAGTCTCTTGGCTCCTAGTACCATACTCTCACTACTAGTCCCACACTCCTCCTCCCCTCCCCCTCCTCACCCCCAGACCCAGGATCCTGAGTTTGAGACCCATTCTTTAAATACTATATTATATTCTCTCTCAGAGCTAAAACAGAACCCAGGAGACTTGACTTCTAGTCCCATGTTCTAAACACTGAATGTCACACCCTCCTTCTGTGAACACTCTGACTCTCCCTAACCTTGAAGAGCTTCTGGCTTCTGCAAAAATCCATCTTCCAATGACAGCATGTCTGCAAGCACCTGGTGGCCAGGCTGCTATCTCCTGTTTTTTAAATCATACAGCCACCAAGAAGGGAAAGGAATTGTTCAGGATGATTTGAAGACGTAAGTAGGATTCAGGGAGGCTGAGGCTGATATCTAGGCTGAGATCAAAGATACACAGTGTAATCAGGCTGAAATGAATATGCTTTAAAGACATAGGCTCTATCTTCTGCTAGCTTAAAAGCTACCAGTCTTTTTATGGTAAGAGGAGGTACCATTAGAACCATCTTGTTGTTCACTGGGGCCGTCAGGAGTACATAATGGGTAACAGAAAACCTAACATTAAATAATGATATGTTGCACATTAAGAGATTAGTCATGTATCACAAAAGTCAATGGGGAATTGTGCCATTGACTTCAAAGGGTCCAGGAACAAGCCCCAATAATACCTTCCATCTGAGAATCTCAAATTGCTTTACAAACATCACTTGGAGCCAGATTTACAAAGACATTGGAAGTTAATGGGATTAGGTGCCTGACACACTTAGGCACAACTATCTGGATCTTTAGGTACTTACATACCTTTATAAATCTGTCCCTTAAACTTCACAGCACTCTTGTGAGTTAGGCACTTAAACCATCTCTTTTATTAAGCTTTTTTTTTAAGAACCAATGAGAGGAGCTAATTTCTGGCATGGAAATAATGTGCATCTTGCATTTCCACTCTAGGTTGGTAATCAAATACTGGAATGGATTATCAGTTTTACTGCACTGAAGTTACAAACTCAGGGGTAGACTGATAATTCACTACACTGGCATCATTGTATTCCAGGGAGGACTGCAACATGGACAGAATATATTCAAAATCCAAAGGCAAAATCCCTAGATGCAATTTAAGGTTTATATTTCTTTTCTGTGCATAGAAGCAGAATAATATATTTCAATGACCTATTCAAGCATTTATGGGCAAGAAGGAGAGAGAGAAGGAAATGTTGGTTTTACTTTAGAGTTCACAGATTTTCAGGTTACTTTCATCAAATCGGGATCAATGTTGGAACAAGAAAAAGGAAATAAAGACAAATGAAACAGAAAAGTATTAAAATCCTTCCTAAGCAGCATTATTTCTGCAAGCTGCTTCACTGACAAACGTGTTTAAACTAAGGTTGAGTGAACCCCAAAAGATTTCCTACAGTTAAGTATCCAGATCTTCTAGTCTGGAAATCTAATCTATATCAGTTTTATAATCTTTACATCTGGCACCTGATGGTTGGATATGAATTTCAGGTGCTCAAAGTCAAGTCTGTGTCACAGGGTAGCTGGCCCCTTTACAGTGAAATGGGGCTTCAACCCTTCTGGGAAAGGATCAGCTCACCTCCCCTAGTGGGTAATTATGAGGTCATGTGATTACCTAGGGTTAAAGTAGGTGATAAAGTAGGAAAGAACAGACTGCGGGGGGGACAGTGTTCCTGGGGAAGGGAGCCAAGTGAGAGCTGGTAGCACTACAGTCAGGAAGGCTATGAGGCCCAGACAGGACAGAAGTGTGGGAAGCCATAGCTGATTTGAGGAAGCAGGGAGAGATACTGGCTCCTGCAGGGAGTAAAGGAACTGAAACCCGTTCTGGGAAGGAGGGCTGGGGACTCCTGACTCAAAGGGAGAGAGAGAGACTGAAATGGGGTTGGGGCCTGGATGACCAATGTGTAAGGGCTAAATAAATTGCATCACAGGAGGAGATTGTTTTAATTTAACATGAGTTGGATGTGTTATTGAGGAGTCCTGTGAGAGCAGAAAACTGAGGCAGAGTTCTGCAGAGCTGCCCCTGGCCATGAGGGGGTGCTTGGCAGATGGCTCCCCTATTACCGTCTGGAAGAGGGAGAAGTATATAAATCACGGATAGTATTTACCACTGCTCTGGAATTACAGACCTATACAGATGGTTGATTATGTAGTCTGTAATGGCTGGAAGCCTACAGCGGAAATGAGCATTAATATCACAGATAGAGAGTCTCCTTTAGTTCAAGTGGTGGGGACTTATATTCCTTTAGCATAAGGTCTTAAAGTGAATCTCCCCTTATGGTTGTGGTGTGCTGTGCTGTGCAAAGGATGACAATGAAGTTGATACAGCCTGGAAACTGTTACACTACAGATCAGCATCTCAGTCAGATTAACAGCCTCTTTGGCCTGCAAACCAGCATGCAAATATCCTGATACTGGTTCCTCTCTCTAGATAGCAGTTTCCAGAATTTTTCTCTTCCACTTGGACTGGAAATAGCATGACAGCAGCAGGGATTTTTTTCACCTGAGGGTTCAAGCTGCAGTCCCAGTCCAAGATCCATTTGGAAGTAGGAAATACAACACTGGAAAGAAGCAAGTTAACAGCTTCTACAAACCTAAAAATATTCATGTTTTGGGGCAAGGTACAGAACTACACACACACACACGCACACATACATACATTTTTGTTTGTCTGACTTTGGTTCCTGCTTGGTGACAGGAACTCTTTTGGGAGATGTTTCTCTTGTCCATTCACTGCCCCATTGCTGTTTCTACATGCTTTAAAACACAGACTCTGTCCTTTGAAAATGCAGGATTCTTTATTATCTCAGTCAGAGTAAACAGAGACTCAAATAAGCAGAAACTCAGGGGTCAGTGTGAAAACAGAGCTCCAAACAAAATGTCAACCTCTATATCACAGCAACCCCAGCCAGCCAAGGCAGGGACTATCTAAAATACACCACCTCTGGGGAACACAGTGGGGGGTGGGAGGATCCAAAAAGTTCAACCAATGTGCACTCTCTTTTGTGTATGCCTTACTTACCCCTCAGCAACATTAAATGTCCTGACTTTTCCAGCATTAAAGGTAAGTCTTACTTGGTCATAAAATTTTGATTTGATCCCAGCATAAACAAATCCTTTACTACCAAAAGAACCAAAACTTCTGGTGTCATCAGTTTGATTTTTGCATTATAAACCTATTGTTTAATGACTGAGATATGCTTATACTTTAAATTAACCATTTAAATATGACAGGATCTTTTAAGTAGTTAATCTTGGTGTACATACTGTTGGACCTAAATTCACTAGCATTAAATATTTTAATAACTGATACGCTGCAGCCACAACCTCAGAGGGATCAATCAAATTGATCAGGGGGCTCCTGTACTGGTAACATGAGGATCCAAGCTGATCACACGTGAATATCCTCTGTTCTTTTCTCATCCTGGTGGATTGATGTCTGTTAGTGTTTGCTCTCCCTGTGCTAGCACTGATTCCTTTGACCCTTATCCATGTGATACCTCAGCACTTCCATCAGAATCACCAGCAGTCTGGGAGTTATTTGCAATAGTGAGACAATAAGAATCAGCATCCAGATTTAGTGAGCTGGCTATTACAGGTTGGCTGCCCTCCAGATGTTGTTCCCCAGTGTTAACAGGCACCGTCTTTTCCTGACCTTGAGAATTAAGGAACTGAACATGTATGTCATCATCTGAACTGTTAGAGGAGTCCTGTTCCTGGATAACTGGGGAATGTATCACTCCTTGTGCTTTTCTTGGGTTTCTTCTTGCTGTTGGACTATCAATAGGCAAGTAATCATAGAGCATTGAGAGACTGTGATGTAATACTCCAGATGATTCCCCCCTCCTTTTGGTAACAATGTGGATCTGCTTTGCCTAGTAGGCTTTTAATTATGCAGGTTCCCCCATGCTCTGACAAATTCCTGGGGAGAGAGTGGAACTATAAGGTGTGTGTGCTCATTGTTTCTAGCAGCTGGTTTTCTGGAGGTTTCAGTGACTGAATCTAAAGCTTCTCTCATCTGTGCTTTCCACTTTTGCACATAATCACCAGAGTCCTTGTCAAATTCCTGATTCCTCGCTAAACCAAATATACAGTTGATCGGCAAGTGACGGTCTCTCCCATAGAAAAGCTAAAATGAAGGAAATCCTGTTGTTTCATAATATTATGCGATTGGATTTTTTTTTTCCAGAAAGAAACAATAAAAAATACAAAAAGGTAAATGATGTATGTTTCCAAATACCATACATTTCACAGGATAGCCAATCAAATTGCACAATTAAGCAACCTTACAACTTGTCAAAGCTGCAAGACCAGACAAGACAAATCAGACAATATTACACAGATGTAACATGTTAGGATAGGGATAACAATAATAAAAAAAAAAAACACTGACACATAGGGCAGGAGGGGACTCGGGATGGGGGATGGGAAGAGAGAAGGGAAAAGCAGAGATGTTGGGTGAAATGGAAGTCTGGCCTTATTTGCGCTATCTCAGCATTCTTTGGGGGGAGGGATAGCTCAGTGGTTTGAGCATTGGCCTGCTAAACCCAGGGTTGTGAGTTCAATCCTTGAGGGGGCCACTTGGGAATCTGGGGCAAAATCAGTACTTGGTCCTGCTAGTGAAAGCAGGGGGCTGGACTTGATGACCTTTCAAGGTCCCTTCCAGTTCTAGGAGATGGGATATCTCCATTATTTATTTATTTATTTATCCAAAATGTATCTTCAAATTCATATAATTGCTCTCTGTATCAATAAGCTATTCCTTCTTTAGCTGCTAAATATATGAGCTTGTTTAAGGATTCTTTCCAATTAGATTTCTGGTCTTCAGGGAGAGTTCTCAACATTCCTAGTAGTGTTCTATTAAATCGTTCAGCTTACCCATTTCCCTGAAGATGATATAGGGTTGTTCTCAACCCTGAAATCTTGCAATACTGCTGCAGCCTATGGGACAAATAGTTTTCAAATTCCCCACCTTGGTCATAATGAATTCATTTAGAGAATCCAAATTTTAAAACAAAATCTTTTTAAAATGTCAGCTGCAGTTTTCTAGGATTTGATCCTTGCAGGGTAAGACTACGCAAACCTGGTAAAGGGTCCATAATGACCAGGATACATGCAAACCCCTTCTCCCCAACCCCCCGCTGCTTTTTTTAAGGTGAAGTAAATCAGTTCAAACTAGTTCAAACAGCTCTGTGGTACTGAAAGGATGTAACAGGGCTTTGGTATGTTGGTTTGGTCTCATCTGTTGAGTCACTGACAAACCTGGGTTACATAGTTCTGAATATCCTCCTTCATATGGGATCAATAGAAATTGTCTCTAGCAAGGTCAATAACTTAGTCAGTACCTATGTGTCCTATGTTTTCATGTAACTCTGCATAGACTAGTTTGCAGTACCTTTCAGGGGTTACCAACTGATTGGTTTTGTGATAAATGACACCATCTTTATCATGGTACAAGTTTGGGGGGGGGGGTTCCTCCACTCACACATAAATTAGAAAGCTGACTTGACCTGTGGCTTTTCCTCACTGTTGGTGTGGATCCTTTGGATTTTGCTTCAGTAATTACTTTTATTATTGGGTCAGTTTGCTGTGCTTCACAGAGCTCTTTCTGAGAGATGGGCTTAGGTATTGAAAATGCACTTGTTAGCTCATTTCCTCTCAATACGGCAGCAGCCATAGCAGCTATCCAGGATATATCCTTCTTCTTGGGCCTGTAGTGATTTTTAAGAACATAAGAATGGCCATACTGGGTCAAACATAGGACAGTGGGTAGATGGACCATGTCTTCTGACAGTGGCCCATGCCAAATGCTTCAAAGGAAATGAATAGAACAGAGCAATTATGAAGCGATTCATCCCCTGTCATTCAGTCCCAGCTTCTGGCAGTCAGAAGTTTAGAGATACCTAGAACATGGGGTTGCCTCCCTGACCATCTTGGCTAATAGCCATTGATGGACCTATCCTCCATGAACTTATTCACTTTTGAACCAAGTTATATTTTTGGCCTTCACAACATCCCCAGGCAACAAGTTCCACAGGTTGACTGTGTGTTGTGTGAAGAAATACTTCCTTTTGTTTGTTTTAATCCTGCTGCCATCTAATTTCATTGGGTGACCCCTGGTTCTTGCATTAAGTAAAGGGATAAATAACATTTCCCTATTCACTTTCTCCACACCATTCGTGATTTTATAGACCTCTATCATATCTCTCCTTAGTCATCTGTTTTCTAAGATGACAAGTCCTAGTCTTTTTAGTCCCTCCTCATATGTGCCCTAATCATTTGTGATGCTCTTCTCTGCATATTTTCTGGTTCTAACATATGTTTTTCAGATGGGGCAATCAGAATTGCATGCAGTATTCAAGGTGTGGGCATTCCATGGATTTATATAGGGACACTATGATATTTTCAGTTTTATTATCTATCCCTTTTCTAATGGTTCCCAACGTTCTGTTTGCTTTTTTCATTTTCGCTACACACTGAGCAGATGTTTTCAGAGAACTATCCATGATAATTCCAAGATCTCTTTCTTGAATGATAACAGCTAATTTAGACTCCATCATTTTGTATGTATAGTTGGTATTATGTTTTCCAGTGTGCATTACTTTGCACGTATCAACATTGAATTTCATCTGCCATTTTGTTGCCCAGTCACCCAGTTTTGTGAGATCCCTTTGTAACTCTTCGCAGTCAGCTTTGGTCTTTTGAGTATTTACAACATCCATAGCTGTTTCCTCAATATACCCTTCCATGAATGTACCCATATCAAGTGGCATAAGGAATAAAATATCAGCATCTACATTAGATTTTCCAGGCCGGTATCTGATATTGAAATTAAAGTCAGCCAACTCAGCTACCCACTACTGTCCAGTGGCATTCAATCTGTGTGATGTAAGTATGTATGCCAATGGGTTATTATCTATGTAAACAGTGAAGGATGACACATAATATAAAAATAATCACAAACTCACTCTGTAATTGCCCATTTCAAAGCCAGAAACTACAGTTTCCCAGATGCAAATTAAATCTCTTTTCTCTAGGAGAAAGGCTATGGCTCTAGGACCCTATCACTTGTAACTTGCCCTCCTGTCAATGATACAGCACAGCTCCCAGTCCGTTAGAAGATGAGTTTGTATGTAAAGGGCAGGGGGAAATCTGGATAGGCTATTTCTGGGGGTTGTACCAGAATACCAAGCAGCTTTTCTAATACTGTCCGATGTTCCTCTGACCAGATGATTGGCTGGCTAGAAGGCACTCGACTTACTCCATTCTTCCTCTGCTTTCTGAAAGACCCCTTTTTGCCCACAGATGCCTTTACTGTTGTTGTGAGGTAGAAAAGACAACAGGTCATACGAGGCTTTCCACTTGTGAGAATACTTAATGTGCTGGTAATAATTTAGCAAGCCCAGTAACTTCCACAACTCACCCATGCTGCACGGCTTTTTTCGCTTTCAATGCCTGTACTGCAAGGGTGTCAGCTGGGTCCATTTTATATCCTTCAGCTGTTACAATCTTACCCAGCTATCAGACCTCCCTTTTAAATAAAAAAGTCAGATTTTTCAGCCTTTAGTTCGATACTATATATATATTTTTTTTTAATTGCTGGAGGATTTTCTGAACATGCTGAACATTTTCCTCAAGATTTCTATTGTCTCTAAGACCCTCAAGGCATTCTTGCATACACCTCTAGAAGGTGGCAGGAGCATTCATAAACCCAAAACTGTCCCTCTTAGCTGTATGTGTAGTTTTTGCAGCTCACCATCAGCCATCTTTGTTTCTTGTGCTCAGTATATCCCCATAACGATTCCAAGATGCAACTGCTAGTTATATTGCTTTCTAGGTTACGCTCTCTGGAAGCATTATTTTCCAACTTAATGGACCAATGGCTCATAGCCCCTCCTGGCTGGCTTGCCAAATGTAATACAGTCAAAACATGGATTCTGCCCTTCGAAAACACAGGATTTTTTATTATCTTAGTCAGTATAAACATACAGCACATACCTGTAACCCGGAGCAGAGACTCAGGGGTCTGTGTGAAAACAGGGCTGCAAATAAAATGTTCATCTCCATACCACAGCAACTTCAGCCAGCAAGAGCAGTGACTATCTAAAAATTTCACCTCTGGAGAAGAAGAATGGGGGGTGGGGGTAGTTGTCCAAAAAGTTAAACCATGGTACTCTCCCTTTTGTGTATGTCTTACACTATGTCCAAACACCACAAGATGCTCCAACACCAACAGCTATGATGAACACAACTGTCTATCCTCTCTAACCACTGCTCATTCCGCTTGGTATTTTTAGTTTCTCTGCAGTAACAGCACAAGGCATTAAATATTATGGCTGGATTTTAAATGGATTGGATAATTTTATGACTGATTTTAAAAATATCTGTAGCTTTACAGGCTACAATACGGGTAATTAAATTCACAGCCTTCAAGTCATCAGCCACTCTCTACCAGGATCAGGGACAGAGTTCCCATCCAATCCCAAACAGCATTGCACAATCTTCCAGGTGTTCTGTCAGGAGATTTGCCTGTCTCTGGACAAGAATCAGGTATTGGTCAGTGCTGAAACAGGACACCAGACTTGATGGACCAATGCCCTGATCAGGGGCCCATTGCTCTGTCATTGGCTTGAATAGAAGTCGAGTTGGGCCCCTGCTTTGGCAAACCAGTTTTCTTTCTATTCCCGCCCCCCCTTTTTTTTTTCTCTCCTTTTACTTTGCATTCCACAAAAGCAACAATTATTAAACTCATCAGGGGAAACCTGATGCCTCCCCGCACTGGCATGCCCTGCTTGTAAACAACCTTCACTCTGACTCTGACCTCCCGGTTACTAAGTATGGGAGCATTCTGTGCAACAGCTGCCTCTGCTGATACGATGAGCAAAACACTGTAGCGCAGATAACATTTCATTAACAGGAAAAAAAAGATGCTTCAGCTGCTCATAAGCAGTTCTTACATGGCATGGGGGAGTGTGAAAAGAGGTTGGTATTTATGGCGCTGAAATATTTAGTCTTCCTGCAGCCTGGAGCAGTAATATCATACAGGGAAAAGTGCCCAGCTGCTGGTTGTGAAAAGCATCTCGAGTGAAAGACCATCCAACAAAATCCATCTTATCGTTGGCAATAGCAAAGATTATAGCATGGAGCACTTACTGTATTACATTAAGGCTCTCAGTCCTGGGGATCCAGAAGAATTAAAACAGGAATTAGCCATAGTAGCATTGGCTGATTGTGAGGAGCCCACAGCTCTGGTCCATCATGTGCTAAAGAAGAATATTTGACTGTGTGGCAATTGAGAGCAATGTTTAATCATATATGTGTGTTAGGTATCTCAGTATCAGCCATAGACTTCTAAACAGCAGGTCTCATTTAGAGCTGCAGTCTAATATAGAAATACTAAATGACTATTAATAGATGTTTATTTAGCATTAACAACACTATTGTATGAAGTAGATGTCTTGTGAATATAGTGTAAGTATCTGGGGGGGCTGGAGGTGGGATTGGAGTGGATCTGGGCAAAGCCATCCCAGACTGGGTTCCCTCAGTTTTCCCTGTCTAAAGACCTGCTCCTGCTCCCATTGATGCAATGGCAAAATAACTCCAACTTCAGTGATGCAGGCCTTAAGATCCTCTCTTTTCACTCACAGAAGGAATCCTGCTCCAGTGTCTGAGTTAGAGTAACAAGCTCTCCTTCCCCGTGCACCCCCTCTAAAATGGGATCTGAGCTTCTGTTCTGTTCTTCATCACCCTCAGGAAGAGAAGGGCAACAGCAGCAGCGACCTCTTCAGTGCTTGTTGATTCTACAGGAAGCAAATCAGCCTTATTTCTTTAACTTGTTCCGTTGCTTGCATTTGTTTCATTGCTTAGTGGGCCCGGGGGGGGGGGGGAGGATTAGAGATAAAAAACAATGACTCAAGTGCCAGCAATAAGCAGACACACAACTCTACTTATTCTTCACCACATACAATCAAGATGGCTCTGTCTGGATGAGATCAAAGCACACGGAGTAAGAACATTTTCCTGAAGCTGAACCCAAGCAAGTCGGAGATAATGCTGGCAGAAGACATCACTTGAATAGTTTGCAGCCACAGTACAGTCTTCTTTGTTTAAAGGTACAGAACTACAATTAGTCAGTTCAATCCTGGATTCCTCACTGATACTAGGCTCTCACATAACAGCATCTGCGAATAGCACTTTCTGCCATCTCTTGTTGGGTAGGAGACTGTCCAATCCTGGTGGATGATGATCTAGCCTCAGTTATACTCACTTTTGTCACCTCCTGTCTGGCCTACAATAATGCACTATATCTAGCCATGAAACTATTATCCCTTAGGAAACCCAAACAAGTCTAGAATGTTGCAGCACAACAAATCTGTCCTCTGCTCTCTACTTTGGTTTCTGATAGAATACAGAGGCAAGTTCAAAGTCTGAGTACTAATCTTCAAGACATTCAATGGCCAGGGTCCAGGATATTTGAAAAATCACTGAAAGCTCCAGAATGAAGACCATGATTGACAACCACACTCTTCGGGCACAGTGGAACTTTCCACCATAATGATAAAGCCATCTTTGCAGGAGACAAAGCTTTCGGGAGGGAGGGGAGGTTGGCATAAATGCCCATAGGAACTGAGCACCATTGCAATCCTCACCATTTTCTGCTCCAAGGACAAAGCACATTGCTTGACTTTGCCTTTTCTAATATAAACCCATAGCAGCATGTACATGTTTTCAAAAAAGATCCTACCAAAACAATCATTTTCCCCCAGAGGAGAGGATGAGAGAGAGAATGAACCACATGTGATATATGTTGCATGTCACTTAATGTAGTACTGGAAGACACTCACTGTACAGTGATGATGCTGTATTAGAACCTATATAGAATAGAATATATACAAAAAACTAGAATAAAAAAGTGCTAAGGTTGCAAAGTCAAGCACTCAAGCATTAGGAAATGCCAGAATTTCAGTGGCCTGTGCATCTTCAATTCATCCCCCTTCTTTATATGCATTAAGATATAGTCTTTAAATACGTGATCACATTTTATTTATTTCCACTGGACCCCTGCTTCATTTAGTGCACAGGATAAACAGCGCTCACTGCATGGGAAGCTATTCAATATTCCATGTTATCCTCATTGTTCAATGTGTGGTCGTAGGCCTTAGTGCACACTACTCAAACCCTGCTCTGAATACAGAATTATTAATTTCTCATGGGCTTTTCTATGGTGCTCATCATAGTAATGTTTGTAAAGCACTCAGATATCACAATCTCCTCACCATACCCCTGTGAGGTAAGGTAAAATGGGGAACTGAGGCACATAGACATTAATGTCAAAAGTGTCCATTAATTTTGGGTGCCCAATTTGAGATATCCATAGCATCAGAGAACTTAGCATTTGTTTGTTCAGACCACAGCCCCCATTAAGTTCAGCTGAAGTTATAAATTCTCAGAACTTCTGCAAATCCAAATGTCTCAAGTTAGGCATGCAGAAAATGAGGAACACACAATTAGAGGCAAACTGCAAACATTTGGTTTAACTGACTTCCCCAGCAGCACCCGGCACTCTGTGGCAGAGGCAGGGCTAGAATCCAATTTTCAGCATGGCATTACATTGCCTAAATCATGAGACCATCCTTCGTCTTCCTGCAGTTCCCTGCCTCATTCACTACACATCTTCTGATATCTGCAACAAATGAGGCGGGGTCCTACAAACAGCCTCCTTCACTGCACAACCCTGATTTGTTCCCTGATAATGGTCTGTCCTGTGCATTGAATGAGGCAGGGTTCCCATGGACAAGATAGTTTGTGATCATGTAATGAAAGACTACACCATAATACACACAAGGGGGCCAAATTAAGGTTGCACAGGCAGCCCTAATTCTGGTATTTCGTAACTTTTGAGTGATGTAGTTTACAACCTTTACCTTGTAATGAAACTTTCCTGTTGCCTATAAAGCCCAACTCTTCCTTCACAAAAAGTACAAGAGCCAGTCCAAGATCAGACCACTGATCCATCAAATCTGGTAAATGTGTTTTATGCATAGAACGTCCACCCGCAAATCCACTCTGAAGTAATCTATAATGCCAATTCTCTGTTCCCTTTCAAATACCTCAAGAGTCACTTCTTTGCGATGCCTATGGTGAACAGGAAACTGATAATTGCTTGACATGTGGCCTATAGGGATTAATAAAAGTCTTGTTTATTTGCATCGTTTAAAAAAGATAACTCAGAACTTACAACAATGCTAGTCTGCATAGTCCTGTGTTCCTGTTACCCTCATTGTCCATACCCCTTCCTCTCTGTTGTTTGTTATACCCACCAATGGTGTCTTGGTGGGTATAATGGTGTTATACCCACCAATGGTGTCTGAATTTAGACTGTATGTTCTTTGGAGCAAGCGCTGACTTTTAGTATGTTTGCACAGCGTCCAGAACAATGGGGCCCTAATTCTGGCTGGAAATTGCTTTAATAAGAAAATATTTGCACCTTCTGCACTCATTGGAGCCACTGTGTCTGAGGGACACAGAGATGGAAGAGGCAGCAATGCTACTTTACCCTCTGCCATGGAAAGAGAGCTTTAAAGTCCAGCCAGAGCTCCATAGGACTGTTGCCAGCCAAGGCTGCTTGGGGGAGGTGAACTGGATCAGTGCATGTCCCATGTGTCCCCCTTCCCACCCACTGTTTGTGAGTGGCTTGCACTGCTGCATGTCCAACCCAGGTGAACTTTCCACTTGTGAAATTTACCCCTTGTCTTTATGGCCATTCACTCAGCTCCAAACTCACAAGTGTTCTGGTTAGAACTAGGGCTATTCTGCACTGCAGAATGAGCCCAGGGTTAGTAGAAATTGAGTTATCAGACCCTGCTGTGTTTGTTAACCTAGGGCTTGAGCGTCTACACTTATTTGTAACACGTTTGTTAGGAATTGTTGAACCCTGGGCCCCAATCTGGGGACCCAGCATCTACACTGCATTATGTGGGCCCAATATCCCAGATTTCCTAGAACCCTCCCAAAATGAGGCCACTTCAGCCCTTTTTTGTGGTGCAGTGTGGGAAAACTTGACTGTCCAGAGGACAAAGAAAGTCAACCCATGGGATTGTGGGATACTTTTGGCAGCCTCCCAGAGCACAAGTCTAGTGGGGCTGTGTCTACACTGCAAAGTAATAGAACTTGACTCAGTAAGGCTAGGTCCCAGTTTGACTCAGATTCGGATTCTCTGCCCGTAGGGGCTGGGGGTCTTGGTATCCTGGGTCCAAGCCCTGCATTAGCATGATTACTGTATAGAGGGAAGGGGGGACTAGGCTTGAGCCTGAGTTTGTACCCTGGTCTTAGATTGCAGTGAAGACATACCCTAGGTGTCCTGAGTCCTGACAAGAATGTGCTTCCTTTTATTCATCCCTGTGATGGGATCCCCGGGGTCTAGTGTTCCCCCTTAACTCTCCAGCCTGGGCTGTCTCTCACAATGTTTTGCTAGTGACAGGCAGCAAACCCATCCGGGCGCTGTGATCACTCAGCACAACCGCATGTGGAGCCCCACACCCAACTAGATTGCATGAATGCTCCCAGAACCACTTATGAATCACACAGAGAAAGGCACCAGTCAAATCCCGCCCCCCCCAGCCAGCTCCCAACCTTGTACCTCAGGAATATACTGTCTTGCACTGCCCAAGACCCTTTCTTGAGCAATGCAAGTTTATTAATTGGTTCACCACTTCATCAATGGAAAGTAGATATTCACCAGCCTTTGTAGATTTACCAAGCCCTTCAGGCAAACTAACTGGTAAAGATAGAGTAAAACAAGTTTATTGATTACAAAAGATAGATTTTAAGTGATTATAAGTCAGAGTGGTTACCAATATAAAATAAAATATAAGCACACCATCTAAACTTTCAACCCCATTAAACTGGGCAACATCTAGATTAAGCAGTTTTTTCTTACCACACTGGATACTGCAGTTCATAGTACACAGGTTTCACCCTTTAAACCTGGGCCATTCTCCTGTGTTTGGGTCTTCAGTCTTCTGAGTGTCCTTGTTGCTTGCAGCATAGGCGGGGGAAGGAGAAAAGGCCAAGCCTGGGGCCCCTGTGTTCTGTTTTATACATCCTTAGTCCCATGTGCTTGGAGAACACAAGTCCAGGCATGTCTGGTGGACATTGCTGAGTCACAGGGTGAAGCAATACCCTGGTGTGTCTCCTGCGAGTGAGTCATTGAAATGTAACTCCTGTGGTGGACAATGGTTGGACAATGGATATCTGCTCAGCACCCACCTGGGTGTTGCTTATCTCTTCCCTTGTCATTGTCACTGGAGAGCTAGTATCTGGGCACTTCTCAAACCCACAGCATATTTTAGTGTAAACCATACAACACAATTCTTATAATTGTATATGCATTAATGATACACCTATTTAGATGGAACAATGGCTTTCAGCAGATCATCACCGATCCCATGATACCTCACACGGCATGCTTTATATGCAATACCACAATTATACGTACATGAGGAATATGGGAGTTATAGGGCACTCCCCCAAGGTATAGAATGTCACAATCCCCAAATAGCACCTTATTAACTCTCTCTCTCTCTCTGCATTATCTTTCCCCTCAGACAACTGCAAGAGTGCTTTTAATCCCTTAATTATATATTACCTAATATCCCCTATTACACTGAGAGCAAATGTGCCAGTGTATGCCTAGCAACTGCCAGAGCTCAATTTCTATTTATAACACAGCACATAACCTTGGCTCTATCTGGCATGTCTTGGCAGAGAAAACACCAGCCATCGGCTGATGGTGACATTTTCCTTGTCACAGGGTGCAGATGTTTACTTGCTACGAGGAGGTCTCATAGTTGGCATGTCCCAGATGCTTTGAACTCATTGATCATTTGCTTGGATTTCAGTGAAATGGTCTGAAAAGGGACACAGGCCCATGGCATGGAAGCAGAAGATTAGGAAACAGCTTCAGCGGCTGCCCAAAGGAGCGAAGGTTAGAAATGACACTCCAGAACTGGCATGGTATTTCCCACAGTCTGCTGCTGCATGATATGACTGAGCTTCCATGCACAGTCTGGTTCTAGGAGTAATACTAATCAAAATACTTAGTACTTATCCTCTGCAAGGTGCTTGTATAGATGCTCACAACTCTCTGGTGAGAGAGACACGGCAAGGAAATGGGGGGAAAGGTGTGAGGGGCGACATTTCAGTGTAAAGGAACAAAATCATTTTTGTCTTAATTTTCAGTAGAAAATTTGTCTTGCTATCAAAAAAAGGAATTTTTTCAGCTGAAGATTTTGGTTTTCTTGTTGTTTTTTCAATGAAAAGGCAGACCCTTTGTAAAAACTTTCATTTCATCAAAACCCCAACGTTTTCATCAAAAAATAATTTTGACAGAAAATTTTAACTAGCTCTAGTACTATTTCTGTTACACAGGTAGGGAAAGTAAGGCCCAAGATGGCTTGGTGACTTGCCCAAGGCTACCCAGCAAGTCAGTGGAAGATCCAAAATTAGAATTCAGTATCTAGTTCCCAGTCCCATGGTCATCCTGCTGACAACCTGAGATGGGGCAGAGTAATCACCACTTCACTGTACTTGCAGTCATTTACTGTAGGACCCTTTTTGTATTCTTGTCATAGTTAATGGTTTTATTGGAAAATTTTATAGAAAAAATATTGAGCACATCTGCCAGGAATTAAAAGCATGAATATCAGTTTACAAAGTCTAAAGTCTCCAACAGGTGAACAGGACCCATGTTTATGAATATAATCCCATATCTATAGATGGCACAGCACCTAAACCATTTCAGTGCCCTGCCCCTGAAAAAGAAACACATTAAAACAGAAAGTGGGGAGAATGGGTCCTTCATTAGTAAAATAAAATATTGGCTTCTATACAGCCTGACAGCACCTCAGACTGTAATATCCTATTATTATTGTGTTATTATAGACCAGGCCATCATCCAGACTTATTATCCAGATAAAACCATTGTAAATTCTCTGCTGTGGCTGGCAAGATGCTCCCTGAATAGTTGGCTTCCTCACTGAGCTATTCCAGCTGCCACTGTGGAGCCTATGGTTGAATGTAGAGCCCTCTGGCTGACACCATATAGTCTATGGCAGTGGAGAAGCTGCCCCCACACAGATCTTTCTTCTGGACAAAGCTCTGTTGTCAAAGTCTCAGCTGTGGAGAGAGCAGAAAACTAGCATAAAGAGACTCTGATTTGACTTAATATTTTGTTTTGCTGGCGGGGGGAAGCGGGGGAAGGGAATGCCCCACTGGTAGAAATGCCTCTGGCAAAAACCCCTCTATAACACTCTCTCAAAATGCAACAGTTGTGGTGCTCCCCCAACGCCAAGCTGCTTGCTCCAAAGAACACTTAGGGCTTGGCTACACTTGCGAGTTACAGCGCATTAAAGGAGCCCCGGGTGCACTGGCTCACTACACATCCACACTGGCAAGGCACGTAGAGCACTCTGACTCCACGGCTAGAGCGCTCCTGGTACTCCACCTCAGTGAGTAGAATAACGTTTGATGCGCCCCCGCTGGAGCGCCCCAGCATCAGTGTGAATGAGGTGTTGCATTACTGCGCTCTGATCAGCCTCCGGAAACATCCCATAATCCCCTTAAGTCAAGTGGCCACTCTTGTCATTGTTTTGGATATGCCCTTTGAAAGCTCAGTTTGACAGCCGGCATGCTTATCTGCTCCAAGACAAAGCAACCATTACTGTGGAATGCTGTGTGTGAGAGAGAGAGTGAGGCAGGGAAGTCTGCTGCTGTCTGAACTTACAAGACAGCATGCTGACATGCTCTCAGCCCCCCAAAAACCCACTCTCCCTACCCCCACATATACACAACACACTCTTGTCACACTCCACCCCACCTACCATTTGAAAAGCAGGTTGCAGCCACTTGCATGCTGGGATAGCTACCACAATGCACTGCTCTCTGTGGCTGTTGCAAGAGCTGCTAATGTGGCCAGGCCAGTGCGCTGTCAGCGTGGACAGACTACAGCGCTTTCCCTACTGCGCTCTACGAAGGCTGATTTAACACAAAGCACTCTACATCTGCAAGTGTAGCCATGCCCTTAGAAAACCAAGTGAGGGCTCAGAGTTTGAGACTAATATGGACAAGTTGATTCCTGGTATCACTCTATTGATCTCAGTGGAATGTCAGCAGGAATGCAATTGCCTATGGTGTCTGTAGGAAGATGAAGATTTAATTACCTTTCTCAAAAAGTACCTACCAGAAATTCTACACTTTGACACTACAGAAAATCCCACAGTGGCAGAATGTGCTCTGGACCTTTTCAGAACATGTCAAAGATTGAAGAAATGAAAGGTCAGCTCCAATGGAAGGCAGGTCTGCTTGCGCCAGGCATTAATTTGCCCCTACAAGCATATCCTGCAGCAGAGATTGGTGCTCTTCTTTGTTCCAGACTTGTGGCTAAGAACTCAAGTTAAATGGCCTGCTGGGGTACCAATAAAGTAAGGATTTGTTAAAATGAACAAAGAAAGAGCAATACTCATGGAATTAGAGGCAGGGTAAGTAACACATTTGATGACTTCAAGTCAGAGCCCAAATTTGTTTGCTGTTTGCCCTTATTCAGCAAATGTTTTGTGCAGTTGTATTTCAGCCAGTGGATCGCTCCCAAAATATTTTCTGCAAATAGTGCTATGATTTTCTGCTGTTTGGTCATCTCACTCAAAATGAATTATTTATAGTCTCCTCCAGGAAAATAATCATGTACCTAACTTTAAGCACATGAGTGGGACTATTTATATGCTTAAAGGTAGGCATGTGTTTAAGTGCTTTTCTGCACTGGGGATTAAATTTGCAGACTGCATGGCTAACATTTATAAACAGGAGGTAGACCTGAATAACATTGGCATTTGATCCTCCCGGCTGGGGACAGGAGAAATCGCTCCAGGTCACAGAACAACAGAGACCAATAAATGCATTTGTGGGTTGTTCCTGCTCTTATTCAAATCAAAGGAAAAATGCCGTCTGATGAGGTGCACTCCCCACACCCACTCTGAAAGAGTTGAATTAGGCCAAGTGGACCCAATCAACCAAGTAAGCCACAAACAGGAGAGATTTAGGCTGTGTGGAGGATGCTAATTAGAAGGAAGCTCACCTATGGGGAACAGGTGGACCTGGCAACAGTGGCAGGAAGCAAGTAAGCAAGCAAGCTTGTAGTCTCTTTCCCAGAGTTAAGGGAGAAGGAAGGGTTTACTTAGCAGGCCTAAGAGACAGGGGTCTGACCAGGAAGGCTGATGACAGACAAGCTTAAAGAAGCATGGTAGGAAGTAGTCCAGGGAAAAGAGCAGTAGGGTTGGTGAAGTCCAAGACCTTAACTCCTTGCTAATGGAACCCACATTAGAGGTTGGGCCTGGGTTCCCCTACTATCTACTGCAGAATGGTGTTGCTAGGAGCCATGGGAACATTGCCTGAGTCACTGTAGGAGTGACATAGTCAGGGCAGCAGGTGTGAGGACTGCCTGATGCTACTAGTACAGAAGGATTTTGAAAGATTCCCCCAGGAGGGGAACATCATAGTGTGACCTAGCTGGAGGACTGAGTCGCAAAGCTTCTGTTCTGGGATTCCATGAACAGGAGGAGAGCTGCAATGGCAGATGAAAAGGGGATGCTGAGCTAGGCGAAACTAATCCCCCAGAAATGCCAGAAGAAGGCACCGCCCAGCAGTGAGCTGAATGTGCCATGACACACCCATTCACTCTTATGGTATAGGATCAAACCCTGGGGGTATTGTAGATGGGGTGAGACATTATGCTTATTAACATAGTACTAACACCCTTTTTCCCAAACCTATGGCCAGAGCCCTTGCACTGCAGACATTCATCAAATTAATTGAATAAGAAGGTGAGTGTCCCCTTCACAGACCCAACTGCTCACTTACTTACATGCATAAAATAATTGCATATGAATTGGACAGGAGAAACTTGTGTGTGAAATCAGCAAAAAGAAGAAACCTTATGAAGTAAATAGTGCTTTCCCATGCTAACTGCCCAGTCAACGTGGCACCAAGCCTATGATCTGTCTATGAATCAAGGAATGAAATAGAAAAGTTAAAAGATCACACTGAGAGCTCCCAGCAGTGTGACTGTTTATGTGCAACAAAAAGACTAAATAAATACAAAGAGATGGGTAGAAAAAAGTTGCACCAGCAATTTTTATCTATTTGTTTTTTATACAAATAATCTCTCATGGAGCTTTAGCTCCACTTACTGGTTGTAAATTAAAATCCTGCAAACACGCAAAAGGCAGGTCTCAGGTACTTTTAACAGCTGGTTAACTGGCTTGATTCTGATCTCATGGTCTATTGGAGATACCCTGATCTACACCAGTGTAGGTGAGATCAGAGGGCCATATTCAGCAGTCAGCATATATCACCATGCCCCAGTTACTGAGCACAGTGAGGAGCATGCACACAACCGAGCAGGAGTCCGTAGCCTGGATGATGCTCTGTACCTACCTAAGCACCACTGCAGAGCAAATCCACATGTGCCATGCTACACATGGTACCAGAGAAGCCAAATGAGTGTGTCTAGGGATATGACATGGGTGTGGCAAGGCAGGGTGTGTGTAGCAATGATTCAGGAGGCAGGGCAAGCATGCATAAGGACTCTGAAAGCGGAAATTTCTTACTCCTGATCCATCCAGATATGGATACTCAGCACAGATACTTAGGAAAACTGGAGACCCCAGTCAGAAAATGAAATAGTACATGTCAGGTTAGGCAAGAGCTGCCTACCCCTAGTTAACCCATATACCATAGCTGACTGCAGGCCCACCGTGGTAATAAGCAATGTTGGTCTGCCAGCCAAACTCAAACCAGATGGCCTGGACTTGCACTATGCATCAGCCATATCCCAGCATGATAGAGAACATAGGAAGTGTACGCACACACAGAAATTGGTGGATATGGCCTAGGTGGCTTGAGAGAAGCTTACCCACAGAGATAAAACAAGTCCACAGGGAGAAGTAAGGAGGGCAAGAATACACTAACATAAAGGGTTTCCTAGTGCTCCATGCTAGCAATATTGCACTGTCCCAATTAAATGGCTCTGTACATTGATGCGCAGAAACACAAAAATCCCCCACCATAGCCAGAAGACAAGACCTGGTGAGCTTACCATCCCACATAGGACAAGGGCAGTAGCAAACAAACCCCATGTCTCCCATGACATTGGGCCATCCTTGAGGATCCTGATCAATGGAAACTGGGTGCTCAGCTAACCCACTGCTTGGTGGTGGGTACATTTGCTGGACATGTGCATTGCCCTGTAGCAATCCACTTGCTTAGGCTCTCACTCCTTGTGCCCAGCAATGGCATGCAAGGGGTCATGAGGGTATCTGTAGATGCCCAAGTGAAGGGAGGGACTGTCTGGTCCCACCACCCTTTCCCCTGCATGTCTAAAATAAGATCTCACTATAACCAGCTGTAGCAGACCAGCAAGTGCTGCAGCAGCAGCAGCAGCTCGCATTTGCATCCTTTCCAGGGGGGCTGGAACAATTTGTATAGTGGAGGGGGGGGAGCTGAGAGCCATTGAACCAAACTGTAAACCCTGGATAGAATGGAACCCACTTCAAGCCAGGGAGTGTGGCCGCACCTATGATCCTTCCCATTAAACTGGCCATCCTGCTGTGACACTTGAACCCATTTTTCTAGTTTAGAAAAGCCCAAAGGCACAATGCATAATAATGCAATTACGGGGGATTTTCTTAGAAAGGATACTTCACAGATTAATCATAGATTTCAGTAACTGCTTATTTAACATACCATATGTATTTTCATCTCACTATTGCAGCCTCTGTATCTTTAGACATGGAACTGAAAGGCCTCATGCCAGGCATTTATTGTCATCGAATAAGATTTATAAATCACTTTCTTACCTGCAGACTCTCAGGACTAGTCCCTTCTAAATGCAGGAGAATGTCTATGGTTTGCTGAGGAAATGTGGCATGAACACATTTTATGAAGCTGGAGAGAGTGCACCCTCACCGCCGCCCCGTCCTCAAACCTGAGAGAGGCAGTTGTGCATGTGCATTTTACTGGTTGATTCTAAAAGCTGATTTAGTGCTGGTGAAACACGCTGGATTGCACAAAGGCAGCAGAGCCTGATGGCCTCTAACCACAGAACAAATATTACATGGCATAGGTGCCGGTACTGGGATGCTGGGAGTGCTGCCGGGTTACACTGTCACACCTCCTGACTTGAAGCGGTTTCTATCATATTCAGAGTTTACAGTTGGTTCAATGGCGCTCAGCACCCCACTGTACAAATTGTTCCAGCCCCCCTGTACAGGGGCAATGCCAGTGCAGGCTTCCTACCCATAATGACCCCTGCCAACATACATCAGCACTCACCTGGAAAAAGGAGAAGAGAGTTGAATATCTGGTCTTCCTCTTGTGGTTGTCAATAAGGCACCACATGTGATGCTTTGTAGGTTTTGAAAAACACTTCAACTAGTTGGTCTAACTGGCTTTCCCTTTAATTTCTAATGTTGTCTCCATGCACTAGGTGAAGGCTTTTCACACTCTTATTCAAGAGCTCTTTCCCCAGAGTTAGTTAAACGCTCGGTACAAAGTTTGTATGTCTGGTAAGTTAGTAATGGCTTTCATTTGCAATGCTCTATAGCAGTTGTTCGCAGCCAGGGGTCTGGGGCCTCCTGGAGGGCCGCAAGCAGGTTTCAGGGGGTCCTCCAAGCATGGTCAGCATGGGGCCCAGGGGAGAAAGCCGAAGCCCCAGCGCATGGGTTTGAAGCCTGGGGCCCTGAGCCCTGTCACCCGGGGCTGAAACAGAAGCCTGAGCAATGTAGCTTCATGGGGGCCCCAGGCAATTGCCCTGCTTGCTACCGCCTAACACCTGCCCTGGCTTTTATATGCAGAAAACCAGTTATTGTGGCACAGGTGGGCCATGGAGATTTATAGCATGTTGGGGGGGGGCTCAGAAAGAAAAAGGTTGAAAACCCCGGCTCTATGGCATTATCGGCTGCATTTCTAGCACAGCTCTAGCCTGTCCCTCAAAATGAGGCAGCTATCATTTTAAACTCAAACTCTACTAGGTCCCAATACAGCTGCTGCCTCACTATTTATCACTATAAATTGCTGAATCTTAAAAGTAGAGTTATAGAAAATTTGATTCAGGTTCAAAATATTAATCCCTGTGTCGTTGTAAATTTCCTTTACCATTATTTATTGTTGTGTCCTTCATTTGGGGTCTGTCTTTCCAAAGTTGAAGGGATGCAAATTGCACATTTAAATAATGTATGCACATAGGTCCCATCCAGCTCTGTCTTTCTATGATTGTCAGTGACTGATTGGCACATGCATTTGCTACGGTTATACTTACAAATTAGGTGTCTGTCTGGTTGTTTACAGATGCAAGTACCTGATATTCATATGCAATTGCAGTCATTGTGCACACTGGGCCCATTGCACACACTGATTAAATGGGTGAAACTCCATTGGGGTAAGTGGACCTGCATCCATTTGCACCAGCAGAGAATTTGGTCCACTTTTTGCATGACTTAATTTCTTTTTAAATCAGAACATTGGTGTTTTGTCCATCATTTTAAAGGCTTGTGTCATGGGTGGAGAGGGGGACTGAGATCAGTACTCTCAGAATTGCAGAAATGAGAATTTAAGCATTATTTGTTTATTTGTTACTGTAAACACCTATGAGCTCTAGTCATAGACCAGGACCCCATTGTGCTAGGTGCTGTACAAACACAGAAGAAAAAGGTTCCTTAATGCAAGGAACAGATACTTTTGATCATCATGTCTTCCCTATATACCCCAATTCCCAGGGGCCAATGGAAAACCCCACCAATCAGCATAAGTGAGAAGCAAACCCCTCAGTCCCAAGGGGGACTAATTTGAGGAATGTAAAATTGAATGCACAGTGCAGACTAGTCACTAAGGATGAATTTCATCCCCATGCAGATGTCCATTCTAAGCACTATGTGCGACTTAAGACCCACTAAAACTTTTTTTTAAAAGTCTAATTGGAAATTATTTCTGTGGTTATGGGGAGATATTTTTGTGTTGGGGGGGGTTGCGTGTGTGACACTTTTGGAGGGGATACACAGCTTCATGTAAAAACTTTTACAGTTACAGGCATGCCAATTAGAGCCAATCTAACTTAAATAACCTGCCTTGGCATTAAAATGACTAGTAGCACTTGCCCATGCTGATAAGATGGAGATTTTGCTGATCATGGGGGATCTCATACTTTCATGGTTTCGCATGTAGGGTGCAATTTGGCCCCTGTGCACAGAGTCAGCTTAAGGCCTACGTACCACTGAAGTCCCACTTACCTAAATGTTCATAATGGAGCTTCAGTGATGCACAGGCTTTATGCTGACCCTTTGCACTGGGGTGAATTCACCTAGAAAACTAAACTCCACTATATGTGTATCTCCATAAGGTGGGTGGGGGAGAAACCTTTTAAAAAATGAAGAACGCTTGTTTGCCCAGAAACATCCAGCTATTTAATATAAATCCTCAAGAAGGAAATGCAATAATCTACAATACTGCACTGCTGTATAACCTAAAATATACAATAAAAAAGTCACTTCCCCTGCTGTGAGACACAATCATTAACTCCTGATCTTTAGAGCAGCCAAGTCTTTCAAGGGATACTTATGTGAGATTCTGTACTTTAATATTGACTTTCAAATGAAATGGCTCTGGACAGAGTGCAAAAGGAAAGCACTTCCTACTTCATTAAGCATGAAAGCTTCAGAGTGCCACACAATTGATTTTTGGTTTGTTGTTGTTGAGGGGGGGGAGAGGTTGTTTTTTTCAAACTGCATAATTAAAGATAAAGCGCACTGAGGCAGCAAGAAGTTACCCATCGCTTTCTGTGGGACTTATCTTCAAATGTTTGGAGTATGCAATGAAATTACTAATACCCACGATTTCTCATTTTCCCTTTTCCCCATCTTTACAGATTCCTCATGCCCCTAAGGAGATGTGCACTTCTGAGGATAATGTAAAATTCCACTCATGATGGGACAAATAAGTCGGAGGAACTTTAGGTTCAAGACCAATGGATTCACTGGATCTATTGCTTTGGTGATTGCAATTATCACATCAGTATTTGCCAACAGACACCACACCCTAAGCCTAGGGAGAAACTGATGTTTCAAAATACCACTCTGTTAATAGTTGGAAATTGCTGACTATTTAATGGCCAACACTGTGCCTCTGAAGCACTGAGAGTTGCCATCTTGGATGTCATTTAATGAAGAGTGACTTTCCAGGCGTTAAGCAGCAATGCTGAAAATGAAGTCAAAGCTCTAGAAACTAAAAGCTCGCTAAATATAAACAGTCTGAAAAAGCATCAAGCATCAATTATGGTTGTATAATTACCCTTACCTTTTCCCAGGTAAAGGTAATTATACAACCATGGCCAACGGCCAAAAAAATCCTTTAAATTATGTAGGTCACCTGTTCTTTTAAAGTGAGAAGCAAGAGAGTGAGATGGACTGAGGGGGGAGTGAATTCCAAAACCTATGGCCCAGCAAAGCCAAGGCACAATCATTCAGGATGAAACCCCCTGTTCAGAGGCACAGCAAAAGTCCTAAGCACTATTTAAGTCTATTTAATCCCTACACTGAGGACTTGAGTGTTGAACAGGTCTTGTACTGGCCCTCTCCACAGAGGGTGCATTTCCACCCTTACTGTCTTGAGGCATAATTGTGGGAATCTTAAATAATGAATGGCGTCTGAGCACAAATAATCCATCAGACCAAGGCTGATGGGGGAAGTCTTGAATATAGCCAGGATCTGCACAGTTAAAGGTTTTTAAAATCAACAGATCCATCCTAACATTTAGAAAGCAGCAGTTTGGAGTGTGATATGAACATTATAGATGTCTTTGATTCAATGTGCCTGAGGAAAAGTCTGATATTAGGGAGGGGAATATCAGAGATATGATACCTGGAGCTCCAACCCATCTCTATTCTCTAGATAGAGGGAGAAAATTACAAAACAGTTCTCAGGAAGTGGTGATAGAGTGGTCCTTTACAAGGGGCACCTATGAAAAGGGCATGGAGAACTCCCAATGCCGCATTCTACCCACTTGATGCTCTTTACCAGAGACGGAAATAGAATGCAAGAGTCCTAACAGGGCCGGCATTATGGGCAAGCAATCGGGAGGGGGTCACCATGGACACCAACTTAGAGGGCACCAAATCAGTCTGTTGTTCTTTTCGTTTTGCTCAGTTGTTCACAGGGCACTGAAAACACTTTCTGCCCTGGGCAATGAAACACCTAGGGCTGGGGTCCTGACTTCCTGTTTCCCTTAGCCTTACTTTTAGACCATTCTCCCCATCAGAGCGAGGAATAGAACCTAGGAGTCCAGACTCTCAGTCCTGTGCTCTAACCATTAGATAAAAATTCTCCCTCACATGTTATATAAATGAGGAAGAAACTGTATTAGATTTAATTTCAAAATCCTCTTAATGAGGACCACTTAAAAGCACCACAGTTTATGAAAGCAGAATGCTGCTGTCTGGGTTACTTCCACTAATAAGGATGTGCATAAATGTCCCATTCTGCACAAGGATACTTCACTAAACCAGTATGTCTCTAGGGATTTCTGCAGACCACATACACAAGACAGCCTCACACCAAATAAGAGACGGCGGGCATGGTAGGGACTGACTGCAGCCTTGGCCACAAAGATTGAATCATTTTTTTTAAATATTTCATTGTCTCCAGAAAGTATCTCTCTCAAGCACCTGTTAAAAAATGGAACTAATTGAAATAATGGAAATATTAGATATGCTTAGATGAGCCTGGGTCAAGCTAAAGACCCATGTAACTCAGCAGGTATGGACTTATCTATGTTTCTCTCCTGGTAATGTCATTACACACAGCTTTAGCCTGGAGACCTGCCTCACACTGCAGCCATACAGCTGTAGGGGGGTGGGATAGCTCAGTGGTTTGAGCATTGGCCTGCTAAACTCAGGGTTGTGAGTTCAATCCTTGAAGGGGCCGCTTGGGGATCTGGGGCAAAAATTTGTCTGGGGATTGGTCCTGCTTTGAGCAGGGGGGTTGGACTAGATGACCTCCTGAGGTCCCTTCCAACCCTGATATTCTATGATTCATACAGCAGCATCACAAGTAATTTGGGTACTGGCTGCACATGGAGGACCTCTTCATTAGTTCTTAACCACAGGCATTTGTATAGTTGTTGCTACTGCAGGCTTAGATCTGGAAGCCAAAAGCAGACTTGTTTAAATTCACTCCTATGCAGAAAGGCAACACAAGGCCTAGGCACCAATTAAGTCTCACTTTAGACCTTAGGTGTCTCAGGCTGTCCATCCACACCAGTGCTCTTGCCGGTGAAACTTATGTCTGTCAGGGGTGTGACCAACCAAAGTTTTGCCAACAGAAGTGCTAGTGTAGACCAAGCCTTACTCTTCCCTACTGTTTCCTGTCATCCTTTTGAACTGCTCAGTGTAATAAACAGATTGACAGTTTATTAAATTTGAAATAATTTTAGATATATAATTGTATTTTAGACCATATTTGGATATTTCCATTTTTAGCCTTTTAACTCAGATGATATGTTCATTACTCAGTCCTTTTCCTGGTTATACCTTGATACTTCAGCTGAACGATATAATAGTGTCAATGATGGGCACATACACACGTCTCATATTTCAGCACCATAGACAGGTCTAGGACAACTTCTGCTGTTTGTATAATCTATCTAGTAGCAATAGCAGGAGATCGGGAATCAGGACTTGTAGGTTCTATTCCCAGTTCCGCCACTGACTCACCGTATGATCTTGGGCAAATCACGGGCAAGTTCAGAGCATGGTGGTTACCTGCAAACAAGCTGCTACCTTTCATTTCCACGTAGGTAGATCCACACTGTGAACCTCACAGCCAGCCTTCATTGCCTGTATAAGGCTCAGTTTGATCTTGTCGGTACAAGGCATGCTATGTGCAACTTCCAAATGAGACAACCTCAGCACTGCTCCTACCAAGGCAAGACTTCATTTTGGTTCACATGACAGAATTTCTGTCTAAGGGTGAAAGGGTCCCAAGTTTCAACTGTGGTAATATGCAAGAGGCACACATGTTATGGGGATGTCGCAGACTGGTTGACACATACAGCTGACAGAAATAGAGGTGCATTGTGCTGCCATGCAAGAGACTCTGGTTTAGTAATGGAAAATAGATCCTCCTAGTTGCTCGCTCATCTAATCTGCGGACTACCGTCCAGCGTGCAAGGGTTGCCGAATGCAGCAGCGAAAGCATTCTTATTTCCCAAACTCATGCTCAGTTTATTTGGCAGGCTGAGGAAATTATCGAAGTTTGTAAGAACAAATGTGCATATATTGCATGGTACAATTCACAGCCCTTTCCTCTGCTGCCTTTGTCTAGCACAGGACTTCTGAAATAATTCATTTCCCTTAAAGACAATGAAGTAACAGAAAGTATTTGTAGGTTTTCTTTGAAGGTGAAATTGAAAACAGAGTGGGTTTTGCTCCCACATGAACCAAACTTCATCAGGAGGAAAGAAAATGTCTAGTCCACTAAATGTCATGGTATTCCAGCCTATGGAGGAAATTACTTACTGGTTTCCCAGATCACAAAAAAACAGAGGGAAAGAGATGGACAGAGAGTGAAGTAAGAGCAAAAGAGATTAAATAGAACAAGAAAGTGAAATTCATGAGCCCTCTCAGCAGGCTGCCACATAACATCTCATTACTGAAATGGATCAGCTGACGTAATGCTGTAACATTAATGACTGGAGAAGAGAAGCACAGAAGCCATTTCACTATCTGTGACTATTGCAGTAAATCAAATCTTTATGCTGTGTCTTTTGTCAGTCTTTTTTTTTTTTTTTTTTAGACTGACTCAAAGCAGAGTCAGGATGTTCCTGAAAAACCAATATGAGGCAAGCAAGCTGTTGGGGACAGACCTATTCTTTGCTAGTCCAACTATGTTATTTATAGTACAGTAACTCCTCACTTAAAGTCATCCCAGTTAATGTTGTTTAGTTGTTACGTTGTTGATCAATTAGAGAACATGCTCGTTTAAAGTTGCGCAATGTTCCATTATAACGTTGTTTGGCAGCCGCCTACTTTGTCCACTGCTTGCAGAAAGAGCAGCCTGTTGGAGCTAGCTGGTGGGGGCTTGGAACCAGGGTGGACCAGCAGCCCCCCTATCAGCTCCCCCTATCAGCACCCTGCTCCCCTAAGTTCCCTGTGCAGCAGCCGCCCAGCAGGCTATCAATTGCTGGGCAGTTCAGCTGTCCTTCCCCGCACTGCCATGTGTTGCTCCTGGCCTCTGCCTTGGAGCTGCTCCTGGGAGCCTCCTGCTTGCTGTGCTAATGGGGTAAGTGGGATGCAAGAGCAGGGGACTAATGTCAGGGTGTCCCCCTCTCCTCTGCTCCTGCACCCCATTCACCCCATCTCCATAGAGCAGGGGGGGACATGGGAGGGAGCTTGCTGGCAGCAGCTGCTGTCTCAACTTGCTGAGCTATTTAAAAAGGCAATGTGCTTAGAGTGGGGTCAGTGTAGTTAAAGGGGCAATGTGCATCTCTCTCTCACACACAGGGTATGTGTTTCTGTCTCTGTCTGCCATGCGGTCTCCCCTCCCACCATTCATGCTGCCTTGTAGAGTGTGAGGCTACATTAACAACAGTGGGTTAACCTTTGAGGGCTCAGTCGAATGCTAGTTCCTCATTTAGCAGTAAGGCATTACCTGGGAAATATCCCACCCTCTTCCACCCTCTGACTTCACCACCTCAACCAAGCTTCACAATCATCATTGCTGTATAGTCTTTTGTCTGGTGAAAAAAATGTCCTTGGAACATAACCTCCCCTATTTGCATTAAGTCTTTTGAGGAAATTGGATTTGTTTAACCTCGTTTCACTTAAAGTCGCATTTTTCAGAACATAACTACAACGTTAAGTGAGGAGTTACTGTATAATTCTCCTTGGGGTTTTACCTTGTGTTGTTTAACGTGCTGGTGGCAATGGGGATGGGCAGGGAGGTTCTCTTGCGGCAAACACATTAAGAGCCCCTTTGTCTTTAATTTCATGCCCAGCTGGTGAAATCACAGATTATGTGTGTTCACTATCAAAATGAAAGATATGCCTTGGTCAGTATGGAGCCTACACTTGATATAAATAAATCTCTCTTCTCATGATTCCTAATTCAGTGCAATCCCTCAGTTTCCTGTTTTCTCCAATATTATCATTATTGCTGATATTAATGAATCAGGTTTATCATCATAAAATAGTGAACCACACACTAAAAGAATCACACAGAGTACACATTTCATGTGTCCTACCACTCGTGGGCCAGAGTGAGTGCCCATCTTCTACCAGTGCAACCAAGCCTTCAACTGTCCAGAAGCAGAAAAACTCAGACTTCTTCCTTTAGCCACGCTCCTTGGGCACAGGGTTATGCAAATATATTCATGCCATTCTGCTAATATTGTATATCCTGGTGCTCCTTCTGCAGCAATTAGCCAACAACTGCTGTTTCCAGAGCTTTGCACATCTCTGATGACACTAACAAGGCAATAAACCAAATGGAACTACCTTGGCTTCTGATGCATTAGAAACACGGTGCAGTCTGATCACCTGATTTCACACCTTTTCCACAGTGCTGTGTCTCACCTGGCTTGAATGGAGATGTTCCTTATTTACACTGGTATAAGTGAAAGGAGAATCAAGCCGAGCTGTCTGTAGGTGTGCTGGAGGGGAAAATACCAGAGGGTTTGCCAAATGGAGATGCATAAAATTTCTGCAAAGTAGTGTCTGGTGTTTGTTTATATATATATATATATATATACACACACACATACCACAAAAAGGACTGGGGGCACAGTCTCCTATAGGACATTTCTTTCACCAAATTTAAAAATGGTGCAAGGTGCATTAACCATTTCACTGAGGATTAACATACCAGATACACAATAGCAAAAGCACCAGCACTGGTGCCTCGTGTTCCTGCTGTTTCCCCTTTGAAGCACCTAGAGGAATGTTGGTACGTGAAAGAATGCTGCTGCTTTCTGCCAGAGGCCTGCCAGCAATTAAAGGGTTAATGCATCAGGCTCAGTACAGCTTGTCTTCAGGTAAAAAAATAACCACCAATTGAAGCCTACAGATTCTGTATTTCCTAATCACTTTGGCTAAGCTCCCCTGAGCTCTATTACAATTCTGCTGACTCTTTATATCACATTCCAGTTTACCTATACACATGCAAAGGGGACCCATGTGTCCTGCAAACATGGGATATTTGCAGTTCCATAAGCATATTAGAGATGGCTGGGCTTTCCATGCTAGGCTTGTTCAAATACATTGTCCATTTTGTAATTGACTGTCAGCTTGATTTACAATGGCAGCTGTGATGGGTTTGACGATTTCAATCCAAAAGGCTCTTTGAAATAAGCAAGGAAAAGTCAATCCAGTGAGGCAACTCAGTTTGCTAATATTATCAAAGAACGGGGAAGGACTTAAGAGGGACATAAAATGGACTCAGAACAGAAGCAGCCCAAAAGGAGGTAGTTTATAAAACAAATCACAACAGCAGTAGGAATTATGGAAGAGGAAGGAGGCAAAAAAAAAAAAAGACAGAGTCTGTTCAGGAAGTGGATGGAGCAGTTTAAGAAACAAACTAATGTACCTAATGTACTAAGGGCCTGATCCTTAGCATCCTAAGAAGATGCTGAGGGAAGATCTGCTCCATGTTTCTTGTTAGGGCTCTGGAATAGTTAGCTCCTTGTCCTTATTTTCAAGCCTCTGCCTAAATCACCTTCTGTCCTCACTTCCCTCTTCTTGAGATGAATGGAGACAGTCCAGCTGAAGTTATACCAAGCAGGGGAAAGAGCTATCTTCCAACTATTATTGCTAGAGCTGGTTGACAAATGGAAAATTTCACCACATTCTCTTGTAGCCATGGATTTGAAGGAAATAACATCGCCAATTGTCTTTATTGGACTTAAACTAACAGCCTTTGTTTAAGCTAATGCTCCTGGGACTTCCTATGAACTAGAACCATTTCCGTTTTTTATACAAGGAAATATTTGTGGAAGCTTTGGGGGTGTTTCTCAGGTCTAAAAAATAGCAATAAAAATGAAGCAGAGACAGCTATGGAATCTGTCTTAGATTTTATACAACTCCCCACATGCAGTTATTTAGAAAGAAGCAATCAACTTCTTTGTAAACTATTGTCCCAACAACTTCAGTAGGACTCCACATGCGCCCAGGAATCTTCCCACCTGGATCTGATTCCAGGATTGGGGCCTATGTCATTAGCCTTTAACCGTCAGCTTCCTTATCCCTCTATACGTAGCCAATTATTACAAACATCAGCTCTGTCTATTTCTATAGACTGATGCTAGAGATTGTGCTGTTTGTCTTGGGGCGCAAGGTGGAGCAGAACTTAGATTTTCATATTTTATACTGGATGCCATTTCTCCTTGGGGCGTAGAGTCTGGATCCTTTGGCTGATGCAGCAGAATGGCAGCATCTGTTGTGTATGCAGAGTGCTCGTGGTATTTTTAAGGCAATCTATTAATAAGACGCTTGAAATGAAGTAACTCCAGAAACAGACTTGGGTTAACTCCAAGTACTTTGCTACAAAACCTATTAGAACTGGATAGGTCGAACAATCAGTCACAGCAGCAGCAAGCAGCTGGTTGGTGCTAATACTTTATGCTTGCCAGCCTACGAATCTATGATGAGTCCAAGAAAGGCAAGTGATGTGGCTTGTGTTTAAGAACTGAATACAAATCCAGTCTGCAAAGCAAACAATATACCGGCAATTCTGTCCAATGGCTCACCATCAGGGGCAGCTCTAGCTTTTTTGCTGCCCCAAGCACGGCAGTCAGGCAGCCTTCGGCGGCATGCCTGAGGGAGGTCCGCCGTCCTGCGGCTTCGGCATACCCACCGCCAAATTGCAGCCAAATCCGCGGGACTGGCAGACCTCCCACAGGCATGCCGCCGAAGGCTGCCTGACTGCCACAGCGACCAGCAGGCCGCCCCCCATGGCTTGCCGCCCTCGGCACGCATTTGGAGTGCTGGTGCCTGAAGCCACCGCTGCTCAGCCTAGACAGGTAGAATGTAACTCCCGAACTTCTGTTCCAAAAACCCTGGCCTCTCCAGTGTGAACTGAAGGAGATTTCCCCTTTCACTAGCAGGAGGATTGATGCTCTGCTCCAGCCACTAAAGAGCAAGCACTTGAGAATGTCTGATTCCAGCCAGCAAATGCACATACATGTTAGCCAATCCAAGGTCCTTACTCCAAGCTCCTGAATTCCCTTGGTCCTTTATCTGGATATATTCTCCTTCATTCCCTGGAAAGGTTTAATCACTTTTCTATTTGAATCCCTTAACTCTGCTTCCTTCTGACTAAAGCAGGTTGGAAAGTTACTGTGTCTGTTTTTTAAATGAATTTTGTCATGGAAAAGTTTTTTCAGCCAGTATTTCTGAGAAATACTTTTTTCTGTTCTAATTTATGTTGAAAAAAAATTGTGGACCAAAAAAACTGGTGAAAATCTTACAACTAACAAACATTTTAACAGGAAACACTGGTGTTTTTTGATCAACTCTAATCTCTCTGTTTGCATCAGCTTCAAATTTGCTCTTCTCTTTTTTTCAGGGTTCTGCACCGTTCCACCCCACCTAGATTTCCATTCATTCCTCTCTACTCCCCATCACCCCCTTTGCTCTGAATTCCACTGAATTCTCCCTCACATCTCCTTCTCTGACCCTCATCTTCATGCCTTTTTCCTTTTTTCCCAATACAACCTCCTGTTTTTGAGGCTTCAGCCCAAATTATCCCCAGACACACTGAATCCATTCCCACTCCACTGTTATTACAAGAGCAGCTCCATTAAGCAACCATTTTCTTGTCATTCCCTTGAGTGGATTCACTTAAATAATTTAATTCTGGCTTTGAATATTATCACATACCCGCCAAAACCTAAGGGAACTTATTAAAATGCCTTTCTTCTGCCCTTCTTCCCAAGCAAGGAGGTAGGATGACCATATTAATTAGATCCCAAAGTCCCAACAATGTTCCCCGCAAGGGACTTAGGTATAAAATTCCCTCCACTTACAATCCCCCAGGAAATGGGTTTATTTATTTTGTTCTCTGTGGCATGCTTGGGATTGTTGGCTGAGGACTCTTAAATAGGAGAAAAAACTGTGCTGCACCTGTTTAATGCTGTTGAGGTAAATCTATTAGTTGATTTCCTCCTACTGTCTCATCAGAGCTATTTAATGGGGTAAGGAAGGCTGGAGGGATGTATTGATCAAGATTTGCAAAATAAACACAAGATGATCATGAAAGTTCTTAAACAGTCAATCTTGTCAGTTGTACAGTAATGATGGTCCTCAAGGCACTTGTATGGAATAGAATCATCCAATGGCAGACTCGAGAAGAGCACTCAGGAGTGATGGGGGGGGAGCACAAAAGTTCAGAGGCTTAAGCTAAATATAAGCACCTGACAATAAGGTGCTGATATAAGCTCCCTAAATTAACCAGTGCTCTTGAGTCTGAAAAATGGACTGGAAATCTCGTGAGAAGAGGATCAAACAAAGGTGCTTGTTTAATTTCCTGCTGGACCAGAAATCTTGAGAGAAGGGCCTCCTTCCTTGAAGAAGCTTGCATTACAGCTGTCTATGGTATATTGTTGTTTGAAAGAAGGTTGCAAACTCCAGGGCTGCCAAACCAGCATTCTTTGCCTGGCCGCAGTAACTGCAATTTTTTTAAAAACAAGCTTTATGAAAGCTTCATTGCGATGCTGATGGAAGAGAGTGGGGAGCTCTTTCTACTCAGTCCTTGCTCTCCTGGCAAATTCTGAGACAATGGGCTGAGCAAGTCTCCCAGAAAGAACAGAAAATACCAGCAAAAATTTCAAAGGGAAACCCAGGAAGAAAATGCAAGAGGGGAGGAGAGCAGATTTCTTTCTTACTGTTCAGGGGAGATGACGACAGTAAAGTTGATAAAAATCAAAAGGCCTCTCTGAATATCGGGAGCCTTTGAAATAACCTTTGAATTAATATTCTATTATCCCCATTTCACCAAAGGTTGTTACTTTTAGGTTAAAAGAATTTGACTGAAAGATATAAAAACCTTTGATCAATTTGATCAATGTGTGGCCCTCATAAATAGAGCAAGAAGGCTACTGAGGGTCAGATACTGGCCTCAGTTACACCAGTATAAATCCAGAGCTCTACTGGCATCAGAGTGGTTATTCTGGAAGTCTGGTGCCCTGGCTAAGGCTTGTGGCAACCTCATAGCTCATTTCAACATCTGAGCACCAAGTCCTACCCACATCTCTCAAGTTAAAGCATCATGAAGGCCCTTCCACAAATGAAAAGAAAAGACTTCTCTTGACAGGCTTCTGATACATCCTTGCCTACATATTCTCTCCCTCAGCAGCAGTCCAAATGCTTTCTAGCTGAAGGCAGCAGGACACAGGTTTTATTAATAATTCAGGCCACTAAACTGCTTTCCTGCCTCCTCCGCATGCTTCTCTGATTCTCTCCAATTATCTGCTTAAACTAGAGCAGGAAATTAAAAGTGAAAAGATAGTATTAGGCACTAGAGAGACCAGGTGGGTGAGGTAATATCTTTTATTGGACCAACTTCTATTGGTGAGAGACAAGCTTTCCAGCTTACACAGAGCTCTCCTTCTGGTCTGGGTAACTAGCTCAGAGTGTCACTGCTAAATGCAAGATGGACCAGATTATTTAGCATAAGTAGTTAACACATATTTCAAAGGACCATTCAAAGTGAAGTGGCACATTAATACCCCTCCAGACATAGGGAAGAGAGAACAGTAAAGGAAAGGGTGGGAGAGGGGAAAGCAGCTGGAAGGGGTTGTTAATGGGTTACAGATTATTGTAATAAACCATAAATCCAGTGTGTCTATTCAGGCCGTGATTTTTAATGTCTAGCCAAGTTATGAATTTAAGCTTCCAGGCTCATCTTTTGAAAGTGTTGTGCAGGTTTCCTTTGAGGATGAGGACTGATAGGTCAGATATAGAGTGATCACTTTGTGAAAAGTGTTCACCCACAGGTGATGTGGTGTTTTTGTCTTTTACCACTTTCCTGTGAGTTCATTCAACAGTGTAGTGACTGTCGGGTTTCACCCACATAGTTGCTATTGGGGCATTTAGTGCACTGGATGTGCATGTTGTGATAGGCATGTGTAGAACCCATGGATCTTGAAAGGTTTGTTGGGTGGGAGGGTTGATTATTGTAGTAATGGAGATATGTCTGCAGGTTTTGCATCTGTTGTTCTGTCAGGGTCTGGTGCCATGTTGAGTTTGTTTCTCCTGATCTGTGGAGACCTTGCTTCTGACAATGAGCTTGGAGAGGTTGGCGATTGTTTGAAGGCCAGAAGAGGGGATTCAGGAAAGATTTCTTTCAGGATGAGGTCCCATTGAGTATGGGTTGTAGTTTTTTTATGATACCCAGTGCGGTGTGGTAGGTGACAACTAGGGCTGTGCGGTCAGAGGGGTTTTTATTTCTGTACTGAAACAGGTTCTCTTGGGGTATCTGTGTGGCTACAATATTAGGAGCTGACATAAGAGCAAAGGAAGCCATCCATCCATTGGCTCCGAAAGCAAGCAAGCTCCTGCGAAATTGGTTAAAAGGTTATGACTGATGACATACAGTTTTCTCCTCTAGTCTCCCCCACAAGTGATTAATGTGGCTACCTGCAGGACTGTACGGATACACCACTCCCATGTGTCACAGGGATAGAGAGAGTTAATTTGGTAACATTAGGTGATGGGGAAAGGTAATGGGGTTTTGCCTATCTAGCTTAGAGTTCGACTTCTGACTAGATCAGAGGAATATTTACTTACTCTAAAATGGGTAGGTGAAGTAATGATCGCAGTGGCAATAAGCCTCCCCAGCCATATGGAGAACAGAGTCAGGACTCACCTGTTTGCTTAATTACTAAGACCATCCCTCCTCCTTTCCAATATGAAGCAGAGTGGGCCAAACTCAGCCCTGGTGCAAATCCAATAATTTCAGTGGTGTTACACCAGGGATAAATTTGCCCCAAGGACTCAAAGCAGTCAGAATGTCTCCCGGAGAGGAGACATGCAAGAGAGCATGCAAATGCCTACACTATTTCATGGGGTGCTGAATATTCTGCTCAACTCCCAACAGAGTGCTAGCCAACAGAGTGGGAAGTGAAGCCATATCTCTTCCTACTTTTCACTCCTCCATTGCCCTCTTTGGGTCACCATGCATTGGAGTAGTTACAAGCAGCCCCTGCTCACTGCTGAAATGCCAGGACTGCAATTCTGCCCAGGGCTATGCACGGGGAAGGAAGGCTCCTTACCCCCTCCATCTCACCTACTGCACACGTGCCTAAGGGCCAGGCAGAAACTAGCCCATAGTCTGCAAACTCTTAGGGCTTGTACGCACTACTTCTTATGTTGGTATAATGTATGTCGTTCAGGGGTGTGACTAAGCAATTGAGCAACATAAGTTGTACTGACCTAAGTGCCAGTGTGGACAGCGCTAAGTTTGCGGGAGAGCTTCTCCCACCAACACAGCTACCACCACTTGCAGAGGTGGATTTATTACGCCGATGGGAGAGCTCTCTCCCATTGGCTTTGAGTGTCTTCACTAGGCACACTACGGTGACACACTGCATCAGTTCAACTGTGCCAATGTAGCGCTTCTAGTGTAGCCCTTAGTGTCCTTCCTCTGATGAAAGGTAATGTGGACGTGTAACATGAAACGTACTGGTTTCACATCAGCAATATCCTGGATTCTCCCCTCCTCGCCAGCAAGCATATGCGGAGGCCAGTAAATGTGCTCTGAGGGTGAGGGGCAAGTAAGAGCCTTATTTTGGAGGTCTAAGACTCAGTTTTTTCAGAAGCTATTTGAAGAATCAGACTAGATTTAGCTCAGGGGGGATCAACAGTGCCTTATTTCAGATAATTCCAACTTTGGGAGCAGGATTGCTCCACCTAAAATTGCTCTTGAGCTGTATGTCAGCAGAATGAATACATGTGAATTTATGTAATTTGCCACCATCTTCTCTTCTGAAAACGCTTTTGCAGATTTCTCAAAATGTCACCCTTTTGTGGTGTGTTCTTGAACCCTTAAACCTCTCCCTCTTTGCAGGCTGCACATAGAACTCTGCAGAGTGCAGAAAGCCTCAGAGCTGTAGTGCTAAACAACCACAAACCCAGGGTTTGCTTAGGATCCTAATAAAAGCCTTACAGTCTCAAGGCACAGGTTATAGTCTCCTTTATATGGTTCCCAATCAAGACAATAGAAGCCCTTATCAAACCCCTCTGTGGTATTTCACAGCAGCGGTCTATAACTCTGCACTGCTTTGGATCACTACAATAGGGTTAATACAGGGCCGGTGCAAGGAAGTTTCGTACCCTAGGCAGAACTTCCACCTTGCACCCCCCCACACAGCCCTGTGGCAGCTCCCCGCCCCCCCTCCACCCTGAGGCACCACCCCGCGGCAGCTCCCCACCCCCCCGGCTTGGCGGTGCACCACCCCGCGGCAGCTTCCCTCCCCTGGGCTGCCGGCAGTGCGCAGACCCAAGGGAACCCCTGGGCTGCCGGCAGCGTGCAGACACAGGGGAACTCCTGGGCTGCAGGCGGCACGCTGACCCAGGGAAACCCCTGGGCTGCCTGCTGACGGCTCAGACTCCCTCTCCCTCTCAGCGCAGCGGCCGCTGGAACACTTTAAAAAATATTGGGGGTACCGCTTTTTAGCGCCCCCAAATCTTGGCGCCCTAGGCAACTGCCTATTCCGCCTAAATGGTAGCACCGGCCCTGGGTTAATAGGGTGACCAAATGTCCCAATTTTATAGGAACAGTACCAACATTTGGGGCATTGTCTTATATAGGCATCTATTACCCCCCACCTCCTGTCCCAATTTTTCACACTTGCTATCTGGTCACCCTAGTAGGGTACTACAGTAATTTTCTAGAAGAAAATAATAGATCCCTCCTCAGTCTGCTGTGTTCCACGCAACTTTCAGGACAAACCTTCCTTTTTCCTCCCTTCTTTGAGAGGGCATGAGCACTTCATTGTGTACAGAGCATTAAAGGGATTATTCAAGGATAGCTTGGCATGTCCATCTGAGTCTACGAGGCTCAACCACTTTTTCTCAGTCCCAGACCAGGTGAAGGAGGAGGTCATTCTTGAGGAGTCACGCTCCCAGGAATCCATGAGACCTGGCTAAGATCTAGAACAGAATTCACGCTGAAGTTTACAAATGTTCTAAAAATAACAGCTGACCTCCACCAGAGGCCTGTAAAAGTCCGGTTACCTGTTGCAAGGCCTACAGGGTGGATCCAATGCTAAAATCAGAATGCAAGTTTATGGCCAAAGAGCATTCACTCACTGCATCCTGAAGAGCTTGTAAATTCCCTCAGGCAGGCTCTAGGTGGATAACAGATGGAGGCAGACAGAGCTACTGATGGCAGGAGGCGTGTGCGGTATTCTCTTTCCTTTCTCTGTTGCTTAGTCAAACAAATGGCAGCCTAATCACACCCTGCAAAATTCCCCATCTCTGCAAGTTTATGGCAGCTACAAGATGTAATGTTCGTAGTTCGGTGGTTTGCAATGTAGCTCAAGGCTTGCCTGGTATTTTTCTTGTGGAATGAGGCGAGAAAATATAATTGGAAGCCTTGATGGCTGCATGAGCTCTATTTCTCATTTTTCTGACTGTACTTGAGATTCAAGTGTGCTATTTTGCATTATGATTCTGGACCTGTGCTGCAATAAAAGCCCAACAAACTTAAATCTGGAGTTTTTCAGACAATAGAAGATACTAAAACATCATATATGTCTCAAGCCAGGTTCCTCATTGTGGAAATCCAGTCAGGATCACTTGCTCCTTCTCGCTTTTCCAGAAGCTCCATTTTTGGTCACTGATTGGGCTGCTGTCTATCTCTTCTACCTCCTCATTGACAAAAGCAGAGTATCTACTGTAGATGACTAGGTTGAATGGTTCCATGTGTGTTTCCCTTCTGCTTTTCATAGTTGTCAGATTCTTACTTCTTCCTCCACATCTATCCATCCATAATGTCTGACCATGTGATCTTTTGCATTTCATCTGATTTGACTTGAACAAGTCCGACATATTCATCAGTAGAGGGCAATGGTGCCTATTCACATTATAGAGCACTGCTGTTAAAACAGCTGCATCCCACCCCAGTAGTGGCTGCAGTTCTGTGATGCCTATTTGCATAGCACTTTGGAATCCTTCAGGATATTTAGAAATATATAATGAATGTTATCTCTGTGTCCATAGTGGGGTTTAGTTTTCCATGCTTCAGTAGTCATTTTGCTCCTGAAGAAAGCTTATATATTCTTTAGCCACCTGGAAGCTCAAACTTTGTCATTGTTTATGGCTTTTTGCTTAGCTTAGTAATGTTCCGATGTTATTGTCCAGCAGGGAGCCCCAGGTGGGATCCAGGGCTGAGACATCAGCTGCTTAAACAAGTGGAACAGCCGACATTAATCTTTGCTTGTGGGGCTCATAACAGGAAAATGGAGCAAACAGGGAATCAGCTCTCAATAAAAGAAATGTCCTTCAGCCTTGCACAGTTTCATGTCCAGCCACTAATCAATATATATCATTCCCATAGATCACCATGGGAGGTGAGAAATTGCCTGGACAAGAGGCCTGGGTAGAGTAGACATGTGAATATTTCCCATACACAGAATGGTCAAATCAATCTCACAGAACAGGACTCTCAGAAAGATCAAGGAAAGGCATGAGATGATAACAAGGATACTCGGGGGACAGACCTTTTAAGGTAATGCACAAGGCAATAGAAAAGGCTGGTTCTTGTCACAAGGAGTTGCTGGCACTGGGAAAAACTATAAATATAGTTTAAAAAAATCTCTTTGCAAAACTAATGGTAACTGAGAACTAGTTGAAAAATGTCATGTGACTGCACAGCTAAAGTTCTCATCCAGGTCCTCATCGTCTCCTAGCTGGATTACTAGAACCTCCCTCTGACTGGCTTCCCCAACACTGACATCAGTACCCTGCATTCCATACAAAACTCAGAAGTAATTATCATCTTCCTGCTGATTGTTCTGACCACATTACTCACACTCCTTTCTCATCTTTCCACTGAGTCTCCCTTTCTACCAGAAAGCTGCACTACTGGGGCAAATTGTGTTTCCTCTGGCATAGGGGAGTCCCTGGCTGCTGTAAATCTGACATAGCCAGCTTGCTGCACTCTGGAAATCTTGAACCAACAGAGCAGCTTCCATGGAGCCGTTAATACTGGTGCAATTTAGAGCAGCCCTGAGACTGCTCTAAGTTATGCTGAGGATCAAACTGGCCTTCACCTGGTCCCAGGATCAAAGGAGTATAAATGTAGCCATGCACCATCTTTAGGTCCTGCACAAAGTGCAGCTCAGTTGTATCCAACAGTCTAGCCTTCAAGCTCTCAGATTGCTGGTGTCTGAATATGCAAAGCTAGGTTCACTCAAGCGCTGCCACCACTCTTGGATTCGGAAGTAGGCCAAGGATTTCCTTTGTGAAGATCCAGCTTCTTTGTGAGTAGGAAACAATGCTCCAGAGCATCCAAAAGATGCAGAAAGCTCAGGATTGCACTCTCTACCAGAGTTCTTTACAACAAATAAATCAAACTGGATTTAGAAATAAAAAACAAATCTCAGCAACAGTTCATAGGATATGATGATCTCTCCCCATCTCCACCCCCATGAGAGGACCTCCCTTCAGGAGATTGTTCTCCTTCAATTGCCCAGCCTGGTGCACACTATTAGGGACTTTACAATATCTCTCAGACAGAGGGGTTAATGGGTAGCTGGGCCTGATAGTGGCCTCCTCTACCGGGTGGGGGGGTGGGGAGGCACATTGAAACTGGGTGTGATGGAAGAAAGGATTGGTATTAATGGCTGAGGATTTGCCTGATAGGTAGCACAGTCTCTGCTTCAGCTCAGAAGAGGTTAGAGCAACAGGCACCTGATTCCCAGAAGGAAGAAAGCAATTCTGGTTACATTACCAAGACAAATAGTGCTGTGAAATCAGTTCTGAGAGACAAAAATTGGTCCCTAAAGGTTGGCTAAGTAAATTTTCAATACAATTCAATTCATATGTTCCCTTGGTGCTTTCTGGTTCTTTTTTCCCCCCAGGAAGCAGGTGTTAGGCAGCATACAGTGTGGCAGGCTCTCTTTTTTCCTGACTGATAGTTTATCCTCTCCAATTAAGAGTGTGTTTGCGGATTGACTCTTTTGAGTGCATTAAAACCTCCATTTATTGTTTTAATTCCATGATTGTCTGACCTAGAAGCAAAACCACCCTAGCATATTGTTACTAACTGGAACGGTGAGATACACAGCCCCTCCCAGCTCACTGTCCAAGCCACACCAGTTGAGACACTGGGAAATCCAGCATTCTCTCTATGACTCCATTTTCATGACCCTATTCTAAACTACTGAAATCAATAGGAGTTTTACCAATGACTGCAAAGGAGCAGCATGTGCCGGTACCTCCCATAAGGCTTTATGGAAATATGCATATGAATGTATATATATATAACATAACTAGAATGTGTTTTATACTACATATGCTATGTAACCTATCTCTGTAAAGGTTATGATCTATTGAATCTATTAATCCTATTTGTATGCATGTATCATTTTTGTATTCGAAGTTATGAATATTGGCTGCATACTTGTTTGATTCTAAGTAGGCTGTACTGAAGCAGTTGATCAGCTTCCTGAGAAAAGACTATTCTCAGTAAGTGCCCAATCTGGAAACTGTGTCGCCAACAATGAACTTGGAGACACCAATACACATCTGAGCGTTCCCAGGAATGTACTTGGCTGGTAAGGAACTCAGTCATGCATGGACATGTGACTTGCCCAGGTGACTCCAAAACTCCATCTTGGAGCTGGACTTTGCATAGGAGAGGGAAGGGGGTCTCCATCCACAAAAAGAAAGTCTATTTAAGCCCGTGGGAGACCCCTCCATTTTGTCTTCAGCTGGCTAAAGAGAGCCTCTCCCCTCCCTCCCCCCCCCGGATACTTGGAAGAAACTGGAACAAAAGGCAGTGACTGCAAGGGGTGTGAGTGATTGCTGGACCCAGGCTAAAGGGAGATTAGTCTGTAAAAGGAAGCATTCTGGAACTGGTGAGGATCTTATCTGTATTCAGTTTGATTAGACATAGATTTGTGCGTTTGCTTTATTTTGTTTGGTGGCTTTCTTTATTCTGTCTGTTACTACTTGGAACCATTTAAATCCTACTTTCTGTATTTAATAAAATCACTTTTTACTTATTAATTGACCCAGAGTATGTATTAATACCTGGGGGAGTAAACAGCCATGCATCTCTCTCTATCAGTGTTATAGAGGACGAACAATTTATGAGTTTACCCTGCATAAGCTTTATACAGGGTAAAATGGATTTATTTGGGTTTAGACCCCACTGGGAGTTGGGCATCTGAGTGTTAAAGACAGGAACACTTCTGTAGGCTGCTTTCAGTCAAGCCTGCAGCTTTGGGGCAAGTAATTCAGACCCTGAGTCTGTGTTGGAGCAGAAGGGGGTGTCTGGCTCAGCAAGACAGGGTGCTGGGGTCCCGAGCTGGCAGGGAAAGCAGGAGCAGAGGTAGTCTTTGCACATCAGGTGGCAGCTCCCAAGAGGGTTTCTGTGATCCAACCCATCACACAGCAGTTTAGCAAGGTGCTGTTGTTCCAATTTGCCACCCTATTGCCCTCTGTCATGGAACGGAGGGAGCAGCCAGGGGTTCACAAACACCCCTTCCACATAATCTGAAGGCTTCTGCCCTCCGGGCTCTGCAGCATCTATATCTTCTTTATTGTCCTTGATAATAAAAACCCAGGCAGTTATTAAAGCAAAGATCTGACCATTCTGACAAGCTGGTGGCTTGTTAATGAAATTCATTCTGATGGCATCCGGAACCCTTTGCTTCTCCATTGTTGGTGGTAATTGAGAAGATTGTAAAATCCATGAGTTCTCTCCATAGCTTCAGTTCTCTTAGCTGTCTAGACCAGGGGTCGGCAACGTTCGGCACGCGGCTCACCAGGGTAAGCACCCTCGCGGGCCGGACCAGTTTATTTACCTGCTGACACAGCGGGTTCAGCCGATCACGGTCCCCACTGGCCACAGTTCGCTGTCCCGGGCCAATGGGGGTGGCAGGAAGCTACGGCCAGCACATCCCTCGCCCGCGCTGCTTCCCGCCGCCCCCATTGGACCGGGACGGCGAACCGCGGCGAGTGGGGGCCGCAATTGGCCGAACCTGCTGCGTCAGCAGGTAAATAAACTGGCCCAGCCCGCTAGGGTGCTTACCCTGGCAAGCCGCGTGCCGAACGTTGCTGACCCCTGGTCTAGACAATACCATGGCCCAGTGGATAAGGCTTTGGAGTGATATTCAGAAGATTGCAGTTCTGTTTCTGGCTTGACCATCAGCTTGTTGGGTGACCTTGGGGAAGTTACTTCACCTCAGCTTCTCCATTTGTAAAATGGGGACAATGATACTTCCTTTGTAACATGCCTTTGAGACCTATGGATGCAAAGTGCCAGATAATATTACTGTATGCAATGTTGTTGTGGCTGTGTTTGAGAGGGAGGTGAAAACCCTGACGATCTCTGCCCAAGGCTTTGGGGGGAAAGTTCTGCCAGACCTCAGATTGGGCAATTGCATTAACTCTATTCAAGCAAACAAAAGTCACCATAGTTAAGTGTCTGATTACTCCTTTACATGCTGAGCTGGCTTCCACCTTGACAGGCAGAGAATTCAAAACATTGTTAACCACAGGGAATATGCTCCAGTCAATAGGCTCTTGTATTCTATGAGTGAATTTATATGTGACAAGTATGGTGCCCCATCCTTCTTTTTTGGTGTCTGATCCTCAGCCTACAGTGAGGCATGGCACCAGAAAGGTAAAATAATGGCAACCTCGTGTCACTAAAGGTCTGACCTGCCTAAAAAGAGGGTTCTTTCCAGAATTGTGAATCAACAGTTCTTTTTCTCCCCCTCTCTTACAACTACACCCCCTGGAATAGCCCCTGGAAACTGATTTCATTCATTTTTCCTCCATTCTAAGTTCATTAGCCATCTGGTTTGTTATTGCAGGGTTGCTCCTAAAGTACCAGAACTGTGTACACTCGACTGTTCTGGCAGAGTTCATTCTGACTGCTCAGGATGTAGGCACACACTAGCTTATTATTGTAGGATAACTTCTGAGCACTGAGGCTGCATGTACACATTGCTTTGTTATTATGGAGTTTCTAATAAGCCCTGAGACTATACACAACAGTTTGTTAGTGTAGGATTGCTAAATGCAGTGTAGTTGAAGCCATGTCGGTCCCAGGATATTAAAGAGACAAGGTGGGTGAGGTAACATCTTTAGGCAGCCTCGCAACTGACATTGCTTTTTATTTAGAATAAGACCATTCAGGTATTTTTAGTAAATGAAAAATGCTAATAGAGAAGACATGGACTGAATATTCAAACAGCCTGTAATTGTTAAGATAACTAGATGTGCTTGTCCTATAAAGAGTAGCCTCTAACATGCCCTCAGCACGTGACTTTCATTGAATTCATTATCCACAGCTCTCTGATATTCCTTTTGCAGCTGTAAGTAATGGAATGTTTGATGGATTTGTTTTGTAAATGGCCTTTTATTTTTGTGTGGAAACCAGCACTGAAACTGATGAAAGCAGGATTTTTTTTTGTTTCAGGCAATTTAAGTTGCCTGCTATCTATTAGGAAAAATCAAACACTGCATAGCCTTGTCACCATTAACAATGTTCTGAGCTGGGAATTTGCTGTCAGTTATTGGCATGGTACTGAAACACTACTGTGAGTAGGTGAAGTTCCCACCCTGCTCTGAGCAGCGTGTACACACACTGCACATAGTCTGATCTCACCCCCTTCCTGGGGCTTACCTTAAACAACAACAAACTTCAGCCTATGTTTTCTACCCAAATGTATCTGTCCCTAGGGATTTTCTTACAGGACCTCCTCTATCCCAATCCTTACTTTTGTTATTTATTATTTGTATTATTGTCGTGCCCAGGAGCCCCAGTCATGGGCCGGACCCCACTGCACTAGGAGCTGAAGAAACACAGAAAATAAAGACAGTCCCTGCCCCCAAAGTGCTTGCAGTCTAGGTATAAGACAAAAGAGAACAGATGGATACAAATAGATAGACAAGGAAACTGTGAGACAAAACTGGTCAGCAGAATAGCCAGTGGTCTCAACACACCAGCAGTCCAACCTTACTTCACTGTGCCTCAGAGGGACCCTCCTTCTTCTCTTATATTCTTGCTGGAATTAACAAGATTCACCAGTCTGCATGAGCCATTGGAAATTACTCTATCTTTATGCAGGATTCCAGCACCTGAGTTTAGGGCATCTCAATAAAAGAGGCCTTCATGGCATATCAGGTTCCTTGAACCTTCTATCCTGTAACAGCTATCTTATTATTACTCTTTATTTATATTTCAGTGGTGCCTAGAGGCCTCAACTGAGATCAGGGCTTCATTGTGCTACTACTTTACAGAAGTGTAGTAAGAGAGACAGCCCCTGCCTCAAAGAGCTTACAGTGTAAATACAATGGGTTATAAATGTCACTTAAGGGTGAGCCTCCAAACAATTTTTTAAAACCTGTTTGTGCTCCCATATCAGTAATTAAATGCTTGTGTAGACTCAAAAGTTACAAACATTGTTAAACTACGAAAAGCCAGATTCCCTCTACTGACTTCAGTACAGTTGCACTCCACTTACACCAAATCTGAATTTGACCCTCAATGTTTGTGACTAAACAGCTAAGGACATCACAACCCTCCCTGACTGCCTTGGATAGGTCTTATGTCTCCAGATGTTCCAAGAGAAACAGATTTTCCTCATCCAAATTCAGGTCTTAGCAGGCAGCACAGCTGCTGCAGTTAGGGCCCAATCCTGGAAAATACTGAGCCTCTTTGCTCAAGATGTTTAGCACCCACAACTTCCATTAAACTTCAAGGAAGTTAACAGTGCACCTTACAGCATCAGACCCAGAAAGATTGTGTCATAAGTTGGTAAGGTTCCCGATGCAAGGTATGCACATTCTGCCTGGGCATTGTAAGAAATTTTGCCCTCCAAGAAGTTAAAAATTACAAGCTGTGAAATATGTGGTATATGCTTGGCTGAACCCACAAACCAGGAGACTGAGAAAGGTCCCAGTGGCAAAGTCATCTGCAAAGAAATTGAGCTGATTCAGGCTAGGCCAGAAATGACTTCACTCTCCCTATAGTATCTTCCATGTGTCATTAGAAAGCAAGTCCACTAAGCAGGAACAACGTTCTTCAATACCTTCCTGATATTTGGAGCAGAGAGGTGTTTTTCACTGACAGAGGTTATCATGGAACATATGCCACATCACTGTACTTCTCTTCAGCAACTCACAGTCCTTCCAAGTGATGGATAGCTTCTCAGAATGGTTTTTCGTGGTCATGGGATGTGTTATGGACTGATAAGCCTGGCCTTTCCCTCTTTGCTATCTGCAGTTACTTAGGTCTATAATGTACATGCACAAGCCTAACTTTGGTTTCCCGCTACAGTAGCAAAGATAAAACGCTAGACACGCAGCAAGGATGCAGCACTAAATAATTTTGACAGAGCTGAGATTGTTTGCTAGAGGATCAGTCTTGAGCAAACAAAGAGGCAGCATGAGAAGTGCATTGATAAAGTGGCCAAGGTTGGATTCCACAGCAGCATCTTTGAGGCTGAAAAGTAGCAGCCCCAGCAGAGGGCTGCTTTCAGGAGAGGAAGGCCCATCTTCTTGTACTACTCTGTGGGATCAACCTTACAAGACGCTGAGGGTCCTCCACTCCTATAGATACCTATAGGAGTGGAGGGCACTCAGTACCTCAGCAATGGTGCTCAACATCTGTTTGTCTTTGTATTTCTCTATCTTTCTTATACATTTACACAGTGCCCATTACCAGGGCATCTAGGCAATAACAATAACATTGTTTTGCACTTAGTCTATCACTTCCTCTCATCGGATTTCAATGTTTTTAGTAATATTCATGTATTAAGCCATGCAAGAAACCCATGAGATAAATATCATTATTATCCCTGTGTTACGAATGAGGAACTTTTTGGGTGGGTGCAATTTTTTGCCTGTGGCTCAGATCACATAGATGTCTAAATCCCTTATTACTCCTGCAAAACAGGAGTTTACCCCTAAGTGACTTAAACCGCAGTCTTAAGTAATGCCCTGCAAAGATAGAGGCCAGTGTCTGAAAACCTGGCCCTCAATTAGTTGTCCAAGGTCACCCAGGGACTGGAAATAGGATCCATAGAGTCCTAACTCCCTGTCCCATGCCTAGGCCACAAAAGCACCTTTCCTCATTGGAATGGTTTCAACATAAACCTAGAGAAGGTATCTTATTTCATTTAACCAGAGACAAATCTTAAAGAAACCACACAAGTAACAGGTGAAACAATTCCTCCGCCCTCCTCCTCACTCCATCTAGTTTAATATCCTCCTGCTTAACCTCAGTGTATCTTTTCCAGCAGATGGGAAGTGGCTTAGGCATTTGGAGTTTAAAGGAGCAGCCTCACTTATAGAGGAAGTGATATGAGACCTTCTGAACCATAGCACCGGTCAGTACAGAGAAAGCATTACCTGCTCACAGTGCGCTCATAGCAAATCCAACCCGGGTATCGCAGCCAGCTTTGGCTTCTGACTGTCCACTTGCAAACATGTGATGTTCCCTCAGTACTTCAGTGATTGGTTGTTCTTTTGCCACTCTCTGGATGGATGAGGATGTGGGACTAGGGGTTGTACATGTATTTTTCACCTCTTCATTATGTTAATAATTATGTATTAGCCATTAATTCTGTTTCTTTTTAATTCAGTGCCATAGGGGATCCCAGAGCCAAGGGAATCGGAAAGTTGGAAATCACTTCTCCTCACGTCAGTGAAATAATAAAACACCAGGAACTGAATCAGCAAAACAGGGTTAAGGAACAAAGTGCTTCTGAAAATTGTATTTATGTATCAAAACTAATTATTGCAGAATTCTACCTCAGTAGGTCTTGCTTATTTCATTACTGAATCTAGCTGGACTTCCATGCACTGTAAAAGTTTTCTATCTTTTAACTGGTCATAGAAATTTTAAATGAACAGAATGAGGAGTAGTAATAAAGGCTACCAACTTGGTATTTGCTCCATAAACCAGCCCTCAAGCTTTGTTTTGGCTACAGGGTTTTCTGGTGTTGCTTAAAGCACAGCCTTGCATGGGCAGAATGATGGATTCCATTTGAGAATCCACTCCTGATCTTTTAGATCACCACTTCTCTTCAGAGATCTCATTGGCCTAAGGACTTTAGCCATAGTCAGCTGGTGACAGCATGAGCCTCCAGAACAAACTGTCGTAGACAAGACAACTTATTTCAGCAGGGGACCTTTCAGTGGTATCTCTGCACTGCAATGGCTAAGTAGCTATATGAGGAAGAGCTTGCCAGATCTTTTTCCTGACTAAAGTGTGAATCTGAAGCCCTTCCTCACATGGCTCTCCTACTGAAGTCAATAGGACTGCTCACCTGAGTCAAGACTGCATGGGCCCTAGATCTATTAACCTTCACTCAACTTGGTGGCATAAAAACTTTCAAGTGAATCTGCTCTAAATGTGTCTAGAAAATAACATAGTTACTTCAGAGGCCCACAGAAATTAGAAACAGGAAAGGCCTAAAGGATTAACTAGTTTATACACACCCAGCCCCACCTAGTGCAAAATTGCTCTCTATAGTTTATTCACATAATCATCCTCTGTTGCAGCGATGCCTGAACTGTGAAACTGAGGTTCCTGTGCTGAAAGCAGACAGTTCCCAGATTACCAGCCCAAAAACTGCTTAGGGACTTCGGAGCACCCAGGTACACCCTATGGGAATCATTTTCCACTGCTTGTATCATAATTTACACCTGGGCAAAGTGAGCACAGAACGTTACCAATCTGAGCTGCTAGTGTTTTACAGCTTCTTTGCATTGATGTAAATGACAACACAAGCAGCAAGCCAGTGGAGAATCAAACACTCTCTGTATGTGCAGACTTCAAAGGATTAAAACAATAATAACTACATTAGTGTTGCGTTTTTCATGCATTGATTCCAATACAATTTGCAGACTATATATATATATATATATATATGTATATTGAAATATTTTTACCTGCCAGTGAAATGCAACAACCTCTGGGGAGAACACTTCAGCTGCTTAATAGTGTACAGAAAAACACACAACCCGTTTAAAATATAACATGGGGGGAAGAGGGAGAGAGAAGGAAGTGGTAGAGATGGGCATGAACCACAAAGCTCAGTCTGGGCTTCAGATCTGAATCCAAACTTTCCTAAGGTACAGGATGGAAGAAGTGTCAGATCTGGGATTCTGGTTCAGATTCCTCTCTAGTATTTAGTAAGGTAGAATGTAATTATGTGACCTGGGATTTGACCCGAACAGTGGAAGCCTCAGAAAGTGTCACAGATCTTGAATCACCATGAAGCAGTTTGAGACCTCCATTTTATACATTATCAAAAACACATTTAACCCAGCATTGATCTATATTGCCTCTTGGTTCCTGGAACAGCTAATCAACAGAGAGAAGAGGGAACAAAACAGTTCAGTTACTGTTTGTATCTGGAACCAGATGCATTCATCTATGCTGTGTAATTTTCTGAGAAACACACAAGTCTTTCCAGGAAATCTGGGCACTTCTGCTCTGTTCAGTGCTCAAGCCTTTAATTTTGTCTTACTCCTTTTCAAGTTGCATAGAACTAATCCATTTCCACAGGAAATGGCTGCTCAGAGGGCCAAACTCAATGGCAGGGGAAGGGGATTAGCTTGAGTAGCTCACTGGGGTTGATAAGACTAATGAGAAAACAGTTTGCATTGTGCATTTCTATAGTGAGTGCATCTCAAGTAGTTTAACCTTTGGCTGTTTCATTGCCGGCAGCTAGTGTTCATGTTTATATCCTCATAAGAGAAGTACAAGTCTCTTATCCAGGAGTCCAGATGCTACGGCATGAATGTATTATTAGGTGAACTCTAAGCAATAAATAATCAAGACATTTCAACCCAGACCTGAAGCAGCTGCTGAGAGCTGATTGTTCCCAGAGCTGAAGCTACGGATACATGTATTGCAGGGATCACTGGGTGCAATGGGGACTGCAACTAGACAAACACAGAGGGATACATGATATAACAACCCACTTTCCAATTGTGAAAGGTTTCCAAACCAGAGATCTTTATGCACCTTATTTAAAAAAAAAAAGTTTAAACTTTCAAATGATTGTGATACATTTAAAAGATTTAAACTTTTTTTTAAGTATTTTTTGTTAAAATGAATTTAGTGCCACTGAAAAGTGCCAGCCTATTTAAAATCCCAGAAGAGTTGGAGGGGCCCACCAAAACAAGATGTCTACTCCCTCAAGTGTGGCAAAGCCACAGAGGGGCCAGGAATCAATTAAACACAGGGGCCTGGTCTACACTACAAGTTTAGGTCGAATTTAGCAGCATTAAATCGAATTAACTCTGCACCCATCCACACAACGAAGCCATTTTTGTCGACATAAAGGCCTCTTAAAATCAATTTCGGTACTCCTCCCCAACAAGGGGAGTAGTGCTGAAATCGACATTTAGTAGCCATTTTGGCCAGTCCCAGGAAGAGATTGACAAGGAAGTCTCGCAGCTTCATGAGACCACAAACAGCATGTGCATAGAACCTAGGCAGAGAGGGTAAAAGGGGGGCGGGCTGGAGAGATGAATGAAAAAGAACCTTAAAGGGAGCAGGAGAAAGCAGACAAACACAGTGATGGGTAGACAGGGGAAGGAGAAGGAGGCCCACCAGCCCACCACAAACTAGGGGAAGAGGGGAATAAAGGGAATTAGGTGGGGGGAAGGGAGAGAATGTTCACTCACATGTGCTCGCAAAACCAGGGCAGATGGTCAAAGCTGCCGTAGTTCAGGAAGGAAGGCAGGGAATAGAAGGAACAGTAGATAAGGTGAAGGGAGAGCTCTATGCTTTCTCTCCACCAGCAGCAACAAACACATCCTCCTCTTCCAGCAGCAGTGGCAGCAACAGTGACCAATCCCACCTCAGAAGTGAAAGGTGCTAGAATGACAGCCCTGCAGACTAGCATCTTCTATCCACAAAACAGGTACAGTCCCACAGTCTGTCACACCAAAGATGCTCAGGCCTGCTCTGGAGGGACCTCCTCCAGGGATGAGAGGAAAGTTTGGTCTCTGTGGTCCATTCAGTCACTGGTATCTCTGCTGAGGGTTCTCACAAAGGTGCAAGCTAATGCCAAAAGGGATGGTGGTTTTTGTGCTGTGCACACCTCTCCACTGGGAGATGGACTGAGACACTCACCATATTTAATGCAAGGGTCACTGACCAGCCATTAGATTGTAACAGCTTTCAGTCACTGCCCATCTGGGTTGGATTTGAACCATTGACACAGAAGTGGTTCACATTATCCTTAGTACCATTGTCCGGAAACAGTACCACAAAGAAACGGGAACAAATCCATTGTGATCTCACTGTTGTCACTACTGTGGGATTTGCTCAGCAAATGGCAGAACAATGGGAATGGAATGGGGGTTTTTAAGCATTTTGTTAACCTTAAGAGCAAGAATCTCAGCTAGTGTAAATCAGCATAATCCAAGTGATGTCCATGGAGCTATGCTGATTTACTCTAGCTGAGGAACTGGTCCCAATTCTCTACCATCAGCCATAAGTGAGGCACAGAGAATCCCTTTTGACCTGTCTAGCATCAGTTATGACATCAAAAGACAGACCGCTAAGTCATTGACCTCTCCCACAGGCCTCCATATCAAAGGTCTAATGTTAGCGAGGTTTGCCCGACATGTAAAAGAAGGCTAAATTATTTGTTACCAATAAATTACCTGACAAATACAGTCCTTTTTTCTATTTGCAAATTGTTCATGAACCAGTCCTGTTTCCTGAAAATTGCCTTCCTATAAGCATTCATAAAGTCATAGTGTTCAAGGCTAGAAGAGACCACCAGATCATCTAGTCTGATCTCCTATATATCACAGGCTACCAACATCACTCAGCACCTGCACACTATCATTGAACAGTTTGGAGAATCTAGTTGCTCATGAACTGTTCATTATTCACTCTACACTATTTGTGGCATGTGACTGGCCACTTAAGTCACATGATATTGTTGTTGCCTCCCAGATGGATGAATGACATATTTTGTATAGGAGACTGACGAATGGTGACTAGCAAATAACAATTTGTCAATCCTCTTGTTCACCTGTAAATATGAATATTTGTACAATGAACGGCCCCAGTCATTCCCCAAATATTTGTGTGAATAAAACTTGCTTGTGTGAATGTTCGCAAATGACAAATAAAAAGGGAACACACCATAGTTGAACTGATCAGCCATTTGGAGTTTGAATGGGTGGTCAAAGACCCCATTTTCTCAGTATTCAGCCAGCTCTAGCTACATGGTTATTTATTAATAATCAGTTATTACTGCAGTACCATTTAAATGGTCCAAGTTATTTCTAATTGGAAATTAGATTTAAAAGTTGCTTCGTGGAGTCAACAAAAGCTGCAGGAACCACAAAATACAGACAGAACAGTTAGTGTTCCTTGTATGTATCACTGCATCATATGGGGGACATGGATCAGCATTCCCGTCGCACTCCCCATCAGTACCCGGCCTGGGCAAGCTAATGATCCAACCAGCAGACCAAATTCGGTGATGAATCCTGGTCACATGCCAATTGAGGCATGTTGCACATATGCTAAGAAGAAGACAGCATCATATGGCACATGAATATACATCCTCACACACCCATGTGACACACACAAAGGAATTCTACAGGTCATTAGGTCAAGTTTACCTCCTATTGTGTAGAGATCCTATTTAGTGGTAATATGAAAGCAGAGCACACAGCAGTGATGAGAATATTGCCAAATTACTGCAAGGTGAGCACTTACAAGAGGGAAAAATAAAAAAGCACACTAGCCAGCAAGTATCTACAAAGCATATTAACAAACCCAGCTTCTCTCACATGCTAGCTTTCCCCCTTCCACATTCCTGTTTCCACTGAACAGACGCTAATTGAAAATTATGTTTTCAATTTGATGCTTTTTTCTAATTTGTTCTTGTTTGGAAGCATTTCGGGACCCTGTGGTTTGCTGAATTTCCTATGCGCTTTGCATGAACTCCCTAGGGAAGCCAACAAAAGGCACTGTCAACATTCCCTTGGCAGACAATAAGAATCTCTACTCTAGGTAGAATATTCATACATGCCATGAAATACAGAATCAGAAAGATGTAAGCTCTGCATAAACAGCGGAGAGAGATAAAGAGTTACATTGTGAAAGGGGATGGGGAGATGCTGTGATGTCTGGTCCCCGCTGTGGTTTTATGAGCTCCCTAAGGAGGGGAACCCGCCCACCCTGATATCTGCCTAAAAAATCACCCAGTCCGTAATGGGGAAGATAGTTCTCCAAGGCACAGTACACAGGCTGGTGTACAGTTCATTTAGTATTGTTAGTAATGCACACATAGCTCTCTGTCTAGGCAATACATCATACATGTCTATTTATCACAGTGTATACTAAGACCTACACACACCTGTGCATCATGTAATACATGAGCTCACACACACTAAAAAGTATAAACACATTATACATCACAAACTTATAAACCCATACATTTTTGCAATCACACACATACAATGGAACATGAACACATTCTCCTACACATATACCTACACATCACACTCATGCACACACAAATGCATCATACTGCACACACAACTACATATTGTACACTTGTATCCCTCACACACAGACACGTGTGCATTGCATCATACATGAACACTCACACATCATCACATTTCAGTAAACACACACGTCCCTAAACCTCTAATAGTGCACACTATGCAAATCATACTGCTTGCACACAGTCATATATAGCTGTATGCATCATATTCCACACATGCACATACTTGCATGTCACATCTCACAAACACTCACATGTGTATGCGTCAAATTTCACAAACACATAGTCAGCCACAAACAAACCTGTCTCATACCATGCATACCTCTATGCACAGGGTAACACATGCAAACACCCCATTGCTCTTAATGTAATGTAGTAATTAGGAGGAACGCATTGATACCAGCATAATGTTCAGTGAGGTCCCAGGAGGGTGGTTGGTTAAAGAGAAGGTCCAGCACTTGGGTATATGAACATTCAGCTCAGTCTGAGGCCGGATCTACCCTTGCCAACTTTTGGTTGGAAAAAAAAAAATCACACCCCAAACTGACATATCAATACTGGCAAAGGGCCTCGTGTAGACACAGTTGTACTGCCAAAAATGTCTTTTTGTTGGTTTAGCTTATTTAATTCATGGAACTAGTATAAGCTATACTGGAAAAAAGAACTCTTTTGCTGGAATAAGCTGCATCTCTACTAGGAGGGTTTTCTGATATAGGGCAAACCCCTTCTAGTGTAAACAAATCCTGACTTTACTCTGGCTTCTGGAAATACCTAATTCACATTGGGCCTGCTACCCCCCTTGAAATTGAGTCAACATAAAATCATTGTGTTTCAAGTAGTTTCAGGTCCTACATCCACACCTAAATTGTCTTGCCAATTTCTGTGGTTTTGCAGTTCACCTTTTCCTACTTTTTGAAAGATTTTCTCTCTCCAATTGCTGGGTGAAAGTCCCACATAAACAAGAAACTAACTGACTATGGCAATGGATGTGACTTTTGCTCTTTACATAACAAACATGAAAGGAAGGACCCACCTGCACCTGGGGAGGTCCAAACCAAAAGTATTTACCAACTACCTACAACATGCAAGGCCTAGATAGGGTTGCCAACCCTCCAGGATTGTCCTGGAGTCTCCAGGAATTAAAGATTAATTAAAGAATATGTCATGTGATGAAACCTCCAGGAATATGTCCAACCAAAACCGGCAACCCTACTAGCTACTACTCTGGCAGGGTTCTGGTAGTTTCTGAAACATAGGACCACTAGAAGCTCATAAACTATTTAAAGAGAAGCACCCTAATACCTATATACTACATCAGGTTAAACAATGAAACTGATTCTATTCAAATGCACAAAGTAGCAAACTGAAAAAACAGAAGAAAATATCTTCTTTCTCTAAATTCTTTCAGTTATAGAAACATGAGGTGTCATTTGCAACAACAGTAGGTGTAGCATTTTTCAGAGCAAAGTGTGACTTGATTCTCAACACTGCAGAGAAATGGTTCAATAAAGACCTAATATTATAATTGGGGTTTTTTAATTATTATTTCATTAAACTATTTCTGTTCAGGCCAGGTGTTTGTAAAATCTTTTCTCACAAAACTTGAATTTTGGGCTCTGTTGTTAATTTTGTCCTTGCTTAATGAAAGGAAGAGTCAGGTTGGGTATGGAAATGATGGTTACAGAGTGCCACCTATTGGATTTAGAAACAATTGTTGATCACATATGTAGAGACACAAATGACTGCCTTCTGTGGATTTAAATCTACTTACATACACTTAGAACAGATTCTGAATAAGTAGCTGTCATCTCTCAAGAAAAAGATCTGGGCAGTCTAATCAGTGAGGATGTTTACTCAATATGCAAAAATGATCTAAAACAATATAATATCAGGCTGTATTAAAAAGGAGCTGGGGGAAATATGTAAAATATTTTAATATCATTATATGGCTACATGGTACATCCTCACCTTGGAATAGTTCATGTAATCTTGGTCCAATCATATTGAAAAAGACATAATATAAATAACAAAGGGCCAGAGAAGAGCAATGACAGTGATTAGTGATACTAGTGGAGAAGTAATAAACATTTATTTACACACTTTATGACTGAGGCAGGCAGGACATCTCTACCACGCATACCAGTAAAAACCTTTATACCTTTCCACACCATCGTGCATTCACTATATGTCTCTGATTTTATGGAGGCACTATTTTAGAAATGTTTTAGGGTTTAAAAAAATTATTGGGGCTATTTTTTATATCCCTTTGCTTGTAAAGCCAGGTTCTCTTAGTGCCAAGAGCCCAGCTGTGCAGAGAGAGAATGGAAAATTAAAAGAATACAGGGTCAGATCCTCAGCTGGTGTAAATGAGCTTAGCTCCAATCAAGTCAGGGCAGCTATTCTGATTTACACAAGGTGAGGATCTGGCTCGCAGTTTAGCAAACTATAAAAAGGATCTAAAATAGCGTTTCCACCCCCGATAATGTTGTGATTTTCAGATCTGATCTCAAAGGCTCTAACAGAACTAGCAGCAGCTCTTGTCCAGAGCCAATCGGGGGGGGAGGGGGGGGCAGGAGAGCCATTTGGCCTGTGCCTCAAGCTCAAAGAGGGCCTCGGATTTAGACACTTGTTCATTTTTTGACATTTGATAAGTTTCACAACTTGTTTTTATGCGCATCCCATTTGCACAGAAAAAGGCTAGAAAACCATTTGTTAAATAATAAAAAAATATTCAAATTATGTCTCACTCTTTTTTTGGTGCCTTATTTTGTTTTCATGTGTCGTCATTTTTTATTTTTATTATGGCTGGAGGCCTCAAAAGCTGGAAGTGGCCCAGGCCTTTTTGGACCTCTGAGAAGGCCTGCTCTTGTCCGCCTATGAAACTGAGATTCCTTCATTTCTAGGTATACTAATCTTCTTTTTCTAGACCTATTTGATCACAAGATACCAAACCTTAAGTCTATTACTGGCACAGGCATGTATATAACTTGTCCTCTTCCCGTGACCACAGTGATTCTTCCATTGAAAGGAAAGCAGAACTCATTGCTTTTGCTGGTTCCTATTTATGTATTTATTTATTTTTAAAGGCATCTGTTTGAAGCTGCTCAGAGGTTAGAGATAATCCCAGCAGAGACAGATTAGCAGGCAGAGCACAAGTGTGAAGGTCAAAGGTGTATGAATAATGTTAATTATCAAATGTCTCTCCAATTTATCAAATGGGCATCACAACCAAATATGTGTGTTTGGCGGGGGGAGGTGTATTAGGAGTGTCAACAACTTGGCCAACGGCCCAGATTCAGCTTCTGTGATGCATCTGTGTGGCTCACATGACATATTCACATTCTAAGGCATCTAAGGTCTCACTTACAAAATAAGTTTCTAGTTTTTGTGGTTATGAAGATACCCTTCCAAACAGGGCCCAATTGTAACTGATTCAATTATGTCTTCCTGAGTTTGCAGACAGCCTGAAACAATGTTTCAGAGAGGTGTGAATTCTTCCACCCCTCATCAATATCTTTGCCATGTTAGTGCGAAAGCCTAACAATGGTCACTTGAATGTTAGCATTAGCTATTTCATTGCTGATGGTTGTTATGGAAGGGGTTGGGAGAGGAGCCCCTAGGGCTGGGAACTAGGAGTTACTGCAGGGAAGGAGATACAGAAACAGGGAAAGAGATGAGCCGTAAAGGGACAGAGAAGAAGGGAAAGGAGGATGAGGAGGGAAGAAGAACAAAGGACAGAAATTGTGGGAAAATATTCACTCTTTCAGGATCCACACTAAGTGACAATGAAGGGAAGCTCTTTCATCCCCCAATGACTCTTTTTGCCAATCTCTGAAACATACACACACAAACACCCCGCCGCCACCAGTTCTGTTATATCCTGTTAGAGAGACACCTGAGCAGAGCTGAGTACAGTGTTGCAAAGGAAGGGCAAATCACTGATTTACATAGTGGCATAATATTTTCAGTATTGTTCTTCAGCCCATTTCTTAGATATAGTTCAATCTTCTGTGAATCCACTCAAAACTTTGTGACTAACCTCATCTTCCACTGCCATCAGTCCCTGCCTTCTAGAAATATTTCAATATTCTGCTTTTCCAGAGCAAGTCACCCTACTCTATAAGCCCCAGCACAGCTCTGACCCTGCCTCCATTTCTGCTCATTTCTACCTACTTGCTCTCTCACTCTCTCTGTTTCCCAAGTCTCACTCCCAGCCAGTTTATTTGGATCCTTCTCCCATTCTTAGCTTGGGACCTGCTCTCTCACTGCTCCCTGTGCTCCAGACAGTTTTCTTCTCCTTCTAAAGTTAGAGGTGGGCCTCAATCCTGATGTTCCAATCCGGACCTAAGCATTCCTAGAAATTAGGGTGTTCAGACCCAGGGTTTTGGGTCCACCTTATTCTCAGAGTCAGGAGACAAATATGAAGCTCAGGCTCTGATTGAGGGGTTTGGGATTCAGTGTACTGGTTAGAACCCAGCTATGCTTGGAACCCAATCCCTTTGCTGAGCTTTGCAGCACCAAGGCGATCTACTGCAAGCTCTGTGCCTCCTCGTGTAAGCATCAGAATTAGAAGGCCTAAAGGGAACAGAGCTCTATGCTCCAATTATAGGAGAAAGGGAAATATCTAGTTGCTATCAAGTAGAATTTATGTAAATTAAGCTTTGTCTTCCTTGTAGTTCTGTATAATGTTTTATGTTGCATGACATGTCGTTTTTACTTTCTGTTCTTGGCAATAGTATAATACTTGTGGTGTAATTGTATACCTGAAAGGACATATAAAGAACAGGCCATCGCTAAACATTTAAGTCTGTTGATATGGGTTGCATTTTGTAATAATTTATGAATTCTGTATATTGACCTGGTTATTGGGTTGTTTATTGTATGAATATGTTGGCTTAGCTTAGTAGCAGGATGTTGTGGAAATAAGTCAGAAGCAGGGCCGGCTCTTGGATTTTTGTCGCCCAAAGCAAAAACAATTTTGGCCGTTCCCCCCCCCCGATCTTTAATTAGCCCACCCCCGGCCCCGCCTCAACTCTGCTCCTTCCCCAAATCCCCAGCCCTGCCTCCTCCCCCCAGGCTCTCAAGCCTAGGAGGGAGGGAGGGAGGGAGGGAGAGAAGCGGCGCCCACGCCGCGGCCACTCGGAGTCTCCCCCCCTCCCAGGTTTGAGAGCCTGGGAGGGAGGGGGAGACTCCGAGTGGCCGCAGCACGGGCGCCGCTTCTCCCCCTCCCTCCCAGGCTCTCAAGCCTGGGAGGGATGGGGAGCAGCGGCGCGCAAAACAGCCGCTCAGGATCTCCCCCTCCCTCCCAGGTTTGAGAGCCTGGGAGGGAGGGGGAGCAGCGGCGCGTGAAACGGCCGCTCGGGATCTCCCCCTCCCTCCCAGGTTTCAGAGCCTGGGAGGGAGGGGGAGCAGTGGCACGCGAAACGTCCGCTCGGGATCTCCCCCTCCCTCCCAGGTTTGAGAGCCTGGGAGGGAGGGCGAATAGCGGCGCGCAAATCAGCTGTTTCGTGTGCCGTGGCAGCAGCCACGGAGGTGAGCTAGGGCGGCCAGGGCACATTTTTAGGGGCGGCATTCTGGCGCTTGCCATGCCACCCCTAAAAATGTGCCGCCCCAAGCGCCAGCTTGTTTTGCTGGTACCTAGAGCCGGCCCTGGCCAGAAGGCAAGAAAATAGCTCCAGATAAGACACCTCTGGGTAAACACTTTGGGGAGGATGGCATGTTGAGATAATGCCTGAGCTAACTGTGAGGATGCTACTTCCTTGTTTTGCCAGTGCTGGCCACCGGCTGATCAAGAGGACGATAAATAGTTAAAAAGACATACTCTGTCCAGCAGAAGTTGTTGTTTGGGAGAAACAGACTGACACCCACAGACACCCTAGCTCTTCCTAGGCTCCCCTCACAGGGTGGAAGGGCTTAGGTAAGATAGATATGTGTGCAGACCTTTTGTTGTTTTCAAAATCCTTTTTCTCTTATGTTACGCTTTGTTCCTATGGTAAGATTTGAACAATATTGTGGTTTGAGAAGGCTGTTTTGGGTCACTATATTTACTACTGGTCACAAAATCCCAAAGGGAAGAACTGTAGGTACCATGCCAAGATGGACAAGCACAGATGTGAAGCCTGAAACCTGTTTCTAACCCTGTGGCCTGGAATCTGGTCTAAGAGTGGGAGAATCTCAAAATTACACCCCAGGAAAGATAAACACACAATGCTTGGACCACAGGGGTGCACTCAAAGACCAGAGAGGGGTCGGAGGCGCACCCAGCCCTGTAACCATGACATATGTCATGTAATCATATATAGGAAAACATATATAAACAGCAATCCATAGCTAAACATTTAAGTCCATGGTTATGTTTGTTACAGCCTTACTGTGTGACACTCTATAAACAATGCACCATCATCATCTCTGGAGGCAGAGACCAGTGCTTCAGCATGCCATAGAATGCAGGTTTCACCCTATTGGAAAGAATGAGGTGAAGAAAATGTTCTCTGTTTTGCTTAGTTTGGCCTTAGGCTATGTTTGTGAGGATGAATCCTCTTTCATTCCAAAGTTCCTCATAAATCAGCAGGATGACAAGCCTCATGGGATATGTGTTTCAGAGTAACAGCCGTGTTAGTCTGTATCCGCAAAAAGAAGAACAGGAGTACTTGTGGCACCTTAGAGACTAACAAATTTATTAGAGCATAAGCTTTCGTATCCGAAGAAGTGGGCTGTAGCCCACGAAAGCTTATGCTCTAATAAATTTGTTAGTCTCTAAGGTGCCACAAGTACTCCTGTTCTTCTTTTTATGGGATATGTGGAAGTTGCTGCTGCTGCTGCCACCTTTACCTTTTGTTACATTTTACAGGCCATTTGAGCCTAATGGGTGCATGCTTCCCTCATTGCCTGCAAAGACACTGGCTGTAGCTACTCAATTTTCTGTGTTCTGCATAGTCTGGGGACAAAGAGAGAAACCACCACGTAATGGAGATAAGGATCATTTGGCCAATTGTTTTTTTCCTGTTAAAATAGTCAAGGTGCTGTCAGGAACTTTAGGATTGAAATTTAGTTTATAAAAAAGAAAGACGAGAGTTAAAAAACGTTTCCATGAAATGTTTTAAAAAATCAGTGAACAATTATTTAAACATTCCCTACACTGTTGAGAACTCAGGGACTTTTATTTGTGCTAGTGAACTTGTCTGCCTGTCTAACCTGTCAACTACCATGTCTGTCTGTCTAATAATCTGCCTGTCTCTTTAGGCATTATGTTCCTCATGTGGACATTTGATTTGCTGAAGAACTAGATAGTGAAAATGACTAGAAACAGAAAATGAAACTGACTAAACAGAGACAAGTGCAGACAGGAAAGGAACAGCATCAATGGTGAGAAGTAAACTAGATTTGAATGTATTTGAGGCAGTATCTGTTTTAAAATACAGTTTTTCTAATTTACACTGTTACTAATAACACAGGTGAGGATATTTACATGCAGATTGTACATGTATGTGCATGTATTTATACCCTCTCAAATGAACTCACACAGAAAAATGATAAAAGACAAAAACACCTATTCAATGGGTGAACTTTTCAAAAAGCGATCACTCCAGACCTGACCTCTCAATCCTTTTGCTCAAAAGAAACCTGCATAACACCTTCAAAAGATGAGCCTGGGAACTTAAATTCATAACTCTGTTTGAAACTAAAAACCATGGGCTTAACAGAGACTCTGTTTTTATGGCTCATTACAACAATTTGTAACACATCTTACTGCATGTTAACCCTTAGTTGCCCACTTCATTTTAGTGGACTCCTACAGCATGTGTGTGTGTGACAGGATCCCTGGGGTGCAATGTGGAACTCGGGTACCACTCTGCCCCCTTAACTCTCCAGCCTGGGCTGTCTCTCACAGTGCTTTACTAGTCACAAACATCAAACCCCTCCAGGTGCTATTATCACTCTGCACAACAGCATGTGGAGCCCCATACCCAGTTAGATTGCATGACTGCTCCCTGAATCACTCACAAATCACACGAGGAAGGCACCAGCAAATCTCCCAAGCCCCCAGCCTTGGACTTCAGAACTGTACCATCTTGCCCAGGTCAGAAGTTCATTACCCAGTCTGCCCCCCACCCTCCTTGATGTAGAGAGGGCACACACAAGCCTTTATAAACTGAGCAGAGATTTCCCAAGCACTTCAAGCAAAACACACTGTTTTAGGTAAAATATAAAACAGAATTATTAACTACAGAAAGATAGATTTTAAGTGATTATAAGTGATAAGCATAAAAGGTCAGATATAGTTACCAAAGAAAATAAAAGGTAAGTGCACAATCTAAATCTTAAACCTTATTACACTAGGCAGTATTTGGATCAAACAGTTTTCTCACCTCACTGGATGTTACAGATAGTTTCTAGTTCTTAATACACAGGCTTCCCCTATAAACCTGGGATTATTCTCTTCAATTCAAGTTTTTGTCTTCCCATAGGGTTGCCCCTGGCCATAACTATGCCTAGGAGCCAGAGGGACATGTCGCCACTTCCCAGTAGCTACTTGAGGTAAGCGCCACCCGGAGCCTGCATGCCTTCCGCCCCTCAACCTCCTGCCCCAGCCCTGAGCCCCCTCCGGCACCCAAACTCACTCCCGGAGCCCGCAACCCCTTCCCACACCCCAACCCCCTGCCCCAGCCCTGAGCCTCCTCCCACACCCAAACTCTCTCCCGGAGCCCAAACCCCTCACCCCCTCCCACACCCCAACCCCTTGCCTCCGCCCAGATCCCCTTCCCATACTCTGAACCTCACCCTCCAGGCCGGAGCTCCCTCCTGCACCCCAAACCTCTCATCGCCGGCCCCACACCCCCAGCCGAGGCCCTCACCCCCTCCCGCCAGGGACGGTTCCAGGCACCAGCGGAGGAAGCATGTGCCTGGGGCGGCACATGCTAAGGGGCGGCATTCCGTCCATTCTTGGGGCAGCACAGTCCAAGTGGCTTTTTCTTTTTTTACTTCTGGCAGTCTGAGTGGCTTTTTTTTTTACTTGGGGCGGCAAAAATGGTAGAGCTGGCCCTGCCTCCTGCACCCCAACTGCCTGCTCCAGCCCAGTGAAAATGAGCGAGTAAGGATGGGGGAGGGCGAGCGACGGAGGGAGGGGAAATGGAGTGAGCGGGGGCAGGGCCTTGGAGAAGGGGTGGAGTAGGGGCAGGGCAAGGTTGTTCGGTTTTCTGCGATTAGAAAATTGGCAACTCTATTTTCCAAGTATTCTTGTTGCTTTCAGTGTAGGTAGGGGAGGAAAAAGGCCAAAGCATGATGCCACTGTCCCCTCTTTTATATCCTCAGTCCATGTTCCTGGAAGACACTAGCCCAAGCATGCCTCGTGGGCCTTGCTGAATCATAGGGTTGAGCAATCTCCCTGGTGTGGTCTTGTACAATTGAGTCATAGCGTTGAGCAGTCCCCATTACGTGGTGTTTGCAGAATTGTCATTGAATTGTAAATCCCTTGTTTACTATTCATTCCCCTGCTGGTCAATGGCTGGTGATGATCGTTCAACGCCCGCCCAGGTATTGGTCACCTCCTTTGTCATGGTCACTGGCTAGCTTTGGGTGACTTCCAGACTCTCAGCAAATTTCACTAACAGCCATACAGCAAAATCTCATAACTTCTTACACACTAATGATATACATATTTTGACAGAACAAAGGGTTTCAGCAGATCATGACCTTTCATATGATATCCTACATACCATGCTTTGTATGAAATATGTCATAATTCTATGACAGGGATGAACAGGAGGGTTCCAGGGTGCTGTTTTGTGGTACAGAGTGCCACAGTGTGAACCCCTTATGTTTAACAATCGGTCCCACCTTGTATTTAGCTTACACACTCTTATTACCTTCTCCAGATCTGAGGAAGAGCTCTGAGAGACATAAAAACTTGTATCTATCACAACCAATAGTTGGTCTAATAAAAGATATGACTTCACCTACTTGTCTCTCTCATGTATTTAGATGTGCATGCAGAGCCGGGTAGTGAATCCATCCAGACAAGAGACTCAATTACTTGATAGATCAAAAACACTAGAGTTGATGTGGATTTTGAGCTCCAAAACCACAGCCTTCTACTAGGACCAAGCAGGTCAGACAATATCTCTTGAGTGTCCCATATGATTGTTCCAGAGTTTCCCTCTATTTATCAGATGTGGTTATGCCTGTATGTGCATGTATAGATTTTCTCTGTGGAAGGAGCTGTTAGAATTATATAAGCATTTAAAATGTGGCTTGATTTTATGTAATCATAAAACATTTCAGTGCCTTTTAAATTGGTCAATTTTCTACTAAATAATTTAAAAATGAACATGTTCTATCCCCTTTGATTTTTTCCTCTATTTCTTTTCCCACGTCTTTAATTTTATTTCCACTTTCCTTTTAATTAATATCTTGGTGAATTTTTCTGCTAACTTTTTAAATGTCTGTTTCCCCTTATTGTTGTTTTTTCTTTAATGTTTATTTTTATTCTCTCCCTCCTCCCTTTCTTTTCTTGTATTCAGAAATCCCTCAAGATCACAGTACCTTAGCCATATATCAGCTTCTTTGACCAGTGTAATCTCTGAAAACTAGATGCCAGTGTTCCCCACAACAATCATGCTGCTGAGAGCCCAGTGAGGGTTCATTGAACTGTATGAGTAGGGGTGCGGAACTGGTGCTCAGGTGGGCATAGAAAAAGTAGCTGGTGTGGCGTGTCTTAGTTGGGTATGTAAATGTGGGGAAACAAGTTCATGTTCTGGAAGGGGATAAGAAGTATAGGGCATTGCTGAACAGATGCACTTTTGATCACCTGCAACCCTGACCCCATTTAAAAATTTGTGTGTGTGATTTTTTTTTCTGGTTTTTAAGTAGAAGGTATTGAGGGTGCATGGTCAGGACTCAAATTGACAGTGCGGAGGAAGCACTGGTATTCTCATTGTCCTGATATGTTCTCATTAACCCATTACGCAGCAGACAGACAAGCTATTGTATACTGGACCATCTGGAATTTCTCCACAGAGTTCTCCATCTCCCAGGTCCCAGCAGCTGCAGGAATGGAGCCATGTGCCATCTAGATAGTCTCCAATCGACAGGTGGATCGGAGTGCAACAGCTTCTTTTGGTTTAGCTACAGTGCTTAATTTGTGCCAGGGCTGAGCCCCGGCATTATGGGCAGCAGGTATCACAAGCTGGGGGAGGCTAAGCCTCCCCAAACAGCCCTGCATGGCCCTGCTCATGCTCTGCCCCCAGACCCTCTCCTGCTTCCTGCTGATGCTCTTCCCCTGTAGCCGGAGCTAGTGGGGGCCAGCCTGTTGCCAGGGGCTCCGGATGGCTGGAGCCAGTGGTCACATCGCCAGCCTGCCCGTCGCTGGGGACTGCACTGCCCGCCCAGTGTTCCAGGTCTTGGGGGGAAGGAGCCACACTGCCCGCCCAGCACTCCAGGCCTGGGGGCCACGCTGCCTGCCTGCCCGTATGGTGCTCCAGCCTGGGCTGGAGGCGCTTGGATGGCCCGAGGCTGGGGTGGAGGAAACGGGGCAGGAGGGGCGAGGTCTTGGGCAGAAGGAGCAGGCTGGGCCAGGGGCTAGCCTCCCCCAGCTGGAGGTTCACCCACTGCCCATGTCCGACACCTCTATGCTTGGCAGTTTGTAACCCCGCTTGCCGTGTCAGTTATGAAAGGGAAAAAATTGCTTGAGCCCTGGCACCTCTTTCATTACAAATTAAGCACTGTTTAGCTGTACCCTGTGGAACACACCCAGTTTACGCTAAAGCAGAATCACGCCACTCATGAGCCCCTCCGAGCATCCACACACAAATTCCACAACTCCAGCTCTGCACCTTTCACCTGTGTCTGTGCGAGGACAAGGCCTTGCTGGCTAATGACACCCCAGGGTAGCAGCTGGTGCTAAGTCCACCGCTGCAGTGCCCCGAGGCGAGCAGAGGACAGGCTCCCGGCAGGGCTGATGATGGGCAAAGGCTCTGCCAGGGGTCACTGCAGGTGTTCATATGGTGGAGGCGCCATTGGCGCCCGGGCTGGGGGCAGCTGGGAAGGGCAAGGGTCTGCTCCTGGGAGACTAGCGGGACAGCAGCATCTAAGCTGCCCCGGCCTGCAGCACTGCGCAGGGGGCGGCCCGCCGTGCCAGTCTCGCCCAGGGCGCGTTCCCCGGCGGCTCTGCGCTCCCCCGCCCGGCCGCAGTGAGTCCGCCGCGCCTGCAGGGGTCGCTGCCGCGGGAGGCGCGGGGCTGAGGGCGTTCGCTCGGCGGTAGCAGTCGCAGCGTCCGTGGCGGTAGACGCCTGAGCAGCAGCCGCAGGGGAAGCAGCCCTGAGCCGCGGCGGCCTCGGTTCCAGCTCCGAGTCCGGCCCTCGCCGCACGATGCCGACCGTGGAGGAGCTTTACCGCAACTATGGGATCCTGGCCGATGCCACCGAGACCGCGGGGCAGGTGGGTCCCGGCCGCGGCCTGCAGGGCCCCGTAAAGCCCCGGGCTCGAGTGCGGCGGCTCCCGGCCGGGGGGAAGCTGCGGGGCGCAGGCCGGGAGCGGGCGGAGGGTAGAGGGGCGGCTCGCTGAGGCAAGGGGGGACCTGGGAGTGGGGGATCGGCCTGGGGCTGAGCAGGTTGGCGGGCAGCGGGTTAAGCAAAAAAGTAACTGATTAAAATATTGCTCACGCCGCCAAAAGCGTCCGCCTGGGCCGGTGGCGTTAGCGGTGAAAGCCTGGCCCGCTTCTCTTCCCCGCCGTTTGCTGTTGATGCAGACCTGGCCTCATTCAGTTGGAGGAAACTCGACCTTGCATTTGTTACACGCCGCTTCGATCTCAGGCATAAAAGGGTTTTGCAGCCAACGTTTCCCCAGGACGTTGAAGGCCTGACTTCCAGAAGTGCGTAGCGACCACTGCTCCTGTTCCGTTTTATTGGGAGTTGTGGGCAGCCATCACCTCTGAAAAATCAGTTCCTTGAAGCTCCCTCCTGCTTGTCAGGCCTGTGGCTCTCTCTTAAATGTGGTGTTCTGGCGTTTGAGTTATTAACTCAGTCTCAGAAAACAGACCTGCCTTGATCGGTGTTTGGCCCAGAGAAACTTGTGACAGTCATAAAAAGAAAAAAGACATGTCTTGCGTCTTTTACATTTATTATTGCCATCCAGAACAGGCTGTGTTGGGTAAAGCATGGAGAGTAAGGTGTTAAAAATAGAATTCAGTTCATTTTCTTTAGAATAAAGTATTCGGATTTTTTGTTCCTATTATAGTATGTTGTTTGGGAGACTTCCGCTAGCATTTTGAGGTTTCACTCCTGCATAACTTTACGTAAATAAGTAGAGTTAAGCATGTGCAAAAGAGCTTGCAGGATCTGGGCCTGTGTGCAGTGCACAGCTAAGCAGATGTAGGAGTGAAAATGAAAATAGCCAAAGTAAGTAAATGACAACTGGTGCATAATAATTGAGGGATTACTGGTCAGAGAGGAAACTTATTTCTAAGTATAGAGATTGTGTACAGTAGTTTATTTAAAAGACAGGTGGTAGGAACAATATTTGAATAAGACCAATATGATTATTCATCTGTGAACTACTGTCACTTAGGGTACGTCTTCACTACCTGCCGGATAGTAATTGATCTATCAGGGATCGATTTATCGCGTCTCATCTAGATTTATCTAGGGATAAATCGATCCCTGAATGCGCTCCCCGTCGACTCCGGAACTCCACCAGAGCGAGAGGCGGTAGCGGAGTCGATGGGGGAGCCGCGGCCGTCAATCCTGCGCGGTGAGGACCTGAGGTAAATCAATCTAAAATAAGTCGACTTCAGTTATGCTGTTCACGTAGCTGAAGTTGCGTATCTTAGATCAATCCCTCTCCTCCTCTCTTCTCCCCCCCCCCCCCCCCAGTGTAGACCAGCCCTTACAGATGTACAGTTTGGGGACAGAGAGATTGCTTGTCCAGTTCTGGCCAGCAATCGTCTTTAGGGCATGAAAAGAAAAGTTTCTCAGTATAATTTCTTGGCTTGCTAGATTAATAAAAAAAAAAATGCCTTGGCAAGGCCAGGTGAAAGATTAAATGTCAAACTTCATCTGAGAGAGAAACTAATTATTGTAGTTCTTGTATCTTTTACAAACAATTCCTTCCCCTGTCCAGATAGTAGGCTCCCAGGTTCCGATCCTGCCATAGAACCCTGATAATCATGTGGAACTCTATCAACTTCATTGTGACCCTGCTTGTGTTTAAGGGTCTGCTCATATAGATCTGATTGTAGCATTTGGCTCTTAGATGGTATAAATATTTAACATTATTCAGCTGAACAGAAGGTGATTTGTTGGTCCAATTGTCTATTAAGGGCCTGATCTCTTACTGAAGTCAGTGGAAATTTTGTCACTCAAAAGAAGTAGAATACCATAAGCCATTTCCTACCTTATTGGTGGTTTGGACAGTAATTTTTTTCATTAAATGACGCCTTTATTTTTGGTCAATAATTTTGTTGGTTTGATTAGTAGTCAGCACAGTTATGTCAAAGCAAATTATGGTCCGGTTAATTATATGTGAACTTTTTGTAAATAGGTTGCTGTATTAATGATTAAACTGAAGTGCAACTGAGAGTAAACAGTCCTTTCTTGGTTCTAGGGAAATCCAAAGTATGCTCTGCTTTATATAGTCTGTCTTCTCTTCTAGCATAAAGATGCGTATCAGGTGATATTGGATGGCGTAAAGGGAGGTGCCAAGGAGAAGAGACTAGCAGCACAGTTTATTCCAAAGTTCTTCAAACATTTCCCTGAGCTGGCTGATTCAGCTATCAATGCCCAACTGGACCTCTGTGAGGATGAAGATGTTTCTGTAAGGATACATGCTGGACATTTTGTAGCAAGCTGCTATATTGAGTCTTATTTTGTGCTCCCTTTTATTCCTTTCCCATTTTATATAAGTATTTTTTTGCAAAAAATTGGACTTCAGTGTCCATATGTTTCCAAGCATATTATGTCTGTGTGTCATAAAATTATAATTGAATTAATAATACGTTACTGCCTTCCTCTTATTTCAGTCAAAACAATTCTGATCACTTTGGGTGAAATAAGTTGATTCCTACAGAAGCTTGTCACTTAGCTCATGATAATGCTTATGCAAATAATGTCTGAACACATTGTAATTGGACTCATCTTCTATCACCAGATAAATCTTCCTTGGGTTTTTTTCTTCACTATCCCTTGTGACTCTACCCTTTCTAATTACAGAAAAAAATTATCTAGCCAGAGACTGAACTAAAAATATTTTTCATATCCCTAACACTTTTTTATATCAAAGCACTTTACATGTATTAAGCCTTACATCGTCTCTGGGAGGTAGGGAAATATTTCTCCCATTTTACATTTACACATTGGAAACATGAGGCACAAAAAAATTCAAAGACCTGATTTTCCAGCAGTTCTCAGCACCCAGAACTCCAATTTGCTTTGATGGAAGTTCTATAGGCTAAGCACCTCTGGAAATCAGACTTAGGTGATTTGCACAAGGTCAGACAGGAAATCTCAGCTGTGCTGGGAAGAAACCCCAGTATTTCTGACTCTATCTTGTACACTAACAACAATCCCATCCTTTCTGTTTTAGCCAATAATACCTATCTAGAAGTGGTCGAAAATGATCAAATAAAGGATGGAAGCTGTATTATTTTTAATACAAATTTGGTTCGTGAGGTTTTGATCAGTTAGTGATATTTTTTTATGTAAGTGTTCAAAGAATTTGTTAAAATGGCATTTGCCCAAAAATATTAGGCTCAAAATGAAATCATAGTTATTTTATAATCTGCAAATATCTGTTTATAAGACTTCTCCAAACCATCCACAGATGTTGAAGTTTGAGCTGTCACTAGTGTCTGATTAATAGCTGGGGCAGAGACTTTTCAGTATGGAACTAATGGTGCAGCAGAGTTAAATCAGAAACCTCACATGGGTTCTGCAGTTTACATCAGAATATGCAATTCAGAAAATTTGAGTTCAGCATTTAATTCAGGGATGATACAGGAAGTAGAAGGTAGCAGAAGTCACACACTAAATCATCTTAGTCTTTGTTGGCTTAGATATCAAACGCGTAGTTTTTTCTCATTTAGCTGTTTTTCTTCTGAACCTTTTTAGAGTCAGTGCAGTCTCAATCTTCCTGTAATTATGTGCTAAGATTTTGACTCTTCTGTTCAGATGATGACAGTATTTCATTTTGACAGATCCGACGCCAAGCCATCAAGGAGCTGCCTCAGTTTGCCACAGGAGATAATCTTCCCCGGGTGGCAGACATACTGACCCAGCTTCTGCAGTCAGGTAACATGCACTGATGATTTCCTTGCCTATTTCCTGCTGGTGTGTGCTTCTCTTACATGTATGTTTGTGGCTGGTTTGGTTGAAGAGAGTTACAGTTGTGGAAATTGAATTCTTCCTCTGTTGATTCATTAGCTTGTTATGTAGCAATCTGCCACAATTGTCTTCATGTCCTATTTTTGCTCCATTTCTTTTCCCCTGTTTTTCACATCTTACATCTGCAGTGCAAATATGCTAGCCTCCAATTCTGCTGGGAAGTGACTGATTATCTTAATTTAATGCAAAATGACTTAGAGTTCTCAGTATTTTTGTCCAGCTTTCCATGGCCTGGAATACTCTTGCCCTCAATACAAGAGCTAATGAACTTTTCATATACTGGTGCCCTGGATCTGTCTTGAATCAAGTGTCCATAGGGATCGTTTATTTCCTAAAGGCTCTGAAAGACCAATGGATTTGTCTTCTTTGGCACAATTTAAACTTTCACATTTTCAGTGCACAATAAATTAAAACGTTTAACATCATTCAGTATTTCATATACAGTAACTCCTCACTTAACGTTGTAGTTATGTTCCTGAAAATGCGACTTTAAGTGAAACTATGTTAAGCGAATCCAATTTCCCCATAAGAATTAATGTAAATGGGGGGGGGGTTGGGTTCCAGGGCAGCTTCCCCTACTCTGCAAGCTCCAGGGGTGGGGGACCTCAATCCTCAGCCCGCCCACTCCACTCCTTCCCCCAAGCCCCTACCCTTGACCCTCCTCTTCTCCCTCCCCACCTTCTGTTCGGGAGGGAAGGGGGAAGCGCGCCTCCCCCTCCCTCCTGCCCGGGACAATCAGCTGGCTTGCAGCGTTTAGAGACAGGAGGGAGCGGGGAGGAGCGAGGACTTGGCACAGGCTCCCCCTGCCTCCTGCCTGGGGCAATCAGCTGCCTTGCGGTGGGAGGCAGGAGTCCTCGCTCCTCCCCCCTCCCTCCAAAACCCCGCAAGCCAGCTGATTGCTGCAGGCAGGAGGCGGGGGGAGGAGTGGGAAGGCACTGATCTGCAGGGTCTGGCGATGGGGGGGGCATAGGGAGGTTGCCAGCTGTGGAGAAAGCAGACAGCCAAACAACGTAACAGTGGAGCATTGCACAACTATAAATGAATTTGTTCTCTGATCAGCAACGAAACAACATTAAGCGGGACAACTTTAAGTGAGGAGTTACTGTATAATATATATTAGTTTTTGAAAATAAAGAAAACCCCAGTGGCTTTGTAGAGAGCTAAATATTTACTAAATATTCAGTGTTATTTTGTAAATGCACTATTTTAGTCTCTCCTAGTCAGTAAATGGGAAATGTTGCCTTTCAGAAGGGACTTGCATTTTGATGCCACTTTGCAGCAGAAGCCCTATTTGATACAAAATTAGAGGGAAAGAATTTGCTTCCTCTTTTTGGAAATCACTGGAGAACTTCAAACTTGTTCTAAAGTAAATCTGTAAAAAAATTATTCATCATTAATATATCGGTTGGCATCATTTTGGTTACTACAGGTTTAACCATCTCTTCAGCTAACCAAAATACTTAGTTATGATAGTTAACTTACAAAAGTTTGTGACTCTGGTTTTTAAACCTTTCTATTGGTGAAATTAATTTTTTCATTTCTATTTTGTATCTTCACTGTCAGGATGACAGGAAATATTTGTTAAACATTTAAACTCTGCAGCGACTTGCTCTTTGTAACCAGATGTCAGGAGCAGAAACCTTTTTGTATTATGCTGGAGTATTCTTTTGACCTCTTATTCTTGCCCTTACTTCAGCGTTTCAGAAAGATGCATGACTTTGAATTTTCTTTCCCCCAGATGATTCTGCAGAATTCAACTTGGTGAACAATGCTCTGCTAAGTATATTTAAGATGGATGCTAAAGGTAAAGAACAGACTCTTTATATATAAATGTTTTTAATGTTTACCAGTCATTGGTAAGTCTCAAGGAGCGAGGAATAGTACTTGTATCTGCTGCAGGGCAATGTAGAATTTTAAGCAAACATTATTACTTGCTGTTCTGAGTCACAGATCTTGAGCTGCTTGGCTTATATAAATACAGATTCATTATAACTTTGGAATAGAGTGGCACCCGAAATGTGTTGTTTTATATGCAAACATACAGGAAGGCATGCTCTTTCCCTTTAAGAGCTATGTGTTCTGCTGTGCTGTATGTTTACCTTGTTTCTAAAACTAGCAATTTTAAAATAAGTTCTGGAGCTTTTCCAATTTGGAAAGTAGTTTTCTTTTTACTGTATATCATAATTATAAAATTGTTGAATGGTTTGCATTAGTTGAATTTTGTTTGCATTTCAGGGACACTGGGAGGCTTGTTCAGTCAGATTCTTCAGGGAGAGGATATTGTGAGAGAACGAGCCATCAAGTTCCTCTCTACAAAACTCAAGACCCTGCCTGAGGAAGTGCTAACAAAGGAAGTAGAGGAGCTCATATTAACTGAATCAAAGAAGGTAAGTGTTGTATTACACTCCAAATTTAGGTTTTGTTAAATCAGCTTTTTTTGTAATAGAAATGTTTCCAGTATTTAATTATTTAAAACACCATGCACAGTTATGGCATATATACATGATTCTGTGATTACCCTGCTATGTTTGCAACCCAGATGTTACAGCATTATGTTAGTGTGTGAATGCGAAAGCAACTATTTTTTCCACTTTTGTTTATAGTCTATTTTCATTGTCCAGACTGAGAGAAATGCCAAAATCAAGAAAACCGACCAACCAATAAGAAGTAAATAACATGGTTAAAGTTCTTTCAGTTTTAGGCATTAAGTTTTTGTTAGTAATCTAAGGAGACTTGATATTTTAAAATTATTGGCTGCGCAAAGTGAGGTCCTATGCTCAATTTGATGACATTCTGTCTGTGTGACCCTCTAGTTACTTTAACCCAGAGGCATATACAGAGATACTGTATGTTTTCCCATTTTTTAAAATGCAGGAAGCTAAAACTGAACGATAGTATAACAGTGTGATTTACCAACTTAAGTGTAATAGGAGACGGGTATTGCAAATTGCCTCAGTGGGATTCTGTTTTCTGCTTTTATTTTAAGGTCCTTGAAGATGTGACGGGTGAGGAATTTGTCCTTTTCATGAAGATATTATCTGGCTTAAAAAGCTTACAGACAGTGAGCGGGAGGCAACAACTGGTGGAACTCGTAGCTGAACAAGCTGACCTGGAGCAAACCTTCAATCCGTCCGATCCAGATTGTGTGGACAGACTCTTGCAGTGCACTCGACAGGCAGTGCCACTCTTCTCCGTATGTATTTCTTTCCTTTGTATAGTTAGTACCATATTAAAGTTACTGACTGTAATGTCTTTAACGTCATGACTAATTGTGTCAGAGTGATTGCACAGCTGTGACTTATAGTCAACAGTTTCTCTAACCTAAGTCTTGCATGAATTTTGGACTGATCTGTTCTGGAGCAGTTCCATTCAGATTTGTAAACTTTTGTGTCTTCCCTAAGTTCCTGCTTTCTCACACATTGAAGAATTTGATGTGAATGATGTCAGTCTCCCACCTCTATTCCTCGGCATATGTGGTATTTGTCTTGGTGTGTTAGCTGAGAGAATTGAAATTTTCTTTATTGGTTTTGGAAAATAATCTTATAACATGACTCTAGGCGCTCTCTCTCTAATAATCTCCATGCTCAGCAATTTCTAGGCTTAATTTAGTAAAAATAACTTTCTTCCATGGTTACAGAAGGTTTTTAATACTATTATTTTTGCTCTTTGTTAGCATCCCTGGCAGATGGGCAGTTCTGTTGCATTGGCTCTATGTGCCCAGTGCAGTTTTTAGGAATTACTCTTTCAGAATCAGGGGGAAAACATCACAACTCAACATTATAAGAGGGGGTATGAGAAATGAAGTATGTCCTTGTGGTTAAGGCACTGGATTATATTTGTGGCTGTGTCACAGACTTCCTTTGTGATCTTTGGTAGGTTATTTAATCTCTGAACCCTAGTTCCCCAATTTGTAAAATGGAGAATCCGCTGAAATTCTAACCCTTGCACTGATTTAACTGTTTTTGATGCACTTCTCCACTGCAGGAGATTTTGACAGTCTGTTAAAGGAAAATGTGGTGGTTTATTTTCATATCTATAGCACAGAAGGAACTGAGCAACTTCTGAGACATCCTGTGCGCAAAAGAGTTTTGTCAGCTTTTGCCCCAGTCTTGCAAGGGAAAGTCATTATAAGATAAAGGCAGGATTTAAGGGCATGGGCAGGGACTTCTGGCCAAGTGAAAGCTCCATCTCTCAGTTATTTCAGACACAGATTACCACTTGTATTGAAAGAGAGTCATTGAAAGGAGGCTTCAGCCTAACTTCAGAAATAGGTTAATAACTTCTTTTTAAAACACTGACACTTGCACAACCAGAGTAGGATGAGTCCTTGCAAAAGTTCCTGGCTTGTGTGTCGTCTTTTTTTTTTTTTTTTTCCTCAGACTTTGGAATCTTGTAACAATCCCCTCTTTAGACATAAAAAGTGAATATTTGCCAGGTATACTATTAATTATACGTGGTAATTATATATACCCTCATATCCACTGGGCTGACCTAGCACTATCTGCTGTCAAGAGAGAGCTGGGTTTGAATCCTAAGCTCACCCTCTTGCTCCATTCTCAGTGAGGGTTAGGAATATTGCAAAGGTGAGAGCACAGAGTCCAATAGACAAATGTTCTGCTAATAGATTTAAATTTAAACATTGATTAACTCAGTCGATTGCCAGGCATATTGTAGTAGTTTAAGGCCTGTTTTCAGGGAAACGGAACTGTTATAGATAGGAAAAAATAAGCATATGCAATTTTATCACAATCCCCTGTAGCCTAGGCACCACTCTTAGCTGGAAGGGCCCATGTGTTTTGAGGGGGGAAATTGGCTAAGGGGTAGCAAAATGATGGGTGTCCATTGGGCAGGGAAGGTGGGAGAAAATGAAATCAAACTTCTGCAATAACCTTAGTGTCTTTCTGAACTTTTACAGAAAAATGTTCATTCTACAAGGTTTGTGACTTACTTCTGTGAGCATGTGTTACCAAACCTCAGTTCCCTGACTACTCCAGTGGAGGGCCTTGATATCCAGTTAGAGGTAAGCTAAGCCTGTAAGAGCTAATAAACCTCTAACATACACATCATAGTGCCTATTGCAGAAGTGAATGTTTCTCTGCATAACTCTCTGGGATTGTAAAAACTACAGTGTGTTTTCCAGCAATGTGCTGGTCTACTGTTCTGTGGCTCGTCCAGTTAATAACATGAGGAAAGACCACAGAACTCCACCAGCTGATGGAGCTGTGTTGAGCAGAACCTTCCTTCTAATGCCTAAGAGTAAATACAGAAAGCAAAAGCCTTGCCCTAATTAAGAGGAATAATGACTATAGTCATTAGTCATATGGTGACCTCACTGAACTCTCCAAGCTGTTGCTGTTCCTTCACATTGTTTTCCATATAGCCCCCTTAGAGTTACCACTTTGTCAGCAATGTGCTTGTGCTGTGCAAAAAACAAACAAACAAAAAATGAAAAATTCCTGCCTGAAAGAGCTTACAAGCTGAAAGACAGATCCAGATAGATAAGATTCACTGAGAAGCCATGAGGGAATAACTTGAATACCTTTTTATATTCATTATTTTTATTGTGTCACTTCTTGTGGGCATCATGGAGGGAGTGTAGCTTTAGGAGGGACTTAAATGCATTGAGGAAGGAGGCTTGAATGAACATCTGGCAGATTGCAGACAGGAGATTCAGACAAGCTTAGTCTGGCATTCACTGCATAACAATTGTTAAAATACATGAATAAATATTACTGTCACATGTTAATTTTCATTAGTTCGCTACAAATCTCTGCTACTTAAAGCCTCCATTAAAGGTAAAATGTCTCTCATCTGGCATGAGTTGTATTTTATAGACTTTCCAAAATCATGATTGATGTTTGTGGCAATTGAATGTTGCAATATGCTGAAGAAGCCATGTTAATGCTGCAATTCACTTTTATTTAAAATTATGCAACTGTGTGATTATAACTCTTAGCTTTACCAAGAGCTGTTCTTATTTGTAGGTATTGAAACTACTTGCTGAAATGAGTTCGTTTTGTGGTGACATGGAAAAGTTAGAATCAAACTTGAAGAAGCTTTTTGATAAATTACTGGTAAGGCAGACTTTTGCTGTGATACAGTAATAAAAAATGCACTCCTCAAAGTGAGGGACCTTCAGTAGCTTATTACCCATTTATTTTGGTCCCTTTCTGTTGTAAAGGTAGTTACCCCTGGTTATTCTTCTGTTCAAGACAAATAAGTGCAAAGATCTCTTTGCCCACTTTGAATCTCAGTAGCATTGCAGAACTGGATGATTTCTCTACACACCATTTTTGATCTAAGTTTAAGAAAGTAGCATTGTTTGTGTTCGTATGATGATCTTAAAATCCGTCAGTGCTAGCAGTAGTGGCAGGGCTACCACAGACGCTTACTGGCTCAGAGCAGGTATAGTTGAGATGCTGATAAAAGTGTTGGTAGCTGATCTGCAGTGGCCTGCAAACAAATGATAGTAACATGGAGCTAGTGCAATGAAGGGAGATTGTTAGAATTGTCAGAAAAGATAAGGCCCTATGTAATATAGCTTAAACTAGTTTAGTTGGAGTCTGTACAAGACTGCAGTAGAACCTATAGAAAAATGTTAGTTGGTCCTCCCTGCAATCCAACAATGCACAGAGTGGTACTAATAAATTAGGTGGTTGCCGGACTGGCTGTTTCCAAACACTGAAGTTACAGAGAAGTTTTGTACGATCATACATCCAAGAGAAACTGTTAAATAGTTAGACTGCTAACCTGCTTACATATTTAGCTAACTGATTTGGTAATGCTGTTTATTTCCTATATTGAGGTTTTAATTTTCATAGCTTTGCCCTCTTGTGAAAGTGGGTGAGATGCAAAGAGTGGAGAAAAGGGAACAGGTGAGTGAAAGTGTCTCATGTATCTATTCTGCTTGGTGTTCATCAGGAGTACATGCCACTCCCTCCAGAGGAAGCAGAGAATGGGGAAAATGCTGGCAATGAAGAGCCCAAGTTGCAGTTCAGCTATGTGGAGTGTTTGTTGTATAGCTTTCATCAGCTGGGGCGAAAGCTTCCAGACTTCCTCACGTCCAAGCTCAATGCAGAGAAATTGAAAGACTTCAAAATCAGGTAATGTATGAGAGACTGGAATGATCACTTAGCTGCAAACCTAGCTGGAATGGGCATTTTGGAAGTGTTAATGTAGAATATTATTGATCCTTCCTCTGCTGAACTGTTTGGGTGCGGGAGAAGAATAAATCAGATTAGTAAGTAAAATAATGAACTGATTGACAAAATGTTTTCAGCATTTATTTCAAAATAAAAAAACCTCTTGTCATATCATGGTTTTCCTTTTGCTTGTGCTGTTCTTTCACAGGAATGGGTGTAGTTTTGTGCTTGGCTTGGTTGGGCTTCATTAAATACTTAAAATCTTTTTTCTGTTAGGCTACAGTATTTTGCCCGAGGGTTGCAGGTTTATATACGGCAGCTTCGTCTGGCACTTCAAGGAAAAACAGGTGAAGCCTTAAAAACAGAAGAGGTATGTATTCCCCTGGAGCAGTTCTCTTATCAATTCTACTGAAATAGCTATTGCAAACCATTATAAATGCCAACCTTTTTTGCTGAGATGACTAATTAAATGATACTGGGAAATGACTGTCTCTGTGCTGCTTAAGCCTACTAAATGAATGTAGATTGACACTGCATTTCAGGCAAATACTATCCATACAGCCGATAGCAAGTATTTTAGAGGCGAGAAAGCTCTTGTCGTTTGAATAAACTTTTGTTTCGTGGTCTGGAAAGTAGCAAATGTTTTCTAGATTTAGTAAGTGTGAGATGACAGCAGGTATGAATGCACCATTCTCTTACCTCTACAGACCCAGGTTCAATTCTCCTCATGTGCAAATGAGTTGCAACTCAAATTTGTTATTAGTATTTCTCGATACTACAAAAGTACTAAATTAAGTGCCGTTGGCCATGTCCAAGTTTGGCCAATGTGTTGCAGGTCAGCAGTCAAGGAAGCTGAAAGAGCTGTATGAGGGCACAGGACCACAGTGCCGGAGGGTTCTGGAAATCAGGACTGGGGTGCACTGATTAGCAGGGAGTGCAGCAGATTGGGACTGAGGCTCATTAGCAGAGCTGTACAGTGGCCAAGCACTAAGACAGTGAGGGCAACAGAGAAGATTGAATTGGTTTAGCAGAGCTGCGGCGGGAAGCTGGCATAGTACATTACCGTACTGTTGTTTGTCTCTAACCAGTGCTGTCAGTCACTTTCAGGAGCATTAGCCTTAATTTTTTTTTTTTTTTTTTAAATGCAGTTTGCTTTCTGGTATAAAGTGTTGGCAATGTTCAGTGTCCTGGGCTTGTTAATGTGACACTCTTGCAGTTCTCTAAGCAGTTAAGTTTCCAATCTGTTGCAGCACCAATCATGGATTTCAGAAGCAATGTTACTCCACATACAACAAACCAGTGATGCTAGCTTCCTAAGTCAGTATCTGATTATTCAGTAGTTGTGCCTGATCCTGGCCAGTCTTCCTTGCATATTGAAACAAGACAGTGACGGAGAGTTTTCTGCATTTGCTTCAGTTGTGCTCTCTTGACTGGGTTTGTATTGCAAGCCTGAGTGGGTGGCAGATAGATACATGGAGTGGTTGCATGACTGGCAGTACAGGTAATTTCTGGAGATGGGGGACAGTTCTAAGCCACAACCACATGCAGCTAGATGCAACAGGTCACAGTTGAGCTTTGGCTTTTAGATTATAGTAGTGTTTTGTTCACCCACAGATTATGTCTTTTTGGCCTAGTTACACACCATACATTTCGTTTTGAATGAGACAGCTAAAAGTGTTGAACAAAGAATGGTAGGAAATTGGAGATCCTGGAATTCTATAGCCAACTGAATTTCATTAAATGCAGAATTACTGAGAACTAAAAATTATAACAGCTAAGTCATGTACAGAAATGTGCTATAGATCTCTAATCAAGGCCAGAGAAACTTATTAGGAAGTGTGCAGTAAAATTCCAGTACTTTTGTCTTCACTAAATGCATCTGATGTAATCTCAAATTACTAGAATAGCTGGAATTAAAATTGCTGTATTTTTCCTCTTTTGCAGAACAAAATTAAAGTGGTTGCCTTGAAAATAACTAATAACATCAATGTTCTAATCAAGGTAAGCCTTAAATCTTCTGTTATGTCTAAGCATGGAACAGGTCTGTAATAGAAGGATCTCTGAAAAGGAAGGCTCAGGAACAAAGAGCTATTGAGAAATTTCCCAGATGGGGATCAAATTTTATTGTCAAGACTCTGCACTGTCATCTCTACCATGGAGTAAATCAAATTCAGCATTGGCACTACGTTAAACTTCTTCCCTTAAGTTTTTGTTAATTTTCTGGTCTGAGGAGATGAATGCTCCCCTGCTGTCATGCAAGTACATTTCCTTTGAGAATTCTCTGGAGCTACATGTTAGCAACTAATAATGGAAATTAATAAACAAAAGGCTTATTGAATTGAAAATAACAGTGACTGGGTGACTGAAATCCATTTCAGTACTCTACCTGCTCACTGTATAAAGTTTGTGGCATCATTTTCAAGACATCCAGCCACCTTGAATTGGGTGAATTACCCTGCTGAGGAGCTGGACTTTTAAGTGTTGCAGCCCTTTGTTTGTAGGCCAATAGATTGATGATTCAATATCATGAGGGGAAGATTTACTTTAAAAACACTATAATGGGTCAGTTGTCCTTGGCAGTGTCATTTTGATCAGAAATTTTGGCCAATTGTACTATAACAATGATGTTCAGTTTAGGATTTACTTGCTGTGTCTGATTTCAGTGGGTTTGATGGAGTTTACAGTATATTTAAGCATAAAAGCAAGTTAAGGATTGAGCAAGTCTTGCCTCGTAACATTCCATTCTTTGGTATTTATAGTTAGAGATATATCCCTGAAATGTTGACTTAAGGTTTAATGTAATGTTTTTAAAGCAAATTGTTTTGATTATACTTTCCCTTCAAAGTTCCTACCATGGCACTCTAGTGTGAGCCAATTCTTTGCTCATACCCATGCTGCTGCTTAGCACTGTGGTGGGGATAGCAGAGATCCACACAGGAGCCATTGTAGTCATGTACAGTACACATGTTAATGTATTGTGCAGAATCATAGCATGAGATACTTCTGTTAATACGAAATTAGAATTTCATATTAGAGTGCATGGAATAAAGTAGCTGAATTTAAGTGGTTCATCCAGGTAATTCTTGTTTCTGGATCCTAGGATTTAAGTCATCTTTGATTTTAAGGAGGTTGAGGGAAATAAGGAAGTATGATTAATACAGACTCATAATATAGGTAAGATTATGTAGTGTTATTGGCGTGGACTTCATTTTGTGGTAAAATGTCCACAATTTTGTTTCTTTAGGACCTTTTTCACATTCCCCCTTCTTACAAAAGCACAGTTACGCTGTCCTGGAAACCTGTACAGAAGGCTGACGCAGGGTAAGAGTTACCAGGAAATCTTGCTTAATGTTATGTTGTTTCATACACACATCGTGGAATCTTTATTTTGTGATGTACAATAACTTGTCAGTATGTGTTGTTCAGCACGAGCTATAAAACAAAGATTTGCATGCAAAAAGCTTAGATAGAATTAAGGTTACAACTGCATAATAGTACCTTGTAGTCATTGTGCATAAGTGATAGTCTCAGGATCCAGTTTGCCACACTGTGAGCCACATAGCAGCTCTAATTGTTGGCGAATGGTATAATGTGTCAAGACTTGCTGGGATGATACAGTAGAAAATTTAATCAAAATGAGGATCAGTCTTTTAGGAAGGCTCTACAATACCATCTTCCAGAGTGTCTTCCTTAACTACTCTGCTGGCTTATAAGCACTAATCTATGGGGCTGAGCATACGGTGTCTGTATTTATTACTCGGGGATAGTGCAGCATCGTTCAAAGACCTCTATATTTTCTTGCCTTTGTAGTCAAAAAAGAACTAGTGAAGATACAACCTCAAGTTCACCACCGAAGAAGGCTCCAGCAGGACCAAAAAGGGATGCCAGGCAAATATACAACCCACCCAGTGGGAAATACAGTAGCAACCTGGGCAACTTTTCTTATGGTGAGTTGGAGACTTTGGAAGAACCTTGCAGTGTGAATTATACCCCTCTGGGAAGGATGTCAGTTAAGCAAGTTCCTTTCCAGGTCCTCAGTCGATCCAGAATTTGCTGTCATGATTTTTTCCATGTAATTGTATCTATATTTTTTTAACCACTGGTCTAATAATAGGATAGGCTGGTAAACTTAATAGCTAAGCAACTTTGCAACGTAATTTTAGCAGCCACTGGTCTCTTGCAGATCTGGGGATTAAATTGTTTGAAAGCTAAGATTCCACATTATATTATGATTTAAAATAATTTTCTGTTCTTAACACTGAAAATTCTGTTGTCATCCCCAATATTGTAATTTTTGTCATCACCAATTTTAAACATGGTAGGCAGACCTTTAGGGTTACAGGCTGTTTTAACTTTTAATATCATTTTAGAAATTATAGCTGGTAATGATTCTATTCATCTAATTTGTCCCCGTGTTAGTGCAGGATCCGCTGAGGATGGTAAACTTTGAGTTCCTCATTCAAATATGTCTAATTTTAAATATCCAAAGTTCTGTCCTTCCCTTTGTAAAGTTAAGCTTAATGTAATTTTAAAGGCTCAATATTAATAACTATTACAAGGGGAGGAAAAAATAGTAGGGGGCTAAAACATTTTGATGCATTAAGGCTTCCATTGGGATCAGACTCTAGATAGGCTACTAATGGAAGCCTGAGAAATCTTGACACTTTGGTTCTTCCAGTGAGATCAAACTTATTCTTAATGAAGCTAAATGAAAAACTGACTCCAATATACAAACAGTTCATTTATGTCCTCTGGTTCTTCCAGTGGCGTTGGAGCTTTAAACTGAAAACATTAAGGTACCAATACAGCAAAACACTTAAGTATATGCTTAATTTTAAGTAGGTGATTAGTCCCATTTGAAGTCAGTGTTTGAGATATGTTATGATGAATAGGCAATAAAAACTCTTAATAAAACTGATAGAGAACCTTTCAAACCAATATACTATAATCTTGTCAGAAGGTTTTAAGTACTGTTGCGTAGATGGGGTTAGCCCAGGTAATTGTACCTGAAATAATAGAACAGCTGTAACAGGCATGATAGTATTGCAATTTCATTTTTAATCTGCTATTCAAACACCAGAGACCTGTATGAGATAAATGTTTGCATTTATTTTCAGAGCAGAGAGGTGGTTTCCGGGGTGGCCGAGGGAGAGGCTGGGGAGGACGAGGTAATCGCAGTAGAGGAAGAATCTACTGAACAGACCATTGCATTCTCCAGAGCCATTATGGGGTAAAACACCAGTATAAGTGAAAGTACTGCTCATCAAAGGATTGCCTGGAGTACTGTATCCCTTCAAGGACTGCCTTCTGCTAAAGACTGACTTAAATGTTCTTTATACCTTTGTATGTATGATCTACTTTTCTAACGGACTACAAACTTGTCCATAGTGAAACTACAACTGTATTTTTGGATGATTAGTCAGCAATTTTGAGTTATTTTAGAAGTGTCTTCAGGGTTTATTCAGAATTGGAAAACAGCATAGATGTTTTATCTGAAACTACATCTTGACAGTTTGTATATTAACCTAAAAATCAGCTATTGCTCAACTAAAACTATATTGTAATTGAGTTTATATATTAAATAATGGACAGGAAAGGGATGACTACAAAGGTACACATCCGTTAAGATTGACAGCTGCAGTAATCCTTTCCTCATCTGTAACAATATCTTGCAATATGTGGAGAAGAGTACCATTATTAAATTAGCATTTGTTTACTCTTTATAACAGAATCGTTGACTATTCAGACAAATGCTGGATTTTTAAAGTCTGTAACATGGACACACAAATTTTTGCTTGTAGCATGAAGCAATCATTTAACTTAAAGTTGTGGAGAATGTGATGTTTTTGTTTTTGTACAACTTGCTCTTCTCCCTACACTGTAATGCAAAAGTGGTGTTTTGCAAATGGGTTTTTAATGTTCAGTGTGAATATGTATGCATATGCCATGAAATTTCAGTAAAACAGGTTAAAAAAAAAAACTAGAAGTACTTCAGGAGTGGGAAAAGTCAGATGCAATGATTAAGATTTATAGATTGGAGTTGGACAGCAGCAGTGGCCTGGCTCTTTCCTGTGCATTTGAAGATTTCTGGGGTGGTTGGCACTTGAAATTTTAAAAAAAAAAAAAAACAATACTAACTGCATTTTAAAAATACACAAATAAAATTTTATTTTGGGTACCACTGAAAAAATCCAGCTATGTTGTTTGATTCAGGTGGAGAATTAAAGACTCCGTACTAGTTTGTTCTTCGTGGTAACCTAAGATTTTGATTTAACAGTGGACACCCAGTAAATACAACTTTATTTAAGAGCAGATATGGCACAGAGATTTGGTTTTGCCCCCCGCCCCAACTTATTTTCACCACTTTAACTTTTTTGCTTTCTCCTCAGGTCATTCTAAAGATTGAACATTGTAAAAGGTGTGGTGAAAAGTTGGGGGAAGGAAGAAATATTAACAAATGCTGTTGACATAAAATAGCTTAGGCTTTAGAGGACTGAAGATTTCCCTAACATTTATTTTCAATATTTTGATGACCGTACCCCAAACCAAATGCCTAAAAGTAATGTTTTCCTACTAGTTTCATGTGTATTTGTGAGGAATAGCTTGTGAATCTGACACAGGTGTCTTCATTAACATTCTCTGATATTTATCACTGCAGTCGGAGGAATGCAGCATTTGCATTTCTGGAACTAGTGCAAGATCCTGTAGAAAACTGGCCATTTCTAAAAAAAAAAAAAAAAAAAAAGCCAGAACAGCAAAACTACAGAAGTTGTCTCCAAACTTGATTTCTGTGCAGCTTTGGAACAGTGATGGTAAACTTTGGACATTCCATAAGCACTTAAATTGAACTTATTTTACTGATTACAAGACACTTGCTAAATTCAGATGGTCAGTAAGAAACTGAGCAATTAAAATTCAGCTTTCAAATATAAATTGACATGATCAAAATGTCATTTTGAAAATAGGGGTCGAACACAGGATCGATGTTTATTTCCAGGTGAAAATTCAGCATGTTGCACATAGGGCAATAATTTGTATTATTTGAAGATTTCTTAATCAATTTCAAAGCCTATTTGTAAGCACATTTATATTCTAATCACTGGATGCAAGCAGTTTCTTTGCTCACTGAAGTTTGAATGAGAACTTCTGAGACATCTTTTTCAGAGACTGTGTGCAGCTTCAGCAAAGTTCTTGCTGCCTCAGAAATACCTAGTTTCCCCCTCTCCTTTCATTCTCAATTTCTGATTCAGTGAATTCTTTTGGAGACACCTGTTCACCACCTTGTTCAACTGTAAACGTTCCCTTATGCTTTTGGAATAAATTCATTTTGTAATTTTGGTTGAGTGGCTTACTGTTTCATGATTACTGTAGTTTTAAACAGTTTCATACTTTAAGACCATTTTGTGATGGCTCACTAATGGGACATTACAGTATCTTATAATTTTCTAATGGCTTTCATTCCAATAGGATCTCCCTGATTATTTCACAAATATAGAATTAATTGTTTAATCTACAAATTAGAAGCAGCCACCATTAAGACAATGTTGTAGCTATTTAACTCTCTAAATCAACACTACAAGCAAAGTTTCAGATAGGAAATGAAAGATACACCTAATAGAAAGAGCATGAGTTTAGGTCAGCTGAATGCAATGATCCATGCTACAATTCATAGAAATGTTGGACTGGAGGGGACTTGAAGTCAGCATCCAGCCTCCTGTGCTGTGTCCGGACCAAGTAAACCTAGATTGTCACCGACAGGTGTTTGTCCAACCTGTTCTTAAAAACCTCAAATTATGGGGATTCTACAGTCTCCCTTAGAATCCTATTCCAGAGCTTAACTACCCTTATAGTTAGAAAGTTTTTCCTAATATACAGCCTAAATCTCCCTTGCTGCAGATTAAGCCCATTATTTTTTGTCCTACCTTCAGTGAACATGGAGAACAATTGATCACCATCCTCTTTATAATAGCCCTTAGCATGTTTGAAGACTTATTGGGTTCCCACTCAGTCCTCTTTTTATCAAGTCTAAACACGCCTATTTTTGTTTGTTTGAAACCTTTCCTCCTAGGTCAGATTTTCTAAAGTTGTCATTTCTGTTGCTGTCCTATGGACTCCCTCTAATTTGTCCGTATCTCTCCTAAAATGTAGCATCCAGAATTGGACACAGTATTCCAGCTGAGGCCTTACCAGTGTCAAGCAGAGTGGGACAATTATCTCCTGTCTTTTACTGATAAAACTCCTCATAATACACCCCAGAATATTAGCCTTTTTTGCATCTGCATTATATTGACTCCTTCAATTGTGATCCACTATAATCTCCAGATCCTTTTCAGCAGTATTACCATCTAGCTAGTTATTCTTCATATAGCTGTGCATATGATTTTTCATTCCTAAGTCAAGTTCTTTGCAGTTACCTTTATTTAGGTGGGATGCCAGTATAAAAGTAGCATATAACATTGTAGATCCAAACTCCCATTGGCAGTGACTAGATTCATTAGCAGCTAGAGGCTATTGAAATGATCTCTGTGAAATGAGTTTACTTCCATCTACTCTCTGCCTCATTTTATTTGGTAGGATTTTCAGGCCAAGCAAATTCTATCAAGTAGTCAGACTTCCAAGAAGCATGTCTCCACTTTAGAAGAATCTTAAGGCCCTATGTTGATTTGGATTTAACTTCTGTGAGCACATTCATTTGGCCTCCAAGCTTGTTTACTATAATTCTCTGTACCTATGGCTGATGTTTCATTCCTTTCTTAAAAAGAAAACTACCTTAAATTGATTCAGATTAAAACAGCCTATCTGTTCAGCAACACAGGCTTGCTGAGACACCATTGCTGTGTTTTGCTCTTTTCTCTGGTTTCCAGATGCCTATAGGGTCAAATTTAAGGTTTCAGACCTCCTCAGGCTACTGTCCAAGAGTCTAAATCAAACAGAAGTACCTTCAGAACAAGGAAGTGTATGTCAAGTTTCCTGCATTCCAGAAAAGTTCAGTAAAGAAATCATAGGAAGGTTCAATGATATTGGGTACTGCTGCCAGTCAGCCACACAATACCTTCAGAAAGTGCACTGTTGAGCATGGCTTGGGATGCTTGAATGTGTTCTGTTACTACTGTGATGAGAGGTAGGGAGTGGGAAAGATTTGGATTTTCCGTGTAGTTCAAAGGCAAAGTTCAGTTTCCTTCCAAGAAGACCAGCAATGGTTTAATGTTTCCATTCAACCCAGAAAAGGCAGCGCAGCAATCTGCACAACCTTGTAAACTGAGCTGGAAGCTACACTTTGGTTTGATTTTAATAGGGAAAATATAGCTTGCAGATGCCAATTTCACCAGGCCTACTGCAGTCACCATTCATAAGGCTTCAATGCTTTGACTGCACACAGTGTCCTAGTAATAAAATCTAACAGAATTGTCTCATTACAATAATTATGGCACTGTATGCTTTAAATCTCTAGGTCACTTTGCTCAGGTAATGAAGGAGAAGGAAAAAGTGCTCTGTAAATAACTGCCTCTACAATGACATGTCAACACCATCAAATCCACAGCTAGTAGTGCAACTGCATATTTAAAAGCTTTTCAATATCATTCCACATACCTTTAAGTTGGTGATCTTAGGGGAAGCACTGACCTTAATGCCCTGTAGTACTGAAGTAGCAGAACTTGGTTTTCCACAATAAATCAGAAACAAGCCTTCAAATGTGTAGCAGAGCACATTTCAGAATCTGATGCCACTATTAGTGAAACAGCATAATGCAGATGCTTCTATATCCATCAGGCTATTCTCTGAGTTTGAAGATGGAGAAGGACAGAATATAGTTGTGCACATATTCAGATTGAGCATTCAGCAGCAAGAGTAGGTAGCTCTAGCAAAGGATTAGACATGAGCAGGGGTTCTCAAACTGGGGGTTGGGACCCCTCAGGGGGTTATTGGGGGCATGAGCTGTCAGCCTCCACCATTAATAATGGTGTTAAATATATAAAAAAGTGTTTTTAATTTGTAAGGGGGGGGTTGCACTCAGAGGCTTGCTATGTGAAAGGGGGCACCAGTAGAAAAGTTTGAGAATCACTGGACGAGGGCTATTCTGCATATGGAGATCTGGATTCCTAGCCAGGAGGACGTTATCCATAACTATGAAGGTGCCAGTAGCAATTCCTTATTTAAGGTTCTCTTCAGTGCTTCTTTTAAAGCAGGAATTGAACTTATTAGGTGTTATAGGAAATAAACTTAATTTTCTGAAGATTAAGAGAATTTGTTAAATTTGAGTTAATTGGTGTTAATTTTAAGAAACAATCACTTCTGACTCCAGTGAAAGTTTTTGAGCCTTCTACGCTAACAAACACAGTAGCTTGTTACTAACCCTTCAAACCTACCCTGTCATTAACTCGTTGAAAAAGTTGAGACTAGCACAACCAACACAAACCACATGTTGCAACTTCCATTCTGCCTTGTGGGAGCAAATTTGGGGAAAGGAGATTCTGAAATTCTGGTATCCCTGTGAGACCTGAGTCAAAGTTGTGGTGTGTGTAGTATATGGTGGTTCTGCTGTTAGCAAAGTCTGTGCCTATGCATGGAGGAATGTGAAGAGTATGTGCTGTTGGATGACTGAACTTTTCATTTATTTTGTGGTTTTGTTAGATGTTATATGTTAAGTGATATACAATGTAGTGCTTTTGTATATGCATATAATTTAAGGAATTAGAATTATTGTATTTTAAATAAATTATGATTAGCTTCCATCTCTGACTAGTAGTAGAAGTGGCATTAATTTACATTAAAGTGAAGACAAAACTAGACATAAGACTGTCACGTTAAAAAAAATGAATACAAATGATAAATCCCAGGTCCAGCAGTCCACAATAGAACAAGCAGAATGCAGAAAAATGCCTTTACAAAATCAACAATATTTAATCTTAATGTATGTGACAGAATGGAACCACAACTCCAAAACTTGGGACAACCAAGTTATCTTCTTAGATGACTAAATCCGAAGTCTTATGCCTTGCCTGTTTGAAATGGGTAAACTGTACAGATTCAAAGTGCAGTTTGCACAAATGGACTAGATCTACAATAAAGTTTGCATCAGCGTAGTTATGCCAGTTGCTAAAAAAAACAAAACAAAAAATTGAAGACAAGACTTTAGCTTCCTGTCCACAAATGGTCAGGAAATGTTTACAACTTAGTCATGGACCTCAAAGCCTATTTATTGTAGGAATGGCCCAAGTCACCTGAGGGACCATTTCAGCCTACCTGATATTACCTTCCTAACCAGCTATATTCCACAGATATGATGGAGCTATCATTCTCAATGGTGAGTGTTCTCAAAATAAAGACAGAGTTTTGACATAGACTGGCCCACAAATCTGCAACTCACTTCTGCAGGAAGTCAGGATGAACACTTCAACCTACTCCTCACACAATACCACCCCCCCCCCCCCCCCAAAAAAGTCGTTTCTCCTGATAGGACACAGTGGTGAGAATAATGATAAGAATAATTGAAGGCTCTAGTCTATGTTGGTTTGAAGATGACCTTCCAAATGTGAAGTAAAAGTATAAGCCTACAGGATGTCTGTCTGAATCTGCAGACAACTCTAGCACCTCAAGCTTCTCAGAGTCCCAAGCTACAGCAGAGTGAAAACTGACCACATTGAAAAGCAGCAGGTTCACTTCATTCTGTTTTCATTTGTGTAAGTTTTGCACAGCTGCCATAGAAACCACTGGAACTATTCACTAGGGCTGAAAACTTAAAATGGGAGGCTAGGGGAGATTCTCTTCTATATTGGAGAAGTCAGGAGACTGAGAAGAGAGGGTGAAAATGCTGCTTCACCTTCCTAGCAGCCAGAGGTGTTCTGAAGTAGACACTTCAAATTTATTAGCAGGTGGCTAGCCGGAGACTACAAAAAATGGGAACCCCAAAGCAGTCAGCAGACTCCAGGGACAGCACCTTGGCAGGAATCCCACTGGTTGGGTGTGAGGAAGAAAGAGGCTTGACTTTTCAACTCTGTGTTGCTCCTAGACAGTAGCACCATCATTTTAGTTTAATTCTTTGGCTATTAGGAGTCAAGTACATTTTTAAACCCTTAATATGGTAGGGGAGTGTACAGACTGAAGGAGTGAAAGCAAGAGTTGGGCAGAATAAACTAGAATGAAGAAGTAAGGAATGGAAAGAGGTTGTGGGGGACAGAAAAGAACATGCAGGGGAGGAGGCAGCAGGCAGAGAAGAGGGAAGAAGAGTTCACTGGATTACGATCCGGCAGCGAGGGGAACCGAGCACACACCCCAGGCCCCGCTCCGGCAGCGGGGGGAACCCAGCACACACCCTGCAGCGGGCTTCACCGCACAGGGGACATTTAGGGCTGTTCTCCTGTTTCCAGCCCTTCACCTAGGCGAGGCGAGAGGCCCGGCCCCAGTGAGGAGGGTCGTGGCTCTCCTACTCCCAGCAGAGCGCTCGGCCCTGCCCTTCCCAGGCCACAGCCAGGCCTGAGCCCCAGCAGCCCGGCCCGCTGCAGGCTCAGCGTTAGGACCCGGCGCGTACAGGCCACCGAAACCATTGCGGCTCTAGCACGGCAGGGCAAGAGAAGCCGCTGACGGAGGAGACACACCCCCTCCCCTCCGGACGGGCCAGAGTCCCGCCCTCTCCTTGCCCTCGCTCCCACCCCAAAATGGCGGAGCAGGTATTTCCGGTTCCGGGTAGTCCAGGAAGGCTGGGATCGGGGAAGATGGCGGCGGCAACAAGAGCGTCCGGGTGGGGCCGGCGTTGGCCGGTATGGGGCCGGGTGCTGGGCCTGGCTTTGCTGCTGGGTTTAGGGGCACGGCCGGGCGCCGCCACCACCCACTGGGTGGTCACCGAGGATGGCAAGATACAGCAGCAGGTAAGGGGTCCCATAGAGACCGTCACCCTGGAGATGCCTCCCCTCAGGACGAACACCCCTATAGCGTGGGGGTAGCCAGTTCTCAACGAGACTGTGGAAACCGCCTCCCTGCTGTCGCCATGGAGATCTCTTAGGGTATCCCCATTGGGTCTGTCCTACGACACCCCTCTCCAAGCTATCGTGCCATTTTCCTCCCTCCGTTCCCTTGGAGACATCGCCATGGTGACAAGTCCGTCCCACCCACCAGCCCACCCCGCTTGTCTTCCCCAGCGTGACCGTTGTTGCTATGATTTTCCCCGCCGGCTACCTGAGCTCTTTCGCCCCCCTCGCAGAGCCGGTTCCCAGGGAATCTCTCTCTGCTGCCGGTCAGGGTGGGCCTAGTTAGGTCTGATCCCTGCAAGGTGCCCAGGGCAGGAACCCCTGTTAGATGCATCTCTCTCCTCCCCTCCCTTCCATTTGGCAACTGATGAAACTTTGTCTTTGCCATTTCCCTGTCTGGTACCAGAGTGTCCCAGAGAAGATGCTGAAAGGGTCAGGACGAGCAGATGTGTAGGTTTCATTTTGTAGATGGAGGCATGTTGATGTCACATGGTAATTTCTCCAGAAGAAACTCCCTGACAGTTGTTGCATAGGGTATGGGTACTTCTTCCTACTCCTTGAGTCTAGTATAGGGTAATACTTGTTCTGGGTGGTGATACCTAGACTGAACTCAGTGTGTTGGTACAAAGCCAGGCTGATCTGAGAGCTCATCTCACTGACTAGCTCGTAGTCATAACTGCTTAGCTAGTTCTTCACGTGTGGTGCCTGTTGGCTGAATGTCTGTTTCAAGTAGCACCAGAGTTTCTAGGAATTGATTAGAGACTCTGTAATATTCACCAATGAAGTACTGACAACCCAGCAGGCCCTCAATGGCTATTGAGGTTATTAATCAGTAGAGCTAAGTACTTGGGGAAATTGAATGTAAGTTCAGACTAAAGCTATGTTTTGAACATTCAGGTTCAGTGTCTGGGTGTAACTCGCTAAGAATGTTCAAATTTATAGATGGTGACACAAAAGAAAAAGAAATCTGAGTTCTGAGTCACAACACCGGAAGTAGCTTAGTTCTCCTATGCAATAAGTGCTCAGTACACCTGTGGTGAAGCTTCAAACAATCCTTTTGCTATTAGCAGATCTCGCTGTCCTTTATCTGGAAGACGTGGAAAGTGACTGCTGTGCCTGTTGCTTTTGTAGCTGAATCTCTTTGCTGGTTAAAATCTGAAGTATGGATAAGTTTGGGATTTTCTTTCCTGATCCTCTTCCCCATTCCTATGAGCTGATTTAGGATGAGACAGAAGTGATATTTGCACTGAAATGCAGCTAGCTGTTATCTCCACTCTACAATATTTGTATATTCTTGGTTACAGCTTTTCATTTTGATACTAAGGTTTGTCCCAGTTCAATCAATTACTGAAGCAAAGTAGTTTCCATTGATTTTGCTCTTTTCTTACTGATTTGTTCCCTCTGTATTGTAAAGAGAAACAATCAAAATCTACTTTACACTAAATAGACTTTTAGCCTAAACTTCAGTTCAAAAGCCAATTCAGCATTCTGAAAGGAAAAGGAGGAGAGGAAACCCTAGAATGGAGAAAGTCAGGGCATATTCTCCCTTTCTCTAATTGATGAATCAGAGAAAATAGGGAAAGGTGTGTTAGAGACTTAGACATCCTGTCTTCCCTCTCTAAGAAGGAGCCACTTTGGGGGGGGGGGGGGGCTAGTGAAATGGGCTGTTAAATTGTATGTAGTGTGGTGAGATGGCTTATTCTTCAGTAGTTTGTAACTATGATTGTTCTTAAGGTGGTGCAATTGTTCAGTGTATCTTTCTGAATGAGATCTAAATTCTCTGGATGATGGTAGGAAGAATGGATGGGAAGTTCCAGTTTTGAGAGAGTAATGGCTTCTGTCTAGGTGTGTGTTTCTCTTCCAGGAAGACATTCAGATTGCTAAACATCCCAACGTTCTTAGTCAGAAGGTAATATTATCCTAGAAAAACCCAGGAAGAGAAATCCCTATTAAGCAGTGTTTTTCTCAGTGTTCTAGTTGGGGATGCCTGGCTGTTCCTATTAAACTGAAATCTACGTTGTTGTCGGTTTGAATTTCTACAGTGCAATTGCTAATATTACTGAAGAAGCTTATGGTTATCAACTTTTCCAAATATAAAATAGCATGCCTAGTTCCTCTTCAGCTTAGGTACTACAAGTTTCAAGGAGCATCACTTTTTATTTATGGTGTATCAGCTGCCCCGGGGATTCATTCCAAGTAATAAGCATTTCTTTTGTTCTCTCGTCAAGCAAACCTTGGACGTTTGCTGCAATAGCATAAGGCTCTACTAGTGAATGTGAAAAGACCCCGTCTGTTTTTACAGTCTCAGCACTGTTGGAGCAAGCCCCCTTTGCATCTGCATCTTCTTTAACATCCTTTCTAGGTCTCTGCCTCATCATCTCCCACCTCCTTTCCAATCCTGGCTGAAAATATTCTACTTCAGCAGGTTCCTTATTAATTTTTCCCTCCCTCTGGTGATATTTCTATTAAAGCACCTTGAGATATAGTTCGTATAAAAAAGGCTCCAAAGTTCTATTTCCTGAAGGTTGCTTTCATTTAATTGTTTTTTATATATATATAAATTATATAATATATATATTAGTATCTAGGTGCCATTAAGTTTGTATCCTAGCAAATACAAATGCTGTACAACACCAGAGATGACTGAGGTTGTAGTCTTATCTGTTTCTGATAACTAAGGCTTATGCAGCAAAAACTCTAGTAACCTTCAGCAAAGAACGTTTTGTAAGTTAACATATATCCAGCATATCCTGTTGAAGGAATTCTCTACCAAGGAGAAGGTACTTATAATCTTGAGGGTTTCAGTTCATCAATGGCATGATTTTGTTTGGACTTCAGGTCATTTTGTTTCATTGCAGAAAGCAACAATCTCTAACTTGTCTTGTGCTGACATTGGCAAGGTAAATCATTTATTAAAAACTACAGACTTAGAGGACACAGGGATGACCCAGCAGCTAGTGTATGCTTTTCTGACCTCAGCTGGGTGAACATGTGATCATTGTTCACTGTGAACGTTGTCACCAAGGAACTGTCTGGCATATTGTAAATGCATTTCTAATGTGGAGCTGGAGATCTTGTAGCTTTCCCATTGGAATGGTTTATTATGCAGAGTAACCTTATTACCTTGATTTATTTCCCATCTCTGAACTTGTTCCTTTGTCTTAACCCCAAAGGAGATGATTATAGAAATCTCATTCTAATTTACATCAAAATCCTAACTTAATAGCTGGTCTGTGGTCATTGAGTTTCCATTCTCACCCCAGCAGGTCTGCATTGAATTTTAATTTTTCATTAATTTGGGTTTTCGTAAGTTAAAAACAGAACTGAAGTTATTTCCCTTGCCAAGTGGATTGAAAGATAGTCTAGTTTTATTGCTGCATCAGTAAATGCCCTTTCTTCAAATGCCAAAATATGATCATGTAACATCTTAGCACTGTAATAAATGAACCACAACAGACAGTCCTCCACTGCCTATGACAACAAGATATCAGAGGGACTATTTACCACTTTAGTAGTGGAAGCACATGAGTGGTGCCAGATGCTACATGAGAGCATACTCCTTTGGTACAAGTAGATAGTACACTTAATAAATTGAGTGTAAACCTAAATTCCTACCAGTGCATCTTTTTCTTTTTGTTTTAATTTTCCAAAACATTACTGGTTTTTAGTTAGGTCCACAATTCTTTCAGGTGAGTCTGTCTTGTTACCAGAGCAATTGGTCATTCAATCAATTGTATAATTATTGTTACTATTCAATACAATAATTTTTAATTGAGCAAGACAGGTGGCTACACATTTTCAATGGGGCTGTCCTCTGCAGCTATTTTCTTTCTTTCTCTTAAACTTGGCAGTAGGAGCCCTTAGGCAGTGCAGCTTTGTGTGTAGTGCTTAAGTGAGGCCACATGTTGGCACTTGTCTGATTTTCACACTCTAGGGTATCCTGCAGTATTCTGTTGAATGATCTAATTACTTTCTCCAAATCACTAGTTCTTGGGTTCATTTGCTACTACTTCACAATTTTCACTGGTATTCTAGCCTCCCAGGTCCTACTTTAATTATGAGCCTGTGTTCTGGGTGTTGGTGCCCCCATAGCTTTCCCTCTTCTGTTCACTGAGGACTCTAACTTGCCATGGAGACTCCCTGTTTACAGTCATGAGGCTCAGATTTGGAGCAGACTCAATTTTATTGCCAGTTTGAGTAATGCCAAAGTAAATGGGAAGTGGCGAACACTGATTGGTGACTAAGGTCTTAACCTGGTGGTAATAGCACTTAGGTGGTTGTCAGGGTTAGTATTTACAAAGAAAGTATAGTTACAATTTTATGGAAGGGAGAACTGAACTTGAGGTTTGACTTATTCAGAGCTATAGAGGTAGCCCAGGTGGAGATTAAGTATCTGAAGTGCAGGTGCATGAGGGTATGTCTATACTGCAGTCATGTGGCATGATTGTAGCTTGCGCCAACGCACATGAGGTAACTTTAATCTAGCTAGCTCAGGTCCCAGAGCAGTGAAGCCACAGCAGCTTTTGTGTCAGCACAGACTAGCCCCATGAGTAATTACCCAGGATTCTGGGCAGGCTTATAGAGCATAAACTGAAATGTGGGCTGCTGAAGCTTCACTGCTCTGGGACTCAAGCAAGCTAGATTAAAGCCAGCTCAGATATGTCTACTCATGTTGCGGTCGTACTCTATGATTGCAATGTAGACGAACCCAACTATGTGTAGGCAAGGCTTAAGTGATGGTGATGGGAAGATAATATGAAGCCTCTGGGTCTTATTAGGTTAGTCACTAATCCTGGATACTTAAATAAGCAACAGTGACAAGTAACACCATCCCTGACCTTCACTTAGCACAGTGATCCACACATTTCTCTGCAAATTGGACTACAGGTTACTCACTGCATCAGAAGCTGAAAGTGGAGACAATATAGAAACACCAGCCTTTTTGCAAGATGCTGCGTTCTGTACCCTTATAAGTAGGGCCCTACCAAATTCACGGCCATGAAAAACGCATCACGGACCGTGAAATCTGGCCACCTCCCGTGAAATCTGGCCTTTTGTGTGCTTTTTACCTTATACTGTGCAGATTTCATGGGGGAGACCAGCATTTCTCAAATTGGGGGTCGTGAACTAAAACGGAGTTTTAGGGGGGTTACATTTTTGCCACCCTTACTTCTGCGCTGCTTTCAGAGCAGGGCGGCCAGAGAGCGGCGGCTGTTGGCTGGGTGCACAGCTCTGAAGACAGTTGTGCTGCTGCTGGTGGGGTGAAATAAGGGTGGCAAAACCATTCCATGCCACTCTTCTTCGCTGCTGCCTTTAGAGCTGGGCAGCCAGAGAGCTGAGGGCTCAGCTCTGCAGACAGCTGTGCCAAAGTGGGGGTGGCAATACCCTACCATGCCATCCTTACTTTTGTGCTGCTGCTGGTGGTGGCGGCTCTGCCTTCAGAGCTGGGGTCCTGGCCAACAGCCGCCGCTCTCCAGCTGCCCAGCTCTGAAGGCAGTGCCGCCACCAGCAACAGTGCAGAGGTAGGATAGTAATATTACAACCCCCCTGCAATAACCTTGCCGCCTCCCCTCCCAAGTCCTTTTTGGGTCAGAATCCCTACAATTACAACACCATGAAATTTCCAATTTAAATAGCTGAAATAATGAAATTTCCAATTTTTAAAATCCTTGGACTGTGAAATTGACCAAAATGGACCCTGAATTTGATACGGCCCTACTTTATAAGGGAGAGCGAGAATGCTGAGAACATCTCATGCTTGTGTATTGCACTCTCCACTGGCTCCTGTTGACCTGTACTGACTTTATTTCAAGGCCCTCAACATCAGAAATCACTTCTCTATTCACAACCCTGTGAAACAGCTGTGCCGCCCTCCTCCCCTCCCCCCTCCCAGGACAAGGCAGTTAACAGTGCCTTGAATGAAGCTTGGATGAGAAGATGAGCCCAAACCTAAGAATTTTCAGTACAACAGAGAGATCTCATCTGTACTACTCTGGTAAACTGATATAGTTGTCTAAGGCCTTGGCTACACTTGCAGATGTACAGCGCTGTGAGTTAAACCTGACTTCGTGAAGCTGAGTAGGGAGAGCGCTGCAGTCTGTCCACACTGACAGCTGCCCAGCGCACTATCGTGGCCACATTTGCGGCAATTGCAGCGCTATTGGGAGCGGTGCATTATGGGCAACTATCCCACGGAGCACCTTTTCCCATTCTGGCGCCATGGGTTATGGGAAGGGGGCGTGGGTGCGGGGGATTCTGGGTCCTGTCCCAATGCCCCGTGATGCATCGCTTCGCATCCCAGAAATCCCTTTATTTCCGTCCACCTCTGGCACCATCTTTCAACGGTTTCTGTGCAGCACGATCTGTCTGCGGGAAATGGAGACCGAACTGCTGAGGCGTATGCTGACGAGTCTCGCCAGCACGTCACGTTTGGCTATTGAACTATTCCTTAAGATCCAAAGTGACAGTGAAAGTGAGGGTGAGGAGTCCGACGATGCTATCGAGACGCGTAACGCGTGCAACATGAAATTGCTTGTTGCATTCACAAACATGCTTAGCACCGTGGAACGCCACTTTTGGGTTCGGGAAACAACCACCGAGTGGTGGGATCACATCGTCATGGAAGTCTGGGATGACTAGCAGTGGCTGCAGAACTTTCGGGTGAGAAAAGCCACTTTCATGGGACTGTGTGAGGAGCTTGTCCCCACCCTGCGGCGCAAGGACACGAGACTGAGAGCTGCCCTGCCAGTGGAGAAGCAGGTGGCTATTGCAATCTGGAAGCTGGCAACTCCAGACAGCTACCGGTCAGTTGCAAACCAGTTTGGAGTGGTAAAGTCGACCGTCGGAATCGTGTTGATGCAAGTTTGCAAGGCCATTAATCGCATCCTACTCAGAAGAACCGGGACTCTGGGTAACGTGCAGGAAATAGTGGATGGCTTTGCACAAATGGGGTTCCCTAACTGTGGCGGGGCGATAGATGGGACACACATTCCTATTCTGGCACCACCCCACCTAGGATCCGAGTACGTTAATCGGAAGTGGTATTTCTCTATGGTTCTCCAGGCGCTTGTGGATCACCGTGGGCGTTTCATTGACATTAACACAGGCTGGCCCGGAAAGGTGCATCTTTCGGAACACTTGGCTGTTCAGGAAGATGCAGGCCAGGACTTTCTTCCCAGAGCGGAAGAGCACGGTAGGGGAAATTGAAATGCCCATTGTGATCTTTGGAGATCCCGCTTACCCGTTAATGCCATGGCTCATGAAACCCTACACAGGGAGCCTTGACAGCAGCAAGGAACGGCTCAACTACAGGCTGAGCCAGTGCCAAATGACTGTGGAGTGTGCCTTTGGCCGTTTAAAGGCCCGCTGGCGATCTCTGTATGGGAAGCTGGACTTGGCAGAAAGCAGCATCCCCGCGGTTATATCCGCATGCTGTGCCCTCCATAATATTTGTGAAGGGAGGGGTGAAAGCTTCACTCAAGCATGGACCTCCGAGGTTCAACACCTGGAGGCTGAATTTGCACAGCCAGAGAGCAGGGCTATTACAGGGGCCCAGCGCGGGGCTGCAAGGATTGGGGATGCCTTGAGGGAGCAATTTGAGGCTGAAAACCAGCAGTGATATCTGGTGCCCTGCACTGGAGTGAAGTGCAGTAGTTCCAATCTTTAGGAATCAGTGTCTGCTTAGCAGACAAGCAGACTTGCAGTGCCTGTTTATTTCCTGGGCTAAGGAGTCTTTTACTTTATGCAATAATAAAGAATGTTTTCAAAGCCAAAGAATCCATTTATTGAAAAGAAAAAAGGGGATGGAGTGGGGAACAGTGCAGTCACAGATTCGTGTGTGTCCTGTCTGGTGTGCTGTGCAGTGAGTGCGGCACTTCAGGGCAGCTATACTGCATGGTGATGGGGGTTGAGTGCAGAGGGTAAGGGTCGTGGTCTTCAGGGTTGGGTGGTGAAGATACTGGTGTTGGAGGCAGCGGGTGGCGTGAAGAACACGGAAGTTGGGGAAAGTGGGTTGGAGGTGACAGTGGGGCACAACGGAAAGAGTTTTGGGACAAGGGCTGTGGGGGAGGTGGCGTTTGCGTTTTTGGTACTGCTCCTCTTTCTGCATGGCTACCAGCTCCTGGATAGCATCTGCTTGGCGCTCCAGGATGCTGATGAGCCTATCAGTGCTTTGCTGCCGGTGCGCGGTGCTTTGCTGCCGGTGCGCTGCGTTTTCCTGGCGGATCCTGCTTTCTCTCTCCCTCCAGTCCTGTGCCTTCTCGTTCTCTTTAATAGATTGCCGCATCACTTCTTGCAGCATGTCTTCTTTGCTTTTTCGCGGTCTCTTCCTGAGTCTTTGCAGTCTCTGAGCAGGCGATAAGAGAGACGGCTGAGGTCTCAAGTTTGATGCAGCTGTATAGGCAAAACATAACATTTAACAGAGGCAGCATTGTTTATACCAGACAGAGTAATGATTCCCCCCGCACCTAAGGAGTAGAAAACACACAGGGTCTACACAATAGCATAATTTTCCCGTCCGAAACAGAGCACACATCCTACGGGAGCCTCAAAATGGTGAGTAATGGGGACTGATTGTTTCAGGGCTGCACTGTCCTCTGCGTTTCTGTGCCTTGGGGAGAGCCAACAGCTTCAGGGGGCACCTACACTGAACACCGTCCCAACATTTTCCACAGGAGTTCGTCCTGGACGATATCTTGCTGCTGGGGGTGACCTGGGAAGCAAGGGAGAGTCTTCTACTGCAATGCGGCTTCTGCCCTGGCCCATATGCAGCTTGCCTGTGTGCAGCAATGGTCCCTCCGCCCCTCGCGGCACAGTGGCGCAGACACGTTGGCCTGGCTGGGACAAGGACCACGGTGGCTCTCCCTATAAACCTGTGCAAGCGCATTGCACGCGTTCTGGATGAGACATTCGAAGAGATTACCGAGGCCGATTACTTCGATGTGATAAACCACATCAATGCACTATTCCACATCTAGGCATGCATGCTTAACCCTCCTCTCCCAAAGAGCCCGCACCGAAAAAATTCCTTCCCGAAAAAAAAAAACTGCTTACCGGGAACCTGCTCCTCCACCAAATACCGGCCGCTGCAACTGGTTACCATCCTCCTGGCTCGAGAAGAGCTCCTGGCTGCATGGCTCCAGGGATTCCGGGGTGTCTCCATCCGACCCACCACCATCACTTCAGTTTTCCTCCTCCTCCTCCTCCCCCCCCCCCCCACACACTGGCTCTGAAGTGTCCATGGTGGTGCTCGGCGTGGAGGTGGGGTTAACCCCAAGTATCGCATCCAGCTCCTTGTAGAAGCTGCAGGTCGCGGGGGGAGCACCCGAGCGGCCGTTTGCGTTGCGGACTTTGCGGTAGGCACTCCGCAGCTCCTTGACTTTAATCCTGCACTGCAGGGCGTCCCGGTCATGGTCCCTTTCCATCATGTCCTTTGATACCTTCCCGAAGGTATCATAATTCCTACGGCTGGAGCGCAGCTGGGACTGGACAGCTTCCTCCCCCAAACACTGATGAAGTCCAGCAACTCGCCATTGCTCCATGTTGGGGCTCGCTTGGCGCGTGGCGGCATGGTCACCTGGAAATATTTGCTGATAGCATTCCACGCCGGGCTGAGCAAACAGGAAGGGAATTTTTAAAATTCCTGGGGAATGTAAAGGGTCAGTCACATGGTTGGTTACCTGAGGCCAGGGCAGTAGAGTTTGAACTGATGACCAGAGTGGCTAGAACAGGCATTGTGGGATACTGCCGAATAATTCTGGAGGCCATTCACCACGCATTGGGCGGCCACACTGGCGCCGCAGCACTGCAGTGGCAGCGCTGCACTCGCTATTCCTCTCGGAGAGGTGGAGTACATGCAGCGCTGCAACCAAGGAGATGCAGCGCTGCAACCAAGGAGATGCAGCGCTGCAAATGCCTTGCCAGTGTGGACGGGGAGTGAGTTACAGCGCTGCAACTCGCAAGTGTAGCCAAGGCCTACGAGGCTAGGGACTACTGTTCCAGTTTATAGTAAAAATCTCCAAATGACTTAGCAAACTAATTCCCTGCAGTGTGTGTAGGGATCTCTATTGTCTCAGTAATGACAAAGCCATTGAGTTTCAGCTGTTGCACTGGTTGCTATTTTCAGGTTAAATTTATGATCCTATAGAGCAGTTAATATTAATTCCTTTGATAGGTTTGCATCCACCCTGAAATGCTATTTCTTGCAAATCTACTATTACAGCAAATGGTCTCTTTTTAATGATATTAGGAGCACATGTGCGGAATGGATATAAGTCTGTTTATCACAAATTTTGTTGTAAAGTTCAGACCAATATATAATTGACTTCATACTGCACTTATGGCTGTCACTAAGACTCATCCAACCAGTTGCAAAACTAATATTATACATTTCATCTGTGGCAAAGCAGAGAAATTGAAAGAGGACCAACACAAATGATGTAAACAAAATGCAATGCTATCAGGATTTATTTGCCTAACTCATTTATGCCTCCATGGATGGAGAGAAACAGCTTTACCAAACTCATGTAAAAGGGTGGTTTGTCTCTTTAAGGGGCATCCAGCCTGTGTAAGAATAGGTGTTTGGGCCTGATAGACGGCATTATCGGGATGATTGCCTGGTGAGGCCCTCATTTCTGTGAAGGCTGAAAGAGCTGAGTTTGAGGGGGAGGGCTATGAGAAGCAGTCTGGCTCCCGTGTCAGGGCCTGGAGCAGGGTGATTTCCAGGCATATGGCTTATAAAAGAACTGGAGAAGAGTTGACAGGAGTATGGAGGAGTTCCCTTGGTCAGGGGAAAGGTAGCTGTTGGGTTTATGTTGAACTGCTTGATTTGGAGGTTTGCTTAAAGGTTGATGGTGCAATCAATACAACAGTGTCCTAGAGAGAGGCCCTCAACAGACCCAAGGTGTAGCATTTAAACTTTCCTGGGGTGGGGAGCTTAACCAGAAGTTTATATCACAGCAATGAAATCTTAATAAAATCCCACATAGTCCCATAATGTGTGTTCTCTCTCTCCCCCTATTCTGTTAGTTGCAAACAAAGAAAAGGAAAGTTAAATAACAGTTATGTAGTTGATCTGAGATTTGAATGTAATTGTGCTACTAGTTTAAACAAGGGAGAGACTCCACATCAGGATGATCCATGGAGCAGCGAGTTAATGCAATAACCTGTGTGTGTGTATACACTATACATGTATAAGTATATATACATAGTAGCAAGGTAACTAGAAAATAGTATATTTTTGGTCTTTCTGCCTGCCAGAGTATCTGCTGGCCTGCCCCTACATTTCCTGGTAGTATTGACTGAGCGACATACTTGATAAACTGAAAGTGACAACTGAGCTCCTGCCTCACTTTCCTTGTAAATGCCAGTTTGCCTGGCCATCTGGCCTACTGCTTTACTGAATTTCTCCTCCAGCTCTGCTAGGTCCATTGTACAGTTGGGGAGGAGGACACATGTTTAATTTTGTGTGTGCTCCCTGAAGCACTGTCTGCAGTACAACTCCCTTTGATCGCATTTACAAGGAGACCAAGGCATTGACCAGCACAACCAGCATGAAGAGGACAATCAAAACACCAAATGTAAGTGTAGGTCAGAGTAGCATCTTGTCCTTGAGGGAAGGACATACAACATACATACAATACAACTTAATTTTTAAAAGCAGCTATATTTGAGATCAGGTTATCCTTGGCCCAAGCTATCTTAACTTTTCTCTTCGCCTGCTTAATGGAAAACTTTAATGGGATGTCAGGCCCTTTCTATTTAAAAATTTGGAAGACATTTGCAGGTACATTTTGTCTTATAAGAGCATTTTTCAGGTTTGATCCTGACTGTCTGTACATAAGAGTTAAGAAACCTAGCTTGATTGTTCCAGATGATGGGGAGTTTCTGACCTATAATGCAAGTACTTGGTCAAGCATCTATTGATGTGTGCTTTCAGCTTGACCGAAAGTTAAAGTGCATAGTTTGTATATTATGAAGATCAGTGGCTAGATGTTGGATTGAAATAGTGATTATGTTTGTGTGGGTCAGGTGCTGGGACCAGTCACAGAGATGCAGAATTATTTGGTTGCCAAGCCAAGTGTAAAACAGGTAGCTTCTATTAGCTCCTATTCAAAAGTCAGAGTATTTGAGGCAGAGGGAACCTGAAGCAGGCTCAGAAAGGTGAAAAACACAGTAACAGACAAGTTTGGAGGAAAGCTTAGTTCAAGGTATATGAGGTGGTGGTACAAATAAATTGACCACTTTTTGCAGAAAAGGGGTAAATTTGGATCAAATCGAGTGTGTATGCAGTGGTATGAGAAAGGAGGAATACCACCTGTTCACAGTATGAAACTAAAAGGCCCCAATCCTGCAATTCACTGTATACAAGCATAGAACTGTGCCCTCCTGAAGTCCCATTGATTTCAGTAGAGCTCCATGTAGGCACTGAACTGGGATCTTAGTGTGCAATGTTTTCCCATAGCTACTTTCTTTGAGAAAGTGGGGGTATGTTAAGTGTGACAGGAAGCATAAGAATAAAACATAATTTTTAACATGTGAAATGTGCTAAGATGAATAACCCTTCTTATGCCGTTACATACTAATGGTGCACCTGCTTACCCTTGTCTTAATTCGGAAGTGTGAAGATAGCATGACAACAAAGTACAAGTTAAAACACTTATTCGGTGCTATCATAATGGTGGAGTGGAAACATAAAAGCCTCTGTCATAAGATTTGTGAGCACTCTCAGACCTATGCAAGTTACACAGCTGGTTTAAACATGGCAAAGATTCTTTTCCTGAAAATTGTGCTATAAAAACTCAGTCTACGACTGTAGCCTACAGCACAACTTGTCTTGCACAGTTCTCAAAACAAACCCTACCCATACTCTAGAGAAAAATTGTGCTACAATTCTGCTACCAGCAACTATGTTTGAACATTGCTTGTCCCATGTGGGTAGGGCCTAAATGATCTCTTCAGTCATGCAGCTCTAGACTTTCAACACTCAGTTTTGCAGATACCTTTGTGTGAATTATTTTGATTTACAAGCAAAGGCATAGGCTTAAACACACAGCACTTGGAGTGTGAATGGTATGTGATTGTGGGAACGAGCCCTACATAGCTAAAATGGATCTCTTTCTCAGAATATTTCTAGCACCGCACATGCTGCTTTGGGTAAGGAAATGTATTAGTTAATGGGAAAGAAGAGAACCATTATCAAGGGGAAGATTTGCTTCAGAAACTGTGTGTTGGGACAACCACCGCAGCAAACGAGGCTAATGCTCTTTACTGCCAAGCATCTCATAGAAACCATTTCATAAGCTATGGGATTGTTACAAGATCCGTGGAACTTACCCCCATAAGACAAATAGAGGCCTGCCCATAGACTGATTGAGGATCAGTGTGCATGCTTGCTGGCAGACACAAAGCTGATGCGTGAGAGGATGACCTAGACAGCCCTATCTTAGAATCCATTGCTTTAGCTCTATTACAGTTTATCATGAATTAGGTATATGGCTTTTAATGTGGGCAATAGACTCAGCATTCCTATAGGTTAGTAGATCAGCTAGAAAGGGCAGGGCTAAGCTGTAGAAGACCTTAGAGGTGTAAATGATCAACTTGTGTTTACACTGGAAAAAGGATTGTGGGTGTGGTGTGAGAGTAGAGAAAACGGTGAAAGGAAAGGGTCATGAGCTAGGAAGACTATTTTGGTAGCTTTTTGAACTATTTGAGGAGCAAGATTGCAGCTGTTTAAATGCAAAATGTCATGGAAGATAGATTTGGAAAAGACTTCCCATCGCCTTCCCTTCCTCCCCCCAAATATAGGATATAGTCTCCAAAGATCAGTTGGTAGTATGATTTTCTAACTTGTAATCATGTCATCAGAATTTTGGGGTGTGGAATGACCTAAAACATCTGGTTGGTAATTGTTCAGTTAAGAATGCTGCTTTGTTTAATGTGATATGGCACACTTCTTCTGTGGATCTCAATGCTCTTTGCAAAGGATGGGGAAGTCCTGGTATATCTCCATTTTGCACTTAGGTAAACTGTAGTAGAGAGAGGTTAATATGCCATATTCAAAGAACTTTTATATAGGCTGCAAAAGAGGAACACTTTGAGTATGTTGGATCCAGGGTTTCATCGCAAACCTATACTACTTAGAGATCATCTGCATTCAGATTCTTCAGTAGACGTCAGTTGTATTGTAGCAATTCGTAGCAATTGTATTATAACATGGAGACCCCTTAATTTATCGGATCAAGCTAGGATAAATGCCATCTCTGACTCCTCTGAAACTGGAAGCTTTGAACATATGAAACACTTGAATATGGAATCTAAGGTATCAAATTTAAGAGGAGAAAGTCAAAGTCTTACTCAGGGAAAAAAATGTTCCATTTCATGGTTTGCTAAATTCAGGCTCTACAGCATTCTTTAAAAAAGGTCAAAAAACATATTTGATCACATTCCTCATTATTTATACTGATGTAGAGTATTTGTAATGATTGTTCTCAGAAAACCAAACTCTACCTCTGTATGTAAACTACAGACTCTGATACTTAAGGTGAAAATGCTGGAGAGTGGGAAATGTGCCATTACCAAACTTGATGTAGTTTCCTGGCAGGTGGAGATGGCTGAGTAAACTTAAGGATGTTACTGCTTGGTTATATTTATATTATATATAAATATATATTATATTATATATATAATATATATATGGGGAGGGGTATTCAAGTTCTTCTGAGCAACAATCTCTTTTCATTTTTAAGGAATAATATAGTAAAATATTACAAGGCTTGGATACTATGCTGGACACTAGAATAAACTTTAAAATAGATTGCAACCAGTATGGCACTCGTTCATTTGCTCATATTCAAATGTCTGCAGATGACGTAAAGGTCTTAAGGACAGCCACCTCATTCACTTTGTAATACTGGCTTGTGCGCTGAATGAGGAGGGCTCTGTGGGGGAGAATCAATATGTGATCAAATAACTAAAGATGGTCACAATTGAACTTGATTTTGTAACCCTAACAATATTCTTAACGTTTCTTGGTATGGAATTTTCTAGGCCTTTTCTATTCTATAATGGACCCTCTGTTGCACTCCCCCTCCCACCCACCCCCCATGGATAATCATCAAGGTTTAAACCTGGAACCTTCAAATCCACAGTGCAGATTTTATTCATTTATGCTAAAGGAGCAGCTGCTAGCTGGCATTGGTAATAGGTGTGATGGGTTGTCACCCCGAGATGCAGTTTGGGAACCACGGGAACTGTTGTACCCCTCTAATGACCCAGCTGGGCTGGCCCTGCTCACAGTGCTTTGTGGGACATTTACAGCCAGCCTCACCAAGCCCTGTTATCATCCAGCACAACAGCAGGTGGCGCCACTCACCCAAACTGAGCTACCTGAATGCAAACAGCAGATACCAGAAAATTTCCCAGCTCCCCAGGTATGCACCCCACTGCTGGAGGATAAACCCAGAATTCTACCATCTTGCACGGCACAGGGATCTGTACCATGTAAGTTCATAAATAGTTCACTCTCCCCTCCATGCAGTAGCGTAGCTAGCAGGGTTCAGGGGAAGTGGCTGCTTCCCCTGACCACATTCCCCAAAAATGGCTGCCGGCGGAAGGGGGCCGTGGGCTGGCTGCCGGCGGAAGGGGGCCGTGGGCTGGCTGCCGGCGGAAGGGGGCCGCGGGCTGGCTCCCGGCGCTCCGGCCGGGACTCTGGCCCTGAGAGCGTGGCCGGGGGTCTCGGTGCCCCAGACAGTGCTCCAGATGGGGAAGCGGGGTGGCCCTGCGCATGCTCCGCTCCGTCTTTTGGCGGCATTTCAGCGCATGCGCAAGGCCGCCGAAATGCCACCGAAGGACCGGCGCTTTTTTTCTCCGCTGCTCCTCCTCGGCTGCAACCCTGGCTACGCCACTGCCTCCATGTGGGGAAAATATGCAACAAGCCTGTGTTAACCATGCTGAGATTTTTCCTCAACACACTTCACCTAAAGGCACATTAGTTTAGATAAAGCAAAAAAACAAGTTTACTAACGACAAAAGATAGACTTTAAGTGATTATAAGTGATAGCAAAGCGATCAAAGCAGATTACCTAACAAATACACAAAACTGCAAACAGCCTAAGATACTGGATAGATTGGATGTGAATAAGCAATTTCTCACCCAGGGTGATGATTTAAGGCTCCATGTTTGTCACCGAAGTCATGGATTCTGTGACTTTCCATGACTTCTGCAGCAGCCCTGTGTGGCTGGCCCAGGAGCTGCCTGAGCAGCTCGGGCAGTCCCCGGGTCAGTCGCACTGGCTGCTGCCAGAGCAGTCTTGGGGTCCCTCCACCCCCCATCAGCAGGAGTTTGGGTGGAGGGGGGGGGCTTAAGGCTTGGGGCCAGTGCTTACCTGGGTGGCCTCCTCTCCCTTAGCTCCACATATTGCCTCTGCTGGCAGCCAGGCACCGCCCCTGCAGCTCCCAATTGGCCGCAGTTCCCAGCCAATGGGAGCTGCAGAACCGGGGCTTGGGATGGAGCAGAGGCAGCACATGGAGCTCTTGGGAGCTGGGGCCCCGCTTCCCCGGAGTGGGTAAGGAGCCTACCCCAGCCCCACCAACTTCCTCCCCTCCCCAGCACCCACGGTGCTTCCCCTCCCCAGCACCTGTGGTGCTTCTCTGGGATGCACCCCCACCACCCCAGCACCTGTGGCGTCCCCGAGTCTCCTGTCCCCCCTCCAGTTTTAGTCAGGGGTGTTTTTAGTAAAAGTCATGGATAGGTCACTGGCCCATGAATTTTTGTTTACTGCCCATGACCTGTCCATGACTTTTACTAAAAATATCCATGACTAAAACGTAGCCTTAGTGATGATACAGTCCATCAGGTTTCTATACGTAGGCTAGAAACCCTTTTAGCCTGGGACCAGCACTTCCCCCAATTCAGACTTTGTTTCTCAGATGTTCCCAGGAGTTCTCTTGTGTGGGGAGTGAGGTCCCTAGATGATGTCTCTTACACACAAACCCTTTTATACAGCTTTAATATATGTCGGGAACCATTCGTTCCAAAAACAATTCCCAGCCCAGTTTGTGGAAAAACACAGGTACCCAAAATGGAGTTCGGTATCGTGTGGTCTGGTCACATGCCCTTGCTGAGTCATAGCAGCCATTACTTACAGGCCAGCTGAAACATTTACGGGAAGGCTAAACTCTTCCATAGCCCATTGTATTTGCCATCAACACTGTCTAGCTTCTTCATTGTTGTATCTGAAAGGCTAGCTGTGCGTGCTACTCAGAGTAAGCACATTTGAAATACAGATAGTCAATATTCATAACTTTAGATACAAAAATGATACATGTACACAAATGATTTACTGAATATCACTATCTTAACTTTTCCAATGACACCTGAAATGACCTATCTTATGCAAAATGCATCATAATTATGCCATAACCATATCACTATGACTAATATGGGGTGTAGTGTCACAGTAGGCCAATATCCTTTGTGGACCTTTGTATAGAAAAGGATGCATTGATAATCCCATGCATGTGTGTGTAATTACAGATTGGTTGGCCCACTGTGGTGTGTGAAGTAGAGCTAGGGGAGGACACAAGGAGCTCCCCATGCTGTGGCTAGCTCCAATCCCAGTTCTTATACTTCCTGAGTGCAAAGTCTGAGAGGGTTTGGATCCAGGAGCAGTGTGAGACACTTGTCCAAAAGAGCTAAGAGGTGCTATGGCACTGCCACTTCCACACCAGGTGGCAGAGCTAAACTGGCATCAGGAAAGGATCACACCATTCCAACTCTGGTATTCAGTTCCACAGCTAGCTGAATGCCTCCTACTGCACTTCACTGTCATGGACTGTGACTTGACTTACCCAGAGTGTAGCCCTACATATTGAGCTACCAGTCCCTGCATATGAACTATTGAGACAGAGGAAGGATGTTTTTGGTTGAAAACCTGAACTTCTGGAGTGTGCTTTGCTCTTGATCTGACACTTCCTGGTGCAGTGTTATGCTTATTTATTTCCAGTCTTCTGAGTAAGTAAATTCTTGAAAAGGGTTGAAAGTAGATGGGTATGTTAAGGTGATAGCTTACATTACTTTTGTGTTGTATACTTAGGACTGGTCCACACTAACCCCCCAGTTCGAACTAAGATACGCAACTTCAGCTACGTGAATAACTTAGCTGAAGTCGAAGTATCTTAGTTCGAACTACAAGGTACTTACCGCGAGTCCACACACGGTAGGCAGGCTCCCCCGTCGACTCCACGTACTCCTCTCGCGGAGCAGGAGTACTGGTGTCGACTGCGAGCACTTCCAGGATCGATTTTTCGCGTCTAGACAAGACACGATAAATCGATCCCAGAAGATTGATTGCTTACCGCTGAACCCGGAGGTAAGTATAGACTTACCCTTAGAGAGACTTTATGATGGAAATGTTTTAAAACTGATCACTGCAATCTCTATTTAAGGTCCTTGGTACTACAGTAATGAATGTTTTAGAAATTCATATAAAATAAGGGGTTTAATCATCCATTTGCCATTATCATTAGTGGAAGCTGTACACCTGAAGATATTTGAACAGGGTTGAAAATAAATCCTTAACTGAATTGTAAACTCAGAGCCCCTTCAGACTGTCAATGTCTGAAGATAAAAACTTCTGAAATTAGTTCAACAGCTCCATAAAACTGGTTTGAGCCTTTGTTAAATGATATTAATTTTTATTTTTAAAACTCTATTTGTCAAAGCTGTAACATTCTCCAGATTAAAACAATTACATTTTAAACTGTCTTGCAGGTGGATTCGCCAATGAACTTAAAGCATCCTCATGATTTGGTGATACTAATGAGACAAGAAACAACAGTGAACTACCTCAAAGAGCTGGAGGTAATGTGGTGTTGTGAGGATTAATACATTACTGTTTGTAAAGTGCTTTGGTGAAAAAGGCTGTGCAAATGCTAACTAGGGATAGAGGTGTGAGCAGGGAACATAATTCACATGTCTGAGTGTGCAGTGCTGTTTCAGTGGAAGAATAAGGAATTCTTCCCTGTCTTTATAGGCTTTTTTCTGCTGGAAGTCTGATAAATCTGGTGATATTGTCCTGGGCTGCATTGCTAAATATGTTGTTAATATTCATAATATATCCATAAAACCTACTTTCGCTTTTTAAAAAATATTCCTGCTAAATTATTTGATTCTGCTGCCCAGTGTAATGAATTCCACAGGTTGCTATAGAGAAGCATTGCTTGGAGTTGTAAATTGGCTTATCTGCAGACTGTCAGCTTGCCTCTGAGTCTTCCGTGACTCAGCCGTCTGGCCAGGTCACATAGTTCAAAACACCTTCCACGGCAGAATGAACTCAAAAATAAAAACTGTTCCATGCCCTTCTGGGCCAATTTATAAGCAAAATAAATTCTGACCCTTTCTGGATTAAATTCCCTCTCTGGAATTGAATCAACCGGGTTTCATCTGCCACTGATTGAGGCTGGGCCTGGCCTTGTTCCTCTGGCTGCAGCCTAGGGAGTGTCCCTCCTTACTCCTCTGGCTCTACCTGGGAACTGACTTGCTGGCTGCAGGCAGCTCCTTTTATTTTGGCCTGCTGGCCATTGATTGGCTGTTGCTAGTCCCACACCCTTCTGACTGCTGGAGGATCAGATCTCACTGGTTTTGAAAATGGCTGCTCTTTTCCTCTCAACTAACTGTTTCCTGGGGCAGGGTGCAGCAGAGCAGTCGGCCCTCCTGTATGGAATTGCAAAGACGTGGTACACCCTGTCACAAGGAGTCTACACTTCGTATTGTAGTGTTTCCTCTTTCTGTTTGTAAATTTATCTACAGTGAATTTTGAGTGGTATTTGGTCATTCTTTAGGGACAATGAGAGAAATAAAGGAGGATCTGGTCAGTTTATCCTTTTTTTTCCCCTGTAAGTGTGTGTGTGTGTATGTATGTATGTGTGTATGTGTGTATATATATATATATATATATATAGTATGTATGTATGTATGTATCTTGGCTAAATCAAAATATCTGTCAAAGACACTCTGAAATTAGGGAAAATGTCTCTGATTTCTGAAGGGAGACCTGTTTAGGTGGTGGTGCTGTTGGTGGTTTGGATGGGCTGCTTTGTTAAGAAAGAAACTTGGCTTGGGCAAGTGTCCTGTCAGTAGGGATATAGAAACATGCATATATTGAGGAAATAAACTTTTTCTCTTATTCCTATAGAAACAGTTAGTTGCTCAAAAGATTCATATAGAGGAGAATGAAGACAGAGACACAGGGCTGGAACAAAGGCATAATAAAGAGGATCCAGACTGCATTAAAGCAAAGGTGCCCTTGGGGGACCTGGATCTGTATGATGGCACATACATCACCTTAGAGAGCAAAGATATCAGGTAATGAGATGAAACTCTTGTACTTCAATAAGGTTTTACAAAATGAAAATTAATACCTGAGCGTGAGATCAAAAAAAGTTCATATAGAGAATTTTTAAGAAATTGTCAGATGATAGTTCCCTTGAATGGCAACTGTTTTTATTGTGTGTTAACGTTGGAGGGGTTTTCACTGTAAGTGGAGGAGTACTGCTTTCCTCCCCAAACTAATGCACTTCAGTCCTGACCTGTAGTGTTGCATTTTGGGGCTTTTGTCTATGATGATCTATAAATACACTAATGTTCCTAACCAGGATTTCTCCTGAGCAGTGACTGTCAGTCATGTGAATCGAGCTACACGGTGGTGGGTTTTTTGAAGTGGATAAACTTCCTCTAGTGTGGAGCAGACTGAAACCACCTGGTTCATTTTTAACTCAAGACAGATTTGAAGTTGCATTTCCAGAAGTAGAAAGCCAATGAATCAAATGCTACTTAACCACAATGCTTAGAAGATCAAAGGAATATGAATAGTCTGTGTGAAGCTCAACTTTTTTGGTTGAGGTGATCTTCAGGGCTGATCTTCCTGTCTTGCCATATGTGTACTTGAGGGATGGAGAAGGGTTACTTTATTTAAAACTTCCTCTCCCTAGACCTGAGATGTCTAGCCCCATTTCCAGATTCCTCTTCAATGTTCATAATATTTGTATATCACGATCTAAAAGACTTCTCTGGTCAGAATGTATTGCTATCTGCCTTGTAGAGGGAAGAATAATTACAACAGAAACACACTTGGTGGACAGATGTTCCTCAACATGTATTACCAAAATCTCCGAACTAGTATCTTTCTAACTATCAATCTGTCTCTTCTAAGGCAGCTAACAATTCACTGATTTGGGGCTTTGCTCTGAAAATGAAGTACTGTTATCCCTTGTACTGACTCCTAAATCTGAGAGAGTGCTTCAGGGGTGCTAACTAGCTCAAACACAGATGCTAATTTTTTTAAAATAGTGGTCAGTTTAACGCAAAATGTTGGCACTTTTGACTAACTCTGTTTCACTAAAGCCTCTCGTGAACTTTATGGATTAAAGCACTTGTAAGCACTGAGTTTGATATGTTGCTTTCTGGTTTTAGCCCTGAAGACTATATAGATACAAAGTCTCCTGTACCTCCCGACCTAGAACAACCAGACTGTACAAAAATTCTAGATCTTCCATACAGCATTCATGCTTTTCAGCACTTACGGGTAAGTAGGCAATCGCAAGGTGTTTCTCCTCCTGTTGCCTGATGGTTTGAAGAGGTTTGCTGTTATAGCTTTTGGGAAACCTTCCAAATCTAAATGCAGCCTGTACCAGCAAAAGAGTGCTTGTGCTGGTATAGAAAAGTTGTATAAAAATCAGACCTCTAAGCAACATTACCGTAGTGGAAAAAGTTTCTAGTGTAGACCTGGCCTTAGTGTCTATTTCTTGATGATCGATTTTTTAAAAAGTGGTTTTAATAAAAGGTTTCTGTTAATTCCGAGAGAGAGGCTATTCTTGCATTTGAAGTAGAAACCAGGGTTTCTCAGTTCTATTCCTGTGTGGGTCCTGAATTATTTTCAATAATTTTCAAAAGCAATCACTCACTCCTTTTGTGCATTAACTTTTGCAGTGCCTCCCCTGACACTCTTTAAGTCTGATGTTCTAAAGATACTCGGCACCCACAGCTGAAATTAATGGGAGCTGCCAGTATTCAGTACCACAGAAAATAAAATCCTAGTTATCTCAAATTGGGGGGGACCCCAAAGAATCCAGGATGAGAGGCTGCTTTTGGATGTGTTTGCATTAATATCATTCTGATGTTTTCCCATCTGTAAAAGAGTGAGTATAATGCTTGTGTCTCAAGGATGAAGCTTAAGAAACTTGACAAACTTTGAGATACTTGGGTGGAAGATGCTACAGGAGCATAAAGTATTATTTTGTAAATTTTCCTGAAATCTTCTGTAATGTACTCTTGTAGCCTCAATAATAAATGTCTACTGAAAGTTGTATGTTTTCTCTTCCTTCAATCTAGGGTGTTCAAGAGAGAATTAATCTTTCCGCACCCTTATTACCTAAAGAAGATCCTATCTCCATTTACTTATCCCGACGTTTAGGAAGAAGTATAGAAGATATAGGTCATCGTATTTATGAAGGTCTAATGAAGGTATGACAGTAGGAACCCCCATAGTTGTGGCATGCACAATAACATCCACAAGAAGCTCTTGTGTTGCTGAATATACAGGGTATTTGTGGAATACAACACTATAGGTACTGTCTGTCCACATACTATTCATTATGTGCAAGTGCCAAGAAATGTTGAGATCCCTGGTACATGGGGCAGCACTTCAGGGTTTTCCCCTGGAAAGTCAACACATCACGGGATGCCATGTCTTTCACTGCAGTGAGGATCAGCAGCCAGAGAAGTAAATGGACATGATTTAAAGTTCAGCTTTAGTAACTGGTGAGATATAGCTCATCAAACCACAGAAAATACACAGCCATCACTTAACAGCCTGAACATTTGAAATAGAACCCAAGTAATTAAAGAGAAAAGGCATCAAAAAGAGAAAACAATGGAACTGAATGGCCATTTTCGCAAAGATTTTTCTGCACTATACTGCTATGCATACTCCTTATTCAGCTTAAAATAAACATGTTGGTGCTTAAATGGTCACTTCAGGCACCCTTGTGAAAGTTAATGTTGGTGTTCATATATCCTTGGTGTATTTATATGCTGATTCATTCTCCCTTTAATGCTCCCAGCTCCTATTGAAGGGCATTGTTGCAGAAGGAAAGACATAACTGAAGGCATGTTCAGAGTTTAATTTTTGGCTCCCATACCAATTGGAAAGTCTAGTCAGCCTGTTGGTTTATACCATGACTCTTGGATTGTTACAGTTGTTACAGTCATGTGTTTTCTTACAGAACTCTTCTTCCTGGGTGCTGTATAATATGGCCTCATTTTATTGGCGAATAAAGAATGAGCCATATCAGGTAGTTGAGTGTGCCATGCGGGCTCTCCACTTCTCCTCAAGGTGAGAGCAGCTGTTACAGGTTCCTTTTCCAGTCTGCTTTCTGTTTATCCTAAACAGTACACAGTTTTTTAGTTACTGAAAATTGTATCCTAAGAAATAGATGATAGAGTCTACTGAATAGAGACTGCCAGAGTTCCACTATTAAGCAGCTATATTTTTAAATAGTTCTTAAGAGCGGGAAATAGCCAGGAGGTAAAGACTGAAAATTTTATTAAATTTACATTAGAATTGTGCAGTCTTTCACTTCAGTAATCCACAAACCTGACAGTACCAAAAGAATGACAATCTTGCTGCTTTTTAGTAGAAATTTATTGGCCAAATTCTGTAGAGAAGGTATGAAATATGCTGCAGAACAGTTGGCACAATGAGATGTGAACATAACCAGCACTAAGCTACTTGTGTCGAGGCACATCTTGTAATGGAGTCTTGTCAGATTGGGAACACAGGAACAACGGTGGCTGTTGCAATTTTAGGGCTCCAGTAGTATCCCTGGAGATTCTCTAGTTTGGTGGGAAGGGTTATTCTCTGGCTACTAAATCTGTGATTGTCCCCCTAGATGAATGTGTAGCGTTCTATTGTATCAGGAAAGTACACAGTGATCAGGAAAGTGCCACCAACAATATTAATATCCATTTAAAGCCACTCTTCAAACATCAATTTTCAAAATCCAGTGGCTTTCCAAGAAAACACCATTTAGAAAAGGTTAACCTGGGACAGCAGTACAAGAGCGGGTAGACACTACCTATAAGGTGCATTAATTAAAACTGAAAACTGATGACTCAGAGAAGTTGCAATGTATGGTGTTTGTAATTAAGCTCAGTGTTCTTATCGCTTCTTATCCTACATGGTTGGCATTGAAGAAATCTCTGCTGTGCCATTGGGAAGGTTGTGTAGCTGAATAGTGGTGGCTTTCTTTAGAGGTTATAAACCCACTTTTGATTTCATTCTCAAAACCACAACTTGAGGTTGGCTGTAGGTGGCTGAAGCGCGGCTTTGAACTGCTATCTTAGTATATTCTAGTAAACAGTACATTCTAGTTTTCTGAAACTTGCAAGATGGCACTTCAGCAAATTCTATAAATACCTTAATGAGGCAAATCCTGCTTGCTCATTCTGGCTTATGATGTGACTTTTGGAATGATAAAGGACAAAGAGGATGGTCTTGTAGTTAAGACACTGGTCTGGGATGTAAAAGATCTAGTTTCAGTTTCTGGCTGTGCCATGAAATCATGATCTTGATGCAAGACATTTAATGCCTTCCTTGTCGGTTACTCATCAGCACAATGTGGATAATACCTCACAGGGATGTTATAATGATCAATCCATAAATATTTTAGGATATGCACAGATACTATTGTGAAGAGATTCAGTAATGCACCTAGTTTTATTTTAAATGTTTGTTGCTCTATGGTTCTGGTTTGATTCTGGGCTGGTAAATGAAGCTTGAGTAGTTGAGTATAGATCATATACACCATGTATGAGAAGTAAAGGTTACATGTACATTTTATTTTAAAGTACACAAATGGAGTATAAAAAAGAAAAACAGTACAACGTTTTCATAAACATAATGCCGTCCATCCAAATGACACCTTGGCTGGAACAATACAATATTAAAAGTTAGTTTCCCTGTCTGTGAAAAAACTACTCATTACTCAGTCAATCTAGAAGCCTGTTTGGGTGAACATACTTTTAGAATACATTTTGGGTAGATCAGTGGTTCTCAAACGGGGCACACATACCCTGGGGATTTGCAGAGGTCTTCCATGGAGTACATCAACTCATCTACATATTTGCCTACTTTTCCAATAGGCTACATAAAGTGCACTAGGGAAGTCGTTACAAACTAACGTTTCATACAGATAATGACTTTTTTATACTTCTCCATATACTATACACTGAAATGTAAGTACAATATTTATATTCCAATTGATTTATTTTATAATTATATGGTAAAAATTAGGAAGTAAGCAATTTTTCAGTAATAGTGTGATGTGACACTTTTTTGTATTTTTATTTCTGATTTTGTAAGCAAGTAGTTTGTAAGTGAGGTGAAACTTGCGGGTAGGCAAGACAAATCAGACTCCTGAAAGGGGTATGGTAGTCTGGAAAGGTTGAGAGCCACTGGGCTAGATCATGCAATTAAGGCATGAAGTCAGCATTGCATACTTGCAACGTTTACTAGCTGCTGTTAGTTTTGGAAAGTCCTTGTAATATGTGCCTGGAGAGCACATGAGAAGCGAAGCATGCATAAAGAAACCCATTATCAGACATCTTTTTTATATATATATCTATATTTTTTTCCTTCTTTCTCTAGGCACAGTAAAGATATTGCACTGGTAAACTTGGCAAATATTCTACACAGGGCTCATTTCTCAGCAGATGCAGCCATCGTGGTCCATGCAGCTCTGGATTACAGCGACTTCTTTACCAGCTATTACACTTTGGGAAATATATACGCAGTAAATATGATTTTTATTTTCCAAGAACTGTAGAATATCAGATACTGTAATTTAATCGCTTTGGCTGTAGTTTCAGCACTTTTAAAATACAGCACAATGATTAAACGATCCTGCAATAAATTTCACACATTGTTCAAGCTTGATGTTTAAGTTGGCTGGATTCAGACCTCTTTGCAGAGAAATTAATCTCTTTCAACTAACAAAGAAAAGCTTACGTCTGCAGTTGAAAACATCTCTTAGAGCAAGACCAGTCATCTAGCTGATTTACCGAACAACATGGTTCTAATTTCAGAGGAGATTGGCTGCTGATTAAAACAGAAATCAATATAAATTGAAGTAAAAAAACTGATCTTTATTAATCGCTGGAAGTGTTTCATTAAATATTGCTGAACAGTGGCTAACTTTCTTTCTCTCTCAATCATTCTTCAGATGCTTGGGGAGTACAACCACTCAGTCCTGTGTTATGATCATGCTTTACAGGCCAAACCAGGGTTTGAACAAGCTGTAAAAAGGAAGCATGCTGTCCTATGTCAGCAAAAACTTGAGCAGAAACTGGAAGCTCAGCATAGGTAACTGAGACATGAGTCCTCTGAAAAGCCTAACAAAAATTCATATGCAAGTGGTCTCATTCTCAATGTTCTGTTCCTGTGATTATTGCTCACCATTGCGGTAAAACGGTGATCTGTTTTAACTTACTACAGTTTACAACTATTGCATAATCATAAATAATACAAATATTGTAAGCAACCAAAAGTTTCATGTGAATGTGAAACAGAGATGGCTAATGTTTAAAACAATTCAACATAAACTTTCCTGGTGTCAAATTTTAAGATCACTTCAGCGAACGTTAAATGAGTTGAAGGAGTATCAAAAACAGCATGACCATTACCTGAGGCAACAGGAGATCTTAGAGAAGCACAAGCTGATCCAAGAGGAGCAAATCCTGAGGAACATCATCCATGAGACGCAGATGGCAAAAGAGGCACAACTAGGTACAGATTTTGTAATGAGCACTGAGTGTAACAAGTAAGAGTTAGTCACTTTCAGTCACAGCTTAATGGAGATATCCTATCTCCTAGAACTGGAAGGGACCTTGAGAGGTCATCAAGTCCAGCCCCCTTCCTTCACTAGCAGGACCAAGTACTGATTTTTGCCCCAGATCCCTAAGTGGCCCCCTCAAGGACTGAACTCACAACCCTGGGTTTAGCAGGCCAATGCTCAAACCACTGAGCTATCCCTCCCCCCTTTAAAGGGTGGGCTTAGCTGGCCAAGACTGTACATCTTGCAATCATAGAATATCAGGGTTGGAAGGGACCTCAGGAGGTCATCTAGTCCAACCCCCTGCTCAAAGCAGGACCAATCCCCAGACAGATTTTTGCCCCAGATCTCTAAATGGCCCCCCTCAAGGATTGAACTCACAACCCTGGATTTAGTAGGCCAATGCTCAAATCACTGAGCTATCCCTCCCTCAAAATCAAAATGAAATGGCCACCTAAGAGCATCATAACCAAATATGGGAGTGATCTTAGAGAAGCACAAACTGGTCCAAGAGGAGCAAATCCTGAGGAACATCATCCATGAGACGCAGATGGCAAAAGAGGCACAACTAGGTACAGATTTTGTAATGAGCACTGAGTGTAACAAGTAAGAGTTAGTCACTTTCAGTCACAGAAGTTGTGTGTGAAATGTTCTCAGATCAGTCCATGCGTTCTTGTCTGGCAAAGGCAAAAATCTATAAAACAGCACGCTTAGTTTCAGGAAGAGGAAGCATGTTCTGTTGTTCTTGGGGGCCCTCAACTAGTACAGCTCATGTTGATTGGCTTAATGAGGAACTGTAGTCCATCATAGTTAGAAATGGAAATGGTGAAAATTTTGAGGCCTTTGAATAATGGAGTCAGGATAATTGTGCAGGAAAACATCTGGGAAAAAAATCATCTCCCCACTCCCCCCCAGCCCCACCACTTAATACTAAACTATATTTGAATTTTGTTAGATAAGTTATTCTAAGGACTTATCTACATAGCAAGTTAGTGCTGGGTGTAAATCTGCAGTGCACTAGCTTGCCACGCGCTAACGCGCCATGTGGACTTTGCTACAGCGCACTGAAAGTTCTGTAGTGCATTTTGATGTCCTCTGATTTCAACGACAGAACTTTTAGTGCACATGTCGTAGAGTGTTCGTAGCAAGGCAGTGTACTCTGTGTCCATACCTGGCACCAACTTGCTGGTTAGACAAGCCTTAAGCTATAGGCTCTAGACTTGAGTGAATTCTGAGTAAATCCAGGACAGTCAATGCACTACAAGAACAAACATTTGGAATGTAATGTCCTTTCTTCTGTGACATTTGTAGTTAAAGGATTAAATCTACCCTACATCTCCAGTATCTGAGCAACCCTTCAGTTTTCTCAGCAGCACTCTTGTGTCTATCCATTTGGAAAAGACTGACTGCCAAAAACGCTGAATGAAGTGCAAAAGGACTGTAGGAAAATGAGTAGGAAATGCAGAATTGGGTATTTCAAATCCCAAATTCCATGCAAACTGTATTGCAAGAAGTGTAGTCAAATGTCATGTAGTCCTTTCCACAAATATTAGTTCAGCTATCTTCTTTCAAAGATGGAGTTCTCCTTTAATACCAGTCAACAAGATAGCTTGGAACTAGCCTCTGATAATGTGCTGGTTTTGGTCAGCTGAGAAACAGTCTGCTCTTTTACAGCAATGAACTTTTGTTAATGTTTGTGCTCCATAGGGAACCATCAGATATGTCGGCTTGGCAACCAACAGCACAGCTTGCACTGCCAGTGGGACCAGCCTGTTCGCTATCACCGTGGGGACATTTTTGAAAATGTGGAATATGTTCAGGTTTGTCTACTATGAATTAGCACCATTACTAGCCACTCAAGCAACACAAGTCCTTGAAGCTGATGTAAGATGTCCATAATTGTTACCCCAAAAATACTTTTTTTCTTTTAATAGATCAAAATATAACTGTAAAAGAGTAAAAGGCACATTTTGCTAGTGTAATTTTCCTATGACCCTTTTGCTAATAATGGGAGAACTGGAAATAACTCTGGATTTTGGCAGCCCAAAGCCTGTTGTTTAAAGATTTTGTTTTGTTATATAGGGAGGGGGCAAAATGAGGGCTCTTCTCAACTATCTTTTTGGGAAGAAAATGTTCTAGAGTGTTTTGTGAAACCCCAACATTGCCCTGGAGTTTCCATCCCTATTTTTTTTTCCTGTGTATAGAATGCCCTCTTTCTACTACGTACAGGCATCAGATGATTTGAGAAGGAGTGTAGTTGTCTTACATGAATATGCTAGATGTCATGTAGCTAGGAGTATGCCTCTAGAGATGTGAAACATCCATTTCCAAATCTGGTTTCCTTGAAGGACACAGCAAATGTACATTAGGTAACTAATTTACATAAAGAGACAAATGCCTTTAAGGAATTAGTTTTCCCTTTGGATCCACATATAATACTTCCCATAGAATAAGATACCCCACTATGACAGCTGAAAAAATGTCTATATAAATAATTGTTGGTTTTTACTTTATATATGCTTTTAAAAATTATTTAAGATGGATAGCGATACTTCCTTCTTTCTAGACATTTTCAGTCCGTTCATCTTGATGAATATCCTAAAAACTTTTTGTAACATAATGAGATTTAAAGAGGAGGGAATTAGCATTATATACTTCCTAATATTGTATGTTGCTAAGAGTGTGAGTGGTAATGTGAGTTCTGCCCATCTAACAATGACTCTTAATACTAATAGAGGTGGTGCTGCTGTTCTAGTAGCTTAGAATATCAGCTTTTATGCTTTGGGTTTGATAGTGCCTGAAGAAAGGGCAGGTCCACATTAACCCCCCAGTTCGAACTAAGATACCCAACTTCAGCTACGTGAATAACGTAGCTGAAGTCGAAATATCTTAGTTCGAACTACAAGGTACTTACCGCGGGTCCACACGCGGCAGCCAGGCTCCCCCCGTCGACTCCATGTACTCCTCTCACGGAGCAGGAGTACCGGTGTTGACTGCAAGCACTTCCGGGATCGATTTTTCACGTCTAGACAAGACGCGATAAATGGATCCCAGAAGATCGATTGCTTACCGCCGAACCCGGAGGTAAGTATAGACGTACCCAAAGGTTGAAACAATCTGCAAAAGTAGATATCATATTTGTAAAAAGTTTTGCAAAGCCTGGTATTAATAGAAAGGGTTTCACAATATGTCTTTAAAAAACAATAAAACAGTATTTTGCTTTGAGCTGCATTTTCTCCTTACATGTTTGAAACCCTAATATTGTTCTAGTGCAAGAGGACCAGAAATGACTCATAAATTGACTAGTCTAGTTTTGCTGCCAAAGCTAAGGGAATTGCAAGAAGTAAACAACCTGCATAAGTGATGAAAAGCAAATCAAACTTACAAAATTCAGTGTTAGTAGTTCACTACCTTGAAAGGAAATACTGTCTAAAAATAATAACGTCCCTGTCATTTTCTTCTTTGACAGTTTGGAGAAGACTCATCAAGATCCAGTATGACATCCGCAAATTTGGATCTCCATGCGAACCACAGCGATCTCAGCCACTCTTTGCAGTCTTCTCCTGTTGCCCATTCTATTGTTTCACTGTGGGGCCTGGAATCAGATGCCTACAGGGTGAGCAAAGAGTATGAGCTCGCTCTTTTATACAGGGCTATCATGAAAGATTGTGTTCTCCTTTAGTAAAAATTTATTCTAAAGCAGCAGTATCCAACCACTCATATGTAGCAGAACTTATGTGCCTGGTACTCCTGAGTTCTCCTTCATTGTCTCAGGTAGGCTGCTCTGCTGAGCACTAGTGGAGTACTACTTCTGCCTGTCTCCCATTCATTTGTGTGAACTGTACCACACAATGTGAATTTGGGTTGCTCTCATGACTGCAAAATTGAGATTTAGAGTCCAAACCTCGGTTCATGGTAGAGCAGCACAATTCACTAAAAATAGAAAGCACTGTGCTGATACAACCGAAATCTTGGCTTGATAAATTGGGACAATTTCCAAAAAAGGCAAGAAACCATTATCTTAAGGGAAGAGTTTTTTTCTTTTTTGTCATCCTAGTGTATTCCTGAGGCGTTCTTATCAGCTAGTTAATGTGAAGGTTAAGATTGATGAATTATTTCTCAACAGTTTAAGAATTTTTTTTCTTTGCAATTAGGATAAACAGCATATTCTTTGGCCTAAAAGATCAGACTGTGTAAAATCCTTTCCAACAATCCCGAACCCAGAGGAACTGCCAACCTATTTCCTGCCTCCAGAAAACAGAGGATTCAGGCAAGTGTTGATTAATCATAAAGTGAATTTCCCATTGTATTGTTTAATTTGGTTGTAGTGATGTGACCACATTATGAGAATCTGGGGTCACTGACCAACTAGTGTATTATTCTTTTAAGGTGGCTGGGTCTCCCTCTGGTTGGAGAAGATGGTGTGTCAATCTATCTGATTATAACAGGCAGCATTTGTGTTCTTTTGGAGGCTCTCCCTCTTCCCACTCCACAAGAGGAGTCACAGCCATCTAATGCTCTGTCCACCTTACAACTATAACCAAGTCAGGAAACCAGTTCCAAAATTACTATCTCCTTACCTGGATTTAAGATGGTTAAAATGTAGTATGGACAGGACCAACCATGTGCCACTCAGCTGTTTGTGTGTTTACATCCCACCATTTGAAACATGAACTCATGTTTCTCGGTTCTTTTCACTGCCAGAGTCCATTCGATCCTGCGTAGCCCAGGAGAGGCCCATGTGCATGGAGAGGCCCAGCTGCCAGATTGTTCGTCTATTACTGATGTCCGTAACAATGAAACTCTGTACACGTTGGTCAAAGAACTAGATGGTCATCTGGAGCTGAAATTTAAAATGCCAGATGATCATGCAAGACAAGTAAGAGGCACTGTTTTCATGGGTAACCTTTTCATTCTGAGTGTCTGCCTTTTATGGTCTTAGAGCTAAGGTCTTCAAGATTTGACAGATTCTGGCAACAAAAAGATGGGCCTGATTTCGCAAGGTACTCAGTACTTCCATAGGCTTCCCCTTGCTGGGAAGTGTAAGCTCTTAATATCTGGCATGAGATCCTATGACATGGCCTCTTTAAACACCTATCAAAAGTGTGTGAGACAAAAAATGATAGTTAATCTAGAAAGTACTGTTTTCTTAAACCTCTGAAGACCACATGAAAACTGTTCATTGGCTTTACCACCTCCTTGTTGGCACAGGAGAGACACCTGCTTATAGCTGTCTTTCCTTATTGCTTACTGTCCCTTGGTTGCTTTAATGGGTCTTTAGACTCTCCCCTCCCCCAGACCACCAACAGTGCATCTGTAGTGGTCACTTTTCAGCTACAGTACAAAGAAGGGGCTTAGGAAATTTTAGGGTTATGAGACTTGAGCAACCCAAATAGATATATCTTGTAAAAACTGTGTTTGAGAGATCACTTTAAAATGTTCCTTCCTATTTTTTTGTTAAATGCCTTTTCATGTTGTTCAGATCTTGCATTCGCGTATCAACAATCAAACTATTACAGAGGAGCAAATAGGAGTATTCATCTCTCATGCTATAAAGAAAGTAAGTCAAGAATTGTAGTTTGAAGTAAATTTGAGAATTCTTGTTTATCTATGCGTGTGATAACTAGATTCATGCATCCAATGAAGTGGGCATTCACCAACGAAAGCTTATGCTCCAATACATCTGTTAGTCTTAAAGGTGCCACAGGAGACTCTGTTGCTTTTTATAGATTCACGTTGTTCAGTGGCACACTATTTACAATTTGCCTTGCCTGGGGAGAATAGCAGAGCTGAAATTTGTAACTTCTTTCGATCTAGGTTACACAAAGAACCACAAATGTTCAGAGAAGCATCCCTTTCACTCAGCTTACTCAGTGGACCCTATTATAGCTTCCTTCCTACGTAAGAACACTGGTGGAGTGAGTGAATTTCATTCCTGTGAAAATTTGCAAGATATTGTGTGAGGGAATACAGTGCCATTTCCTGAATCAAACAAATAATACCCCTGGAACTAACATGATAGACCTTGTTTTGCTTATGTTGTATTCCTTTCCCCCACCCTTTGTCTGGCTTGTCTGTTTAGATTGGTAGCTCTTCAGGCAGAGACTGTCTTAAGTGTTTGCACAGCACTTAGCACAATGGGACCCTGATCGTGAGTAGGGCCTTTGAGTGCTACCACAATACAAATAAGAATAGTAAATGTCAGGATGGAGGAAAACTTTTGGAGAAATCATATTAGATCTTAACAGATGTCAAATTAACTCTGTTGACATGCTGCCTTTCTGTGTGTACATCACGTTGGCAAAGCCTAAATACAATATGTGGAGTGTTTGTGCATCTTTTCGTTGCCCATAAGAAGCAGAACGGATCTGAGTGGTATTCATATTCTTGTGCACATAACAATCCTTTGCAGGCCTAATGTCTTACCTTCTGAGTTTTCTTCGGTGGCCATCTGAATGCATAGGTTTTTTCTTGGTAATACTCAGTTATTTCATGGCTTTAGTGCTGAAAAAACTTCTCCAATAAACAACTTCTTAACCAGTTAGAGCACGTCATAAGCATGTTCTTGTCATGCTTATGTGCACAAATTGCAGAGGACGGGGCATTTTCAGAGCAGAAGTTCAGCAGTAAGCATCATGGTCTTCCTGGGGAAAGACAAAATGTGTCTGCAAACAGGTTTGAATGTTTAAAGTAATGACAGCATTATGTTGAAAATATAGGATTAAAGCCTTGGCAATACCCTTATAAGCAGTGCCATTGCTAAGTCATGCACAGCATTTATTAATTATTACTGTAGCACCTAGAAGTCTTAGTTATGGACCAGGACCCCATTTGTATTAGGCGCTATACAAACAGAACAAAAAGACAGTCACTGCCCCCAAAGAGCTTACAAATGAAGTATATAATACTTGGATGCATACAGACAGGCCAATGTGGGGATTACATGGAAACAGTGAGACAATATTGGTCAGAATGATAGGCAGCATGTTGCTTGTCCCTGACAATGTGAAGGGAGGGAAAAGGAATTGTGCACAGAACCCTGCAGCTGTTCCATTGAAAATGATTTTATTTTAATTAGTGTGTCTTTTGCAGTTAGTAAAATCAGCTAAGAAAGCTGTAGTAAATCTGAAAATAACTGCTTCTGCTACGAAGTGCTGGGAGGAGGAACCAGAATTTACAACTAGAAATACAAAAAAATCAGTCTTCTCCCTTCTCCTCCCCCCCCCCCCCCAAAAAAAAAAACAAAACAAAAAATCAAAAACCTGAAATACAAAAGTCTTTCTAGAAAAAAAAGTTCTAGACGATAATAGCTTTTACTACAGTTATGTCTAGGACTAAAAACTAATTACTCCCTGCATACATAGGCCATTGCATTTAGTACTATATTTTTTTGTGTGTGTGTGTTTCAGTATAGGGCCTAAGAATGCACCCCTGACAGATCTGCATGCATGTGTGACATTATTCAGTTAGTGGTCTCATCAATAAGACTTACTCACACAAGTAACATTACACATGTGTAAATTGTTGCAGGATTGAAGCATTAGATTTGTCCTACAGTTACAGATTAACCAAGAAACATTGGAAAAGGGATTTGACAGCATATTAAGATATCCATTATATCTTGTAATGCAAATAAAACTTTTTGGTATAAGGCTGTTGATTCAAAAATGCTGAAGAAATACCATTATGTACAAAATTTACTTCTTTCTGAAAACTTTTACCCACTATGGTTATAAAATTTCTAAACTGAAAGAGAGAGCGTATTTGTTTTACATATTTTGTTGTGTATTTGACACAACTCTACATAATTAGTTTCATTGTTACTTCTCTAAAGAATGAATTAGTCTGTTTATGTAACTACAGGTCAAGGGCCAGCTAAGAATAATCAGAAATCTGATCGTACATTTTATCCTTCTGCCCGACCATGTTTACTACTTTAAGTTGTGAGCATTTGGGTTCAGTGACTATCTTGCTATATGTTTAGACAGTTGCCAAGCACATTGTGGGCACTACCCAAAATATGACTGGATAGATAATTATTTAAAATAGGAAAATGTGATTCTAAAACCTCAAATTGGCTTTTTGAAACTGACTACTTCTCAAATTGATGGTTGCCACATGTGCAATGTGGGTCTTACACTCTGGAATGGCAAAGGGCTAAGAATCATTGATTCCTGTGGCCAGGCAGCATTAAAGGACTTTGTGGAAATCATTCGGGGCAATCACATGAATCAAGGATGCTATCTGAATGCTCTTGCTGAGCAACAGGTGCTACTAAATTAACATTAGTTCATCTATCCCGCACTTGTGAAGTTCAGCTGGTAAGCTAACTACCTTCAGCCAAGGTAGAGGGTAGAATAAATTGTATCCAGTTCATAAAGCAATACACTGAGTTGCTTATGTTGGAGAGAATTTATGGTAAGTGATTGTATATTCCTGAAATGTTATGACTTTTTTTTTTTCAGCCAAGGGATCCTTTATGGCTTATGCTTAATGAGGCTGGACTCTACTGGCGTGCGGTTGGAAATAGCACCTTTGCTGTCACGTGCTTGCAAAAAGCATTGAACTTAGCCCCACATGAGTATCAGGATATCCCTTTAGTCAATCTAGCTAACCTTTTGATTCATTATGGTCTTCATCTGGATGCCAGCAGGCTCCTGCTAAAAGCTGTGGCCATCAATAATTCTGAGGTAAGGGTTGCTTTTGTATTAGTAATAAACAACAAAACTCTTCCTGGAAGATGCTTCATTAATTCCCAACCCCAAGTTTTGTTCTCCTCATACATGTAATTCTTCAGGCATCTCATTTGGAATGTGTTCATTTAAGTTGCTGCTTCATGTTTGATAAGATCAGGAAATTAAAGTGCCAGATAACACTGGATGCTTAGAATATAAATGTCTGGAAGAATAAATCGCTTTAAATATGGGCGACAAATTAGGTTGCTTCTGGACAACAGAATTCCAACCAGCTGGCTGGGTTTTTTTATTCAATTCCTGGCATCACTGGTATCTAAAATGGAGATTCTTGATGCTATGTTAACATTTAATCCTTGTGTGTTGGAGAAAAGAGAAACTATTACATAAAATGTGTTTAGATCAGGTTTGATAGGAGGTAAGCTGTTTAGAAGTTGCTTCTACCCAGCAGTTTCACTAAGACTGGTTGTACATGAGGGTAAGTGTGGTCTTGTGACTAAAGCACAGGACTGGGAGTCAGGAGATCAAAGTACTGTCCTAGCCCTGCCACTGATTCATCACGTAATATTACTCGAGTAATTTACCTACTGTGGCTCAATTTCCCCATCTGTAAAATGGGGCTAATACGTCTTCCCTATTTCATAGTGCTGTTGTGAGGATTAATTAATTCATGTTTGTAAGTGCTTTGAAGTTTTCTGATGGAAGATGCAAGAGAAATGAAAAGTGTGTGACTGTACCCTCTTCTTTTGGAAACGTATGGTTGCACAATTAGATTTGGAAATCTACATGTACGTCTACATAAACACTTACTACAGAACAAGCTGGGGTGTAAATCTACAGCGCTCCAGCATGCCATACATTAACTGCATGGACTCAGGTACTGTGCTCCAGAAGTTCCCTACTGCGCATTCAAACAACAGTAAATCAATGCACACTAGAAAGCTTTTAGTGAACAGCAGGGTCCATGCAGACCGTTAGTGCATGGCACTACACCCCAGCTTGCCATATAGTGTTTGTGTAGCCATGCCCTCAATATTAGTCATCACTTAGCTGTGCAGAAGAGTTAATTTGGAATCTGCTGCCTCCCACATAATGGGTAGATAGATATAAAGATAAATAACATGCCTTTCAGAAATGTAGGAAGACAGTGCAAAACTGGATTATTGAAACACTAGCCAGTACTGTGGAACTTTGTTTTTTTCTTGGGGTGTTGTAAGTACTTGGGAAATAATGTCTTCTCTTCACTTCAAGTTTAACCAATGAGTTCTTCATTAAAATAATTCAAAATGAGTTCCAATTGTCAGAACAAGACTGTTGCATTATCAAAGAAAATGCTGCTGATCAAAAGGTATTCCAAAAGAAGTAGTGTGCAAAAATAATCTCTTGGCTATCTAGATATCCATTCATAACACACACCAATCTCTGCTGCCTGGATGATTCCTTTGTTTTCTTGATTAATCTCATGCATTTTACATTCTGTTCTTTTCATTTTTTTAATGCCGCTTGTGATATCTTGTGGGAATAGACTATTGCAAAAGCTGTTGTATCTTTGCAAATATTTTGATTAACTTTATTTCTCATTAACTATAAATATGCCTGGTATAAAGTTATGGTATATTTCTAAATTTTGTAGAGTAAGTACTTTGTAGCCTGCAAATGATTTGAAGAAAATTTTCTCAGAGAAAACATTGATATTCAATTCTCTTTAAATATAAATAGACCATGTTTGCAACTTTTCTCCTTGTAATAAGAGATGTATATAACTACTGGATTGGCCAGAAAAAGTTGTGCAAGTCTTAAACAAAAACAAAAGGGAGAAACAACCCTAAGTGAAATGAGTTTGTCTCACTCCAGTTCCCAGGGGACAAGAGTCCAAATCACAACTCCTCCTTCCCCCATCATATTTGGGGCCTAGAGTTGAGGCACTTCGGCAGTAGTATGGGAAGCTGATGGTTGCACAATTAGATTTGGTCGTGTCTTCCTATGCTGTCCCTCTTATTTGGACAAAGGACTTGAGTCTCCAGGGTTGTCAGTCCCTCCAGCATAGGGTTACCATATTTCAACAATCAAAAAAGAGGACGGGAGGAGCCCCGCCCCAGCCCCGCCCCTGTCCTGTCCTAGCCCCGCCCCTGCCCCTTCCACTCCCTCCCACTTCCTGCCCCCTCAGAACCCCCAACCCTCCCCCCCACTCCTTGTCCCCTGACTGCCCCCCAGGACTCCATCCCCTCCCTAAGCCTCCCTGCCTCTTGTCCCCTGACTGCCCCCCAGGACTCCATCCCCTCCCTAAGCCTCCCTGCCTCTTGTCCCCTGACTGCCTCCTCCTTAGACCTTCCCCACATCCTAACTGGCCCCCTAGGACCCTACCCCCTACCTGTCCCCTGACTGCCCCAACCCTTATCCACACCCCCACCCCCTGACAGCCCCCCCCAGAACTCCTGACCCATCTAAACCCCTCTGCTCCCTGTCCCCTGACTGCCCCCTCCTGGGACCCCTGCTCCTAACTGCCCTCCAGAACCCACCCCCTACCTGTACCCTGACTGCCCAAAACCTTATCCACCCTCCCCCAGAAAGTCCGCCCCGAACTCCCCACCCCCCCCCCGCTCCTTGTCCCCTGACTGCCCCCTCCTGGGACCCCTGCTCCTAACTGCCCTCCAGAACCCCACCCCCTACCTAAGCCTCCCTGTTCCTTGTCCCCTAACTGCCCCCTCCTGAGACCCCCCCCACCTGTACCCTGACTACCCAAAACCTTACACCCCCAACCCCCAGACAGCCCCCCCCAGAACTCCCAAACACCCCCCCCGCTCCTTGTCCCCTAACTGCCCCCTCCTGAGACCCCCCCACCTGTAACCTGACTACCCAAAACCTTACACCCCCAACCCCCAGACAGCCCCCCCCGAACTCCCTGACCCATCCAACCCTCCCCCCTGCTCCCTGTCTCTTGACTACCCCCCCCCCCCAAACCTCCCTGCCGCTTCTCTGACCCCCGGCCCCCTTACTGCGCTGCAGAGCGGGAGGGGAGCAGGCTCGGAGCTCCAGACGAACAGCCGGGGATCTGTGAGTGCAGGGAGGGAGGGAGGGAGAGGAGGGGGGGTGTCAAGTTTCAGGAGGGAGGAGGGGGAAGTGCAAGCAGGGCTCTGGCTCTGGCTCTGGCTTTTGGAGCCCCGGCTGCTCTGTAAGCCGCGCGCACGCTCTGTATGGGAGGGGGGAGGAGGGGAAGTCCGGACATTGACAAATTCCCCCCGGACGCTATTTTTAACCCGAAAAAGCCGGACATGTCCGGGGGAATCCGGACGAATGGTAACCCTACTCCAGCACTAAATTCACTTTAAAATAAGTGGAGAGGACAAAAATAGAATCAGCTGTGTAGCATCGGGGTATTTTTAATACAAGAGGTAGCAGCAATTTTGCAACAGTTTGAAAAGGAATCTAACTAATTTAGATTGCAGATAAGTATATGAAAAAGGAGGATCATAAAGCAATGGATAAGTGATGAAATGTTTGAATTAGGAAATTGGAGGGAGGGCGTGACAATACCCATGGTATTTAGAAACAGGTTGCACTAGCAGGAGTTTATTCAAATAGTTCTTCCAAAGGTTCTTCCTTTGGCAAAACTCTACAGCAGTTCAAGACTAAGAGTATTGCAATCAAACTTGAGTGTGTCGTGCTATAGTGATGTCAGTTAACTTACCACAAAAGCCTGATATTAACAATGCTAACCAGACTGTGGATAGATTAGAGTTAGCATTTAAAGGGGATTCTCTGGTGTGAAAGGGGATTCTCTGGTGTGTAAGGGAAAGACAAGCTGAACAAGAAGGCATGATTAACAATAGGGCAGGATGATTTGGGGCTTGTATGAATGAATGAGTTGCAATGAATTACCAAAGGCACCCAAGAAGTAGTACCACCAAGTGAAGATAGCAACACGTGATGGGAGGTCATAAGAAGAAGAAGAAGAATCAATTAAACTGTCTGACTAAGATTGGCTGGAGCATCAGACTGAACTCAAATTTGAATTAACTCTATGGACATGAATTAGTATCTTGTGACTTAATTGCATCATCAGATTGTTAAAAGCACACACTCTTCTGAAGTTTTTAATACTACAAGCAACATTTTTGAAAGCCATGACTAGTCTTAAAAGTTCCATGACAAGAAGTATCGTTTAGTGGAGGAAATTGGCTGCTCTGTTGCTTCAGCATGGCTATTATTCTGGTCACAGGGTTAAATGCAGCACTTAATTTCTCTACATAAACCATAAAGATGCTTTTGAAAACAAAGTGTAATGCTTCATTGTGTGCCAGGACTTAAATCACTGGATGATATCTAAAAATGCATGTCAAAGTTAGTTTTGAAGAATTATTACAATGTCTTTTGTCTCTGCTACAAGAGATTGCTCTGGGCTAGTCAAAGTTATGAGTAAGAGTGTTGGCTTACTACTGTAAAGAATTGAACAATGGGCCAAAAGACACAAATCCCAAGTCGGTGTGAAATTGGAGCTCTGAGTACTTTAATTATTTTCCGGAGAACAAGAAGCTTGGATTGGCAAAAGACTAATCGGCACTTCCATTCCGTATTAGATCTCCTGTTACGTGGTACCTTTTGCTTTAGACTGCTTGGCTCCTTACTAAAAACTCCCCTAAAACATTTCCCTTCACATTCTTTGCTGCCATATGTAGAATGTGCTATGTTTAAGATCGGCTGTAAATCAGTGGTTTGTTACACTTGTGGGTATATCACAGATTTGTCATTTTAAAAACCTGAAATCCTAAGCACAGCCAGTATGTCCAACTAATTATTGGTTTTAAAACCAATAATTTAGGTTGAATATTCTGCATTCTAGGAATAAGCAGTCCCTTATGCCTAAGACCCTTCTAGCTGATTTGGGAGTGTGGAGGGCATGAGACTTGGTCTATTGCAATAGCTACCTTCAATTTTGAACTGGGAACACATTTGTTGTGCTGATACAAGGTTGCTTTTCTCTTTGCAGCCCCTGACTTTCTTGAGCCTAGGAAATGCCTATCTGGCTCTGAAGAATGTCAGCAGAGCCTTGCAAGCCTTCAGGCATGGGCTGGATTTAACTACAAAGTGTCAGGAGTGTGAGAGCAACCTGAAGTTGATCCGCTGTCTGCAGTTTTGTCCTTTTGTGTACAACATCACCTCTTCTGTATGCAGTGGTAAGCAGCTCCTGAAAAATGGTCAAAAAGTGACATAGCCTTATTCTTTCCCAAGAATCATCCCATTTCCCTCTGTTTACACTCCTCTCTGCCAGCAAGGACTAACATTGAGACACATCTCCTCTGGGAGAGAGGATAGTACTCCATTCAGAGCTAATTCAGGTCTACTTATGTTACTAGAGGTGCTGCAGTTAAGTACAGAGAACATGCTGCCTTCACAGCAAGCTAACCCCTCGTTTTGTAGGTAATGAGGGTTGAATCCATGTGTCTCCATGTCATTGCACAGCTATAACTGGTGTGTTACTCTTAGCCCCCTTATATGCCCATTTAAGTTCTTCAGACAAGTATTCTGAGATCTTTCTTTTAAATCTATAGGTTCTGGTAGGGAATATTGTCTATTATAGTTAATTTTTTAATCCAGTACTTCCAGGCTTGAATAATAGATTTTAAATGGCATTTACTTTTTAGAAATGCTCCATAATGCACTCTTACTACACTACATGATCATTTCTTTATTCATGCAGGACCTACAGTAAGTGTTTCTGAATTTCTAGTTGTTTTTTTTTTTTTTAAAATCCACAGTGAGGTAGGGGCTGAAAAAGACATGTTCTTTTAAAAATATGTCTGGAGATGTGATGCTTTGTTGCCATTAATGGCTACTCTAAGATCCAAAGTACAACCTTCTGGAGCCAAGTGAAATTGAGTGAACCTTCCTCTCATTGAATATTTCAGATGTCTTTTATGTACTTGCTAATGGTGCATGTGCTGCTCCCAAGCTATCCTGAAGACCATTTCTGAATGTATTTGGCAGTCCCTTTTCTGTGAAACCATCACCAAGGGACACTTCTGGATGATTTTACTCAGTATTTAAATGAAAGCCTCATATGATGAGATAAATGTGTTTGATTTTAATATTACTAATACCTTCCCCTAAGGATTTCCCGAGTTCCTGAAAATGTATGGGAACAAATCTCTTCTCTGATTTAGCATCTGGAATTGAACACTTTAAATATATACCAAGAAATATGTTGGCCTTTGATCGATGTGAATGCAACACATCACAGGTGATCTTCCAAGACTATGCCACCAGCGTAATATTATTTCCTGATGCATTTGCACATTTTCATTTCATTATTTGGTGCACAAAACAAAAAACCTTTGGTTGGCCTTTATAAATATATTTTAGTAGGTGGTGTTACTGCCCAAGTGTTAGGCTTCTCATTTACCTCCATTCCAAAACCCTCTTTCCTAACGCTGACTTGGAAGGAGCTCTTCATTCTGGGCTACCATCCCTAAAATCTGTTAAAAGTCATTTCCCAAATGGTGTGTCAATTTGAAATGTTTTCCCTTGCAGTTTTTCCAGCCAGGATGGAACTGTACTGCAGCCTTTCGTGTGGCTTATAAAAATCTTCCTGTCTTTTTAAAATGATTTTAGTGGGGTTGGTTGCTTACCTGAATCCCTAGAACCTTATTGGACTGAAACCTTAACAAAAGCCAATTCTATTTTGAAATAGAAGCAGAAAGAAAAGACACTTTTTTAAATTACTCTATTTAACATGACCCAAGAGTCTTATGAACAGTGGCTCTGTCTGAAACTACCTGTGCTTCTACAAGAGTTTTTCGGTCTCGCAGTTCCTTGTATGTGCACCTTCTTGATCGCCTCACCACATTTGAAAGTGTACTTCAACAAGTGTTAATTGCTGCTGTTAACATGGTTTCCCTAACCAGGGCTTTTATTTTCTGTTCATGTTATAACACAGGGTTGTAGACCACTTTAGGAGACTTACATGGTTCTCAGGGGATGGGAGGGTGGGGAACCTCTGCCCACACTGCTTGTGAAAACTATGCAAACAGTATGGCTTTTGCTAATGTGAGCATGTGTTAACAGAGCAGGAATGTTTAACTGTGAGGTCCTTTAGGGAACCTGTAAGGCTTATAATCAAAAGGGAAGCTGAACATTTACCAGGTATATTAACTTCATTAATGCCAGAAATCAAGTTTCTAGGTGTCTTGCCATACATTTGTACTGTTCCCTTTTTTTGTGCCTCTTCATGTCATGCTGCTCCTTTGTATTATAGAGATGGGAGAGACCATCTAGGTCAGTGCTTCTCAAAGTGGTGGTCCGCAGACCGCTGCCGGTCCGCAAGCCATCGGCTGCCGGTCTGTGGTGAGTTTCCTCATTAGAGTGTTGAATAGGATAATAATATGGCACTGGTCCCTGGCACATTGGGGGAAAAAATTGCCGGTCCCTCACATCAGATAACTTGAGAAGCTCTGATATAGGTTATCTCATGCATCACTGGCCAATGCAGAACAATTAGAAGTATGAAATTGACACATGGTGTAAATGTCTTTGTTTTATTGAAATGTTTTTAAAATAAACTTACCAGTGTATTCAACCTTGATATTGATGAGTTTTCTGGTTTAAAACATGGGTTTAAACCAAAATCTAAAATCTTAAGAATGCAAAAATGGACTTGTTTGTCTTTCTTTTACGGGGAAGAGAAGAAAGACAGTTCTAGGATGCTGAGAATGGTTTGGGAATTTTTATTCCTTGCACATTTAGGCTACACCTACACTACAAGCTGGGGGTGTGATTCCCAGCTCATGTACACATACTCATGCTAGCTTGGGGAGAGCTAGCATGATTATAAATAGTAGACTATAGCCTCACAAGTACAGGCAGCATCCATGCTGAGTAGGTACACATGGGTTTGTACTCAGCATGTCTAAGCTGTGCTACTGCTGCCCATGCTTCCATGGCTACGCTGTTTATAACTCATGCTAGCTCTCATTGAGTATGTATGCAAGCTGGAAATTGCACCCCTATGCCATGGTGTAGTTGTAGTCAGATGGACTGAAAAGGAAAATATACATAGGTTGTTGGAAAGTGGGGACCAAGACTTCAAAAGTGTCTGAAATCATCATAAGTGTACACATACTGAGAGTGCACAGACAAATTGGGGTTTTCACAGAGATACCTACATGTGTGCACATGTATTTTGGGTTGTCCCTGCTTGTCTCAGGCCTGCACACAAGTGTTTGCACAACTTTGAAGAAATCACGATTTTTAGTGGTAGGATTTTAATTTCAATTCTAGCTTTTCGATGAGATCGGTTTATTGTGAGGTTTAGTTAAGAACATAATTATTGTGGGACAGGCACATATATCCCATGATTTAATTGCTGTTTAGTATTATACCATCTTATGAAATACAGTAAGCCATAAACTGTTTAACCAAAAGGATGAACACTGCATTGCAAATATGTAAAACAACCCACAGTGTTCTCATCTAAAATCTGTTACATCTTAAGGTATTTATAGAAACAGATGAGAAGTACATAAGTAACTTACTAAGAAGTACATGAGTAATTTACTATGAGATGCACTTGCTGCTGCTGGCTTCATAGTAAATTGAAACACTCTCTCAGTGATAAGATGCATACTGCGTACCTATATGCTGCTTACTAAATCATACATTTTAGAAATGGAAAAAAAACAGTCCTTCCACTGCCAGTGCAGCACATTGTCAAGCATATGTTTGAATAATTTCAGCAATGGGGATTCTGTTGTTTGCCTTGGGGCACTCTTCCAGAGCCTAAATGAATTATTGCTAAAAATAGTCTCCTGACGCTCATGATGTTTTTCCCCCTTTTTCAGCTTTGTCCCATTGTTTCTATATATACACACACCTAGTGGGTCAACCAGCATAATTACACACCCACACCACTCCTTAATTTTGAAGCCCTTCACATGTGTTGCCAGATATAAGAGCACTCTTGCAGCATGTGCTGTGCTTAAAACTCAGAACCTGGGAATTAAACTTTTGTATAATCCCGGGCCTTTGATAAGTATTCGTCTTGCATTCTTTAAAAGAACACTAGCAAGGTTGCCTGTGCTTCAGTTTACAGGCATGTGTGCATGTTGTATTATCCCTGTGCTCTGCCTGTCTGCTACATAACTGTGAATTGGGACAGGTTGCAAGACACACAAGGTATTGACTTCTTATTTGCTTTGATTCTGTGCCTGCTTACAAGAAAGGAGCAAATGGGCTCAGGGAGGAATTTGTGAAGCAGCATGGTCTAATGGTGTGAGCATGGGATTAGGAAGTACACGTTGCTGAACTGTAGTTTTGGCTCTTGCATAGACTGTTTGTGAGGCTCATGTATCTTTTTTCTGTTTTGGTTCTGTAAAATGAGGGTAACTCATCCCTACCTCTTAGGAATGTTGTGACACTGGATTAATGTTTATATAGAACTTTTGAGGGTGTGCTATAGGAATGCTAATTTTTTATTGGATGCTTATTACTGCTAGATTACCCACCCCACCTGAAAACAACCACCATCTGAGTAGCAAGCTTTATTTTCCTGCCATCTTTGTTTTGCGGGGAGCTGACTGACATATTGGAATCAGGGCACTTAGTATCTGAAGCAGGTTAAACTTAACAGTCCCACTCTGTCTCATTTTTATGTTTAGTTTTCACCTTCCAGATCTAGGGCACTAACCCAGTACTGTTGAGGTTGGGTTTTAAACACTGCAAGGGAATGGGTTAAATCCACAAAACTGTTTTCATTGTTTGTCAAAAATGGCTGATAAAAACCTACCCTTCCGTGTCCCTATAAATACCCACAGTGATATTAAACTCTTTTACTTTCAGGTTTCTAGACAGGCAATGTCACCGCAGGAAATGTGTTTCTGTCAACAGGTGAAAATTATGGACTCTTGTTGTTGATAAATAAGAGTCTTTAGGCACTATCATTCTAGCATCTGCGTTCACTTTACATAATTTAGAGCAACAGAAACACTTCCCCAATTTCCTTGGAATGGGGGGAATACCAACCAAGAGACTAACTGTCAAGGGTCCTACCTATGCTGGCCCTTGGAAAGTGATGTGGGAGCTCAGATGTTTAATTACCTGGGGATCAGTTATTAGAAGAATGCCAAGTCAAGTATTTCCTATACATATTAAACATAATTGGAAGGACAGGCAGCACAACAGCTGTTTAAAGTAGTCTTAAAGGGTGTGCAAGTAACAGGATCAAAGAAATTGACATAAAGGACTTAAAATGCAAACAGGAAACATTGGTCAACTCCATAGCATCCCAAAAGCTACTTTCAGGAGTTAGTCGTTCCTGTCAACTATATTCTTCTGGTACTGCCAGTGCAGCAAGCTGCAGATGTTCCGTCTGATAATGAAAAGAACTCTGTGGTGGATGTTGTTGCATTTTTTTTATCCCTGAACATCTGTGAGAGGTTAAAAACCTCATATTAACATAAGAAGCTTCCTCTTTGAAAATTCTTTAACCCTTTGGAAAGCGGTTGTCCTTACACTGCATAATGCCATAATCTGAACACTCAGATGTTGGAAGTGCTGCTTGCCATAGCACAGAGTAACTTTGAACTCCACTAAAGATTAAAGTTGGATCATTTCTCAGGTGACTGCTGAAAAGAGGCAGCTTCTGTAGTATGGGAGCTTCCCATGCCCTGTGCTCAAAAAAGCTGCTTTGTTGCATATAATGCTAAACTATAGGCACGCAAAAAACCCTTTATTTTTAAACAAAATATTTATTTTGCCTATATGAATAATTACACCCCTCTTTCTAATTGTTTCCGTTTGTATGATCTCCTGGCCTCAAGTTGTGTTGTCATTTTAAAAAGCAAACCTTTTTAAAAGGAAGATTTAAATACCCCCTAGTATATAGACTGAATACATTTTCTTCCATTTTGAAATCATAATTTGTTTTAATGATTTAGACTTTCCAGTGTCTTTTCAGTCTCAAATTGTCTGACTTATACGCCAGGTGGGTGTGCTATTATTAAATATTCTAGTTCTTGTGCCTTTTTATTGGTTACAAAGTACAGGTGAAGTTTGCTGTAAGCTTTTCAGCATACACTATGTTCATACCACCATGTACTATGAATGCAAATATTTTTGCATATGGGTGCCTGTTTTCCTAGGTAATATGCATTTCATCACATTCTTTTTGATGTTATGATGTGTATTTTGCAACACAGGTTATTTATTTAACAGCAGTTGTACACTTTATTTTTAAGAGGATGCTTTGGTTTTGGTGCCCTCTTGTGGTCTGAATATCCTACACCAGAGGAAATCAAAAGTTTGGATTCCTTCATCCACCTCCTTTTAAAATAAAGCATGGGGGAAAGTATCTGCTCCCTTTAAAAAAAAAAAAAAATGCATTTTTTTTTTGTTCTTTCTTTGCCCTTTCAAAGTTTATACACTTGGGGTGCTTAGACCATAAACCAAGTGATACTAGCTTCAAAGGAGAAACTATATGCTTGAGTCTCAACAGAACTTTTAGATAGGTACTATTCAAGCAGCAGATGCCCATTTGGTTGGGGAGATAGGATAAAGAACTGAGAGATTAAATGACTTGCCTAAATTAACATCACAAGTCAGTAGCAGACTCATGAGTGGAACCCAGGAGTCCAACTCCTCAGCAGCAGGCTGCAACCACTAGACCAGGGGTCGGCAACGTTTGGCACACGGCTCGCCAGGGTAAGAACACTGGCGGGCCGGGCCAGTTTACTTACCTGCTGACGCGGCAGGTTCGGCCGATCGTGGCCCCCACTCGCCGCGGTTCGCCGTCCCGGGCCAATGGGGGCGGCGGGAAGCGGCGCGGGCCAAGGGATGTGCTGGCCGTGGCTTCCCGCCGCCCCATTGGCCCAGGACGGCAAACCGCGGCCAGTGGGGGCCGCGATCGGCCAAACCTGCCGCGTCAGCAGGTAAATAAACTGGCCCGGCCCACTAGGGTGCTTACCCTGGCGAGCCGCGTGCCAAACGTTGCCAACCCCTGCACTAGACTACTCCTAGTTCTGTAGAGTAATATTTCATCCATACAAACTCTAAGCAAAAACACTTTCAACTGCTATACACTTCAAATAAAACTAATTATGAAACACTTTTTTTGTGTGTTATCACCTATGGAAATATTTCATGTGAAATAAATTATGGAAAATACCTCTGTCCTTTACGTACCTAGGATTGGACCCTAGGATAGTCTGTGGAGCATAGTTAGCCTTGCCGTTCCAAATGGAAAGCTGCTAAAGGTATCCTTTCCACAAAGTTTGTCTTGGATATAGTCCATAGACATTTGTGCTTATTGTATTGGTATCAACTGAGGTTTCCCTTGCTCAAGCTGCTTTAACTTGCTTTTTCTTCAAGACATTCTCATCTCTATCTAGAGGTGTCTGGTTTTGATATTTTTTTAAGGCAAGTTCAGAATCTAATTTTGTTGTAGAGTTGTTTGCTCCAACTAGAAACACACACAGTTTAAGACCAGAATGGGCCATCATGATCATCTAATCTGACCTCCAGCACATTGCAGGCCACAGAATCTCACCCATGCACTCCTGTAATAGAGCTGTAACCTCTGACTGAGTTACTGAAGCCCTCAGATTATGATTTAAAGACTTCAAGTTACAGAGAACCCACCATTTACACTAGATTAACCTGCAAGTGAAACACACATTGACTGGGTTAGATTCTCAAGTGAGTATTTTCATTCAAATAAAGCTTATCCCATTTCTTAATGACTCCCTCCCTTATCCGCTGAATGGAGGATGCTTGACCTCGCCTGAGTTTTCATTATTTAGAGGTCATTGTTAGTATGTCCCTTGAATTCGGTATGCGTTAGAGGGAGGGAGTTAGCCTGTTGCATTTATTTCTTGTCCTTCTACTGTCCTGTTAAGTTTAACATCAATCAGGTCTTGTCTGCCCTTGAAAGTTAGTGTGGATTAAGGTAGGGTGTGAATTTAAAGCACAGTAGCTGTTCCTTATAAACTCCATATCTTGACATTCTCGTTCTGGAAAAAGAGTGCCTTGTTCCTTTTCATTTAACCCACTTTTTTGTTCTGGTATAAAAATGTTTCCACATGGATTTGCTCTGGAACTTTGTGTAGACATGCCCTCAGTTACTTCTATAGCAAGATAAACTCTCTGAAGAGTAGTTAGGGAGAGGGAATTACATTAGGATTTGTCTTGGAGATTTTGTTTATAACATAATTAAGAAACTCTAAATATCTACTGATGGCTACCCTTTGTGCTTCAAAGGCTTTGACAAATATATACTTATTCTGTTGGCAAACAACTAAATAATGGCAATATTCTCCCTGTGGATTGAACTTTTTTTTTCTTACCACTAACCCTGGGATCTGAAAGTCAAGCTGGATTCTTTCTGCCCCAAGCATTGTCAGCAACAGAGACCCTGCAATTGCATTTCAGTTAACGGATCTGTTGCTTTGCAGATAGAATCAGGTCACCTTCTCTTGTTGGCATTGCAGAGCCAATGCAGTTTAGAGTGGTTCGAAGTGGTTCAAATTTAGTCTAGTCAGTAAAGTGAACAGATGTGCCTGATTCCACACAGATCTATTGAATAAGAGTGGTACTTATTCCAGTTGTTTTCTCTTTAGAGGTAGACCCAGCAGTGATGGATATCTAAAGTTTTGCAAATCCAAGGGAACTCATTCTGGTAGGGCCTATAGAAGTCTTTTAATTGGTCTTCTGGTCTCTCACTGATCCTCCGGTTCCAAGCTACAGTCTCACCAGTCCCAAGGAGGGAGGCAACAGTTCCCTCTTCCCTTGCAGCTTCTTTCAGTAATCATTCAAACCAAGAATTGATCATTTAAAAACCAAAATCTGCTTTGGTTTAGTTCCACATTCTAAGTAGCTAATCCATTGGATGTGTCTTCACCACATATAACTAGGAGACAGTTTTTTGTCAAAGAATTACTCTAGCAAACAAGATTCCTGCCTTTGTTGCCTTAATGTAGACTTTCTGGTACTCTCAGGACAAATTTGTGCCAAGGATGGCTGCTTGAATGAAGTCCTTCCCGGTAGACTTTCTTTCTTGTCTAGTGGGTCTTTTGTGCAATAGATGTAAGCCAAGGTACAGTAGTTTCCAAACTAGCTTGCTCCCATGGAAAGTGAAAAGAGATAAGATTCTTCACAATAATTTCCTGTAACTGTTTCCCTCTTCCCTCCCGCCCGCCCCAAATTAAAAACAATTTTATTATTTCCCTATCCATGTATACACCACATTTAAAAATCCTCTCATGTAGTGCTGGGCACAACACTGAATTCTTAGCAACCTGAGTCCTGCAGCAAGGTTCTGCAGGGAGGTTTAACAAAGTAGTTGTGGGTCATTTCCAAATTACTATGGTCTCTTGGAGAGCACTTCATCTCTTTGAGTTTGATTCTTTTAGACCACATTAGACAATGCTGTTCAGAGTATAGAAAAGGGTAGAAAAGATTGGATCCACCTCAGGGTGATCCAGAGCAGATGTGAGTTGTCTAGAGTACAATTGGAATAGGGATGCCTGCTTCTATCTTACATTAGGGACCCAAATATGTCCTCATTAGCAACTTGCCAGGATTCTGATGGTTGTACCCATTTTGGTTAAGCTGGAGATACCTTTTTAACCTCAGAGTGTGGCCTGTGGAGATTGAAGGGCCTACCATGCAATGCTTTATATTCAGGTTATATCAGATCAGCATGTGGTGCTTTGAGCAATTGGACTGAGATGATGGAATGTATGCTGGCAGTGGCACCTGTAGTACTAGTATCACTTGGCTATATAACCCTACTCAAGGAGAAGTTGAGCCCAGGCCTTGTCTAACTCCACAGCCATTTTTGGCCCATAAGATAGACTTTGGTTACCCGTGATTTATCTATTTTATTGCCTTGTTTTTCTTTTGCCTGATCCCGATTCTCGTGTTGTCTGTCTTGCACTGTTTTGAGTGCCCTCAAAAGCTCTAAACCTATAACCTAGTATAGCTACCAGTGACTGTGGAACTAAGACAATTGAAAGCTTCCCTACAGAAGGAAATGGGTTTTCCTTGGGCCAATATTTACTTGGGGGTGGGGGGAGAGGGGGCGGTGTGGTCTTTCCAAACATCCCACTACAAAATCCCTATCCTAGCTGTTGGAAGGAGCTTGGTACTGATTTAACAGTGGGGAAGAAATCCTCAATATTGGAGCCTAAAATAGTGTGTCACTGGCAGTACATCGGCCTTATTTTGCTTTCACATGCTATTCTTGTCAGCCTTCACTTTCTGCAGGGATTCCTTGGCCGGGCTCTTGAGGAAGCTAATCCTACTTATTGAACCTTGTGGTCTATAGCCAAGAGGGAGACATTTATTTTTAGTCTTCTGCATAGTGGGTGATGTCCCTCACTGTATTGCTTCTCTGGGCTGCCCCTCTTAAATTCTTTCTCTGGCCAAGGATTCTTGCTTACTTAACAGCTAGAACTACGTTGACATTGAGTAAACATGGGCTAAATTGCTAAATCTAGGGACAAAATATTGAAGGTAAGACCTAATTTGTAAAATGAAAAGCAAATGAGAGAAGAAATCTTCCACAGCTGCTTCAGTAATTTTACAAAAGCCTGAATTTCTCTTTTTTTTTTTTAAAAAGTAACCAGTGTGATGTAAAATTGGTTGCATCATATAAACTTTAAAGACATTCATAGTTTTGTTCCAAATGTGGCCTATATTTAAAAATTGTAACCTGGTAGGAAATGTCCCATTGACTCACCATTTTTCACTATATAATGACTTAGAAACTTTAAGACAAATTAGTGAAGGTTGTGTTTTTGTTTTATTATTGGTCTCTGCAAAAACAAAACGTGAACTCCTCAGCCCTTGCTGCCAACTAGCAAGCAGTGTTCTCAAGTTCTATCACCAGTGATACTGTGTAAACCAAAAACGGTAATTTTGGCTCATTTGGGAACAAAACCGAGCATCCAATGAAACTGAGGCATCAAATGTAAAAAGGATAAAAGAAAACACTTTTTTACACATTCCATTATTAATTTATGTATCTTGATGGCCCAATATATCTTTAAAGCCAAGAGCTCACTGGGATTGGAAACAGGTTTAAACAGTTATATAGACAATGAGAAAGTCCACAGTTACATTAGATATGGCTGGGGAAAAAATATGGGATATAAATTCTTGTCCTTTAGGCCATAAGCCAACTGCTAATTGCCTAGAATTAGCAAGTAATTTCCCTTACGGGTAGGTTATTCCATAATTGCCCATTAGAGGTGTTCTTGCATCTTTCTCGGCAGCGTCTGGTACTGGCCAGTGTGAGAGACCTAAAATGAGACTTAGATAGACCTCTGGTCTGATCCAAAATGGCTATTCCTACATTTCTAATAAATGTGTGTCAAATGAGTAAGAAGAGAATAATTATTATAGAGAAAAGTAATATGTTATTCTGGGCTCCTTTTAGATCCTGCAAGCAGAGCAGTGGTGGGCTAGGACAGAGGGCATGTGTTCTTCGAGAAGTGCTACTGATGCTTGAGTAGGTGTCACTCCTCCCTCTGCATCAGCAAATAGCCCAGTCCTCCGGTACTGTGCTACTAAACATGTTGTCCTCTAACAGAGACTTAAAACCAAGAACTTGACTGAAGTGTCCAGTAAAGATTCCATCATGCATTTTGCAAGAGTAGAGAAATTAACTGTAGTTCTGGCCAAATTCTAGCTTAATTTTTTGCCCTAAATTCCCCTAGCAATTTTAGCTAGATACGGGTATTCTTTGCTTCCTGGGCTAAAACTGTTGGGTGCCATTGCTGAGTATTGTTAAACAGCTGTTGCATTCCAGACCAGAAGTTGTTGCCTTTTTATGTTGAGGTGAATTAATCTCAGTTTAGAAATGGACTTACTTTTCTTTAAATTTATAATGCCATAGGGCTGCATAGTCCTTTACAAGCAATTGGGCTGTGGGATGAAATTTACTGTGTAAGGAGTACATGGTGTGGTGTAAGTTTAATTAACACGAGTGTTGGATGGCTGCATTACTCACGAGTGATAAAGCCATGAGTGAATTATGCAGGTGCTCATCCCATACAAGTTAATTTAATCTGTCATTGTTTTGGGCCTGAATATTGCTCATCCAATAAAAATTAATGTCGTTTGGTAAAGGATAAGAAGTACCACATGTAGAGGAACATAAGGAAACACTTGTGGCAGATTATTAAATATTAGGTGTCTGAAATCTGGGGATGGTGGGAGTGTTAGAAGTAGTTGCCAGAGAGAATTCATGGGTAGAGTTTGTGTGAAGTTAATGCAGTTTGTTGCATGACTTTGCAATGTGGATCTTACCACAGCATGTGGTATAAGTAACACTACCAATATTATTTCTCATTGTTACATAAGTGACTCTTTTAGCACCATCAGTTGAACTGATTATCAAACATAGTGCTTGATCCTGCAGTGCCCTTACATGTGAGTAGTCTTTAACTCATATGCATAGTCCTGTTCAAGCAGGTAGGGATCATAGGATCTGACCCAACAGATAGACATATTCTCTGTCCTGTAATCTTATCTAAGTAGCACTAGACAAAAAAACCTAGAACAATGGCCCAGTAGAGTGAGGTTGGGGGAAATTTGTGCTAAGGAGGTGGGGTTTCAAAGACGGTTGGGTGTGGGCTGGTCAATTGTGATGTTATGCTCAGGGCTTGTCTAAACATAAATGGTACCACTTTAACTGTGCCAGCATATTTAAAGCAGCACAATCCGTATTGGGGGTGTGATGTGCTATGGAATCTGGGGGACACTTTGGGATATTATGAATACCAATGTTGTAAAATTGCAATGAGTTATGCCAGATATGCCATGTAAGATATCTGTGAAAACGTTATAATTTGCCAAATATGATGATCTTGTTTATATGTTTGTATCACCTTTGCATTATGGGTTATAGATATGAATGTATGTCTGTGTTTCAAAACTTGTGCTATGCTTCTGGGTGACACCCCCAAACAGTTTGGCATCAGCACTGCCTACCCTGCTTGGTGGCCCATCGAGAGCCATCAGCTATACAACTGACCCATTGAGAGACGGCAGAGGATACACTTTGATTCAGCAAGGCATGCATGGGCATTCATGACTTCCAAGCCATGTGCTGGGCAGCTTGTGTTGGAAACAAAGGAAGCACAGGCCACATGGCAAAAGACTATAATAAAAGGAAGCTGCATCTTCTCCATTTTGTCTTGAATTCTGCTTCTTACCTCTGGAGGAACTTTGCTACAAACAGAAGCTCTGAGCAAAGGACTGAATGACCCCTCCAAGCTGTGGATGTACTCCAGAGGGACTTTCAAGTCAGCAAACTCACCAATACTGCTAAGAACCTGATATATGGACTTTGTACATATGTGACTGTTTTACCATTTAACATTTCTCATCCTATTCTTTCCTTTTTCTTTATAATAAACCTTTAGTTTTAGACTCTAAAGGATTGGCTGGCAGAGTGATATTTTTGGGTAAGATCCAAACCTATACTGACCTGGTGACGTGGCTGACCCTTTGGGGTCAGAAGAACATTTTTGTATATGTGAGCAGAGTTTAAAATAACTTCTCACTGTACTGGACCTAGATGCTGATTGGTAGCCAGAAAACTGGAATGCAATAAAGGGGGCTGTGTGAGTTATTGATTTTTTTATTTTTTGCTTCTTGATAACCAGTGTGGGGGATCAGGAGCACAGTTTGTGACTGGTTGAGGAGAATAACTTCATTGTTGGGAGTATCTGCTCTCCCTTTTGCAGCCTGCCCTGACCTTGGCATTTCCAGTGAGGCCTGCCCAAAGCACCATGGGTCACATTGGCGTAGTCGGCAGGATCCACAGAACCAGGTCATTTGGTTTTGGATCAGAACCCCATGCTATCCCAAATTTGAAATTTAAAACTGAGTGTCAAAGGTTAAAATTAATCCCAATATGTGATCCACAATCAAAACGGCAAGCCCTGAGAGAGAGCCAGCGTCTTCGGCATGAGAGAGAAATGGCAGAACTTCGGATGCAAGAGAAGCAAGCCTTGGCCCAGCTGGAAAAAGAAGCTGAGGAGAGAGCCTGGCGAGCTGAGGAAAGAACCAAGCAAGCTGGAGAAAGAGACAGAGAATCTCACAGGAGGTGAATGGAGCTGCTGCAAGCTGAGACCGAAGTTGCCAGACTTAAACTCCAAATCAAAATAATGAAAGAACAGCAGGAACTGTGCTATCCTGGAAGCTCAGCTCCTCTGTACAGCAATGATGGAGATAGTCTGTTCAGTTTATACAAATGTTGGTATGTTTAATAATGATGTGGTAACTATATTTAATCAGGTAACGTCATAACCCAGTCCCAGAAAAAGTATGAATGTGAATCTTCTTTGTCTGTAACAGACAGGGAGATTTGGGCCGGGGGGGCGGGGGAGGGTTGACTCTCTAAGCCAGGGGTCGGCAACCTACGGCACGCATGCCAAACACAGCACGCAAGCCGATTTTGAGTGGCACACAGCTCCCTGCCATGGTCCCGGCCCCCAACCCCCCCCCGCCCACCGCTCTCCCCTGCAGGGGCAGAAGCTTGGTTTTGCGGCAGCCAAGCTTCCCACCTCCCCCGCTTCTTCCCCTAGTGTGGTGTTTTCCGGCCCCTCCTCCTCTCCATCCCTGGCCAATCAGCTGATGGCACTAGCGAAGGGGAGGGGGAAGAGCGGCAGTGTGCACATAGCTCCGTAGAGGACGCAGAGAGAGGTAGGGACGGAGCCTGGGGGAAGGAGGTGGAACAGAGCATATCCCTTCCAGCCCCCTGCCATGAGCCGCTCAGGGCACGGGGCTGGGAGCACCCCCTCGAGCCGAGCACCCCAGCCTTCTGCCCTGCACCCCCCCCACATCCCTCTGCCCTGAACCTCCCCATCCCAACACACACTCAGCCTTCTGCCCTGCACCCCACAGCCCTCTGCCCTGAACCCCCCCACCCCAACACACACCCAGCCTTCTGCCCCGCACCCCCACAGCCCCATTCCTCTGCCCTGAACCCCCCCACACACTCAGCCCTCTGCCCTGAACCCCCCACACCCCAACACACATCCAGCTTTCTGCCCTGATCCCTGAACCCCCCCACACACACACTCCAGCCTTCTGCCCTGCACCCCCTCCCCCAGCCCTCTGCCCTGACCCCTGAAACACCCACCCCCAGATCTGGGGTCCTGGCCGCAGGCCCTACTCAGCCCGCTGCTGGCCTAGGTGAACAGAACCCCAGGCTGGCAGCGAGCTGAGCAGACTGGTGGCGTAAGATCAGCATTTTAATTTAATTTTAAATGACGCTTCTTAAACATTTTGAAAACCTTGTTTACTTTACATACAATAGTTTAGTTAAATAATATAGACTTATAGAAAGAGACCTTCTAAAAACATTAAAATATATTACAGGCATGTGAAACCTTAAATTAGAGTGAATAAATGAAGACTCGGCACACCACTTCTGAAAGGTTGCCTACCCCTGCTCTAAGCAGTGGCATGTGTTTAACCAGGTATGCTATAACAAGGAAGAGAGTGTTTCTAGCCTTGGGATTGTGGAAAATAGCGGTTTGTCCAGTCAGAAATGCAGTTTATATGGTGAAGAAATTTCTGAATGTCTGTCTAATATCTCAGAAGTGAATCTGGAATTAGGTCTGGTCTATACTACCCGCCTGAATCGGCGGGTAGAAATCGACCTCTCGGGGATCGATTTATCGCGTCCCGTCGGGACGCGACAATCGATCCCCGAATCGGCGCTCTAACTCCACCAGCAGAGGTGGTAGTAAGCGCCGCCGACAAAAAGCGGCAGAAGTCGATTTTGCCGCCGTCCTCACAACGGGGTAAGTCGGCTGCAATATGTCGAATTCAGCTACGCTATTCACGTAGCTGAATTTGCGTATCTTAAATCGACTCCCCGCTGTAGTGTAGATGTACCCTTGGATGAAGCGCAGAAAGAAGCTCAGGGAAACATTTCTTTAGAGCAAATCAGAGTTGATGGTCAGTTTGAAGCCCTAACTGAGGAAGGAAAGGGCAGATTGCAGGTGGGTGATGGATTGCTGGCAAGTGAAGTTTATAAAAGTGAATCTGACCCAGGTAAAAGTGATGTGCTTAAAGTAGCTCAGTGTGATGAGCCACTGTTTGTGGAAAGCAACAGTTTATCTGTTGAAGGGAAAACTGTTTCCAATTGTTTGCCCTTTAAAAATAGCAATGTGCCTAATGAAGGAGACTGTACCTCCAGTCCTTTGTCTGTGGAGCAGACAGATGGTGCCTCTGAGCCTATGGTTGAGGATATTTCAGTTGTCACAGAGGTGGTTCTGGACTTAACTGATACACAAGAAGGAAGTGTGCCTAAGCTTGTGTTTGGTAACCTGCATGGTGCCAGTGAGGAAAGCTGCAAAGGGAAAGAATGTGCCTCTAACAACCCTTAAATCATGGAGTTTAGCAGATTGCCTGAAGGGGGGTTATGTGAAAATCCTCTTAATGTTCCAGAGGTGATTCTGGGTGTAAGTGAAACTCAGAGGGAGTTTGTTGTGGCTCCACAGAGCAATGCTTCTGTAGAACAGAAAAAAGATGGACTGTTGTTTAGAAAGATTCCTAAAGAGAAAAATCTTCAGAGTAATCTTTGCAAGCAGTTTGCTGCAACTGATGGGTGTGGAAGTGAGTTGATTGAGTTAATTCAGGGTGAATCACTGTATGGAGAAAGTAACAGTTTGTTGGGTTGATACAATCTACCTGGCTGACGAGAGGGGGAAGATTTGCCCCATAGTTGGTAGCACAAGGACACACCTGGCCAGCCACCGGATTCAGTGAGACATGAGGCATGGTATGACCAAGATATTTATAAATACTGACTTATAACAAATGTGGTGTTGCTGTTAAGGTTAAGCCTTCTGATGTATTTGATTTTGATGTGAACCCTGGTAAAAAAGGGTGCCATGTGTATGACTTTGATAAAAAGCCTGTAAACATATTGGGGATGATACCTGAAAACACACTGTATGCTAAAAAGCCTTGTAACAGTAAAATGGTATGACTGGTACATGTAAGCATTCTTGAAACTTGGCACAGCAGAAAAACCTTAACCAATCCAGTCTGCTGTATAGAAAGGGAAATTGAGGCACACCACATAATGGTGTTCATAACTAAATGCCAAGGTAATTCCACCCTTGAAAGCATTAATGTCTATATTAGAATAACATCAGAGAGAGGATACTTTCAAAAAAGAAAGAAGCTGTATATAAAGAGCCTGATTTAGTTAAATAGAATTTTGATAAACTATTTCTGTTGTACCTTAATACTTGTGAAGTAAACTGGAAGTGTAATAATATAGGACCTAGAATGGAACATTCTTGTGATGCATTCAGCAATGTCTAGGGACACCCCTTTCTGCATCAATTTTGCGTGGGATGTGTGACACTCTATGGAATGTGGGGGACACTTCAGGAGATTATGAATACCAATGTTGTAAAATTGCAATGAGTTATGCCAGATATGCTTTGTAAGATATCTGAAAATGTTATACATTGCCAAATATGATCTTGTTTATATCATCTTTGCATTATGGGTTATAGATATGTATGTCTGTGTTTCAAAACTTGTGCTATGCTGCTGAGTGACACCCTCGGATAGTTTGGCATCAGCACTACTTAGCCTGCTTGATGGCTCGTTGAGAGAAAACAGAGGATACACATTATGACTCAGCAAAGCATGCATGGACATGCCTATGGACAGAAAAGGCTTCCAAGCCATGTGCTGGGCAGCTTGTGTTGGAAACAAAGGAAGCACAGGCCACATCGCAAAAGACTATAATAAAAGGCAGCTGCATCTTCTCCATTTTGTCTTCAGTCCTGCTTCTTACCTCTGAAGGAACTTTGCTACAAACTGAAGCTTTGAACAAAGGACTGAATGACCCATCCAAGCTCTGGGTGTATTCCAGAGGGACTTTCAAGCCAGCAAACTCACCAATACTACTAGAAAGCTGATATATGGACTTTGAAGTCTTTGTACATATGTGTCTGTCTTACAATTTAACATCTCTCTTCTTGTTCTTTCCTTTTTCTTTATAATAAACCTTTAGTTTTAGACTCTAAAGGATTGGCTGGCAACGTGATATTTTGGGTAAAATCCAAACCTATACTGACCTGGTGGCGTGACTGACCCTTTGGGGTCAGAGGAACATTTTGTATATATGACCAGAGTTTAAATAACTTCTCATTGTACTGGACCTAGGTGCAGATTGGTAGCCAGAAAACTGAAATGCAATAAAGGGGGCTGTGTTTCTTTTTTGTTTCTTGATAACCAGTGTGGGGGATCAGAAGCACAGTTTGTTACTGGTTGAGGAGAATAACGTCAGTGTTACCCACCAGTCTTGGAAGTATCTGCTCTCCCTTTTGCAGCCTGCCCTGACCTTGGCATTTCCAGTGAGGGCTGCCCCAGACACCACTGGTCACAGGGAGTAAAAAGGTGCTTATACCCATTTAACTTACTCATGTACAGGAAGGAAAATAAGCTATAGCAGTATAACGGCATTTTTATTCTAGTACAACTATTTTGGTTTAAAAAAAAAATCACAACTTTGGCCGAAATAGTTACACATATACAAAATCTGTATGTAGACCAGGCCTGACTCTTATAAAAAGTGAGGACAAGTAATTCTGGGTAGACTTCTTTTTAATTTGAACTTAGTGGATCTCTTTAGCCTTGATTTGTGGTAATGTCAGGAGAATACAGCCCATGGTCAAAAGTTGTCATCAGACCCCCTGCAGGAAGTTCACTGCTTGCAGCCAATGGTGGGGTCCGTCTCACAAGTGAGCTGAATGGTCTGTTATGTGATTGGGAACTGACATAGCCACTTGGAGAGAAAAGTAATAGTGTTTTTTTAATTTTAAATATTTTTATTTAGCAAATGCAGAGTCAAGTACATAGGAGAACTCACTGAGGACGAGCCATCAGCATTCTGAACTTGTGTGTATGTCTCTCTCTCTCTCCCCCTGTTTCTCCAAAGGAAATCGAGTAATTTTTGAGGCACTAATTGAAATTCAGGCCATAATGCTGCTTAACCTGCTGCTCTATATGTAGCACTGGAGCACCCTGAGAGGGCATTGCTAATCTCATTTTCTAGTCTCTCTTATCTGCTGACGGGGATGGAGAGTTAAATTTAGATACCTTCTTCCATGTTTGGGCCACGTTCCCAGACAGCTCTGAGAGCACACTGTGGCTTCTATACCCACGTCATAAAGAACGAGCTTCTGTTGTAGCCAGTGAGAACAAGGAAAAGAAAGGGAGGGTGTGCGGTGATTTAATATAGCTAGGTCCCCTCTTGTCCTTCATTCCCCCCCTTAATTATTGAAGAGGACTTTTTTTTAAAGAGTTCGCTACACTGTTTGTAAAGCAGCCCAATGGATTCTCCGAGGGTATGTTGTTTTGGTGTGTGTCCCTTTCAAACCACACAACATACAAATTTAAAGAGGCAGATCTTCCTCTTCAATTTTTCTTTTCATGTTTTATTTATTTTTGGTTTATATTTCATAAGGGCAATTTGTGGTGCTGTGCTCATCAGGGATAGGTCCATTATGCAATGGTAAGGTATTGCCATCTCTTAACATGAACAAGAAATCTGGTTATATCAGACAGCATCTCTGTTAAAATAAATAAATTAAAAGCCTTCATCATTAAAAACTGCTGTACTGGGAGATTTATGGTTAGTCTTAAAAATAAATCTATAGCTAAGCCAATTTAAATTTTTTTTGCTACCCCCAGGTTAAAAAACAAAATATTTTCCTACAATTGAGGACTGATTTACTAGGCAATAATTCCCTTAACTGAAAACCTGTTACTGGGATAATGTAATAAAAAGAATGAAGTTTACATACTTCATTGTAAAATTAGAATGAGATGGCTTGTTCTGTTTGCATAAGGCACAACATGTTGTGATGCAGTCTACATATTGGTGTATGTGGGTGGGATGTTCAGAATAACTCTGTCTTGGCCTAACTTTGCTCACCTGAAACTATTAACTTTCATGGGAGCAGACTTAGGCCAGCACGGAGTGCTTTTGCAAACCCCAGGCCACGTGACTAAAGACCACTGTCAGGTAACCTAAAAAAGGAGTTTACTACTAACAGTTTAAATTATAATTGACAATTTTAAAAAAAAAATTACCTTTCACTTGTCACCACTCAGGAGGGTTGTTTAGCTTTTGCATCTGACTCATAGGTACTGTTGCAAATACTATTGACTGAAAGCTTCCAACTTTGCAGGGGAGTGTTCACATTTAAAAAAAAAAACACCCTGTAAATATGAACAACCTTTCTGTATGAAATAATGAAAAGAGTTAAGATTAAACTAATCTGAATTTTGAGTTCTTCATTGATGTTAACGCTTCAATAATATTTGAGAGTTCTACAACTTAAGCAGCCATTAGAAATCATAGCCTATGCTTTCAGGAGTACAGTGCACATCCAGCAAGTTAGGTCCAAAGCAGAGACCAGGCAGCAGAGAAGTGGAGAGCAGGAAAGGAGAGCTATTCAGTTAAACGTTTGCTACTGAGCTGACTTTGCAGTATTCCACTGGAGAAGAAACCTTATGTCCTTCGCTACCTGCGAATGCTTGATGCCAACTGTAGTCCTGGGCAGCACTGCGTATGGTTTTTACTGGCTACTTGATGCTTTGGAACTTTACATTATTTATAAGCATTGTAAAGCCCAATCTTGCCCTTATTGAAGTCAATGGCAAAATTTCCATTGGCTTCAGTGGGAGCAGAATCATGCATTGTGGTGGCAAAAAGCCAGTTCAGAGTTTGAAGAATGGGAAGAGAATTGTTATTTATTATGATGCATGTCCTACTGCAGTTTGTTTGTTTGTTCCATATTTTACCATAGCGCTGTAATCTCAGTGAGTGAGTCAGTACACCAGTGGAGTCTGTTATTGCTTTATCTTCCTCATTTACTTATTTTAATTTTTTTTAACTGACCGAAGCCCCATGATCATAGCACCTTTCCTTATTCCATCCCTTCCCTGCTGCTTGTTTTCTTTATTGATTGTAGCTCATCTCAAGACTAGACTGTGAGCTCTCTAGGGCAGGGGCCTTGTCTTGCACATCTTTGGGTGCTGTAAAATAGCAAACGATAACCTCCTCAATGTCAGTCCTGGAGCAGGATTCTCTGTAGCCATTTCAGGAAGGCTAGGTCATGCCATCAGAAAGAATCACTGGTGATGCTGTATCCCAGCTTGCTCAGTAAGTGTGTCTCACTTTGTGCTCTGTGCTAACAGAACTCAGGATGGTGTTTTTTAATAATAATGTAAATATGTATTACTCTATAAAGAAACACTAGGCAACGCAGTGCCAAATGGGATGGTGTGGATGCTGATAGGTGTTTAGAGCCAAATCCCAGCTAATATTAAATAAGAGTGGCTGCACTGAAGTCAGTGGAGCTATGCTGTCTTATGCCATCTGAGGCTCTGGTTATTCTCTAGTTTCTGCAAAGACTATTTCTTTTTAAGATTGCACACTATTCAGTTAATTTAATTAATAACTAGTGCTATCTTATACTACTAGAGTGTCTTCACTCCAAAGGTGTCAAGTATCAGAGAGGTAGCCGTGTTAGTCTGGATCTATAAACGCAACAGAGAGTCCTGTGGCACCTTATAGACTATCAGACGTATTGGAGCATAAGCTTTCGTGGGTGAATACTCAGACATGCATCTGACGAAGTGAGTATTCACCCACGAAAGCTTATGCTCCAATACATCTGTTAATCTATAAGGTGCCACAGAACTCTGCCGCTTTTCACTCCAAAGGGTCTCAACGTGTTTTGTAACCAAAATGGCATACAAAAGTAAATCATAACTGAAAAGTAGGTTGAAAAGTGGGATGAAAAGTAGCAGCTGTTTAATAGTGCACAAAATTTTAAGAAACTGAATATATCCACCTGAAACTGCAGGAAGTATTCAGAGATGTAGAATGTAATCACCCGAGTCATAACCACTGGATTTAACACTGCAACTCTTATAGGAGGTGTCGTGGGAATCTTAATTACTGTAAGAGGTCAAGGCCTTAGTTTTATATCTCACCTGAAAGATGTCACCTCTAGCAGCACAACTGCTCCTAACATCATGCTGGGACGTTGGTTCAGTACTGATGTAGAGAGGAGTGCCACCGACTGAATCACGCATACCACTTACATGGAGATCGCCTTTCCAAGTGCTTGCTGGATCCAAAACCTGTATAATTTGAGACTGCCAGGATCACCACCCAAGATGTTATTGTTGGTGGTAGGCTCATTAGTACTAAATTACATTATAAGCTCTTTGAGGCATGAACCATATCTTCCATCCTGTTTGTTCTGTAAAGCACCAAACACACTTCTGGGCCTGTAAACACGATAAATGATGATATATTGTGTTGAAATTTCAGTTGTATGGTGGCTATATCTAAAATCTTCAGTTTTAAATTTTAATTTGTAGACACCCCAGTAGTGAGTGTCTCCTTAAACCAACCTTCCTGAGATCCATGAATTTTCACTAGTTTTCATGTGAGACTGAGTAATGTATATGTTCTCTCTCTTACTGTTAGCTGGCAATACACTATCTAACTGTGTGGTTCTATATAGGCAATTGGTAGTGAGGTTAAACGGGATGCAGTTTGTAGTGTAACATTCCTCAAATATTTACAGTTGGACTTGCCTATCTACCGAGTAGCATTTCCATCTCTGGGAAGCATAGGGGTGTGCTGCTCTGACAATGAAAGAAACACTTGAGTTATGCAGTAGAACTGTACTAAACTCACTGCAAGGTGTACTATATTGTGGAAGTAAATCCAAGTGCACAAATATGGGATTAATTTTCTTTTATTAGCACTTGCATCAGTCTGTTCTGTACCCTGACACACTCTCACTAGATTGACTTCCCGCTGTGCTGGGGTTGTCTGGTTACACTGCAGTGGTTTTATTTAACAAGGAAACCCTTGTTCTCAGACACCTTAGCTAGGTAAAATAAGAAGTCAGGCCCCCCTCCCCCCCCCAAATCTTGGTTTTAAAAATTAATGCAGGTTGGGTCCTTGTTGTTTGACTTGTGGTGTTGGTGGAACCTTTATAGTTCATGTTTGCAAGCATTTCTTTGCAGCCATGAGTGCTAGAAACTTTTTTAATTGTGTTTTTTTAATGAAAGCTGAGATTCTTATGTAATCACATGAAGCCAGGAGCTGGGACTTCAGAAAAATACTACATATCATGAGACTCACGATAAAATATTGAAGCTTGGCAACATTGTAATCCGTGAACCAAAAAGCCAAGAATAAAAACACAACATAGATTCCATTCCTATAATTAACTACATGCTTTAAAAATGAAAACCTGTGTATGTTTTCACTTTGATTCGCCTACATTGTTACTAGCTCAAGGCTGGGGGATGCTATATGGGAATCAGGCTGTGAAAATAAGCAATGTGCCATTGCTGTCCATGGCAAGTATAATGCAAGAAGTAAACAAACAGCATTACTGGTGACTAATTTAGATTTTATGATATCTGAGTTTGAATCACTTCATTGCTGTTAGTGTCAAAAGTTTGACTCCATGGTTGAGTCGCTTCTGAACACTCTGCTTCCATGAGACCCACAAGGCATAAGCCAACAGTAATAATTAATGAAAACCTCTGCATTTTCCAAGTCATCCAGTCTTTTATGCATACGAGTTCTTTGGGGCAGGGACTGTCTTTGTGTTTGATTCTATACTGTTCACAAAAAAAGTTTTTGACTTAACAAATAAGAGATGGATATTTTGCCCCAAATATGATTTTTATCTTTTAGCGAAGCCTGGTTACTTGAGTTGCAGTTTATAATACACATACAACTCTCTTAGCTCTTCCTAGGATGGGATGATCAGTGCTTGCCCTCTCAGCAACTTCTCCCCTTCTCCTGCTCACTACCCTTTTTCTATCACCACACATGCACAAATGTGCATTCCAGTCACTGCTAGAGGCTGAAATCATCCTTCCCCATTTTCCTCTTTGTTGCTGTACTACTCTTTTCCTTCCTTCCCTTTCTTTTCAGTGCTGTTTATCTCCTTGTGCTAAGGAGAATGGAAGATCTAACGGGTCTTCTCCCTATTGTTTAAAATTTTTATTACAGTAATACGCAGAGGCCCCAATCAGGATCAGGACTGCATTGTAGTAGGTACTCTACAAACACAAGCACAGTTGTCTCCAAAGTAATTGCAATGTAAAATGATAAAGGGAGTGTTTCATTGTTTTGATACTTTATATATTTGTTACTAAGTGCCACCTATCCCCTTTTGGCATGACAGGAAATGTTTAGGAGGGAATAGGTGGAGGAGAGGGCCTTACATATCAATTAAGAGGACATTCTGACATCTCTGATCCCTTCCCTTTCTTCGTGGTACTCCTGTATGCATTCTCCGCTGCTGCCCTACAAACAGCTTGGCTCATTGAGTGATGGCCCTGACTTCAGGGTATCCCAGTCAATTAGGTACTCATACTATGGTAATGGGGACATGTAAGTTCCAAGTTAGATACCTTCTCTTCAGAGTATTTGCATACTGCAGTTCTATTAATTCAAATGAAATGTGCCTGTTCTGTTTAGCATTTGAAATCATGCGAGTGTCAACCATGATTACACATGGTTGTTTCTAGCACCATTTATCTGGTGGGTTGAGACTTTCATCTGGAAAAACCATGCCATAAACATGAATTTTATAACATGATACTGTGGGGAATGAGGAGGGAAACGCTTATTCCATTTCTCTGATAAGTGTGAAAGGAAACAGCCATAATTATTGCTAGCCTAGTGTTCATCATTGTATGCCCACGACCTATCAATGAATTACGGGGATGGAAGGAAAATAAACACAGATGTGGCAACTAACAGAACATCAATGCAATTGATGTACACTCCTACTCACAAGTGACTTTCAAATCAAATCACTGAAGATTCCCATACTTAATGTGTCCCTGATTTTCCCATTAAATGGACTCACTTTATAGGTAAAGAGCTTCCCCCTTACCCTCCAATTTCTAGTTCTGCAAAGTTAGCTTGACTTGAAGAATCAATTTGGGCTATTTTTTCCCCTTTTCTTACATCAAAACCTATAATAAAGGCTTGGCAGGCCAAATTACGACCTAGTATCACCTATGCAACCTCTTTATCGTCCGTGTAACACAGATGTAACTGACTGGAACTTAGTAAACAATTCTGTCGGTATTACACACGGTAGAATAGAATCCTGTGTTCTGCCTTAGCTTTATCAGCAGCAGCTCCACACACACAACAGATCTGCTGAGTAAGAAAGTGACATTTTTATAGTCACTTTTCAGAGTAACTAGTTTATTGCACATCTCCAGGTCACTAGTTTTCATATAATACCAGCCATGTGAAGATCTGTGAAGAAATAGCAAAACCCATTACTCAAAATTCAGATAGACACCTCTGGGAAACTAGAATACAGGAGAAAGGTTGGAAATGTACACCTGGGTTTTGGTCAGGAACTGTCTTTTTAATCTGTCTGTACAGTGCCTGATGCGATGGAGTTCTGATCTGTGACTGGGGGTCTTAGATCTTATAGTAATATAAATAATAATAAAAGTCTACAGCCCATGAATGATCACATGCTTCTGGGCTATGTTAGTACCTTTTAGTCCATTCTTCTAACCCCATGTTCTCCAGTTATTCTTCTGGCACCCATCATTGGGGGCAGAGGATTTAAAGTTCTAACTTGAGACTTTTCACCAACATCAGTAACTTGATCCAATCTGCAAAGATCTTTGGTTTCAACAAGCTTCTCTCTTCTCCAGTGATGCCAGGCAACTGGAAGCAGTAATTAAAAAAAATTAGGCCACTTGGCTTTCTATATATAGCAGCACTTCTGATCCCAAGAAAACCAGCACTCTCATGCAGTCTGTTTTTAGTTGTCAGTGTTTGTAAATTAATATTAACGATGCTAGTCTTAAGTAATTCTTTTAAATGTGTCTTAATATTTTTCCCCTGCTGTTCCCAGTTTTTATTTTAAAATAGTAGTTTAAAAAAAAAAACTGTCTGTACCTCAGTCTCTTCTGCTTTCTTCTTCTTCATCAGAATGCTAAGTTGACCAAGGTTCCCTCCGCTGAAGGGCATCATATTCTTAGAATGCACCTGACTTGCATCAAAGTCAGTCTGGTTTTGATGTCAGCCGGAAGGACTAATTTCAGCTTTGGGATCCTGTGCACACCGTTTCTTATAAATTACACATGAAGCTCTCTGCGTATTGCAGAGATTTAAAAAGATGAAACCAATTAAATTTTCATTGAAGGGGGGGAGTAGAAGGGGGAAAAGGCAGAGATACAATGACCGGTGAAAGCAGTAAAATGTGAAAACCAGAAAGAATTTAATTGTATGGCAGATGTTAAAGCAGTTTATAAAGTTTAGTCTTTCCATTTTGTTTCATCATTCACCCATTTCATAAAATAATTTAGTTTAGCCAACATCTCAGTATACAGCTGAAAAGCTAAAGAGCAGTAAATATTTAGTGTCACTAGGAGGCTTACAGATCTAGCGCTTTTTTGTGTGTGTGCGCCTCCCCAGTAAAAATGTGTGAGCTGATTATCAGAGGTTCTGATCACCCACAATTCCCACTGTTTCAGTGGGACCTGAGAGTATTCAATACCTCTGAAAATCAAATTATTGGATTTTTTTCTACAAAGACAGAGAAACTCTTTGATACTGGAACTTTAGAATAAGCTTTGGATACGGCATGATCTGTTCCATGGTTTTTCAGTCTGGAAGTCACAACCACCTCCCTGTCTCTGTCTCTGTCTTTGTCGGAAGGAGGGACAAAGGACAACCTATTGTATGCAAAAGGTTGAAAACCACTGATCTATTCAGGAGCTTATTACCACACCCATCACTGTGGAATCAGTGCACTTTCCATAATGTATTAAGCAATGTGACTAGCATCTTTGAGGACAGAGTTGGGGACTGAGCCTCAGGACTCCTGCATTTTATTTCTGACTCTGCCACTGATTCACTACTTCGCCTCTAAGTATATTCATCTGTAAACAGAATGCAATAATTCTTACCTCACTCATGGGAGACAAGAAGAAAGGTCCAGTGGTTAGGACAGGACACTAGTCTGAAACTCTGAATACATGGGCTCAGTTCCCTATTCCAACACAGATTTCCTTTGTCATTTGGTCTCTGTGCCTCAGTTATCCAGCTGTGGTAAAATGGTGATAATAGCACTTCGCCCCCTCACAGGGGTTTTGTGAGGGGTGGGCATTTGATTCCTTACATTGATAGATAAAATATACTAGGTGCTCAGATACTACTGTAACGAGGGTCAGATAAGTGCATAAGGTAGGAAGGTTGAGATTTACTGTTAATTAACCTTGGTAAAGCATTTGAGATCTGCGGTTGTACTTTAGACATTGAAAATGCTGTTACAAGTTTGTGGTTGATTCTTAAGTGGCTACTCTTTATTTCAGGCTATTTTTCAGACTTTAAGATTTAATCCCATTGTTTGTTTACTTTGGGGTTTTATCTAAGAATGTCAAGAGAGCAGTATAATCATAGTGCAGGATAAATGGATACATTGTTCTGTCTATGCTCATTACTGTCTTTCCTTCTGGGTCTGATTTTTTTGTGAAATTTCTCCCAGACATTTTGTGTAGTCCTTTTGTGTCTTCAATGAGTTCTGTGCTTCCAAATCTGTATGCCGACACCAAGGAGTTCTGAATTTTGAGTTAAATTCTCAACTTAATGAATTTATGATTTTGGCTTATGTGAATAGTAATAACATGAGTAAATGGTGCTTCAGAAATATACATCCAAGTTAGCACCCAGTGTTTTTTCCCCCAGGTACTAGTTGCTCCAGTAATCTTCCAGGAGAAGAAACTGGGCTACTAATGAAAGAGAAAATCAGAGTAGATTAAGCATCTGAGATTCTTGTATTCTGTAACTTTTAGTGGCCTGATCTAGCAAAGTGCTTAGCACTCTGCACTCCCACTAAAGTCTCATTGAGTTGAGGTACCTGGTAGGATAGGCTTATTTGTCACTATGTAGGAGAAGAAGGAAAGGGGTGGAATGTCATCTCTGGATTGTTGCTTCTGCACCTTAATAATTCAGGGTTTGTATTAGATGATGTGTCCAGTGGAAGCTGTTTTATAATGTGTGTGTATCTTTCTCTGTTTTTTACAGGCCACTGTCATGAGAGAAACCCTGATGGCAACCATGACAAGCAGAAGTACTTTGGTGACCCCCAAGAGTCTGTAATAACAGCTGAGGAAGAAAACTCTGAGGGAGATATAGAAGAAGATCCAGAAGCCTTTGTTCAGAGTTCAAAAGGAGACCCTTCCTCCCTGAGACTGGAAAGTAAGTCAGCCTTGGAATTTCGGTGCATGCTTGGACAATGAGCCACTTTCTACACTTCAAGCCTGTCTTCCTTTTCAGAAGAGCTGTTTTCCTTCCTATAGATGTGCTCTCCAGTTTTGCTTGCCTCAAGGATGAAACACCTATGACAAGACAGAAGAAAGGCTATTTCTTAATTCAGTTGATTTCTTATTTGATCTTTCAAGTCTTTCCCAAATAGCAGACAAATTAAAGGTGCTGCAGACCAAGGCTATGACTGAGTTTCTTTTACCTCTCAAGTGACCGGTTTCTTTTAGTTTGTGTGAGCAAAACCAGAGCCTGTGTACAGTATTCTCACTTACTGGAACATGACTTGTTTCTCGAACTGCTGCTCCTCCCAAAGTGAAATAATAATGAAACCTTTAAGAAGTTATAAAGTTTTTAAAATAGTGTGTGAAGCATCTTTGACACATTCTGCCTCTTTAATGCGAGTTTTACTAGGGGTATACTGTATAAGGCCTTAAAGCAATCCCCTGCATGACACAAAAGTTAGAGAATTGTGTGCATTAATATTTAACATCCTTCAGATTTTGAGCGCCTCAGACAGCAATCCTGGTGAGTTGTCCTCCCTTTTACTGTCCCTAATGAAATGCAGTAGTAATGAGGTAAACTGCTGAAATAGATAACGTTTTACTCTGTAGCATTTGAAAACTTTTTATTTCGTCTCCTTATTCCTGTTAACAGTTTTACAGGGAGAGAGAGGAAGAGAAATACGTAACCTTTAAAACTGATCATATTCTGTTCCCTACTCTTCTTCCTCAAGCCTAACAGCAAAAAGCATTAGGTTACAAGTAAAAGCCCAGAGAGCAGGGTATGGTCCAGATTTAAGGATACTATTTCCTAGAAGACACTGTTGATTTGTATACCCACCTCATTTGCACCTGGATAATTCCTGAATCAGCTGTACTAGATAAAAGTGGAGAGAGGAAGACAGAGTTGGTAAGATCAGGACATGGAGAGGTTTACTCCATGTCAGTGCTCAAGCTCAGAAAGCTACAGAGAAGCAGCTGTCTGTCTTCCCACTGAAACAAAGAATTGTCATGGACCGGGGGGAAGAAGAATGAGAATTGATCTGGAGTTGCCCACTTTTGAATCAGCAATTGATGAAGCATCATTATGGGAAGACTTATATTTTCATAAAGACTTTCCAATAGCTTCTGTCCATTTGTGATGCACAGTGAGTGAGCAGTGATCTTCCTATTCAATACTTCTGATTTTGAAAAAATAAATGAGAAGTTGGTACTGAGAGCACAACTGTCATGGTCATAGCAAGGTCTAAATTTCACCTAAGCCTTGTTTGCTTATGTCACTTTGCAGAGTCCTTTGTGTGAATGCATGTGTTCATAGCGAAGAAGGGAATTTAGTCAAATGAAATATTTCAGTTCTGTTTATTAAAACAAAATATTGTCATCAATCCAGCTTTCATGAGGAGCCTTATAATAACAAATCAACCTGGATAACTCAACAGTTTTGAAGAACTTGAACAAGCCAGGGTGTTTGAAGTAAATCAGTTTTCCAGCTCTCAGCAAGTGGAAATGGTGATTTTTAAAAATTGTAGGAAGTTCCTTGCTTGAATTATCCATGGTGTTTACTTTTTTTAATTAAAGGTCTTAGATGGTCTGCATCATATTTGCACAGGTAGAAGACTTGAGGCATAGAACAGAAATATACCTTTGTACTGCCTTTGGGTACTATTGTAACACAAATAATTTTGGTGACATTTATTGACATTTAATTTCAGACACAGTTGTTGCAGAAAGCAATGACTCAGAAGGGGTGGAGAGTTTGGGAGATGCTCAGATGTCTGAAGAGATGTTGGCCTTGGTGGATGAGTTTGAAAATTCCTGGTCTCTCGAAGCCTTTGAGGGGGCACTGGAGGTGAAAGGTCGTCGGATGGACTTGCAGGGAATCCGGGTTCTAAAGACGGGTTCTCAGGATGGACTGGCTAGCTCCTGTTTTGGAGATTGTGGAGATGATGATGAAGCTGAATGGGTAAGAGCACTCATTTGCAAGATATAGTTTAGTAGCATTCATAGGTCAGATCCTAATTAACCATGACTGCAACAATGATGGCTTGAAGGGAGGCTGACCAGTTCAGCCTGGCATTCAGAGTCTTTAAACTCTAGGTCACCGGTCTTTCCTGGGTCATAAATGACCAAAAAACATGACCACCTGAGAGCTGGTTGATGGCCTGTGAGAAATAAGTTGGTAGTTTCAGTTCACCTCCTAACAGACAAAACTGCCACCAGCATTGTTACTAATTGACATCTTTATTGGTAGCAAAGAGGCCAAGTATTGAATGAACCATGGAGCCTGAGTACACCTCTTATCTTTGGGGCAGTCCAGGCCCTCCTAGGCAATGGTTGAGTCTCACTGTTGGTGAATGGGAATGAAATTTGCACTTCATTGTGCAGGCAGAGGATTTCATTCTCCTTTGCTCTCAGATCTGGCACTTACCAGAACTGAATTCATTCTGATAAATACATTCATAAATTTAGAGAGACATGGCAGCTGAAGTAACTTTTATTAGAGCTACTACTGTGATGAGAGAGCAGCTTTTGAGCTCCACAAAACTCTTCTTTAGGTCTTTTTCTGACTTCATGAAGAACTCTGTGGAATGTGAAAGCTTGTCTCTTTCACAAACAGAAGTTGGTCCAATAAAAGATTTTCACCCCCGTCTCTCTCATACCCTGGGACCATGACAACAACATGAAAAACATGAATAAACAATTGTCTTTTTAAAAAAAAAAATCTACCTTGATGCATTCAAAAAACTAAAAAACAAAATGCTATTCTGCTTTAACTGGCCTTGGACTTTTACCCCCAATGGCAAATTAATATAAAAGGAAGGGTACAATATTAACTGAAAGGTCTAGTTAGTGAGAAGATACCTGATGTCCATTTTGACGGTGCTTTTTGAACAGAACAAAAAGTAAAGTGTTCCAGTTCTGTAGCAATTAAATGAACTTTCTCTCTCACATACACAAATGAAATACATTAGAGGATTCATGTGTGCAATATGGTATAATTTGTCACAGTTACCCCCTACCAATGTTATTCTTTTACAGATCACATTCCAGGTCAAACGTTTAAAGAAACCAAAAGCAGAAAGCTTGGATCTTCAGGAGCCCCCTGGGAGAAATGGAGAGGAAGGGGTTAATGTAGAAGATGAAAACCTTTACCAAATGGCACTGGAGATCAGTGGCCCAAAGATACCCTCCCCTGGACCACCAGGTAAATTATTGTTTTCAGGGAAAGCAAATCCCTCAGTGCCTCACATTCCATTATATTAATACATCAAATGGAGAATAGTGAGATTACAGAGGTATATTTCGGTCTATATGAATAAGTGGCACAATTAAAATTCTATCCCATTAAAATTCTCCTAGGAGCCCCTATTTCTAGAGTACAGTTGTGTTTTATATAACATCTTTCACCTCAGCTGTTTCCCAACACACTTTTGGGGGTAAAATGAAAAATAATAGAGAGAAATTGAGAGGAGAAAAAGCAAGGGAGGAAAGATGTTTTGGGGCAATATTTGAATGAAGCCAGAGAGATAATGAGGTGGTGGTGGTGGTAGTAGTATAGTAGTATTTACCTGGTGTCATTGAAGTGCACAGCATTTTTGTATGTTCAGATACCCCGGTGACAGACACAGTATGAGATACATTTGATATAATGAACAATCCCTGCCCCAAGGACTTTACATTCTGAGACAAAAACCAAATGTGGTCCCAGTCACAAAGTACTACTGAGTTTTTATTTTTACTGTGTTTTCTTTGGTGATGGCCTGAAACAATGACTAGACATCTGTTCCAGATGGTAGGAATTGCAGAAGAGAAGATTGTTGCACCAACTGAGGTGAAGTAAGGTGAAGAGAGAGATTAAGGTTGTGCTAGGGAGCAGAGAGGGAATGCAGTAGGAAAATAGAAGCAAGATCTGTAAGATAGGCTTGACCCAAGTGTGAAGGTGTGCCTCCACCACAAGAGGCATCAGTGGTATTCTGCACATGCTTGAATCAGAAGCGCCTGGAGCCTGGGGATGCCATAGAGGAGAGAGTTCAAATAGTCAAGATGAGATGAAGTGAAGGTGTGGGGAGGATTTCAGCAGACATGGAGTCTAGAGTGTTGTACTTGGGTAATGTTGCAGAGTTGATGCTAGACATATTGTGTTTTTTTTTTTTTTTCAAGCAAAGGGCTACTTTATTGCAACAAATTTTAGTCAGTGACCAGTTGAAAGGTGGGATGGCCGAGTGGGTAAGGTGCTCAGCTACAATCCTGAAGGTTGTGGGTTTGAGTCTAATTCAATCTCAGACTTAAAGGCCACCTCCAGTTCACCCAGCTGCAAAATGGGTACCTGATCCATTGGACTAGGACAGTCAAAGCAGTTGGACATGACGTTGGCCACATCACTCCATAGTGTACTGTTCACTGTGAAACCGACATGCCTGGACCATGTCGTGTCAATGAGCCATTGGCTCAGGGAAACTTTTTGACTTTGACCAATTGGGGTGGATTTGACCTTGTGACTTAGGAGGCCACCTTGAAGGCTCTACTACCCTGTTTCCCCGAAAATAAGACATCCTCCGAAAATAAGGCCTACTTACAGTTTTGCCTCTCGTTGTAATATAAGGCATCCCCCCGATAATAAGACCTCCCCGATAATAAGGCATCCACCGATAATAAGGCATTTTTCATTTCTGAAAAATAAGACATCCCCTGAAAATAAGACCTAGCGCATCTTTGGGAGCAAAAATTAATATAAGACACTGTCTTATTTTCGGGGAAACAGGGTATGCACCTTTTAATAAGCTCCCATTTTAGCAGTTGGAAGACTTGGATTTGTTTAATATTCAAACAGTAAAGATTACTTGAGGCTAAGCAGGTTGGAAATTTGGATCGTACCTGTGACCTTACACTCCCCCATAATGCTGAGCTCACAAATATTATCTAGCTATCTCGGTCTTAGGTATTTGTATGGTGTCCGTTACTGTAGTATCTGAGCATCTCATATTCTTTAATATATTTAACCTCTCAATACGCCTGTGAGGTAGGAAATACTATTTATCTCCATCTTACAGATGGAGAGCTGAAGCACCAAGAGGCAAAGTGACATGCCCAAGGTCACGAAGGAATCTGTGCTAGATCAGGGAAATAAGCTCAGATGTCCCACGTCCCAGGCTAGCTCCCTAACCAGCAGACCATCCTTTCTCTTGTTATATATTATCATTCCTCAGTGAGATGATCACCACCACCACCAGCAGGGGGGCTCAGAAATGTCCATGTGAATTACTGAATACTTAAGAGTGAAATGCATTCCACAGTATTGACATGCTAAGAAATTATTACCCTGGCATGAATTTTCCCAGTGACGCACCGAGTACAACTTCCTTTAACAGGCCTCTAATCAAAGTGTTTTCTATGAGTTGATGTAATAGATTTATTTTAATTTTGCAAAAAGGGAAAGCACTTTCATGCAGAGGTAGGCGGTAAGATTTAGATCCAAATGGCGAAAGAAAATCAAGTAACTAGAAATAGATCTTGAAATGCTGCCTAGGCAATGTATTTAGCTCTTTGCTTGCTTGCTTTTTTTTTTTTTTTTCTACATAGTATTGTTGATGTTATTAAGCACTGTAATAGTTAGAACCATATAGGGCCAGCATAATTAGCCTCTTGCTGAGCTACTAAAATACTTTTCTGCTTATACACTCCACTTGTTTTGAAACTGCCATGTGAGAGACAGTATTGACTGGTGGTTAAAACAGGAAATCTGAAATCTTAGGGCCTGATCCAAAACGCACTGAAGTCAGTGGAAAGACTTCAGTGGGTTTTGGCCCATTGGTCTTATTCCTTACTTTGTCACTGATCTTCTGCATAACCATGGACAAAGTATCTCCCTGCCTCAGTTTACTCATCTGTAAAATGGGAAGAATAATATTTACGTAATGGGGAGTTCTGAGATTTAATTTCTTAATGGTTTCTAAAGTACTCTTAGATCCACAAGCAAGACTCTGTAAAAGTTATCATCCATCATGATCAATAATAATGTTATTCCCTGAAAAATATTGACATTATTCCATCTCATCCTGAAACAAGACGAACAGAGGCTATAATAATCAAAAAATATTTGCATTGGTTCTGGAAGTAGTTGCAGAACTGACAAGGAAAGCTCAGCACCTCCTTGGTGGTAATTTCTGTTTAATAATTTACCTCAAGAAACTCCAAGTGCAGAAATGCAGGTAACACGTTGCTTTTTTTGTGTGTAACCCAGAGAGTAATTATTCTTAAACTACAGATGTGGAAAGGTATTAATAAAAAGGTTTTTAAACATACACATTGCAGCCTGCCATATCCTGTTTAGGCTCGGATCCTACAATCAGATCACCATAGGCAGACCTCTGGGTTCCACACAGGTGTGGGGCTTTTTTCACAGGGATCCAATTGCAGGATGGGGCCTTAGCTCTTTGAGGCAGGGAATACCTCACATGCCTCTACATGTGTAAAGTGCTGTGTAAATCTGATCCTTTATAAATCTTTAAAAATGAATCTTTGTAGCTTGTTTTTTTTTTTTAAGATATTGCCTGCTTCTTTCTAGGGAAAAGGCGTGACTATCGCAGCCTGGGCTGGCCAAGTCCTGATGAGTGTTTGAAACTCCGCAGGGTGGAGTTCACTACTGTAGCCAGCACATGGCTAGCTGTTTCTGCTAAAAATATTGAGTGAGTATCATGCGTGTGAACGTAATCAAGTAATCAGGGTAGGGTGTCTGTATGGTGGTCTTATGTACATATGCCAAACATCTTAGTGGCCTGCTAAAGCAAATGGCAACTCTACTATGGCTTCAGCCAATCTTGATACCACCTCTATGATACTCTACCCAGGGAGGTGAGTCTTTAACATGGAGCCAACAGCAGGGCTGGGGACTGTGCCCCTTTGTTCTTTGATTTGAGGGTGTCTGTCCCCATGGGCCACCCACATTTGCAGTTTAGGGTTAGTGGTAGATCCTCAGTTGTTTCAGACGGTCCTATAGCAGCAATGAACAGGGCGGCTATTTTCTATCTGTACTTGGCAAGGACCTTTTCTCTCAAATACAGATCATGTTACTGTTGTCACTGACTGTCACCTCAATATACCTGGGGCTCCTCCTTAAATCCATTCTTGTGCAGCCTGTTTGTTACGCACAGTATCTTGTGAGCATGACACCAATGCTCCCAGGTTTATTTGGGCTGCCTGCTGGTTTCCAGAAGGTGTTTAAGGACTGAGAGAGTGCTGCCTGTGAGCGATAATGTTGTAGTTGCGGTCAGTGGAGGTGCTGAGTTAGATCCCAATGATATAAGAGAGAGGAGGCTGTCAGCAGGGTCATTCTCCAGCAGGGCCTTTCGATTCTGGCACTTGATACCCACCTTGGTCTGAATCTGTTGACGTTCAGGGATTGCTGCAAAGGCCATCTATTTGCTAGGGCTTTGGGGAAGAGCTGTGGGTTTGCATGGGTATATTTTGTTTTTTTTATTTACATATTGGTTAGTTTAATTTTTGTTGTGTTCTGTTGTTGGGTGGCTTTTCCTTGTAAGGACTGTTAAGTCAAAATAAATAGACTATCTCCCCCCCTTCCTTTCTAGCCCATGCTGTAATATTGCAAGTCCCCTTCATATTTGCATCCTTCACAGAAGAGAATATAAAACCTATTGGTTAGTCAGACAGAGGAGGGTGAGCTGTCTTGGATTTGGAAACCTGCTCTAACTAATGTAAACACTGAGCCAGGTTGGGGGTGCGGTGGGTGGGGGGGGGTTGCATGATCTGTATAATCATACGTGTATGAAGTGCTAATGGAAAAACTACCGATATGCCTCTATCCTTGGTGATCTATATCAACTCTGCTGCTGTAAGGAAGCTAGCTTGTGGTTAACGGCCACTCCTGAAGAAGAGCTCTGTCTCGCCAACAGAAGATGGTTCAATAATGCCACTCAGTTATGCAGTCTAATAAGACAGACAAGTGTCAGCTAGAATGGGTTAGCAAAGAAGTCTGCTGTTTTAGAATTTTGTCTACAAAGTGAAGGTCAAATTCCTCCTGTTCTTACCTGCTACATAAGCTGTTTTTGCTAATTGACTCCTCCCTCTCCTGACCAGAAGGGTCTGTGTATGACTTAGAACTTGTTTTTCTTCCTTTCTAGCATTACAGAGCACATCGATTTTGCCACACAGCTGCAAGAACCAGCCATGGAGCCCCTTTGCAGCCCCAATCTACCTGCCAGTATGCACACCTTGGACCATCTGCAAGGGGTCTCCAATCGGGCTAGCCTGCATTACACTGGAGAGAGTCAGCTGAAAGAGGTACACCTCTGTCTTAACATTGCTGTTTGAAGGCTATCCGAGATTTTAAGGATCAAGAGACCATGAGGTTTATGTCAAGGATGGGATGGTTCCGAGGATTTGTAATAGACTAACAAACCTTTCCTCACTGATTCACTGCTCATGGGTATTAATGAATGACCAAACTTACTACCAAATAATGGGTATTCAGCAGCCTATGATGATCTCACTTCATTTTTTAGTAGATCAAAGACCATATTATCAATTCCCCTTTTGGCTTTCTAAACAAAAGAGACGAGAATCAAATGGTCCCTGGACACTGAACTGCCTTCTCACTCCTAGAAGTGGTCCCTCTAATGCACACTGGAGAGGAAATTTGTCTAGTGACTGTCACCAAGGCTATACCTATTCTGTGGCTAAACAGTCGCTAGAGTTGTCAATCTGGGATCTTTTGCCAATAACAAAGTTATGTAAATAAAAAATTACAATATATGTTGAGCAGATCACAAAATGTTGAATCCATCTCTTGTCATGTTTTCAACATTTCAGTATTGTACTTCAGGGGCCATGTTCTCATTGCCAGCTAGTGCATTTGTACTGTACACAAAAGCCCCCAGATATGCAGGCAACACAGAGTCCTTCTTAGGGGAGGGATCCGGTCTTTGCTGGGAGACAGCATCAGATTTTAAGAAGCCATTTACTTATCTGTGTTTCCTTGATTTCATCTTGTCAATTTCCACTCTCTAAGCACCTGCCTTTTCCTCCTCCCTAGGTATTACAGAATCTTGGCAAAGACCAGTATTCACCACAGTCATTAGAACAAGTTGGAACTCGAATAGCCAAAGTTTTGGAAAAGGTATGTGTGTGTGACAGACAAAATTGCAACAGGGTCTTATCGTGTCTTGTACTTTACTTGCCTGACAATCCAGCCCTCGGGGCTATCTGTCCAGAAACTCAGTCTAGGACCATGGTGATATTGGATGATAGTTTAAAGAGAGTTCTATCTCTATGCAGTACCTGCAATTGCTTGTAAGCCTTTCTCTGACCCACATTCTGTGGTTATATAATGTGAGGTGAAGCAGTCAGATCTCTGTGCGTATCTCTTTAATAAAATAACATTTGTAAAGTTCTTTGGTATCCCACCCATATGATATCATCCCTGTGCTGGGCAGCATTGATTGTGATACTTCATTCTTCTTCACTGGCTTCCATCTGAGGATCTTGAAGTACTTTGAAAACATTAATAAATGTAGCCTTATGGCACCCCTGCCAAATAGGGACAGTGCTGTTGTGTCTGTTTTAAAGCTGAGGATACTAAAATATACAGAGATTAATGTCCAGATTCTCCTCTCTTACACAGCTACAACTCCCACTGAATCCAATGAGCTTCACCCAAATAAGGGAACCAGGAATTTGGCCTTTGATCTCCCACAGGCCTCTCACTAAGACTATGGCTGGGTTAAACATAGAACACAGATCGTCCATCAGCTAGTTTACTTCCTTAGCCAAATAACTTATCCAAACACTGCAAGACTGCTATTGAGTTAATAGTGTGTGTGTGTGTCAGTCAGTCAGTCAGTCATAAAACAATGTTCAGATTTTATACCTGGACCCAGTTTTATTACATCTGCTGTCTGACTGACATCCACCAAAAGAAGTTGATCAGGTGAAATTCAGAACATTCTGCTCCAAAGCGGGAAACACTAAACCAGGCTGATTTATAAAGTTAATGGAAAAGGTTTCCTATTTGGGCATCTCAGCATCAATGGTCTGTCTTGACATCACTCATTTCAGCAATACTAGACTATCTACTAGCTCTGAAACAACCTAGACTTTGTTCCATAATGGTCCACTACTCTTTGGTAGAGGCTTCTAGATCAGATGCCCACTTTGGTAGGGCTGTCCTGACATCTTTGTTTAAGTAGGACTCCGACTAGCCATCTCCAAGCAGCCAGATAGCTGCTTGTTAGTTACCAAGAGTGAAATCTATGTGGACAGTCACTCAGTTATCTACCCTACAGTAACTATGGTTCTTTAAGATGTAATACCTATGGATTCCATGACCCATCTTCTTCCCCACAACTATGGAGTCCTACTCCTTTGGGATCCTGTATTGGTGAAGGAACAGGTGGACAGTTGGGCCTGTTCTTTCTTTTGTGCCTTCAGCTGGGGTGGGGTGGGGAGGCATAATGACAACTAGGGTGCAGGTGTAGTCCAAACAAACACGGCTGGCTAGGAGAATTCAATCTTACATGCATGGATCGTAGGCATGCCAAGAGTAGAATCCATGTGGACAAGACGTCTGAAAGGACCATAGTTACTCTAGAGTAAGTAACTCTTCTTTCTTTAGGTTGCAGAGTCAAGCACTCGGAAATTGTGAAATGCCAGAATTCAGGTTGTCCATGCAACATTGATTTGGCCTGCTGGTGCAGATACATTGTTACAGTCCTAAATTACATACTATTTTTCCATAGGACTCATGCTCAAGAGTGCATAAGATGGATGCACACTAGGTCACAATGAAAGTTGCAGAAGCAACCATAAATTTGGCATTTCCTAATTTTCAGGCATTTGACTTTGCAATCTTGCTGTTTTGTATATCTCATTATTAGGTAACAAACACTTTTTTGCTGCCTTTTCTAAAGGTATATTTAATTTTTAAATGGAAAACATTGGTTATGGAGTGTAGAGGGAGGAGGTGGGGCTGGGAGAATATTTTGTACAGGTTTGTGTAATTCTTTTCCCCCCTGCTGCATTGTTTTTTTCAGAATCAGACTTCCTGGGTCCTCTCCAGCATGGCGGCTCTCTACTGGAGGGTGAAAGGTCAAGGGAAGAAAGCAATAGACTGTCTGCGGCAGGCCTTGCACTACGCGCCGCATCACATGAAGGTACGTACGACACTGCTCACCGCTGAAATGAAATACTGGCAGCTCTTCCCACCTTGTGGCTCATCTGTAGCCAGATAACGAGTTCTCATCAGTTAGCTCTCATCAGCAACCCCCAGCTAGTGTAAATGTCATATGCACTCTCACCTGGCCAACGCATTGACCTAGGATATTAGCCAGTCCTAGTGAAGGTCCTTGAGGCTTTCATCACCTCTTTAATGTAGGATATATTTTTACACACCTGCAGAAGATACAGTTATAAGTCTCCCCTGATCCTGGAAGGGCAGGTGAATGTCCTTCAAGACTGATATGCTCTGTAATAAATGGCAGGCAGGCTATCAATAAATACATGAATCCCTTGATCATATGGAGTTGCCTTAGTTGCTAAATTTATGTGGGCATGCTGGAACAGGAATTTGTTGTTTCTGCCACCCAGGGATTAGTTAATATGTTCTAGGAGTGCTTAATGCTTATATAGCACTTTCAATCTACAAAGAGTTTTACCTCTGTTGGGGAGGTTGATCATAGTCATTAGCCTCTTTTTACAGTTATGGAAACTGAGGCATAGAGTGGAGAAGGGACTTAGCCAAGGCTACACAGTGAGTCCATGGCAGAGCTGGGATTAGAACTGAAGAGAAAAGAAGGAAGAATGGTTTTGTCATTAAGGCATTGGATTGCAATTTGGGAGATCTGGGATGTGTTGCTGGCTCTGCCAAAAACTTCCTGGGCCAGTCACTTAATCTTTGTGTGCCTCTATTCCCCATCTGTAAAATGGCGATTAGAGTGCTTCCCTACCTCCAGGGGTATTGGGAGGATGTACATGTTTTTGTGCGGTGGTCAGATACTGTGGTGATGACATTCACATGGGTGGAAAGAGATAATTTAGTTTATGCCTGGCTTCCCTGTCCCAAGTGCAGTCCACCTGACAGCACTGTATCTATTTCAGTTCTACTGCATCTGTTTCACTTCTGTAATTCAGTCTTCCTTTGCCCTGTATCTCTTAAAGGAAGACTGGAACTAGAAGATTATGCATTATGCTGTTCTAAACCCAGGGTTGTGAGTTCAATCCTTGAGGGGGCCATTTAAGGATCTGGGACAAAAAAAAAAAAACTGTCAGGGACAGTACTTGAAGGCAGGGGACTGGACTCAATGACCTTTCAAGGTCCCTTCCAGTTGTATAAGATAGGTATATCTCCATATATTATTATTATCAACTCTTTTTTTATTTATCTCCCTATCGCTTTCTTTTTATTGAACTGTCTAAGGCTCTTCAGAATTGGTTCCCTTAGCAATGTGTTTTGTGGGAGGGATTGGAGTAACATGATTGGCAGTTGTTAGCACACTGCCAACTTGGCAAGAACACAGCCCTGCAGTGCTGACCAATCTCCAGCAATTTCATGTCATTGCTCAATACCAGAATGCTTTCCAACCTCAGGACTTGTCTTCCTATTTGAAGGAGCAGCTGTCTCCAGAAAATATGTGGGCTTGGTTTGTTGAAATCCAACAGCTTGAAAACTCTGTGAGGCTTGGCACTGAATGAACAGCTATTCAATATTTTGTTTTATCCTCATGTGTGTCTCCATGCCTTATTTACGGCACATTATTCAAACCCTTTTCTGACTACAGAATTTCCTTTTAGGTTTTTCTGTGGCACTCTTCACTATAGTATCTGAGTGCTTCACAAACATGAATGAATTTATTTTTACAACACCCTGTGAGGTGAGGTGGTACTCTCCCCATTTTAACAACTGGGAATGGAAACACAAGGGAGACTAATGTCAAAAGTGTCCATTAGTTTTGGGTGCCCAATATGAGAAGTCTAGGGCCTAATTTTTCAGAGTACTTAGCATGATGTAGCAATTTATGTATTCAAAGCATAGCTCTCATTGATTTAATTTGCAATTGAGAGTGCTCAGCTCTTCTGCAAATCAGACCCCCATCAGGTGCCCAGAAAATGAGGAATAAACAATTAGTGGCCACCTGTGAAAATTGGGTTTATGCAACTTTCCCAGCATCACATAGGAACTCTGTGACAAAGGCAGTTCTCCAGGGTGGCCTTCAGCTGCGTTAACAATAAGACCATGCTTTCTCTTCCCAAAATCCCCCTGCCTCATCACTACACACCTTCTAACTTCTGCAACATATAAGGCAGGGGTCCTACAGTCTCCTTCACTACACAACACTGATTTATCCCCAGAGGAATCCTGTGGGGGGGAAATAGTATGGTATCATGTAACTAAAGATTATATCATGCATATGCTCAAGGGGGCCAAATTAGAATTGCACAGGCAACCTTAAAACTGGCATTTCTTAACTTTTGAGTGCTTGACTTTGCAACCATAATGAATGTTCTGTTAATGTAGATTTTTGTGCGTAATTACATATAAATATTACAGATGTCTGGATTTGTACTTCTGAAGTCTAAACCCATGAGAAATAAAACCCATCTCCAAGAAATAACCCAGTGGGAAGGAAGAGATGGTAGAGCCCCTGCCAACTCCCTGATTCAGGGTCAAGAGAATGCAGCTTGTACTGCCCACTCCCTTTATACCTCTGGCTCTTCTCTTTTCAGGATGTGCCACTAATAAGCCTAGCGAACATCTTCCACAATGCAAAACTTTGGAATGATGCCATCATCGTGGCTACCATGGCAGTGGAAATAGCCCCGCACTTTGTGGTTAATCATTTCACACTGGCTAATGTCTATGTTGCAATGGTGAGTAGCAGCTGCTAGATTTTCTCCCATCTCCAGATACAGCGTAAAGCAGCTTTGAGCCCAGGAGCAAGCTTAGAATTTCAAGGCTGGAGGTGCAGGAGGCTGGACGTGGAGATGAGCAAGATCAGAAAGGAGGAATATTCTTTCAAATATGCGCTTTGAATTATTCCAACATCTACACTGATCATTTAATACTGGGATGGCTACTGTATTTATAGTCTCGTGTCACAATGCTATGGCTATGAGGCCTAGTAATGACAGTAGCAAACTGCAGATAATTCTGCTTAATCCCCCCTCTAAATAATGTCCTAAAAGTTTACATGGCACCGGAAAATTGGAGACAAACAAAGAGTCCCTGTCTTGAATAGTTTGCAGTCTATAGGCCCAAGTGGTACAATACAATACAAAATAAGTGGATAACGCAAGTGAGGCATAATTTCAATATCTAGTTTATCAGCCCACAAAGATCACTAGTTGGTAGAGAGAGTTTAAACTCTCTCACATTGTAAACATATTTCTTTCAACATCTTTCACCCTGTTGATTAAAAGGAGCAAGTGTCTCTCATGCGCCTAGATTATCCACTTCTCATTGGACCTATGTTGTATACTTGATTCTGATCAACTAGCAGGGCTGGTGCCAAGAAATCAGGCTGGTAAAAGGGGGACCATCAACTTGAAATCTAGTTAGTATCAACGAATGAGTCGGAAGTATTTTCAGGTATTACGCTTGCCTCTGATTGCCCCTGCCAATTTTTCAGGACTTAGTCACATATTCTTAATTTTTTAAAATGTTTTGACTCTCCATTGTTGCTGTATTAAAGGCCCACACACATAACCGAGGAAATTGACTGGGTGGTCAGGTACTACTCTGGTGGGGGTGGAACATATACATAATTAGATATATTGTGTCACTAACTGCACACAGTGCTGCCAAATGCACAGTGGAAACAAACTAAAGATATTGTTTTTCCTCTATCCCTTTATATTGTAGTAATCTGAGTGATCTCTTGAGATAATACTATGCAAAGCATGTCAGACAGAAGTGAAATTGAGTTGCTGGTGTCCTTTTAAAGTTAACCTTCTGAAAATACATACCACCATGCCTTTTCCCATCCTCAACACACCCTTTCCCTGCCTCTAAAATGTCCCCTGGACCTAGGGGTTCTTGGCAGGGGGCACGATAGGGCTGGCAGAATTGGTTCTGCAACAAATGCAGAGGGCTTCCTGGACTTGGGATGTTCCCTGTGTGGGGCCTTTTTTGCACCAGTTCAGGCAGTACCTAGGACCTGCAGCATGGAGACAAATTCCCTTTCTGGGTCAGGTTACACATATATCAAAAAGAGTAGCTCCAGCAGAGTGACTGGGATTACTTTACTGTTTCTGGGAGCAGAATCTGTCCCAGTAAGCTAAGTATCTAAAATGTCAGATTAGCTACCAATACAGCATTAACAATGTTGACGTACACTAGATTTAACCAGCAAATTGCCTTATAATTTGGAAATGTTAGCCGCCTGGCAAGTGGAGAAAATACTGGGAGATTCTACTGAGTCTTACACAAAACTGTAGAATTGTGTGGAAAATAAAACTAAAGGGACATCAGGGTAAAACCAAATCACTATAAAAGTATCCTTATGTGTGTTACTAACAGAGCTGTAAATAATAGCAGCTAAAAATGGAAACGTCTCTGGTTCTTCACATCAGATGCTGCTCGTTAATTTCTCACTTTTCCAATAAGAAACTAGTTTGGGGCTGCTTACGTGTAATTCCACAACAAATGCTCCTCCTTGAGTGAATCACAGAAACACTATACTTTGTTGATTGGTCTGTGTAACTATTATAAATAACACTTGGCATCTTTTATCCAAAAATTTCAGAGAGCCTCACAAACACTGATTTAATTAAGCTTCCTAACCTCACGGGGAAGTGAGTATTATCCCCATTGTATAAACAGAATCACTGAGGTACGGAACGGGTATGACTTAAGCAAGACCACTTGTTGAGTCAACGGCAGAGCAAGACCTAGGAGTCTTAACTCTGAGTCTCCTGCTCTAAGCGCTAACCCGCACTGCATTTCAATGAACTATACAACTTGTGTTTTTAAAAAAAAAAAAAAAAAAAACTGAGATAGAAAAAAATCTTGAAAAATAGGCTACAGTGCTAGGCATTATATCCCCTTTCATCAAGGATCTCAAAGTGCTTTACAAATACTTATTGAGCAAGTCTGCACAGCAATGAAATGCCCACGGCTGGCCCAGGTCAACTGGCTCAGGCTGCAGAACTTTAAAATCGCTCTCTAGATATTTGAGCTCCGGGTAGAGCCCGAGCTCTGGGACCCCCGTGAAGGGGGAGGGTCCTAGAGCCCAGGCTCAAGCCTGAGCCTGAATGTCTACACAGCAATATTTAGCCCTGCAAGTCCAAGTCAGCTGACCCAGCCCAGCCATGGCCAGACCATGGGCCTTTTATTCTAGTGTAGCTGTACCCCAAAGGTCATATCCTGGGAGGTGCTGAGCGTGCTCCACTCTCATTGACTTAATTGTCACTCATCACTCTGTGGGATTGGGCCATAAACCACACAACATCCCTGAGAGGTAGGTGAGGAAAATAGAGAGATCACTTCAACTACTTCTGGGGTAGAACACCACACATTTAATGACCCCCCGCAGCACTGCACAATCATTTAGGATAGGAAGTGAATAGAATATGTTGTGGCTTTTGCTGTTTTGAAGTCTGACCTTTTCAATCTTCTTTCCTTACAGGAGGAGTTTGAAAAGGCCATGAGATGGTATGAATCAACATTAAAACTCCAGCCTGAGTTTGCACCAGCAAAGAGTCGAATCCGCACCATCCAGTGTCATTTACTCATGAAAAAAGAGCGACGGTCTCCATGAAGATCAGCAGCAGCTTCTTTTTTCTTAAGAAAACAAAATCATTGTTCACTATTCTGCTTTTAATGAGGGGTGCTAAGATAAATTGGGGAATCAAGATTTCTAACAAAACTCTTGGAAAGAAATGGGGTTTGGATCAAGGGATTTTTAGTTTGTTTTTTCAGGTGGAGGATTATCTTTGGGAAATAAATACATTTCACAAACCATGATTTAAAACATGTGTGTAAATACTGAGCCAAGAAACTTTCCATGTGTCCACGAACTACTCCAGGATTATTAGGTTTTTCTTAATGCTCAAATTGGCGCCAGCACCAACAATAACTTCCTTCATTTTGTAGCATTTAAGTCAATGGAAATGCAAAGCACATCCCTGCACCAAATAGCAAAAAGTTATAATCAGCTCTTCACCCATCAGAAATTCATGCTTTACCCAGTCTCGTCCAGTCCATATTGCTGTGTTACCAGCTTCAAGTTAGTTTGTGGGGAGGAGGGAACATGATTTAATACAAAATCTTAGTTAAACAAAGTGTTTTAGGAACATCAAGCCTTTTTTATACTGTTATTTCTGTTGGGGGATGGGGATGAGTAGGAGGATGGGAACAGCAGAAGACCACAGTCTAAATGGTTTACATTTTGGTTAGAAGACAAAAAGAGGTTAAATCAGTTAAAATCCAAATAAGAGGTTTTATATCTGTCTGTATATTCGAAGCCCTCTGAAGCCGAGTCTTTGTTTTACTAATTCTTTGTTCGCTGTATTTTTACCCATCTCAGAATAAGGTGCAAGTGTTGCAGTCTATCTCTCTGAGCCTTAGAGACCTTGAACTGCTGAGAAGGAGAGAGAACAGAAATTGTGAGCAAACAAGTCAGGTGGAGTGTTTCCATATCAATCTTTTTTGGTCGGTGGAGGACCCGAAGCTCCAGACGACATTGTTGAATCAACAAGGGCACATACTTGGAACAAAATAAAGTTATGTTTATGAACAAAACCCTGGACTGTGGTTTAATTTTTTTATGCGTCAGGTTCCCCTTCTGGGAGAGAAAAAAGGGAAATGATAGTTTGAGCTGATCGGAATACTTTCGACTAGATTAAATTCATCAACATTTGTTTCATCGAAGCTGAAACATTTAGCAAAGACTTAGCAGTTTTGATGAAATTTTTGTCAGTAGGGTTTTTTTTTTTTGAGAGAGACACAACGTTGGGTTATAGGAGATCTCTGGAGCGAAGAATTCTGCTCTGAATCAGGCAGAGTAGGAACATGAACCTGAGTCTCCCATATCCCAAGGCAGTGCCTTAAATGTGCACGCTCACCCCTTCCCAGACACAAAAGCTCTGGTTTTGATCCAAAACCAGACATTTTGAGACAATTTAATTTGTGCAAAAGCATTTGAAAGGGTTTTCATCCCAGTGCAGAACAAAAATAAATTTTGGAACCTCAAAAGTGGTTTTGAAGCAGAACTGTCGTCCTCCAGTCAGATCTAGTGCAGCTTGTTGAAAAATGAGGGGGCGGGAAAATCACAAAAAGTCAACGTTTTTTGTTTTGAGGTTTTTAAACATTTTAGAACTCTGTTCTTTTCAAACGTCATTTACCTTTTTCCTTCTTCTGTTCCTCCCGTCCCATTTTACCTCTTTTTGTTTTGCTATTGAAAAAGGGGTAGAGGGAGAAAAATCAACATTTTTGTGGCTTTTATTTAAAAAATGGAAAAATCTGGATAATTTTTTTTACAAAATTTCTGGTTTTGGACAGAAGCCATTTTTGACCAGCTCATAAAATACCCCTGTAATGAAGATATATGGGTTCTTTAATGCACTCTGAAGATAAGTGCTGAGAATTATTTATTCCAAACAATTTCTGCTTATCTAGAGAAGATGATGCAGGTCTGACCAAATACTACAGTTGTACAGATTCATTTTTATAAAAATAAGTGAATATGTATGAGTTAAGCGATGTCCTCTGGTTGCCAACAAAGCCCAGGGTGTCACGAAATTTATTTCCCAGACTAGAAGTTTACTGATAGCTAAAGGTTACTGAGGAGGAGGGATGTGTATATAGGCAAAAATACAGAAATGGTCATTTCAGTAAGACAAATTCTCCAAAATCTTTTCCTAGAAGATCTGGTAAAACACAGCTACTGGATCTGAACTCTGAAGAGGCTTGTTGTATGGTAGTCTAGTTTGGTTTCTGTAGCCAAGAGGTGGAGTGCAGGTAAATTGGAAGAAATCTCATCAGTTGTCTGCTTGTGCCAGGAATAATTATAGTAAAAGACTTGCTTATAGTTGAACTGAAGCAACAACCGAGCTGGAAAAATCTATTTACAAAGTGGCTTTTCAGTTTGCTGCTTAACTCAGCCTTTGTTTGCAATTAGAGCTGATAATAGTTGGTGGTACAAACCTTCCCTTGCTGCTTCATCCACAAATTTTAAAAGGAAAAGTACGGTCTCCTGTTCTGGCTCTAGACTGAAGAGGTTCCTTCCTCTTGCTCCCCTATATCTTCTGGTCAGTATCAAGAGATTGCCACACTCTGGATTCTCTACACTGCTGCTGTCTCTTTCTGGCCGGTGCCAGTTGTTCATATGAATGCTAAGGCCATGAGAACCTAGAGCAGCAGTGGGAGGAAGGTAGAAAACTATCGTTGGCCTTGGCAAATGATTCAGTAAATTTTTATGGACCATTAGAAATTATGCTCAAATACAGCAGAGATGAAAATGTTTAACAATACCATAGTAGACTAGATGTAAAATACCATGAGGACTGCTGTATACTTTTCTCTTAGAAATAGCCATGTAGATAGCATACAACAGGATGGAACAAACACTGTTGATCCGTAACTGAGAATGTGTGCATGACAATATCCACAAACTGGTATCATAAGCAAGAAGATCTCAGAACTCAGTACTACAGGCCTTTTTAATCTGATTACTTTCCAGAGTTCATATCAACTTCTTCAGACAAATACCTAATAAATAATTCGTCCATTAAGGGAAAGTCTGTTCTTTGAAATCTGTCTGCATCTTGGCTAAGTACCGCAAGGAAGCCTCCTCTGCCTTCTCACCAAAGAATTTATATTTACAACTTTCCATTGCTTATTTTTTGTTTAATTTGTACAATCCACCTGTCCTATAACTTTGGGCACATTCACAATTACTATTTAAAAACATTACAAAACAGATCTGAGTTGGCAGTAATTCTGAAACCCTCCTTTTGTACCCAGGCTAAAGCAATGCCTATGCTATAGACCAGGGGTAGGTAATGTATGGCACGCGTGCCGAAGGCAGCACACGAGCTGATTTTCAGTGGCACTCACTCTGCCCGGGTCCTGGCCACCGGTCCGGGGGACTCTGCATTTTAATTTAATTTTAAATGAAGCTTCTTAAACGTTTTAAAAACCTTATTTACTGTACATACAACAATAGTTTAGTTATATATTATAGACTTATAGAAAGAGACCTTCTGAAAACTTTAAAATGTATGACTGGCACATGAAACATTAAATTAGAGTGAATAAATGAAGACTCGGCACAGCACTTCTGAAAGATTGCTGACCCCTGCTATAGACCTTACAGCAGCACACTCGTACCACTGCAGCTGCGCCGCTGTAAGGTCTCCCATGTAGCTGCTCTATGCCGACGGGAGAGAACTCTCCCACCAACATAATTAAACCATCCCCATCCAGCGGCAGTAGCTATGTTAGTGGCAGAGCATCTCCTGCCGACATAGAACTGTCCACACCAGTGCTTTCGTCAATGAAACTTATGACGGCTGGGGCGTGGTGGTTTTTTTTCACACCCCAGGACCAACAAAAGTTTTACCAAAGAAAGTGCTAGCGTAGACTTAGCCTAAGACCTGTTCCACAAAACCATTCCCTAAGAAAACATCTGAGTGCATATAGTCTTTGTAATATGCCCTGAATCAATCGAGTTGGGGTGTATCTGATCAAGAGGTGAAACCAAAGAGAATGTCCTTCATTCCAAACTCCATGCCTCAATAGGGATTGACAACTAGAGTATCCCAATTGTTCTCAAATATCAGGTTAAAGCATGAGGTAAAGTATGCTGGACCCAGACCACAGCAGAATTTTTTTTTAATTGGCTTTGTAAATTAAAACTAACACCCTGAATTGGAAGCCAAGTGCATTTTATGGAGCAGAAAATGACATGCTCCATGTAAAGTCTAAGTAAAATAGCCAGTTCATTCTGCATAGACTGACATTTCTAAGTGTATCACTATAGTAAGCTAGTCCAAGAGTGACAAAGACCTGGATAGTTGATGTAAGTTCTCACAGCTGATAGCAAATGTAACAATCACCTAGACCAAAAAAAACCCTCTTGATCACTGCTGCCATGTGGGCATCTAGCAATAGCCAGTGGTCCAGTTATGTATGTTATTGACACAAGGTGGGTGGGCTCTCCCCTTCCCCAGATAGCTCTGTCATCTTAAGGTAATGCCATAGATGCCTTGTGCACCAATAATCTCCCAAAAAGGGAGATTCAGGACAGGGGGTGATAATTAGGAAGATTGTGTCAAGCTCACATCTTGATCCATGGACTAACAACATGAGAGATGCTTGCACACTGTCCTCATAAAGGGAAGGGAAGTGGAGGCAGTCTCTACCAATAGTGGACCCAGTACCACCCTACTAGATAGTATCAGCCAAGAAAGACACATGTCTTAATTGCAGGTGGTAGCCCAAAATTCCCAGAGCACATCCAGGAACTTAGGAAACTAGATCAGCTGAAAGTGGAGAAGAAATTGCGAAAGTGCTCTGCCACCACTGAGGTTCCAAGTGAGTCCAAATCAGAGTGCTTTCATCCAATCGGAAAACTCACGGCAAAAAACATTTGATCCTCCCTCTCTCCAACAAAAGGCAGCTCATGGCAAAATCTGAATAGTTCTGATCAGAATTTCTTGAACGCTATAGTGGAAGGGGGGGGAGACCTTCATTGCTCCCATCATGGCCCAGAGCACAAGATTTTATCAAATCTTTTTGTAATGTAATAGATTGAAGTGGGAGCATGACTTCCATGACCGTACCCCAGCTGCTTCTTTCCTCACTCCATCTGTTGCAAACCAACTGTACAGAAGTCAAAAACATGCTCCTGAAAACATACTTCTTTGATTAAGCTTATGAAGCCCTAGTTCACGCACTCCTCTATAGCTTACTGTGCAAAAACTTAATCTGGGTAAAAACTGTAGAACTACAAGCCATATTCTTAGCATTCTTATTGAATCGGGGTTTACGGCACTTGCTCTGGAGTCAGGAGACCTGTGTTCTGTTCTACGGTGGGAATACACACAGCAAAAAACATTCAATTCTCTGTCCAAGAATTCTATTCCCAGCTTTGCCACTGACCTACTGTGTGACCATGGGCAAATCATTTCCTCCGCTGCTTTTCCTCCTTCCCCCTGCCCCCCCCCCCCCTTTGATTGGCTTGTCTATCTAGAAAATAAGCTGTTTGGGGCAGGGACAGTTGTCACTATGTCTTTGTACAGTGCCCCGATTTCAGCTGGGGCTTCTGTGTGCTAAATAATATGAATAATAATTACTGTCAATAACCAGTGAAGCTCATCAAGTAAGGAAAGGAGGAATTTAAGAGCCACCGTATCAATAGTCAGCAGGCAGTTTTAAAGATCATCCCTTGAGCAGTGAGAAAAAATCAAGATCCTTTCCCCTAGAGAACTATTGGTTCTTGTGTGTAGTAATCAAAACGATCCCCTGGTTTCAAGCATCATAAGTGGTGTCCCTCTGGAATGCTGCCAGTAACTCTAGAACCTTGATTTCTTAGGAGATCAGCTGATCATATTCCTTTACATCAATTGGGATCCTCTTAAATACAGGTCCAAAAAGGTAAGCAAGGCTTCCATGTCTCCATGTACCTGGGTCAGTTGTTATAAAAAAAAATTTTATTGCGGAGCACCCAAAAATGCACTAAGCGCCATCTGGACACACAGAGACTCAGCCCTGTCCCAGAAGATTTTATAATCTAAGACCTGTCAACATTTAGGTACGTAATTTTAAGCAAGTGAATAGTCTCACTGAGTTAAATAAGATTAATCTCATGTTAAACCTAGTCACATGTGTAAGTGTTGACAGGATCGGGGCATAGGCAGAGATATTATTGGAGGAGCTTTATTGCTAACCACAAGCCTTCAAAAGTCATGAATCATGATTTTTTAAAGCCAACTTGATTTCTTTTTGCCTTTGGTTTTTGAGCCTTTAGGGGTGCACTGGGATCATGTTTCCCAGTTTTTCTCTGCAACCACGAGGGTCAGAAACTTACTTTTGTTTTTAAAGGAAAGCGGAAAGTCCCACCTTATCACATGTCTTCAGGAGCTGAAGCTTTAAGTAAAACATGAAATATGGCAAGATTTGCAATAAAATTGTGAGAAATTATAACACTTGAGGAGGTGAGGCAAACCAGAGGGAAGAGGTACTACTGAGGGAATGTACATTTACAAAGACAAGATGAGCTAGGTTTACTGCATATTCTACTGGTTTGGCTTGGTTTGGTTTACTAATTTTAAGCACTTCCCCTTCTTTAGTCCCTCAGAATCATGATATTGCTAGATCATGTCTCATTATTAAAATTATTTTATTATTTATATTTTATGATGCCTGCAGCATGCTAGTTGTTTCACAGCAAGGCAGGCCTCAGCTCTAATGAGCTTAGCATTTGTGGGCCCCAACCTACAAGGAACTCTGGGTGGGCACAAGAATCCACCAGTATGGGGCTCTGTGCAGGATCAGGGACTGAGTGACACTTATTTATTCAAATTTTTATCAATATCCATAACTGTCCAATCCAGTGCTGCAGGTAAGCGAGGATATAACACAGACCAGCAATAGGTGGGCAGGGAAGCAGGAAAAGGTTACTCAATGTAGGCACATGTTTTTTCTGGGTAGTTGAGATTTTTTCATTTTATCTACAATGTCTTTTAAAGGATCAAACAGCCATTTTTTGGTAGGCATTGCTGCAGAAATGGACTTTCAGGAGGTGAGGGTAGATGAACAGATTTTGAAAGGGAGGGCCAAGTGTAACGAGTATCATGATAGAAGGCACAGACGTGTGAGGAAACAAAAAGGGGGAGAATGGTGTCATTGATGGAGCAGAGAGGATAGGAAAACAAAGGGAGCCCAGGTCAGAGAGAGAGCCTAGGCCTGTTTGATGTAAGGCTTGGAAGGTAAGGACAAAAGCGTTTTAACTTGATGCCAAGCACCGGAGGAAGGAGGCTGTGATAGTCATGGTAGGAGATGATCATGGCATGAACGAATGGTTTGGCCACTTTGATGAAAAGGAAAGGGCAGATTTTTTTTTTTTTTGAAATGCGGAGGAAGATGGATCTAAGTAACAGAGAGAATGGTGGTGGTATCGAGTCTTGCAGAGAATTGGAGGAATAGACAGGGCTTGAGGAAATATTATTAACTCAATTTTGACCACATTAAGTTTGAACTGATGGAGAGCCATCCTGGATGAGAGACACCAGACGTGGAGAAGTGTATCTGAGTGCATTAAGGATCATCCTCTAATACCCTGGTTGCTTCTTGATGTTAGAGAATAGATGATGTTGTTACACTAATTTCTTCCCTTGAATACATATTGCCACCAGACTTATGATGGTCTATGGCCCTGTTGCCCCTGCAGCATTGTCCTTGTTTGGTTGGCATTAAAGTGCTCCACATTTCTCTGCCTAGAACAAAAGATATGATAGCAGCAAATCAAGCAGTGGTCCTTCTAACCTAGGAGTGAAGTAGTGAAAATCTTTGCGCTATACCTTTTTAGTTGTCTCCATCTCTGTCTAGACTCAAAATTGTCTCCTTCCTACGCTTATTTCATGAGATTATTATTATTTATTATACTTATTTTAGAGCTGTTTAACTTTAAACTAAGCATCTTGGGTCCTATATGGGAGGGAAAATGGAGAGTTGACTGTCTTTCTATTCACATTTGTCCTCTTTTCTTGTAAGTGATTGATTGGAAATGGCACAGCAACCACGAAAGGTCTCTGTTCTCTGGGAGCCACCACCAGGGAAGATGTGGTTTAAATGTTGACCTGGTGGTGGCTTTTAGTGTTTCTGAGAATGAGAAACCAATGGCTGTGACTAATGCTGTGAACTTCTTCCGCCTGCACTCAGGCCATGCACCTCAGTTTTGGGATCCTGGTCATCTCCCTCTTGCTCTGCTGAACAAGGAATCCCTTTAGGGTTGCTGTGCAGCATGGTGGTTTTGTAATGGGGACAAATGCCCGCTGAACACCACACACCCCAAAAACACTGTTCCGAAGTCTCCAGAGGGAAATGCTTCTTGGCTTGGCTTGTTTGGCCACTTGGCTCTTCCTCTCGGCATCCAAAGGATTTGGTCTCTTTTAGATCTCTCTGGCGTGATTTAAAGTGCTTTCCTTGCCATGTTGATTGAGGCCTGAATAATCTCTCTGCAAGGCAGAGAAATAGTAATTGCCCATTATTCATATGAATCCAAGGGGAAAACTTCTATTTTTCCATCTTTTTATTTACTGATTTAATCCCAATTTCTTTGCACATCTCCTTTCCCCTAGTATTTGAGAGGCAATCAGACAGCTGCAGAGCTTGAGGAGCTGAGGCCTGGGTAACTCCTTGGCTTAGCAGTTTTTGCCACCAGTACTGGGACTGGTCTATTCAACATGAGACCAGCCTTCCAAGGTCATGCTTCTGACTCAAGAACTTTTCTGTATGCCAGGAAAGCCAAGCTGAATGTCTTCAAAACCAATAGTGTCAAGGTGAAGGTAATCTGGGGGGAGGAGGGTGCTGGGAAGGGGATTTAGAAAAGTGGAGTGAATTTTTAGTGTTAGTGAGAGTGAAAAACTCACAGTAGCACAAAACAGGGGCAGGGCAGGATTGAAATATTTGGTATGGCTCTTCAAATCCTAGACGCCACCAACATCTCTTGATTACACTCTTCCAAGACACAGTACCATACTCACCTGCAGACTGGCCCCAAGGTCCCCAGAGGGATCCTGGACAGCAAGTCCTTTTCTTTTCTTTTTCTTTTCTTTTCTTTTTTCTTTGCTGCCCCACATCTTGCCAAACATGAGAGGAGGGGGAATGGTAGTCATTGCCGCCTTCTCCACTTCACTCTCCCTAGTTTCTCTCCTCTTCACTCCAGGGCAGATCCAGCTTCTAGCAGTCAGAAGTTTAGGGACAACCAGAACGTGGGGTTGTGTGTATGAGCATCTTAGCTAATAGCTATTAATGGACTCATCCTCCATGAATGATTCTTTTTTGAATCCAGGTACACTTCTGGCTTTCACAACATCTGGCAATGAGTTCCACAGGACGACTGTGTGTTGTTGAAGAAGTACTTCCTTTTGTTTGTTTTAAACCCACTGCCTATTAATTTTGTTGGGTAACCCCTGATTTGTGTGTTATGTGAAGGGGCAACACATCCTTATTCACTTTCTCCACACCATTTGTGTTTTATAGACCTCTATCATATCTCCCTTCAGTCATCTCTTTTCCAAACTGAACAGTCCTTATCTTTTTAATCTCTCATGATATGGAAACTATTCCATAACTCTAATTATTTTTGTACAATTCTCTGTACTTTTTCCAATTCTAATATATCTTTTTTAAGATGGGGCAATCAGAACTGCACACAGTATTCAAAGTGTGGGTTTACCATGGATTTATATAGTGGCATTATGACATTTTTTTGTCTTTTTATCATCCCTTTCCTAATGGTTCCTAAAATTTCATTAGGTTTTTTTTTGACTGCCACTGCACATTGAGCAGATATTTTCAGAGAACTATCCACAATGACTCCAAGATTTCTTTCTTGAGTAGTAACAGCTAATTTTGACCCCATCATTTGGTGTATATATAGTTGGGATTATATTTTCTGATGTGCATTATTTTCTATTTATCATCATGGATTTTCATCTGCCATTTTGTTGGCCAGTCACCCAGTTTTGTGAGATCCCTTTGTAACTTTTTACAGTCTGCTTTACACTTAACTATCTTGAGTAATTTTGTATTGCATGCAAACTTTACCACCTCACTGTTTACCCTGTTTTCTAGATCATTTATTAATATGTTGAACTGTACTGGTCCCAGTACAGATCCGTGGGGGATCCTGCTATTTATCTCTCTCCACTGTGGAAAACTGACCAAATATTCCTACCCTTTGTTTCTTATCTTTTAAGCAGTTACTGATCTATTAGAGGATCGTCTCTTTTATCCCATGACTCCTTACTTTGCCTAAGAGCCTATGATGAGGGATCTTGTCACAGGCTTTCTGAAAGTCTAAGTACACTATATCCACTGGATCACCCTTGTCCACACATTTGTTGACCTCCTCAAAGAATTCTAATAAATTGGCAAGGTATGATTTACCTTTAGAAAATCTGTGTTGTCTCTTCCCCAACATATCATGTTCAGCTGCGTGTGTGTGTGTGATAATGCTGGTCTTTACTAGAGTTTCAAACCAATTTTTCTGACACTGAAGTTAGACTTACTAGCCTGTAATTGCCAGGATCTCCTCTGGAGGCTTTTTTAAAAATCTGTGTCACATTATCTATCCTCCAGTCATCTGGTTCAGAGGCTGATTTATTCAATAGGTTACTTACAACAGTTAGTAGTTCTGCAATTTCATATCTGAGTTCCTTCAGAACTCTTGGGTGAATACCATCTGGTCCTGGGGACTCGTTACTGTTTAATTCATCAACTTGTTCCAAAACCTCCTCTTGACATCTCAATCTGGAACAGTTAGTCAGATCTGTCACTGAAAAAGAATAGCTCAGGTGTGGGAATCTCCCTTACATCCTCTGCAGTGAAGACCATGCAAAGAATTCATTTTGCTTCTCCACAATGTCTTTGTGTTCCTTGAGAGCTCCTTTAGCACTTTGATCATCCAGTGGTCCCAGTGATTGTTTGGCAGGCTTCCTGTTTCTGATATACTTAAAAAAATATTTGCTGTTAGTTTCTGTGTCTTTTGCTGGTTGCTCTTCAAATTCTTTTTTGGCCTGCCTAATTATACTTAACTTGCCAGAATTTATGCTTTTTTCTATTTTACTCAGTAGAATTTGACTTCCAATTTTTAAAATGTTTTGTCTCTAACAACCTCTTTTACTCTGCTGGCTTTTTTTTTTTTTTTTTGGTCCTCTTACTGTTTTGTTTTGTTTTTATTTGAGATATACATATAGTTTAAGCCTTTCTTATGTTGTTTTTTAAAAGTTTCCATGCAGTTTGCAGGCATTTCACTCTTGTGACTGTTCCCTTTAATTTCTGTTCAATTATCTCCTCATTTTTGTGTAGTTTTTGACATTGAATGCCACTGTGGTGGATTTCTTTGGTATTCCCACCCACCCACGGATGTTAAATTTAAATACATTACATTATTACTATTACCAAGCAGTTCAACTATATTCACCTCTTAGATCAGGTCCTGTGTGCCACTTAGGACTAACTCAAGGATTGCCTCTCCCCTGGTTGGTTCCAGGACTAGCTTCCCCAAAAAGCGATCAGTCATGATGTCTAGACATTTTATCTCTGGATCCTGGTCTGAGGTGACGTTCCCACTCAATATAGGGATAGTTGAAATTCCCCATTGTTATATAAATTAATTAATTAGTGGAGATATTGTATCTCCTAAAACTGGAAAGGCCATTGTGTCCAGCCCCTTGCCTTCACTAGCAGGACCAAGTAGTGATTTTGCCTCACATCCCTAAGTGGCCCCCTCAAGGATTGAACTCTCAACCCTAGGTTTAACAGGCCAATGCTCAAACCCCTGAGCTATCCCTCTCCTCTCCCCCCCCCCCTGGGTTTCTCTTTCTTTGTAGCCTCTCTAATCTCTCTGAGTATTTCACAATCATGGGACACTTTCATATGACTGTTTCTCTTCAGTTCCTACCTGTACTTTATCAACTTATATCCTGTCTTATTTAATAGGATATAGAGCATCCCCTTTGATAAATCTTCCTTTAAGTGATTGTGTCTGTCTGAACTGTGTGCTTCTCCGCACCTTTTGCTGTCCCCCTGCCCTTAGTTTAAAAGGGTTTCCTCCTTCCATGCTGGGAAAATAGTCTTTACAGACACTGAACCACTCCAACATTATCACTACTATGGCCCTCTCAGCTGTTAAATGGGAAGCTGCAGCATAGCTGAGAGGTGATCCGTAACAACTTCTCTCTGTGGCCTCCTGGAAAAACTGGACATAGCTGGACTCAGCTCTGGGGGTCTCTCCTGCTGGAAGCAGGTCAGACTTGCTTCCTTCCTGCTCAGTAGTGTACTTTGCTGGGGAATCCTCATCATGTTGAAAACATGCAGTTGTTGGATGTTTGTCAAATCCCAAATCAGCATGGCATTGCCCGGTAAACACAAGTTTTCCCAAAGTACCTTATTCTGGCCCTGCAGCTATCCCATTCCTGCCTCACCCCAGGCAATTCTGACAATGTACCTCAGTCTTGGCCTCCAGTAGCCCCTGTGATTTCAGTCCTGGTGCCCTGCACTTTTCTGTCAACACCCTCTATTTTCACCACAGCACTCGCTGATATTCCAGTTTTGCACACCCCAGCTATTGCGCCAGCTCTCCTCAACTCCAGCCAGCAGCACTCCTTGCTATTCCAGTTCTGAGTTCCCCATATACAGCTGTGCCAATGCCCTGCAGCTCTAACCTAGAGCATCCTTGCTCTTCTTGTTCTATTTATTTTCTGAGAAGCCTCTGTCAAATGAGATAGATTTTTATAAAAAATATGAACGTATGCCCACTGGGGAAAATACTGAGATCAGCAAACGGGCCCTCTGGTATCCCCAGGTCACTACTGGGAAAATTCTTGTGCATGAACCCATAATGCCAGCATTTATGTAGTGACCTCCATGTGATAATCAAGGGGAGTAGCCAGATCCATTGCTAGAAGGGAGGAAAACATGACTAAAAGAGGCAAATACTGTTCACTCATTAACTCTGCCCTATGCTGGAGAGAGGAGGCAAAGGAGACCAGCCTCGGAGCTGGATTACTTTGTTCTTCCCAGCAGAGGAAGGAACAGCACTGCCTTTTGGAAATGGGAGAACAGGGTGATTTCAGCACAAGAGCCACTTTCACTCCAAGCATATCTCGCCCACTACACTTGTGAGTGGCTGAAAGTAAAGAAGCTGAGGCCTACGCTTCCTCAATCCTGCAGGTGGCAGCTGGACCCCAGCTTGAGCATTACGGAAACTAGCTCTAGTACAAACAGACAAATGTGTATGGGAAGTGGTGGGCAGCTCCCCACACTTGGAGACAGCAGGACTGGGTGGGGGAAGGAAGAAGACTAGAGGGGGGACAAAGGCTGCTGGAAAGCCGTGCCCTTCCCAACACAAAGAGGGTTCTCCCCTCCTGTTTGAGCCTCTAAAGACCTTTGTCACAAACAACAGGTACACCGTTTTCAGACATTCCCAGCTTTCCCCATGCACCACTCCCTATTCCATCATAGATTTTGTTATAGACAGGGGCAGCAAATATAAGACAGGGGGCGGGGGGTTGCAACGGCTTGGCTTTGGTTTCTGTCAGTTTAAACTCCTGCCGTTCTCAGCAGCCTGGACACAGAGTGTTTTTTTGAAATTTGGCTTGTAGATTATTAAAGGATCTGAATTCTCAGCAACCCTCCCAGTTAATTCATCACACAGCCAGTTAGCACAATGGGTGAGCATATGTGCCTCTAGGGATTGGTAATGGAAATATAGAGCTCTCACCTTTAGATCACTGGTTCATGTGTAACCTAGATTAACAGTGAATGATCAGGTTTCCACCTGATTCTTTGGTAGCCTGTGTAAAATGGCTTTGGTGGACAGGGGTCTGTATTACAAAGTCACCAGCATTGTTGACACTGATCCTCCACCCCGCCCCGTCCCGCCGCCCCTATTGAGGGCAAGCTCAGAGGAAAAGAAATGAAAACTGAGCTGCGCTCTTATTAGTAAGATGTTCCTTCCAGGGTGAGGTCCACTGGCAGGGAGAAGTGTGAGGAAAGCTTTCCCTGCCACTGTGCACAAACAGGGGACCATCATCTGCCCTGATATCAGTCCGGCACCCTTCACCAGCACTAAAATTCGCTAAAGAAAATACAAACGTTTGGTTCATTTGCTATATAAAGCAGAGAATTGCTTTGCTAGAGCTCTGCCGATGTCACAGTGCTGAGACCACTTTACATGCAGTGGTTTGAAAAAGAGGAATCGTGAGCTCATACCGTTGGAATGTAGCTTTGATTTAGGATTTCACACTTTGTTACTGAGGCCTGTAGGCTTTCACTGTGTGTCATTTTCAGAGCCAGCCATTGTCTACTTCCACTTTCTCTGGATCCATTGGCTAAGTTCCATGCAGATTATTGTGTGAGTCTTTTCATAGGAGACCTTGAAAACTGAGGTGCTGTGTGCTCTGCATGGACATTAGGGACTGGCTGCAGGCCACAAAATTTGGCTCTGAATCGAGATTCAGATTTCAACCACCCTGAAGTCCGGGGCATTAAGATCTGGGATTCTGATCTGGATACAGCTCTATTAGATATTAAAGATCCCATAGCATGTTTGGTAAAAGAGAGTTGGGGGTTTGGTCATGTATCTAGGATGTACATCTGCTCTCCTTTCCCTCTATGCTGTGTACCCAGTTGTTTGCTGGATTGTCTCCTTCCCAGTTTAGAGGTAGCGGTATTTTGGGAGGGAAGGTGGGGAAGTGAAATGACTCCCATGTATATGTACTTTGTAAAGTACATTGGGATCCTGTCCTGGGGTATATATGTACAGCATCAGTACAGCGTACCAGTAAGAAGCCGGTATCAGCCAGTACGCAGCCCACATTAAAGCGTGCCACGACAGCGCTTTAATGTTGCTGGCCCTTCCCCGTCAGCGGCCCTGCCAGACCCTACCAGCCACCGACGGGGAGGGGAGGGGAGGAGTGGGGGGGGGTGTGCAAAAGGGGCAGCTGTCCCGGAGCTGGCGATTTAAAAGGGCCCAGGGCTCCCAGATGCGGCAGTAGCAGCAGCAGCGGCCGGGAGCCCAGATCCTTTTAAATTGCTGCTGGAGCCCAGGTGGCGGGGGCCAGGCAGTGTGGATGGGCTGGCTGCGGGAGGCTGACCCCCCCTAGCCCCATCCCTTCTGCCGAGGCCCCGCCCCTTCTAGGGGGCCAGAGCCAGCCCCTGTACCGGTAAGAATTTAATATTACTTTCACCCCGATCCTGTATATGTAGTTTGTAAAACACATCCAGGTCAGACAATCGATAAACTGTAGCTGTACATCATTATTACAGCCACTCCCCATGCAAAACTAAGTCCCGTCACTTCTTATACATTCTCAGAGATAGTCTGAGGCATGCAGCAGTCAGTTCCCTCATGCCTCTGTGGGCTATGGACGAACACCAAAGTAGAAAGAACGTTGTAATCTGAGCACATTCAAGTTCCACCTCTGACTCTCCCTCTGGCCTTGGACAAATCACTTCATTTTTCTGTGCCTCAGTTTCTCCATCAGGATTAATATTATGTCCCCATATCATAGAATATATTGTGAGGCTAAATTAATGTTTCCTCAGTACTATGAAAATGAATATCACTATAGAGAGTGCAAAGAATGATTGTTATTCATTGTTATTGAGACCCACCTTTTCCAAAAAGAAAAACAGTAGAGCTCCATGGGCACAAGAGGGCGCCATTCTAAAAGGTCTGACCACATAGCATATCGAAAAGAATGGAAGACACCCTTTTTCTCCATTTAAATGATATTTAGTTTAACATTGTGAAGTTCAACATTTACAATGAGAGGTTTGTGCCAATGCGTTTTGGGCGGACTGAGAAGGTTATCTAGAACTGAAGATCAAGCAGTAATAATTATCTGTATGCACTGGACAGGACACAACCAGTACTGAATCAGAGAAATTAACAATGGAAGTGTCTAATAGAGGTGATCTAGTTGAGGGCAGGATTGGTCCCTGCAGTATACTCAATGGAGCTTTATCCAATCAAGCTGTAATTTTTCCAAGTGATAATATTCCACCTCTTGTCTCTTCCACAATAAAAATTGTCTCCTGATATTCAGGCTAAATTTTCCTTTGTTCAGTTTCATTCTTTGCACCACACTAAACAATTCCTCTCCTTCTTTGTAGATGGTTATTCTGTCCTTCTGCCCTTAGTCATTGTTTGGCTAATCTATACATATTTCATGAATTCTCCTGACCTTCCTTATAAGCAATCCCCTCAGCTCCTTTATCACACTAGTTGCTCATTTCCCCAGATTCTGGTACCAAGGTGTCCAGAGCTGAATGGAGAATCAAGTTGCAGGGAGTTCCCCATTTAACTTTCTTGGCACTTGTCAGTGCAGTAGCCAGTAGCTAGAACACGGCACTTCAACATATGTATTCTATATCTCCTAGAATGTAGGATTCAGGCCAGAGTCCAACTCAAGCAGATTCAAACATAATAGTCTCTGCATTTGGTTTCAAACCAGGTGTCAGAGACCAGCAGACCCACTTTCTGACATATGGACTCAGATTCTGTTAAAAATAAATCAAGTGGGGGGGGGGGAAAGGTCAAATTTAGGGATGAATTTGTCTCCGGAATTAGGAGTGAGAGAGACAGCCTTTTTATCTCTGCGTCCCCGGTTCAGCTGGGGCTCATCTCAGTAATGACAAGTAGTTGCTGTCCAATCGCTATTTGGGGACCTGGGTGAAAGGAAATGTGGGGTGGGGGTCTCAGTCCAGTTCCTAGCGAGCAGCTGTCTACCTTCCCAAAATTGCTGGCACATATTAATGTCAGCTGAGAACCCAAGAATTCAGTGGGAGATGAGGGAGTCTGAACAAGTCTTTCACCCTCTAGGATGTGTGGCCCCTCCAGGGCAGGGCACATTGGCTGGACTCAGTGTGGGGAAGCTTGCCCTGCTGATGCCCATGTTGTACCCATTCTGTGGATACACAGAAGGCAGCAATCTCCAGGGCTGTCAACCTGGCCCCTTTTGCCAGCATGAAACGTGCTTTAAAATGTATTCTAAAAAACCAGGAATCCAAACACTATTAAATGCAAAGAAATCATGAAAAACAACAAGGAACAAAAGCTCTCAATCCAAGCTAAGCACTGCACAGACAGGAACCTGCTCTGACGTACATGAGCACCCCATAGGGATTAACTCTCTCCTGCCTGACAAAGCCAGCCTCACAGTCTCCATTTCGCAGGGTGTGTTGTGCGTTACAAATGTATTTAATTCAGATAGATAGATAGATAGATGATTGGCAAATATCGAGATCTGTCTCCACCCATAGAACCCTTGGGGCCAAGATATTTCTTCCTACATGAAGGATCCTAAGGAATTTCTCTTGTGAAACTGACACATGACATAGGCAGCAAAGGTCTGAAGGGAAATGGGAAAGTAAATTTCCTATTCTGCTTCCCTGTCTCCTGAATCTTGACTATGGGGCAAGGGCAGAAATTACACTACTACCAATAATTAATCTTTACTACAGCACCTTTCATCTAAGGTTCTCAATGTGTTTTACAGCCATTAATTCATGAGACCTCACAAAATCCCTGTGAGATAAGCCAATATTATTAACCTCACTGTCTAGATGAGGAAGCGGAGGCACAGAGGCAAAGGGCCTCACCCAAGATCATACAGCAAAACAATGGGTAATGGTTGGAATAGAACCCCCAAGACAGGATTCTCAGCTCTGTCTTTAAGCACTAGAGCACATTCCCTCCCTTTCATAAAACTGCAGGGAAAAGGCTGCTGCACTCCCAGCCACCCAACAGAATCTTCTTTAAGAGGTCGTTGTTTATGGTACCTGAGAAGGAAGGGGGAAAGGACCACTGTCTCCTGGGAATATACAAGGCCCCCTCTCTCAAAGAATGTTCAGTAGGTTGGGTGGACCAAAAGAATAAAGAATCTCAGCACTGGTTCTCTGCATAGTCTTTTGTGTAGTGGAGTGTCAGCCTTGGTGGCAGTATAATTTGGGAAGGGCTTGCGTCAGTTATTGGTTATGTCAGGAGTTAAAGCAACTGCTGCTGTCCCCCACCTGAGCACAATAAGAGGGTTTGATTTTCAGATGTGTCTCGTTCTCTGATCCCTTTCTTGCTGCGTGTATGCGTGGGCAGTTCACAATCTCACATCAGTCCCATGTGCTCTGGTTCATAGCTCTGCTCTCAGGGTTTTGAAGTACCCACAGCCGTGAAGAGAAAATCTTGGAGAAGCCTTGAGGAAATCTCCAGACATCCTGACACTTTAGAGGGAGTGGCACCTGGATAATTTTTTCATGATCAGTGTGTTTATGGGGAAGAGGACTCAGCTCCCACATCAGTTTTGACTTGACATGACTAGCATCTTAGAGGGCCTGGCTAGTACCTTTGATGGAGAAGTCTCTGGACTGTCTGTTATCAGCCATCATAATAACCAGTGTTTCCTGGAGCTGGGCACAAGACCTGGGTAATCTTATCATTTTGAAACTCTCCCCTTATTAAGCATCTGTGACATCTGCTAGTTCTCAGAGGGACACGTAGGTTATAATAGGCACTAAGTTTCGCTTAAAAAAAAAGAGGAGAAAATGTAAAATGTTTATTTGCTTTTGTTCTACTGGATTTAAAACAAAATGACATAATGGCTCTAAAATCTCCACCCTAGTTGTATTTGTCTTGGGGGAAAGAGAGAAAAGTAAAATGGCTTTAGGAAAAGATTTGTGACACAATGAGTGTATCTGCTTCTGATATAGATTTGGGGAAACATTCAGCATAAAATGGCAGGTCTTTGAAATCTGTAGTGTTCATAAAATGGCCATCCATCCAACAACCTCATACATAAATGTAGACCGAGAGCTATACTAAAGCCCCATATCCAAATGTCGCTGAATTTTGGTGTTTTCCAACTCTGCATCCAGATTTTGTGGCTTGAGCCTGTCCCTAAAATAAACCAAATTGTGATTGGAGGTACTGAGCTAGTATGGCAGGACTGTAGTATAGAGCTTTACATAGCTATAGATTAGACAGAAGGAAGATATCTGGCAGCATATGGTGCTGACATATCAAGTTTGGGAGCACCCAACCACATTTTTGGCTGGTCCTGTTTAATCAGCTTGAGCTGTGTTTAATAATTCAGCATGCTTGTTCCGCACAAGTGCTGGACAGCTAGAACCATGTCCCTAGTGCATTATAAAAATATCAGTGGAAAGTCCCATATTTTGCATGGTTGGACTTTTCTGAAACTCATTTGTCTTTCTAAGCTAAATTTCTTCAAATGCAGCTAAGGTCCTTGTCTTCAGTGAGGCTAGAGTGTAGGAGTGAATTTTAAGTTTTAAAAGAGAAACCACGTTAGGGTTATGAGAGAGCAAAAAAAAAAAAAAAGCAGCATCTGAAAATCAAAAAATGAAAAATCCCCAAGTTCAAGATTGTGTATCTCCAAAACCACTGTCAGATAGAATTTGACTAAACTGGCCAGACCCACAAACCTCTCAGCTAAAACCCAGCAGGAGCTGGGATGGTGAAGTGTTTGCTGCATAGTGCGTACCCAATTGTTCAATACTTTCCCTTGTTTTATAAAGCCCTCCAAAGGTTAAGTACTGCTGTCTCACATAGAAAGTTTTAAGTGCCTCAAAATCTGGGCTTGAAACCACAGTGCATCTTGAGCCATAACCCTTGCATTACTGACATGGCCACAGTATCATACAACCTCCTTAACTGATTTCTTCCAGTGCTGTTTGTCTTGCCATCTCCATTTGTTAATTGTGAACGTGGAAACCTGATAGCCAGAGCCCTGATGCTAAAGCCTTACCGATCTCCATTTTACAGAGGCATAATTACATTGGGGGGGGAGGAGAGTTGAATTAAAAAAACCCGCATAAATCTGATCCATGACAAAAGGTTTAAATGTATGGTGTGTGGCCAGTGACATATGACTCACTTGAGCCAATCTTTATAAAAGTAGCAAAGTCTGAATAAAACATCCAGCTGGCATAGTGCCAGCGTCCCTGTAGCAATATCGGAGCATAATGGCAGCCAATGTTATCAGTTGTCATCAAGACCAATGGACATCTTAAACCCGTACTCTTGGTGTTTAGTTGGCAGCCATGCTAGAACAAACTCACCTTTTCAGATCCTTCCACCACTGCATTTTCACTGTAATCTCTCTGTACCTTGTTTTTAAGTTCTAGACAGTGATGGGTTAGATCACCATCAGATTAAAGATGTGACTCCCCTGCCCTTTCTTTAGACAGATTAAACATGAATCCAATTGTTTGCAGAGCTGGGCCAACCTACTCCTGTACTTTTATGAGGAAGCTTGTTTCTGATTGGCAGGATCAGCAATATGGTTCGCAGACATTAATTTTCTGTTATAAAATGTAACCACAAAAATCCTTTGGGTCTGATTCTCATTCCCTCCATTTTGGGGTCTGGAAGCAGGATATGTGCAGAGCCTACATGCCAGTTCTATATGAACATATCCCCATGGAGCTGTTTCTACCCCCAAAAGTCTCTTCATGCTGCTCTGTTAGTGTAGTGTAACTTAGGCCAGGTCTACACTAGGAAATTAGATTGGTATAACTATGTTGCTTGGGGATGGAGGAGGGGGACTGTACACCTCTGAGTGCCGCAGTTAAACCAACCTAACCCCTGGTATAGATATCATTAGGTCGATGGGAGAATTCACCTGACAACCTAGCTACTGCCCCTTGGGTAGGTGGATTAACAATGCTGATAAGAGAACCCCTCCCATTAGCACAGGCATGTCTACACTGCCGTGCTACAGCTATGCCGCTGCATCATGTTAAGTGTAGACAAGCCCTTTGTCTCAAAAAGGAACATTTAAAGGTGGGTGTGGTTTTTCATTTTGAAAATAAATAATGTATGACAAAAGCCTGGGATTTTGCAAACACAGGAACATAAGAATTGCCATATTGGAGTAGTTGGTTTTTCCAGCCTCATTTCCTGCTGCAGTAGATGTGACCAATGAACTAATGATTTAATTCAGTATTCCACCTTCTGCTACAACAGAGAAGGCCCATCTACTCCAGTATCCTGACTCCTGCTAATGCTGGATGGCCCAGAGGGCAGCTGAAATTCCCCAGATGTAGCTAATTATTCCATTCTAAACTTTGCTCTATATTAGCCCTCCATAGATTGTGTTGGAGACCAACCCTCTCCCTATGCACCTTCCTGAAAGTTGAGATCATATAGGGGACTTCTGCTAGTAGCCTCTCCATGTGAGGTGTGGGGTAAAGGAGTGTTCTCAGTGGGGAGGCCACAATGCTGCTTCTGGTTCTCCATTAAATCCCAGTACAGTGTATAGCAGTGTGTAGCGCTATGCTCATCTTTTGGCTGAAGATGGAATACAGAGGCATATTTGGAGGAGGGGCATCTTTGAATATTTGTAGCAGGCTTTCCATGAAATGCCCAGCCCTGTTAGCAGATATTAATCTAGCTGAAAAAAGGGAAAGTGGGTTCTGCTTATTTATACCCCACATGGATATATGGGAGCTGTGAGTATCTCACTAGACAGCAGGAGCCTTTGTTAGGGATCGGGATGTAGGTGATCTCACTTAGTGGACAGAGCAGAAGTCAGATCTATCGGGCAAAACAGGTATCAGTGGTGCAAGTAGAAATCATTTCTTGCCGGTGCGCTGCACTCCTGGGAGGGACACAAAGCGGGGGCACATGACCTCCCCACATAACCCGCCACATGACTCCGCCACGCCCCAAGCCTGGGGCTTCTGCGCTCTCCCCATCCCCTCCCCATGATCCACACCCATCCCACGTTAGCTGGGGGGTGGGCAGGCTGGGGGCGGTACTGCCGTGCCAGAGAAGCTGCCGGCATTCTGCTCCTTTCCCCGCTGAGGTTCCGGCAGCTGTACTGCCCCCAGCCCTGTCGTCCGGCAGGGCTGCTGTACAGACAGAGGAGACACAGCTCCAGGGAAGGGAAGGGAGGGGACTCAGCACGGGGTCCTCCTCTGTCTTTCCAGTACACCGTACCACAAGGGTGGGCAAACTACAGCCCGCAGACTACATCCAGCCCATCACCTTTTAATCTGGCCCTCGAGCTCCCACCGGGGAGCGGGGTCGGGGGCTTGCCCCACTCTGCGCATGCCATGGCTCTGCGCAGCTCTCAGGAAGCAGCCGGCATGTCCCGCCTCTGGCTCCTATGCGTAGGGGGTGGGGAAGCCAGGGTTAGGGGAACTGCGGCCAATGAGAGCTGCAGGGGTAGAGCCTGTGGACAGGGTAGCGCAGACTCAGAGCCGCCTGGCTATGCCTCTGCATAGGAGCCAGAGGGGGGACGTGCTGCTGCTTCCAGGAGCCTCTTGAGGTAAGTGCCATCCAGAGCCTGCACCCCTGATCCCCTTCCAAGCCCCAACACCCTGCCCCAGCCCTGCTCCCCCTCCAGCCCTCTGAACCCCTCACTCTCAGCCCAGAGCCCCCTCCTATACCTCAAACCCCTCATCCACGGCCCCACACCAGTGCCCACACCCCCAGCTGGAGCCCTCACCCTCCCCCTTCACCCCAACCCTCTGGCCCAGCCCACAGCCCCCTCCCACACCCTGAACTCCTCATTTCTGGCACCACCCCAGATCCCGCACCCCCAGCCAGAGCCCTCACCTCCTCCCGCACTCCTATCCCCAATTTCATCAGCATTCATAGCCTGCCATACAATTTTCATACCCAGATGTGGCCCTTGGGCCAAAACGTTTGCCCGCCCCTGCTGTACCAGCTATAAATATCTTACTGGTATGGCTTACAAGACCGTACCACTATACTTGCACCACTGGCAAGCATCCAGGTCAGGGGTCAAACCTGGGGGTTGGAGCCAAAGTCAAATACTAGAGCCAGGGATCAAGCCAGAGTCAGAACTTGGAACCAGGGGTAGGAGCCAGGACTGGTAACTGATGGTTTGAAGTGAGGCATAAGGGCAGGAACCTGTAGAGAGGCAAGGATCAGGAGCACAGTAGGAATCAGGAGCAAAGGCATGAGTGAGGCAGGAGTACAGGTGCTGGAACTAGGGGCACTGGGAGTGCAGCAGCACCTCCTGGCTTGAAGTGGTTTCCATTCTCCACAGGGTTTACAGTTTGGTTCAATGGCTCTCAGCCCCCCCCCGCACACACACACACTCTACAAATTATTCCAGCACCATTGGGCAGGAACAGATCAGGAACAGGGTAGGGTGCAGGCACAAGCCAGGTCTAATGCAGCAACAACAGGGAATCACTTAGTCACTTAGATAACTTTCTGTGCCTCCTGCTGGCTTAAATAGCGTGGCTGGACCAATCAGTGGAGCTGGTGATTCTCCAGTCAGGGCTACTGTGGGTGTTGCCTTGGCTAAAGCTATAGTCCTACTACTTCCTGGGCCCAGCAGCTTTCAGCAGATTTTGGTTAGAGGCCAGGATGTAACACCTGTCTAGGAATTCACAGGCCTGGGTTCAGGACCCAGGACATCACAGGCTTTAGGACAGGGGTTCCCAAACTTTTTGCCAGCATGACCCCATTTTAGTAAACTGTTTCCTCCCAGGACCCCAGACAGCATGGAGGATGCCATTTTATAGACCAAAATGGCGTTCTCCACACAGTGTGAACTCACACGCACCATATGTGCAAGATCAAGTTGCTTAGAGGATCTCCACATAGTATGACCTCATACATATGGTACATGCAAAGTCACACTGTGCAGAGGATGCCATTTTGTAGAGCAAAATGGTGTCCTCCAGGCATCATGATCTTGCACACACTGTACATGAGAGGTCCTGCTGTGTGGAGCAAAATAGTGTCCTCTATGCACTAGGGATTGCCACGACCGCATTTGCTGATGGTGTGACCCAAAGTTTGGGAACTGCTGCTTTTGGGTGTGGGCTGAGCAGTCCTGAGGCAGGAACCCTAGCCAAGCTCCTAGGAGCTGAACTCATCTTCATTGTTGATTTCTTTGTTAATAAAACCAAACTCCATCACAGGGGCTGAGTTTGGACATTGCCGTCTATGTGGACTGTGTCTGTAGAGCAGGTTGGAAAAAGTGCCTATTTATAATCATATTCTGATCTCCTTTTTAGCATCTTCCCTCCAAAGATACAAAAGCTTTTTACAGAGATTAACTAATCTAACCCTACAACCACCCTGACTAGTCCTATTGAACAGATGCACAGGTGAAGTGATTTGTCAAAGATCACAGGGTGGCAGAACTGGTAATGGAACCCAGGAGTCCTGATTCCTGGTATTTTATTACCCATTAGACAATGCTTCCTCTTTTGACACAATTGTGCCATTAAGTTGTAATAAATGGTGATGCTCAAATGAATTTCTGCTAGGAGGCTTGGGTGTATTTTTTTAAGTCAATAAATAAGTAGGTATTGTAGCTGTTGCAGTCTGGCGCTATCCCATGAGGCCACAGTGTGAAAAGCACCACTCCCTGTCTTTTCTGAAAGGCTACTCTTCCCTTCAATACCATTCATATCATCCCACTTGCTGCAAACTCACATAACCCCCTACCAGCCTGGGAATTCATCCCCTAAGACCTGATGGCAAGTCTGTTTTCATGGGCCTTGCAGGCAGCTCAGAGGGGCTTGTGAACCTGCCCCGCAGCAGTGGGAAGTGAGTAACAGCACAACTTGTTTGCTCTGCAGGAGAGAGAGGGAAAGGGGAGGATTAGACACAATGGGCGAGTTTTTATTTGCTTCTGTCACAGGGGCTGAGAACAGGTCGTTGTCCCTCAGAAATGGGGAAGGAGCTCCTCAATTTCCCACTTCAAGAGCTTCATTCTCAGGGACCTGACTAAAGAGGAATACCCTAGTCTTATTCACAGAGGTGAGGGGTAAAAGCTAATCAGTGAGACCAAGGAGATTGCACTTCTCTCTCTCTCCCCTAGTGGAGTCTGTTCAAGTCAGGGCTGAGGCATCTTGACAGGGGCAGTGAAAGGCAAGAAAGGTAGCACTCCTGCAGCCTGAGTACATCAGCTCAGTCTCTAGGACAGTCCGTCTGGTGCCTTCTACCAGCACTACAATTAAACAATAAAAACATGCAGCTGATTGCAGCTGCCCTGCGTTTTCACAGGTGAAAACTGTATGTCTAGAATGCTATGCAGCCTGGTTGTTTGGATCAAGATGGGGCAATCTGGATTGCTTGGTAAGTGGGGTGCAAGCAAACAATATGTGTTTTAATATGGTTAAATGTACCTATATACACTAGGAACACAGAATGTTGGCCGTACTTAGAGAATGGGGGACTCTGTCCTGGTAAGCAGTGACTCTGAAAAAAATATGTGTGGGGTCATGGTGGCTAATCAGCTGAACATGAGTTCCCAGTGCAACGCTGTGGCCAAAAAAGCTAATGCAATTTTTGGATACATAAACAGAAGAATCTCAAGTAGAAGTAGAGAGGCTATTTTACATCTCTATTTGGCATTGGTGTGACCGCTGCTGGAGTACTGTGTCTAGTTCTGCTGTCTTCAATTCAAGAAGGATGCTGATAAATTGGGGAGGGTTCAGAGAAGCACCATGAGAATGCTTAAAGGATTAGAAAACTTGCCTTATAGTGACAGACTCAAGGAGCTCAATCTATTTAGTTTAACAAACAGAAAGTTAAAAGGATGACTTGATCATAGTCTATAAGTATCTACATGGGAAACAAATATTTATTAATGGGCTCTTCAATCTAGCAGATAAAAGTATTACGCGATCCAATGGCTGGAAGTTGAAGCTAGACAAATTCAGATTGGAAGTAAGGCATAAATGTTTAATGGTGAGATTAAATAACCGTTGAACAATTCACCACAGCTCATGGTGGAGTCTCCATCACTTCCAATTTTGACATCAAGATTGGATGTTTTTCTAAAAGCTTTGCTCTAGGAATTATTTTGGGGAAGTTCTCTGGCCGGTGTTATACAGGAGGTCAGATTAGATGATCACAATGGACCCTTATGGCCTTGGAATCTATGAATTTCCTGCTGGGTCTTTGTATGCACCACAGCTCGTAGCTCCATATTAAATATGAGAGTGATCATGGATGCACAGTCACCATCTCTAACAACACATCCCACTTCGGCTAAGCTTCTGAAACGACAATCTTTCCTTTCTTACCGTCCCATCACACAGGGATGGCTATGAGAATGTATGCTTCTGTAAACCTGGCCGCCTCTGAAATCCGTATGGAGACATCTGGGGAGAAAAATAAGGGGATTCTTTAAGAAGAAAGCTGCTTTTGTTGTTAAAGCATTGCACTAGAACTCAGGAGATCTGAGTTAAATTTCTGGCTGGGCCACAGATACACCCTCTATGAGCTTGGGCAAGTCACTTAATCTCTCTCTGCTTCAGTTCCCTATCTATAAAATGAGGACAATGCTCTCTTTCTCCCATCCTTTGTCTGTCTTGTCTACATAGATTGTAAACTCTTCAGGGCAGGAATTGTCTCTTACTATTGTGTAATAAGGCCCTGGTCTTGGTTGTGGCCTTTAGGAATTCCTGTAATATAAATAAGAAATAATCATTAAAATCCCCATAGAAATATTTTGGAGTCGGAGAGGTTATCTTGGAGAGACAGGGTGAGGGGGAAAAAATAGTATGGTAAAATGCAGCTACTGCACCTCCTAAGTGAGGCTGAGTTAGCATCTCTGAATTGGTGCATAAACACCATTTGTTCTCCCTGTACCCTTTGCTGCCCTGATTCATTGTGGGCTGAAGCGAGACCTTTCTGTTGCAGAATTTGTTTTGTCTTCAACTTAAATAAAACAAACTCTTGATAACACAACTTTTCTTCAGCCCTCCCTCTGCCCCCCACACCCCTGCTTCAGGGAACTACCAATAATCTCCAAGTACATATACCAACCTCTATAAAAATAGCAGCACAATTGCAAACTTTGGGGTAATTGCTGCTTGATTTCAAAATATTTGTTCTCCTCCTTCCCTGTCTTTTATCTCTCAAGCCTCAATACCTCACTAAAGCAACATCCCTGACTCCCAACCAGGGTTGCCTTCTTAAATGTGCTGCACCATTATTAATGGCAGCAATCTTCTTCTCAGAGTATTTAAAAATATACCCTTCTCTAAATATAGCCAATCTGCATGTGTTTAACTACTACAGGGGGAGACTCAATGGGGACCAAAATATTGACATCCACTGGGTGTGTATAATTTGTTTTGGTTCCTTCTCTCTCATACACAGCTTTGTATATTATCGATACACCTTCGTGGAAAATCAGTTATTATTTAGCATGAGGAATGTGGCTGCTGTTTCGATCTGGATTTGGATGGAGTTTCCTTTGTTTATTTTTCCATGCTCTGTCCAAACGGTGTCAATGAGAATGGAGCTTATTGAGCTATTTATAGTCTGTCTCCACACGCGGCTGCACCTTTCCAGCAGCAACATCCCCCCCGGGGGGGAGGGAGAGAGAGAGGGAGATGGCACAGCTTGCCTAGGATGTAGGGGGCAGGAGAAGCGCACCTGGTATAGAGGGGGCAGAGGGTAGAGTATGCTGGGCACAGGGAGGATAGAGATTATTTGGCACAGAGATCTTTGTGGGGGAAAGTGAGAGCAGAGAATTTCTGGTATAGCAAAGATGGGAGAAGTGGGAAACAGAATATGCCTGCTATGGAGAGGTTGGGAAGGGGAGTGAGGGCAGAGCAAAGCATGCCTTGTCCATGGGGTGGGAAATAGGGTGGGGGTGAGGCAGCCATCATTTGGAACAAAGGGGTATGGGAGGGAATTAGAGGTAATGCTCAATTGGCAGGGAGTGAGATTTGGGGGGCATGTCGCAGGCGCGGCCCAGCTCGCATGGCAGCGATGGGGATTAGAGGGCAGGGCTCACTTGGAAGAAAGGAGGTTTGTGGGGTGGAGTTCCCCTAATAGGAAAAGGGTTTGGGGGAAAATGGTGGAGCCCAGCTCAGCTAGCAGGGAGGGGGATTTGTGGAGGAGCAGAGCCCAAGCTTGCCAAGCATGGGCTAGTCATGTACATCTCAAAGCTTTTAGAACTCCATGTTCTCTCAGACGTCTGTCACGAATGACTCGGGCTGATGTTTGCTGCCCAACCCTCCCTGCCCCCCATCACCATCCTCCTCCCTTCCTCAGGGTACGGCCTGTGCACAGATGCTGGCTTCTGGTGCTTGCGGAGACAGGGCAGCAAAGGGATAATGTGGCACAACCTCCTTAGCTGCGTAAGAGGCTCCAAAGTGGTCCCAGCATCAAAACCTTCTTTTTATTGTGCCCCCTCACAGAACCCCTCCCCCCTGAATCCTTGGCTGCCCCCTCCCCCCAGCTGTCCCTGGCCTCCCTCATTCCGGGGTTCCCTCCATTCCCCCTCAGGCTTTTCCCTTTGCCAGCCTGTGGGTAGGTTTGATTCATCCCTTTCCTTACATGCATATTTGTGCTGGGGGCACTTTCCTAAAAGGGGTGAGTGCGACCCGCCCCATAACAGAAGCAGCCACTGGGGATTGGTTTTACGGACATGTTCTGTGGCTAGCATTAATAACCTTGCCCGTGGTGCAGTCTGCAGGGCTTTAGGTGCTGACTAAGGAGCAGGGGCAAAGAGGCATGTGTGTGCACGCATCTGTGTGTGTGTGTGTGTGTGTGTGTGTGTGTATAATCTCTCCCTGAACAGGTTCAAGGGGATTAAAGGGCACCCTGTTTTCCTAATGGGGTACAGTGAAAAAGCTGCAGTTTCTGCTTGAGGTACTGCTTGAGCTGGCAGGCAGGACTGGGCTGGCCAGATGGAGGGATGAGAGGGAGGCAGAGTGAGAGAGAGAGAGGCAGGGAAGGGAGGGGGAGAGAAGGCAGCTAGACACCTACGCAAACACAGAGCGAGAGGAGATCCTTGGATGCAAACACAGACACAGGCTTCCTCCTCCTCCTCACATGCCCCTGATTCATTTCCACATGCCGTACACGTGACATGCTAATTCAGGGCTACTACAGAACTCCAGGGTGAGAGGAGAACGGGGGAGAGAAATAATACCCAATAAAACACCAAACTGCAACCTTTAAGGGGGATTTGGCTCAGCTTAGCAGCATCCCCACTCTGTGATCCCTCTCCCTACCCCAAGGCATACAGTGGGCAGTGAGAAGGGGGGAAGGCCTTACCAGCAGCCCCCCTCCCCTCCACCCTCATCCACCCACACACCACCACCTTGTGTGAGCAGTTACATGTGACTCCAGCACACGAAACCAGCTCAGTGCCAACACACATCACACCCTTCCTCAGGACACGGGGTTAAATCAGAAGTGCATTCCCCCTTCACTTCCCTGCAGCACGACACAGGCTGGGGTGGAGTGAGCTGCAGTCTGCCAAGCCACAGCCTCTGCCCTCTAAAATTGGGAGACTTTGAATCCATATTTTAAAACACACACACACACACAACCCCTATGTGCTTGGGCAAAATAAACCCAAAGCAACCTGGTTACAAACCAGAGGGAAGCATTGCCCAGCACCGTAGTGTGAAATTCTCCCACCCTCTGCCATGCCCCCCCAAACCATCCCAATCTTCTCTTTAATTACCAGTCCCATTCACACCAAGAAGATTTTATGTCCCTATTCACCCCACCCCTACCCCTGCCCATGTTAGGACACCTGCCCTGGCTGCTTATTCCCACTGAAATCTTCTTCCTCCTCTAGCCCAGCACTATTTCAGAAGGTAGGAATGCAGTGGATTCTTGTGTTCAGATCAAGTGTTACTGGAGTCACATTCTGCTTAGGAGAGAGACTGTAAAAGAAGAGAGAAAAATCCCAGTAAAAGCTGGCCAGATTCTGATCTTTGCTACATTGGGGTGAATTGTGGGGAACTGTCCCCCTGAGTTCACAGGCATTACTCTGGATTTACATCAGTGTAATGGACAGCAGAATTTGACCCACTGTATTTATTTCATTGTCCCATTTATATGGCAATCCCATCACCTTCTCTTCAGATGTGGAGTCAGAAATATACACACCACCTGGATTCACAATGTATATAATGTAAAATGAATAACGACACTGGAAAGACCTCTGCATCCCATTGAAAACCCTCCCCATCCTCTTGCTGAAGCCTGACTCAATACAAGGGTTTTTCAGACTGTCTGAGACCTCCACTGACTCAGGCTCCATCAGGTGTGTGTGTGTGTGAGAGAGAGAGAGAGAGAGAGACAAATTCCTGAACCATTTCCCAAGATCATCCCTGCCCCAGCCTTCATACAAACCTATGGATTGTCAGGTTAGCCATCCCAGCTGATGTCTATGCAGAAGGAAGCAGAATGTGTAGTGCGCAGCAATGGAAAATCAACACCTTGAATTGTACTCGGAAGAGACTAGCAGCCAAAGCAGATAATGGGGTGCAGGTGTGATACATTCTCTGTGCAGTACAGCACTAAGCAAGTAAACAGTCCTAACAGAGGTTTCTAAGTACCTTTCACATGTGGTCCCAAGCAGAATCCATTGCAGCAATCTAACCTCAAGGAGATGGAGAACTGGATAATGGTGATGAGGGCCAGATTCAAAAGGAAAAGTCAGACTTGACAAAGTAAAACATGTCGGACACAGTGATCTAGGCCACTCTACTCGCCAAGTATTTGACTCCACCCAGCCCCTATGTGCTGCCCTGGTGGTGTACAGGGTCTTAAAGGCATCACTAGGGGTCAGAGAGAATTCCCCCAGCACAGGAGTATCTTCTGTTGCTTCTTTCATCACCTCAACAGGGTGCGGTGTGGGGCATGAGGATGTAGGAAGAGGTACATCTGTAGCATATGGCACTCTGGAGATTTTGGGCTGTGATGCAGCCTTTCAGATGCTCGTGTAAATTACAGCAACCCTCAGGGCTGCTCTAATTTACGATGGGAGCTGTATGAGCCCCAGCTAGCCCTGAAGCAGGGTGGCACAAAGCCACCTTTGCCCTCCTTCCCCAGGGCTGTGCCTTGTATGTTGCACCTCTAAGAGACACAGTATAGAATCAGATCACAAATTTTTCAAGGAATCAGAGCAGAGACCCAAGGTCAGGAGCAGGCTAGGCCAGCATCAAGCAATGGTAACAAAGCAATTAAGCCATGAAAATGGTCTCCTGAGGGAGAGGGCTGCTTACAAAGTCTTCCTGGACTCCTGTCTCCGCTTTCCCTTTCTCCTCTCAGTGGGAGAGAGCAGCCCTGGCCCTAGGCCCAAGGAATGGCTTCTCAGGACAGCTACTTGCCTTCTGCATGCCTGCAAGACACAGAAATGAAGCTCCAGTTCACTGGCTGCTCAAGGTCTCCCCTGATCTGGAAGGCAACTTTCTCAGCAAGAGGCTGGTTATTTTAAACCAAGACCCTGGGGTAGAGAGGAATAGTCTCCAAAACCACACTTTTGGCTTCCATGTTTCTTATTTAGAGAAAGTATGACTGACCCAGGGAGGAAAACCCACCCTGATTAGTGCAAAGTGCAAGGAAACAATGGAGAAGGTGGAAGGGGCTTGAATTAAAAATTCAGTCTAAGTATTTTGGAATGGGGGAAATGGGAATTTGGGTATGGGCAAATAGTCCCATGAGTTACACAAAGTTGCATAAGACTCCCTAAACACTGAGGCTGTGGGCAATGTAGAAACACAGGTTAGTAATAATACATAGCACAATATAGTATTTATTAATTTTATGTCGATTTCAGTAACTCCCAAGATCAGGATCAAGGCCCTATTGTTCTGAGCACTGTACAACCATAGAGGTAAGATCCCTGTCCCAAAGAGCTTACAATCTCAAAAGACTGGTAGCATGAGATAGGCAGGGTAGGTGGTCAGATATGCACAAATTCTCATGTTCAGATAGTTTAAGGCCATAATTGATTGTTATTTGCATTATAACAATGGATCAGGGCCCATTGTGATAGGTGCTGTACGAACAAAAACGATAAAATGCCCTGCCTCCAAGAGTTCACAGTCTGAGTGAAGAAGGGGCCATTTAGTCTGACCTCAACAGGATACAACACACAAGCTAGAGCTGACCCAAGGAGTCCTGCCTCTTAGTTCCTACTCTAACCATTATATCACATGCATTTCCATATGTGTAGGGTGATAGACATGTCATTATATGAATGTCTGCTCTCTCCAACTGCCTCTCGCCCTAGCAACTTGGTTGGTTTGTTATTTAGTGCTTTTCACCTTCTAAACACTTGATCAACAATAATTCATCTTCATAGCTCCCCATGAGGTACGGCAGTAATACTTGCATTTTACAGAGACTTGCCCAAGAAGGGAACAATGCGATAGGTGGGATGAGAACCCAGGAGATCCTGGTTCCCAGCCTGTACTCAGGGCTATGACACAATAATCCCACAGCCCTTGTGCTGATAAAACTCTCAGTGAGTTCAGTGGAAGCTTTTCACTGTGTATAAGGACTGCAGGATTTGGCCCTGGATTAAAATCAGTTTCACCTTCCCTTTACTGCCAAGATCTGCATTGAGTGTTTCCCCTGTAAGTGAAGTTTGTGATCAAATACTTATCCCCAGAGTCAATCTCCAGTGTGTTGGTATCTGTTGTTTCCAAGCTCTGTTTGAAATTCCTCTGTGCATTTGTGTTTGGGTCTCGGTTCAGTTCCCAATGGATAGTGGTCCACATAACAAAACCACCACCACAACTGGCACTAGTTAGCCCCACATTAGGGATCACAGTAGAAAGGCTAAATACTGATTGGACTATGGAGACTGAACTCTCTCTGCTAGCTCAGGTTTAAGGCATTCAGGGGGGCACCATATAGGACAAGGTTGCCCTGCTGATGCCAGTGCTGTGCCTGCTCTGTGGATAAGTAAGGGACTTCAGGGTGTCAGCTCCAGCGTCTTTTGTCTTGGCTAAATTAGCTGAACCTTTCTGAAGCCATTTGCATGTAAATATTTCTGTGCTCCTTAAGGGATTTTTATTTTATTTTATTTGTGTGGTTGTTTTTGTTTTATTTTGCGCACTGGCCTTTTACCAGGTCATTTACACACTGTGGCCATTCTATTTCTGCACTAGGTGATGTTTTAAAATAACACCCAGGCTCCAGGAATCCTGCAAAACCTCTTCCTGCAAGCATCACCCACTCGGGTGTGGAGGGGCTTGTAGTGCGAAAAAGGGAGCTAAGTCAAGCCACAAGGGGGCATGTTCTGTTCTAATTCATAAAATGTGAATTCATTGACAAAAATGCTGAACAATTGGTGAATGGTGTGTGCATAAGTTAATGCTGCTGAAGAATATACCGTAAGTGACTGTCAGGGGTTGTACGCAGTAAAATGGAGAGATGTGCTGGAGCAGTGGTGTCCTAAAATGCACCTTGTGGATGCCCTCTGGTTCTCTGTAGATTAGAATATGTCTACATTAGGAGTACTTTACTGCAATAGGAGCACCAGTGTACTATACTAGCAGTGCACTCCTAGAGTGGATGCAGCTATACCGGCAGAGCTCTGCTCTGTATCGGTATAGTAAAACCACTCTGCAAGAACCGAACAAGCTATACCAGTAAAAGTGCATGTTTGCCAGTATAACTGTGTCCAAACGAGGGCTTCTGGCAGCACAACTATATCATTCAGGGATCATCCCTCTTCACACCCCTGATCTATGCCTGCAGAAGTCTGTATGATAGCATAGTCTGAGATAAGGAGCTGTGGCTAGTGGAAAGTAACGAGTCTAATTCTGCCTCCAGTTCCCACTGAAGTCAATGAGGACAACAATGGTGTAACAGAGGGAAATATGTGGCTTTAGTGACCCTAGCTGACTAGAGTCTAAGCTGGTTCTGGGGATGCCTTGGTCTTTTGGGGTTTTGTAACTAGTGAACTCAACCAACAAGTATTTTGGATTCCTCTGCAAAGAAAGCTAGAAGTGGGAGGGTCATGTTCGTATGCAGATTATTTATTTCTAAGCAAATTAGATGCAGCCCATCATCTCCTAGCAAGGTGTCAAAACAGCCTCAGGAGTTGGAAAGTTTTGGTGTCCCTGTTCTATAGGAACCACTGAGCTGCTACAGTCAATTCTTTTAAAAAGGCCATAAGTTACCTTCAACCAGGTAGTTGGTATTAGGGAAACTTGCTAAAGGACCAATGATACTGAATGGAAAGATTAAAAAAATCTTTTTTGGACCATTCTGCTGCTATCTCATAACATTTGTCTAGTTCTCTCTTCCCTCTTAGCTCTTATATAGCACTTTTAATCAGTGGATCTGAAAGCCCATTACAAAGGAGGTCAGACATTATCGGTATGTTCATTTTATAGATGAGGAAACTGATGCACAGAGATGTAAAGTAACTTGTCCTAGGTCACCCAGCAAGCCAGAATAGAATCCAGGTCTCTTGAATCTCAGTCTAGTGATCTAACCCCTAGGCCCTTATTCCTCATTATGGTAATCCTCCCTGCTCCCACTATGTCTCCCTGATTTTTTACAGGGTAAAACTCATAAATTGTTCGCCCTCTATGACACTGATAGAGAGATATGCACAGCTGTTTGCCCCCACCCCCCAGGTAATAATACATACTCTGGGTTAATTAATAAGTAAAAAGTGATTTTATTAAATACAGAATGTAGGATTTAAGTAGTTCCAAGTAGTAACAGGCAGAACAAAACAAATTACCAAACAAAATAAAACAAAACACGCAAGTCTATGCCTAATACAGTAAGAAAACTCAATACAGATAAAACCTCACCCTCAGAGGTGTTCCAGTAAGTTTCCTTTTACAGATTAGTCTCCTTCTAGTCTGGGTCCAGCAATCACTCACACCCCCGGTAGTTACTGTCCTTTGTTCCAGTTTCTTTCAGGTATCCTTGGGGGTGGAGAGGCTATCTCTTGAGCCAGCTGAAGACCATATAGAGGGGTCTACCACGAGCTTAAATAGACTTTCTCTTGTGGATGGAGACTCCCCTCCTCTCTCCTATGCAAAGTCCAGCTCCAAGATGGAGTTTTGGAGTCACATGGGCAAGCCACATGTCCATGCATGACTCAGTTTTTACAGGCAGCAGCCATTGCCCACATGCTATCTTGAATATCTCCAGGAAGACTTCTGATGTGGATTGGAGCCTTCCAGGAACCATTGTTCGTTAAGTGTTTCTTGATTGGGCACTTAATTTGCACATTCCTTTCTCAAGAAGCTGGCCAAATGCTTTACTAAGGCTATTTAAAATCAGACAAGTATACAGCCAATATTCATAACTTTGAATACAACAATGACACATGCATGCAAATAGGATGAATATATTCCATAGCTTATAACCTTTACATAGATATGTTACATGGCATATGTAGCATAAAACATATTCTAGTTATGTCATGTATACATTCATAAGCATATTTCCATAAAGCCTAATGGGGTGCACCGTCACATTGCGGACTTCAGTAACTCAGCCAGAGGTTAGGGGGTCTATTCCAGGAGTGGGTGGGTGAGGTTTGTAGCTTGCAATGTACAGGAGGTTGGACTAGATGATCATGATGGTCCCTTCTGATCTTAAAGTCTATGAGTCTATGGTACTGACTGTGAAGGAGGCAAGACTGTGGTGGCAGAGGGATGTGCTGATTCAGCTTATCCATTCAGCAGCCTCACCCTATGTGACTCTCATGTAAAGCTCCCCCTCCATGCAGCAACCCTGAGAGAGGACAGAACCTTTTGATGTTAGGAGATGGAGTCTACATCTCCTGCTACCAGTCTCAGTGAGTGTGGCCCGAGGTGAGCAGGCCCAATTCCAATGACTTTGATGGTGCTGCACTCACTCATACCAGGACTGAGCAATGACCTTAGACATTCAGGCTAGTGAGAAGGGATCCATCAGAGTTTAAAATAAGCATTTGAAATGAGAGGTTTGTGATTTTCCCCCCCTGCACCCCAAAAGTGCCAAGTCACAGCTGACTAAAACAGCTTTCCGCCCTATATTCTGAAATCCTCCCAATCCCCAATCATCTTGACCAGCTAATGTGTTAAAAGACAACTTGACCTGTCTACACTCGGGTTTTAAAATGTGTTCACTGAGGCATTTTAAAAACACCACCTTTTCCCCCAGTCTAGACAGGGAGCCTGTATGATACTTTCTGTGCATAAGCACAAACCCCAATATTATTAGTTATTTGTCTTGCAGTAGTGCCCAGGGATCATGAAGGGCCCTACTATGCTAAACACTGCACAACCACATAAAAGAAAAGGTCCCTTCCCCCACGAGCTTACAATCATGTTGTGCTGCTATTGCTGTGAATTCACCAGCCCCAGAACGCAGGCAGGCACACTACAGCTGTGCAAGTGTCTTGTTTCAATTTAAATCCCAAGAATGCTCAGGAGATGTCACCTAAGGTCAGTCTGGGAAGATGTTCCTGACCCTGGTCCAGTTCCCAGTAGCCAGCACCACAAACCACCCCTCGCCCCCATCCAAGTTGGCCTGTTGTTGAGCAGCACAGATGTCCAGGACTGCATGAGCCATGCAGAAAGAACACTTCCCCCTCACTTTCCTGGGCAGCACAGAGCAAGGTTCCAGCCCATTCTGGTTATGAAGTGACTGCACCTCTGGGGCTAAGAGAGGGAGTTCAGCCTCTGAGACCATTCAGTTCTTGGCACCATCTATCTCCTTCCTCAAGCCCCCTACTCTTGTTCTTATGCTCTGCCAACTTTGTGTTCCTCTGGGTCCCTCCCATTTTCTGCTATGCCTGGAAGAACCTCCCTGAACCCTGGCACCATGCAACCCATCCCTGCTCCTTCCAGTCCTTCCTAAACACCCCACTTCTTCAGGTTCTTTTTCCAGGGCTGACCCTTCTGCAATGATTCCTAGGAGCATTTAAACAAAGGAAACAAACAGCCAATTGGATTAAGAAGTAGAAAATAACAAGATGTGCATGTCACACATAAAAATAACCTTGGGAGTTTATATTGTGTTTTCCTTGTCCCTCCCCTTGTCTGTTTGGTTTTTGTCAAATGTTGTTCTTCCCTATGTCATGTCTAAGTTAGACTGGAATCTCCTCGCAGCAGGCACACTGTTTTATTTCTCTATGAAGAGCCACGCACACTGAGCTATCTCCTACTGTAGTAAATGCCCACAAACTTAATCAGTGCCCAGTCAATCTTGCCCAGTGGTACCTCATGTCCTTCCACAATGTGGAGAATGGCTAAACTTAAACCTCTGAAGAACAGGCAATACCAAGTTAAGGTACACACCACCCCCACAATGCAACCTTAACTCTGCCCTCCTGAAGCTGGCAATACCCAGTGGAAAGAATGGTGCAGGAAGGGGAGGGTGCCATAATAAGTAGACTTGAGAAAGTTCTCAGAGCATGTGTCATGATTTGTGTTATGGTCCACAGATTTGAATGCTAGCATTTATCTGCACGCACTGTAGTAGATGTAGTTGTATTGAATAGTGGAAGGACTAGTTGCAGCAGGCTGACAGAGTTCTTACTGTGATAGGACAAGCGGGGCATGCGTACTTTGAAGGATCAAATATACCTCATTTCAGTGTTGAGTTCTGTAGATAGTGTCCACAGAAGCATGCAAAGGTGTTTTCTTGACATAGGGATTGTCAGAGGACTGGTGGCATACATGACTGTCATCTCCAAGGCTTACTGAAGGCAATGTCTGAGATGGAATCTTCAGGGCCGGGGGGAAGGGGAAGTAACATTGAGCAAGTCTGGGTTGGTTTGTGTGGAGAAGACTCAGCCCAGGTCTACACTAAAAAGTTAAGTCAACCCAGCTACGTCACTCAGGGGGTGTGAAAAATCCATACCCCTGACCAACGTAGTTACACTGACCTAATCCCCAGTATAGACAGCGCTAGGTTGACCAGAAGAATTCTTTCATTAACCTAGCTACCATCTTTAGGGGAGGTAGATTAACTACAGTGATGGGAGAACCCCTCCCATCTCTGTAATGAGTGACTATGCTGCAGTGCAGCAGCAATGCAGTGTTTGAGCATAAGCCAGGGGTGGGTAGTTCCTGTTTGCTATGCCTAACCTAAACCCAAGTTTTGCCTCAGTAAAGAGGTGATAGATTTTGTCCTACACTACTTATGTGCTGTTCCAAAATATTCTGTAACATCCATAAGGTTAGAGTGCTAGTACATGTACAGTTGGTATGCTGGGGCATCACTCAAAGAGGGCAGAGTTAAGGTTACATTGCAGGGGCATATACCTTAATATTGTATGTCCTGGTTTTCAGAGGTTTAAGCTTATGTTACCTTAACTCTTCATTTCCTAATGTCCAGATATATAAATTTAGCCACTCTCCACATTATGGAAGGACATGAGGCAGCACTAGGCAACATAACTCTTCATAAACAAAGTTTTTAGGCGTTTCATTTACTTGTTTTTAAAAAACCAATAATTTCCTAGTATTCCCATGTACCACAACCCAGCCCCTCTTTCCACTGCCTCTGGCTCCTTAGCAATGATTACCAGGGCCAGAGGATACACTGGCTATATGTTAGTCACTTCACCAGCCCTGCATGATTTGCTTGTCTCCCATCCCACTACCTGTCCAGAACAACCTGTCTTCCCTTCTTAGTCCAATCCCCAAGCCCACATGTAGACACACCCTGTGCCAAGCCCACATGTACACATACACCACATTGCTCCAAGACCCATGCCCCACACACCAGCTCTGCTCTTCTTGCCACTCTCAGAGCCATGCAGAGGTTTTGGGGGGCTTTGAGCAAAATCTGAAACTGAAGTCCCCCCATCCTTCCAAAATATTACCACTGAGAAGAGGTCCTGGAGTGGGCAGGGGGGTTGGAGTCCAAGGCCACACTGCACTCACTCCACAGCGGTGGCTTGGCTGCTGTTGCACTGGGCTGGGTCCAGCTTCCCCACTCTGGGAGTTGCAGCCTGGTATATGGGATCACACCACCACTCATGTTTAGCCCCTCTGTCATGATAAAGGGACGACTGGGCCAAACTAAGTGGCACTGCAACTTAGGGTTGCCAATTTTCTGACCGAACAAAACCGAACACCCTTGCCCTGCCCTTTCTCTGAGGCTCCGCCCCACTCACTCCATTTCCCCTCCCTCTGTCGCTCGCTCGCTCTCCCCCACCCTCACTCACTCACTCATTTTCACTAGGCTGGGGAGGGTCCCTTTTCCACCGGGTGTTTGGTTCAAAACTGGACACCTGGCAACCTCATGCCAGATCACACCACTCAGTTTGGAGACCTGGGGCAAACTGCCCCTTTCCCCTCAACTCCATGCCCTGGTAAACTTAGAGAGGTCATGGGGAGGTGGAAAGGTGGTGGGCTGGTGAGGAGTGCAGGAATCAGCTGGAGTCCTTCCTTACCCCAAATTTGGGCCTAATGTATGGACAACTAGCTCTACACAACTATCAGCAGCACAGGCAGCTCAGAGAGGAGTCAAGTGGCCCGTGAATAAGAACACCTTCAATATTGCTTGAGCTGAGATACATATCATGCTCCTGAGATCAGTTTGTTTGAGCCTCAGATGTGAGCCAAAAAAAGTTAGAAAATTGAGCGGATGTTGTAAAATGCTGGTTTTTAGCAGGACTGTCTTTTGGGAACGCTTTGCTCAAATGACCCCAAGTTCAGACCACTAACGCCACCCCCCCAGTATGCCCAGGAGGCACAGTAAATTTCAAGACAATCCATGTAACCTTGTGGATTTTAGAGCACTTAGTATAGTCCAAAGAAAGTGATGCTCAGCCTTAACTAAGGGACCTACCACTGAGGTTTCTAAGCACCCATGATGTTGAAGCAATAATAAGTGATAATTGAAGTACCAAGTATGCTAGTTATTTATCATCTCCACACTTAAGCCCCAGTCTTGCAAATATGCATGTGCTTAATGTTAAGCCCATGAGTAGTCCCATTGACTGCAATGCCTTTAGTCACAGGAGTAACCTTAGACACATGAGTAAATGTTTGCAGGATCAGGGCCTTATTTAGGAGCTGATCCTTTAAGCTCTTACTGCCAGGCGAAGTGCCTCCTGAAGTGAGTAGTTCCATTGATGGGACTACTCAGCTCTAAAGATTACTGTGGATAATAATAGTTTGCAGGATCAGCCATCCTATAAGTTAAGTATGTACAGTTCTGTACAGGGGCACGTCAAGGACAGAGAGAGAACCTTTATGTGGACACTTGTCCACGTCGGGTATGTCCACACTGCAGTGTAAACCCAGGTCTGTGGGACCCAGGTTTATGGACTAATTGTTTCCCAGCCTGTGTTTGAGCATCCACACTGCATTGTAAATCTGGACTTACAATTGCTGGACATGGATCTGACAAGGTATGTCTAAACTGCAATAAAAAAAATGTGACACCAAATGTCAGAGACCCTGTGGGGTTCAGGCTGCAGGGCTAAAAATAGCAGTAGAGACATTCAGGCTCGGGTGGGAACCTGGGCTCTGAGACCCTCCCTCCTTGTGGAGTTTCAGAGCTCGGGTTCCAGCCCAAGCCCAAATGTCTTAACTGCAACTTTTTGTCCTGCTGACCTAAGCCAGCCGTCAGGGCCGGCTCCAGGGTTTTTGCTGCCCCAAGCAAAAAAAAAAAAAATAAGCTGCGATCGCGATCTGTGGCGGCAATTCAGCGGGAGGTCCTTCACTCCGAGCAAGAGTGAGGGACCGTCCGCGGAATTGCCGCCGAATAGCTGGACGTGCCGCCCCTCTCCAGAGTTGCCGCCCCAAGCACCTGCTTGGCAAGCTGGTGCCTGGAGCCGGCCCTGCCAGCTGTGGCCATGCTGTGAGTCTTTTACTGCAGTGTGAACATTCCCACATCCATGCTAAGGCATACATACTGCACTTTGCAGACATACTGACTTGGGTCTGCAACTGCATCCACACTGCAAAAGGACAGGACTTGGGACCTGAGTCTCAGTAGGACTCGGGCTCTGACGCACCTCCTTAGCAGGGTCCTAGGTCCTGGCTCCTGAGTCCTTGCTGACCCGACTCAGACTGATTTGTGTGTGGACAGAAGTGGGGCTTGGGCTCAAACTTGAGTCAGAACCCAGGCTTAGAGTGCAAAGTAGGCATTATGGATACATCTACACAGCAAGCAGGATCCTGAGGCAGCGAGTCTGCACTCAAAAGAGCTGTGTAGACCTTCTGGCTTGGGCTAGAGCTCAGGTTCTGAAACTCATCCCCCTTCCTAGGAATCACAGCCGGAGCCCAAACATCTACATAGCTATTTATAGTGCCATAATGTGACCCCATGTATGTAGACCCAGGCTCTGAAGCCCTAAGGGTCTGACCCAGAGCCCTTGGAAATCACCCCCCCTTCCCTCTCACTTCCATGGACTTTGGATCAGGCCCTAAGATTTGAGTCTTATTTCTACATGGTAAATGGAATGAATTTTTAAAAAATTAAATCAGTTTTGCTAGGTGACGATCAACACAGTAAGGAAACTAATAAGCAGATTGCAAACTTAAATCCACCTAATCAAATTCCTCTCTGCTGCGGTGTCCTTTCTGTGAAATCAACCTGCATTAAAGGGGCTATGGTGCTGTTTGTGAATGTACCATCTCTGCAAATTACCAATGCTCCATTGCATTGTGTTTGTATGAATGGGGGTTACATGTGCTTGCCCACTGGTCCACGTGAGAAGTGGGCTGAGGAAGGAAGGATGTTTTTTTTTTTTTTTTAAATGAATCTAGGGGGAGAGAAGTGGAAGCTGTGGATTCATAGTAGAAAGGGAATGGTATCCTAAAATAACCCCTCTGTCATTTACTCAGCCACCCACCACTCAGTGCCAAAATAAAGGTGCAGCTCTTTCATTTAAAATTAATTCTTGGCCCTGGAGGGTATCAATAGATCAATATCTTGTGCTTCTGATCTCCCGTGGGCCACCCTTCAATGGCTCATGCAAAGGCTAAAAACAGAAAGATGCAACACAAAAGATACTGCAGTCAGCTCAAGCAGGGGGGTTATTTTTAGATCAGTAAAGGGAAAGGAGGAGAGGGGGGAGAAGGGAAAGAGAGAGAGGCTGGTGTGGGGTTTGCAATCTAATTTGGTCTTTTTTTTTTTTTTTTATTATTCCATCAATGGTATTTTCCATACAATCTGATTTCTTTTTGACTCCTAGGGAGGGGGGCTAGGGTGGGGGGAAGGCACAGCAAAGCTGGGCTGAAGATTCTGGAGTTTTATGGCTCATTCCAGCTAGTGGCTTCTCTCTGCCAGTTGAATTAATTTGATACTATTTTTGAAAGTCAGTGTTTCTAAGGGAGACCTAATGACGCAATGACGTCAATGCAGGTCAATAGCACACACTGGAGGAACTGACTGTGCTACCGGGAGCCAAGGGCTGGGAGCCTTTTCCAACCAACCCCAGCTTCTGCACACACACACAAAGACTCCTGGGGGAGGGGGGGAGGAAATCCTAAAGTGGTGTATGCACAATCTCCCCCCCCCAGCTAACCCGAGACCCCTAAAATAAGATGCATGCTGTTTGTAAGCACCAAAAAAATTCTAAAAAAAAAAAAAAAAAGTGATCATCAGACGCACTGCAGTGCAAAGAAAAAAAAACACCTCCCTACCTGTCAAAGGCAACGTTATTGTAATCCACACACACACACACACACACACACACATTTAGGTTGTGAAATGCAACGCACACAACATTAGGGGCTTGCCTATAAATAGAGCCCGCGAAGGTGCGTGCATTGGCAATTTGTTCCCCAAACCGGGAGGGGGAGAGGGGTGTTTTGCAAACGTGGGTGATGAGTTATTCTGCTCTGATCAGTTACTCAGGAGGTGCCTGGATTGGTGGTGTGGGGGTGGATGCGTGGGTGGGAGGGTGAGTGGGAGGGGGGTTTTGCTTCTCTCTGTCTCCAAGTCAGGCACAGAACACGAACTGGTTTTTTTTTTTTTTTTTTGCTTTTCTCCTGGAAGAGTGCAGACACACATTACGCGAAACCCACAGCCTTTCGCGAGAGACACAGCTCGAAACGCTCTAGTTTATTTATATAACCCCCACCCTCCCCCAACACCTTCTTCCCTTCCCATCCCTCCCCAAATTCCCTGGAAATCCAGCTGAGGCATGTGGAAGCGGGGCAAGCGTTTTTGTTTGGGGTTTTATTTCTGGTTTTGCTTTGGGTTTTTTTTTTTTTTTTTTTTTTTTGCACACAAAAATATAAGTGAAGAAGATTTTGCAAGGTAGGTTCCTGTCTGTGTGTATGTGCGCGTGTGTTGTGCATTAGCTTTTTGCAAAGTTTTCTGATTTCAGTTGTTGGATGCTTTTGCAAGCAGCAGACTTTGCTGATTTGTTCTGCTGCCTGCCTTTTAAAAACCTCAACGACATTGCATTTCCCCCTCTTAAAAAAAAAAGAAAAGAAAAGAGTCCTAGACTGTCGTGTCGTGCGTCCTGTGTATTTGATGATTCCTGCAGAAAAAGCGTGTCCGTTTTTGAAGAAAACCCGGGGGGGTAAGAGGGATATTTAGGATTTGCTTCCACATTGTTGCAGAGTTTTTTTACTTTCACTTTGTCCCATTTTTAGGAGGTTGGCTCACTCTCGTAATGATCTTGCAAATGATGTTTTAATTGCGGAAAGGTTTTAGTCAGTAGGAGGGTGAAAAGAAATTGGCATTTCTTGAATACAGAATTTGCCACCATTGAGAATACAGACAACCTATAGATTTTTGGGGTGTAAATTAAGTAGTAAGAGTAAATGATAACAAAATAATAATAAAAACTCTCTGATGCAAGAGTGAGAGGCTGTTACAACCTCCAGCCACCTGTAGAGGGAAATCTTTATACATAGTAATCTTTTATAGCTGTATCTATAGGGAAACTAAGGAGAATTACATGTTCCAAACTTTGCTACTCTCTATATACAACAAGAAGTGCAAGCTGTTTGGTTAATTTTAGGGTGCTTGCAAACTGCCATAGCCCTTTAGATTAAGAGAAATGGTGGTATTTAGTATCTCCTGACTCTTAGCTACAACCAAGGTGGAGACTGAAATAACTATGATGCAGGTTCTGGTTTAATGCTGCTTCACTCAAAAAAGTGGTTATCAACAGGTGGTTCGCCTGAGAAGAGTAGTTTTGATTTATTGATAATTTCAAGGTATGTTTATAATCTGGGCAAATCCAGGTGGGTTTTATTGTTCGAGGAAAAGGGAGTCATTTCATTGTTTACAAAGTGGCCATGGGCATTAAGTAGTGCATTGGTTTAATGCACTAGCCTTTTACCACTGGAGATCACAGTTCAGCTTCTGATTTTTTTAAGGTGCTAGCTAAAATAATTATCATTTTATACATGCAGTGTCCTATATATTTATATGTAATGTCTTGTATATCACCTTTCATCCTGAAGGATCCCAAAATGCTTTACAAAACTATGACTCTGATCTTGCAGCTGGATTTGCATGGGTGACCCCATCACCTGAATGGAGCAGATTGACTTCACTGTGGTTCTATGCCCCAATTCCAGGATCAGGGTCAATAGGCACAAAAATATGGAGGAGATGCTCTAGATCAAGACTGACACACTGGCAGAAGTGTGGCCTCCGGTGTCAGGGAGTGCTGCAGGTCAGGAATGAGGCTCATCAGAAGGGTGGGGAGGTTGCACTGCACCTGACTTAAGCCAGTGCTTTCAGTTCTCATTCTCATGGGTTCCAGATTCACCCAGGATTGTGCTGTTTTGTTTAACTACAGAACTGGAATATTGGGCTTCCAGCAGCAACATACTGACATTGTGAATTAGAAACTGCTGAACGTGTCTGGTGTGGTGCTGTGCAGCCCTCACCCATGACTCTTATACCCCTGTATCTTCTGACCCCCACAGAAAAAAATTATACAGATTTTGAATTTGTTTAGCCTTGACTTAAGTCCACTCCTGTCTGTCTCCCCCACATCAGCAGTCTGGATACCCTACTGCAGAATAAAGCGATTGTCCATCTTGATGCACATTTCAGCCAGATTCTCACTCTGCTTGGTGAAGATTGATATGGGATAAGTCTTTCTTCTCTGCTTCTCCCTCCCTATGCTGTTGCAACAGAGAGGACACCACCAGTATAGGGTTCTTGGTCAGGCTTGATGCCATTGTACTGTGAGGTAGTGCCTCTGGTTTCTGGTTCAGTGACCTCTATCTCTTCTTGATCAAAAAAAAAATGAGTTGTGGTCGTCTTTCTTTCTTTCTATTAGGCAAAATGCATTTGCATTTCCAGTTCTCCTGATCTGCTTCTGTCTTCTGCCCTGAAGAATCAATCCTCGTCCAGGGGAGACAGCTTGGTCTCTTACTGCTTGGTGGTTTGGCTACTTGAATGCTCTGAATGTAACTTCAGATATTCATTGCCACCATGTTTAGACCAATTCAGAAGCTGCAAATTGTCTTTCTAATTAGGCAAAATGTATATACATTTCCAGTTCTCCTGATCTGCCGTCTGTGGCAGAGTGGTGCTTTCTGATGCACTTCTCCAGCTCCTTTCATCTGCCCTCTTCTTAGAGCCTTTGATTGCACAGGCTGTAGTCTTTACTGCTGGGTGACCATATCCAGATTCCTTCACACAGTCATGTTTGCATGCCCACATGCTCTAGCTACAGTTGCACAATCATGTGCATACAGTCCAGTCTGACTTTAGATTCTCTGCCCTCTTGCCGCATGGTGGATGCCATGTGAAGCACTGACATTTATTAGGGCATGGAAGCATTCTGGGTACTGAAATAACTAAATAAATATTACCCATTTATATCAACAATACACACATTTACACCATTTGAGGATTTTTCCCAGTGTTTCTTAAAGCAAGCATGTAGCATGTTAAGTGTGTGTCAGTGTTTCAATTCATATGCTTGTGGCGAAGCCTTGCATTATAGTTCCTCGTGCTTTGTGTGTTCTCCTGCTGCACTGATTTGCTGATGTCCAGTTGTGCCCTACTATAGCGATTATCTCAAGGATGTCACATGGCCTAATTCTAAAGTGAAGAACTTTCAAAGGCTGGTAATATGCACCATCTTGCAATATATTTGCAAAGTACCGGTTGCATGGTACACTGACTATTAAAATAAATTGTGACTAGCATAAGGTAGCATTTGTTCTAGTCTTTCCATTGCATCTATGTTTATCCACTTAAGAACAATTGTCTGCCACCACTAGAGATCTAGGCACAGTCTCCATGGTAAAAGAGCACCTGATATTATACACTCTTGTTGAGACAAGCTCTGTATCTAGGCAGCCACCCAAATTCCATTCTATGTCCTATTGGCTCTTGGAATCTTCTCTGAGAGTCAAAAGTAAAACTTACTCTTCTACTCATCTACAAATCTGTGTGTTGTAAAGGAGAACAGGTTGAATAAACTGGTGCAGAGGGCAACATTGCTTGTGATGGAATTCCGTGAGGAGCTCACCGGCTGAGAAAACTACCTATAGAGTATTATTGCTGGAAAGACGCATTGGCCAAATAATATTTTGCTCCTTGCATAGCACCTCTCATATTGACTTATAACAATCAATAAAGTAGGCCTCAGAACACCCCTGCATGATATGTTAGTAGTAGTACACTCATTTTACAGAGGGGTAAATGGAAGTACAATGTAGATGAGTGAATTGCCCAGATTTGCAGTCAGTCAAGGGCAGAACCTGGAAGATAATACAAATACGAGAACTGTCTAGCAAAGAGACTGTCCCCTCTCTGCTTCAGGATGTACATCTCTGAAAGCCACCTCAAGCTGCATTGACTTTTTCTTGGCTCCACATTACCATGTGAGCTTGTGTCGCTCTTTTCTTTTGTTTTATAATCCGTGTTAAATCAGGATGAAGACCCTGTTTTAATAGTGTCTGGCACTGGTCTCTCGTGCTGCCAGGATCATAAACAAGGTCACTTAGCAAGATGGTTGCCCTACAATATTATAATTGAAATATGTTCTTTCAAATATACACAAGATGCAAAGTTCTTCTTACCATGTTGTGTTCCTTCCCCCTTCAGATCCAATCACTGGCTTCCCATCACCTTTCACAATGAGATTAGACTTCTCATCCCCACCTTTGAGGCTCTGAACAGCTCTACTCCTGTCTTGGTCTCTCTATTTGTATCTTTCACTCTGACCAAGCCCTTCTTCCTAGCCACTTGCTTTGTATCTTTCTTCTACTCTGATCTTTGTCTCTCCTTCCCAGATACCCCTTACACCTACTACCCTCCATTTACTCAGATCTCTCCTGGAAACATACCTCTTCTGCAAAGCCTACTACTGATTGCCTGCCTTAGCCAAAAAGATCGTTACACATCTGTTTAATGCAAAAAATCATAGTATGGCTGAGTTAACTTTCCTCTACTCATCAGTGCAAGTTTCTCTGCTTTGTTTTTGTCTCCCCATTTAGATAGTAATCTTCTTGGGGCAGGGACTGTATCTTCCTCTGTATTTTGTACAACACTTAGCATGCTGTCAATACTTAACTCATAGTTACCAAAGATCTTCCATCTTGTTTGGCTGAACAAAACAATTATAAACTTGTTTTAACACCTGGAGCCCAGTTTTCAGACATTGACACCTGAATGTAATGTCCATCTGAAGGGTTGGACTGTCCTTTTAAGATAAATGTGTTTGAAAATTTGGCACACAATGTTTAGCATGTTGCTAGTGTTAGAAGAAAGTGGGTAGTACCATAATAAAGAAGATTGATATCTGGCAAGTAAGATTTTTATGCTAAGTTCACGATTAAGCAAAAATTCCAGACCGTTTTTAAATACAAAAGTTGAACAACCTGGGAAATGATTCAGTATGAAATGAAATATAAATCAGTTTTCAAATTTCTATTCATATATTCCTATAATAGTTGCAATTCTTGCAAAGGTAACATAAAAACTGTCTATAATTGTCTGGAACTTCCCAAAAAGTGTATAATGCTCTTGTGGTTCCTCAGCTGGCTCTGCAGCCGAAGTTCATAGCACAATGATGATAGTCTGCACTTCTACTATCACCCATCCCCAAGGATCTCCAAGCATTTACTTATACTCAGTAAACCTCATGACAAAGCCCCTTTCCCCCCTACCCGTGGTCATCCAGTGAGGTAGACAACTATATGTACATTCCTCTAACTATATGTAAATTTAGACATAGTGAGGACAAGTGACCTGACCGGGACCTAGGAGTCTTGAGTCCCAGCCCTTATTATAACTACTGGTCAACGTTAGCACAGTGGAATTTGAAGAAAAATATTGACTCCATTATTATCCCTTTGGCTGTTCACTAGCAATCATTGGTGGTGTGATCATGGTACACAAAACAACCACAGTACAATGGTGTTTCTGAAGAATTTCATGAGGAAACATGCTCTTCAGACTGTAAGTGCGGCTGCTCCTTCCTGTGTCTCTCCCGGTATTTCTTGTCTTGTCTTGTCTGTTAGTCTAGGAGCTCTTAACGTTTTTTCATAGAGCGGATCAGGCTACATCTTAATGCTGAGAGAATCTTGTGGACACTTCTACTCCCATTTCCAGTCACACACACTACCTCCTTTCCATTCATGATAAAATAATATAACTGTATTAAATACAGCCTTTGTTTATGTGGAAAAGGAATAGGTGGGAAAGTATTTTGTTTTTAGCTTCTTTTTAATGTGATTTAGCACCTTAGAAAAATGAGAGCCAGTACCATGTGACCAGTTAGCCTCTGTAGGAGTCCAGTAAATATTCTGTAGACACTGGTGGTTCACAGACCATAATCTAAGACCCATTGGTTTAGCTTGTAAATGGTGAGGCAGAGACTGCCTGATCTTTGTCATGTAAAGGGCTGACCATGCTGTTAGTCCTTAACAAACAGATATTAACTATTGGCAACAGAGAAGAAAGTCACTCATGGTTTGTATCATCTGGTCCAATGATTCTCCAATTCTCATTTGTACTGCTGGAATCCACTACTTCTGATATTATTTTTCTGTACCAGTGAATCCACATTTCCAGAAGTATGACTTCTGGGTGGGCAGTAATGCCAGAAACATTGACTTGTGTAACCTAGGAACTGGGCATCCCCTCTGCAGGTAAGTGGAAAATGACTGATAAAGTAACCCAGATTCAAATGCACTCCAACTTATCTGGTTCAGTAGCAACTCTGCTGTTCTGATGTGTTGTAATTTTTGATGACCAAATTAAATTGCATTGGAAATTAGGATACAACAATTAGACAGGAACAGTGAACATCAAAGGCCAAGAGGAGAAGAGCTGATTGAACAAATCTGGTCATTGTAACCCTAGGTACCTCACCACACCCTTCGCCTCATCATGTGTAACTTGCTGCTAAATGCACTCTACATCTTATTCCTTTTCACAGGATATCCAACCATCTTCCTCCTTGAGATGATTTGATTTCTGCTGCTGATTGAGTTATTTGGCTCCATGTTCTAACTACCATCTCAGTAAAGAAATTCTGCCTTTGTTGCTTAAATGTCACTCATCTCCCTACCCCGTCCTCTAGCACTGCCTATGATACTTGGTTTTGAATTAGTTAAAGCCTCATGCAGCTTTTTCGCATCTCTTTATTGCCGCCTCCTCTCCTTTTTCTACCACAACAAGAGGCTGCCCAAAGTTTCCCAAATTATTGTTGCATGTTTTTCTTCTCATTGATTCATCCATCCTATAAGATGGTTATCAAGGATGAGTACACACTATGCTAAAGGTAATGGGTTTTGTTCATGAAAAGTTCCAGGTCATTAGAAAGCCCAATCCAATTCAACAATGGATTCACCAGCAATGGTATCCCAGGTGTCTGAAATATAGTACTGTGCCAAATCTAATTTTTTTCCCCATCTGTATGAATTTCACATCAAGGAGTCGTGTGATTTTTTTTTTATATATATATATATATAAAATATATATATATATATCATGCTCACATATTTAAACCTTTGTGCTTTCTTTTTTCTTGATCTAATTATGCTGATGGTTTTCCTCTTTTAATCCTAGTACCCCCAACTACTTTTTCTAGGGTCTGACTTTGTATCCAATGAGCAAGATCCTGTTCCAGTGTTACCTCCTTTTTAAATTACTTTTTAATATAAACAGGACAAATATACATAAAAAATCCAAGTAAAGAAAACAGTGCAACTATACCAGGTGTTTCAATCTGCTGGGGTTCAGGTTGGTTATAGATAGCATGTAAAATACAGCTATTAACGTAATGCATATGAGATGACAGTAATACACCAAGTGGCCCATTTTGTTGGTTTGATGGCCTGTATGTTCAAATTCTCTGAAAATTCTATAAATGGAAGCCACATCTATTAATCACTACCAGCTTTAGTCCTTCTCGCACGTGAATGTTAATGTAACACACACCCCTCATACCATTGTCAGAGGGAATGCATATTTGTACTTTGTATGCTTCTTCTTAAATTAAGGTCTCTCTGATTATTTATAATACTGCTTTGTCCTTTATATAATGCCTTTTTAATACACAGTCTCAATGTTGTAAAATCCCTACTGAACAGCCTGATGAGGTAGGTAAGTATCAGACCCATTTTGAAGTTGGATAAACAGGGGAACGGAGAGGAAAAGTGCCTTGCTCAGGGTGACACACAGAGCTGGGGGAACCTTGAAAATGTTCATGGAAAAACATAACATATATAATTTAGATGCAAATATTCAGACCAGCCTTAGTCCTACAGCAAATCTGGGACTTGAACCTAGGAATCAAGACTCCCAGTTCCCTGCTCTAACCATCTGTTAACATAATTTCTCCATTAGGGCCTTTCATTAGCTTACACTTTGCCACACTGAACAACTCCTAGTCCACTACATCATGTGTACCCCTAATTTATCCAATTCCATGTAAATTCTATTGCTCTATCCTCTGGATTTTCTGATTCCTATATTGTCTCATCAGAGGTAACTAGTGTTTTGTTTTGTTGTTCTTTATTTTTAAAGAAATGTGCGGCAGTGATTAATTACATAGAAACAGCTCATTTCTTAATGGGGGCCACTGCATGCTGAGCTCTGGAAAATCTGACCCCAAGTAAAGAAAGTCCTAGACCTTATCATCATGGTGCTACCCTCTTTACTTCTGGTCACCCCATACTCCCCTTCTGTTTGTAAAGTAGTAAGAGTCAATCCGCTATTGTCAATTGGAGAATGAAATCAAAATACGGTTGGGTGTCACCCTGGTTTAGGAGAATGCTGTAAATTATATTCATGACTGGGATGTGATCCCTGGCAGGGCTGGGGGCATTGAGGAAGTAGCACTCAAACTAGCAAGGAGAACATGAGGGCACTTTCCCCATCATTCTGCAGTGCTTCCTCTGACTGATTCTGGTCTTGATAAGACCGGCTCAGCTGAAGACTACTACCCATCCAGAAGGATCCTTATTTCATGATGTGGCCTTGAGGTTGAAGGATCAAAAGGAAAGATGGGATTTCCCCATCCCTTTCAAAAAGAGTGCCCCTACTCATGAATGTCTCAAGGGCAGGCTGCACTTGCTAGTCTGCCCCCTGCCCAGGGTAACTGAATTAGTTTGTGTTTAACAGGCCAAAGGTGTCTTTTGAACATAAACTGTACATACTGATAACTGATGTTTGTTGTACCAATGCCACTGTCCTTGGAATGCGGAGAGCCCTGGAAGGTTTCAAGAGTCAGAATGGTCTGCTTCGCAGGTAGTACACATCAAAGAGCATCATGCCATAGTTCAGCACCTTGGATAGTTTTCCAGTTCTATGTGGAGTGCCATATATCTATACTCACTGTTCCTTCTGGTAACAGTGAAATTTCCCTTCCAGTTCGAGAGAAGAATACAGAATCCATTGATTTAATTATGCCCCAGTTGTTAGGGAGGCTTAATTCTCTGGAAACCAAGAGATTGCTGATGAGGATAAAATATGAAGATGGAAGATAAATTCTCCATTTTGCATTTATCAGAAGAAGTGGGAACTGTTGTTTGCAAGGTACAGCATCACCTGCCAAAGGTTCTTTCTTTTCCTTTCCTTTCCTTTCATTTGGATCAGTTCCATTGTTGTTGTTTTATTTATTTGAAACAAGTGATTCCCAGGGCATTGTACTTCGCTTTAGCCCAGCCTTGAGTTGGGTGTCTAGCAGCAGGTAGAGAAGGTAGAGAGCTGTCCTGCTGAGGTGGAAATTACACACTTCTGCTAACAGGGACTGTTCTTATGGGAGAGGTTTGGTTCTTGTTGGAAAAGGCAGGCACCCTCCTGGTTTATTCAGAAGATGTTTCAAATCCTGTGGAAGAGGAACAAGTTAGTTCTTGGAATGCAATAGGTGAGTTTAAAAAAAATCAGTCAGAAGAAGGAGAAGAGGTAGGGACTGAAAGAGGAGGCGGCCCTTCTGCTGTTACAGAGGGTTTGCAGTGGTTCCCTATTCATACCCTATGGTTTATCACCAGGTTAATCCTAGCTACACAGCTGCGCCTGCGTCTTCTCATATCAACGGAAACAAGTTCAGGACAATGAGCCCTTCGATTGCATTCTCCTCCATCCCCACAGACTAGGAGAGGGAACTTTAAACATACAAAGTGGGGAGGGAGATTCGGGCCCATGTAGTCACCACCCCATTCGTGTAAGACCCTGGCAAACTCCTCTTTTACATCCGGGAGCCAGGCAAGGCTTCGGTAGATGCGTGTGCCTCCTTAAACACATGCTTAGCCTACCATTTCCGTTCATCAGCGCTGCTCTTCCTTGAAACTTCTCGAAGATGGCATGTTTTACGGCTGCCTGCGTGTCCGCATCTGAGGCCCTCATGTGACACGAGCTCTCTTCAGGACAAGTACTAGTGTCCTCCTGCCTGCAGGACTCAGCCCTGCAGCAAAGGTCATCCCTCCATGCGCACTTGCTAAAAAGAATGTCCAGGGCTGGAGTTCTGTGCGAGGGTTGTAATGTACCAGCTCTCTCTAGCCTAGAGAGACAAGTCCTGGGTTGGGGCGTGCGCGGATGTGCCAATGGCAACGCCTCTGATCGTGCTTTCTGGCTGCTGCCTAATAACAAAGAGGGCTCGTCGGCTATTTTAAAAAGCCAAATCTCTCCCTGCGCCTGGCGACGCCTATGATGTGATCTGTAATAGCGGTGTGATTTTTCCCAATGTTGCTGTATCACTAGCAGTAGTTTGCCATGTTATTGTCTGGCTACGAGAGAGAGAGAGAAACAGCGTTACTTCATTGATTGCAGTGTATTGACATTAGGAAATTCATTGCGAAAGAAGTTGATAATAATTAACTGAGTTAATAAATAAAGAATATGCGTAAACAGATTAGACAGTAAATAACTTACTGGCTTCTTGATTGTCCCTGCATTTTGTTTTTCATTCAGTCAAAGTGTGAAGTGGGTTGGTTGGTGGGAATTGGGAGGGGGGAGGTAAAATATGCACTCTTGAGAGAGACTATTTCCACCCCAGCAATAAACCTTTTCTTTTCCTAGGGTGTGTGTGTGTGTGTTTGTTTGAGTCTACAAGCCACGATTTTAATTTTTAGCTACATGCCTTGTGCCATCTTCCAACAACAAGAGATCTGTTTAAAAATAGCATCGACCCATTGCGCTCGCCTTTTGTAGATATTTTAAGAAGTAGCTGTGTCCTTTTGTCTCAGAAAAGAGCAAGCCAACTCACCTTTAAAGGTCCTGATTACCTTACTTGAGAACATACAGAGGCTTTTGGTTGGCTCCCTACCCCCCACCCCCATCTACCTGGCAGCCAAATATATTAATTCCTCTTCCTTCCTAATGCTTGTAATATAGTGGGGGGGGGGAAGAGGTATATTTTCTGGTTTGGAGATGGGAAGGGTGGCGTATGGGAAGGACCTTTCTTTGTCAAATAAACTCTGCATTTGTCAACAAGACAATTCCTTTTGTTTGGTTGCTGCTTCGTGCATGGTGTATGGTTTTTTAAAATTATTATTATTGTTAATTTGGGGGCGGTGGGGGTGCGTGTGCCACTGTATAACATCAGATTTAGCCATTTGCGTATAGTAGCATTATGATTTTAATTGCAATTTCATTTGTTATTCTCTCCCTCCTCCCCACCCCCTCTCTCTGTATAATCTGGATCATTGCTCTCTGTAGCTGATTCCGTGGGAGACCAAGCAGAGTGCGTGGGTGCAGAATATAGAAAGCCAGAGCCATAGAATCTGTTATTTGCGTCACTCTTGGAGACGGGGCTGTTTGCCTGACAAATATACAGAATTAATCCTAGTTTTATCAATATCTGTCTTTTGCTACAGTAGCCAAACACAAGCGTAAGGTGGTGGTGGGGACTAGATGTTGCTGAATGTTGATGTTTTTGTTCATAAAGCTGCGGGGGAGAGGGGTGCGAGTGTGTGCAGGAGAGGGGATGCGAAAATATATTCAGCAACCCCCGTGCTATTTGCCTGAGAAATACAAAATCTCCGATTTTATTCCTATTTCTGTTTGCTACAGTTTCCAAACATGAGGTGGGGATATGTCCCTGCATGGTCTGTCTATGCAGATTTCTCTCGCTCTCTGTGTGTTTCTGCATGGGAAATCTGTGTGTGTGTGTTTAAAATATATCCATACCCTCAGTGCATATTTTTTCTCTCTCTCTCTCATAAATACACGCATACCCCACAGGATTTTTGTGCAACTGTGTGGAAAGCTGCACAACACAAAATATGGGGCTTGCTAATTAACTCTTTCCCTCGAATTGAAGTGCCTTTCTGCAAGCACAAAGCTCCAAGCACAGACATCTTTTATGATGAACTAGAGCCTCTGAAGAGGAGAATCTGAACGTGACGTCAATAGCTGATAACTGACGCAGCCTTGCAAAGGAGTCTCAGGCTGGCTCCTTGTAGCCTGCAAGCCCTAATGATTCTATTTTTTCCCAATCCCCCCCTCGTAGTGAATGACTAGAACGCAAACACACACACACACCAGATTTCATATATAGCTATATATAGACAGAAAGCTTCTTTATTCTCCAAACAAAGGGATTTGTTTTTTAAAAAAGCATTGGGTGGGGTGTAGAGAATTAAAGAAAACCCTTTCTTTGTGCGTTCAGTGTATGCAACCATCGCTCTGTCTCTCGGCAAAACAAGCTTCCCTGCCAGAACCCCACGTTTGTGCATAATGTTAAACTGGTGCATGGTGGTGGTTGTGTTTTGATGGTTGGTTGGTTGTTTTTAAAGCCCACTTCATAAAGACCCTGCAAGTAGACAGACACAATAATGCTTACAAGGCAACAGGCAGAGAGACACAGAGAGACAGGCTCAATACAACTGTGGATTGGGGTTTTGTGTAATAGGACAGCATGGAAGACGGTCTGTGGGGTTTTTTTTTGTTTGTTTTGTTTTGTTTTTTTGTTGTTGTTGTTTTAATTCTCTGCAATGATGCACCTAAAGCAACTGTGGATGGTGGTGCAGAAAGAAGCGGGGGGTGATTGGGGGGGTATTGGGAGGGAACTTAATGTACATTTAATGTTTTGGATGTAACGTTCCAGCGAAATGGCTTTGTGTGTGGATTTTTTCCCCAGTACCTGCTAAAAATAGCATCAGGGTTTTGATCGCGTTCCAGAAATAGACAGAGGGTTGCACTTGTATAAAAAGAGAGCGCGAGTGGAAGAAAACCTGGACATCACCGCAGTATTTTTTTTCCAACTCCTGTCTGGAAATTAATTGTTGGATTTTTCCTCTCTCTCTCTCTCTCTCTCTCTCTCTCTCCTCCCCCCCCCCCCCCACTCTCGTCCCGTCCCTCTCCCGGCCCCCCCTCCCCCAACAAGGAGTTCCTGTTTGGGTAAGTAGTGATATTTCCTGTGCATGCTGCAGAGAGTGACTGTGATTCGTGTCTTTATTTTATGCATGCTTGGTTTTATTATTTTATTGTTTCTGTTAAACCGAGGGGGATATACTGGTTTGCATAATGAATTTGGTGCATGCACGGAACCCAGAGACAGGGAATTCTTATAGAAAGGGGAATCACCCTGTCGGTAAATCTCTGAATCAATAGCGAGCTGCAACTCTCTCTCCCTCTCTCTGTCGGCGCTATTGAGTCCTTCTTTCTCTCTGTACCTATCCACTCTCTCTTTATTTTTCCAATGGATGGCTAGACACACTCTAATGGCAAAACTCGCTCTGTAGACTGAGAGGGGAACTCTCTGTAGATTGCCTACAGGGAGCTTGCAATATGCTGACACTACAGTCCCCTTATCCCTTGCAGCTCAACCAGGCGAAACCACCGAAGCGCGGACAGTCTGGGAGCTGTCCCCTAGCTGTGGTGCTGAAAGCGCAGCACCGGCTGCTTAGCTTGAGCCGGAGGAGTTCAGTTCTTTCGATAGAGCCGCTGTCTATAGGTTTAATGGCTTTCAAAGGATGTTGTAATCTCGGCTGTACTCTCAGAAGGACCCCGGAGTATGCTGAGATCCCTGTTTATTTTAAGCTAAGGGTGGCTGGGCGCTTCCCTCCCATTCAAGTTTCCCCATCCGTGCGTAAGCTCTGCTGCTGACTCTGCTCGGAATCGCCTGCCCTTCCCGCCTGTGTGTTTGAAACAGCCTGTACCTGATGATGGTGCTTCGCAAAATAGGAGGCTATAGATTGCTTTATTTGGACTCACCCCTTCTCCTCCCACCTCATTTCCCCCCTCTAAGTGCTCACACCTTCTACAGGTTTGTGTGTGTGTGTGTGTGTGTTGTTGTTGTTGCCTTTCCTTCGCGTCCTTAGTCATAACCTCACCAGACGAATTGGTGGAATGACTGAATGAGAGGCGAAGCAGTGGGGCGATTGTTGTGTGTACGGAATAGGTGCAGGGTTACTTCAATGCTGCGAACACCAGTCATCCCCTTTTGGAACCAGGGAGACTCTGGCTAGGCTAGGAGCATGCAGGTTCAGAGGCATGCCAGTTAGCAAACACATGGAATCCGATTGCATTCAATCACACATATTGACACTGTACAACACCCACATGCATCAACCCATTCTCCTTAACACGAGAAGGAAGGGAAAATTAATTCCCGACCTGATGGGGGGGGGGTGTCTTTTAGCCGCAGACTTATTTATATACCTGCAAGGAGTAGAAATATTAAAGCCGGACAATAACAAAGAAAGCAGATTTCAGTAAGTACATCTAGCTAGCTCAGCGAGACAAAAAGCAAGCTTATAAAATGGTGCACCTACCACTCCAAGCCCAGCGACAGTTGCGGATCCTGCAGACAATGACATGATGCAGACATGAACATCAGTATACCATAGGACATATTTATTTGTTTGTTTGGCAAAAGCACATCTTGGCTAAAATTGCAGACAATAATTTGATATATATATATATATATATAAACAAGGCATCGTTTCTTGCAATTAATAAAACACAAGCGTACGTATTCATAGCACAGTAGAATGCCACCCACTAATGTCCTTAATGTAGAAATCGTCCCTTCCCCGAGCCTGCGTGGTCGTATTTACAAACTGATCATTTAAAAAAAATCCACTTACAACACGTGTAGCCAATTACTGTAACTCTTAATATAGCTCTATAAAACAGTCATTAGCAACCAGAAATGCTGCCCTCCTTCCTCCCGCTCCCTCCCTTCCCCGACCCTCCCCTCCTAGATCATTGCATCTCTTGGCACAATGCATAAGATTACCCTTAACTGGATCCTATTAAATAATTCAATGGTGGCGGTGTAATTTTGGTTGGAAACTGCACGGATTTCCAAGTCGTGACTGTAAAAGTGAGTAATGTGCGCTGGCTGCGTCATGGCTCCAGTCACAGATGGTTCCAAACTGAGCAGAAATCGTGACTTCGACTTGAGACGTCCCCTCTACATGAAAAGACCATCCAATCAAAACGGCGTCAGGGGGGCAGCTGGACTCCTCGGATCTCGCTTTCTCTTTGCTCTCCCATCTCTGTGTGTGTGTGCCTGTGTATATATATATATGTGTGTGTGTATTTATATATTTACGTGTGTGTATATATATATATATATAATATATATGTGTGTGTGTACACACACACACATATATACACACACACACAACAAGTTGCAGAAGGGGAAGGGAGTGGAGGGGTTAATCTTGGGGAATCTTCTGCACTTAGCAAGATCGTGACCCTCCCACACAGTACAGTAACTTATATACATACCTGGAGGAAGGGATGCTTTGCTTTGGGCTTCCTAAAAATATTTGGTGATGGCTGAACCCTCCAACATGCTCATAGGACCGGACTCTGATGCACCCACAAAGGTAAGTGATGGGGGTTTCAAACTTTTTAATATTGTGATCAGAGTCCCCAACTCTGCAGTCAGCCCGGGTGTTCGGTTGATTCTATTGGAGTTTGTAAAGCAAGCTGGTGTTGTTCAAATCAGTCCGCAGTGTGGCTAGCAATACTTTTTAGGGAGGATGTAGGGGCGCGTAGGTGGTTTGTGTTGTGGTTCTGGTGATATTCCTGGTGTGAGTTTCGTGTGCCATTACAGCTGATAAGGCTGGAACTTTGTGTCTCTGCACCTCATTTTGGAGAGTGTATATTGATCAATGACAGTATTTTCAGTGTGCGAGCAGACAAGAGATTAACTTCTTGAGTTATTGTTAGTTCTGCGAGTCCTATTCGATCTTCTGTACGATTTCTTCTTTAACTTGAGTAGTAACCCGGCTGATGCTTGGAGAAAAAGTGGGCACTAGTTTGCCTTTATACTGCTGCTGATAGGCACTAGCGGGGCTACTAATTTCCAGAAGGCTTTGTTCACAAGATCTCTGGAGTAGTTCAGTGACACATCCATGGAACTTTTATTAACTGAAAAGGTGGATTTCCCATCTTTTTGCTTGGGCTGAGTTGAAGCTTGGAAGTCACGATGGTATAAATAGTTGGTGATAAGTGGAAAGTAGGCAGTTTCGTCTCTATTCCCTCCCTCTTCCCCCTCCCGTCATATCTTGGGTGCTCAATCGACTGATGAATTGATATTGGTGGCATACATTGGCCATTGCTGGGTGGCAGCATCAGCATAATTTGCTGACAAATGCCCTGGCAAGTTTTAGATTACTTTAGCTTCCTTCATTGTTATTAGACTTTGGGCATCTCATTTTCTTAAATATACCTGGAATTAATTGCTGTTTGGATGTATTCATAATCCAGGTCCTCTCTTGATTTGATTTATTATAATTTAATTGTGTCTCTTTTGTTCTGGGATTGCATGGCAACACTATTGAACGTGCTCTTGTCTAGGATTTGTTGAATAATTAGAAATGGAAATGTTTCTCTCTCTCCCCCCCCCCCCGCACTCCCCCTTTCGAAAAAAAGGAAATGTGAGGCGTCTCCTGATTGGTGGGTGACGATTTTAGTCCGCACCAATGAGCTGTCTGCTTGGTCTCTATTTATTTAGTGCTCAGGGGGAGAGTTTTCTCTTTACGCAGCGCCTGTGCACAGCGCTAGACCCTCTGCTCCGGAGCAGAGAGATGGGGGGACATTCCGAACTCTACCTTGCTCACAAAGCCCCCAGATCCTGCAAGCCTGGGCTCCCAGCTCCTTGATGGGAGGGGGAAAGAGGAGGACAAGAGGGGCCCAGTGTGATGGGGATGGGCTAGGGGAACCCCCCCTCCTTCCCCACCGCTTCCTCTCCTGAGTTGGGTACATCGCCTTGGGTTTGGAGAGGGACTTGGTCGGGATGGAGGGGGTGGGGAGGGATCCTTGTGTGTCTGGGAAATGATCAGCCGATCGCCTTTGGGTCGTGTGGATATTTTGGTGGCAGCCGGATGGATGGATGTAGGAAGCCGCAGGAGACTTTGTCCTTCGCGAATCTTTTTGCGGTCTGGGCTTGCTGTATATAACTACCTAGCCGGGAAGCCCTTACCCCAAAAAGCATTCGCGGAGGGCGCATTCGCCGAAGGAGCAGCAGCTGCGATCGCCGAGCCTTGGACTTATCTAGACTCTCTTGGCTTCTTTACCTTCCCCCTCCCTCCTCAATCCAGCCCCCGGCCCCAACCCTTCCGTCCTATGTGTATATATGGAAAGAAATAAACACCCTCTCCCCTTCCCCACTCCGCTTGGTCACCAAGACATTCAGTTATTCACCCTCGTCTTCTAACCTAACTTTTTAATCGACTTTTGCCTAACGGGGCGGATCACACGTTTATTCGGGTCATTTTATTGTTGATTTTATTTAATTATTTTTTCGTAAAAAAATAAAAAATATAATAAAACTTCCCAAAAGTTCTCAGCCCCTCCTCCTCCCACCCCCAAGGATTTTTTTAAAAGGGGATTTTTAGTGGATCGAAATGATTTAATTAAAAAAAAAACATGAAGTGGTTCATTAAATTGCCTCTTTAGCAGGGAGATTGGGTTTATTTCGAGGTGGGGAGGGGGGATTTTCTGGGATCACCCCATAAAAAAGGGAGGGAGGAGGAGAGGGAGGCGCACGAATCAGCCGCGGTTTGGGGGAGACCCCAGTTACCAGGAGATGCACCATGAAAGAGCTTGCCAAAGGCGCCTCCCTGCACACTTCCAACCTGATTTTAGGCAACTTGCAGCCCGTTGATTCCCCAAATCATCCTTTCCCCAACACAAAGTGGCCCCGAAAGGGGTAAAAAAGGCGGAATCCGGGGGAAAACCCAGCCGAGGCGATGCTTTTGGGCGAGGTGATTGCAAGCGAGCAAAGCAGCATCAGCACCAGCTCTCTGGCTCTGAAACTGCCTTGTTCCAAGCACACAGCAGTGAGAGCATCTATGGAGGAGTTAGGAAGGCTGCATTCCTTCTCTTTGCAGTAATTACCAGGGCGGATTCCGTGGGCAACAAATCAAACCCCCCTCCCTAATTGCTGCACCCCAAAAGAAAAACGATTTCAAAAAGTAGACCCGTGCAGATCAGCCCAGGGAAATAGACAGGAGCTGAGCAGCAAGTTGGCAGTGGAGTGCCCGGCTGACGCAAGATAGGGGCCTGTGGTTCAAACGTCTGCAAAATTTTTAAAAAAGGATTATTATCTAAGATCTCAACTGTTAAAAACCACCAGGGTTCCCCTCCCTGCACCCCTCTAGCCGGCACAGAGGGGGATCCGGCTCGGAAAGGGCTGGCTTTGTATCTGAACAAAGTCTGCATTGAAGACACACAGGGCGAGGAGCACAACCGAGGCAAAGAGTTAATATTTCTCCAGAGATAAAAGATATTTTGAAGCCCTGGTTGTACTTTATAAGAGAGTGAAAAGCTGGCTAGGGGATAAGCAGGGAAACAAGGCGAAAGCAAAAGCACCTCGCTGTTTCCCCCCATCCCTACCTTAGCCAGGACACGTAACTGGCTTGGTGAGAACAAAGGTGGAAGGGTCACAATATCTTTCAAACAGACTTGCATATTCCCCATTGTTTGCCCTCTCCCCTTTGGAAAAAACAGTGTTTGTCCTTTCCAATCGCCAGCAAACCTCTGTCCAGGGCTTTATGCATGTGAGCATCTTTTAAAGGGAGAGACAAGGTTTTAGGGGGAACTTAAAAAAAAAAAGGAGTGATGAGACGGATCAGCAAAGATCAGGCTATGGAAACATCTTCACCATTTCCCACCTAGCCTGGCCCAAAAGAATTTAAACCAAAGGTGATTTTTGGACAGATCAGAAGCGAATGTAAATCCGAGCCACCGTGGTTTAGATTCACATCTCTTTACATTGCCAGCCAACTGTTGCTACCATTCTGGGGACTGCTGCTGCAGGAGTGTGAACGGGGATTTCTCCTCTCAGCTACATCAGGGGGCTACTCCCAGGCTTTGCTCTCCAGCGTAGGGACCAGTGAAAAAGAAAACCGGGGCATTTGTTTCTCCTCTTCCTCATTTATCTGTTGGAAGATTTCCTTTAATTGGTGGAAAGTTTGAAACTTCCATCAGCCCTGATCACTAAAACAGTAGCAGCAACAGCAGCCTCCACTCAAGGGCTCGGGGGCTGCACCCTAAGAAACATTTCAAATACCCCATTCCTAAACCTGACCAACCACAAAAGCAGCTGCGGAAAGAGGCACCTTTTGGATCGATTAGAGTCTCCTAACGGATTAATTTGCAGCTTCTTTTAAAGGGTTATAGTTATTGATGGTTTCCTCCGCCTCTTCCAGACGGATACCTACTTCACAACATTCCTTTAACTCCACTAAGGAAGTAAAAGGCCTCACTTTTATACCATATAGTACAGTCTTGTCTATTTCATTTCTCTATGAAAAGCAACAGCGAAACCCGCTCGCCAGCTCAGGCTAATGCTGGTTTTAAACTCCCTGAAGAGGTGCAGTTGCTTTAGCAAGGGAGTGGGTCAAGGGGGGGGGGCATTCCTGACCTTTACAGCTGACTGTTTTGCATCGAAGGGTTTGCTTGATTTTATTTTTTGAATTAATATGAGTGTTAAAGGGGAGTCTGGACAGATTCAGATCTGGCCCTAGGCAGCAAAAATGTTTCACTCCTACATTTCATGGCTACTTTTAAATGTCTGACTGATCAGAGCTCAACTCTCGCTAACACAGCCTGGGTGTCTCCGCAAAAGCGAAGGTGAGACTGGAGGATGCGCACAATTCCTCGCAGAAAGTGAAGTTCAAAGCTCCAGGGTGTGGGAGGGGATGTCTGCGCCTCTCCCTCGCCTTTCCCCCAGATGTTTAGCTAACGTGCTCTGCATTCACTTAACGTGTTGTCGATCCAGCAACCTTCCCTGCTGGGTGACATGGTCTTTGGATAAGTTTCGGGCATTAGTGTCCTGTTGAACCCAGTGCAGGGAGACGAGAACTACCCCGCTGCTTCTTACTGCATAGACACAAGTTTTAAAAATCCTCTGTTCTTGCAGCTCTCTTCTTTAGCACCTCTGCGTGATGTGCAGTACATACGTGTAACGGGTGTCTGTGTCTCTCTTTCAGGCTGGCCTAGACGAGCATCTGCTAAAGGCTACTCGAAGGTTCAGGATTCTAGTCAATGGAACAAGAGGAAGACTCGAGTGCCTGTAAGACCAGGTGAGAAACACACAGCAGAAGCTACCGGCACGATCCCAGTTATCACTAAAGGTCACATAAACTACACAATCGCATTATTCTAGATCCATTGGACAGATGCATCCCTGGGGTCGCCCCATAGGAGTCCCGGGCGTTACACCAGCCTCATCTCCTACGGACAGTATTAGTGCTCACGGTTTTCTATGGCAGTAACAGGTGGCAGGAGATTTAGGGTAGCTCGGCCTGCAATCAGGTTACCGTTAATCAGCAGGGTCGCTATGAAAAGCCAAAGGGCTGTGGAGGGGTGTGTTATGGGGGTAAGCTTCCAAAGTAAGTTAGTTCCAGTGACGTGTAGGGAGCTCGCCTCTTAATTCAGTCCGAAGTGTTTCTCGTATAGAAGAAAAGAGAATTCCCTGCCCGTGTTCCACCCCGTCCTCCGAGTGAGAACTAGCCTATAGCCTTTGTTTGAACGTGCCCTCAGCGTCTCCACTAACAAACCAAACCAGGTCCAAACGCCTCTCAGCGCCCCGCAAAGTTAGAGCTGTTCGAAGCTTTAAAAGGAGCTCGGATTCCCAGTGCTCCTTCCTGAGCTCTCCTCCTCTTTGGGCTGATCTAAACCCAGAACCGATTCGTGTGTGCAGCACTACTCTGTTGTGTTACAGCAAATTGTGTGTGTGTCTAATGACCTCCTCTCAGTGGCTATGACAAGATGGAGTTCTAGAGGCCTACCTAGGCAGTCCTGAATAAAAACAGTACAAAGGGGAAAAAGAAGCAGATAAATATAGAGCTGGATTTCAACTTCACCTCAATTTTCCCTTTTTAAAAATCAAAATTAAATCAACTTTTCCATTAACTGGTAAATCCCCCTTTTGAATAATTTTCTGTATTTCCTTTTTATACAAAAAATTGCAACATATACATAATGTATAATCTTTTTCTTAATTTTACATGTAACTTTTAAACCTGTTACGTCCGCCATGACCATGGGCTAAACCCTAGCTCATCTTCTGCAAGTGGGACTTCACACAATAAATCAAGCAAGTCTTGACCTCCTAGAAGGCCTACTTACATTATTGCTTTACAGGAGTATAATTCCAAAATATAATAGTCTCATTCTCATTTATACTGTCACCACCACAGCCCTGAAATGGGGCCTTAACATGAGTGCAAAGGTAATTTACAATGAGCTGGCACAAGGCAGTGGGCATGTTAATAATAGAGGAGGAAAGTTAAGGTTCATGGAAAGCATTTAAGACAATAATTGAAAAAGGCTAAAATTTCTGTTATAATGTTTTCCTAAACTACTATCAAATTGATTTGTAGAAAATCTACCATTTTGAGTAAGAAAAAACTCAGCTAGTAGCAGGACAGGAATCTTTTCATAAAATTTCATACAATATTAAACAACTATCTTAGCTTCTTTATTCATTAGTGAATTTCTTTTTCAACCCATATGTTAATGCTTGGTCCAAAGTCTGCAGGTCTTTTGGTTTTAACCTTGTAGGTTTTTGATTAACGCTGAGAGAGTTGGCATGTTATTTATGTATAGATTTGTAGTCGTGATGTAAAAACATACTGGTCAGACTTATTCATGAAAAAAAACCCTTATTTTCCTTCATTTACAATAAAAACTTCCCGTTCTGTTTTAACATTCTATCAGTTTTAGAAAAAGGGACAAAATGTATTTGAGTTATAAGACTCAGAAATGAATAATTGTAGCAAAATGTCATTTAATTGACTATATTTTGAATTCTAAATCCCAGTAAAGATGATGCAGGAAGGCTGTTTGTTAGAAGGCCATTTCTGATATTCTGTTTTGGCCTCTTGTGTCATACAAGGCTATTATTATCACCCGTATAATATACAATTTGCTATAACACAACAAAATGTCCTCCTTTGTAAAGGTGCTGTTATGGACCGGTCTCATCACAACTTTGGGGTTATCTTTTCAACACGACTGGGGACAAACATGTCTTTAGGCCACATATGGCCTAGCATTGTTTTCCTGATATCCCTTAATTTCTGTTTTTGCAATAAACATTTCTGCATATCTAAATATAGGAATGACAAGCAGATCATAGTAGTTAGAGATAGAAAAGGATCATTAGATCCTTGAGTGCATACCCCTGCCAGGCCAGCATATAATCTCCCCTGAAAGAGGACATATCAAATATTAAACTGTCACTACACTTAAGATTGGTAAAAAGACCAAGGAGTACATTGCAAGGATCATGGGGTGAGTGCATGTTAATTTGTGTCTGTCAGCATGCTTAATACAATTATATAAAGGCTAAGGGCCTATGAATGCAATTTCTGCACAAGGCCTCTGAGCCTCCTATATCACTACCACTTAGACACCACGAAATACCTCAAGCCCCACCTGCTAAAAAACTGCGATGTGAGTAATAAACTGCATGAAATAGTGATTGACACCCTTTTTGCCCCCTCTTCCCCATCACCGGACTTTTATTGGTATTTTAATCATTTACAGATTACCTATAGGTCAGTCCCAATCTGTTCTCTTTTAAATAGATTATTCTACTTACAATCATTTGGATACAATGCTAATCAAGAGTTGGGTAACTATGGTATGCTGCATGCAGATTTGTAAATAAAGGCCTTCCAAAATAGGATGCTCAGAAATTCACATTTACTATTATTATTACAATTGGGGGGAATCTTTTCTGTTGTTTTTGCAATTTTCGATAACTTTGAATTCCTATTGAAAAGATACTAATCTCTTATTTAATCAAGATATATATTTATTCTCTGGGATTTGTATACAAAGTCATCTTTTTGGCTTTTATACTTCTAGACATACTCCTGGTTGTTGTTTTTTCCTCCTTCAAATGAAAATATTTGTCTTTATCCTTTCTAATAGACATGAAATCCTCATCTTGTTAGTAGGTGACCCTGCAGGGCAATGTTAAGTAGATTCTGCTGACTCACTTAGGGTGTCAATACTAGGCTTATTATTATTATTATTATTATTTTGCCAAAATATTCCCAGTGTGGCTATCACCAGTTCAGTTTCACCAGTGGAAATACTGGGGCGTGGAGAGGGGGGGCAGGGATGTATGATGCAGTGCTTAAAATACAGGGAGTCACCAATACGTTGTCTCTACTAGGGGTCATACCATTCCGATCCTTGATTAAGCTGAACCAGTGGTAGCAATGGTGGGAAATTTTAGCAAACAGTATATTCTTGCAGATAGCTCATTAATCCCCAGTATAAGGGAGATGGAAGAGGACATAAGGCATGCGCTGAGCAGTCTTGAGAGGGGAACCCTGGGAGCAGCCAAGCCTGAGGAAAAGACTTGGGCTGGATTTTGTGTTGTTTCACTTTGATTTCCTTTTGTGAATAAAAACAAACCCAGAAAGGAAATATATTCTGACCTGCTGCGAGTTGTGTGGACTTTGTTTGGAGCTGAGAAGGAAAGTTGCACAGTATTTAAATGTAGACAGTCTTCTGTATAAGTGACATGGTATCCTGCAGAAAAATACACACAGGTGCATTGATGGCTAAACAAAAAATATGTTGAGTATATTTCAGTAACTTATTTTAATTCCAGGTAGTCAAAGCTGACTAGTTTATAGTAGATAGCTACAAAACTTGTCTGTGTAAATCAAACTTTTCGACTTAAAAATCAAAACACAGAAATTGCAGTCATATATTTTACAGCAAATTCATTGGTACAGTTCTGATGGGTTGTGAAGGACAATAGAAGCTACTTTATTAATTATTCTTTTTGCACATATAGAAATGAATCACAGCATTAGCATGACATGCGTTTTATTTTTAATATGATCTTCCTTATCCTAGAACAAGCCTGAAATTGTAACCAGATGGTGTCCCACCCTGCCAGAGTTGCCTCCAACCATCAGGGTTCCAGTCCCCAGGGCAGTTAACTACAGGCAGAATTTTCAGGTGTGGTGATGATTGTGCATATCTCCACATATACAGTAGCAGTGCTATGTACTGGGATAATTTGGGGAGAGCTGTATTGCCTCCTTGCATTAAATCACTTGATAACAACCCCAGGAGAGCAAGTGGCCTTGTCAAGCGGTCAGCTAGCGGCAAGGTGTGACTTCCTGTGTATGCATTGTCACCACTAGGTTATTGCATTATGAGCTCCAGTGTGCAAGCAGCCCACCCTGTTCCCAAGCAGGAAAACAGGAGGATTGGCGGGCAGGCGGCGGAGAAGGGAGACAAATGTTATACTTTTTTCTTATATTTAATTCCAGCAATTTCCCCCCTTCAAAGCTCCTCTGATCTTCGTTTGGCAGGTTGAGAGCCCCCTTATTCGCTCCCTATTCTTCCCTAACCCATCACTGATAGCAACTATACCGCCCGTGAGGAGCCTAATTGGTCCTCCCAGTGCAGTCCATTTCTTAGCTAGAGGGAGACACTGAAATGGTTACTGAAAGTTTTTCTTGATAACTGGGAGTAGGTGGCTACTGTTAGGCAGGTATCATTTTAGAAGACAAAGCACTTGGGTTTGCACCAATCTCTTGGTCAAGCGTTCAGTAAACTCTTTATTAATGATAAAGACAGGTGTGGCCAGGGAAAGAATTGTTCCTTTGTCCCCTGCTTTAAGTGAGCTGTAAGTAAACAGACTAGAATAATGATATTTTAAATCAGTTAGGCTAAAGTAGGCAGAAAAATGACCCAGGGTCACTACTGGGACATTCTGAATGTTTTCTGCTTGTCTATAAACTTTTATTGAAAGTAGAAATCAGAGAAAGTATCTTCTGAGGATGTTATTTTTTAATGGACACATTTTTAAAATTGAAATAGGAAAAGGGAAACAGATTTGCTAGATGCAAATTCCATGAAACTCTTACAAGGACCCACTGCTGCTATTTTTCCTCACGGAATAATCCATATGCACTCAAGTTGTTCCAATTAAACCTACCTGGGGGAAGAAGGGCTTCAGGATCAGACCCCCCCCTCCAAATATTTATACTTTTCCCTTTAGCAATACACTCTGCAGATTTGATTTCTTTACTCTAGGAAATATTAATGTTTTATGATAGAAGGAGCAAAGCCCACACCCATGGAAACATATGTGTGTCGTCCATAATGCTGGAGGCACAAGATGGAAGCCAATTTTCAAGTTGGTATCCACCTTATATATAGGCAGAAGAAGGAAAAGTGGCCCCGAAGGAGAATGGTTGTGATCATACAGGGAATGAGTGACACACAGCATCCACTCTGGAAAAAAAGGTCAGCATTTATCCGGAGAGGAAGACAGGTAAAAAAGGCCAGTTAACAATGAGGAAGGGTGGGAAGAAGCAGCCAATTCTACCCATTATTTAACCTCAATATACAGAATGTAAAGTCAGCAATGTTATTTCAACATAAGTAACCAGAGCTGCATGCATCCAATGAAAGATACAAAAGCCAACAATGAAATGTCTTTATGCCCTTGTAACTCTCCCGTCCCCTGCAATCCAAAAAAAGTAAAGACCTGACACCTTTACATGTAGATTTATTGAAAAATCTGTCCAACATTAATTCCCAAACCCACCTCCACCAAGAAAAAACCTTCCGCCATGTAGACTTATCCAGCTGCAATATGTCTGCCAGCAAAATACAGTATGATGTAGGTGGCATAATAAATGCAACTCATTGGCATAAGAGATGTCTCATCATGCTTATTTTCCATTTCTTTCCCTCTTTTTTTCTCCTTCCATTTTCTCCCCCCATTTCCATTTCCTGTCCCTGCTCCCTAACTCTCTCTCCTTCCACCCAATCTCTTTCCCTCTCCCTTGGCATCTTCCCCAATTTCCTGGAATGCTATTACTGGAGAGGGCCCTCAACAGATTCCTCTGTCACCCAGCTCCTCCACTTTTGTTCCCTGCAATGCATAAGATGAGCACTCATGTCAAATGCAGAATGGGAAGAGCTGGCATGCAGGGCACGAAGCACAGGAATCAGCATGAGTCTACCCAGCAACAGCAGAAGAATCTGCCCAAGTGCTTGCTAGATGGAGTGGCCAATCTTCTTCCACATGCAGTCCATCAGAGACCAGAAGGGAGGTAGCAGGGTCTGTAGATATAAGCATGAAGGAGCACTCTCTGTACCAGAGGGTTTTGTACTAGTGCACATCAAAATCATTGTCTGACTACATCCCAGGTTATTTAGATTGGCATATGCAACTGTGTGTGTTGCATGCACCTAGCATTCTGCAGGTAATATGATAGGTTAGAATGAATCAGCTAGGGGCAATACATTGCTGATGGCATTGAAAATGGTGATGTATATCCAGGACGATGTGGTCTAGGGTGACCACCCAACCCTTATTTTAAGGAACCGTCCCTTATTTAATTGATTTGCCCCTTAGGGTGACCACCCATCCATTATTTTAAGATGTATTGTAATGTATTAAAACTGATAATGTGTCATTTTAAACATTAAATTAATGTTTATGATGATTACATTGTATACTTGAGGGCAGTAGAAATGTACACTAGAGAGAAAAATACATGATATGCTAATTGAAACGGTGTTTCCCTAAAATGTCCCTTAGAATATCCTTTAAGTTTCATGTGTTTTTCTCTTATTCCCAAGTGACAAAGGGGGTCACCCTATGCAATCCCTATTTTGTGACAGGTTTAGGAATGCAAAGGCATGAATTAAGAATCCAATGCACATATAGAGAATGCATTATTATGCATCCCATTATTACATCAGTATTGATATGTGTGTATAAAATAGATATAATATTATGATAAAATTGTGGGAAAGAAAATTGTGGGTCAGATTTTAACTGAATGAAGCAAGATACAGTAATTCAAAATTAAGTCACTCATTTGTGCCCTGCTCTGATAAAGTTTGTGTTCTGTCAGGTCACCCATTAAGCCCGGGGCTCCTAATACCAGGTTTTACTAGTAGATTGAAATACTTAAGTGTGATGGGAGAGATGGAGGGGCAGGGGCCCAGTTGTGAAGTTGACCCCAGCTGGGAGTTCTAAGCTCAGAGAGTGTGCAGGTTCAGGCACATAGTACTGTGACCCACAGCGTTCTCTTAAAGCAACCATGTCAACATCTTTTAAATCCAACATTTTGTTTAGTTTAAAAACAAAAAGAATGTCTGGAGAAGGGCTACACGCCCTGACAGGAAAAGGCATGTTCTCCTGATTTAAAAAAAAAAAAGAAATTAAAACCATTTCTTTTTCATATTAAAATGTTTACGTGTGATGTTAGAAAGCCAAACGCAAAACGGATTTGTACTTGTAGATGATGGTGAGGAGGCGAAAATGGCTAGACAGTGAAAAGGACTGGCTGATTTTCACTGGCCAAGCTGAGTGAAATGGGACAAGTAAAATAAATAACATATGTGGTGAGATATCACATTGGATGTATTTAATACTTTCAGTTTTGATCATCTAAGATACTATTCGCCACAAAGGTTATGATAGTTTAAAAATATGAATTTTAAGTTGATATAATAATTTTAACATAAGCTTTAATGCAGATCAGATTCCTTTTATTTATTGGTTTGTATGTGTGCTTATGTATGTATACATATAAATATTACAGGGTTGTGTGTGTGTGCGTGCGCGCGCACCCACGCACATAGAACACACACGCACAGATAATATGAATAATAAAGAAAAAATGTAATCACCTCCCCAAGAGCCAAGAGTTCTAAGAATTTTTAAAATATGTACTACTTACCAGATTTCATTGTATGCAAATAAAATTATAGGCAATTTCATAAATAAATATCTGCTGACTTTTTAAGGCACATCCGGTATTATTTACCCTGCAGTCAGGAACAGCATGTTTTAGTCTATTATATCTTAGTTTATAGAAATAAGCCTTTTAAAAAATTATATAATAACCTGTGATTGGTTGTGTTTCATGCAACTGATACTCAGGATTTTTGGTTTTGGTTTGGTTTGTTTTAACCCTGTTTTTAACGAGATAGCCAGGAGACTATAGTCTCAACATGGCAACTGTACATACCTGCAACCAACCCTTGATACAGACCTTTATCCCCCTATTTGCAAACACTGCAGCTATTTCTCTAAATAAAGTAATTTCAGCCTGGTCCAGCAAGTGCTCACATTACCAAATGGAGTGCTAATTATTCTGAGCTGTCATATAATAGGACTCAGCCTGTCCATAATAGGACTTCTCCCAGTAGTAAGTATTTGCAGGATTAGATCCTTTTTTAAAAATGTACATTTATTTTTTCCCTTTCTCCCCTCAACCTGCATAAAAATCCCTCAACCATGTTGAAAATTTAGCTCTTGCTAAGTTTCAGTTTAATGCAAATGATCATATTCCGAGAGTGGAGGAAGACTTTTAAATACATCACCTAATGTAGGCATTTTTATTTGTTATTATTTGTGACTATTTCTGTAGAATTTAGTTCTGGTGAAAGACAGCACATTGGCGGAGTTCAACATTCACGTCTTCAAAAAGCCCAGCAGCAGTAGAAACCGAGGCTTCGCCTTTCCTCTGCTCCATGCTATCCCTTGGCTATGTTCTTCAACTCTTAAGTTAGAGGAACAACCTTTGTGGGTGAGCGGGGAGTTCAGTTTCCCAGGGCCTTGCTGCTGAGACTGCCTAAAAGGGCCAATTAGTGCATCTGTGATGGAGTTTTTTTATCTGGACACCTGTCACTGGGAACTGTGCTGAGACCCACCAAACTCCTGTCCCACAGGCTGCAGATTCTTTTGTTTGTTTGTTGCTCTGATCATTCCTGGGCAAACTAGATTTTTCCCAATTTAATTTTTTTTTTTTTTTTAAAAAGCAGGTGTCCACATGAGAGCAGAGATGCTACTTTTCAGCACTCAGTAAACTAAATATGGCCGAGTAATAATCCCTTGCAAATAGGGATCTAATCAGTGATACCCATAACAGACATGCTGAAATATATCTGTGTGCATAATATAGTCATTTAACTTCACATGTTGTTCATGGCTTATGGACCCAATTCTGATTCCACTGAAGTCATTAGCAAAGGTCCCTTAGATTTGTATCGGAAGAGGATTGGCTCTATAGCAATCACTTCTTGTGCTGAAATTCAATTATTTTAACCCATTTTGCTGTGTTTTCTTCGCTTTCACTTATTTGATCTTTATTTATATATGCTGTGTATATATATATACACAGTAGAATACTCTTAATTTAGACATTTCACTTGCTGTCCCAATTTAAGTGGAAATCCCAGTTAAGAGAAGATACCTTTTTAAAAAACAAAATCTGACAAGGCCCGAAAGAAACCACTGTACAATGTAAAAATGATATTCACTGCATTTCATCTTTATTTTGTCTTGTCATCTTAATGTGGCTGCTTCTGAGTGAAAAGATCACAACTTAGAGTTTCATAGCTCTATAACACCTGGTTAAACACCACTTCACCCACTGGCACCTGTTAAATATGTCCCCCAGTAAGTGAAATTTTTGCTAATACTGTCCCAGGTAAACAATGGACATTCCCATTTACTGTCATTAAACTAAATCAGTCTCTAGACTCATTCTAGTTAAGGAGATTTCCTGATTAAACATGCACTGATAAAGTCGAGTATGCTGTACGTGCGTGTGTGTGCACATGTGCACGTGTATGTACATTTATGCTGGTACGTGTGTATGTACAAATATTTTCACTAGCAGCAGAAGTTAACAAATAGCATAAAATAAATCTATTATCTATTTATCTGCATACAGTAGTTTCAGTAGTTTAGGAGAATGTAAAGCTGTTGAGGAAAATTGCAAGGAGTAATCATACAAACTGAAATAGTCGTGCCAAAAAAGACCTGTCACAAAATCACTGACCTTCCAACAAAAAACTTTGGAATTTAATATTGCAAGGCGCCAAACCCTGCTCACCTAATTGATTCAAAGCCTGATCCAAAGCCCATTGAAGCCAATGGCAGTCTTTCCACTGATTTAAATCGGTTTCAGTTCAGGCCCTCCAGCAGCCCCATTCATTTCAGTGAAATAACTCATCAGTTAGGTGAGCAGGATTTGGGCCTTAATGTATATATCCAAAAGCAAAGTATTTTACATGTTTGTGTACATATCTCACAGTGTGTGCGCACGCATGTACATTAGCTGCGCACACAAACATACATACACAGCTGGGTATGAGAAGGAACGTTCTAGGGCTACAATCTCCTTGCTATGCAAAAGTGTAATTTGTATCCGAGTGACATGCCTCCATAGGGAAAGCATACTGTAGAGTAGTTCTTGCTGCTTTTTCTCCTGTCTCAGTTGGAATGGTTTGTCCTTGAAGGTTAGAAAGATTTTGTCGATCACCTTACATCATGATTTTTTTTTTCTTGGAAACGTACTGTAATGTCACAGGGACAGGTAACATGAAGTCACGAACACTTATCTGCAAAGCGTCTAACATGGCAAAGGAGAACTATTATCTGAGATATTCTATAAAGCCACTCAGGAACAAATCCTGCTTGACTGCTTTACTTGAGCTGTCCCGATGAAGCTCAATAGTTTAATTTGAATTATGGATCTAAAAATATTTCTAAGTTTCAAACCTAAATTTTTTGTAGACATTACATCAAATAACCAAGACTGCATTTATATTATCATTATTATTATTATTTGCTTATTTATTTATTGGTCAAAATTTCCAGGCCAATGAATTTTAGGAGCCTAACTTCAAACAACCACATTTGAAATTGTTGTCTATTGTTTTTATTCTTATTTAAAGCACCATAACTTTGCACTAAATAATTGAATATAACCTTTGCCTTAAGAATAAAAATAAGTTGAATCAAATCATTCTCACCATGGTACAGTGCAGGGGTGGCCAACCTGTGGCTCCAGAGCCACATGCGGCTCTTCAGATGTTAATATGCAGCTCCTTGTATAGGCACCGACTCCAGGGCTGGAGCTACAGGTGGCAACTTTCCAATGTGCCGGGGGGTGTTCACTGCTCAACCCCTGGCTCTGCCACAGGCCCTGCCCCCTCTCCACCCCTTCCCGCCCCCTCCCCTGAGCCTGCCATGCCCTTGCTCCTCCCCCAACCCAAAGCCACCTGCACACCAGGAAACAGCTGAGCAGGAGGTGGGGGAAGGAGAGGGAGGCACTGATCAGCGGGGCTGCCAGTGGGTGGGAGGTGCTGGGACTGGGGGAGAGGAGAAACTGATGGGGGGCTGCTGATGTATTACTGTGGCTCTTTGGCAATGTACATTAGTAAATTCTGGCTCCTTCTTAGGCTCAGGTTGGCCACCCCGGTACAGTGTATTGTTTTCTGGTTCCAGAACATAACTCCTGTTAGCGCTTATGGAGTTACAGGACAACCCATAAAGGAGGAAACCGTAGTCAATTCCCTTCCTTTTAGGAATATATGTTTTTGCTGTTTTTTGCAGATCTGAATGGTATAAGATGCAAAAATATATATTCAGTGGAAAAAATAAAAGAACTCCTGTTTATAGTGACGTAGAATGAAAGGTGAAAAGTGTGTCAATACAACCCAATATAACAATTGCATTTCTGGTTTATATGGATTTTCTGCTTAGGGTGAAACTGTACTGTGAAATCAACTCCACTGGCATAAAGTAACTAGACTGTATATGGGATAAGTGCAAATGATCTGGGGAGGTGATACCCACCTCCATGCAGAGGCTAGGGCACAGGGATGGAGTGCAGCCTCTTATGTGGTTGAGATGCTAGACCTAGGCTGCTATTCCAGCCACTGTTGCTCAGGGCATGGGGGCCACTGGATCAGTGTAAAAATAGAGCAGACGTGGTTCTACACAACAGGCAGTTTTCATCATTCATCCAACCAACCACCCCCGCCTCCCCCTACCCTCCTCTGATCTTGCAAACACTTAGACACATGAACATGTACAAAGTCCCACTGAGTTCCATAGGACTACACAAGTCCATAAAGTCACTGACATAACTTAAGTGTTTTCAGGATCAAAGCCCTAACAGGACTTCACTATCCAATAGAAACAAAAAGGAAGACACCCAAAAGGAAACAAATAGAACAATCAAAGCAAGGAAAGAGAATAAAACATAAATGAAATACTAAACATTTAATCTCGTGGGCTCATTCTGAAGTCAATGGAAGTTCTGGATATGTGAGGAATGCAGCCTCGGTGCCTTTATTGGAAGGAATATCTACAATAGTTTTTATAATTTATTTTTAAATTCAAACAAAATAGGAATTCCATTACAGAGGATGTTACAACGCAGTTCCTTAAGACAGGTGTTTGTGTAGCAAAAGTCAGCCTTAATGGAAATGTTATTTTGTATAAATTTATTCAAAGGTCCACTATATAAGCAAAAGAATGTTTTGTGAAAGACAATGTGGTAAACGGTAAATCTGTTAGGAATGATACAAATAGAAAACCTACGTATGTAACGGCCAAATACTTCTAATTTGCCAAATGGCATTATTTGCCGTACACATGTTTCAAGTAAATGAGATTATTTCTAAGAATTCGCAGAACAGAAATTGGCCCTAAGAATTAACCTTGAGTTGAATTTCTTTTTAATACTTAAAAATAAAAATTATAATGGGAGTGAGAAACAAACAAAAACCATGCTATATCATCCTTGCCACAGCAGTTCAACAGATTACAATTATCGGCCATTAACTACATAATGCATCCCATCTGCAAGTGATGTCTGAAACAAAACATAAAAACAATGACCATCTTGCCTTGCTCATGTGAGTACAGTCTCATTGATTTTAATAGGAGTAGAATGAGGCCCATTGGCCTCAGAGGGACAACTCACATTTATAAGGAAACCAGGGTTTGGCTTGGTCGTTCTTATTTGCAAACAAAAGTCTACAGCACATTTAGAACCTACAAGACGGGTTTAGGATGAGTTTTTCATATGAATGTAACCAAAATTAAGAAGGAAAAATAATTCCTTTGAGGTGATAGTGGAAGTTGAGTGATGAACAAGCTTGGATCAGAAGAAATTTTTGTCAAAGCATCAGATGTCCTGCCATTTTATCACTGTTGCCTGTTAATATGAAGATTGTTAAATAAAGTTTTTTTTTAATCCTCTTTTTTCCTGTTTTTTTTTCCAAAATAACAGAGATAATTTTCTTTCTTTTCATTCCAACATGAGAAACCAATTACAAAACAATTTTGCTGATGATAGTGAATGATGAAGTTTTTTTTCCCTTGTACAAACTACTAATTAACAATTTAGCCAACTTGCCTCTATTCGTTGACCACTCTAGCTAATCTATTTTTCATTGATCATTTTCAGCTGGAGTTTCTTTCTGGGTAATATCTGTGGCAGGTTTTCACTTCCCTGTAATTCTAATCTTATATATTTCTGATTAATATTTTCTTTGGAAATATTTTTTCTTTTTAAATGAGAATTTTCCCTACCAAAATTTTACATTTATTTTTCAGTACGATAAATACTTCATACTTGAGTTTATTTATTCTGAGGAATTACCTGTTGGGCATAACTATGCCAAAAGTACAAGGATGCAGTTTGAGGGCTGTGAGTAACTTTACTTTGGCAAGTAGCTTATTGAAGCCCATAGGACTACTCCTATAAGTAAGTGTTTGCAGGTTTGAGGTCTCGGGTAATATATTTGGATGAAAGCGGAAGGGAATAGTTGAAGATTTTAGACCTGATTCCTTTGATTCTAGCTCCAGATAAGGATCATCAGGAAATATAGCAGAGTATCTTGTGAAATTGTTTGTGGTGCTTGGTACCCACAATATATAAATGAGGTTTGTTTGGTTGCTTTGTTTTGAGCTGTAAGGTGATCACTAAGTACCTGAGATCACAATCAAACATTTAATGTACTGAGTTAGATAAACTTAGGGCTAACACTTTGTAGCATCGAGAAAGATTCTGATCTGATTTAACTTGTTCAAGGAAAGTATATAAAGGAGCCTGAATCAGAAATTTGTCTGGCGTCAAAAAGATTAAAGTTGCATATTGGCCATCGACCTATTTTCCTACCTTAATAAAAACATTGTTGTATTTATGGTGTTTTTTGTTAAGACATGTATGATTTAATGATTTTTTAAATTTTATTTCTGTTTTCCCAAATAAGCAAATAGCAACCAGCTAAGGAAAAATATTAGACATAGGTCTTGATTCTGCTCCTGTTGAATTTAACGGAAGCAGGATCAGGCCAACAGACTATTGTACAAAAGCAGAGGTCTAGTGTTATCTGAGACTTCATTTGAATAAACAGAATATTTCACAGTCCAGAGGATATATAACGGTATTCAGAGGCCTGTACTGTGGGCCAAAGGAATTTAAGGCCAGTGTCAACAATATTAAAACACAAGCTAGGAGAAATCCATCTGTTTTTATAAGACACATTATCTGAGTGTGAGGTACTATGTGCATACTTAAGAAAAGGCAAATTTAAGCTGAAAAAATAAAAAATGGATATTAAGACATGTTGCTTGTGCATAAATGACAATTATGCAAAATAATAAGGATCAAATTTTGTTCTCAGGCACATCCATGCCTCTCCCATTGACTTACGCGTCTGAGAGAAGAATTTAGCTTTACGTATTTTTCACCCCACCTGACACCTAAACAAAGATTATTTTCTTACATTTCTAGAGTGGTTTTCATACCAAAGATGGCTTCCCTATTACTGAAGTACAGTTGGCCTTCGAGTTAAACAGGGTAGCTATTCAACTGTAAATAGCAACAATAAATAATAGGTTAGGTTCAGATACTAACGAGGGACTTTGCTAGTTGGTGGAATTTTATGTTGGAGACAATGGCCAGTTTAAAAAAAAAAAAGAGGCTAGAAAATGCTCTAAGTTGAGCATGTGTTGGAAGTGTTGCCTGTTCCTCCCACTCTTCTGATCGCTCCCATATTTCTCCTCCACTGCCCTATATACAAGACCAGCCCCACTACAGAATGTTATGTCCAGTGGCTAGAACTAGGATTAGGAAACAGAACTCTGCCACTCACTGTGTGACATTGGGCAAAATGTTTCATGTCTCAGATGGCATTAGGTATTTAAATTACATGTATTTCAGCTGCATGGAAGCTTCAATAAGCAGACATACTTTGGGTGGACTATCCCTAGGTGTGTGGCCACTGAATCACAGATATGCATGAGTGTTTACTTGTTACAAATTGTTTTCTTATCTCACTAGCATAGCCTGCTAATCCCATCTGAATGCCCAGTTACAAACTACAACTTCTAAAGATTCTTTTCCAAAATAGGCGGTTTTCTTTCTTGCCCTCCTCATTAACTATTGTTAAAGGTTTTCCGCAAAGGGAAAACATGGCCTTGCTTTGCTGCTATATGAAGGCTTGAAAGATTTTGGGGTCCCTACCCCACATACACACGTGCATTTTTCACTTATTTTAACTGCTTGTTTTTACCTTACGAAGCATCAGGAAAATCAGCTTATATTTTTCCCGTCTCCTTAAGGGACCTGGAGAAGGGAAGGGATGAAATGCCTAATCTTGAACAATGAGGGTTTTCTTCCTGCTGTTTGTTAAGAATGAAATCGATACTAGCATAAACAACAACCCAAGAGCCTTACAAATCTGAATAAAGTCTGTCAATCAAGTTTCACTTACTTGACACCTGTGTGTAGTTGTTGTTTGTTTATTTGAATTATTGTAGTGCCTATGAGTCTTAGACATGGACCAGGACCATTGTGCTAGATACTGTACAAACACAACGCAAAAAGACAGATTATAAGATTAAAAGGGCAGGGACTAAGTATAAGACAAGAGACAAGAGCTGGATACAGACTGAAAGGGAGTACAAGAAAACAATGAGATAATATTTCTTAGCGTGATAGGCAGTGGTGATATTATGATCTCATTAACTCTTCAGTTGCCTATAGAATCTGTAAAGAAAAAGATGGTAGACGAAAACAGAATTTCTCACATAAAAAAACAAACAAAGTGGAAGAGCACAAGCTTACTGTTTTTCTTTTGGAGTGCCTCTTTCATGCATTAGCTCAGATGTTTTGTTCGGTAATGGAAGCCGTACTAGCTCTGAGTTAGGCTCTGCTCCGTATGGTGCTACTGTCTCCATTCTGGAATGTGTCTGGTCATCAGCTTTTTCAGTCTTTAGCTCACTCCCCAGTCATTCTGAATTGCTGTGTTTGGTGCCTCGCCACTTTGGTTTCCTTCCCTTTCCCTTGTTTGGTGTTGAGAACACTTCCCATAACTATTCGGGCCCTCCCTAGAAATTTGCCCTTCTTGAAATAAGATGCAGCATTATTGGAGCTGGGGATATGCTGAAATGGAACTCTATGGGCTGCCATTATTTGCATAGAAAACCCAAAGCAACCGCTATCTATGATCACAACTATTAACGGTTAAATATGAAGGGATGCCATAAACTGGGTAGGAATGATGAGATATTGTCACCACTGGTTACTATGCACGGCACGTTACAAACAAAGCCTTTATAGGATAGAAATGTTTACAGCTATCTAAAACTTGGGAACTCAAGTCAAGCTCATCCTGTGACCAAGACAGTGGTCAACAAGACCTTGAAACTGATGCCTCAGCTACTGGTGGAGAAGCAGCTTCTGTTGCCAGCTCACCAGATCATTCAAATGCTTCTAGACAGTTTATCCTTCCTTTTCTCACCATGGACCACATTCTTTCCACAGGTCCCTTTGATGAGGCTGCAGCTAACCCAGAGAAGGAGGGTCGTCTTCTCCTGAGTTGTTGTATCCTTCACGGTTTTTCTACTTGCAGGTGGGTGCTTCTAGCTTCTTGGATTCCCTTCTTTCTGCCAGAAGTTGTTTATGTGCAATTGTTCCTACGTGAGGCTCTCTGGAATGCCAGCACAACTATATACTCCTTTGGCTGTGGTTTGTCCTTCAAGGACATTAGCTCTCTCCCCACCATGAACTGCTAAATGTCCCTAAGCTCCTTCCTCCAGTAATTACAAATATCAAGGAAAGTGCAAGGCAGAAGGTGGGAAGGAGGAAGCATAGCTGTGTGTGTAGGTATATATACACATATATAAAATAGATAATCTATAATTGTTTAATTACTGATAAAGTGCAATACATATTCAAGTATATGTCTAATAAATTTAGTGTATCTGCATACACATGAACATGGTCATGTGCACATGCATTGGTCAAATAAGTCCCTCATTTTATCTTCCTTATAATTGAATTAGAATTGCAGAAACTGGAGGTCAAAAAGACCTTTTAGATTATTTCTCCATAATCTGGGTAGGGTAGGGTTGTTCTTTGCAGTCTACTCTTCATAGATTTTCCCAAGACCAGTCTTAAATGAACCAAGCTATGGAACTTCTGCCACCTTGCTAGGGATACTGTGCAGAGACTGCTAGGTCTGACTCTTTTGGAAATGTTGCATGTTGTCCAGCCTGAATGTTCTCTCTTTATAATGGATGGAGAACATCTTTCTAATTGTAAATAGCTCTTATCTTCACTGCTCAGTTCCCTCCACGAAATGCAGCACAAGCTGTCCAGCCTTGTGACCTAATGATGATTAATGGTCTGCACTGCCATGCAGTAGGCCCAGATTTTGTTTGCCTTCCCAGTTCCTAGCTTTCTGGGTTGGGAGTGCAGTGGGGAGACAGTGCCTAGCATTGCTGAACAATGACTTCTCTAGCTGACTTAATGTTGTTGGGCTTTCTAAGGGCACCCTCTTCAGTTATCCTCAGCCATAAGGGTGGTGATTTTGACTGGAGGAGGAAGCAGCTTGCAGGTGAGAATAATGGTGGGGAGTTGTAAAACCTGAAGAACTTCATGTCCCAGCAGCAGTACCAAAGATCTATTTTCTGACACCCTCCCATACCTGCCCCCCCCCACTCCCTAACAGAATATTGTTATTTTTGTTGATCCCGTGAAAATAATTCTACCTCTCGCTGTTGCAGAGCCAACAGAAATTAATAGGCTCAGAGCTGTGTTTATGCCCTTGTTGTTGTTGGCATGTTAGCAGGGAAGTGAACAACAAGAACCAGGTGGAGATTTTCAAAACTGTTTAGGGGATTAAGGTTACTAGAAGTTGTGAGTTTATGAAAATCTCAGCCCCAGTGTTTTTTTAAAACCTTTAATGAAGAGAGACCTGCTGCACTGGAGATCTGCTCATTGAGTGGTATCCATACTCTGGCACCATCCACCTCTAGGAACTATATCTTTGTGTCCAAATCTTGCAGTTGACTGAGCCATTTTGAGGTGGCTCTTAGAAGTGGCAGGAGGTTGGAGGTCGATCTTGCTCTACCTGGACTACCTACCTCCATTCATCCTATCCAGGGGCTGGAGCAGTCCTTTCCCCCACCAAGGGTTTTTAAGGACTAGAATTCTATTGGTTTGTTATTTTACTCTGATTGAATTGCTTGCACGCTGCCTCCCCAAAAGTGAGGAAAGGGTACTTTATAAATATTATTGTATTTAATTAATTAACGCCAGCTCCCTTAGTAATGTAGGAAGGGAGGGCATAGGTAGAGAGAATGATCAATAAGTGGAAAAAAGATATATGGGAGCCCAATCTAGTAGCCAGATTCACTAATAGATCCTGTTGCCAGAGTCATTGTGGCCAGATTCAATAACGGCAGTGCAGGAAAACATAAATTATATGCATGCCTGCACAAATCCAGGTGGGGAATTCAACACATGGGAAGGCAGATGGTGGAACCACTGCTACCTTCCCTCAGCTTTTTTGCAGCTCTATTTTACAACCATGTTCCATAGGAATCCCACAGCAGAGGTAGTTGAAAGGATGCTCTAGGTCAACACATTTCTCATCCTCCTGGTCAGCTGTCCTCAATTCTGTGCTGCTCTTATCCCCTAATGGCCTCCTGCAAATGGGAGATCATGATAGTTTGGCATCGCTGCTTGTTGGACCTGCTCCCTCGGTTGACCTCTTTATGCCCATGTAAGCTCTGGTTGAATTCAGTCTATTCAATTCAATGGGAATTCTGTGTCCCAAGTGGCTTCAGGTTGGGCCATTTACCTGCACAGTTTTAGGAAGGTTATTGCTAACCAGGGAGAAGTGGTTTCCTTTTACTGATTATTTTACTAACTGAGAGACTGTTTCTTTTAAATTATTATGATGATTATTAATATTTTACAAAGCTACAGGTAGAAGTAGTCAGTGAAATAAATTATATATATGTATTAAGCAGACACTGAAATGTCTCTGAGGGAAAATTAAAGATGAGACCATGCAGTGTAGGTTAATGATCATCTATTAGGATTTTGTTGACTCATCTTTTGTGTGTCCATTCATGGAGACATTTTGGATGAGTAAATAAAGCGTAGATAAATGTCAATAATATTTTTGCTCTTCCAAGGTTTCATGTTGGAGTGATATTTGTACAAATTATATTATGACCCAAATTCTACTTGCTTTACTCATGCAAGTTATCCCATTTAATTCAATGAGTGAGTAAGGCAAATAAGATTTGGCTCTACATAATGACAAATTGGTAGTTTGGAAGAAGTGCAGAAGAAAGCTATAGCCTTAATTTCCATTATGTATTTGTGGAGACTCTTCCATTCTCGTGGACTTAATTGACTCTTGAGATCAATAAGAGCTCTGTTGGGAGATCTGAGGCAATTGTAATATTTCCCCCCCAGACAATCAGTTGATTGAAAATAAACTCCTCTTGGGATTAAACAATATTTGGGGCTAATTTCTGCCCTGTGATACATATACTGGGCTCCCACTGAGTACAGAGGATGTCAGGATGTCATGCATATATAGCCATGAAAGTACTTTTATTATAAATACTACAAAGTTTTAGCAAATATGTATTCATCTGGGAGTCCATATCTGTTGGAAGTGATTCTGTCAATGGAAGTTAGTGTACAGAGATTGGTAAACACTAACAAAAATAAAAGTGAACTTTTGTTTGAATAAAAACTACCTATTTGCTTTGGTGATATTTGAGACCCCACTTATTCACTTTCCACAAATATGCATGAGGATGATATTTTGTTTGTGAAAAAGAAGTGTTGCATATACTCATGCAAATATGTATCTACCTGAGTGTCTAAACTGGAACTCTTCATGCAGCCACCCTGAAAGCTCCTTGGTGAGTGGGAGTTATCCAGTCAGACAGCAGAAGCAATGTCATGTGACTTGAGTGACAAATCACAATGTGAATATCAAATCGGCAATACTGAATTCTCAAAATACTCAAAGCAATTGTCTTGGCAAATTGTTTGTGAGCACTCTTGTATGCTGACATATGTTGGCATTAACCATTCATTAAATAATCTGTAAAAATATGTCTGTTCATTAATAATTCATAAAAAATAGCCGGCTAAATACATCCAATAAATTGTGTGTGGCAAATAACTTGCCAGCTACTATTATAAAACCTATGAATCCCACTACAAATGTTTAAGTTTCATAACTCATCAGACAATGTCTATCAAGAGATGCAGATCTCCCCAGTTCTTCACTCACAAAGGCCTGAAAACTAGAAATGCAGCCACGGTTTTAAAAAACAATTTGGCAGATCAATCCCAGACAAGAAATTTGCAGCAGGCCCTTTTCTCAGTGGTTGGAACAAAAAACCCAGTTCCAAACATTTCCTCACTTGCGTGCGTTCAAAATTTGGATCGTGATCTGAATTTTGAAGCATGAACGCATCACTAAAATTAATTTGTTTCTGCATTTTCAGTGAAGGCCCATCTGAATGTGCATGGGCCAATACAGTATGCAAGAGGAATAATATATAATCAATTATATCTTTCACAGGTGTGATTAGTTTAAAGATATCTGATGACTCCAAAAAGTGTGGAAGTGGAGCCAGAGTGGTTTGTCAACAGGCCTCATGCTTCCAATTATCTAATCTATAGTATTTATAGCATGCCACTGTCTGCATAATAGGCTCAGCATGGACCAAGAGCAGTACAAGTTTTACCTAAGTGTTACCTTCTTTAGAAGTCAGAGGCATGTTTAATATCTGTGACCCATGCAACCCTTTCCTTCTCTGCTGAGAGTGCGAACAGCAGGGCTAATCTATGGGTGTGTTGTCCACTGGCGAATGGACTGAGACTGCCAGACTCATTTCACACAGAAGGTGTAAACATCCTTCACAGTCTCTGGGCACTGCCAGCTTTGGCTGGATTCAAAGCAGTGACCTAGCTATCCTACATACAGAAACTTTCACTTCAAGGTCAACTGGTTCAAATTCACTTCAGGTCATTGGTGACCAAATAGTACTCTCCAGAAGGCCTTCATCCAGCCCTTCATCCTCTCCTCTTTTGTTTTATAATATAATGTTCAAATGATCCCATTTAAACTTTAACTATTTTTTGTTTAAAATCCAATATCTAAAACAGCCATAATATTATTAAAACCATATGTTATTAGTATTAATATGTCTGCAGGACCTCAGTAATGATATGACTGTAAGACATTAATAGCACCAATATTCCTCTGCTATATTGATTCTATACTATGTGGTATATAGCAACATTAATACAATTTTCTATGTTAGTTGCCCATCTATTGGAATTTTTAGAAACCAATTGATTATAAAAATAAAATAAAACTACTTCTTTTTTATATTTGTATATACTTGAAGGATTTTGAAACCTTTTGCATTCAAGGCAAGTTAGATGGAAATATAGCAAAAGCCATTTTCCCATAGAGGTAATTTCACAAACTACTTCTTCATTTTTCTGTCAGTTGCATCCATCCATAGCTAAAAAGGGGACAATGAAGGGAGTTATTTCCAAACTTAGATTTCTCTTTTAAAAGAAATTTTACAAAACTGAAGATGAATAGAAATATTTTAATAAAATTTTTCCAAAAACATTAACGGGAACAGGTTTTTTTATGTCAGCTTTCCCTTAAGTTGTTTGACCCAAACACAAATAGCCCCGGGCTAGTATCAAAGAATCAGAAAGTGAATTTGGCTAAAAATAATAAATGAATCCGTCCATTCTAGCTTTGCTGTTTGCACTGAGTGAGGTGCAGAGAGTGAACGATGGGCAGGACTGGTGACAAGTGCATGAGACTATTTCATTCAGAAAAAGTTTACAGAATCTAAAATGTGATCAGTAGCAGAGAAAAGGAATTTGTGTTTTAATCCAGCCATGTCCCTTTAAGAACAAATTGTTTCAATGCCTTTTTTATACGTGCAATGATGAGACGGTTTGGAGGACACAGTGGGAATGTTGATGTTGCTGTTCCGAAACATCCATCCTTTTGTCCCTGTCGTGCTCTGTCTCTGTGCTACATGGTATAGCGCACCTGGCAACATTATCAAGAGTTCTTCTAATTTTTAGAGGACTAAGGGCCAATGCTCTTCTCATTTCAATCAATGGGTATCGTGCCATTGATCTCTGTGAGATCAGTATCTGGCCCTATTTTTCCAGGGTTCATTCCTAAAAGAAACAATAACTTCTCAAGTATCATGATCTGTTTTTGGGAGTGTTTATGGTAATCATACCAGATTGTTGGGTTTTGTGTATTTTTTTATTGTTATTGTTAATTTTAATTAAAAAAGGAAATCAAATTACTCTCAAGATGATGTTAATACAAATCTGCTAAATGATGAGATAAAGTTATTAAGATTGAACTTAAGTGCACATACATATTATCAACTACAATTGGGTGACCATGGAAAGATTCCAGTTTGAACAGAAACTTGACTCCTTCAGTCGTTGATCTTAAATCTGCTGCTAGAATGCCTTGATCAGGACTGAAAAACGCATTGCTTTCTCGCTGATTCAGCAGGTCTTGCAGAATCCTTACCCCTGTTAGTATAGTAAATGTCTTGAACAGATTTCTCCTTGATTTCCCCAGCAGATCTTCTCAAAGACTCCCCAAGCCTGGCACTGAAGGGAATTACATTTACAGACCACTCCACTGTATATTTTTCATCAGCTCATCTGAGCAGACCAGACTACCTGCAAATTACATATGAGATTTCAATAGGCAAAGTATATTCTTATACGTGTGTTTGCATGCGCGCGCACCCACACCAGCATTTTGGGGACACCTGATTCAAAGCAGGCAGGAGTTCAGCTCTCAGAATGACACATTTTAACTGTTTGCATGCTAAAAACATATAAGACATCTATTATTTATATTATCTATATACATCTTTGGGTTTTGGCCAACACTGTGTAGTCATTGTGAATGATCTCAAAGTGCTTTACAAACTACATATGCACAGGAATTCCTTCCATTCTGAACTGTCTATCTTTATGGGGTGGGTGGCAGCCAAGGAGATAAACAGTGTATAGCACACTGCACAACACATGTGAATTGCTCAATGTGTAGAGGGATATTTGTGGCCAAAGGAACATGTGGGAGTTCATCCCCCTACCCAGTGCATCATACTGGAAAATGTTAATATTTTAAAGGTTTGTTTAAACAAAAATCAGTTGTTTGCTTCAGACAGGTATGATCTGATTTAATCAAAAAGAGCTATTACTTTTTCTTTTCTTTTCTTTTCTTTTCTTTTCTTTTCTTTTAATATAACTTTCCAAAGTGTTGCTTTATCATTAAGATCTCTAAAACATGCCTGTTTCACAAATTATTTCTTCTAAACATCAAATATTAATGACTGATGCCATGGTGCACTAAAAGAGAATGCATTTGAATATCTGAGAGGACAGTATATATATAGTATATAGAGATTCATAATGTTGACTAGTGGACCAAAGTGACAGACATGAACCAGAATGAGAAGCGTGAACTGTACAATCAAATGTGCTACTTCCAAGCAAGACAGTTTGCCTGAATTTGTTTCTGGTGTTCTCCAGTGAGGATTATACCTGGTTGCATCCTCTGTCTGCTTTTTACTTCATAAATCATGTTAGAATTGGGACTAGGACCTACATCCCCTAATCTCTGTTTTGTAGTGCCTCGTCTTTTGTATTTTAGACTCGTTGGGGGCAGAGACAATCAATTATTGTATGACTGTACAACACCTAGCACAATGGGACCTGAACTGGTTGGCCTCTAGCCATTACCATAATTTAAATGTTCATTAGTAATAATAGTAATAACTCCAGGTGATTTTCACCAAAGATTCTTTTAGCATTGAACTATTTCCAAAAGAAGACTTCAAAAAGATGCTTTAATGCTCCAGAGAGAGGTATGTTGACTAAAGTATAGACCCTCAAAGCAATATGAAAAAGGGGGATTGCTAACCTTCATTTTACATCATGTTCTCGCCTTTCTACATGATCCTTCTTCCAACTGCTCCTTTTGCATCCTTCACCACTCTCATCTTCCCATCTCCTTCTAGGCTGCCTCTTAGTCTCGCAACAGTCTCTCTCTCTCTCTTTTGTGTGCCATTTAAGCCACTGTCTCTTTCTTCAGATCCCTCTTCAGAACAAGTTTCTTCTGCAAGACATTTCAGAGTTAACCAACCAAAGGAATTTAATTGATAAAAAGATAGGTTAAAAACACTGATAAGAAATATGTGAAACAAAACAATAACTATTATCTGCTCTCTGTAGAAAAAAACACATTCACCCCCAAAACAACGTCCCCATTCCACTGTTCACTCTGTCCCACACGCACAATGATCTGTTGTGTTGTCGGTCTAATTTAGACCACTAGATTCTCTGGGCATGGACGGTTTTCTGACATGCACACCTATGGCACTATATAAATAATAACAGCACAGATACCAACAACATTTTTTTAGCCTAGGCTTGCATGTGCTCACCAAGGGATTCAATGTATTCGCCCCTCCATGCTTTGAACTTCAAGTCAAACCATTCATGAAGGGGCCACAGATGGGAATCAGAGCTGCTGCCTTTGAATAAAGATTGGGGAAGCAGAATTGGGGGGGAGGGGTTGAGGTCTTTATAAATTTAATCTAAGCAGTTATGACTTAAAATCTGATATTTTTGCTTCTTACATCCCACTCTTTGCTGAAGGGCACGACAGCTCACAAAGAGAGTGAGGCATATTTTGTTGGGGAAAAAATATCTGAGATTTCTCTGTCAAAAAGGAATCTGTCTCTGGAATGTATGTAAGTGCCAGTATGTACACACAAGAGTGTACCTGTGTATATTATAATTGTTGTTATTTATGGGGAGCAGTTGTACATGGACAGTCTTGTTACAAAAACAAAACAAAGCAGAGTTCCACAAGGAGCTTGCAGTCTAATTCAGGCAGATAAATAGGAAAGAGGGGAATGTGTGTATACAAGAAAATGCCTGCATCTTTGTTAATGCTATATGAGTGTAACTATATAACTGTGCTGCATGAGTGTATGTGTGTGAACCTGTGCATGTACAAATAGGTGTGCAAGCATCTATATGTGTGTATATATGCAGTAGAGGTAATTGTACATATTTTTAGGTATTCAAGTGTGTTTGTGCCTATACACAATGCATATTTAGAGATCTCTCTGTGTTATGTGCAATCAGGGATATGTACTTTGTGCATTCAGGGGCACAACTGTATGTCTTTGCCCATCTGCACCATACATATTCAAGGGTGTGTTTGTCTTTTTGTACCAGTCTGTTCTGCAGATATCCTGGAATGTGTAGGTCTGTGTCTGTCAGTCTATTATATGTGCACAATGGTGTGTCCATCAGTCTTTGCCAGTGTGCACTCTGTGTGTGCAGGGGTGTGTCTGTCTGTCTGTCTGTGCTTGTCTGTACTGTGTACATACACAGGTGTGTGTGCATCTCTGTCTGTGCTAGTGTGTATATATTTGCCATGCTCTTAGTGTACACAGTGAACAGTTTTTTCAATGCTTAATCCTATATTAATATTAGGTTTTTGTGGTCCATATTTTAATCACTAATATTAAAAATATGTTAATTCAGCTGAAAGATAGTAATAATTGTATTCCTGCCCAAAGCCAAGCTCACTCAGTGCTCCATCCTGCTTTTAATAAAAATTCCCATCACAATAACAGTAACCAACTGGAATTGGTGATAAATCAGGGTGAGGTAATTTGCTTTTACAGATAACTCTACAATTTGGACATTTCTGGTTATGATACTCAGCAGTTTTGTCTCATGTTTAGAAATGTAACTCCTTAGTTTGTATGTAACTCCTATGTTTAGCAAGTTAACCCTTTGGTTCACCAAGAGATTCCTACAAATGCAGGCTAGTGACTGACAACAGAGAATGTTTGCACCTGCCCAGTGGGCAAAAATCAAGGGATCTGAATCTATCTGTTGTTCTATCTAGTTATTACTTAAGAGAAATAGTCTCCCTAAGAGCTATATGGGATGATTTTTATCACCGTTTTGCAAGAGAACCAGGGGTTATTTTTCCCCCTATCCATAATAGAAGAACTTTGATTTCAGTTTCCAGGTCTGATTCTTCACTGCCATGTGTAACCATTTACTCTTGTGCAAAGTGAGAACAAACTGGGTGCAAAACACTGCTCTTCTGATCTGGCAGCATTTTACGCCTACTTTGCACTCAGTAGGCCTAAGGAGTTATTCACCAGGATAAAGCTGGAGTTATATAGTGCTGAAATAGGCCCATTTTGCCCAGGAGTAATTGACTAAACAAGGAGCAAGACAGTGGAAAATTAGGCCTGAAGGGTTTATTCCGATTTCGATTAAAGCAAATGGAAGTTGGATCAAACTCTAAATCTCTAGTTACATCTTTTCACACTGTTTTTATTCATATATTTTGTTCCTTATATGGGAGCAGTGATTACTGAGAACCTGATTTCTTTGGTGTATCAATTGTTTCTTGTCAATGGTTTGACTTCGTTCTTTGGTATAGCTCAGAGATGTCCACTTCTCATGCTGGATATAGCAAGTAATATGTTTTTTTTTCCCCCTAAGAAAAATAAGAAGAGCAAAGTTACATGGTAAGTAGGTAGCACCTGCAGAAAATATTCAAAGCACCCCAATTTATTCCACATCATGTCGTATGTGCTGTTTGTGTCTGTAAATCAAAACTTTATTTCTTCCCTCCTCCCCTCTGAGACTAATGGCGCTGCAGGCTCAACATGGCATTTGAAATCTGGCTATGTTTTTTTCTGTTGCATCCCATCATCAGATATCAAAGATCTGGAACCAGAACAGAGTTGCTACCTGCTGGATCATGCACAAGGAAGAGTGGAATGGAACTCTCCCTTCTGCTGATATATTGAATATAAAGTCCTGACAAAATGAAAACCCAAGAGTCAGACAGTGGCTGTGATATGTGATGGGAACTCTCATTGGCGTCAGCAGGAGTTGTGTGTCAAGGGCAGAATATGACTAGGTAAATTAAGTCAATGTGACTCAGAAGACATCTAAGGAGCAGATATATACACTAGCAAGAGGCATTTCTATAGTCACTTTTCAGTTGATTGCCCCACTTAGTCTTCCAGTTAATAACTTTCCTAGCAAAGAGGTAACCAGTATAGCTTTGTTTTGGAGATTTTATTGACTTGCCCTAATTTGTAGACCAGAAGCTTATCATTCTTATCAACCTATCAATCAATGAGCCTACTACTTTGGGAGCTAGTTACCAATAGGATAGTAACAGCTGGTGTATTATAGTACATTTGATAGTTGTTTTTTTAAGTGGAAGAATTTCTACTGATTCAAAGGGGTTTTACTCCCAATTAATATTTTTTCATCTACAACCTAATAGAAAATTTGAACCAAACAGTACAAGACCTGCCTGTCAATGAAGCCATAATAGGAGATGGTCGTAAATCCTGCTCTCGGTTACACTGATGTAAATCCTAAGTAACCTCATTCACTTAAGTGAGTTCACTGATGTGCCTGGGTGAACAATTCGCCCATATGGTCTTTCTCACCACCCTCAAATTACAATGAAGACAAGCTATTCCCAGCCTCAATCTCTTGACTGATATAAGAACTTGAAAAATCACTTACAAGCCTGTAGAACTTTCTTTTGAGCTAAAGTAGCATTACTGAGTTTACCTCTATCAGCAGAGGAAGAAATTTGTGTTCCTTTTTGAACTTAGATCTATCATCTGAAGTTAGTTTGCAAAGTCTCCAATATGTACTACAAAATCCATGGGACCAGATTGTGTCATCAGTTTAAGTAGTCTCCATTGATATCAAGAGATTCCTGCTTAAGAATCCAATGTATGAAATGCCTGAGTTAAACAACAACAAAATGTTTAAAGGGACACTGACCAACATAGGCCTCACATTTAGTTTTTATATTTTGAATGAATATTAATAGAAATGTTTTCATGATTTTTAATAGTTTCAATATTTCCACACTGTGCTGGAAACTCAAGCACTACAACCTTGTGCTCCCTAATAGCTGAAAACTGGCAAGTGAAACTAACTAGAAACTGACAAGTCTAGTTTCACAGTTCAAAGTGAGCAAAATGCAGAAACAAACACCCAGCATGTCTGGTGAAAAGCAAATAAGCTGTTCAAAAGTATTTCCTTTTTAACAATCCAAGGTACAATACATAACACGGATAAGGAAGATTGTAAAAAACATTTTTTTTTACCTTAACTTGTATTCTTTCAAAAAACCCACAACTGTTAAATCTGTTTAAAATACTAGGGATTTTGTTTTGCCATAGGATAGAAAACTATATCAGATGGGCAGGCAGGCTGGCTGTAGGTGGACTAAAATACAGGGAGAGGAGTTCTTCACCAATGTAACTATGATGAAAAAGGGCCCAATACTGCAATGTGATGTGGGAGGAGCCTTTCACTCGCTGAAATCAATGGGGCACTGTATGGGTGCAGGGGGCCACTTGCATCATATCGCAAGACTGGGGCCACTGCAACTCACATGAATTCTCTTTACAAAACAACCACCAGTAACTCAGCAGCTAAGTTTCCTTTTATTCAGAGTGTCAGGATGGAGTCTATAAAGCAAACAATTTGAAAAACTGTCTTTAACAATAAACAAACAAACCCTGCATTTCCGAAAATCGTGCTGCTATGGGAAAAACACTAATCAATGCATTGCTATATGTACACTAGAATGTTTGCTATTTTCAGAGAAAAGTTAAAATTGAAAACTACAAACAGAAATATTGAAAATAAAGACCCAGATATTTGAAGTGTGGTAATAGCCAGAAAAGTAACTGTAAAAACAACTGCTGGAATTCATAGAGTTAATCTCCCTCAGAGTGAAATTCACCCTTGTGCAGAGAGTTGACCAAAAACCTATGCACTGTCCACTGGCTGGAAGCAATGCATAGTTCTTGTATGTTGGCCCTCTGCATAGAGGTGAATTTCACTCACAGTGATGCCTGCTTCAACTTTTCTTAGTTTTACAAGTCAGAAGATGACTTTTCAAATACTTGTGCCACCCCATGCTCAAACCCAAGATCTGACAATCAATCTTCATCCTTCTGCCACTTACAATATCAGAGATAATACAGAGTCTCTGTGCTCAGAACTTAGAAGATGATGCTGTTGATGTCATGCAAGGCAAAGTAGAAATGAGCTCTTGCTTTCATCTCTCTCTCTCTGAGGCTAATAGGCATAAATACTGTGGGCCAAATTCTGTGCTGGAGTAAATGAGAAAAACACCATTGAACTCAATAATCCATACCCATTTACAACAGCTGGAGGAGTTGGTCAAAGTTTGACAGTAAAATAACGAGATCTTTGCTTTTAAAATGCTTATTTTTTCTCCTGGTGATTAGTACAATATATCATATAACAAAAGTTTTACAGCTAAATCAACACATAGGGCTCAGCAATATTGCATAAGAAGGAGCCAGACGGTCACTTTTCAAACAGAACTGCACTTCAATGTAAAACTACACAAATATGAAGGTGAACAATATTTAGACCCCAATCCTCTGTGCAGGGAACTGCTACTGATTTCAGTGGGAGTGCCACATGGCCATCACTTACATGATCAGGTCCAGGGAGCACATACGTAAAGCCATGCATTGGTGTTTTTTAGCTGCTCAGTATCCATTGAATTTAATGTGAATAGTGCACCTGCCCTAAAACTAGTAATCACAACAGGCATTGGGTGATTTCATTTTTCAAAATGCTTTACAAATATTGACTAGCTCATCCTTACACTATCCCTATGGTGCGGGCAGGTAACTTACTATACACATTTTACAGTCAGGGACATTGAGGCATAGAGAAAGGATGTGATTTGCCCAAATCTGCCCAGTGAGTGAATAAGGGCCGAGCTAGGATTAAACCCCCCCCAAAAAACTCTGACTCTTTCTCCCGCCTGCTCTAACCAATGGGCTACAGGCCTTGGTTAAGTTATGGACTTATGAAAGGGGACTTGGGAATAAGAAGGCATTTGGTAAAAATGATTACTTAACACTTTGTGTCCAGGAACTTTTAAAGATGAGGATAATTCATCTGGGTAAGTAGTGAGACATTTTGCTCTACCATGAAAATTTGCAATATGGGATAAAATTAGCAACTCTATAGATCGTAACACCTGTAAAGTTGGACTCTTTTAAAACAGGATTTATTGGGCTCATAGATAATAGCAGCAACTTCCCATGTACAGAAACCCATTTCTAATTTAAATAACTGTCTCCATTAATGATTAATGGGCTGCAGAATTTGAGCTTGAAAAAATTTGCTTTGTTAGCAGTTACAGGGACATTAAAAAATCACTTGAAAACACTACCTTTTATTTATTAGTAATGCATTTTTTATTTCTATAAGTTAAAAATAGTAAAACCTATTAAATAAATTTTAAATAAGTTTCAGATTCTGTTTAAAGAAAAAGGTCCTTCTATATGAGGGCTGAAATCTTGTTGGCCACATTTCATAGAACTGTCGTAGATTCCAAGGCCAGACAGGATCATTGTGACCATCTAGTCTCACTTCCTGTATAGAACTTCCCCAAAATAATTCTTAGAACAGTATTTTTCAGCCTTTTTTCATTTGCAGACCCCTAAAAAAATTTGAATGGAGATGTGGATGCTTTGGAAATAGTTTGATTACCTCCAGGGCTCTGCGGACCACATTGAAAACCATTGTTTTAAGAGCATAGGTTTTAGAAAAACATCCAATCTTGATTTCAAAATTGTCAGTAATGAAGAATCCACAACCACCCTTGGTAAATTGTTCCAATAGTTAATTACTCTCAGTCTCACTGTTAAAAATGTACCCCTTATTTCCTGTCCGAATTTGTCTAACTTCAGCTTCCAGCCATTGGATCGTGTTATACCTTTCTCTGCTAGATTCAAAAGCCCATTCTTAAATATTTGTTCCCCATGTAGATATTTACAGTCTGTAATCAAGTCACCCCTTAACCTTCTCTCTATTAAGCTAAATAGATTGAGCTCTTTGAGTCTATCACTGGCATGTTTCTAATCCTTGAAGCATTCTCATGGCTCTTCTCTGAACTCCCAAAATTTAACAATGCCATTCTTGAATTGCAGACACCAGAATTGGACACAGTATTGCAGCAGCAGTTGCACTAGTGCCAAATACAGAGGTAAAATGACCTCTCTACACCTACTTGAGATTCCCCTGTTTATGTACCCAAGATTTCAGTCTGGAGTGACTGCTTATGGTTGGAAGTAGTGTGATTCCGATTGGAAATAGTAGCAGGCCCTCGTCTGTTGCAATAGTATCACATGATGACACAAGGTGTAGCCTCCCAGTGCTAAACACCTTGCGCTCACGCACAGCTGACTCAGATTCAAGGCTGATCAGCATCTCACAGGATCAGGCACGTAACTAGTACTTTTACTTCAAATGATGCTGGCGTAGCCTCTCCATAACAAAAAAAAACCTAATTAACCCTTCCCTGCCCAGTGCATTCCAAAATGCACAAATTGATTTTAGCAATTTGAAGAATTAGGAGAGGAGAGTTGGCTTTTTTTTTTATTATTCCCCACCTTGGTTTACCCGCTTTTGTGGAAAGGCAGGGGAGGTTTCATTGATTCTGTTAGTTTCCCCAAATTAGATATGATTTTGTTTCTATGGGACTCTCTTCTGCCAGCCCAAATCCCCAGCGTAAAACATTTAAAACCAAGTTTAATATTTTTGCTAGAGTTTAACAGCATTGAAGACAAAGACTGGAAAATTGTCATCAAAACTGACATCATGCATCTGTGTCCAACTTCTAGCCCAGCACAACTACATATTAGTAACTATGTTCCAAAAGAGGGCCTGATCCTGCAAACCCAGTGTTCATGGAACTCCCGTTGACATCACTGTCCGTGGCAATTGCATCACTATCACCCTCTATGTGGAGAGCTTGCAGGATTGGTCCCAAAATTCTCAGCCCTGCCCCTTTTTTAGTGGCCTAGACCCCGATCCCCAGCCGGGAGCTCTGCATGGGCAAACCCCTTATAGGATTGGGACCATAGTATGTTCTGGTCCTTTTCTGCCCTGTATTTTCCCAATCACAGAAGTCAGGGATACTTTATATGATACTATAGTTGCATTTCAAATAGAGGAGGTATATACATCCTCTGTACTATATAATATTTTCCCCAAAGTCTTTTGTCATATTAAAAATAATTTATACATCAAAACTAAGTTGGCTTTCTGCTTTTTACTGCAAGAAGCAAAGTATTTATTAACGGCTATTTTGGCTACAAACCCATAGTCACCAAGGTAGTGCTTATTCATATGAGTAATCTCAAGGAAGTCAATGGAAACACTTGCATAAATAAAGACTATTTGTAGGAGTACAGGTTTGCAGGATTGGGCCCCATAAGAACTGTCAGTAGATAATGCCTGCAGTGTTTCTTCTCATGATACCTGTGTTTTAAAGGCAACAAATCAAAAGCATGTTAAAAATCCAAATGCAGTTTTCAAATTGCAGTACTCATCAAAAAATATTTAGCTATTGAATTAGACAATCCAAATGTTTTTTTTAAAACGTATAGGGCAGTCATATATTTTTCTTAAAAGTTTCTGATCTGGCATAATCAGTTCTATAAAACTGAAAGGAGTCGTAAGGAAAAACAGCACGGCTCTACAGCTAAATAAATTGCACAAAGTTGTCTTTTTAAAAGGATACATATCAGTGATTAGCAATCAGAAAATGATACTTTGCAAATCTAACTCTGAAAGCAGCTTTATCTTCCAGGTGAGAGAAAACCAGAGCTAGCCAGAAGATTAAGGAAAGGTAATGAGATATATGTTCTGAGTCAGTTTGACAACATATAATACAGTGTAAATATTATTTGCATGTAACCATAAAAATCACATTTTAGACATTAAGTAGAATTTCATATGGGCCCTACCTTGTGATAAGTTAAGAACTGCACAATATGATGCTAAATTATGAAAGTATGACCCACTCAGATATCCCATGTAGATATAGAAATAGAGATTTGAGAAACATGTTTAGAACAGAGTTGAGGGTTTTTTGTTTGTTTTTGTATGTTCTTGTAAACAGAGGGAAAAATCAAAGATGTGATGTTATTTCCAATAGCCAAAGTCTTGCCTTAAAATTTTCTCCCTGTGCTGGGCTTTTCTCTTATAAAAAAAAGGATTAAATCAGTGCATACTATTGAAAGGTAGGCATGCCCAACTTTTAATAAAAGGATAAGATAAAACACATGAAACAAGTGAATTTTAAATTCCTGGGGCCCAATCCTGCTTCCATTGAAACTCCCTTAGATTTCAGTGGGAACTGGATTGGGCTCCTGGGTTTTATTTACTTTACTAACTATCCTATATTTTGCTAAAGAATAAACCTTCACTATTTCTTTAAAATAAAGGTGACAAAAATAGTAGATTAAATTTTAAACAAAGGAGAGTAGCAAATACTGTAAAAAGATAATTTGATGAAATGAATTCCGTTTTGTCTACTGTTTCTCAGTGTTTGCAAGATTTAAATGTTTTACATTTTTTATTTATCAGTTGTAGGATTTGAAACCAAAAAAACCTTTTTTAATTAATTCAGAAATCTGTTTTGGCAACTAGAACAAAGATGATCTATCTTCTGAATCTAAAACTTAGTTACTTAAGTGCTGATGTTTTAATGTTTTCAGTAGAAAAGAAAGCAGAGACAAATTTGGATCAAGAAAGAACTTCTTTTAATAAAATGTAGGAATCTGATCTTTCAGACATAATGTATATTTCCTTATTTGTATTTATGAGTTTGAACTTGTACTTTAGTAAGCACACTGTTTTAAAATAATAGGCAGATACAGTCTTCAAGGAGGGATAATTGGTAGGATTAAAGCTTACAATCTGTATAACGACAAAACATTTTGACCAGGGCAAACAGACAATTAACAGAAGTCAGTTTGTGGTTCATTCCCATCCTATGGAGTCCTTTAATTTATAGTAATGTGTATGTATTAAGGGATTAGAGGTTTTCCTACTTAATATTTTTATATACAAACTTTGTAATGGTCCTTCTCTTTTATCAAAATTGTTATTGACATTTCTAATGCAAAGCAAAATTAGCAATACGTTTGATCATAATTCACAAATACTTTCTTCTGAAGCAAAATTTTACTTTGATATTACTAAATATTCTTTTTCTAAAAAATGTTTTACTTTAGAAAATATTTTTTGAAAGTTGGAAGACTCTCTGAGCTCAAGCTTTTGCTACAATTGGAGTGTGACCCTTGTGCAAACTAGATATTTTCCATAATAATTAACAAAAAAAACTTCAGTTTGCATTGTTGCATTGTAGTGCTTTAGGAAAAAAAGATGTTAAGCAGTTTGTATGGACCCTGAGATTTTTTTAAAACATCTATTTTAATGACTTTTAAAATATTTAAAAAAAATTGGCTTTAAAAAAGTTAAAATATCATTTAAAAATATTGCATGTGTAGTTTACTTATAACTCTTTGAACAGTAAAGCAGTTCTCTTTGCATATAGTTATGCATAGTTATGCAAAACTAGTTGCATTAAACTGACTGAAAATGTAAGGTTACTTCAAACTTGCTTGTAAGTTTAACACAGACTCATTTAGCAAAGCAATAAACTAAATAAGTGTTTTGATTTGGAATAAACATTATCCAAAACATTTGAAGTAATTAATTGGCTATATATTGATCATGTGTTCAGGAACTATTTTTCATGTAAAGGCCATAGAATATTAACTAGTACATCCCTGTTTTGTTCTTAAATGTGTAATGTATAAGAAATATTGATTTTGTTTTGACGTAGAAGGAAATTACTGACAGCAGGAGGTAGACAACTATTTTGCACAGGTAACTTTGTATGGTTGGAGTTTTTAAGCATTTGCAGTAAGGAAAGGGGATTTAAAATAATAAAAAGATAACTTGCCTGAATCAAAATATTTTAAAATGTATAGAGTGAAACATTTGTGTGTGTGTGTGAGTGTGGCGGGAAAGGTGAGGGGGGAACAGCTTTCTCAATTTTGAATTTATGCTTGACTCTTAAAATTAGATTCAGTACCAGCAAGAGTATTGGTGCTACTGTTGCCGACACAAAACTAACTTTTGAAAGAATATTGATCAGTTACTTAAATGTAGTGGAGGATGCATTGTAGATTATATGATTTTATTTAATTAAATAAATCTAAATACTTACCTGTGGGGTGGGGGTGGGAAGTGTGCCTATATCAAAAGAAAATAATAGGAGGAATGAACACAAGAAAAGCTACTTTTGCAAGGGCAGTAATTTAATTATTCATACCTTTTAAATATATGTCTATATGCTTATCCCCACTTTAGTGATACTATAATCAGTATAATCCAGTTTGGCTTTACTGGGCACAAGGGTAGGAAGTTACCTGTAGCATGAGCTGATGGATGGTATGGAAAGAATCTGTACAATGTAGTAGTAGTAGTACATAAAGATAAATAACAGGAACAAAACCTCAATTTCTTTGGTTATAATTTCCAACTGTAACAACAACATAAATTTGAATTTGTTACATTTATAAACTGCAATTAAATATTGTACTTGCTACATCTTGAATTTAATGTCTCACAGAATAAGACCAGCATACATAGAAACCAGAACTCATGTGTTCATAACATGACTTATTCTTTAATTACTTATGAATAGTTTTTGGTGATGAATACATCCTTCAGTTTCATTTTCTTTAAATGTTTTTTCAAAATTGTGTATGGTTTTTGAGTTATTTAAATAAATTCAAAGCCTCTAGAGGGGCCATCCATGATGCTAATTTGTGTTTAATGCTACAAGAAAGTTTTCAGGGGGTTGATATTTCATATTGAAATGAGGCAAATGGTGAAGATGAAACTTACTTCAATAATTTAAAAATTCCTAATTATAAATAATTTCCTGGAAATTATTAGTTCTATAAAGTATGATTATAAATCTAAGACTTTGCATGAAGTTCTCCTATAGGACTTAATAAATGAGAGACCAAATCCTGCAATCAAAATTCATATTGATGATAATGGGATATTAGATGGAATAGAGATAGGACTGGAATCAAAATATCCAGAGTTATATCTACACATGTGGTTTAAATTTTGTTTTTCTTCTATTGTTGCCAAGGTTTCTATTCTGATTTCCTATATTAACTTCTCTCTGGTTTCCAATATTAATATGTATCTAGCAAAAAAAAAAACAGCTTTTTTTTCTGTGCTTTCTGAAAACTGTATCCTTCAGATGAGAATTTATCTTTTTACCTAAGATTAACTTCACGCTTTTATCCTCTCCCCACCCCCACCCCGGTATTTGGGAGATGTTAAAAACAGGCCCCAGATTAGTGTTTTTCCGCATCCCCATCAAATCTTCCCTTCCCGTGAAAAAAGATTTAAAGGGTAATATTAAAATTCTGCTAGTACTATACATTTTAACCTAAAATACATCAATAATTAAATCCCTATCACTGAAAAACTTCCCATTAAATTGGGTTCAGGGTTTATCAAAGTTTTTTTTAACCAGTAGTTTTGGTTGGAAATTAACTCTTACTTTCACTGATCACTGCATTGTAGCCATGTGCACGTGTATCCAAATGCTGCTACAATGGCCAGGTTTCATCTTTTTAAGATTTAAAGCAGGCACCCAAATTAACTTCATCACTGTTCTATTATTATAATATGGTAAATCATGACGTAGGGACATATGAAGAGTGAGGTGGGACTCCATGTGCAAGGGCATCTAGTGAGAATTGAAAGGGAAGCTTTCAGAGAACAATGTGTTTAGATTAAATTAGTTCAAAGTCTTTTTGTAACTGCAGTGTTGATGATTTTGAGTCTCAATTCATATAAAATTCTCTCTCCATAGACATGGAATGTATATACAGCCTTGTCTGTAATAATCCAGCCAAATGATTTTCTGTGATCACTAGGCCCATATGGAACCACTGTTTGGTTATACTGCATGGTTTAAAATGGAGTTTGGATCAGATGCATTGATGAAGTGGCATATGGTGTATATGCTCTAATTCTAGACATGGACCTGAGACAAATCCCCAGAATTGATCTGTCCTGAACATGATGGGTTCAAAATCCACAAATTCTTGCCTAATCTTCAGGGTGTTCTGATGAGGCCATTTATAAAGATAGGTTAAAGATGCAAGCTCTGACGTAAGGTTTTGGGTTGGGCCTATCTCTGTTAAAGTCTCATAAATACATTCTAGTGCACAATATGGTGAGTTTCAATCTAACTGATTCCCAGCAGAATATTTGAGTTACTGTATACTACAGCACAGAGAGAGGTCTATTTATAAGTTCACTGAATATACTGTTTGATTATACTGCCTGTGGTATGTGAATAGAGCTATAGCTTTAGGTAGATAGATCTACTCTTATTCCCCCCCGCCCCATTCCACATAAACTAGAGAGTCACACACTTTGTTGCTTCGGTAGACTGAGTTCATGCACACACCAGAGGCTCCTTGCATCCCTCCATTCTCCCCCAGAAGCTCCCTGTGTGCCACCCTCCAGCCCCCTCTACTTCAGGCAGGGCCGGCTCCAGCATTTCTGCCACCCCAAGCAAAAAAAAAAAAAAGCCGCGATGGGCAGCGACAGTTCAGCGGCAGGTCCTTCACTCCTAGAGGGAATGAGGGACCTGCTGCCCCCGAATTGCCGCAGGTGCCACCCCTCTCCCTTGGCTGCCCCAAGCACCTGCTTGTTAAGCACCTGGAGATGGCCCTGACTTCAGGAACTCCTTGTAACCTCCCCCAAGACCCTCCCTTATGCCAGGGGTTCTGTGCCCCCTCTCATTCCCCCATACTTTAAACAGTATTGGGATGATGGGCACAGCTGAGATGGGGGTATGGTGTTAATGGTTGCTATCAACCTGTTCTTTGATTTATAGACAATTACAGACCCGTTCGAAGCTTCTGGGTTGCTTACCAGATGCTAGGGGCTTTGAGTCTCTCCTATTTCCCCCTTCTGGTTTTTCAAATTTCACCAAAATCAATAAGGTTCTGCCTATTGATGCCTACAGTGTCCACCGAAATTTTGGAATTTATCAGATATGGCATTCAAAAATTATTGCATAACAGATAGGCAGACAAACAGAGAAATCCCGTCAAGTTGAATGTAAGGCCTCACAAACTCAGCCAACAATAAGGTAATGAGGACAATATTGCTGTGCATCTGGGCATAATTTAAGGAGGGCAGAATGTAGCTCCAACTGGGAATGTGAAACATAAAACCTTCCTTTGTGTTGCTCTGTGCACATTAAAGATCTTTACATTGTGCTTATTTATGTAATAAAAATTATTGAGCTGATCTGGAATTCTTCAAGTTGAATGAGGAGAAACCACTTCCACATGGTTTGACCTTCCGTGATAGGTAGCTGTGCTCCTTCCTGAACTACGGAGGACAAAAGCAGTTATAACACTAATAATGGGAGGAAGACAGACACAGTACGAAATGGGTTGCCTTTAACTGCCACACTGAAGATGGCCATGCCAATTTTCATTGTGTTGCAGTGAGATAAATGTGTAGGCCCAGAACTACCACTTGCAGCTGATGCAGATAAAGTTCATCAGTGGGGTGGCACCAGAAGTCAGGGCCAAATTTTCTTCTCAGATGCACGAGTGACTCCCATTTACTTCAGTGAGAGTTACACATGGGCAGTTAGCCTATTACACAGTTATGGGGGAAAGTCCTATGGAATCTGATGAAGAATGATAACCTTTCTATGGAATTTTTTAATTAGCACATAGAATTCTATAGCAGAGATCCAATCTCTATTAAATTGTTTAGGATATCTTAAAAATTCTATAGAAAGGACCTAATTCTCTGTAAAATTCTATAAGATTTTTAGAGTAGTTTCTATAGAACCCTATTTAATTTCTGTGGAAAAAACCCTGAGTCACACCGGGCATTTCTGTGGAAATGGAGCATTTCATTTTATCATCAACAGATTCTATTGTATTCTGTCCCATTCTTCTTAAGTTCTCATGCCATGCATATCGCTGTGCTCTCTAAAGGCCCATCAGTGATGACAAGATCAGAGTGCTTATAGTGGTTGGGAACAGTAAGACTTTATTGGCCAGGAAAGAGGCTGTTTGGTTTGAGTATGGACCGTCTCTCTCCTGATACGGCTGAGTTTAACTCAAGCACTTCTGTTAACAATTCATAAATGTGCCCACTCTTGAGGACCAAATACAAGGTGTTTTCAGTGTGGTACTCGCAGATATGGAAACAACTTGTTTTGATGCTCCCCATAGTTCAATGGTACTGACCTTCAGGGTGGTACAAGACATATCTTTATGATCAAGTATTTTTTGACTAGGTACCAATGCTGGGATATTTACTATGCTCTTTTGTCCTGGTAAAGGAAAGGGGATGTTTTGTATTGTCTGTTGTGGGCAGTTTAAATTAATGTGTGAGTTTAATTTATGCTATTCTCCCAGATGCCACAGTAAAGGGCAAATAAAAATAAGAAATAACTAAATTAAATTTCTCTCGGGTTCACGTATTGAAGAATAGCATATTAGCTCCCCTGAAATGCAGAGGATCAGTAGAACTTTTTATGGCAGCTAGCAGACAGCTACATTAAAAAGTTAGACTTTTTTCTGGTAGTTGTAACTAACATCCGCATGAACATGGGACTTATAATCATGGGTGAAGCTGAAGGCTGTATGAAAGTAGTCTAAATAGAGGAAGGAAGGAGGGCTATTGGACATATCTTCTTGTCTGAAGAGGTCAGTCACTCAAGAAGGTATTGGGCAAGCTCATCAAATAACCCCTTACAAGCAAAAATAAATGTCATGATATATTTTGAGATGATGGGAGCCTGCATGATTGTAAGACATATTGAACATGTCTTCCAGATAAGATGACCTTAGAACAACTCCTTCCTGTTCTCCCATTTATAGCTCATTTTGAAGAGTTGATGCTTTTGGACTATGAATTTTAGTTGTGGAAATTAATGGTTATATGCACGGGAGGCCTAATCATTAAATGGTGCTCTGATAATTGATCAAGTCAACCATAGCAACTGTCACTTCGGCAATAAGTTGACCTTTTTTCTTGTCTGATGTGATGGCATAGATTAGCTACCCAGGTGCCTTAGTCATTTGGTTCTTCTACCATAACCAGGAAGCACTTGAGGTATTCCGTTCTTTTTAAGGCATCGAATGCTGTTTATGAATGACAGTCCATTTGGGTAGTGGATTTAAAATTACTGCCAGGTGATGAATTAGCTAGTAACGTGATATTTTTAGAATAGGCTGAAACCCATTTCTACTGAATTTGGACGTAGTGAAACTCCACTAGTGAAGTGGTGAAAGTCCTACATAATTTCATGGCAATGTAATGACAGTTCTGGATATATGCAGTGTTGTTGTAGCTGTGTTGGTCCCAGGATATTAAGGAGACAAGGTGGATAAGGTAATATATTTTATTGGACCAACTTCTGTTAGTGAGAGAGACACACTTTCAAGCTACACAGAGTTCTTCTGGGAAACTAGCTCCCAGATCTGAAAAAGAGCTCCATGTAAGCTCGAAAGTTTGTCTCTCTCACCAATAGTTCTGGTTATAATCACTTTCCATTTAGAGTGAAACTGTTCTGGGAGGGGAAATTTAAAAAAAGACTTCAGTGTGAAAGGAGCCTCCATGCTGGTGTGTTTACTTTAAAGAAATAGTGTTACAATGTCTGAACAAACATTTTATTTTTACAATGAAAACTGTCTTAGCTACCTACCCAAGAGATCAACATATCTTGGTCGCTTAGTAGAGGCTTGTCTTTGAGTAAAGGTTAAACAAGAGTGTACTGGAAATCTTATGGGCTATTTTACAGTGGTTGCTTGCATTAGGGGCTGACCTACTGGAAGAGAATCTTTGCCACTAGTGCATGTATGTATTCAGTATGTTGTGTGTCAACTGCACCTGTCTCGGTTCCTGTGCATATAATATATCTCAGAATAGGCAGTAGGGTAGGGTGTTGGCACATCCTACCCTACTCAGGGTAGAGGAGATAGTGGAGACCCCCATAGTGATTTGAGTTGCTGCCTCCCCTTACACATGAGCAAGGAGTCTATATTTATAATCTCCCACTCTTGTGCTTGTCATTATGTATTAAATGCATTTGGCCATTGGGCTAGGGATGTGATCCTTGCTTAAGGTACAAGAAGTGCTCCCTTCGAATCCCAGTCAAGAGAGCACAGATTCTTGTATATTTAAGGTGTATTCAAACATGAAGCTGGGCATCAACAAACCCAGATTGTATTCCTAATTCTGCCACACACTGTTTGACTTCTCCACATCCCTGTGCCCCAGTTACCCTACCTATATAATGGGGATAGCAACTACTATTATTGTTATTTATCTCTTTATTATACAGCACCAGAAATGTGCATGACATCTTACAAAACAAATAAATCAGGAGTACTATTCTTGCGGAGGAAGGGCTGGAGGGCCAGCTCCAAGTGTGCTAACCTCTCACACTGTTGGAGCAGTGACCAGGAGACAGTTTCAGAACATTTGCAACCTTGAGGAGACATTATCCAGCTTCATGTTCCAAAGTCCTCATGAGGCCTCTGATATAGCAATGCAAGCCACCTTAAAAAGTGTTCTCTTCTACTTACTTTTAGGAGTTTGTATGTTTAAATAAAATATGTTTAAAAAGGGGGAAGGTCATGTTCATAACTCCTTCTACCACCCCCCCCCCACATATGATATTTAGAATGGATTAGTCCATTGATGAGAGTTGTTACGAAGCCTCTATTTTTAATATGTGAAGGTAAGGAATGTTCATCGAGCTTAAAATGATCAAATTACTTAATTTAATATAAACATTTATATTATATATTTATATAAAAAGAGCCAGTTGGTAAAACACAGGATAGAATGTGCCAGATAGAAAATTAATGTCTAGTAGTACTGTAAAAGTTGCAGTTAGAAGCAGATCTAAGATATTAAATGCTTTGTTTTAAGCAACCATTTTAGTATCCTCATGCATTTTCCTGTAATCATTTCCCTGTCTGTTAAAACTCACAGCTAGGTGACTGATAATTGCTGGTTTTCTTGAGTGGTTGTTTAAAACAAGTTTTATTGTGTATACAGAAACTTAACAAAATTCAGGAACTCTGCTGCCAATTGTAAACCCAATGGAACTTTCTTATAACAAAGTCTTCTTTACAGAACAACATCACAGTGGGTAAAATTCACCACTAGATGTGCAAGGTGCAGAGGGCCAGCACAAGGCCTTGGCACCACTTAAGTTCCACTTTTACACAATTTTGAGGGTTTAAGTAGGACTTATATGATGGATAAACTTTGAACAGGACCTCTGCAAAAGCTAAATTTCATCGTATAATAGGCACGTGAATATACTCAGAATTGCAATGTGCATGTTGCGATGTGAAATAATTTGGTACTTTGATTATGGTTCATTAAAAACCCTTTCACTTGATCCCAGTTCATTAGAACTCTGTTCCATTGCAAGGCAGATTTACCAAGTTAGCATGTAGCTAACTTTAAACACACGAGTAATTTCATTGAAATCAATGGGTCAATTTACATGCTTAAAGTTAGGAACATCCTTACGTACTTTGCTGAATTATGACCTAAAATGCACAAAATATCTGACTGGGGATATGGGGGAGAATGGAGGGGGAAAAAAGCAATCTGGGGAAGCTGTTCATTTCTAGATGTATGAGGTGATAATAAGAGCCAATAGAGTGTTGTACCTAGGTCTGCTCTAATACAAATAAAGAGAGTGTCTGTGAGCTGGGGGAGGAGGGTGTTCAAAATGTAATTCTCCATTTTCATACATCTTTAATATTAGGAAATGTAAATAATATAATAAATAAAACCCAGATTCAGATCCTCTCACAGGGGGTGCGTACTGAAGCTTTTATGAACATTAGGTGTGCAAATAGGATGATAATTAACTTAACTGGCTAATGACAGCCTCTGAATATGCTTGTGGGACATTGGCTTTGTCAAAAAGAAGCATGAATAGGTATATGCTGTATGGTACCTATAAGAACCTGAATCTTTTCCATTAAGTCTCAGTGTGGTACAGCAACCCCTATATCTACACAGATATAAATTGCACGGTTTAGGTAGCTGAGGGAAGATTTTCATTGAATTTTCATTGTGTGTGTGTGCACTTGCATATATATATATATGCATATGTGTGTTTACCAATGTGGTTTTGGGGCCTACACCGTAAAAAGGGAGGAACAACCAGCAAAAAGGAAAGAAAGATATATTTTGAAAATATAAATAAAAACTAATGTTTTTTCTGCATTTGATAATCTCAGTTTCTGAAAAGATTGAGGTTGATCCTGAAGCGATGAGGATTACGTATATGATTTGGGAGATTTAGGGAAACAACATCCTGGTGAAAGACAATAAAGTTTCTATATCTGTTGGACAGTCACATATAACGTGGCTGGCACAAGCACAAGAAGTAGCTATTCATAGTTGGTAGAAGTGAGATGTAATGTTTTCCCCCATCACAAACCATGGGGGACTGACTTGCTCTAATTTCACATGGGCAATGTCAGGGGGGCATTTATCAGTTAAAAGTGCATGAAAAGGGAAAATAGGAACTCTTATGTTTTGAAAAGGAAAATAAGTTCAACTGAGCATTAAGTTTTATGAGCAGGTGATTAGTTTACATGTGGAATTATTTTGCTGCATATAATAGATGTAGAGACCTGATGCTGCTGCCAGTGAAGTTTATGGCACTATTCCTGTTGAATTCTATGGGCAAAGGAGCAGGTCAGAGGTTGAAGTATGATATGTGAAAGCCAAAACATCACTTCCCAGGGATGCAGTTGATTACTTTTAGCCCCCAAAGTTATGTTTTCCTAATGTCCTATATTATGGATGGAAATGTTTTTGCAATGTTTTGTTCACATTTAAATGGAATTGACTCGTTTTAAAACTGAAACATTCCCCTGCAGTATTGTTGAACCCCCAAAATAAAAACTTTATGCCAGTGCAAAAAAGTGAAACTGACTAGCAGCTAAAGTGAAACCAAACAGGCTACTTTCACTCTCCCAGATATTTAAAATGCTAAACAAGTAAATCTTAAGCAGGTAATGGTGAAAAGAAAATCAGATTTTTAAAATCCCCTTTGCTTTTAGTAATTTTAAAAGTGTAACTAGTGACCCCGGTAACATATTCCTCCCCCTCCCCGTCTTCCCAACAGTAGTTTGTGGATAGTATCTCTTTAAAACATTAGGTTCAATAATGAACACCATATTGTCTGTGATGTTAATATTACATATTAATATGTAATAAACATATTGTATGTTTTATGTTCCTAAGGCATCTCCTGATGTCACCCCTTTTTCCCTTTCCTGCCTTGCACCACAGGTTCCCCAGCCATTCAAATCAGAACCATGGTAAGAGGAAATACTAGATCAGGAAAGGATTTACCTTGTGCCAGAAGGATATGGGTTCTTATAATCAACAGGTAGCTAGAGAGGAAAAATATTTACCTTGACAATAACATGTGAAGTAGGTGGTAGAGGGCATTTTATCTGTCAAAACCAAAAACGAGAGATACTGTAGCAAATGGGGGAGAGACACTCAATTCTTCCTGTTTGGCTTAATAGGATCAGGAGGAGACATATGTATAGAAAAGTGGTCAAATATCAAATGTGGAGGGGAAAAAGGTGTGTGTGTGGCAGGGGAGAAAATAGTTTAGGTTTGCTAACATTTGTTCCAAATGTTGCCTTAGTTTGCACTGGCCAATACCTATGAAATAAAGCATATCAGTCTTTCGAGATCCTTGACGTTTGGGAAAGGAAAATGTAAATGAAAAGACAGTCACCCACATAGGCTGAGAGATAATAAAGCATTGAAAGATGGAAGAAGTGATTTAAAAAAAATTAAGTCTAGCTGCAAATCTTGCATCCTATGTTTATTTTATTTTAAATTGTGACTTACTTAGGTTTGTAAAATTATATCCTGAAATTAGGACATTTGAGAACCTTAGTGCACTGTAGATTTCAAACACACTGGCTTCAATATTTGTCCTTTCCTGTTTGTTTTTAAATGTTAAATGCAAAAAAAAATAATAATAAAGCATGAAAATAGTGCATAACTGGTGATTTTAGTTGTGAACGTCCTTGCGGGTGAGAGAGGTATACAAATGTCTCAAAGCTATAGGCTGGGACAAATTGTACATCGTAATATATGAATGCAAATCACAGAAAAACAGATAAAGGAAAGGGGAATAATACAGTACCTATCTAGGAAGTTGTTCAAGGGTTAGAACAGGGAAAGGAAAGATTGCAGTGGAAGGAAATATCCCACACCTCCCTCTCTACAAAGAAATCACTAGTTGCAAATATTATTTTGAAATGCATTTAAAATAAATAGAATTTTTCTTTTTTAAGATAAAGGGATGGCGTGATATCTGACGTTAACGATGCAGATGAAGTGCTGCATGCAGAAATGTACAGGCATCCACATATGACTAAATAGGTTCAGGAGTTGTGGAACTTCTCTTGCACAGGTATGGAGATAATATTTAAAATTTGCATCAGACTAATCAGAACCATTCTTTCACGGCCTTAATTAAAATGTAATCATGGCTTTAAAAATGCTTTTCAGGCCAAGAGATATGAGGCCTCATGAAGGCCAGATAACTTGAATGAATTTTATTGACTATCCCAAAAGGGGCTGGACACCCATTAATTTCACCCTGTTCTCTCTTATTTTGTAGGGAATGTGGAAAAGCTGCTGTTCTGGACAGAATGAAGACCAGCCAAGGGAGGTGAGCACCAGTTCTCATGTAAGGTACTACTTGTTACTGATGGGTTTTTACATAGAGAGAAAATAGCATTTCTGTGAGGGTTAAATAATACCTGACCCTCCAGACTTTCTGATTTTGCAGTTTACTGGTGACATTTCATAGAAATCCAAATATTTTTGTGTGTGTATGTGGGGGGGGGGGTGTTAAAATGCTGCAAAGCAGACAAATTAATATGAAGTACTTCAGACGTCTGATCAGTTACACAAAAGCAGCAAGGAAGGTAGCATCGTACTGGATTTCCCTGTAAAAGCATGTGAATAATATATGGTTATAAGAAGATGGCTTAATACTTTAAAACTGCGTGTGTTCAAGCCCAGATCACATTAGAATACAAAATAAATTCCTGATGAAAGATGCATTCTTCTTTTGTGGTTAGGTTAGAAAAAATATTTAAAAATTAGTTCTTCCCAAATCTCTGTAATTTTCCTATATTGACAAATACATTTGATGTGCTAAACATTTAAAAATAGTCTGTTTAGGTTAACTGGAAGGAAAGATCTTTATCTTAAAAGCAGCCCAGTTAATTAAAATTAACTGGGAGTTTGTGAGTAGCATAAAGCGCTAGACAGGATGATTTTGGGTAAAAGTGGTTCCTTGAGGCCAAATTTGTCAATAAGAAAGCCTCTTTATAAGGGAGGACTCTATATTCATGAACTATTTTCTGGTTTTGATAATCATATCATATAACATTAATATCAGGGAGAGGAGTTGTGTTAATATGTTAGACGTTCTATTGTATTACAATAGTTCACTTGATCTTTCTATTTTGGACAATTTATTCCACTCTGATAATTCAGAGACATGAATACAGTATATTTCATTTACCAAAATTGGGAGTTTGTGGCATTAAAAAAAAGATTTAAAATGATTAGAAATCTATAAAATCCATCATGTTATTCTGAAGCCTTTAAAAGGCAAAATCCAAACAAAAATATTGTCATTGGTAAAATATACAATATCTGAAAGCAATAGAAATTGTTCTTACGAGAGTTTTGAAACAAATAATACATTGAGATAGGTAGTTAGGGTTTTGCAGCATTTTTTCTTCCCCCAGCCTCCCTCTCTCTCTGTAAGGGAAAAAGAAAGGATGCTGCTTAATGTAAAATAAATAAATAAATACAATTGCGATAAAATGGTATGCTCGGCCTCTGATAAAATTTGTTTTATTATCAATATTTAGGGTTTTAAACATAGGTATTGTAAAATAGTTGATATTTCAAAGTTTGTGGGGAGACAAATGTTTGAATATCTTTCTTCATACCTGAGGAATCCCTTTCAGGAGTCCATTTTTCCTGTTTGCAGAACACATTTTTATTAGATCTATGTATTTGGGTTAAGACTTTCTTAAAATTACTTAATTAGGTTATACTGAAATTCTAAGTGATTTTAAAAGAAGGATTATGGTAATATGACAAAACATAACACTGTTTTAATTGAAATCCTTAAATAAAGCCCTTTTAACATGCCAATTTTTAAAATCTATAAATTTGGGGGGTTAAAAGAGTACAAAATATGAAAAGACCAACCTAAGTATGGAACATATAATCCCATACCAGTGAGCAGGGATTTTGTAGGTACGTCTGGAATATGGGAGAAGGTCATTTACACTTCCAATTTGTTTTTGAGCCTTTCTTGTAGCATGTTATCCTTCTCATTACTTTAATGTGTATATGTAAAATGCTTATCAAATGCTTACGGTCAGGTAAAAGACAGAAAATGTGCAAAAAGAGGTAACAGTGTAGCTACGCAAAGATAGCTATTAATTGATTGTGTTTTCCATGAAAATTTTGAAAAATATACCAAACTAAAAATTGCTATAGTGAGGAATAAATTCTAAATAATTGTATTTATGCCATTTGGAATGGTGTGGATGTGAATTGTCTTTAAAAACATAAAGCATGTATCTGGAAAAGAGTATCATGGAGAAATGCTTTTCCTGTTGTGTTTTCCTTGGTTAAAGCTGTTCGCTGATTCACTGATTTAGGTTTGAAAGAAGATATTTGAAATTAAACTTTTTAAGAGAGTACATGCGTGTTTGTTATTGATGGGTTTAAAAAAGAAAGAAAGAAAGAAAGAAAACGTCCATATGCTTCTTTCATCTGTATTGTTTATAGTTTAAAATAAATAATAAATTTGTAGTGATTTATTTTTGAAAGTGAAGTGTTTGTATGAAAAAATCTGGCAGTCAGTATGTTTTACTTGGTATTTTAATTTTGGAGAAATAGCAGAATGCTTTTAGATATTTGCACTTGTTTCAGAGGTTGAAGCATAAACCAGATTTCTGTGTAGTCTGTCAGGCAGTTACACATCTGAGCATGTTACAGTTTGGAGCACTACAAATTAGAACCATTTGACTTGCATTTGCTGTACAATGTTCTTTTTAAAAATTATTTCAAATAAGCCATATTTATAGAAAGTAAACAGGGATTTTTTAAAAAAATCTGATTTTAATTAATATCCAGGAATTCTTGTTGTAAGGATCTATTACATGAATGAACATTCCCCCCCCCTTAAATTAGTTATTTTATTAACCAATTCTAGTGTTGTAGTTTATTTTTCAATTTTCAATAGATGATTTGTATACACATAGTTTGTTGCTCATTTTAAAACAGAAGGAGCTGAACAACTGCTACAAGTGTTAGTGATACATATCTTGAATGCATATATGTAATATCTAGAGAGAGAGACAGAGAAAAAGACAGAGAGAAACATGATAGTATGACTGAGTTTCCCATCAGTTTCATTGCGGGAAAATATAGTATCTTTTGCTAGCTTTGTCACAAAAGGCTTTTTGGCTTGTAAGGATATTTTTCTGTTAATGTATCTATTAGAATTTGTCTTTTGAAATGTAGAAAAATGCATTTAGGTAGAAGGAGAGTTTTCATCTGCTTTTTCTAAGTTACAGAGGAAAGGCAAAATAAATAATAATAATAGTGACCAGCAACTCTGTATTGCAGAAATGTAGAAATCTGTAAGAAAATTTGCTAGTTAGAAAAAGACTGAACTTGAATGTGCAATTCATAATAAACATTTGAGGACTGCATTTGCAGATCTGTTATTGTTCTGAAGAATTTTAAAATAGCCTTTTCCACTAAAATGATCAAGGAGTCCTGTCATGTGTATGTGTATGTGTTGGAGTGGAGAAAGCTAACATAATGTCTGTTGTTATTGTACCATATGTTAGCTGCTGTTTATACATTGTGGTAGAGGAGGAAAGTATAGGAAACAGACTGTAGCTTTGGTGGCACAAAGTTGCCTGAGTGTAACAAAAGGGTTAACAGTGGAGTTGAGCGTGTGCAGTATGGGAGTTGTAGGCAGTAAGAATGCTGGGAGCTGTCGTAAAACTCTCCCTTGCTTCTTCCTGTAATGGCCGATTGTAGGGAGGTAATGGAGGTCTTTCTCTCTGGCAAAAGCCCCATTTCCCCTATCTAAATGCAGTAAACAGCACAAATGTGGGGTCATTTGTGCCAGTTAGACGTGAACAAGGAAAGGATGCAATTGATCAAGTCAGAGTGGAAATTCTGAGCAAGGGAAAAGAGCTTTTTAGATCTCTCTCGCTCTCCTGTGTTGCTGTAAATGTCATTATCCGGTCGGTTGTTGCCTTGCTGGCAAAATGCTGCCTGTCTGTCATGCGGCTGTTAAAATCTCTGCTGACTGGGGGTCTCTCTTGCTGTTTATTATGTTTTTTTATTTTATTTTCTCTTTCTTCTAGGCAGAACCTCGGCATTGCTGCAGCAGGCCTGGTACAGTATTCATAGCTTGCTTTACATGCACTCAGGTCAGTTGTGTTTTTGCTTTGGCTTTTGTCACGTTTGCTAGGAGGATTCGGTTAGGTTCGCTGCGCTGTGGTGCTCACTCACCTGCTTTCTGTGTCAATGGAACTGTTTGCCTTTTTGCTGTATCTGTTGGTGAAGTGATTGACTGTTTCTGCTCGCTACTGGGGTTTCCCTTTCTCTGTAATGTCTGCCTGGGGGGAGGGTGAAAACACTGGTGCTGTTTGCAGCCTTTCTTTGTAATTTTTACCCTGCTAATAAACACCTTTGTAGCAATAATGGATTTTTTTTTTTTTACCTGTGTGCAATGTGTCCTTGTCAACAGGCGCCATTCAAATGTCAGCGCCACAAAAGTGGGCGCTGCCGGTGGTAACAATAGTGAGGTTTATATTCACAACAGTAAGCCGCTGTTTGTAAGGAAATATGGGCCTTCGTCTGGCCTCAGAGTAATGGAGAATGTGGGGCTTGGTCTAGGCAATGGCCCTGGGGATTTGGGATAATAGTGAATATTAGGTTTGGCCTGAGCTATGGCCCCAGAGACACTAGGGCGATAGTGTGGAGCTGGTTCCAAGCAGCAGCCCCAGGAACTTCAGGAGGTTGTTTGATATTCGCTGGGTATAATCCTAACGAGTTCACTGCTTATTCCTGCATTACTGCCCATCAATGCATTGTCTCTCATGCACTTCCCAGTGCACTTATGTCTCCTCTGTGCATATCGCCGGACAGTCCTTTGACACTGCTCACTCACGTGGCTTTCCGGCACTGCTTACCTGTGCGTCACTGTACACGTGTCCACCTTTTTGTAGGCTCTATGTCAGTGGTTCTCAAACTCTTATACTGGTGACTCCTTTCAGACAGCAAGCCTCTGAGTGTGACCCCCCTTAGTAAATGAAAATTTTTTTTTTGTCTGTTTAACACCATTATAAATGCTGGAGGCAAAGCGGGGTTTGGGGTGGAGGCTGACAGCTTGCGACCCCCCCCCCATATAATAACCTCGTGACCCCCCCTGAGAGGTCCCAACCCCCTGTTTGAGAACCCCTGCTCTATGTCAAAATGAAAACACAAACCCCAAGAAATCAATCAGATTATTGGATCTAATGCTTGTAACTCACAGGAGGATTGTTGTACTATAGATAAGAGTTAGAAAGTATTTTTAGTGTGGAGAGGAGAAATTGGGACTAGTGTGGAAAATATGTGAAGGGAGAAACTGTATTTTAGAGAACATGAAGCTATTGCAGCAACTCTGGGACTTTAATTCTGACTATGAGGCATTTCCCCTGAGTGGAAAAATATGTAGATATTACACATTCATTTAATTTGTTAGTTATCGGCCCAAACTGCAAAGGTCAGCTCTAGATATGAACTTCCCCATTTTTCAAGGTGATTGGGACCTGTCATCTGGTCTGGATCCATGTCTACTATGTACAAAGGAAGGAAGGAAGTTGGTGTGTATAATACATTACTGTGCAGTGGACTTTTAAGTATCATTTTCTTACATTTTAAGGGTCTGATCCTGCAAGATATTGAGCACCCTTAACTGTAACTGACTGCAACGAGAGCTGACAGAACTCAGCACCTCACAGTTTTTGGACAGTATTGTCTCATTTTAGGTATTTTTTCTTCTTCTTTTTATATATGTTTCACATACATCCATGAATTGCAAGAGAAAACATAGTGTGTTCATTTGTTCAATCTGTTAGTTGCCCAGGAAAAATTGGATTCTCAAGGTAAAACTGAAAAGAGAAATATTTCATATGTTGACTTTCTATTGCAAATGTAGTTCTGGGCTGGGAGACTGAGCTGTCTTGGGACTGCAAGCATTCTCACATTTGGATCAGAATTTGTAACACATAAGAAGACAATAACCATCAGTTGAAGTACAATCCCTAAATTATACAGGCCTGAGTCTAATAGGCAGTGCAAAGATAACAAGGAAACCCATTTTTTCAACAGGAAAGAGGAATTATCGTGTAGGCGGAAAGGTCTCAGTTTACATGGAAAAAGAATTGTTGGATGCACACACAAAAAAGAGACAGGCATCTAAACACCCACTCTACCTAGCCCAGGTAATAGAGACCTGGATACATATGTTCTTTCTATACTTGAGTTAAACTACTGAAGAAGAGTTTAGAAACGGAATCAATAAGTTCAAAAGTATGACAAGAATTGCACAGCATCAGAGAGAAGGAAAATGCTTGAACAATATTCAGACATATCAACTAGCACCCTTAATATGAATTGCTAATAGGAGCCACTGTTGGTCAGTTCTACAATCTGGAAATTAGTGCTTCTGGATTTCAGTTCCTGATTAATTCAATAACACTAAGAATGTACTGGGCACTCAGAAGAACAAATAGAACATATCCTCTGCCTTGAGGAGTTTATAATCTAATTTTGGACAGGTGACAAAGAATGGGAGCAGCAAGCAATGGGGATTGCTATGTGGAAGAGGGCAGTAGGAAAGAAAATAGTTAAAATAATATATGGATATGTAGGTTTGTTATGGGCACATCTTGAGATTCTTCTATTACAGTATTTTTCTCTCTCATTACTTGAATTTCTTCTCTCTTTGTGGGCCTTACCAGAAGAGGAATAGTTAAATAATATTTATTATCTATTGAGCATCACCATCATTGGTATGCTCTGCACTGTGCTGAAAGAGTGGAAAAGATGCTCCCAGCTCCAAGGAGTTTATATATTAAAATGGACACACAATACAGTTTGGACACCTTGTGCACTAGTTGATTTTTAAAAAGTCCACTCACACTGTGATGACTTTCTTTCCTGGATGGGTTATTGTTGGAAGACTTCATGGAAGAAGTGTTTAAGGAGTAATATAAATGAAAAGATGCATTTAGTGCAAAGTCATTTAGTGCAAGAACTATTGTGTCCTTTAAGGAGATGTACAACCAGCTTACTTGGGATGTTACTGAGGACTTTTGTTTGTTTTGCTGCTGTTTTTTAGATGGCTTGGACAGAAACATCAGTTAGGGGACGATTTATTAAAAAGGGGGTGCTCTGTATCCTAGTAAAGAGGAAGCAATAGAAGTCGATAAATTACAGGTAGGAACTGAAGAGAAACAGTCAAATAAAAAAGTCCCATTCAATTACATCACATGAAAACAGACAACTAAATATGGACAAATTTGAACTAAGTGCTTGTATACAAATGCTAGGAGTCTAAATACTAACTTGAACTTGAGTGAACTTGAGTGCCTGCTGTGAAATGAGGATATTGCTATAACAGGCATTACAGAAACTTGGTGGAAGATGTCAGGAGTAAGGCCCTACAGCTGCACCTGCTGAGGACTCCTGACATCCTAGTGAGTCAGCTAAGCTACCTGATGGACCACCCTGCCTGATTTGGCTGAGGAAGCCAGCAGGTCACTTCTTAAGCTCAGCAGCAGCAGTAGCTGGCTGGCTGCTCAATGCACATGCCCACGGACTCTGTCTCCCTGCCGTCTCTTGCCAGGTCCTTCTCCCGCTTTACTCCTCCACAGCCCCAGTCCAGATCCTGCCCTGCACCCAGTCTTGTTCTAGTCCTGTCCTAGCCTTGCTTCTGCCTCAGAACCAACCCTGGTTCCTGGTAATCCGGTTCCAACCCTTGGCTCTGATTCCTGACTCCAACTTTCTCAATCTTTGGCTCTGGTTCAGACTCCAGCCATTAGGCCTGACCGCCTACAACTGGTCCCCTGACAGAACAATGATAATCGATGGGATACAATAATACCAGGATACAAAATACATAGAAATGACAGAGTAGGTTGTGCTGATGGGGGTATGGCACTGTATGTGAAAGAAAACCGAGTCAAATATAGTAAAAATCTTAAATGAACCAAACTGTACCACAGAATCTCCATGGATAGAATTTCTGTGCTTGAATAGTAAGAGTATAGCAATAGGAATATACTACCAAGCACCTGACCAAGATGTTGATAGTCATTGTGAAATGCCCAGGGAGACTAGAGAGGCTACAAAACCAGAAAAACCCAGTAATAATGGGGGATTTCAGCCATTTGCATATTGACTGGGTACATGATACCTCATGATGGGATGCAGAAATAACATGTCTAGACACCGTGAATGTGACTGCTCCATGGAGCAGCTAGTCCTACAACCCATAATGGGAGGGGCAGTTCTTGAGTTAGTCCTAAGTGAAGTACGGGATCTGGTCCAAGAGGTAAATATAGCTGAACCGCTCAGTAATAGCAATCATAATATAATTAAATTTAACATAGTTGACGAAGGAAAATACCAAAGAAATCCACCACAGTCGTCTTCTTGTGTCCTTGTCACAAACGAGGTTTTTTCCAGAACTATGCACAAGCAATGGCTCTTTCTGTCACTGCTGCAAGGTCCTCCTCCGTACAGGTCTCCCCAATTCACTGCACTAACATATATTCCTGTCATTAGAGTAGCCCCATTAGATCAGGTTAGTGTTTGATCCACCAGTTTGCATACACAGGCGGTTCAGGCAGTGCCACATTGACCAGTGTTTATTGGCCCCTCTGGGAAGGTCCTCCTGGGGTTTCAGATCTGTTTGTGCATCCGACTGCATTAGTCTTTTATTCCATAACCTCAGTCGTGTCTTGCCAACTGTTGTCTCCAAAGGCACAACACTTGTTATAAAACTCTTTCGTGATTTAAGGTGTTCTGTTACTCCTGTGTAACCATATAGTGGATGACTTCGGTCTTCCATCTGCCATGATCTTTCCCTTTGGCTTGCTACCTTCCTGCTGATATCAGGTGGTGCAGTGCCAGCCAATAAGTACAGGCTATCCTTTGGTGTTGGCTTTAGAATTCCAGTTATTACATGACAACTGTCATTTAGAACCAGGTCTAGTTTCTTAGCATAGACCAGGGGTGGCCAACCTGTGGGTCTGGAGCCACATGTGGCTCTTCAGAAGTTAATATGCGGATCCTTGTATTGGCACCAACTCCGGGACTGGAGCTACAGGCGCCAACTTTCCAATGTGCCCGGGGGTGTTCACTGCTCAGCCCTTGGCTTGGCCACAGGCCTTGCCCCCACTCCACTCCTTCCCATCCCCTCCCCTGAGCCTGCCGTGCCCTCGCTCCTCCCCTTCCCCCCCCCCGAGCCTCCTGCATGTCATGAAACAACTGATTGGGAGGTGCAGGGAGGGAGGGAGAGGGCTGATCGGGTGAGGGGGAGCTGCTGATGTATTACTGTGGCTCTTTGGCAATGTACACTGGTACATTTTGGCTCCTTCTCAGGCTCAGGTTGGCTACTCCTGGCATAGACAGATTGTTCACATAGTGGACATGTATACTCCTGCTGTAGAGTAGCACATGGTAATAGCAGTGGTTCGCAAAGTAGCTGGGTTAGCTATCCACTTTGGGGTGACCATCTTTCAGAGGATGTTACTGCAGGCACTAACTTTCCCTTCCATCTTTTCTACATGTGCTTTGAAGGAAAGTTCTGTCCAATGTCACCGCCATGTAGATCGGGTTGGGTGATTAGCCAGTGGGATTCCATCCCAGGTGGTGGTTAGTTTCTGCTTGGCGTCTCGATGGCATAGGTAAAAAGCCGTCACCTCTGTCTTGGTCTGGTTGGCGCGAACCTGGTTCTTATTGTAATAAGCTGAGAGGTTGCTCAATGCACATGACAGTCTGTTCTCAACAGTGGCACTTCTCCTATAATGTGATGCATAGATCATAGACATATATGAAACTCCTCATGTTGCTCTATTTGGGCTGGTCATTGGTATATATGTTGAGGGTTGATGCTAGCACACTGCACGGTGAGAAGCCATTTCATTGTCGTCTCCAGCGGCTCCATTTCTGGCACAGTTCTATGTAAAAACATCTGTTCTCCAGAAGAGATCACATGAGCTGCACTAGTTGGTAGTCATGCATCATATCTAGGGGCCTACCAAATTCAGGTAAATTTCAGTCATAGGATTTTAAAAATCATAAATTTCATGGTTTCAGATACTTAAATCTGAAATTTCACGGTGTCGTAACCATGGGGGTCCCAACCCAAAAAGTGGATGGGAGGGGTGGGAGCGCAAGGCTATTGTAGGGAGTCACAGTATTGCCACCCTCACTTCTGTGCTGTTGTTGGCGGTGACACTGCCTTCAGAGCTGGGTGACTGGAGAGCAGTGGCTGCTGGCCGGTCGCCCAGCTCTGAAGGCAGTACCACCGCCTGCAGCAGCACAGAAGTGAGGGTGGCATGATATAGGGGGGTCTTCAATTTTGGGAGGGGCAGGGCTGGCCTTATGGGTGGGCAATGTGGGTGACCACCCAGGGTACTGTGGTTGGGGGGTGGGGAGGGTTTCCGTGGTGTCCCCCCACACACACACACAGCCAGCCCAAGGCCCCTTTGCCCCCAAGTGTCGGGGCGCTGGGCCCAGAGACGGGGAGGGGCAGGGCTGGGGGCGCCCTGGCCAAGGGCTCCTACCATACACTGTGCTCCAGCTGTTCCTGGTCAGGCTGATGAGGGATGGGATTTTCTCTTCCCCTGAAGGGCTTCCGCCGGGGCTGGGTCAGACTCACCTCCAGGAACTTCCCCCTTTTGGGTTGGTGCCCCCCAAATTAGAGAAATGCTGGTTTCCCTCATGAAATCTGTATAGTATAGGATAAAAGTACATAAAAGAACAGATTTCACGGAGGAGACCGGATTTCGCAGTCCGTGACGTGTTTTTCACAGCCATGAATTTATTAGGGCCCTAATCATATCGTAGACTTTGGCAAGCAGGTTTTGGTGGCTGACTGTATTGTATGCCGCTGATAACAGGCGCTGTGTTTGTAGACTTATCATGCCTCTCTCGAATCCATCTTCCATATGCTGGGTGATATTTAATATTTGGCCAGTGTGAGTCTAAATCTGGCTTGTTCTGGTATTAGATGCTGTTCAATATGAGAGGAGAGGTGATTGAGAATAAGGCGTTCAGAAAGTTTATAAAGGTGACATAGGACTGATGTTGCCTTGAAGTTCTTTGGGTCAGATTCATCCTTCCCCGGCTTCAATTGAGCTATTACACGGACTTGTTCCCATAATTTAGGTATAGTAAGGGTTGATGAGCAATTGTTAAAAAGACATAATACCCATTACTTGGTTGCAGGACCACAGTGCTTAATCTGCTTCCTGCGTATGTTGTTGAGTTTTGAAGGAACTCAAATTTGAAATTGCAGAACTACTAACTGGTATGTAATTGTCACAGGGTGCTCTACTCCTTGCTGGAATGCCTCATGGCACCAGGAAATTAACTCTGCCTGGCTGACACCCCTTCCTGCAGTTGCAGTCTGTTACTCTCAGTCTTGCTCTCTTGGGATTCAGCTGCTCCCGCTTCATGGCCCTTCTGCTCTCTCCTACTGGGCTTTATACAGGCCCCTCCTATTCCTGTCCAGCTAAGAACCATCTCTAATTAGTCCTCATTGCTCCCTGGCTCCTCCTCCAGGTGCAGCATAGGCAGTTAATTGGCCCAGTAAGCCACCTTAACCGTTTCAGGCCTTGTGTGGGGTGCACACCCTATCGCTTAAATCAGCCTTTATAACAGATGATTGGAGGATAGCTAATTCGACACTAGTGCTTAAAAAAGGCTCCAGAGGTGATCCTGGCAATTACAGGCCAGTAAACTTAACTTTGGGCAAATTGGTTGAAACTTTAGTAAAGAACAGAATTATCCAGAGGTGGGCAAACTTCAGCCTGAGGGCCACATCTGGCCCTGCAAATGTTTTAATGCAGCCCTCGAGCCCCCACCGGGGAGTGGGGTTTGGGGCTTACCCCGCTGTGGCGCTCCAGCCGGGGAGCAGGGTCGGGGGCTTCCCCCACTCCGCACGACTCCCGGAAGCAGCAGCATATGCTCCCTCCGGCTCCTACGGGTAGTGGTAATCAGGGGGCTCCACATGCTGCCCCCGCCCCCACAGCTCCCATTGGCCGGGAAACGGCAGACAGGGAAGCACGCAGAGCTGCCTGGCCACGCCTCTGCGTAGGAGCTAGAGGGGGGACATGCCGCTGCTTCTGGGAGCTGCTTGAGGTAAGCGCCGCCTGGAGCCTCCTGATCCCCTCTTGCGCCCCAACCCCCTGTCCCAGCCCTGATCCCCCTACCGCCCTCTGAACCCCTCGGTCCTAGCCCGGAGCACCCTCCCACATCCCAACCCCCAATTTTGTGAGCATTCATGGCCCGCCATACAATTTCCATACCCAGATGTGGCCCTCGGGCCAAAATGTTTGCCCATCCCTGGAATGATCAGACACATAGATTAACATGATATTTTGGAGAAGAGCCAATATGACTTTTGTAAATGGAAATCATGCCTCGCCAATCTATTACAATTTTTGAGGGGGTCAACAAGCATGTGGATAAGAGTGATCCAATTCATATAAAGAACAGGAGTACTTGTGGCACCTTAGAGACTAACAAATTTATTAGAGCATAAGCTTTCGTGGGCTACTGCCCACTTCTTCGGATGCATATAGCTATATATGCTATGTGCATAATATATCTTATGCTATATTATGCATAATATAGCTTATGCTCTAATAAATTTGTTAGTCTCTAAGGTGCCACAAGTAGTCCTGTTCTTTTTGCGGATACAGACTAACACGGCTGCTACTCTGAAACCAATTCATATAGTATACTTTGACTTTCAGAGAGCCTTTAACAAGGTACCACACCAGTGGCTCTTAAGCAAAGTAGGCAATCATAGGATAAAAAGGAAGATCCTCTCATGGATCAGTAACTGGTTAAAAATAGGACACAAAAGGAAGGAATAAATGGTCAGTTTTCACAGTGGAGAGAGGTAAATAGTAGGGTTCCCCAAGGATCTATACTGGGGCCAGTGCTGTTCAACATATACATAAATGATCTGGAAAAAGCGGGATCTGAAAGTGAAGTGGCAAAATTTGCAGACAATACCAAATTACTTGATCTAGTTAAAACCAAAGTTGACTGTGAAGAGTTACAAAGGGGTCTCAAAGAACTGTGTGACTGGGCAACAAAATGGCAGATGAAATTCAGTGTTGATAAGTGCAAAGTAATGCACACTGGAAAACATAATCCCAACTATACATATAAAATGATGGGGTCTAAATTAGCAGTTACTACTCAAGAAAGAGATCTTGGCATCATCGTGGATCATACCCTGAAAACATCTACTCAGTGTGCAGCAGCAGTCAAAAAAGCAACAGAAAGTTAGGAACCATTAAGGAACATCACAATTCAAAGGATTGGTGAATGGCCCTATCACACCTTGGAAATATACTACATTCAAGGGAGCTTTTCTCATGGAATCGAAGGCTAAATGTAAAAGATAAAACAGGGTCACAAGAAAAATTGTCATCTCTTTGCTGTTTGAACTCTTACAGACCCAGAGAGACTAAACTAAGGCACAGACCCCAGATATTACCCCTGCATCCTCCCTGAAAGATATTTTGAATGGACAGATTACTACATCTCTGTTGTCTTTAGGAACCATAGATGATAACCCATTTTTATGTAAAAAGCAACAGAGGGTCCTGTGGCACCTTTGAGACTAACAGAAGTACTGGGAGCATAAGCTTTCGTGGGTAAGAACCTCACTTCTTCAGATGCAAGTAATGGAAATCTCCAGAGGCAGGTATATATCAGTGTGGAGATAACGAGGTTATCAGGTCTCCACACTGATATATACCTGCCTCTGGAGATTTCCATTACTTGCATCTGAAAAAGTGAGGTTCTTACCCACGAAAGCTTATGCTCCCAGTACTTCTGTTAGTCTCAAAGGTGCCACAGGACCCTCTGTTGCTTTTTACAGATTCAGACTAACACGGCTACCCCTCTGATACTTGACACCATTTTTATGTGTATGCTTGCTTGTTTTAACCTATAAATAACTCTCTAATTTCTTTTTTCTAATTAATAAACCTTTAGTTAGTTTATTACAGGATTGACTATAGGCATTGTCTTTGGTGTGAGATCTAAAATACAAACTGATCTGAGGTATGTGGCTTGTCCCTTCGGACTGGAAGTAACCTGAATATATTGTGTTCTGTGGCATAGGTGACCAGTTATCACTAAATTCAGCTTGCCTGGGTGGTGAGATAGGCTTCCAGGGAGGGAAGTTGTTTTCTTCTACAGGTCTTCAGTTCTGTATTACTAACTATCAAGCTTTGTTAGCAAAATATGATTTCAGCAATTACCAGAAGATAATCCCCCTCAAGAGGATAGTGCCCAATTCTTGGCCCTCTTGAGGAAGGCAGTGGATGCAGCTGACACTGCATCTAGAACAGTGGTTCTCAACCAGCAGGCTGCGGGCCACATACGGCCCAATTAGCACACAGCTGCGGCCCAGCTCAGCTGCGTGGCAGGGTCCGGGTTCCTGGCTACCTGGCACTGTGGGATCTGGGCTGCCCCACTGCCCAGCACAGTGGGATCAGGGTCAGAGCTGCTGGGCCTGCTCCACATGGCAGAGGTCCGGGGTCGAGGCTGCCAACCGGTCCCGTGGGGTCGGGGGTCCAGGGCTGCAGCCTGGGTTTGTGGGGTTGGGGGTCCGGTGCTGCTGCCTGGCCCCACAGGATCTGGAGCAGCTGTGCAGTTGGGGTCCGGGGCTCCCAGCCGGCCCTCCAGGGTCGGGGGGTCCAGGGTCCGGGGCAGCTGCCCAGCTCCAGGACAGCCACCCAACTCCACATGGTGGAGGTCCAGGGTTGCTGCCAGGTCCCGCAAGCTCTGGGTCAGCTGCATGGCGCGGGTCCGGGGCGAGCAGCCGGACGGCCCTGCATGGTGATGGTCAGGGGCTGCCGCCGGCCCCGTAAGCTCTGGGTCAGCTGCATGGCAGGGGTCTAGGGTGGGCAGCTAGCTGACCCACACGGTGAGGTTCCAGGGCAGCCACATGGTGGGTGTCTAAGGCTCCCGGCTGACCTTGTGCAGTTAGGGGTCCAGTGTCCAGCTGCCTGACCCTGCACGGTGGGGGTCTAGGGTTACAATCCGACCCTGCTGTAGCGGGAACAGCCTCGAGGGTCAGGGGTCTGGGGCACCCGCCTGGCCCCGCAAGCTCCGGGGCAGCTGCATGGTGGGGGTTCAAGGCAGCGGGGATCCAGAGTTCAGGGCTGCTGCCTTTCCCGGCAGGATCTGGGGCAGTGGGGGACTGGGGCTTCCGGCCAGCCCAACGGGGGGGGGAGTCCAGGGTCCTGGGCAGCTGCCTGGTCCCTGCAAGCTCTGGGTCAGCCACATGGTGGGGGTTCAGGGCAGCCACATAGTGAGGGTCCCGGCTGACCTTGTGGGGTCATGGGTCTGGAACACCCACTCGGCCCTGCCTGGCCCCACAATTTCCAGGGCTGCCGCCCGACCCCACAAAGTCTGGGACAGCCGCGCGGCGGAGGTCCAGTGCTCCTGGCCAGCTTCGAGGGTCAGGAGTCCGGAGCACCCGCCTGGCCCCGCAAGCCCCGGGGCAGCTGCATGGTGGGGGTCCAGGGCAGTGGGGATCCAGAGTCCGGGGCTGCTGCCTTTCCCCGCAGGATATGGGGCAGTGGGGGTCCGGCGCTCCCTGCCAGCCCATCCAGGGTCTAGGGCAGCTGCCTGGCCCTGCACTGTGGCGATCCGGGGCTGCCTCTGGTCCCTGCAAGCTCTGGGTCAGCTGCATGGTGGGGGTGCAGGGCAGCCATGTGGTGGAGGTTCAGGGCTCCCGGCTGACCTTATGGGGTCAGGAGTCCGGGGCTCCCACCTGATCCCACGCGGTGGAGGTCCGGGGCTGCTGCCTGGCCCCGCAAGCTCCTGCTGCCTGGCCCCGCAAGCTCTGGGGCAGCTACATGACAGGGATCCAGGGTGGGCAGCTGGCCGGCCCTGCATGGCGGAGGTCCGGTGTTCCCGGCCAGCATTGAGGGTCAGGGGTCTAGGGCACCCGCCCAACCCTGCACGCTCCAGGGCGACCGCACGGCGAGGGTCCAGGGCAGTGGGGATTCAGGGTCTGGGGCTGCCGCCTTTCCCCACAGGATCTGGGGCAGCCGTGCGGCGGGGGGTCCGGGGCTCCCGGATGGCCCCACAGGGTTGGGGGTTCAGGGTCCAGGGCAGCCGCCCGGCCCCAAGAGCTCCGGGGCAGCTGCCCGACCCTGCATGGTGGGGATCTGGGGCTGCTGCTGGATCCCGCAAGCTCTGGGTCAGCCGCATGGCGGGGATCCAGGGCAGGCAGCCGGCTGACCCGCGTGGCAGGGGTTCAGGGCAGCCGCAACCTCCGGGGTACCCACCTGGCCGCACAAGCTCCGGGGAAGCCGCACAGCAGGGCTCCAGGGCAGTGTGGATCCGGGGTCCGGGGCATCCGCCCAGCCCTGCAAGCTCCAGGGGAGCCGCTCGGCCCTGCAAACTCTGGGGCAGCCACTTGTTGGGAGTTCAGGGTCCATGGCGGGCAGCTGGCTGGCCCTACATGGCGGGGGTCCAGGCCAGCTGCATGGTGGGGGTCTGGAGCAGCCGCATGGTGGGGGTTTGGGGCTCCCGGCCGGCTTCACGGGGTCCAGAGCAGCCACCCAGCCCAGCATACTCCGGGGCAGCCGCATGGCAGGGGTTCAGGATCCAGGGCCTCTGCCTGGCCCTGCAAGCTCCGGGGAACCCACCTGGCCCCGTGTGGCAGGGGTCCACCTTAACACATAGCGAAGGGGTTCTACTCACCATATTTCTTAGTCCTCAAGAAAAATGGAGGATAGAAACCCATTCTTGACCTTGGGCAATTAAATGTTTTTATTCACAAATAAAATTCTGAATGGTTATGTTGACATCAGTAATTCCCTCCCTACACGAGGAAATGCAGTTCACATCTCTCGACGTGATAGACTCTTATTTTCATGTGGACAATCATCCATCCCACAGGAAGTTTGTTAGGTTTCTGGTAGGACAAGAACACTACTAATTTAGAGTACTCCCATTCGGGCTAGCAACAACACCCAGGGTTTTCACGAAGGTCTTCTCAATGGTGGCCACCCAAATGAGATGTCATAGGTACACAGTCTTTCCATATCTGGATGACAGGCTCCGTATTGGTCTCTCCAATAAGGGAGGTCCAGTTGGTGACTTTGTTCTTGCTTCATCTTCTGGCAGTCTTGGAATCTATGTGAACAAAGAAAAGTCCACTTTGACTCCCACTATAGAGTTTATAGGAGCAACCCTAGACTTGACCTCAGCAAGGGCCTACCTCCCTAGAGAAAGATTGCAGACCATGAACAATTTTATAAGAAAGTCACTTTCAGATCACAACCACTGTCGGTCTGCCTTTCCCTATTAGGCCACATGGCATCATGTTCTTCTATAACACTGTTCACCAGTCTTCACGTACACTGCCTATGGGTCTGGCTCTGATCCATCTACTTACCAGACAGAGACCACATAAACATCAAAGTAACCATTCCCATTAGAGTTATCACTTAACTTGCCTGGTGGATTAACCTGGAACACATCACACTTGCACTCGGTGTGACCATTATCACAGATGCATCCCTTAATGGATGGAGAGCTCATCTGGACAACCACAATGCACTTGGGATCCTCGGGAGACCAGGATGGATATCAACTAGAGCTGAGAGTATTTGGATCATATGAACGGGAACTATAAACTCCCTGAATATTAAATCTCACGAAATGAGGGTCAATCCATCCTCATCATCATGTCCACTCATTATACTCCACACCCGAACATAGCCACTTTATGAACTTCATACCCTCATATCTCAATGCCTGTACTTTGACCCATCAATCCTTTACCCCCAATCAGGGATATTGCAGATTATATATTCCTTATGCCACCTGATCTTAAACCAAACTTTGCACCCTCGATAATCTGTACATTATTCCCTGATAACCAGAAACTTCTATGCTCAAACTCTGTTCACTTTTTTTTTTAACATCATCTTAATAACATTTTTATGTCTTGCTTGCAACACATTCCTCCCACTTATTCGGTCTCGCCATGTCCAAATGTCAGACAACATGACAGCAGTCTTTTACATAAACAAACAAGATGGAGCAAAATTCCTTTCTCTCTGCTTAGAAGTAGTCAGTTGTCGGAACTGGTGCTTCAGTAACCACATATCTGTCTTGGCTACATACCTACCTAGTGTACAGAATTGTTTAGTGGGCAATTTCAGCAGGTACTTCTCCACAGACAATGAGTGGGAGATACACAGTTCCTTCCCGAACAAAATCTTTACACAGTGGGAAACACCTTCCTGGGATCTGTATGTATCCCCAAACGAACAAGAAGTTCACCCTTTACTGCTGCAAGGCAGTTCTGTGCCATGGTTCCAGGGATGAAGCCATTCTGTTATCCTGGACAGACTATTTCAGATCTGTGTTTCCTCCCATCCTTCTGCTACCACAAGTTCTATGGAAGAATCATTGAGACAAAGCTTGGGTCATTCTCACAACACCAACTGGCCCAGACAGTTCTGGTTTCTGGACCTTCTGTGAATGTCAACCTGTTGTCCCATCAGTATCCAACCCTCCCTGTATATACTAACCTAGTAGAATGGCAAGATCAGACATTCCAACCCAGGCCCACTTCACCTCATGGCCTAGTATTTGGATGGGCATCAGACCTAGAATGTTTGTGCTCGTAGACTGTTTAGTCTATTCTCAATCAAAGTAGGAAAGTCCCAACCTGCAAATGTTATCTGGCTAAATGGAGGTGTTTCTCTACCTGGGCATAATGTAATTAGTCATCTCCAGAAATTGCAGGTATCCCTGCTGTATTAGGCTATCTCCTGTCCTTGAAAACTTCAGGGTTTTCCATTAGTCCTCTGCAGGTCTATCTAGTAGCAATCAGTGCCTTCCATCTGCTAGTAGAGGGAAACTCCATTTTACTCACCCAGCAACAATTAGATTCCTGAAGGGCCTAGTTTAGACCCTGCCACTGCTGGTGAAACCTGCACCACAATGGGACCTCAACCTCATACAGTAAGTACTTACCAAACCACCATTTGAACCGTTGGCCACATATTCTATGTTTCAGCTTCCATGAAGGCACCTTTTTAGTTGCCATCACATCAGCTAGAAGGATGAGTGAATTGGGAGCACTCCTGGCATACCTGCAATACACTGTTTTTCATAAAGAGAAGGTTTTATTTTGCCTGCACCCGCAATTTATCCCTAAAGTCACTTCAGAGTTTCACATCAATCAACCTATCCACTTACCAGTATTCTTCCAATGAGGAGAGGAAACTTCACTCTCTGGATGTCAGCTGAACTCTGGGATTCTACCTGCAAAGGACAAAACTGATTAGAAAATCACCAAGGCTATTTGTCACTATAGCGGAACAGTCATGAAGGGCTTTGTCTGCTCAGACACTCTCTAAGTGGATCTCTGGCTGCATCATTCTGTGTTACTAATTAGTGCATATTCCTCCCCTGGATGGGGTGAGAGACCATTCCATTCGGACACAAGCAACCTCAACAGCATCGCTTTGAGAGGTACCTATAGTGGATATCTGTAGATCGGCTACCTGGAGCATAACCCATACATTCACGAAGCATTACACATTAGTTCAAGTGTCCTCTGCAGATGCAGCTTTTGGAACTGCTGTGTTACAAGCATCTATACCAACTGCATCCTCTCAGCCCACTTCTCTTTAAATACTGCTTATCCATCATCCACGTGTGGAATACACATAGGGATCAGCATTCAAAGAAGAAATGGAGGTTACTTACTTGTAACTGGAGGTTCTTCAAGATATGTGGTCCCTATCTGTATTCCACTACTTGTCCTCCTTCCCCTCTGCTTGGGATCTTATTTGCTTTATGATAAGAAGAGGAATTGGAGAGGTGTCACTCTGCACTGCCCCTTATACTCTCAGTTTAGAGCACAAGGGGAGTAACTGTGCAGGCGCAGACTAACAAACACTACTTGCCAGAAATCTCTGATCTCAGGTGTGCGGTGCACATCCATAGCAACCTGATCATTGGCAGATGGAAAATTAATTTTTCTTCAGATGAAGGGTTTGGGAATCAGGCAGGCGTAGGTTTGATCAGGTGCTTAGAATTAAGTGGTGTGTGCTCTGTGAAAACTAGCTCCCTGCAATTCCCAAAGGGAAAATGCTTCTGAGGGCGGCAGCATCCCATCTAGCAATTAAAGATCTGTGATTGTACCCTGTCCTGGACCTTTTTTTGGTGTCATTAGTAAACAAAAACTGTAGGAGAAAAATTTTCAGGGTGAAAGATGATGTCACTAGACTATCCAGTCTACTGAACCTGCTTAAAGAAGAGTATAGAGCAGGGGTAGGCAACCTATGGCACGCGTGCCAAAGGTGGCATGCAAGCTGATTTTCAGTGGCACTCACACTGCCCGGATCCTGGCCACCGGGCCAGGGGGCTCTGCATTTTAATTTAATTTTAAATGAAGCTTCTTAAACATTTTAAAAACCTTGTTTACTTTATATACAACAATAGTTTAGTTATATATTATAGACTTATAGAAAGAGACTTTCTAAAAACATTAAAATGTATTACTGGCACGTGAAATCTTAAATTAGAGTGAATAAATGAAGACTCGGCACACCACTTTTGAAAGGTTGCCGACTCCCGGTATAGAGGTATAGTATAGAATCAAATTCTAACAGCAAAATGGAAGATGTAGATATGACTTCTAGCAAGGAGAATAATGAAGGATTATTTTATTTAACTAAGGCTGGGGCTTTCAAAAGAGCCTAAATGATTTAGATGCCTCAAATCCTATTCAGTTTCAGTGGGAGCAGGGTGCTTAACTATCTTACCCCTCTGAAAATCTCCCTTTTAATGACTCTGACTGTCCTCGAGTAGGTTCTGGGGAGGTGAGAAGCATTTAGGGAACTCTCTGAAAAAAGAAAGAAGTATTCTTGGATTTTAACAACAGGGGCCTGTGAGTTATAAGTCTTGACTGCTGTTCCTGACAGTGTCATACGCCATGTCTCTGTGCTTCAGTTTTCTCGTCTGCGAATTGAGAATGATATATACCTACTTCACATGCATTCCATGAGGCTTAATTAATTAATGTTTGTAAAGTGCTTGGAGATCCTAAGATGAAAAGTATTGTAGACATGCAATATTACTAAGTTGTAGAAGTGCTACCAAAAATATTTAACAAATGGTGGCCCTCAGGTAAGGGTCTGGAGGAAGGGTGATGTTTTTCAAATCTTTAAAAATAAGGGGAAATGAATAAGCCAAGATAACCTGGCTTCTGTGCCTCTTAATTCTCTGGAAAAACATGAGAGGAACACAGAGCTATGGAGAAGAGGAAGCATTACATGATTGCTGCCTTGCATCTATGAAACCCAACTCATGCTATACTAATTTTCTCATCAACAACAGATGCATTGGAAAAAGGGAAGGCCGTAGACACAATTTCAGGTTCAACATAGCACCACACAAAGATGCACCAAAAGATGATTCTAGATAATATGATACAGTGAATAAACAATGGGTTATAGATGGGGAAACAAAGAGTTCTCATCAAAAAGCAGATGGGGCTGAGGGGAATGCATCATGTGAGATAACACAGTATGTTGGTATTGGTGAAATGAATGATGTCTTTTATTCATTCCATAATGGACAAGTGTCCATATTACTAACTTACTATTTCAAAAGGCACTGACTGGCAGTGTCAACAGAGTCTCCAAGGAATAAGCAAGTGGGACCATGTTGTCTTGCCTCTAGATGTGGGCTTTCCTACTCAGAATCAACAGGTTGCATTAGACTAGAAGAAGGTTAACCTTCTGCTTCCACTGCTCACACTGTGTATTTATTAGAGAATGTCACACTCTGGAGCTCTTAAATCAGCACCTATGATCATTAAAATTCACTTTTTAAAATGTACTCATGTGACTTTGAACATTGCTGCTTCTACAAAAGCTGCTTTCCTGCACATCACTCCCTCAAGCCCCATTTCCTGTTCTACATGTTGAGGATGTGAAGCACTCCCCATTATAATTGCTTATGGAAAAGTGCTACAGAATTCAAAAGGGATTGATAACCTTTATGTACAATTTATTAACCAACCTTCAGAAATCTATGGGATGATTTTAAAAAAAAGTCTATAGAAAGGATAACATCCTGTAAATGATCTTAGTCCCTCCCTGCTCCTCAACAGAGTACATAGACCCTAATTTAGTGTCAAAACTCACCTCTATTTTCTGGCAATTTGTTAAACTTTTAAAATTTTGAAAATTTTCAACGATTCTTGCACAAAACCCAGCCTAAGCTTCTTCCCCAAGATTGACTGTTCCTATGGTTTTCCTCTAGGAATTCTTTTATCCTATTTCTCTCTGGCCCAAAGAAACATTCCCACCCTTTTTCTGGTGGCTAGCATGACACACAATAATTATCTCCCACCTTAATGCAGGGGTTTTGCACTTGGGCCTAAGGTAACTCAACAGAAGGGTCCTAGAGCCTAAAATTCTCTCTTAATTTCTATAGGTTTGTAGTGTAATTTCTATAACTTCCTATTGGTGTAATTCCTGTTAAAGGAACTTTCTCATAAGGATCTACAGAAATCAGTGTGCCAGTTTGGCTCTGCATTCAGCAGGATGAACATGCCAACAATTTCTTGCTTTAGGTGAAACTTCTGTTTCTGCAGTTATACTGTGGTGTTTATTGTTCAGCAATTCAGGACTTAAATTTTTGAGGCAGAAAGGGAGGTTGCAGAAACCTTAGGTTTACAAAAAAAAATAATAATAATTAATAATAATTAATACAGGTGCCATGCAGACTGGTAACCTGAAAAACTTGATATGAGGCAACTTGAAGCTAGGACAGCTCAGTTGTGTTTCCCCCACCCCCACCAGTCAGCAAACATAGTCAGAATATGTGTTGTAACAGGTTTCGCTAGAGATGGGAACCAGAGCATACCTTTGCTTTGTTTTTTAATTGTAATAGTTCACATGTGTGCTGCATTAACACTGTAGAAACCTCTGAAGGAAACTACTATAGAAGAGAGGGAAAGAGCTGCAGTTAGACAGGTTGTTAGTGTGAAAAACAAATTTGTAAAGGGATCAAATTTGCTTGGGTCGCAAGTATGTCACTTAGATGATGTCTGCAGTAGGAGCACTTTTCCGGTATAGATATACCAGTATACTGTACCAGCAAAACACTCCAGGGGATTTAACCCAACTGCAATTGCTGCTCCAGCGAGCTGGGGACCAGTGTTCCAGTGACGGGCTGCCAGTCAGCTGTTCTGGCAGCTGCTGCTCTGATAGCACTGGGGTTGGCTACCAGTCGGCTGTTCCAGCCACCACCACCCGCTCCCACCATTGCTCCAGTGGTTAATAGCTGCTCCAGCTCTGTCCCAGAAGACGTCATGGAGGTCCTGGAAAGTCATGGAATCTGTGACCTCGGTGACAGAATCATATCCTTACTCATTGCTTATAAAGTGAGTGACTCTTAGCTTGAGAGCCCCACTGGATATCAAGTGTTGGGCTGGCTCACAGTAAGAAGGTGTTTCTCAGCTAACCACGGCCCAAGCCATGAGAAAGGAAGGAAGATGTCATGGCTAAGGCACTGGAATGGGTTCTCACTGGGATAAATAAATTAATATTTGTGAGGCACTCAGCTGCTGCAATGATCAGGGACACAGAAAAGCCTATTAATAAAAATTACTGGTGCCTCTTGTAGTAGAGAGAAAGAGTCTTGAGCCCTGGGTCTGGTGCAAGATCTGAGTCCTGAACTATAGGCTGTGAACCAAAGACAGGCCATGTATTAAAGCAAATAAGCATCCAGTATGTGAACTTGGCAAAGTTGTTGCTAGTGAACTAGGCACTAGATAGTTACGTAAATATCTAGTAATATGATTTGTCTGAGATATCAAGAAGAAGTGGAGGTAACAAACAAATATCATGAAACAGGGAAGATAAACAATTTATGAACTATCTCAGTTGTTTGTCTCAGTCTATAAATGTTGGGGTACCACACCTTAACTCTTTGTGTGGTGTAGGGGACAGCAGAGACTGCCCCTGCTGACAGAGCCACTCCTTGCCACTGGGCACTCATGTATTAGTGTACCTGTAACCACGGAGCCGGGGCACTAGGACTGTGCCAGGAAGGCAATAAACCTGTCTGAGTGGCTTTTGCCACTGAATTATGCCTGTGGTCTTTCTTTATGAGTAATGTCAAGCTCTGTTGAATTAGCAAACTGCATTATCTGTTGATAACATTGGAGCTCCAATGTGCTTGAGCGTGTTTCTGAAAATGATCAATTTGACTCCCTGATTCTGACATCTTGTGGGAAAATTTCAAGACTAAGGCACTGTCTACTGCCAAGTATGTCTTTGGAACAACAAAGGAAAAAGAACCTGGCTGGTTCACAGCATCTGGACATCTGTTGCTCCCATTCATAGAAAAGAAGAAGCAAGCTCACTTCACTTTACTTCAACAACCAAGTCCAGAACGTTAAGTTCAAAGAGGCTAAGGCTGTAGTCCAGAAAGCCACTAGAGAATGTGACCAGAAAGTATTAGCAAGACCTGTGCAAAAAGATTCAGACCTGCTTTGAAACAGGGGACCTTCATCGTACCTATGATGGGATCAAAGAGGCACTTGGGCCAATTTGTAAAAACACCTGCAAACTTGAAAGTGAAAGATGGTACCATCCTACTGACAGGCAAGAACAACTTGACAGATGGACTGAGCATTACAAAAAACACTACTCAAAGGATGCCATTATCTGTGATACTGCCTTAGCTGCCATTCCCCAGCTTCCAGTGATGTAGGAGCTGGACCAAACATCAACTCTTGAAGATGTAGAGAAAGCTATCAAAGAGATTGTGCCTGGGAAAGCAGCAGGCAATGATCAGATACTTCCAGAGCTCCTAAAGGCAGGGGGGAGAAAGCTTGCGAGCGGTATCCACACACTTCTCTGCACCCACTGAGAAGAAAGCCACATACCCCAGGATCTGAATGATGCAAACCTAATTACTTTATACAAAAATAAAGAGAACAGAGCAGACTGCAACAATCACCAAGGGATATCTCTATTCAGCGTGGTCAGCAAAGTGCTTGCAAGAGTCCTGCTGAAAAAACTCCAAGTCCTTGCTGAGAGAGTTTATCCTGAGAGCCAGTTCAGAGCTGGATGCTTCATGACTGACATGTCCTTCACAATGTGATTGTTTCAAGAAAAAAAATGTAAACAATAGGTACCTCTCTATGTAGCATTTGTTGACCTACAAAAGGCCTTTGACACAGTTAACAGGAATGGCTATACAAGACCCTGTCGAAAACTGACTGTCCACAAAAAATATTCTCTTCTATTTAAGAAGTTCCATGAGGGAATGAAGGCGACCATCCAGTATGAAAATGAAACATCATCTGAGTTTAGCATTGATGCAGGCATAAAGCAAGGCTGTGTCTTAGTGCCTTCTGGCTTTTGCATCTTTTTCTCTATTCTTCTTAAGTATGCTTTTGGAAATGATCAGGGATGGATGGCAGCTTGTTCACTATCAGATGATTTCAGAGCAAAAGGCATGTCACCCAGCTCACTATTCAAGATCTGCTCTTTACAGATGACGCTGCATTCATCTCTTAAGTCACCTGATGAATTGCAGATCGTGCTGAATAAGTTCTCTGATGCATGTATTAAGTTTGGCATGGTAATCAGTATAAAAAAACAGTTGTGATGTCACAGGGCACCAACATCCCACTTAAAATCTACGTCAGTAATGAAACTCTGGAAAACGTGGATCACTTCTGCTATCTTGGCTCAACTTTAACCAGCTGACTTAGCCTTGATAGAGAATTTAATGCGAGACTTGGCAAAGCCCCTGTCATCTTTGGCAAACTTACCTCATGTGTCTGGAACAACAATCGCTAGAATCATAGAATATCAGGGTTGGAAGGGACCTCAGGAGGTCATCTAGTCTGACCTTAAAAACCTCTAAGGAAGGAGACTCCACCACCTCCCTAGGTAACCCATTCCAGTGCTTCACCACCCTCCTAGTGAAAAAGTTTTCCCTAATATCCAACCTAAACCTCCCCAACTGCAACTTGAGACCATTACTCCTTGTTCTGTCATCGGGTATCACTGAGAACAGTCTAGATCCATCCTCTTCGGAACCCCCTTTCAGGTAGTTGAAAGCAGCTATCAAATCCCCCCTCATTCTTCTCTTCTGCAGACTAAACAATCCCAGTTCCCTCAGCCTCTCCTCATAAGTCATGTGCTCCAGCCCCTTAATCATTTTTGTTGCCCTCCGCTGGACTCTTTCCAATTTTTCCACATCCTTGTAGTGTGGGGCCCAAAACTGGACACAGTACTCCAGATGAGGCCTCACCAATGTCGAATAGAGGGGAATGATCACGTCCCTTGATCTGCTGGCAATGCCCCTACTTATACAGCCCAAAATGCCATTAGCCTTCTTGGCAACAAGGGCACACTGTTGACTCATATCCAGCTTCTCGTCCACTGTAACCCCTAGGTCCTTTTCTGCAGAACTGCTTCCTATCCATTCGGTCCCTGGTCTGTAACAGTGCATGGGATTCTTCCATCCTAAGTACAGGACTCTGCACTTGTCCTTGTTGAACCTCATCAGGTTTCTTTTGGCCCAATCCTCTAATTTGTCTAGGTCCCTCTGTATCCTATCCCTACCCTCCAGTGTCCATTTATCAGGCTAGTGTCCTCAGAACCCTCCTTTTCACCTGTGAAAGCTGGATCACGTATTCCAAGCAGGAGCGGAGATTGAAACAATTTCCACCTTCGCTGTCTCAAAAAAATTCTTGGAGTCACTTGGGACCAGTGGATCACTAACAACGAGATCCTTGAGAGAACCGGCCTATAGTCTAGGCAGACTATGCTGGACGCTCGCAGGCTTCGCTGGCTGGGAAACGGGGAGCATATGCCTCAAGATTGTCTGCCAGAGGCTGTGCTCTATGGGCCAACTCAAGAACTACCCACAACACAGAGGAAGGCCAAAGCTCCGATACAGTGACAAGGTCAAGCAAGGTCTCAAGAAATTCAACATTCCCACTGACAACTGGGAGAATCCTGCCCACAACCACTCAGTCTGGAGAAGCTGGGTCAAGGCTGGTGCAGTCATCGCACAGAGCCATCAGAGAGCCCAGGCTGAGGCCCACAGGTGAGCAAGGAAGCAGAGCGTGCTGCAACCTCCATCTGGCAAGTGGACCTGTAGCTGCTGTGGGAAGGTCTGCCACTTGTACCTTGGGCTCTTCTCCCACACTATTGTCAAGCACTATTGACTGACTTACTTTGTTGTGTTTCCTTGAATCTGTCAAGATGTTTGATGGCCATATGTTGGAGCTCCAAGGACAGAAGTACTGGGCAGCTTGAATAGCGTTACTGAGGCAACAACACTCCAGTTTTCAGCACTGAATAATGCCACTGTACTCTCTCTTAATTTTTTATATTTTCTCTCTATATTTTTATCTCTTCTCTTTGCTAATTCTCTGTCCTTTCAGTCTGTTCTTCCTTTATTAAGTTTATTAAGGTTTAACTATTATTCAATTGCTATACAAGCATTCCTTTACTAGTCCAAGTCCAGTTGATGTTGGTTACATTCAAAATGCAAATATAAGCATATACACCTCTAATCTATACCCTAGCAACAATACAATTATAATAGGGTTACCATATTTTAAGTGTCCAAAAAGAGGACATTCCATGGGGCCCTGGCCCCGCCCCAACTCCGCCCCTAGCCCCACCCCTTCCTCGCCCCCTGAACCGCCCCTCCCAACTCCGCCCCCTCCCCTGAACACTTCACCCCCTACCCCTCCCCCTCTCCTGCTTCCTGCGAACATTTGATTCGCGGGAAGCCTGAAGTAGGCAGGCAGCAAGCAGGTAAGCTGGGACTGGGGCGAGGGGGCACGAGGAGGCGCGGGCCAGTCCGGCCCCCCTGGCCGAGCGGCTCCCTCAGGCGGCCGGTCAGCCCAGGCCAAGCGGCTCTGGCCCCAGCGTCGCCCGCCCGGCTCGGCTCGGGCCCGGGGGCGCTGGCCCCCGGCCGAGCACTGCCGGCCCCCGGCCAAGCACTGCTGGCCCCGCATCGCCAGCCCCCAGCCCCGCACCGCCCGGTCCCGCACCGCCGGCCCTGGGCCGGCCCTGGCCCCCGGCCGAGCACCCCCAGCCTGGCCCCAGCCCCCGGCTGAGCACCGCCGGCCCCAGTTCTGCACCGCTGGCCCTGGCCCCTGGCCGAGCACCACCGGCCCCTCCCTCCCTATTTTCCCAGACATGTCCGGCTTTTTAGGATTTCCTCCCGGACGGGGATTTGAGGCCCAAAAAGCTAGACATGTCCGGGAAAATCCGGATGTATGGTAACCCTAAATTATAATCATTGACCAAAATACAACGGGCCAGGCATAGGTGATATCTTCTCATCATGGCGTGATGCCAGAGGGGGAAGGAAAAGTTCTGACAAAGAACCTCTATAAAACCTTGCTTTTATATGCAGTATAAGAAACAGGTGATGTAATTGCAGATTATTGGACCTTAGCAAAAGCTAGATGAGGAAGTTTAGGGCTGAACCTTGCTCTCTTCAAGGTTTTTGATTTATCTTACTTACCGTATATTTTCCCAAATACTGGACTAAGTTCTAACCAATTATTTACTGCATCTGGCGCCAAATTAGCCATGTTTTCTTTATTTCCCAAACCTTAAATAAGATGACACTGGTATTCCAAAGGGACACTACAAGTTTATCACAAACAATCCTTCTCTCTCTTAAGAGTACATTATTTTTGGTCACATCCTTTGGGCCTATTACTCATGCTAATATTCAAATTCAATTTAAAACCATAGCTCACTCAGGCCTAATGTAGACCTATAGTCCTATATTAGACTTACTAGTTGCAGCACAGCACTGCCCTGAGTCGGACTAAGTCTAAAGCCAAGTGTCTCTGACTCAACATGTGAGGTTTACTGAAGATCTTGTGCAGACAAGGATGTTCCCTGAGGGATAGGTGGGATATTCTGGTGTGGGTGTTGCTTGATGTGCAAATGTATTCAACAGTCAATTGCATCAGCCTAGCTGGTCTGAGGCTCCTTTAGAGTGTACAGCAATTTACAAGAAATGGGACAAAAACTGGTTTTGTAAAGCTGACAGGGCACTAGGAACATATAGTCACCTTAAACAAGATACAGCCAAACAAAAATCACATGGTCTCTTATGGTTGTAAATCTTGCCCTTCCCTATGAGTATCACTCCCTGCATTACATCTAAGTAAGATTGCTCAGGGAAGCATCTTTATCTCCTTATATATCTGCATAGAGCTGTATAAACAATAAAAAAATGGTGAATAGCCAACATTTTAAAAAGTGCAATCCACAGACTTATGGGAGACTCACTGTATCTGTGCTCCCCTGTCAAGATTGATTGATTCCCACTCATGGAACAACAGTGGAAACCTAATAATGACATAGCTGAGGGGTTTTGGAATCTGTATGACAAAAAAAAGATGGTGGTAACAGCAGTTCCTACATGCAGTTAGGGTTGCCAGGTGGCCAGCAAGTCCGGCTCCTAGGTGGGGAAGCCAGGGGGCTCAGTGCACTGCCCCTGCCCTGAGCACCAGCTCCGCACTCCCATTGGCCAGGAACCATGACCAATGGGAGCTGGGGGTGGGTGGGTACCTGTGAGCGAGAGCAGCGTGCGGAGCCTCCTAGCCCCGCCCCACCCCCTAGCCTAGGAGCTGGACCTGCTGGCTGCTTCCGGGGTCCAGCACAGCACGGAGCCAGGACGGGCAGGGAGTCTGCCTTAGCCCCGCTGTGCTGCTGCCTGGGAGCTGCCCAAGGTAAGCCCGTGCCCCAACTCCTTGCCCCATCCCTGAGCCCCCCCCAACCCAGAGCCCCCTCCTGCACCCCAAACCCCTCATCCCCAGACCCTGCACCCCCAGACAGAGCCCTCACCTCCCCTGCACCCCAACTCCCTGCTCCAGCCCCTCCCACACTCTGAACCCCTCATTCACAGCCCCACCCAGAGCCTGTACCCCCTCCCATACCCAACCCCCTACCTCAGCCCGCAGCCCTTCCCATATTCCAAATCCCTCGGCCTCACCCCTCAGCCTGGAGCCCTCTCCTGCACCCAAAACCCCTCATCCTCAGCCCCACCCGAGAGCCTGCACCCCTGTCCCAGCCAGGACCCTCCTCCCGCACCCTGAACCCCTCTTTTCTGGCCCCACCCCAGAGCTTGCACCCCCAGTTAGAGCCCTCACCCCATCCTGCATCCCTGCCCTAGCCCAGTGAAAGTGAGTGGGGGGGGGGAGGAGAGTGAGCCACCGAAGGAGGGGGAATGTAGTGAGTGGGGGCGGGGCCTTGGGAAAGGGGCAGGGGCTAGAGTGTTCGGTTTGTGCGATTAGAAAGTTGACAATTCTACATGCAGTAGGTGAGGGCTGACAAGAGAATGGGGAAAGGAAGGACAATTGTACTGGGGAACCGAGCACAGGGCCCCCTTCCCCTCCAAAAATCTGTAACCTGTATGTAAATAAAGTAAAATGAGGGGGTGGGGGCCCAACAAACATGATGTACCGGAGCTCCAAATTTCTCTAGATGGGCCTGAGCAGCAGGTAACTGCAGCAGTTGCTTACATGGACACATAATGTTAAGTTGCCTGGTTCCCTAAGCATATTGTCCTCTGCCTGGTTCCCTTCCCCCCTTTCCATGTACGTGCTACCCAGTTGTCTGATTCACTTGTATTCTGGATGTTCCTTTCATGTTGGTGTCTCCAGTTCCTCAGCATAGCTCCTGTTTCATCCTCAACTTATATAGCAGTAGCATCTAATAGAACTAACTTAGTTGGCTTCTTTCTCCCTTTCCAGGTTCTTTTACTGCGTCCAGGCTCTTTACTGCAAAGAAGAGTGCTTGTAAAAGCAGAAGAAAACAAGAAGCAGGAGATCACACAATGTTATATACCAGCTTTCCACAAACCAGTTTGACAACCCCTGATATACAGATAATAAGAAAAGTCCTATATGGTGCAACCACAGTGAGCACATGTTCTTTCTAATGATTTATAATTCCACTGTATCCCACTCAAAAGCAGTGCAAGAATCTGACTCTTGTTATCTTGTAGATGGGAGAGAGCATTCTCTATACAATGTCATTGTGAAGTTTTGGGGATCAACCCGGACCAGTAAGGGGTTCTGTCACGCCAGCCTTGTACTTTTGGGGACCTTAATGCTATGCTGCTGTAGCTCAGAGCCCTGATACCAATAGCCAGCCTAGAAGCACAAAGGTCTCACCCTGGCTTCTACCAGCCTAGTTACTCCTTGCAGCGTAATTCCAACAGCTCTGAATCTCCCCAAATCCATCTACTCAAGTCTTAACTACCAGCCACTCGGACTTTTCCTCTCTGGTTCATCACTCCTGAAAGTGCGAAAACAGCCCCCCATTAACAGCTCACTTTGGGACACATACATCATACAATTTGCACACCAGAGCCCTGCTATGGGTAAAAATAAACAAAATGTGTATTCAATAGAAAAAATCACAGATTCAGAGTTGAAATAGTAAGAAAAAGCAAACACATACAAGTAGCACAGAAAATAAACATTAAGACGCAACTTCAGGATTCACACTTCTATATTAGACAATTTCCCTTTTCTAATAAAGTTACCTATTGCCTTTGAACAGTTTCCCAATGTATCCTGCTGGCCCTCAGTTTCTGCATTAAAAAACCTCAGCCCTAAACCTACTTTTAAAAGGCTTTTTTCTCCTCCCCCACTTTTTCGTGTTTCTCCTAGCATGATGACTCATGGTTCTCCAGATTAGAGGAAACTTCCTCCTTTCTTAGGCAATGTCTACACTAAAGACCTCACACCAGCACAGCCGTATTGATGCAGCTGAACCACTGTACACTCTGTAATGTAGCCACTCTAAGCCAATGGGAGAGAGTGCTCCCGTCAGTTCATCTACTCCAGGCCCTGCGAGCGGCAATAGCTATGTCCACACAAGAAGCTCTCCGCCAACATAGCGCTGTCCACACAGGCGCTTACATTGGTGTGACTTATGTCGCTCAGGGGGGTGATTTGTTCATTCCCCTCCCCCCCCCCCCCCGAGCGACATAAGCTATGCCAACATAAGTTGTAGTGTAGACATAGCCTTAGTTTTCCAAGACTGGTGTTTTCTTTTCAGTTTCAATGTCTTTCCATCAACTTTAATGGTCCACAATTGTCTCTTCCTGGCTGGACTATGGATGGGTACTTAAAGTTGGATTCATATAAACAACTAGCCTGAAAAGTGTCTCTCCCTGCCTGATTGCTTCACCACCCTGTTGTGAGGTGATGCTGTAGCTGCATCACAGTTAAAATTACAATTTTCTATGCATATATACATGCATACATTCATAACTATAACCTGTATACATAGCTCCTAATGACCATCAAGTTCAGAACATTACAAGTGTTCACAGAAGACTTCATATGACATATAGTTATACCCAATAACATTGTATACAACCAGTTGATTCAATTGCTCATTCTTTGGGGTTCAGATGCTTTGTTCTTTCCTTGGAAGTCTGGGACCTGATTGTCACAATCATGGAGTAAAAACAATTTTATAGCTGTATTGTTTTCTCTTAAAATTATAGTAGAGTTGTTTCTTCACCTCTCATACACATACTAACATGCATGTTCGGACTTACCGAAAATACATAACCGCTGAATATTTAAATCAAAGCATTCCTAGGAATTAATTATATAAATTCTGGAAGGGTTGATTATTTGCTGCTAACTAAACGTAAGGTAGAGAAACAGCATCAAAAGGGAAAAAAAGTCAGTCCTGCAAGTTTGCCCTTGCTATTGTAATTATGAATCCACTATGGCAGTCCTTATGCAGAAAATACCCTCACTGAGGACAATGAGAGGTTTGCCTGACTACCGGCTACAGGATTGGGTCCTACATTTCCATTTATCAATTGTACAGATCTAAAAAATGTAACCAAATTTCACTGAATAATATACAGCTTTGGTTTGCTAGGGAGGAAGCTCTCTGAGAGCCTGATCCTGAGTGGTGCTTTGTCAGGATCAGATGTATAAACAGGAAAAAATAAATTGTTAGCTAAGTTATTCTACTCAATAGCTACTTCATTCTGTGTATTAATATGGAAAGTCAGCAAAATTTTACTAGTGGCAACTCAAACTGCTCTAAGGACAAATTTATTCATTGTCATCAAAACCAAGAATCAATAGTAATGGATATATGGATAAATCCACATCACGCTGACTTGGCTAATTATCCACTTCTTCACAAAGATATTTTCCTACATCACAATCCTATGTCACGTGTATCAGTTAACATGCTGAGCTTGCTGCATTACCAGCATTAAACCTAATGTATATGCTTGTTCAAGGGCAAAGAAATCCAGATTACACTGTGTTGTTGAACCCAACAAAACTTAAATTCCACAGTAGATTTAATTGTTTGATACAATTTGATTATGCACACAGGCTTCTATAATTTATTTAGATTTGTATTAATAATGTATGCTGTTGGAGTGACATGCTATTGTATGTTCTTTCATAACAGGAAACATAGCAAGCATGTATTTGTTATTAAAATAAAAATGTAGTATTTTAAAAAGATGAAAACATGGTTTAGTCTCATTCACTTGGGCTTGTTACACTTTGCAATTAATGTAATAATGTCAATGATCTTCCAAGTATATTTCATCTAAAGCCACACAACCTGTCTCCTCATTACCTTATTCCCTCCACTTGTTTGTTGCACCAATATGTTGTATCTTGTCTTAAGTAAGTTCTTTGGTCAGGAACTGTCTCTCAAACTCTGTATTTGCACAGTGCTTAGCACAACAGGACTCTGATTTGAATGGGGGTCTCAGGGCATTACAGTAATATTATTCAGTTTTTACTTATGGTAGCACCCAGTATGTGTTAGGTAGTTTCCACACATTCAAGGACAGTCCCTGCTCCAAGGAACTCACAATCTAAGGACAAACGAGACAAAGGTTAGGGAAAATGGAATGGAAACAACAGAAAATAAAATACAATTTATATGCAAGTCAGTCTGATTCACTGTAAGCAGCACAGCAGAAGTGGATATTTAAGAGGCACTTATGAGCAGAGAACATAGAGGTTTTGCAGGTGAGCTCGGGGAGATTGTACCTGGCATAGGGGAGTACATGGAAGATGGCATGGAGGAGATTGACAAACAAACGGACAAGGCTGGGAGCATTAGCAGAGCAGAGGGAATGGGAACAACATGAAGCTTGACAAGCTTGGATAAGTAGGGAGAGACAGAATTATATAGAGCTTAGAATGTGGTGACCAGAATCAAAATTTTATTTGATAGTGGATGGGAAACCAGAGAAGAGTTTTAAAGAAGGGAGTGACATAATCAAATTGACAGGCAAGGAAGATGAATGTAGCTGCTGTATGTTGCATGGACTGAATAGGAGCAATATATGGTGTCTGGGAAGCCAAAGTGAAGGGTACTACAGTAGTTAAAACAAGCAATAATGGGGGGCCTGGGTGAGAGATTTTGCTTTGAGAATAGAAATAAAAGAGTGGATCTTGGCGATGTTGAGAAAGAGGAAGTGGCAAGATTTGGATATGCCCTGCATGTGTGGGGCAAGGGAGTGGGAGAAGTAAAAAATAATACTAGTTTAATATATTAATATTAATACGAGCCATAAATAATAATAGTAATAAATTGATCTCAAAAAGCCTTGCCTCTAGAGGACTTGCTCCTGCTCCTATTGAAGTCAATGGCAAATCTGTATTAACTTCAGTGAGTGGTTTGCCTGAACGAGGATTACAGGATTTGGCCCAATATTAGGGCTGGTCAGAATCTTTGAATGAAATATTTTCTTGCAGGAAAATGGGATTATGTTCAAATCAAAGTTTTCCAGGGGAAAAGATAGATTTTGGCAGAATTTTCTATCCGGAAACTGAGAATGTTACATTTTGGTTTGAGCCAAACAAACATTTTATTTTGAATCAACGTTAATCTCTCCATCCCCTTGAGCCACTGTTGTACTTTATAGGAGATGTAGTTCTGTATCCCTCTGCCCTCCATTGTCTCCTCCTGGCTCTGTTCCCCAGCCAGACTCCATCTCCCATGAAGCACCATGGTGTCTCCCTGTGGCTGAGCCACTTTGATGCCTCATGGGAGTTGTAGTTTCCCAGCACTCTTTGTACCAGTGTGAAAGGGGAGATGTCAGAGCTGTAGGATCCATTGTCACATGGATCCTCATTTTCTTCCCATTGAGGAGGCTGTGCATTAGAATATGAGGTAATACAGCCTCAAGTTTGCAATAATGGCTGCACTGAAGCCACACAACTTATCTGTGACCTAGGGAGAAGATGCATTTCCTCCCTGTATTCTTTCATCTCCACTGAGATGCTCATTGCACAGCCAGTATTCAAGGTGTGTATTATATAGGATAAATTGTTTGAGTACACTGCCACAGTTGTATTTACATTAACTAGTACAAAAGTTACCACAGTCATACTTTCTCATGTTTCAGGCATAAATTGATCACGTGGTATGACTGGGAAAGCATTCCATCCCACCCCCATGCTATAGTATTGCACAAGTAGTACATTCACTTTCCTGTGGATAATCAGCCTGCTACACATCTTACACATTTTCCCCTACGTTCTGGTTTTCCTGCTGACAAATTTATACCTCTTGCCTGTGGGCTGGTCTTGTATGCAGCTTCAATGTTTCTACAGACTTGTGTGTACTGTTTGTAATTTCACATCAGCAGGTGCATTAGACTTGTTCTCGGTAAAGGCAAGAAAGTTATTGAGATGGTAGAGCAGGGGCCCATCTTACTTAAAGCACAGGTTTGGATTATAAAATAATCTAAGAGATTGCTTTCAGTTTTATCTATGAAAAAAATTACACCTAACTCATAAAATCTTTCCATCATATAGTGATTCACGCTTTAACAGATGAAAACGGGTGAGATGAGTTTTGGGTGAAGGTGTGGATCAATTCCTATTGGAACCACTTTACTCGTCCCTAGTTGTTACCTACTGAGAGCATAAAAATGCAGACAGGAACTAGGAAAGATGTTGAGATGATCCAGAACTAGAACTAAAATAAAACTAGCAGAGAAACCAGTACAAAATCCACACTAAACAAAAGGCTGTCAAATGGGCCCTATGGCCCAGCTTTGTCTGCGCTGCCACATTAAATAGCAAGTTTTGATTTCTAATCCCAATTTCTCACTCTCAGCTCTGGAAGTGCTGTGGCGGCTGTACTGGCCCTGGTTGGCAGAATGATTTATGTTACATGCGAGTGGATTATGGTGAAGTTACATCCTTTTCTGCTATTGTGTTAGCAACATAGGACCACAGGGGCTTGCACCTGACTGGGATCTGTGAATTTGAGGCCACAGAATTAGCTGTAGAATCTACCCACACACAGAATGGTGCTCCAGAATCTAAACTTTTCTAGCCCTTGTGGCTGTAAAGATGGTCATGAAAATATGAACGAACTATAAATCAGTGATTTCTTCCTGGACCTTCATCCAGCCAAAACAATAGCTAAGAGAGGCGCAATCTGCCGCATTAATCTAAATGGGTTGATATGCTAGAACATGACAATTTAAACATCAACACTGTTGACTATTTCTCTGCTGACCGTTTTAGTAGAAATATCCAGCTCATTTTTTACTCAAAATTCCAAACTGCTTCCTATGCCTCCCCAGGTGCCAAACCCCACAACTTTTCTCTTCCAACATACTAAGACCATGTCTAGATTACTATATTATGTCAATTTAATTTACGTCAGCATACAGTCATTAGAGTTATTAAATTGCTTGTGTGTGCACATGGCTCCTTGTGTCAGCGGGGCGCGTTCTCACCAGAAGCAATTGTATCAATTGTATTGTCAGTGTAGGGCTTTGTGGGATAGCTTCTGAAAGCCAGTAGCAGTTGATGTAATCAATGCAGTGTCTATACTGATTACATCGACCTAATTACATTGACTCTATGCCGCTCTTGGAGGGGGTGTTACTAAATCAGCATAGGGAAGCACTTATGTCGGCAGGAGCCAAATTTAATTGAAGACACTTCCACAGTGAGGTCAGTGCAAGGCAGCTTACGTTGACCAAACCCTGTAGTGTAGATCAGGCCTCAACTTTCAGCTTCATCTCTGAAAACTTGCATTATGCTATTATGCAATGTAATCTCAATACAAAATCTATGAAATATTGAAAACTGAAAGTGGGGGAACAGCATGATATAGACTGAATTTAATATCAAAATAAACAACCCTGACCTACCATATTACTATATTGGGCTGTTGTATTATTCGGTAATAGTCTCTATTTTCCAATTTAAATAAATCTGCTGTAAAATTAGAATATTAAAGATGTTTTATTGAATGGTGTAGTGGGGCAGCTTCCCCACTCCCTGAGATTATGGGCTGCGGCAGGCCAGTGGGCCTGCGCAGATGCACAGCCAATCAGAGAAGGGCTTACTGGGAGCCAATCAGGGCCCAGGTTGGAGACAGCCAATCAGGGCCAGGCTCAGCCCTCTAAAAGACTGCACAGGGAGAGAGCAGGCAGTCTGTCCCAGGCCTTCTAGTAGGGAAGGTCTATCTCCAAGCTGGGAGACTAGCACCGTGGACTAGCAGTGCTGGCCAGGCTCAGGGAGCAGAGGGGAGCTCTAGTCTAAGGCCTGCCAGGCTGAAGGCCCTGAGTGGAAGGGCCTAGCGGGTGCAAGGGGCCGTAGGGGAAGCGGCCCAGGGAAGCGGACAGATGAGGGGAGAGTAGGAGGACAGCGAGGCTGCTGCCAGAGGGTCCCTGGGTCGGGACCCAGAGTAGAGGGCGGGCCTGCCCCCCCCCCACCCCCCATGCAGTACATCTAGCCATTGGCCGTAGGGAGTGGCCAGTACAGACCACGCCAGATCCCTGATGGGAGGGATTAGACTTTGGGGTGTGTGGTTGACTACGGTGGCTGGACAAGGAGACTGCTGATTGACACCCCCCCCCCCCGGAAGGGGGTGTGGAAAGACAGAGGGCACTGCCGGAGGGCAGTGGTCCTGAAGAGGATGTTGCGAGTTGGTGAGCGACGTGGGCTCAGGCACGCCAACCGAGGGCAAGACAACGGTCGGGACACCACCAGGAGGGGACGCTTCACTGGACTGAGCTAATTCCCGGAACAACCAGTTGGAGGCGCCACGGTGGTGAGTCCCAACCCTGTTACAAATGGAAATCTGGACTGGGACTCAAGGGACCTGGGTTCAATTCCTTGTTCAGTCACAGAGTTTTTATGTGATTATAGGTAAGTCTCTTAATCCACTTTGTGCCTCAGTTCTCCATCTATAAAATGGGAATTATATTTTACTACATCACAGGGTTGTTATGAAGAGACAATCCATTAATGATTGAGAGGTGCTCAGATATTATAGTGATGGGGTCATATAAGTAGCTAAATAGATAGAATTTGCAGCATGCCACAGAGATTTTCCAGTGACTCTACAGAGCCATGCTCAGGAGTGGAATGGTGAGGTTAAAAGGGGTATGATCCAAAAGATATGTGGAAGAATACAAGACCTTAAGCACAGAAGATTTATGGTTGATGAGGATACAGCATAAGATGCATGGAAACATGGCCCAGGTTACCAGACATGCTAAGGTTATTACAAAATTGCACAAGAGCACTTCTAACAGTGAAACCAGAGCAATAATACTTGACACAATACGATGTTCCAGTGATGACTTAGAGGGGAAGCCAACTCAGAATAATCATTTCCATACTCCACCTCGGCCAATAAAGAACAATAAGGGTAAGAGTGAAGAAAACCAAAGTGGAAGAGGGCAAGTTGAAGCCTGGGGTTTTGGGAGGGGTGGGATGGGGAAAGGAGGGAAGAGGCTTGAGTGGGGCACCAGTTGCTGAAATCAGGGCTTGTGTTGATTCTTCTTCTGGCCTCATTGCTATACTAGAGAAAAGGGGTGTCCCGCAGAGATCTGTCTCATCCTTGTGCAATCCTGCTGTGGGACATAGCCACAGCCTGTGTGTGGCAGAGCTTGCATGAGGTGAAGGGCTTCAACCTTTGGCCTGCTTTACTGTACATAGGGCCAGCTCTGATTGAAGCAATGTAAACAAGGAAACGAAGTCAATAAATATCAAGCAGTTTGACTAAAAGCAAAGCAATTATCTTAGATATGAGAACTAAATCTCCCTGACCCAGCAACTCCCTAATAACACTCTTGTTATCGTGACCTACATAACTGGGGGAACTTCATCTGTTTTACGAAAAAGTATATTAAAAATGTTTGGAGCACACAACTCAGAATGATGGGAAGATGGAACCTGATGCATCAAGGAGCATAACACATGAGAAATAACTCTGTGGTACAGAAACTACATTATGGTTTATTCATTTACAGGTATGTGCTTGAACCACTATTATTCTGGACAGTCCTACACTAATAATAATATATTTTAACTCTTTGAACCTGTGATGAAATGGAAAAAGTGCCCATCAGCATGGCAGGGGTTAAGGAGAGCCTTTGGGTCCAGCTAGCCTCACCCAATTATACCTGCAGCCAATGCCAGGCCTGGATGGGAGAGAAAAGGAGAAAGTCTGGCTCAGTTCAGGCTGACTGGTGAACAGGCGGGAGTTAGCTACTGCCCTATCTGAAAGGTAGCCTTCCAGCCAAGACATCATGTTCTGTCTCCCAGCCAAGGGAGATTATAGAGGAGACCTAGGAGTCTCTGGTAACTGGGTGACTGCAGACCAGAGACAGTGTGGGCACAGGTGCTGACTTTCTTCTGTCCGGGTGGGTGCTCCACCCCTGCTCTGCCTTGAGGCCCTGCCCCCAATCTACCCTTTCCCCCAAGGCCCCACCATCATCCTGCCCTTTCCCACCCATGCCCCCACTTTGCCCCTCCTGAGGCCTTGCCCCCACTTTGCCTATTCCCGCCCTGCTCCACCCCCTCCCACCCGCCACCAAACAGCTGATTGGTGCGGTCCAAACTTATGACTGCCCTGCCCAAAGGAGCCTATTCATAGCTTTAGGAACCCCTGCCATAAATTATAAAAGCAAACCTATAATCACCCACATAAATAGCCCCAATGAAGTAAATTAAGTTATGTTCTTAAAGGTAACAAGTAGAAGTGACGGAAAATACTGTGTCCATGAACCTGGGAGAGAAAAAAAGGTAGGCAAAATGTAATTACTCATAATGGCAATTTGGCTAGGACAAGAAACAATCCCTCTCTGCTTGCAAAAAGTGCCAGTCTTTAATGACTACAGTACATGTGAACAGGACATTGGAATTGCATGTCAGTGGATAGATGGTACAGTACCTGCATTAGCCTAGTTGCTGCTAACACTATCTATGATGGGACATTACTGAAGCTTTGATTCTGTGGGAAGAGCCTCATCTACTAATTTACCAAAACTATTTACAGCAGGCTGGGTTTTTGTTGAAATTCTTCACATCATTATTGACCAGGTCCAACCTGATTATTTCCAGTAGTGCAACAATATACTTACTTTTCACATCAAGAAGAGATCTTGCTGAAAATCTTTGTAGAAGGTCCTAGCTGAAATAGTTGTCTTATACTGTCATTTCTAGGTGCTCTTATTTTTTTCATAAGTGTCATAGCAAGCTCCTAATATTATTCATTCAGAGGATGAAGATTTGGTGGCTTTGCACATTTCTCATGGAGAAGCAAAATGTCCCTGATATGGTTCTGCATCCTATTGAAAATAGAACCTTTGTGTCCCTTATTTTAGCAAAGCCTTACATACTGTGACACAGCACAGATATCTGATTTCTAGTCTATATGTGGTCTTGTGCCATGATATGAGTCAAACATTCTGCCCTGTAGATTTTAGCAGCTTAGGCATCTGCCCAACTGCACAGCTGGACTCCTGTCTCCCTACTGTCAGCTTTGATTACAGTCCAAAAGCAGGAGCTGGAAGGCCCCGGCCCTACTTGCAATGAGATCTGGTACACTTATACATAGTTATGAAGATGTATGACAATATTGGTGGTAAATACATTGCTGCAAGTCAGTAACTGTAAGCTTCACTTTACAGGTATTGGTGAGCTGCTGGGATCTCCTGCCTTCAGGTCTGGAAGGAGATCCCTAGACAGTGCCCGTTTGTCCCGCAGTTGGGCCCAGTCTGGGGATTCTTTCTCCCCTGCGGGGGATTCCAGGGGCTTAGCTGACAGACACCTTGCACCTTAGTTCAAACTACCCGCCCCGACGGCACCAACGGCCGCATAACGGTCTGTGTGACTGACAAGCGCCTCTGCCAAAGGCTGTAGAAGCGTAAAGTCGACCACGTGGCGTGCAGGCGCCTGATGAATGGGAGCGTTTGATGAGTATCCCCATCGTCCAATCAGAAGGCAGTTGGTGTGGGCCCGTAGATTTGGAGGCGGTGTGGCGAAGCGCTATCCAATGGAAGAGGAGCATGTTTTTGAGTGAGAGGCAGTCTAGCCAATGGCGAAGTAGTGGTGGGCGGGCGGTGTTACGGGTGTGGGTCAGCGCCGGCCCGCAGGGTTTAGTGTGCTCTTGTCCGCCGCCCCCGCAGCATGGAGGTCCTGGGAACTCTCCCCAGTGGCGGTCTCCTCTACTGGGTGGGGGTGCTGAGCGCAGTGTACATTACCGTGCGGGCCACCTACCGCCTGCTGGCCGGGCTCCGCGTCTGGGTGCTGGGCAGCCCGGTGGTGCTGGGCCCGGGGCTGGGCGCCTGGGCAGGTGAGTCGGCTTCTTTGGGGCTGCCCCCGCCCTTGGTCTGAGCCCACCCTGCCCCGGAGCGGCCCTGAGCTCCCTCTTCAGCGAGGAGCTTCCGCCGGGGCCCCTTGAGGTTTCCCGTTCCCTTCATTGGGGCCCTCCGCGCTGGGAACCCCATGCGGCTGGCACTGCCCCAGGCAGCCTTCCACTCTGTCCGGGGCTGGGAGCGAGCTGCGCTGAGTCCCTTCCTTGTACTCGGCCTGAGTCCCTGCCCGGAGGGGGTGGGTGGGCCGAGGCCCGGAGATCTACTCTTGGTCGCCACCTTTGCCCCGCGTGGGCCTGGCCTGCCTGGTCTCTCCAGGTTTGGCGTGGTCCTGATCTGTCCCCCCCGCAACCGCGGGAGATGCATTTCCCCGCTGGTAGCAGGGAGCTGCTGCTGTGGGAATGTGTCAGTGGGGGACAGGGCAAATCCAGATTAGCGTGATCCAGCAAAACTTCTCACCAATGAACTGCTTGCATGCATCCAAAACTACATGAAAGCTGTAATATAGCTGGGGCCCAACCAAATTCATGGTCCATTTTGGTCAATTTCATAGTCATAGGACTTTAAAAATCGTAAATGTCATGGTTTCAGCTATTTAAATCTGAAATTTCACAGTGTTGTAATTGTAGGGGTCCTGATCAAAAAGGAGTTGGGGGGGGGGGGGGGCAGGGTTGTGGTACTGCTACTCTTACTTCTGCGCTGGTGCTGGCAGTGGTGCTGCCTTCAGAGCTGGGCAGCTGGAGAGTGGCAGCTACTGGCTGGGAGCCTAGCTCTGAAGGTAGAGTCACCGCCAGCAGCAGCGCAGAAGTAAGGATGGCATGGTATGATATTGTCCTCTTTGCTTCTGTGCTGCTGACTGCAGAGCAGGGCCCTCAGACAGCAGCCGCCACTTGCTGGCTGCCCCGGTCTAAAGGCAGCCGTGCAGAAGTAAGGATGGCATGATATGGTATTGCCACCCTTACTTCTGCTCGGGGGGCACTGCCTTCAAAGCTGAGTATCTGGCCACCAGCCGCCACTCTCTGTCTGTCCAGCTCTGAAGGCAGCGCAGAAGTAAGGGTGGCAATACTGCCACCTCCCTAAAACAAACTTGTGATCCCCTGCAACTCCCTTTTGTGTCAGGACCCCCAATTTGAGAAACACTGGTGTCGTCCATGAAATCTGTATAGTATAGGGTAAAAGAATACAAGACCAGATTTAATGGGGGGAGACCAGATTTCACGTCTGTGAAGCGTTTTGCATGGCTGTGAATTTGGTAAGGCCCTAAGTATAGCTTAACCTCCCCTGCACCCCAGACACACTGTGTGTTAAATTAGTTTAAAGAAAACAGTGGAAAATCAGTCTTAGATACAGGCTTATGTGTAGTCAAATCTGGAACATGTGCTTGAGGGATAACCTGAGCCCCCTGAAATACAACTTATTTTGCCTCAATATCTCAGCCATATGAGCCTGCCAAGTCCCAAATTTGGGATAAGGACCTAGACTGAAGGTCCCAAGGGAAAAAATAGGAAAGTGTGTAAAGGGAAGAAGGATCTGGCTTTAGTATAAACATTTTCTGTTGATAATTCTCTGTTTTGACTGTCATAAATACATTATGGTAATGTGGTCTAGTGGACTAAATGCAAGATTGGGAGCCAAGGGGCTTTTGTTCTGATTGTGGTGCTGTGACCAATTTGATCTGTGGATTTGATAACTCACTCAATCCCTGTCACTATTTGTTAAACAGATAATCCCTGAATTTTAGAAGTTCTGAGGAAAAAAAATAATGTTAATGAGTGTGAACCCGGGGTCCTTTCCAAACAGCCAAGGAAGTGCCAGTCATCCACCTGTTGGAACATTTCACTATTTAATTTCAGTTTATTGTTTGTAGTTTCTCTTTGCCATTTTGTTCACAATTTGCACCTTGCCTGACAATTTTTGTTTTATTATAACAGTAGCGTTTTGGTAGGATTTATACTTTGAAAAAGTAAAACCACTACTAGGGCTACATTTAGTTGATGATTATTAAGGCTACATTTTAGTCACAGGTATTTTTAGTAAAAGTCATGGACAGGTCACGGGCAGTAAACAAAAATTCATGGTCTGTGACCTGTCCATGGTCATCCCTTTTACTATATACCCCTAACTAAAACTTGGGGGGGGGGGGGCGGGCCTTGGGGTGCTCTGGGGGGGAGACAGGTGGTGGTGCACGGCCCGCAACCCTCTCTGGCACTGGGGTGGGGGTGCGCAGTGGCGCGCAGCCCAGGACCCCCTCTGGCACTGGAGGGGAGAGGATTGGTGAGGCTCGCAGGCTCCCTACCCAGTTCCGCATGTCCCTGCAGCTCCTAGGGGGAAGGGTGGGCAGGGGGGCTCTGCATGCTGCTCCTGCCACAGGCACTGGCTCTGCAGCTCCCGTTGATCGGGAACCGCAGATAATGGGAGCTTCGGGGGCAGCGCCTGCAGGTGTGGGCAGTGCATGGAGCCCCCTGGCCCCTTCGCCTAGGAGCTGCAGGGACATGCTGGTGGAAGCTGAGAAGCTCCCCCTTTCCTCTCCCCCACCCGAGGTAAGCGCCCTCTCCTCTCCCCCAGCCCTGAGCCCCCTCCCACACACCCAAACTGCTGCTGCTGGCCCAGGGGCTGGCTAGTCAAGGAGCCCCATGAGCCAGCACCGGCCATTGCAAAAGTTACGGAAAGTCACTCTATGACAGACATGCAGCCTTAATGATTATTAATGCTAGTAAGGAAAAATTCATGCTATAACAGAGTTTTGGGGATTTAAAACTGTAAGTAAAAGTGTCAGGTCTACAATGAGTAAGGACATTTGGACCAAATGTTGGACAGCAACTAAAATATGATTGATTTAAATCCTCTTTAAAAGAGAACAGTTACTTCTCACACCACTTATGTTGATCAAGAGCTGAACTAAATTGCTTTCAGTGCCTGCAATATCCATCATGTTTTCACAAGTTTGAGTTTTTGAGGACGGAGGTGAGTGACATGATATACTTTTTGTGTATCTATCTTTTGTCATGCTGAGCTTTGTAGCTTTTCTTTAAATACAGACTGCCAGTACACTAGTGACACGGAATTGACTTGTTTGGATTCTGAATCTTTCTATTATCATAACATTGCTGTAATTGTATACTAATAATATAGGGCAATATGGACAAATAAGAGGATTCAAACCTAAGGAAATGACACGGATTGGAAACAAATTCTTTTTTCAGTTTAGCTGAATGCACACAACTTCTTATTCTTGCTTCTCCTTTTCCATTCAGCTCTCTTAACACTGATATTTTCCTCAGGAGATTGTGATTTTTATCTTTGCCCTGATGACTCTGCCTCAGTTTACATCACTGGTTAAATCACTGAAGTTACCATCATCTTTCTCTTTTTTACCAGTTTGCAAAAGATTCATTTTTGTGATGCTTTCTACTATTGGTTCCTGCACAGCTGTTTAGCAGTAGGCCCCAATACAAAAGGTTAGCTTACCTTGGGCAATGTGGATTTAACACATTTCTTAGACTTCAGTGAACAGTAAAAGTGCAATACATCTCTAATGCATAGTACCTGTGTCTAGGTTTCCCTAAGAATTGTTTAAGAGGAAGCTTACCAGATTGATTGCGTATTATTGCTCTTGCTGTTAGAAGAAGCTGTATTACTCATTTCCAGAAGTGCCCGTAATAAGTGCTTTCTGGAAAAGAAGACATGGGGCTTGGGCAATGCAATTCAGTGTTTTGGTGCCTAATTTAGGCACATTGCCACCCAGTGGAATCCACAGCTCTGAGTTAGATGCCTAGGCTCCCTATACAATGCTTGGGGAGGTTACTAACCAGTGGGCTAAAACAGGGCACCTCCTCATCCTCTAGCTGTCTTGTGTCGGTTTTGGTATCCTCTGAAAATACCTACCAGATGAGGTCCTGCAGCAAGATAGATGGGGGAATTGCTTAGTTACAAGATCCTACCTTAGTCTAGGCACCTGAGCTAGGTGCCTTGACTAAAGTGGCTGTGCATGTGCTCAGGTGGCAGTTAAACACCTATGTCCTTTTTGTAGATCTAGCCCACAATCCCTGCTCCAAGTCAAATTCTCAACCTTAACCATAGTTGTAACATTAGTTTATGTTGGGATTTCTTTGTAATTCATTTTCATGTACTCTGAACATTTTTCTTTTTGGGCTGACAATTTCCATGCTTTATTGCAGCCACTTATTTTTTACAGTGTGTAGCATTTCATGGACACTACTAAAAACTATTTTCCAGAAGTACAGGCAGAATATTTCAGTTGAGCAGAATTTCTTGTTCAGGACTTGCCTTGTTTGAGTACCATGTTCTCAAAACATATACTCTTAACTGATTCACAAGTTCAGTAGAGACAGCTCTATTTGCATTGACTCATCAGTAAAACTGCAATCTTGATGCATGTATGTTGCAATATTGTGTTTCTGCCAACTGTCAATCAGTGACAAACAGTGATTAGGCAACATTAACCCCTCCCCCCCAAAGTAATACATGTGAGCTTTAAAATCTGGTTGCACAGAACTAGGTATGATTAAAATATAGATTCATCATGACAGGAATTATTTTATTGCAGTTACGTTTTAACTTTTGGTTGAGCTGGAGAAATGAAATTACTATTGTTATGAAAAACAGTTCACGTTAGTTAACGTTGCTGTAACTTGGTTGACATTCATTATTGGCTGGAGAACACTCTTTATAATGATGCATACTATCGTCATATTAAAATTACTTTATCATTGCCACAACACCAGATTTTTTTGTTCTACTATGTCTCCAGGTAGAGCCCTGCAAATCTGCAGATATCTGGTTTATATCCTTGGATGTTTACGGATCGTGGATTGGATGCGGGTACAGATTTTTGTATCAACCCAGGGCTCTATCTCCAGGACACCAATAACTGAATGAAGGAGCATGATTTGTTTCTTTGTTTGTTTCTTATAGGTTGGTTTGGAGTCTAGCTGAAATGCAGTTTTCAGTGAGGGAAGCTAACACTCTTTTCTCTTTACAAGAAAGTTTTAGTTGTCACTTTTTCCTCCTTGTAAGGACAGTACTGTTAGCTAGTATTACCAGTGTATTTAAAAGAAACCAAATATTCTACCCAGCATTTCATCTAAGTCAACAAGACTAACATTGTTAAAGCTGCCCTGTGATTTTAAACATCATTTTTTACTCTTATTTTATGAGACCTACATATTTATGTGGTGGTCCTTTCTGCATTAGCTCTGCAGCAGCTAACTATTTCAGAGCTGTGCACATTTCCATTGGCCTTCTCAGTATCACTGATGTACAAATTAAGCAGTGAACAAAACTGCTGTTTTGGCTTTTGATGTGTTAAAAACACTTTGTACTCTAGCCTGTGCTAAATGGATGAAGACAAAATAATCAGACCAAGAAATTTCACATTCAGCTTTATAGAGGGAACACAAGCAGTGGACTTTTATAGAAGTCCATTCAACTATTGATAGTTTCCTTTTTTGTATTTTAAAGTATATTTATGATTACCATGTGCTCCGGTTGTGAGTCTGTTGAAGCAGGGACCATCTTTAGTTCTGTTTATACATTGCCCAGAACGATGGTGTACTAGTCCATGACTAGGGCTCTTAGGCAATACGATAGTAGTAGTACTGCTACTAATGATGATGTGTAACAAAGTTTATAAATTTACATTTCTTAGAAAGGATGATGGGGGGGGGGGGGGAAATATAAGAACTTTTTTTAATTATCAGGTGATCTTCAGTAGTGTAGTAGCAATCCAAACAACCACCATTCATTGGGACATAAGTATATAGTTCCAAAGTTGAAACGAAGATTGCTTTGGAGAAGAGTCCATTGTATATGTTGATCTACATGTTTTTCCTACTGTGTTATTAAAGTTCACTTGAAGTTGAGAATACTGCTAATATAGCTGAAACAGCCTGTTAGAATAATTCTCCTTTTTTATTGACCAAACAAGTTGGCCATCCAAAATAACAACTATCAACAAATTTTAACTTAAAGGCAAATAACAATGTTACCCAAAGAATTATCATTCTTATCAAGAAGCAATATCTGCTCCATAATTTCTATTACAAACCTGATTTATTGGGAATTACAATAGCTAAATACATTCTTAACAGCCCCCCATGAAACTGCCTGGGGTAGGAAAGGACTTCTGTAGACATGTTATCGCAAAGCTATCCATTATATGAGATTTATACATTCCTTTGGTACAGTCTTTCTGTGCTAGCCAACCGGATGCGGAACTAGATGGATTGTTGGTGTTCTCTGGTACAGCAGTTCCTGTGTTCCACAGTCTTTTCCTTGAATTCTGTTGTAGTGAGTAGAACATGTTTTCTGATTTGGGTAGCTGTAACTATGTCTCGAAGGAATGTGAGAGGAGTTTTGAATGCCTTTTGAGTTGCTTTTAAGATGTCTGTTCATGAGTTAAGTTTAAACCTGATATTTCCATTAGTTGTAGCCAAGTGAGGTTTCATAGGAAGTGGTGCTTCCTCACTCCATCCTGTTAGAATAGTCTTTTGGCTTTAGTCCAGTTGTTGTCTACCTACATAATTGTTTGTACCAAAGCAAAGTGACAGGTGAAGTTCTACTTTGATTGGAAAAAATTTAGGGCTATTTCAGTAATTGACAACATTGGAACCTGAGATTGGACGGGTTTTGCTATAATTGCCTACGTCAGTGGTAGTGTGTGTGGGAGGCAAATGCCATATGGGAAATCATTCAGTTGATAAGGGGGTTGACAAACTGCCTGAAAGATGAAGAGGTGAATGGATTCACTAGCTCAGGGGGTAAACGGCCTTATTTTCTTGAGAGATTTTGAATGGGCTTTATTGTCTTTACAGGACACTACCTACCAAGAGAAGAGCAGTGGTCTCCAACCTTTTTATGCACAAGATCACTTTTTGAATTTAAGATCAACCCAGGATTTACCCTGCCCCTTTGCCGAGGCCCCACCACACTCGCTACATTCCCCTCCCTCACCCTCTTTCACTGGGCTGGGGCAGGGGGTAGGAGTGTGGGAGGGGGCTCCAGGCTGAGCCTGGGGCAGAGGTTTGGGGTGCAGGAGTGAGGGGTTCAAGCTCTGGGGGAGAGTTTGGGTGCAGGGGTCATATGGTCACACTGCACCTAATCTCATAGAATTCACTGAATGTTTCATGAGTTTTACTTTTTATTAGTGTAATTTATGGTTTATAGATCCAAAATTCTTCAGGGATTGTCACAAATCAGTGTAACATTCTCAACCGTGGAGTGTGCATTGGCTGAGCCTGGGGTAGTGGGTTGGGCTGAAGGAATAAGGGGTGCAAACTCTGGGAGGGAGTTTGGGTGCAGGAGGGGGCTCTGGCCTGGGGCAGAGAGTTGGGGTGCTGGAGGGGATGAGGGGTGTGGGCTCTGGGAGGGAGTTTGGATGCAGGTGGGAGCTCCAGGCTGGGGCAGGAAGTTGGGGTGCAGGAGGGGGTGCAAGGTGCAGGCTCTGTCTGGGAGGTGCTTACAGCATGTGGCTCCTGGTTATCAGCGCAGTGGGGCTCCGGCAGGCTGCCTACCTGCCCCGCCCCCACACCGCTCCCGGAAGCGGCTGGCTGCCGGCATGTCTCTGCGGCCCCTGGAGAGGGGAGGGGGGCAGCATGACTCTGTGTTCTGCCTGTGCCCGCAAGCGCTGCTCTGCAGCTCCCATTGGTCGGTTCCCAGCCAATGGGAGCTGCGGGGATGGTGCTGTGGGCGGGGGCAGCGCTCGGAGCTGCCTCCTCCCCCCACCCCCCAGGGACCCCAGAGACATGCCAGCAGCCAGCTGCTTCTGGGAGTGGCGTGGGGCCCAGAGATTGTGAAAGACTGGCAGAGGCTCCAGGATCGACCAGTTGATTGGTGGTTGTTGACCACTGCTGTAGAGGGTAGTCTTCACAGAAACGTGTACTTAAAACTATTAATGCTTGGCAGGGAAATCTTATAGAAGGGTAACTTGTTTTCCATTTATTTCTTTTAAACTATACTGTATCAGCCTTGACATCCCACCTGCTTGGAAACTGTTATTTGGGAGGTGTCTATCAGTTGTTGCAGCCAGGAAGCTTCTTTATATATGGGAAGTGAGTGGCATCCAAATTGTGCGTTTCCTGTCTTATCTGCTGGTAGGAGGAATGTAATGCTTTTTTTGGGTGTTATGTATAGAGGAATACAGAATAAGCAAGATATAACTGGTAAGCAGTATAATAAAGCATATTAAATTGAGTTGGCTTTTTCCTAATTAAACTGGTTTAAAACTAGTAAAATTATCTATAAATTTGTGCTTTAAAAATATTTGCCAACTGGCTACAGGTATGTCTCATTTAAAGTGTCTTGCTAATACATTGAGAGAGATATCTATGTGTGTGTGTGTGTGTGTGTATACACACATACAGTTGGACAACTTCTGTTGCTCACCTACTGAATAACTTCCTTTATCAAATGCAAATATACAGTACTAATCAATATTGTGTATATATAAAATTCACTCTCAAAATGAGTTATGGTTGCCCAGTGATATTTCATACCATTCCAGAACGCTGAGTTCAGCAAAACTCAGACCTGGAAATATGAAGTTGAGATACATGCTCATGCAACCTTAATTTTGCTGTCTGAATGATGCTCCCATATACTCATAACACATACTTGTACTCTGCCTTTGCACTTTAGTGAGCAGGAGCTGCCTACATCTCAAAGATTAAAAAACACACAAGCTAAATATACAAACCAAAATAAAAGCTGAATAGAGTACGCCTGGGGGAATTCTGCACCACTTCGCATGCACAGAATTCATGTCCCCTACAGATTTCTTTGCTTCCTTGCAGAAAAATGACTTTCTGATGGGGAAATAAAGGCAAGCAGCAAGAGCTGTCACGCAACCATCCCCAGCAGCACGGCTGTGTTATTTGGGTGCTCAGCAGCTGGTGGAGAGGTAAATCAGTGCAAGGTGAAGGGCGGGGCTGTGGATGCTGGGGTTGGTGGCTCCTACCCTGTGGCGGGCTCCGCTGTTAAACCTGGCTGGGCGCGGGGCGGGGGAGGACGGGACTTGCTCTTCCCCCTACAAGGAGTGGCCGGGTCTGGGGCCAGGTCAGACCCACCCACAGAAACCTCCCCCAACTGCAGGAAGCTCTGCACCCCCTTCTCCTTGTCCCCACACACCTTAACCTCCTCAAGCATTGTATAGGGAGCCTACGCACCTAACTCAGAGCTGTTTACCCCTTCTTCCAGATCATTTATGAATATGTTGAACAGCACAGTACAGATCCCTGGAGCATCCTGTTTACCCCTCTTCCCTATAATAACTAACCAGAAGACTGAAAGCTGAAGAGTTTGCGAATTCTCCATGTAATTTCAAGTATTGCATTTTTCCCTTTTCTGTCTTGCTTTTTGTTGTATTAGCTTGTCTCTTTATTTTCACATACTGGTCTCTTTTTATTTTCTGAATGTGAGTGTGAAAGTGTGCCTGTGTCTGAACACACACAAATCCCAAAAGGGAAAGACACCAGAAAAAAGTTCTGCACTTTAAACCGCCCGAAATATTAACCCATTAAAAACTCATTGAAATGCTGTTTTTAAAAGTTGAGATATTTTGAGATACTCGTTGTAATTACTAGTGAATGAGAATTGTTAAATTTCTGCTTAGTATAGACTATTATGTGGAAGTCTGTCTTATACAGTAGAACCTCAGAGATACGAAGACCAGAGTTATGGACTGACCAGTCAACTGAACACCATGTGAAACCGGAAGTAACCAATCAAGCAGCAGCAGAAACGGGGGGGGAAAAAAAAAAAAAAGCAGAAACTGTACTGTGCCTGTATTGCATCTTAAATGTAGGCACAGCTGGGCTGCCTGTCTCCCACCCCCATGCGTGGGGCAGCCACTTACAGTTAGGAGGTGAAGACGCTGGCACTATCAGCCCAAGGCAGCCCGAGAGCAGGAGAAGTAGGGTGACCAGATTACCAGTATAAAATATCGGGGGGGGGGGGGGGGGGGGGAGGGCGGAGCAAAAAAAAATTTTAAGGGGCCTGGGGCATTAGCAGGCCCCCGCGCGCTGCCCTCCCCGTGGAGCCGCCCGCCACGGGCATATGCGGGGCGCAGTGGGTCTGGGTGGGGGCAGCGCAGAGCGGGCAGGAGCCGGGGGGGGTGGCAGGGGCCGAATCCCCACTGCTGCCAGGGAGCCCCGCGTCTCTCCCTCCTGCTCGCGGCTGTGGCTCCTTCCCGGCGGGACGCGCCCCCCGGGCACATGCGGCGCGCGTCCCCCGTGCCTAGTCTCCCTCCCGCCGGGAAGGAACAGCTAGACGCACGCCGCATGTGCGCGGGGCAGGCCGGGGGGCGCGTCCCGCCGGGAAGGAGCCGCAGCCGCGAGCGGGAGGGAGAGGCGCGGGGCTCCCCGGCAGCAGGAGGGATTCGGCCCAGGCCCCTGCGCCGTCCACCTGGCCCCTGCCCGCTCCACGCTGCCCCCGACTGGACCCACTGTGCTGCCCCGCGGGCTGCAGGGCTGGAGCAGCCTTCAGGCTGCACTCCCGGCCCCGGGTGCAGCAGCCCGGGCAGAAGCCCTCTGGCGCGGCAGGGGGGCTCACAGCGGAGCCCCCCTGTCTCCCTCCCTTGCCAGCCCCCCTTTGCCCGCCTGGTGCCTGGGTGCTGGAGCTGACTCACCAGCTCCAGGATCCAGGCACTGCCGCCACCCCCTCCCTCCAGGCTTGCACCGCCATGCTGCAAGCCTGGGAGGGAGGAGGAATGCTGGGGAAGAGGCGGGGCCAGGGCGGGGATTTGGGGAGGGAGCCAATGGGAGAAGGAGAGGGCGGAGCCGGGTGAGGGGGGCCCGAGCGCCAGAGCGGAAGGGAGAATTTCTTCTTTGTCCAGTGTCCCGACCAAACATTGGTCGGGACGCGGGACAAAAGCAAATATCGGGATAGTCCCGATAAAATCGGGACGTCTGGTCACCCTAAGGAGAAGCATTGGGGTCTGTGCCTCTTTCAACCCCTTCCCCCGGTCAGGAGGTAGACGTGCTGTTTTCACACAACCCTCCCCTGCCCAGGAGGGAGACAAACTTGCAAACTCAGTCTGATCCAGGGAAAGAAGCTGCCTACAAGGAAGCTGTCGGCCAGCTGCTGCTGGAGTTTGGCTTGGAGTGTCAGGAGCTGGAGCCTGAACTGCACTTTGTTCAGAGTTGTGAACATTTCAGAGTTATGGACCACTTCCCTTCCCAAGGTGTCCGTAACTGAGGTTCTACTGTAGGTGTGGATGGTAGCGCTGCCTGTTAAGGTTGCCCAACACTTCCCATTATTAGGCACTTTCTTCAGCAATTTATAACTTTGCCAAATTAACCTTTCAAACTGAAATTTTTCATGCTGCATGCCCACCTCAGCCTGAATTATTTTAGAAAGTTTCAACCAAAAAGGAACAGTTTAGCCATTCCAGAGAATGAGGCTAGGGAAAAATGTTTTGCCTATATTCAATTCTGGCAGTCATTTCTTTGAGAAGCTGTAGTACTCCCCCATGCTTTGGACCAGGGACTTGAAATTTGACAGGGGAATGACCTTTGTGTCAGGGATTTGTCTTTTGCCTTCACCATGAAAAACTGCTCAAATCTGGCTAACTTACATACCTTTTGAAAAAAATCTGTGAAAGTCTCTGGCAGAGTGTGTCATCCCACCTGTGCAACCTTCATTTGGTCCCCTGTGCATATGGATTGAGGAAGTCTTTAATTTTGTGATCATATGCCATTTTTTCCACATCAGCCTGCCTCATTCAGTGCCCAAGATAGATCTCCACTTGTGGTGAATCAAGGTGGTGTAGAAAAGAAGACTGTTGTCTGTAGCACCCCCACTTCATTTCTTGCAGAAGTTAGAATATATGCAATAAATAAGGCCAGGGATTGCAACAAGAGAAAGGAGGGTGTCAGGGTTAAGACAGTTGAATGTTGCCCTGGAGAACTGGATTTTATTCCTGCCTTTGCCACCGATTTCCTGTGATGCTAGTCAAGTTGCTTAAATCAGATTTTTTTACAGGTGGTCACTAATTGTGCTTCTTGTTTTCTGGGTGCTTGATGAGACACCTGGGGTCTGATTTACAAATGTGCTGAGCACTCCCAGCTGCAACTGAAGTCAATGGAATCTGCACTTTTAATGTACCAAGTGCCATGTATTGCTAAGTATTCTGAAAAATAAGATGCTAGAGATGACAAATTTGGCACCCAAAATTAGTGAATGCTTTTGAGCTTAATTTCTGTGCCTCAGTTCCCCATCTAAAATTGGAATAGTAATATCCTCTCATTTCACAGGGTTTTTGTGAAAATAAGTTAATATTTGTGAAGCACTCAGATGAGCACAATAGAAAAAGCCCATTTGGAAATTAATTCTATCTTCATAGCAGGATTTGGATAGCGTGCAGTAAATAAGCTTAGGGTCACATATTCTTCAGTGAGGAGAAAACAAAATATTGAATATCTGCTAATTCCGTAAGCACCTTGTGCACTGAATGAGGCAGGGGATCTGTGAAACGAATAGTATGCACAAAGGGTCCAAGTTAAGGTTGCACACTTAAATGCTTGACTTTGCAACCTTAAGAATGTCTTCTAAGGTAGTTTGTGTGTAATTATTAATAGCACCTAGGTTCTGGTGATTTGTTTTCTTGATTTTACCTTAGTTCAAGAGTTTTAATAAAATGTATTAAATAAAAATTAATGCTGGGTCATATCATCCCCCCCACCCCTGTAAGCAGTGTGGGTTCCGGAACCTTTGAAGTGGGTGGATACCGACTGGTCAACCTAAAGGCAGACTTACTGACAGAGCTGGTGAATGGAGGGAACTGGTCAGTGGTTCTCACAGGTCAAACAAAAAGAAGCGGTGGACTGACTTTTTACAATACCAGACCTTTTTACTGTTAAAACTGATGGAATACTGGAGTTGTTTAAATAACCAATAACCTACATTGTCTATACAGTATTCCTTATAAGTGGGAACCAGACCCCTTCTGCTATGAGGCAAGGTCAGTCTCAACTGTCTGCCAGACAGCTTCAAAGGCTGTCCAGAAACAGCCTTCACATAATCGATGGAAGCCTAAGCATTTCTTCTGCTAATTTGGCCTGAAAGTCTCAGGCTTGAGAAAGAGACTCTAACTTTTAATCATATCCCATTCTGGGCTCATTCCTTTTCCTGTACTCCTTTGGTGATGATTTTTGTTTTGTTTATAGCATGGAAGGGAAATATTTCATAAGGATTGGATCCTGAGTCCCAGATTAAGTGATGAATCTGAAGTTACAGCAGAATGGAAATATAAATTGTGTAAGACTGTCATTCTTTATTGACATATGTCTTTACTAGATTTTAAACTAGTTTCTAGTCCGTTTCAGTAGCAGTTGACAATTCAGGTTGATTATACTGGACAGCAGTCTAGATCATGTATCTAACCTAGGCTACCTGATAACTTGGAAATATGAAATGTCCTCATCACTAAACTACTAAATCAGCATGTAACCTGATTTACTTTTCTCAGAGGGAGATAGCCAAGAACCAGGCCCACATCAGGGCCAGGATCAAAGTGCACTAAGTGGGAAAAGATGTAAAAGAAACGACTTACTTACATTTTTGCTTCTGTTAAACTTCCTGCAGACATTTGCTCAATAAGTGAAACAATTTTATTTCCAGACTACAAAACAACTGCAGTCCTAGAATAAAGAAAAATTAGTGTGAAGGCACTGAGGCCTTGTCTACATTACAAATACTTTGCTAGTATAGCTATACCAGCAGAGCCCCCTAGCATAGACATGGAGTATGCTGACAGAAGGAGGTTTTCCTACTGGCATAGCTACACCACCTCCCTGAATAATGGTAGCTGTGCCAATAGAAGAGTGCTTTTGTTGGCATAGTTGCATCTACACTGGGGGTTTTGCTGGCATAGCTATATTGGCTAAGGGGTGTGTTTTTCACACCCAAACTGGCAGCTGAGCTGAAAAAAACTTTGTAGTGTAGACCAGGCCCGAGAGACTAGATACAAATTGATCCAACTCTGATAAACAGACAAAGGCTCCAGTTGTTGCATAAGATGCCGCTGCTCAAACCATTAAGAAACATCTGCTCCTCTCATTTGAGATATTTCAGCAGAAAATTGTATATAGCAGTATCTTAGGAGTATTGCCTGGACAACCAAAACAGAACACAATGTATTGTTGGTCAATTAAACTGAAATGATAAAACAGCAGAAGTACAATAGTAAGATAGTTACTATATGCGTAATAGGCGTACACATTGAACAGTGTTCTGGTCTTATGCTGATTTAAGTAAGCAAGCAGAGTTTAAATGCATGAGAAGAATGTTTAGAGTGATGCTCATTTAATAAGGGGGGATGAATTAGGGATGTAAAGTGTTAACCCGTTAACCAGTAAGCATTAGCCTTACCGGTTAACCCGCCTTAACTATTAACCTTCTGGCCGGCTCCGCACCAGCTGGAGTGGCCCTGCCAGCCAGAGCAGCCCTGTGCTGGCCCTTTAATCGGTTAACTGTTTAAAGGAAATATTTTTTTAATCATTTAAGCAGTTAAGGATGTAAACATTGTTTAAAAATTTAGGATGAATGCAAAAGCCTGAAAATTCTGTGAGAATTGTCTCTCTCACCTAGCAGTATAGCTAGGTTGACTGAAGTTTTTAGGTGTAGGCCAGGCATTGGAGTTTGACTTCAGGAATAACTACAAAGCTGTAGACAGTGCAAGGTCTAAAGCCAGTAATAGAATATGCATAGGGCAAACTTTGTTTCTAGGGGAACACATACTTCGTAGCTTCTGTAATCTGAGCTTATTGCAGGGGCTCCTTGCATTCCCTGCCAATCCTCCCAGCCTCTCCCCTGCAGAGGCTCTGTCCCTTCCATCAAGTTCCCCCAGTCTGCCCCGAGGGTTCTGTGTGCCTCCATTCCTCTTCCCATGGCTGGCACTTCGTCTGTGCCTCTATTCCTACTGTCCCTGTGCCCTTTGTTCCCCCAAACCAGGGTCCCTGAATCGCCCTCTTTCAGGGGTTTCATCTGCCCCCAGTCCCTTCGTCCCCAGAAGCTAGTGGCTGTGTTTCCCATTTCTCCTGTTAGGGTCCACCATTCCCTCCTCGCACAATGCCAGGGCTGTGTGCATGCTTTATTATCACTTGTCTGGGAGATAGTCATTCAGGGTGTCAACATGGTAAACTATTGGAAGGATGAGTGGTGGTATTATGTTGGAAGGCATTAGTTGGTGCCATCAACTAATTGTTTGATCTATAGTCAATTGTGAGGTGCTTGAAGCTGTTACGGTGCTAAATAGGTGGCAGGGCTCCAAGTGTTCCCCATTTTCAGTCTTTTGGAATTTGATTTTCCTGCAAATCAGTAGAAGTTCAGGCCACCAAGGCAAAGAATATTCTGTGAAAATTGGAATTGCTTGGATGTGGCATTCAAAAGTTATCACGTGACAGAAATGCCAACAAGCTGAGTGTTGTGTGCCCTTGTAAGCTTGGCCAATTATTATTATTTGTCATTTGTGTTATGTTTTAAAACTAGTTGCTCATCAATATCCCCTACTTAAAACCAAGTTCTATTCTGCCTGCACTGTTTGAAAATCAACACGTGTTCTGTGGGAAAACAGAATCCTGACTAACAGAGGAATTAGACTATTTTATACTTGAAAATTGCAGGCATTTTATATCTATGCTGAAAAATAAGCAAATAAAATGGCACTTTCTTACACAGTTACCTCCTTGGTATGTGCAAAGCTTGATCTATTTACTTTAGGGACAAAAAGTTTTTCCTACTTCTTACTCCTACTAGTATTGCAGAACCAACACTGCTGTCGTGGAGAGCTCTAACGTGGCTCACAAGGCAACAGAATTGTCATTTCAATTCCATCACTTTTGTTACTAGTGAAAATGTACAAATAAATAACCCAACTTGACTTTTAGATCCCACAGTGAATTTGCCCAGCTGGCAGCTTGAAAAGCCATCTCTTTCCTTGTAAGAGAAACAAGTTTTTATAGGGATGTCATTTTGACTATGAATGTGGAATTCTGCTGCATCCTTTTAACATTCTTCTGAAACCTGTAGAACCACATCCAGGTCTCAATTATCTGAACTAGAAGTTTAAGAATATTAGACTATAACTGGTCTGCTGTCCTTAAGTATAAAAACTTGAGCAATCACTAAAGATTGAGTTTTCCCCATGTAAGGAATACCTGCGTTTGGTATTCAGTTGCCTTTTAGAAAGAAAGTTCCAATTCTAGTAAACTAATACAAATCTAGCATTAATAACAGGCATAACAGTGATTGTTTAACTGTAGTTAAGAGTGCATATGCATTTCTATGGTAACCTCCTGGTTTTAGTCACCTAACCTTCCAAAGGATATTCAACCTTTGAAGGTTCAAATTTTCTAGGCTTGGTGTCTGACCAGCAATTCATTTCCCCACTATTCCCTATCCCAGGACCTATTTTTTGCCACGTCTGCTGCTCCCTCCCTGTGTGAAATATCTCACTAAGGTAGCTCATTGCTTTAACTGTGCAGGCAGCTTTTCATTCACAATTCTTGCCTCTCTTCATACAGCGCTACAGATTCCTTTAGTTGCATCAGAACTTTATCAGAGGCTTCTTGGCTTGTTCTTTATTCTCTATAGTGGCTACTGCAGGCATCTAGTACTTCACAGAATCTGGATGTTTAGAGAAGCTGCTATGCCTAAGCACCACATGGTCAGCCAGTGCTCTGCACCCCATAGTTTGAGAATCCCTGTTGAACTGATCTCAGACATGAAGGGTTAAATTATGCCTAGTAATTTAGATTAACCTAGCTATGTTACTCAGGGCTGTGAAAAATTTCATGCCCTGTGTTATGTATGCCTGGTCTGGACTTAAAGTGGCTTGTAGAGTACAGGAGCTACATGCCACACTGAAAGCAGTCTGCGTCCATGCTTGTCACTGTGGTGTGTAGACACGTGGCAGTGAAAGGTTCCTGCAGTGGGGAGGGGACCAGGAAAGGCTCTCTGGTAGGGGTGAGGCAGTGGGACACTACACTACTAAAAATAATGTAGACATGGGAGGAATTGCTTGGGTTTACAGAGCTGTGTTGGGTAGGTACCCTAGGGTTGAGGCATGCAGGCTACTGCTGTACTGTACTTGCCTAAGCCACACCTCACCATCTACACTGCTGTTTATACCTATGCTAGCTGAGCATGCAGTGTCTGTACTCTGCTATAGTTAAGGTTAAGAACTTTTGGCTTAAAATTCGACTTTTTTGTTTTTTTAAGCACTCGAAAATATTAATGATTTTTCAGATTGCCTTGGAGTTTCCTGTGCCCGATGGGGTGTTGGCAGGGTTAGTAGTGAGACAAATTTGGGGTCATTTGAGCAAGAAACTCTTGATACACCCATACCCACCCACATCTTGAGGGTGGGGGGAGAAGAAACAGCTTTTCTTAAAGTTCACAGGTTCTATCATCGTTTTTTGTCCACAGCTGACTTCCAAAGTGCTAATGGTGTAATGGGACAGGAAGAGAGGGGTGAGCTGGAAATGCTGGTGGGTGATGGGGTATATCGTTGCAGGGGATGGTAGGGCCAGTCCATACACCCTCCCTCTGTGCCCTCCAACTGCCCATTTTGTCTCACTGGTCCAGAGCACTATTCCGGTCATTGGTCCTGCCTCCTCATCTTCCCCCTTTGGGAAGCCCATCCTTCACTTTCATAGCCTAAACAAATATATCAGAAACATGAGGTTTCAAATGGTCACTCTATCGATTATTCTCCCTCTGTTGTCTGAGAACGAATAGTTTGCTGCTCTGGACCTTCTGGACCCCTACTTTCATGTGCCAGTTTTGCCGAGCTGCAAAAAGTTCCCTTGATTCGTTGTGGTGGAGTGCCACTTTCAGTACAGAATGCTTCCATTTGGCCTCTCTTCTGCCTCCAGCTTTTTTACCAGATGATAGTTGTTGGTATGGCATATCTCAGGAAGAAGAGAATTCACATCTTCCTGTATCTTGACAATTGGTTACTGAGGGGCAGATCCAGAGAGGAAGTTCTTGCTCACATTGACACCACATGGCACTAGCTTGATGGTCTGGGTCTCATCCTATACACCAGGAAGTCAACCTTGATGCCCACTCAGAAAACCAAGTTCATTGGGGCCCTATTAGATTCCCCAATGTTGAAAGCATTTCTGCCGACCGACCGCTTTCAGACAATTTGCCACCTCTGCCTCCATCTGCAGCCTTAGCCTTCCATGATAGTTTGGATGTGTCTAAGACTCTTGGGCTACATGTCTGCTTGCACGCATATGTTCCAGTTTGCAAGGCAGCACCTTCACCCCCTTCAAATGTGTCTCAGGCCAGTTTACCATCCTACTCTTCATTCTCTAGACAGACTGGTCTGTCTTCTTCCCCTAGTCCTGGACTCCTTGCAGTGGTGGATGCATCCAGAGAACATTTGCCAAGATGTTCCCTTTGTCTGACCCTTGCCAACCATGTCAGTTGTTATTGACACTTCCCTTATGGCTTGGAGGTGGGGGGGCATACCTGTAAGTTCAGGGGCTGTGGTCAAAGCAGGAGGGCTCACTCTATAGTGATGTGCTGGAGTGTTGGGCCATCTTCAATGCATGTCACACTTTTCGAGACCATATCAGAGATACAATGGTTCATATAATTACTGAAAATACCACTGAGCTGTATTATGTGAATAAACAAGGTGGAGTGCACTCCAAGTTGCTCGCCTAGAGGCAATCAGGCCGTGTCAGTTCTGCATTGAGGAGACCATTACTCAGATAGGCAGGATTGTGTCTAGTGCGTGGAGCCCAGCATGGTTGGTTGGACAGTTGCATGCAAAAAGGGTGAACTAGGTGTGCTTTCCAATGTGGGCAAGCAGGAAAAGGCATTTCAAAAATGTGGGCGATTTTAAAGAGTGGGGCAGCTTCTGGTCTCTCTGACCTCTAGGCGATGGAATTTAGAGCAGTGACCATAAGATAGCTGCTGGAGGATTGTTTGAGTCGACACAGGTCACAGTGTCTACACTCTCCCTGTGTTGAATTCAATAGGTCGTCCATGACTCTATTCTATTTGGAGGGGTGATTTACTATTTCACTGTAATGGAGTGCTTACATTGACCAGAGACAAATTGGAGCATAGATACATGCGCACATAGACTTAAGTTGATCTCACTTTGTAATGTAGACCAGGTCTCAGTTTCCCATTAGCACAGATGGGGATAATGATGTTTCCCTCCTTGGTAAAATTCTTTGAGATCTACTGATGGACAGTCATAAATAAGAGCTAGGTGGTATTCTCGTTACCTGAACACAGTAGTGTTTCTATTGCAAACGTATATAATTAAAGCTGTGTAAAACCCTGCAAACTTTACAGTTAAATCCTTGCTGGCAGTAGACTGCATTTTTTTAAGAGAAACTTAGTAAAATGCTTTTTTAAAAGATTTAACTGACCTGCTTAAGACCCTCAATTTACTTTTCCTTAGCAACATTCCTCCAGATAATACATAGAAGTATTATTGAGGGTCGAGAATGGGAATGAACTCGAGCAGGCTTTCAGTTTTCTCCTTAAACAAAACAAAAACCCCACAACAATTTAAACATAATACTTACTTTAAGTGCTTTTATATTTGGGCTGTACTGTTCAGATACAAGATTGAATGTTAATCTAACTAGGGAAAAAATATTTTCTTTATATATCTTATTTAGTGGAGAATGAAGGCAAGGTTTCTGCCCTTAGAATCGTTCTTGTTAAATTTAGGAGTTTACCCTCCACCTTTTGACATAAGAGAAACCTTGGTGCTCAGAAAAAATGTGTTTAGGACCCAATCACAAGACTTTGATTCCAAAGTGTATTGGAAATTGCGAAGTAAGTACCATAGGAGTCAGTAAATTATCTTGCATTTTATGCGGCAGTTGAAAAATGATGCTAAGATCTGAAAACATACATGTAGAGTCATATCTTCAGATAATTACTGAGGTTTTTAATGGAAACAGTTATTTTTATATAAATTATTACTTGATAAAAATCATTTTTTGTGTTAAATAGAGACTGATCTCCCTTTGGAGTACAACAATCAAGATTGCATTGCTCTGTATTTTCAGACAATGCCATTGAAAATGGTCTTGCACAAGCTTAGTCTATTCATGCTGGTTAACCCACTTCAATCATGTTTCGTTTTTGCTAGTTGTCTAAGACATGCTTCTTTACCATCTCCTTCAGAAGTTTCTCCTTGTTTTAATCTCTGAAGGGATGGGATGGAGTAATTCCTAAATATTGGCCATTGACAAAAGATGGACTCTGCAAATGTAGTCAGTGAAACACTATGCAGTTTGAGACTAGAAAATTGCAGTGTCATTCTCTGATAATTTGGCTTCCATTACAGTTAAAATAACTAATAAACACTTCTGCTCTCAGAACATTTATAAAACAGTACAAGTGATTCAGGTTGAGATAATGTAAGGTTTATAATTTTAGTGTTGAGGTGCTGAAAATGCTTATTGATTAGTGATCCATAAATTACTTGCAGTGTTTGACCAAAATCTGATATTAGTCTTGTCTTTTGGGTAGGACTCTTTTTGTCATATTCTACAAAAGAATGAGCATTGGCAGGCATAAAGGCAAAGAATCATTTTGAATACATGAGGTTTGCTAATGCTGTTGATCCTGCTTTTATACAGATAATTATTTTAACTTGTTTTCATTGCTGATAATATTCTTGAGACAAAATGATTTGAGATAGTATCTTTTATTGGCCCAATTTCTGATGGTAAGGGAGACAAGCTTTTGAGCTTGCACAGAGCTCTTCTTCACCTCTGGGAAATTTACACAGGCTTGATCTATGCTACCAACCTATGTCGTGTTTATGGAAAATCCACACCCCTGAGCAACGAAGCTACACCGACGTAGAAACTCTCCCATCGGCGTAGGTAGCACCTTCACTAAGCGCTACTGTAGTGCAGCTACACTGCTGCAGTGCTGTAAGCCCTCAGGATGTCACAGCCAAAGGGAAGGTGGAACAGATTGAAATGTGTGTTAATTACTTATGCTAAACAAAGGGCCATTCAAGGTGAAGTGGCCTGTTATCATCCCTCCAGTAACAGCGAGGAAAGGAGGTCGGGAGGAAGTGTCTGAGGGGTTTGTTAAGCCTCGTCTACAGAGTTTTGTTGACAAAAGTTATGTCTGCATTCAAAAATGCTATAATAAAAATTGGTATTGCATGTTCACACTTCATCTGTCAGAGCATGTCCACACTTGGGGCACTAACATTGACAATGTGAGCAGTGCACTGTGGGTATCTATCCCACAGTCCAGCTCGACATCATCTGCTGCTAGGTCTTGTGGGAAGACAGAGCAGATGTGGTGCATCTTGGGACTGGGCTTAATGTCCTGTGATGCATTGTTTTCTGTCCCAGCATTCCATTGGCTTCTGGCTTTCTTTTGCAGCATTTTTCAATGGCCATTCTTTGCTGTGCACCCTGGCATCTTTGAGAGAAGGGATGGGTCTTTCACTGCCCTCCTATGCTTTGATAACTGTCATGAAGACATCGTAGATGGCAGTGCAGTTAATCATGAAATTTCTAACTGAAGACGACTCCCAGTTGCCTGACATGCTGTGTGATATGGATAGGAGCAACTTTAGATTGCTTTTGGCACTCACGGAACGGCTGCAGACAGTGGGCCATCGCTTTTGGGCTTGGAAAACAAGCACTGAATGGTGGGATCATATTGTCATGTGGGTGTGGGATGAAGAGAGGTGGCTACAGAACTTTTGGATTTGGAAAGCCACCTTCCTGGAACTGTGTGCAGAGCTTGCTGCGGTGCAAGGACACCAGAATGAGAGCTGCCCTATCGGTAGAGAAGCGTGTGGCAATCACTGTGTGGAAGCTCCAGACTGCTACTGGTTGGTCACAAATCAATTTGGAGTCGGGAAGTCAACTGTTGGGGCTGCGTTAATGCAAGTGTGCAGGGCAATTAATCGCATCCTGCTATGAAGGCTGTGACTCTGGGAAATGTGCATGAAATAGTGGTCGGCTTTGCAGAAAAGGGTTTCCCTACCTCTGAAGGGGCAATAGGTGGCACACACATTCCAATTTTGGCACCAGACCACCTTGCGATGGAGTACATCAGTAGGAGGGGGTACTTCTCCATGGTGTTGCAGATGCTTGTGGAGCACTGTGAGTGTTTCACTGACATCAATGCAGGGTGGTTCGGGAAGGTGCATGACACATGCATCTTCAGGAATACTGGCCTGTATAGAAAGCTACAAGCGGGAACTTTCTTTCCAGACCAGACGATTATAGTGGAGGGAAGTTGAAATGCCCATCCATACCTCTTATAGTTGTAGGTCATAAAACCTTACATGAGAAACCTGGACAGCAGTAAGGAGCGGTTCAACAGACTGAGTAGGTGCCGGATGACAGTAGAATGTGCCTTTGGCAGATTAAAGGCGTGCTGGCAATGCCTTTATGGCATGTTAGACTTCAAAGAGGGCAATATTCCCATGGTCATAGCCGCATGTTGTACATTACATAATCTTTGTGAAACTAAGGTTTGCTCAGGGGTGGAGTGTTGAGGCAGACCGCTTGGCTGCTGATTTTGAGCAGTCAGACACCAGGGCTATTACAGGGGAGCAGTTTGAATCAGGGAGGCTTTGAGGCAACACTTTGAAAATGAGAACCAATAATGTATGTCTTTGTGATTGGTGCTGCAATGTTACATTATATGTGGTTTTCCTAGGAAGTAATGGTGACATTTGGGGCCTTATATTCCAGTAAGCAAATGATTAAACTGCCTGTGTATGTATTGGTAGTGCCTGCTATTTCAATTTGTAGGAAACAAATAAAGATGAGTTACCATTCAAAACTTTTGCTTTTATTGCACAAGAACCCCCCCCCCCCCCACACACACACACACTTCGTGGGAAAGGAGGTACCAGGAAAGGGCAGACTTTCAGAGCTACGTGTAGGTTCAGCAGTCATTTTGAAAGTTGTCCAAGGGTGTGGAGTGAAGGGGAAACCGAGAAGTCCCAGAAAGCGGAAAGGACTGTGCGAGCACATTTTGGGGCGGGGGGGGGGCATGGAAAAGAGTTATGAATGTGCTGCAGGGGAGGGTGGGCATGCGTTTGTTCAGTCTGCAGCATTATTAAGGACTCCAGCATCTACATTTGGTCCTCCATGATTTTAATCATCCACTCAGTAGTATCCTTAACAAACTCCTGATTTTCTTTTCTTTCCTGCCTTTTGGCTTCCCTCTGCTCCTTGCATTCCCTTTTTCGGCATTGGAGAAGTGCAGTACCTACCAGAACATGCCTTCTTTTCTCTGTCTTGGACACTTTCTTATCTGGTGGAGACACTTGGCCACTGTGTGTGGGGTGTTCCTGAAGGCTACATCTGCCGAAGCAGAAGGAACTGTGCACAGAAGCATGATTGTTAAATTAACGCACAGCATTGAAACATGTTACCAGAGGTGTATTTTACTGACATAACAATTACTTTTTCACTGAGCCTTGGCAAGCATACATCTCTGAACACCCAAAGCATGGTGAGTGTTGGCTGGGGGCTCTACATGGGGAAAAGAGCACTCTCTGCAAGGGTTGCAGTGCAGCCGAGTAGGGGGAAAAATTCTAAAATTCTCCCACATTTTTCCACAAGCAGGGATCATTGTAGCAGATATCTCACTGCTGAGGGTAAGCAGGGAAGCAAGGGTACATGTACTACAGGCTTGTGGCTTCCGCCCTGGTCCCTATGCTGCTTGCCTGTGTGCTGCTTTGGTCTGTGAACAAATGATTGCTGAATGGCAAGGGAAAGTTTCCTACAGTCGGGGAAGGAACAAAGTAGCTCTGCCAAGGCGAAGGATTACTGAGTACCTCCAGGAAACTTTCCTAGAGATCTCTGGAGGATTCCTGTGAGATCTTGACATGCATCAACATCCAGTTCCGCCATGCTAATTAGCTGCACAGGCAAATGTCCAGCACACAGAAACACAGTCAGCCTTGTACATTTCTATACACTGAACCCACCTCCGCGCTATACAAACTAGAGCCACTTACCAGGCATCTCCTCTCCTGCTTCTTGCTTGCCGGAGAGCAACTGCTGAGACTGGCTAGACACCTCCGGGGTGGTGAACAGTTCCTGGCTGCCTGCCCTACTGGGTGACCCCACCGGGAGATCCACATTGTAGTCTAACTCCACCTCTTCATCAATGACTTCATCTTTCTGCTGCCTCTGGGCCCACCAAAGTATTCATGGGGCTCTTGGCAGTGGGGGTAGGGTCGCCACCAAGGATAGTGTCCAGTTCCTTATAGAACTGACAGGTCTTAGGTGCAGCACTGGAGCGATGGTTTGCCTCCCTTACCTTATGGTACGCCTGCCTCAGCTCCTTTATCTTCGCTCTGCACTGCAGCGTGTCCTGATCATAGCCCTTTTCGCACAAGCCTTGAAAAATCTGCCCGTAGGTATCAAAATTCCTATGGCTCAAGTGCAGCTGGGACTGCACAGCCTCCTCTCCCCATATGCTGAGCAGATACAGCAGCTCCGCATTGGTCCAAGTGGGAGAGCATTTGCTGAGATAACCTGCTGTGGTCACCTGGAAAGATGCGATGAGTCCTCTCAACGCTGAGCAAACAGGAAATTGAATTTCAAAAAGTCAGGGGGCCTCTAAGGTGGTTTACCTGGCTGCAGGACAGTGAAGTTTAAAGCGCTGACCAGAGTGGTCATGATGGGCATTGTGGGACACTTTCTAGAGGCCAATTAAAGGGATAAAATCAAGCGTGGTGTTTACACTAGCACTTTGTCAATAAAAAATTTGCGCAAAAAGCCTTATGTCTCTCGTCAGGGTGGTTTTATTTTGTCGCCAAAACAGGGCATTTTTGCCACCAAAAGTCACATTGCAATGTGTACGCATCCACTGTTTTGTTGACAAAAGGCAGCTTTTGTCGACAACGTTTTTTAGGATAGACAAGGCCTATGTGGGTTACAAATTGTTGTAATAAGCAATAAATCCAATGTGTCTATTCAGACCATGATTTTTAGTATCTAGCAAAGTTATGAATTTAAGCTCTCAGGGTCATCTTTTGAAAGTTGTGGCCCAGTGGGCCAGCTTACCTCTATTATTATATTCACTGCTTTGCATTATATTCTGCTTTTTATATTCAGTAATAATGCAAGGAACCTATAGGCTTGTATCCTGTAAAACATTGGCTTCAGCAGTTATCATGAGGCTTGAGGCTTATGAACTGTGGCATAGATAAACATAGGTAACTCATAAGTTTTGAGGAACTGGAAGTAGAGTGTAAGGGGGGAATTTTGTCCATAAGGACATGAGCCAAACACAGAACATGAACTCACTCTAGCTTCTGGAAGGTTTAGGATGGAACATCCGACTGCAAGAGTGTCATGGCAATGAATTGATGTATATAATAAGGGGGTGAAATCCTAAATATACTAACCTATAGAAGGACACCTTAACATTGGTAAGGGGAGGAAATACAAATAAGGAAAAGGGGAGAAACCCCTATTGAATATGGTAATGTCAGCATAACATATTATAAAAGTGGCATCCCAACCTGGGGCAGTAGGAGAGAGAGATGTAGCCCTTGGGAGGGGCCAGAATGATGGCCACTGGTGAGGGTGAGGAAGGTGACAGTGATGAGGAAAATAATGGCAAACATTTCAGGTTGTTCTGCAAGGAATGGTGAGAGTATGGACGTTCAGATGTACTTTCTATATTCTCTATTTACCTTACTGAGTTAGTGTGTGAGATTTTGCTAAATATATTAAATTATTTATTTGTAAATATGAGTTCCTATAGTATGAGTGTTGGACCGGTGCACATCAGGGTTCCCAACTATATAATAATTTTAATACTGGGCCTGATCTTGGGAAAAGAACCTGTCAACTCTCAAAGTGATAACTGGGAATTTTTATTCATAATCTATAGATCAGGCTACAAAGTGTTGTGCATGTTTCCTTTCATAAGGACGGTCAGATACAAATGATCGTTCTGTGAAAAATGTTCACCCACAGGTGATAGGGGATTATCTTTTATCTTTTTCCTGTGTGAGTTCATTCAAGAATGTAGTGCTTGTCTGTTTCACCCAGTTTTGTATGTGTCTGGCCAGTGTACACTGAGGCTTCAGTCCTGAGCTTGGGTACTACTGTAATCTGCAAAAACTACTTCATTCCTCAAAGACTGAGGTTCCAGTAGTATCTGAGATTATCTGATGTGTGTGTTTGTAGGTGATAAGCATGTTGATAACTTGGGGAAGTGTACCTTCTCCAAAACAAAAAAAAATTTGAAGGTCTTTTTTTCATATTGGGCTAATAACCCAGAAATTCAGTTTAGTTTTGGAATATAGAGTCTTTCTACCAAACGTTTTTTAAATATTTTTTCTTAGTGTTCAAGCGTTTGAGTCCTTCAGGTAAGAGTATGCTACGGAATATTTTACAGTTTTACCAACAGTCATGATTCAGGGTACTCTCGCCTAGTGCTGAAAACAATTATGAGTCAGATCTGCTTGGAGGAAGAATTTAATCAGAAAAGTGTGAATGATAATTGGGGATTAAGAACACTTTTAACTAAATGTCCAAAGCGGCCCAATTGAGTAACAGGGCAGTATTGGTTAACAAATCAACCTGGTTTAGAGGCGAAGTGAAAGCAGCTGTAAAATGTAATGTATCTAAAAACAAAGGAAAGGGGAAGTTGATAGTAATGAATATAAATCAGAAGCTAGGAATTGTAGAAAACTGATAAGGGAAACAAAGGGACACAAGGAGAAATCTATCAGCAGCAGAGCTGAGGACAATAAAGAGGAGGTTAAGTGTATTAGGAACGAAAGGAATCCTAATAATGGTATTGGTTCATTGCTAGATGGAAATGGTATCTACAATAACACTTTCCATTCCACTAGTCTCTCAGAAGGATGTTAAATAGCAGCTACTAAAGTTAGACATTTTAAAAGCAGCAGGTCCACATAATTTGCATCCAAGGGTTGCAACAGTCACTGGACCATTAATGCTTATTTTCAGTAAGTCTTGGAATTTGGATTGTTCCAAAATACTGGATGAAAGTGCAGTGTTTAGAGGGGATAAATGGCATGATGCAGGTAATTTATAGGCCTGTCAGTCTGACATTGTTGCTGGGCAAGATAACGGAGTGGCTGATATGAGGCCTGATTAATAAAGAATTAAAGGAGGGTAATATAATTAATGCCAATCAACATGGGTTTATAGAAAATAGATCCTGTCAAACTAACTTGATATCTTTTTGCTGAGATTACACATTTGGTAGTTAAAGGTAATAATGTTGATGTAATATACGTGGACTTCTGCAAGGCATTTGACTTAGTACCACATGACATTTTGATTTAAAAAAAAAGGGGGGGGGGGACAATATAAAGTGAAGATGGCACATGTTAAATGGATTAAAATCTGGCTAACTGATAGGTCTCTGAATGTAATTGTAAAAGGGGAATCATCATCAAGCAGGGGTGTTTTGTGGGGTCCCACAGAGATCAGCTCTTGGTCCTACACTATTTAACATTTTAATCCGTGACCTAGAAGAAAACATAATATCACACAGATAACACAAAAATTAGGGGAGGCGTGGGGGTGGTAAATAATGAAGAGGACAGTTCACTGACAGGCTGATTTGTATCCGTTGGTAAGTTGGTGCAAGCAAACAATGTCTTTCAGTATAGGTAAATGTATGCATCTAAAAACAAAGAATATAAATCCATGCTTACAGGATGGGGGACTCTATCCTGGGAAGCTGTGCCTCTGAAAAAGATTTGTGAGGTCATGGTAGATTAACAGCTGAACATGAGATCCCAGAGCAATGCTGTGGCCAGAAGGACTAATGTGATCCTTGGATGCATAAACAGAGGAACCTCTAGTAGAAGTAAAGAGGTTATTTTACCTCTGTATTTGGCACAGGTGCAACCACTGCTGGAATACTATGAATACAAGAAAGGATATTGATAAATTGGAGATTCTTCAAAGAAGAGCCATGAGAATGATTAAAGGATTAGAAAACTTGCCCTGTGGCGATACACTCAAGGAGCTCAATCTATTTACCTTAATAAAGAGAGAGCAAAGCAGTGGTTTGATCACAGTTTGTAAGTACATACTTAAAGAACAAAGATTTGATAATATAATCCAATGGCTGGAAATTGAAGCTAGAAAAACACAGGAAATAGGATGTAAAAGTTTAACAGTGAGGGTATTTAATCATTAGAATAATTTACAAATGTTTGTCGTGGATTCTCCATTACTGGCAATTAAGTCAAGATTGGATTTTTTCCTAAAAACTATGCTCTAGGAATTATTTTGGGAAAAGTTCTCTGGCCTGTGCTATACAATGATCAGAATGGTCCTTTGTTGCCTTGGAATCTATGACTTGAGTTTATTTGGCCATAAGAACTAAATATGAAATTAATGTTATCCTTGAACCATAAACCGCTCTCTCTATATTGCTGCATGCAAAATAACTACATAAAAATATTAAGATTGCAAAGTGAGGCACTCAAAAGTTAGGAAATGTCAGAATTGAACTTGTCCATGCATGTTTAATTCAGCCCCCTTGTAGGTGTGCATCATGATTCAATCTTTAGTGATATCACATATTTTGTCCACAGGATCCTTATCTCATTCAGTGAACAGGTAGTCAACATTTCTCTTTATCATGCCCATTCATTGTGTGCTCCTAGGCCTTATTTAACACATGCCATCCAAACACTACACTGAATATAAAATTAATTTCCTCATGGATGTGTGTTGTCTGCTCTCACCATGTACTGTTCCATAAACAGTAACGAATTTATCTCCACAACACCCCTGTGAGGTGATGTGATGGCATTATCCTTGTTTCACAGCTGGGGAACTGAAACAGAGATTAAGGCCAACATTTTTAAGAATCCATTGATTTTGAGTACCCAACTTGGGATCTAGGCCCTGATTTTTCAGAGTACTTGGAATTTTTATAGCACATTGTATGTTCAAAGCACATCTCATTGTCTTCAGTTGCAGTCTTGAACACTTGGAACTCCTGCAAATCCAGGCCCAGAAGTCTCCACTTTGGCATTCAGAAAAAATGGAACACACTATTAGTGGCCACTTGTGAAAAGTTTGGTTTTAAGTGACATGGTCAGCATCACATGGAAACTCTGTGGCAAAAGGTGTAGAATACAGTTCTCCAGGGTATTAGTAATGGCTGTCATCCTCTATGTGAACCAGGCACTAATTGGGGATGAGACACACACTTTGCCAGTAGGTTTCATAGCTGTTTTGCTGACAGCAAAGAATGTAGAGTCAAGACTCATGGATTGAATTCCAGGTTCTGGAGGGGTGTTTTCTTCGGTGATTTATAGATCCTTCTGTCCCTGTCCCTCTCTGCTCCTTGCTGCCCCTCCTTGGCTCCTGCCCTTCCCCTAGCTTTTATTTCCCTCTGCTTTCCAGTTAGGATGCTTCATCTTTAAAGTTGCCTGGGATCTGGTTGGGATGGGGGAGGGGAAAACTGACAGCACAGCTCTTATGCTTGGTTTACACAAGCAACTTATGTCAGTATAACGGTTGCTAAGGAGTGTGGAAAATCCACAACCCTGAGTGACAGTTACACTGACCTAATTTCCGATGTAGACAGTGCTATGTCGATGGGGGGCTTCCCCGTCGATGTAGCTACCACCTTTCGGGGAGGTGGAGTACATACGCCAATGGAAGAAGCTCTCCTGTCTGTGTCGGTAGTGTCTTCACTGAAGGGCTACTGCGGCGCAGCTGCAGCAGTATAGCTGTGTTGCTGTAGCATTTAAAGTATAGACAAGTCCTTATTTCCAATGCCAGACGCCATGGTACACTCCCTCTTCATGCCCCCACTTCCCAGATGCTTGGAGGAGCATTTGCAGCGAAAGTTGTGCTCAACCATTGCACCTCTGAAATGAAGCATGCTCAGTGTAAATAGAATCTTCAGAGACTTTAGCAGTCTATCAAGCCTCTGAGCATGTGTGAACCATTATTTTTTTCTCCAGAGGCTTACAACTTGAACAAATTAGGGTGAATTTTCACAGGGATGGTAAAAGACACATCTCTGACACATGGGAGATCTGGTGAATTTCAAGCCCCCTTTTTTTTTTAATGTGGGCAAAATGTATCTTTCCCTTTTCTCATTAACAGGAATGTCTGAACTGTTTCAGCTTAAATTTTCTTCAAAAAATTCAGCCTGAGACACATGCCAGGTATGGGAAATCTCAGCCTGAACAGTTAGCTTGGCCAAGTCTTATAAACAACTGAAAACAAGGGCTTAGAATGGGAAGTGCTAGGTGGTCTTGACATTAAGCAGAGCTACCAGGTCTGCCTATAATAACATTTTGACATATATTTGCATGGGAAACATTGAACTTAACTTTTTTCTGGATCTGCTGGTTCTTCTTTGAGTGCTGGTCCCTATATGTGTCCACATGTGGGTACACATGCTCTTCATGCACTTGAGACCAGAGATTTGTAGCAAGTAGTGTCAGTTGGTCTGCGTCTGCACAGTTGCTCTCCTTGTGTACTGAATCCAGGGCATAAATGATGACCTAGACTGGTGCCTCTCCAGTTCCTTCTTACCCCACTGCATGGCCTGAGTCAGAATCCTCTGTGTCCAAAATGATCTTCCTCTATTTTCAGAATATGTAAATATATGTTGTAAATAGTTTTTAGTAATCTTAGCCTTAGTGTTTTAGTGTTGTATAGCTAGTAAAGTTTTGTCTAGTTTTACTCATCTCACGGAGCTTCTCCCACAAAGAAGGACTATGCCTAGAATCCTGGAGTTGAAGAACCATATCTCCTGCCCCTTTTCCTTCTCTGTTAGTGACAAACATCAATACTGCTTTGTGGAGTCTCACATAGCCACCAAGTGCCGCATCTGCTGTTCCTTCCCTCCTTGAACCTGTGGGGAGAGGGAGGGAGGGTGAGAGTTCTGTCTGGAAACACCTCAGGAGAAATCCATAAGACTCCAGTCAGATCCAGTCCAGGGAGACCCCTCCTGCCCCTTACAGCAGCCTCAGACTGAGCAGTGCCCCTCTGAGCATGAGGTCTGGAGTTGAGGCCAGAACCGTTAAGCCTAAGAAACCCTCACGCAAGAGTAGGGGACATGATCCAAGAATAGGGGACATGATCATAGGAATGAAGACAGATTCTTGTCCAGATCCGCCTCTAAGAAAAGATCTTTCCTTGTCTTAGTCCCAGTCAGGTGAGTCCTTGTGTGCAGGTCCCAAGGAATTAGGTTTGCATAAGTCTTCTGTTCAAGAAGGGAAGGCATGAAGAAAGAAGAATCTGATAGTTCTGGCTCCAACTGCATCTCACAGGCCGAGAGATTGGCACCTGGTAGCTCTGACTGTGAGTTCCTTGTTGGACCCCTATTGGATGGTTCCGGCACATTCTGGGTGGCATCCTCAAGTGCCAAGTAATTGGATGCACTGGATCTGTTCGTTCTGACCTCTGGGATTCCCTGAACTTTGGGAAGGATTGAAACTTTTACCTCATCAGAGGATATTTTCACCTTACCACATCTGCAATTTCCTCTCCTTTTGGGCCTGGTCCTCCTCAGAGACATTTCAACATGAGAAGAAACTACCTTGAGGAGGAGAGGATTCTCCCCTACCATGTCCACAAGCCAGAGCATTCTTCTGCTGGTATAGCAGGAACCTGCCTTCTTATTGCACAAATCTGATGTTCTAAACAAGCCTTCCCTCCCAAGGGAGGCCAGCCTGGGCTGAACCCATATGAGGTCTTGAAGTTGCCTTCCTCTTGTAATTCCCTGTTATGACTACCCGGAAAACCATTGGGACCCAATGCCATTTGAGCCACCGCAGCCAGTCAATCCTCCATAGTGGGCCTGCTGGGCTCCCTTGAGATCCATATACTAGATACCCTGGATCAGTACAAGAATTGCACTGGTCTTCTCCCAGTCCATGCCAACCAGCATGGAGTTTACAGGGGAGGAGGAGGTCAAGGTGGATCTGCTGGTTCCAACAGGTATGTTATCCTCCTCTGCTGGTGATCCAGTTGCTACTTCATTCCATTCCCCGCCTGATAACCACAGGCAGTACCAGAAGCTTCTGCAGAGGTTGGCAGCTGAACGCCAGATCGCTCTTAAGGAGGTCCATAAGACACAATATAGTTTCTTGGATATTCTGCAACCCCTGGCTCTGGTAGGGTGGTTCTCCCAGTTAATGAGGCCTTTTTGGAATCTACCATGACTGTGTGGCATATTCCTGCCTTCCGTTTCCTACCCTGAAAAGGGTTGAAAAATGCTATTTCGAGCCAGCTAAAGTGGCAGAGTTCCTGTTTACTCAGCCAGTGCCGAACTCCTTAGTGAGAGGTCCAGGATACAGTACTTTAAGACTACTGTAACTGACCAGGGCTCTAAACACCTTGACTTTCTGGAGAGGAAAGTATTTTCATCAACCAGCCTCCAATTCAGAATTACTAACTACCTGACACTGTTAGTTGTAGCCGTGTTGGTCCCAGGATATTAGAGAGACAAGGTGGGTGAGGTAATATCTTTATTGGATTGACTTCTGTTCTCTGTTACCAACAGAAGTTGGTCCAATAAAAGATGTTACCTCACCCACCTTGGCACCACAGTCAATGTCTATCTTTCCTTACTAGGCGGCATGGTCGTGTATACATATATAAAGCTGTTCGCCACGCTGCATCTGTGTTGCCTGCAAGCCTGGTTCCAGTCTGTTTACTTATCAGATAGGGACAACTTGAATACCAAGATAATAGTCCTTCAGAAGGTCAGAGCTTCTCGTGTATGGTGGACAAAGCTGGAAAAAGTGTGAATGGGAGTTCCTTTCTTTCACCCACACCCAGCATGACCATAATTATGGATGCATCCCTCATTGGATGGAGAGCCCACATGGACAATCAAACTGAGCAAAGCATATGGTTCCCTTGGGAGGCCAGAATGCATATGGTTCCCTTGGGAGGCCAGAATGCATATGGTTCCCTTGGGAGGCCAGAATGCATATGGTTCCCTTGGGAGGCCAGAATGCATATCAGTCTCCTGGAGCTGAAGTCAGTTCACTTAGCTTGCAACTAGCTAGTGGAGCTAGCAAACAGGAGCAGCTAACTGGAGTTTTTCAAGGGAGTTCTCCAGATAAAGCGGGAGGGACTACGTGGCACAGTTTGTTGTCCTTAGTGTTTGTGTGTGTGTGTGTTTTGTGGTGTGCTTACTGCTTGAGTGAAATATATAGTGTGGTCTGTTTTGGGGGGCTGTATGCTGAGCCTAGCAGCCTGCTAGGCAAGGCTGAGAGCTTCTTAAAAAGGTTTTGATCCCTAAGTCCTTTAGCACCCCTTAACCAAGGGGTGGGACTACTCGGAGAGAACAGGGATTTAAAAAGCCAGTTCTTAATCAACCAGAGGCGCTAGGGAGCAGGAGCAGGTAATGGGAGCTTTGTGAGGGAGTTTTTTAGTGTGTGTGTGGAAAAGCTAGATGCACCTGATTAACATTCTCTAAACTCAAGGCAATATCCACCCAGCATGATTAAAAACAAAACCGAACAAAGAAAGTTGCAAGAGTAAAGAGAATTCAACAGCAATCCAGCAGTAGAGTGGGGGCTATCCAGTTTGATATTGAGAGCAGCACCTGCCTTATGGGTGGGTGGCATATGTGTGCATTTGGTGCAAGGAGCTCATGGCCCTCAAAGACCAAGAACGGGCTCATAGAGACTATATTGGCTGAACTGGAAGAGCTAAGGGGGAGACTTTCCAGGACACCATAGGGTGGTCCCACCCCCATTGGGAGTCTGACAGCCTCTATACTGTTGAGGAGGATGAAAGTCTCAGGGAAGAACATCATCAAAGTGGAGCAGAGGGCAACAATCCCATAGTTGGGACCCTCCCTCCAGATGATGTCATGGTATCCTCTCACACTGAGGATACCTCTTTGGGGGAGGGAATCCCACTTATTAGGAAAAGACAGGTAATATGGGGAATTTGATCATTAGAAACATAGCTGGGTTTGTGATGACAGGAGAATCACATGGTGAATTGCCTGCTGGGTGCAAAGTTTGCAAATCTCTCGAGACGTCTAAACAAGCTTGTGTGTAGTGCTGGGAAGGAGCTGGTGGTTGTGGTACATGTAGGCACCAGTGACATAGGGAATGGTAGGAGAGAAGTCCTGGATGCCATATTTATGCTGCTAGGTAAGAGATTGAAGTCCAGGACCTCCATGCTGGCATTCTCTGAAATGTTTCTAGTTTCGTGCACAGGGCCAGTTAGGCAGAACTGCAGCATCTCAATGCATGGATGAGATGGTGTAGGGAGGAGGGGGTTAGATTTATTAGAAGTGTGGAATCTTTTGGGAAAGGAGGAGTCTATACAGAAAGGATGGGCTCCACCTAAACCAAAATGGAACAAGAGTGCTGGCATGTAAAATTAAAAAGGTCGTAGAGGAGTTTTTAAACTAAAGACTCAGGGAAAGCTGACAGATGTGGAGGAGCACACAGTTGGGACAGAGACATCACTTAGCTTTATGTCCCAGTAAGGAGGAGAGGATGGAAGATGATAAAGTACAGGTAGGCAGTGGCCGATTAGCCACTGCGGTGGGGGGGAATCTGCTGCCATTGACAGAAGCCCGGAGCCCCGGCCCCCGGGAGGGAGTGGGGGAGAGACGGGGAAACCCCCACACCCTGACCGCGCTCCATGGCAGCAGCACTGGCCGGGGGCCTCCAATCCCGTCCCCAGTCGCGGGAAGTGGGAAGACACCCTCCTGCATGCCCTGGCCCCAGCAGTAGCTGTGGGATGGGGGAACCACTCCCAGCAGACCCCATCCATGGCAGCAGATGTGGGATGGGGGAATCTCCCCCCCCCCCCCCCCCCGCAGAGGTCCCCATCCCCAACAGAAATCGCAGAGCAAGTCCCTGCACCCGACCCACTCTGTCAGAAGCATGGGTGGTTGAGGTGGGAGAAGCCCCAGTGCCTCGACCCTGGTCCTCCACAAAAGCATGGGGGTAGTGGGGGAAGCCCCAGCACCTGGATCCCTGCTGTGGCCCTGGGACTGGAGGAGCTCTCACTCCCTGCTGCACCCTGGGGTCACAGCACGGGGACAGAGCTTCTCTGGTCTTGGGGCCGTAGTGTGTGGGGAGCAGAAAGGAGCAAAAGGGGGTGTGGGGCTGCAGTGGCGGGGTGTGTGTGAAATGAGGGCACCCTGGGTGGAACAGGGGTCAGCCGTAGGGGAGGGGCAGAAAGGGATGGGGCTGTGGTTGGGACCGCAGGCAGAAGGGGCAGAATGGGGGCGGGGCTGCAGGCGGAAGGAGTGGGGAGGTGCCCCCCCACTTGCTCTGGCCCAGTGCCCCAGGAAACCTTAATCTGCCTCTGCAGGTAGGATCTGATGAGAAACAGTCCAATGAAAGAGTCCCATTCAATTCCATGAGAATAATGACAGACAGCTAAAAAGTGACAAATTTTATAAGTGGTTATATAAAGATTCAAGAAGTCTAAATACTAAGATGGGTGAACTTAACTGCCTGGTATTAAATGAGGATATTGATATAATAGGCATCACAGAAACTTGGTGGAATGATGACAATCAATGGGGCTCTGTAATACCAGGGTACAAAATATATAGGAATGACAGAAGTCATGCTGATGGGGGAATGGCACTATATGTGAAAGAGAGCAGAGAGTCAAATATAGTATAGTACACCCTGACTCTAACGAACCACTGGGTTATTCAAGCCATTTGTTCAGGTAGTAGAGAGCTTCTCTATCCCACTGGGCTGCAGCAGGGAGCAGGCCACATTTCTAAGCATCGGCCACATATTCTTTCCATGAAGATTGCCGTCTTTGTTGTCATCACATCAGCCAGACGTGTGAGTGAACTGGGAACACTCCTGGCTGACCCGCCATATTTCATAGAGAAAGTCTCTCCCTTTGCCTCCACCCAAAATTAATTCCCAAGGTAATTTGAGTTTCACATGAACCAACCTTTTCACTTACCAGTATGCTTTCCAAAAGCTTATGCTTCCAATGAAGAAAAAATATTGCACTCCCTCATGGTCAGATGGGCGTTGGCCTTTTTTTCTGCAGATATACTGTATGTTTTGTAAGGCAGCTACGTGAAGCGCCATCCACACTTTTACAAAACCTAGTCCAGGCTTCTGCAGATCCAGCTGTATTAAACATGTATTAAACTGGGGACAGCAGTATTAAACATCCATACTAACTGCATCCTTGCATCCCTCTTGTTTGAATATTGCTTATCAATCATCCACATGTGGAATATGCAAAGGGACCACCATTTGAAGATGAAATGGAGGCTAATTACCTGTAATTGGAGGTTCTTCGAGATGCGTGGTCCCTATCTGTGTTCTGTTACTTGCCTTCCTCACCCTCTGCTTCAAAGCTTATCTGATTCTCAGTAAGAGAAGGAACTGGAGAGGCATTGGTCCGTGCTGCCCTTTGTGCCTTCAGTTCAGGGCACAAGGAGAGCAACTGCACAGGCACAGACCAATGGACACTATTCGTTACAAATCTCTGGTCTCACGTGCATGGAGTATTTGCATACCTATGTGTGGAATACAGGTTAGGGACCACACACCTTGAAGAAGTTTGTACGAATCAAGTAAACACACGAGTATCAAACTGTTATGGAAATGACCAGTGCAGTAAATCAATCTAGCTTAATATTGGTGCATTATCTATCCTAGTCTTTTTAGTGAAAAAAGTCCTTTATCTTGAAAGTTTCTGCATATCTATAATGAGGTTGTGTACTACACAGTTTGTAGAAAGAGCAGCTCTGAATGCATTGCTACATAGCATCCCCTATTGGCTAACCTGAAAATGACTTTGACTTTGCAGTGATGGATACAGGCTAACAGCGTTTCCTTGAAACCACTGATCTCTGCAATCATATAAGTATTTTGTCAGTTGAGCACAATAATTAAGGTGATAGGTGTACATTATCCAAAAAGCCATGCAGCTATCATGGTAAAATTTAAACTATATAATATGTAAGGAATGACTAATTCGCAAAATGCATTTAAACACTTTTACATGTTACATCTTGATTGATATGCACAAAATGTACTGATGAAACTAGATCTGTTTCTTACCTCAAATTTTCTCCTCCTTATTGTAACTGTTTTCTCTCATTGTTACCTTGCATGTGATGGCAGGGGTGCAGTACTGTTGTGTGAAAGAAGGGGAAATTTCGTGTGTCTGACCCTGTCCTGTAGGGATTCTCTCTTGCACACTTCCAAGTGCAATGTTGTTTTGAGAAATCTTAACCCTTATCACCAAAGGGTTAACCTTCTTTCATCTCAACTTCCTCAGTGACAGAACTGCCCTGTGCAAAGCCCCCTCATGCACAGACACAAACATATCAGTGCTTCCATGTGGAAAAACCGTCAGAGAAATGCTCTCTCTGCAGTGAGCCCTGTTCTCTGCCCTGTCTCCTCTACATATTAGGTAATAGGTGACATAACATGTCCCCTCCTTTTTTTGTTGTTTTTTTTTGTTTGTTCTTTATATTATCATGTTCTTCATGTTATGAAACACTTGCATCAGGCAATCTGGAGAGGTTCACATATGCTAAATGGAAACATTACTTTGTCCCCTTTGCGTTTGATGAGTTTGACTGGGGGTTTCCCTGTCATTAACTCAGGTTTTAGTTGTTATTATTCAAGATGCCTTTATTTAAAAAAAAAAAAAACAACTTTCTTTAAAACTTGCTGTAGGTTTCCTTGTGTATGATCAAAAGCAAGAATTTTCCTTTGTCTTTGCTTCAACATATTAGTGAAACTAAAGGTACTTTGTGAATTGATCATTGCCACTTTTATGAATCAAGCAGGGCACCATTCATGTGCTAGGGCTACTGGCATGAATGTGGTAGTTTCTGTGTGAGCAGTGGACTCATCTGTATGAATGGTGACTGGATGTGACTGAGCCCTAGAGGACCGAGCTGTGTCATGTGACAAGAACATTGGCTAGTCCACGTGCTGCTGACGGAGGGGAGGGGATAGAGGGGGGCTGAGGGTTGCTGAACACAGCATGCTGATGCCCGTGCAATGCCCACAGGCACTTCCTCTGTCTCTGTGCTCTTCCAGGGTGAATAAAGTGCATCAAATCAATCGTAGCTGAAAGATTTAAGGAGGCTTTATGGTAGTTTCTTTCGTGTAGAAAAATTTGAGAAGTTTTCCATCAAGAAAGAGCTTTGCAAGTTATTAATTGCTAAGAATGAAATAATTGCAGGGTGCCCTTGCTGTTACATTTAATAATGGTAAGAAATATACTCTATATCAGGGGTGGCCAAGCTTATTGACCCTCTGAGCGGCATATGATAGTCTTCAGAAATTTGAGAGCCAGGCATGCTTGTCGGGGCTCGGGGCTTCAGTCCCGGGAGTTGTGCCTGCTGGGGCTCAGGGCATCAACCCCACGGTGGGGTGGTGGGACTAGGGGCTTGGGGCTTCTGTCCTGCAAAGAGAGGGGCATAAGGGCCCTCTACACCAACATTCCACACAAAGATGGACTACAAGCCGTCAGGAACAGTATCCCCGATAATGTCACAGCAGACCTGATGGCTGAACTTTGTGACTTAGTCCTCACCCACAACTATTTCACATTTGGGATCAATGTTGACCTTCAAGTCAGCGGCACTGCTATGGGTACCCACATGGCCCCACAGTATGCCAACTTTTTTATGGCTGATTTAGAACAATGCTTCCAAAGCTCTCGTCCCTTAACGCCCCTACTCTACTTGCTCTACATTGATAACATCATCATCTGGACACATAGAAAAGAAGCCCTTGAGGAATTCCACCATGATTTCAACAATTTCCATCCCACCATCAACCTCAGCCTGGACCAGTCCAAACAAGAGATTCACTTTCTGGACACTACAGTGCAAATAAGCGATGGTCACATAACCACCACCCTATACCGGAAACCTACTGACCGCTATACTTATCTACGTGCCTCCAGCTTTCATTCAGATCACATCACACGATCCATTGTCTACAGCCAAGCTCTAAGATACAACCGCATTTGCTCCAGTCTCTCGGACCGAGACAAACACCTACAGGATCTCTATCAAGCGTCCTTAAAACTACAATACCCACATGATGAAGTGAAGAAACAGATTGAGAGAGCCAGAAGAGTACCCAGAAGTCACCTACTACAGGACAGGCCCAACAAAGAAAGTAACAGAACGCCACTAGCCATCACCTTCAGCCCCCAACTAAAACCTCTCCAGCGCATCATCAAAAATCTGCAACCTATCCTGAAGGATGATTCCTCACTCTCTCAGATCTTGGCAGACAGGCCAGTCCTCGCTTACAGACAGCCCCCCAACCTGAAGCAAATACTCACCAGCAGCCACACAACAAAAACACTAACCCAGGAACTTATCCTTGCAACGAAGCGCCGTTGCCAACTCTGTCGACATATCTATTCATGGGACACCATCATAGGACCTAATCACATCAGCCACACCATCAGGGGCTCATTCACCTGCACATCTATGTGATCTATGCCATCCGGTGCCAGGAGTGCCCCTCTGCCACGTACATTGGCCAAACCTGACCATCTCTGTGCAAAAGAATAAATGGACACAAATCAGATCAAGAATTATAACGTTCAAAAACCAGTTGGAGAACACTTCAACCTTCCTGGACACTCAATTACGGACCTAAAAGTTGCAATTCTTCAACAAAAAAACCCGTCAAAAACAGACTCCAAAGAGAAACTGCAGAACTGGAAATGAAATAATTTGCAAACTGGACACCATTAAATTAGGCTTGAATAAAGACTGGGGGTGGATGGGTCATTACACAAACTAAAAACTTTCCCCATGCTAATTTTTCCCTACTGCTACTCACACCTTCCTATCCCATCTCCTAGAACTGGAAGGGACCTTGAAAGGTCATCGAGTCCAGCCCCCTGCCTTCACTAGCAGGACCAAGTGTTGATTTTGCTCCAGATCCCTAAGTGGGCCCCCTCAAGGATTGAACTCACAACCCTGGGTTTAGCAGGCCAATGCTCAAACCACTGAGCTATTCCTTCCCCCTTTCAACTGTTTGAAATGGGCCATCCTGATTATTGCTGCAAAAGTTTTTTTTCTCCTGCTGATAACCCACCTTAATTAATTAGTTTTTTCATGTTCTCTCTCTCTCTCTCTCTCTCTCTCTGTGTGTGTGTGTGTGTGTGTGTGTGTGTGTGTGTGTGTGTGTGTGTGTGTGTCTCTATATCTATCTTCCTACTGTATTTTCCACTGCATGCATCTGATGAAGTGGGTTTTAGCCCACGAAAGCTTATGCCCAAATAAATTTTAGTCTCTAAGATGCCACAAATACTCCTCATTCTTTTTTCTAAAGTAGCCGTGCCCTAAATCTCTGAATTCTGGGGATGGTCTACTTAATGACTCTGAAGAACAATTTCTTTGTAACCATTTTCTTATGAATGGCAACTTTTGCTCAATTCAAGCAATTAGGTGTTCTGTGTTCCTTCTTAAAAGAAAATATCTGGCTAGAGGGTGCTGTTGAGCACTTCAGAAATCTTTCTGACAATGGAAGTTATTTTCCTGAAGGTGTGGTTTGAGTTTAAGCTTCTGTTTAAAAACTGCAAGGCACAAAAGCAAGGCAGTTGGGAGAGATTTCCTAAATGGTACAAATTACAAATGTGTTTTATCCTTTGTGCAGTGTTAGGGGAAAAATACCTTGAATGTAAAACATGGCTCATACAAGAATGTACAGATTGCCCCTCCTTTATTTTGATTGCACCCAGGATACTCTGAGGAAGATGGGTTTAGTGCTTTATTTTAACACCACTTTAAGCTTTTATTCACTTCATATGGGCATAAACATTTTAATAAAAAGTAAAAGGAGAAAATGCGGATTACATTCTTTGATTCAGAGACTTTTTAGAGCACTTCTTAATGTCGGAAGTCTAATTTTAAATGACAAAGTATTCTTAAAATGTAGGCATCTTAGCAACTAGAGAAAGATATGTTGGGAGCATCAACTTTTGCCAGCAGTTGTCATTGCATTTCTTTATTAGCAAATTACATAAAGATAGTATTTGAGGGCAGTCCTCTTCTGTGATACTCTGACATCACAGGGGAAGCTAAGGCCAAGTCTACACTCAAAAGTTAAGTTGACAAACTACGTTGCTCAGGGATGTGAAAAATCCACACCCCTAAGTGACATAGTTAAGCCAATTTAACCCCCAGTGTTGAGAGCAATAGGTGGATGGAGGAATTCTTCTGTCAACCTAGCTACCACCTCTCGGGGAGGTACATTAACTATGCTGATAGAGAACCTCTCCTGTGGCTGTAGTGAGTGTCTACATTGAAGTTCTACTGCTGCAGCTGTGACGCTGTAGCATTTCAAGTGTAGACATATCCTAAGAAGGGCACTTAACCTCTAACTTTGCATGTCTTTGGCTGTGGTTTTAACAGAACTATAGCAAAATTTTATATTTAATTTCTAGGTGTGTTTAACACTGAGTGAGTAACTCACGGCTTGAAAACAAATTGTAGCTAAGTGTAAATGGGCCAGTCACCTTCCTTGGGACTGGGAATATTATGTAGACAACATTTTTGTACCTGTCGGAGGAAGTTCTTAGTTTTTATCCCAAGCTAGTGCTGTTTTAGCTGTTGCTTGGGGTAGGTTTGGCGAGGCTGCATCTATGTCCTCTACATTTTAAGCCACAAGTTTTTCTGGGGAAAGTCTCTCAAACTTTGTCTTGAGCAACAGATAAACACAGACAACTTTACTGTCTCTGTTCTGATGGGTTCAAAATACTCATTACCCCAGATGCTTCACCTTTTTAATGTAAGTGTATTAGCTTTAGCAAGGATACTGCTCTTTTGTATATTCTTATTCTGTTTAGGGGATCCAAGATTTAGAAAGCTTTGTCCTGTATAACAAGTATGAGAAAGGAGACAAAGGGGGTGCATAACCTTTCACCTGTAGGTACCAGCCCAAACCAACACAAATTGTTACTGTCTGACTTCCATTTGAAACCCTTTATTTCATATAGGGCAGACATGTTTCAAGTCTAGAAGAGTATATGTGTCTTACAAATGGCTACCAGTTGGCACCCCTTGGCTATCTCAGCAGTTCTATCAAGGATTGACCACGGGGACTAAACTCCTCTCTCACAGCTAGTGATAGTTCCTCCAGGACAATGTGAAACCCATAGACAAGAAAGTGTGGTGGAAGTCTTCACTGTTGCTGCTCATTGTGCATATGTTCTGAGGATAAAGGACCTCAGTTCCCAGAATTGGCATCCCAACATCTTTTGCCAGTGTGAGATTCCTATATGAAAGGCCCTACCAAATTCACGGTCATGAAAAATGCCTCACAGACTGTGAAATCTGGTTTTCCCCCATGAAATCTGGTCCTTTGTGTGCTTTCACCCTATACTGTACAGATTTCACAGAGTAGACCAGCATTTCTCAAACTGGGGGTCCTGACCCAAAAGAGAGTTGCAGGGGGGTCACTATATTGCCACCCTTACTTCTGCACTGCCTTCAGAGCTGGGTGGTCGGAGAGTGGTGGCTATTGGCTGGGTGGCCAGCTCTGAAGGCGACATCCCACCAACAGCAGCGCAGAAGTAAGGCCAGTGAGTGGTGGCTGCTGATTGAGGGCCCAGCTCTGCAGGCAGCAGCGCAGAAGTGAGGGTGGCAATATCATACCATGCCATCCTTACTTCTGTGCTGCTGCTGGCGGTGGCTCTGCCTTCAGACCTGGGATCCCGGCCAGCAGCCGCTGCTCTCCAGCTGCCCAGCTCTGAAGGCAGCACTGCCGTCAGCAGCAGAGCAGAAGTAAGGGTAGCAGTAATGCAACCCTCTCTCCCCCTACAATAACCTTGTGACACCCCCTCCCCCAACTCCTTTTGGGGTCAGGACCCCTACAATTACAACACCCAAAAATTTCAGATTTAAATAGCTGAAATCATGACATTTACGATAGTTAAAATCCTATGTCTGTGAATTTGACCAAAATTGACCATGAATTTGGTAGGGCCCTATATATAGGAAAACAAGGGAGACATCACAGAAAAACTGAGGAACTTAGCTGCTCAAAATAATCAAGGGAGAAGTCAAAAAAAACTCAGCTGCTCCTTCTTACTAAATCTTCCTTCTCACCCACAGCACAAGAGAATCTCCAGGGGTGGGGGAAGTTTGGGAAATATATTTTAAAACAGGACAGCTGAGAGCACCCACAAGTATACTCCCATTACTCTCAAGCACATTCTTACATCTGCAGTTTTTGAAAGCTTGTTACTTTGTGGAGACTGAAATGTAATAGACTTAAAACAAATGCTTTGTTTTGGATAGTCAGCATGTGGAATTCACTGCTGCTTGAGGTTAAGATGCAAATATAATTAGAATTTTTAAATATTGTTTTATGGCTATTAATAACTTGTAGTTATGCATATACTGACAGTGGTAAAGGTAATCACTTTCTCATTTCAGAGCATAAACTGACTGTGCAAGAATTGGAAACACCCTGTCCCTGTATTGTACATATTAATAGCATTGCACTAATTGGCCAGGTATAATGTGTGGGTTTTTTTTAAAAGTACTCTCCTTAGGGCAGTGGTCCCCAAACTGTGGGGCGGGGGGTGCAGCAGAGCCCAGGCCAGCCTCCATGGGGGGCAGGGAGGGTGCACTGCCCAGCCCGGCTTTGCTCCGGTTCTGCTCCTGGCCCCAGCACCGGCCCCCAGCCTCAACCCCTGGCTGCGGCCCTGCTCCTGGCCCCAACCCACCCCCAGCTGTGGCCCCGGCTTTGGCCACTGGCTCCAGGCCCCGCCATGGTTCCCAACTATGGCGGGGGGTGGGAGGGGAGGGCAGACAGTGGTAAGAGGGGGTGCCAGGTAAATAATTTGGGGACTACTGCCTTAGGGCATCAGGTGATGCAGGCAGGATATGGGGCTAGATATACCAAAGGTCTGATTTGCTTAGAAGCTGCCTTTATGCTCCCATTGACAAAATACTCAAATTCTGCAGAGTATCGTATTACTAGCAACTGGCATCCTGCATTTCTTCATGTGTATGTCATGATGTTCCTCCACTCTTTCAGCCTGCTTAAAACAGGAAGCAGGAATTTTTAAAAAATTTATAGGAGCCATGCTTTCCAGTACCAGATCAGATGTCAAAGGGCAATGTAATGTACTGCAAACAAACAGTTTGTGGATCTAGCTTTAGACTTAACAGTATTGCGTTTTTGAAATGTACACTGGCATAGACAACTCTTCTTCCATTTTAGAGTTTTTAAAACTTTTCTTGTCTTGAAATGGTTTAGCTGTTAAAATATATGCAGTCACGTAGGGAAAGTGCATCTTAGTTATAAATAATTTTTGAAGAGATCTCTAAGAATAGAATTAGCTTTTGAAAGTATTAGACTTTGTATTAGCTCTGGATGGTTTTTGGATGTTTTCACAGAAATTTAGAAAAGGAACCAAGCTGTTTCATATTCTAACAAAGTTAGAGGTCAGAAAATCCCCATATAGTGATATGCAACTTTCTCCGGTGATGTGCAGTAAAGTGATATTCTCTAATGAATATATATACTTACACTTTGTGTGAAATTCAAATTTTCACTGCATGATTCTACTTTTGAAAACAGGTTTTTTCTGTGTGGATGTAGGGCAGGGGAAGGTGACATAATGCAGGTTTATTAGGCATCTTATAACATTATTTCATAGTTTGATTTTGTTAAATGAAGGGTTCTGGGAGAGCCCTTACAGCTATTGCATCACTTACCAAGAATAGAAACTTTACTGCATAAGACAGCTTGTCTGCAGTGTGGAGAGACTTGATAAATTAGTGTTTCTAGAGAAAGATGGTCACTCATAGATTTTAGCTAATAGCTTTTTATTCTAAGTTCTGGTGCAAAATGAAATAGTAGGTTTTTCCTTCCATCTCAAAGGATGTTTGGTGATTTTAGTATAGACATTAAGACAGTGTAGTTTCGTGTGTGTAAAAAAAGAAAAAAAAATCATAACTAATTGGTATTATAAATTAATGCACAAGATACTGATAAATATACTCTTGTTGTATTTAGGGAGGCTGTGGAGGAATTTTCTTTTCCACAGTCTGAGGTAATCTGACTGTAACTCCTATCAATCAGTTTTTTAAAAAATTCCATTATAAAACTAAATTGTAATTGTACAATGCAAGCAAAATATCATGCTAATCTAAATCCATGTAAAAATTTCTTCTCCTGTAAATAAAAGGTTTTGTTCTACATTTTTTTCCCCCTTCTTCATCATTGTGAAATCTTAGTCAAGATACCAGCAAGGGAGTGTGTTTGTATTCCAGTGGTGTAGCTGAACCAGACAGGTCTGCAGCACAGCGTTTTATTTTTAGACTCTCGGTTGCCATTTTTATCCTGTAAAAATATTCATCAGCGTCTGGGTGACAGGCCATCACTTTTTATAAAGGTGTCAGAGAGACCAGATTTTTTTCACCTCTGTCCTCTCGTTTTAGGTCGTGCTGTATACAAGTCTTGTGGGGGATGGGGAGCTTGATTTCAATTCATGCATTAGATTCTTAAATTCACAGATCTTTAGCGTCACACAGTTCATTCATCTTCTTCTGTACGCAGCTGCTTACGCAGCTCCACTTATTGTGTATTATGGGTGAACTGTTCTTGTGCCTAGAGCTGAAGGCACGTGAGGGAAAAATAGATTGTGATGCTTAGTTATGTCTCCCCAGTCTGACCTCCATCTTTGTTCCCCAAAAAGCACATTGATCTTAAAGTGGCATTTCTTTTGAGAGAGAGAAGTGGTTTTTTTATCCTTTGTGAAAAACACAAACTTGGGATGTATAAGGGATATATATCTATATGGTTTAAGAAGCTATTCTAGATATTTTGGAACGGTATTCTGTCGTGATAGACAAACTGTGGTGAGGTGATGTGCCATTTCATATTTTGGGATATTGCGAAGTGGCTTGTATACTCTGGTAAAAGAGTATTTAATACCACCCCATTATTCCTTGTTTCAAGGGACATTTTAGGCTGATGGTGAGATCTTAAACTGTGGGATAACCTTCTAAGGGAAATAGTGTAAGTCTTATTGCTTGAAACACTAAAATTGTATTGGGCTAAGCACTAGAAACTACACTGCAAGGACAAGTCCTTAACTAGATGACCTAATAAGTCTCCTCCCTATCATTTTATAATTCATGTTATTGAAAGCAGTGTGCTTGACATGGTACTAACAAATGTGTTCCTCCCCTCAAGGAACTTCACAGTGTAGTTTATACAGGCTGTACAGTTCAGGCACACAAAGTACACTAGGTGATGGTACATAATCACCTTTTTGTAGTGTTTATACAAGCACAGAGGGGTCCTACTCAATGAGAGGTGTTCCTAGGCACTACCACAATGTAAATAAAACACGCCTGGAGTCATTTAAAGTGATGATTTCCATGAAGGAGTACATAAGAAAATTAATGGCATTTGGAAGTGGATAGGTAGAAGCATTCTGAAAAGTGCAAAAGCAGTTTGAGAGAGTATACTTTGCCGTGAGTGGCATTTCTGTTACATAAGGCAAGAAATCACCTCTTCAGGGGCTGAAAGTTGCATGATTTTTGTATGCAGGTGATATTTATATTTTCTGCTTCAATAAAACTATATCTGAACAGTTGCCTTTTTGGACTTTTTTCCACTGATGTCATGGAATCATAGAAATGTAAAGTTGGAAGAGAGATTCCTGGGGGAATTCTGTGCCACTGCACAATGCAGAATTTTGCAGAAATTAACATTGTGCATGCAGAATTTCCTTTCCACCACAGAAATGGGCTGCAGTGCTGCTAGCTGACACTAGGGGCCACTGGACCTGGCTTCTGAAGGGGAGAGGGTGTGGGTACGGTATCTGGGTAAGGAGGGGCCCCCTGGCTGGGCTGGGTGGAGTGGCCCCACAGCTGGGCTCAAGGGGTGTGTGTGTGTCAGTATCTGGCCCGGGGTGTGTGTGTGTGTGTGCGCGCGCCTGGGCTGAGCTCTCTGGAAAGGAGGTTTGGGTGTATTGGCTGGGGCGGGGGGGCGGCTCCTGTGGCTGGGCCATGGGCTGGGAGGGGTTGTGGATTTCTGGCCTCCTGGTTGGGCTCTGGGGGGGAGGGTAAAGAGGGCAGAGAAACAGGAACTGGGTTGTCAAAGCTGATTCCAGTACTTAACTACCCTTATAGTTGGAAAGATTTTTCTTAATATCTAAACTAAATCTCCATTGCTGCAGATTATGCCCATTATTTCTTGTTCTCCCTTCAGCAGACAGGAAGAACAATTGATCACCGTCCTGTTTCCAATAGCCCTTAACATGTTTGAAGATTGTGATCAGATACCCCCTCAATTTTCTTTTTCAAGATTAAACATGCCCAATTTTTAAAAACTTTCCTCATCAGTCAGGTTTTCTCAATTTTTTTTGTTTTTGTTGCTCTTCTCTGGACTCTCTCCGGTTTGTCCACATCTTTCCTAAAGTGTGGCTCCCAGAATTGGACCCAGCACTCCAACTGAGGCCTCGCTGGTACCAAGTAGAGTGGGACAATTACATCCCCTGTCTTATATATGACACTCCTGTTAATACAGCCCAGAATATTATTCTTTTTCACAGCTGCATCACATTGCTGACTCATTCAATTTGTGATCCATTATAACCCCCACATCATTTTTAGCAGTACTTAGCTGGGTATTCCCAATTTTGTAGTTGTACATTTGATTTTCCCTTCCTAACTGAAGTACTTTGCACTTGTCTTTTGAATTTCATCTTGTTGATTTCAGACAATTCTCCCATTGTCAAGAGCATTTTGAATTCTAATCCTGTCCTCCAAAGTGATTGCAACCCCTCCCAGCTTAGTGTCCTCTGCAAATTTTATAAGCATATGCTCTACTCCATTGTCCAAGTCATTAATGAAAATATTGAATAGCACTGGACCTAGGACTGACCCCTGTGGGACACCCTCAGATATGCCTTCCCAATTTCTCGTCAAACCTTTGATAACTGCTTTTTGACTATGATCTTTCAACCAGTTGTACACCCACCTTATAGTAACTCCATATTTCCCTAGTTTGCTTATGAGAATGTCATGTGGCACTGTGACAAAAGCCTTAATGTAACCAAGATATATCACATCTACTGCTTCCCAGCATCCAGTAGGCTAGTAACCTTGTCAAAGAAGGAAATTAGGTTGGTTTGGCATGAATTGTCCTTGACAAATCTGATATTTACAGATACTGAAGTTAAGTTGCCTGATCTATAATACCTGGGGCTCTCTTTGTTCCCCTTTTTAAAGTTAGATGCTAAGTGTGCTCTTGTCCAGTGCTTTGGGACCTCACCCGTCCTCCCTGAGTTCTTGAAGATAATCACCAGCAGTTCCAAGATTGCTTCAGCTAGTTCCTTAAGTACCATGGGATGAATTTCATCAGGCCCTGCCAATTTGAATATATCTAATTACCGAACTATTTTTTTAACTTTTTCTTTTCCTATTTTGGCTTGTTTGTGAGGTATTTGGTCATCATTAATCTTTTTAGTGAAGAGTGAAGCAAAATACACGTTAATTACATCTGCCTTCTTGATGTCATCAGTTATTAGCTCTTCCCTGCCAAGAAGAGGACCTATGCTTTTTTTTCTTCCTCTTTTTCTTGCTTCTAATATGTATTTAAAGAACCTCTTCTGATTGTCTTTTATATCCCTGCCTAGGTGTAACTTATTTTGTGCTATAGTCTTTCTGATATTGTTCCTACACGCCAGTGCTATTCTTTTGTACTCCTTTTTAGCAATTCATCCGTTTCCACTTTTTGTAAGATTCCTTTTTGATTTTCAAGTTATTAAAGAACTCTTGATTGAGCTATATTGGCCTCCTGCTATTCTTCCCATCTTTCCTCCACTTTGGAATAGTTTGCAGTTGTGCCTTTAATATTTCCTCCTTGAGAAACTAACAGTTCTCCTGAACTCCTTTATCCCTTTGTCACTCTGGAGTTGTGCCCTAGGTGGGCTCAAAGTAACTTATTCTTTGATCTGTTGAAATGGAGACATGTTTGAATGGCTTGAATAAAAATGTTGAGGTGAGAATAGAGCTTGACTTTTCATGCACCAGTAATTGCCTAAAATCCTCGTGTTATGTAACGTGCTGTAGGTTAACTGCTCAGAGTATTTTAATTCATGGTGTTTTTCAGTTGTGGAGGAGACAACTGAAAATCTGAGTCTGGTTCTAGAGGAGGGCGGTAGGAAGTATATATTAAAAAAAAAAAATTACAAGATCTTTCATCTTGCTTTCTCTCTAGCTACTTCCTATCTCCTTTCATCTTTAAACTCCTCAAATGTGCTCCCTTCGTTTGTTGCCTCAAGTTTCCATCCTGCATACCCTGCAATCTGAATGCTACCTTCTGTGTTCCACTGAAATTGCTCTTACCTAGGTTTCTTTCCTATCCTGGCCAAATCTCAGGGTTTCTATTCCATTCTCACCCTCCTTGATGTGCTTGCTGCTTTTGACACTGATCACTCCTTCCTATGTAACATCTTATCATCCCTTAACTTTCATGATACTGCCTTCTCTTGATTTTTCTCACCTCTCTGGCTGTTCCTTTAGCATCTCTTTATTCATGGATCCTCTTTCTCTCCACTTTCTGAAGGGATCTCACTGCCAGGGCCTAAGCTACCATCAGTACACTGACTCATCAGTCTGCCTTCCTGTTTCCTTCAGTCCAATCTCACATCTCAGCCTGTAGGAAGGAAGGCGATGGGGGAGTCAAGATGACCACCAAATTGTAAGCCTGAGGCCTGGTCTATACTTACGCGCTGGTTCGGCGGCAGGCAATAGAACTTCTGGGTTCGATTTATCGCGTCTTGTCTGGACGCGATAAATCGAACTCAGAAGTGCTCCCCGTCGACTCCGGTAATCCTGCTCGGCGCGAGGAGTACGCGGAGTCGACGGGGGAGCCTGCCTGCCGCGTCTGGACCGCGGTAAGTTTGATCTAAGGTACATCGACTTCAGCTACGTTATTCATGTAGCTGAAGTTGCATACCTTAGTTCGAATTGGGGGGTTAGTGTAGACCAGGCCTGAGTAACATGGTGGATGGTGCTGATGTTGACAGTTACACTCTGCTACCTCAGGCCTTGGTCCCTCCTATTCTCTCCCTGTGGCACATAACAGTTGAGCTGTACCACTTGGCTCAAATTTCATTTGTTGGGGTTAGTGTGTAGGTGCTGGGTGGTGGTGGTGGCCTGTAATATACAGGAGGCTAGAGTAGAAAATCTTGAGGTCTCTTCTCACCTTAAACTCTGACTCTCACCTCTGTTCTCTGTCTTTCAGAGATTATGACCTCTGTTTTGGCCATGTTGAGCTTGATATGATGAGTCATCCTAGGTCAGGAGTGGAGAAATATATTTGAGTTGTTGGAATTGGGATAGTGATGAATTTCATGAGTGGTGGGGTTGCTGAAGGTTAGGTTGTGTGAGGAGAAGTAGGGGACCAAGAACAGAGCTCTGAGGGACTCTCATTAGAGCAGGGGGAGAGTGGGGAGCAGAATGTAAATTAGAAAAGAGTGTGTGGTTTTAGATGTTTGTTTTCAATTGTTGTAATCTCTTGTGATGAAGATGATCATGTATTGAATACAAAACTACTCAAATGTAAGACTAGAAATGAAGATTTCCATTGTATGAGAAAATAGACTGGTGCAGATTGAGTATTTGAGGAATGCATGTCTTTGAGACATCAAACTAGGCGAGTCTAGTCACTTGGTTCAGCTGGTATGGTGAAATTTGCATCGTGAATATAGTCTGTAGCTGAGTGGCTTTTATATCAGTGGTTATAGTAAAGTAATTTCTGCAAATGATCATTATTTAAATGTTTAATCTTGCAGGTTGTCAGTTTTGCATGATGTTACAATTTTTAAAATTTACTTCAGAATTGTAGGTCACTTTTCTTTCCTTGTGTTCCACAAGCTAAAGTGAAATTTATTTTGAATAATTTGAAGAAAATGAATTCTGTGGTGAGGTCACTGAAGGATAAGTTGTGTGAGGAGGATGGGACTAAGAACAGAGCCATGGTAGCAAATAGGTGGCTGAGTCTGGGAACTGAACCTCATCCCTAGTCTGACTACTCAAAGCATGCTCATTAGGCTGTTGGACTGAGCCTTCTGTTTACATGTATGTCGTATGTCTTATGTCTTATATAGAAATACTTTTCATGTGTGGAAAAAAACCTATACAATTTTTAGGTTTTTACTGAGTGCTCGTAATTTTTCTGCTGAATTATTAGCTATTTAAATGAGTCAAATCAGTAGTGGAAATCACATTTGTCTTACTTTTGCACCAAGTTTTCTGTTTTTCTTTAATGAAAATGCAGAGAGTTGCTGCTGTCTTATTAACTTGCAGTCTGCATGCTTATCTTCTTTGTTCTTTGTTAAATATGAGCTGGCATGTGTTAGACTGCGTTAGTGTTCACTCTTAGGGACTTCAGTGGTTTCTAAATTTGGCATTGCTAAACCGGTGCCCTGTTTGCTTGAATCAATTGGGGCTCCTATTTTTAGCAACAAAAGGGAATTGAAATAGCAATTTTCTTTCCATGTAATAGATCCCCAAGAGGAATACTGATGCAAGCTCTGTCATTCCATATTCTCCCCCTCCCCAAAAGCACTCAGACGAAAGGCAGCTGTCACGGTTTGCGGCAGTATTAATCTTTAATCAATCGAGTGTTTTCTGCATTCAGGTGTTCAGGGAAAAAAGGGTCACGAGGAGGATCTGCCTAGAATAACTAAGCACTCATGCATGGGCTGTGCAGTCAGAATTTGGTGGGTAACTAGGGAATAGACAGAGCAGCTAAAAATAGTGTTTGCTTCCAGTGTTTCTCCAGTCTATTTTTGATGCTTGATTTTGATAAGGTTGATTGGGTTCTTACTAAAAATAACTGTTCCTAGCAAGTTAAGGACAAAAAGTAGAATATTTTTAACCAACAGAGACTAAAGTACTTTCCTTGGCTGCAGATAATTTGGGAGCTAGGCATTGGTCAGTTGCCAGTGTTTTATATAATCTGTAATAATGAGACACTACTTAGTGCCAAGCAGGGATAGTCTTTATTCTTGCCAGCTTCTGTTCTCCCATAGGGCTGGCATATTCTTGGTACAGCGTTCATATTATTCTGTAGCTGAAGACTCTTCAGATTCATCAGACATCTATGATATTGAAGTTCACACCCATGTTAAGCTTTCTACTGCTGTGATGTTCCTGTGAACTGCACTGCTGCAAAAGAAAAAAAAACTGTTTCTTCCTTTATTTTGTTTGGTGCTGAAACCTGCTTTAGCTCAGGCACTTGTGAAATAACATACAACCTGGTTTGCACCTAGTTTTAATTGAATGATGTAGGTCTTTAAAAACAGTGATCTTACCATGACTAGCTCCTGCACATCGTGCAGAGCAGTGGCTATTCACAAATATAAATCTTTCCTTATGCACTGGAGACAGCTTCTACTGTAGCCACTCTGCTCTCATATTTCTCCCTCACCCCTGTGTTATATGACATGTCAAAGCCATTCTTCGCAGCAGTTGAGAACGCTGAGTACCACATTCAGTGGGTCTGAATTGCAGCCTGCATGTATGGCTGAGCTTTCATCTTTAGGTTCTGTTTCTGTTAGCTAAACTCCTTCCTTAGAGGTCCTGTTGTTTCTTCTTCGAGTGCTTGCTTATGTCGATTCCATTCTAGGTGTGCATGTGCCCACATACGTGGTTGTCAGAGATTTTTGCCTTAGCAGTATCCATAGGGTCAGCTGTGGGCCCCCTTGAGCGCCGCACTCATGCGCCGATATGTCAGGCGCTGCTGGCCCTATGCCCTCTCAGTTCCTTCTTAGCCCATGGTGGTTGGGCTAGTGGTTTTGTCTTTTCTGACTTTGAGCCTTAGGGCCTTGTAAATAGTTTATAGTAGTTGGTGTTAAGTAGTTGCTAAGTGTAGTTAGAAGTTAGAGTCCCATTGGGGACTTTATCCCAGGTGGGGCATGCCCCGGTCTCCGGGATTTAAGCCCTGCTTGGACTGTTAGTGACCCCCACAGCAGTTGCCTCAAATGCTTGGCGGAATCACATGTGAAGGACAAGTGTTGTATCTGTAAAAGCTTTTGACCCAGGACCCAGAAAGAGCACAATATCCATTTGAGGCCTCTCCTCATGAGGGCTGCGCTCCAACAGGCTTCTGAGACGTCCCAGCTGGACTCTGCCCATAGTATCTCGGCCTCAATGCGTAGCGCATCCCCGGCACCGGGCTCTGCCCAGCACCGTTCTCCGTTGCCGGTGCCCAGAAAGAAGACCAAGAAACACGGCTCCCTGGCACTGGGCAAGAAAGGCCATGGGTATCTGGCAAAGGACCCAGTTCGGGCCACCCGCCCACACTGGAGCCACATATATGTGCCTCCCAGTGGGGGCCCTTAGCCCCCCAGAGGATCCACTGCTGACTCCTGGGAGCGGTAGGGAACCCAGACTTGTGGTGGAATCAACGCCTTCCCAGGCTCTCCTGGCGCCTAAAGAGCAGAGGCCTCTACCAGTGCTGCAGGAAGCAACAAAGGCTCCCTATGAGGGCAAGCCAGCCACCAAGACCTCCCAGAGGGCAGCTGAGCACTGCCGATCTCCTGAGCTGAGGCAGAGTTCTCCAACTCTGTGCCACAGATCTCCAGCTTCGCAACCCAGATCCTCAGGGGCTCGCCCAGATCACCGGCACCGCATTCAATTCACCCTTTCTCCAGTTGTCTTCTCAGCGCAGGTCCCGGTCACCTGCTCCGTGGGAATGATCTCCATCGCAGTACCGGTTCTCCCGGTCCTCCTATTCGAAGTGTTGGTCTCCAGCAGCGCCGGTCAGCTGACAAACGCAGGCATCGATGGCTCCACTGTGGTTGCCGGAAAGGGTTTCCTCTGGCACAGAAAGGCAGTTTAGCCTCTTGCCAAGCATCGCTGGCGCGACTGGGTACCGGAGACAGCATCGACTTCTACGGCATCGCTTTGGCAGCACGGCCAGTGGCCCTATTGGAGTGCGTGGGGCATGCTTGTGATGCCGATGCCCCCTTCACACCACTCACTGGCCACTGCCTCGGAGTAACAGTTGTTGGCACTGGGCTCAGTGCAGGAAACGCGTTTTGAGGTTGGGATAGAGGAGTCATTGCCCACCCCAAAACTCCTGTCCCCTGGCTATATAATCATTGTCTTCATCCCCGGATGAGGTGGTGGAAGGACCCTCAAGGGCCAGCTCACCAGATGATTTTAAAGAACACCTGGCCCTGCTTTGACGGGTGGCTGACGACTTGGGCCTAGAGGTAGAAGAGATGGCTGAGCCGACGGAAACCTTGTTCAACATGCTCTCAGCCTCTACCCCTGCCTGTGTTGCACTACCAGTGCATGATGGGGTCCTGAAAATTGCCAAGGCCCTCTGGCAAACCGCATCCCTCCCACCTCCAAAAGGGCCGAAAAGAAGTACTTTGTCCCAGCCAAAGGGTTTGTGAACCTATATACCTGTCCACATCCAGGTTCACTGGTCATCTCTGCGGCAACGAAAAGGACAAGCAGGGCAAACCAGTTCAACTCTGAAAAATAAATTGGCTAACAGACTGGACCTTTTCGGGAGGCAAATTTATTCGGCAGCCAGCCTGTTATTTCGGGTGGCAAACCACCAGGTTCTCTTGGGCAGATAAAATTTTTACTTATGGGACTGCCTCCGTAAGTTCAAGGAGTCCCTTCCACAAACTCTGGCCTAGGAATTGGGCAACCTGGTGGAGGATGGTGCCATGGCAGCAAAGTGCTCTCTTCAAATGGCTTGGGACGTGGCTGACTCGGCGGCTAGGGTGGTCGTATCCGCGATGGTCATGAGGCGCAGCTCCGGGCTTCAGATTGCTGGCCTCTCCCAAGAAATGCAGACCTCAATCCAGGATTTCCCATTTGATGGCAATCGACTCTTTTTGTGGAGCACATGGACGTGAGGCTGCATGGGTTGAAGGGCTCTCGGGGCACCCTTTGCTCGCTGGGTATGCATACGCCGCAGTCTGCAAGGAAGCAGTTCCAGCCGCCCTTGCCGCCAAGGCCTTGGCAGCCTCAACGGGGGACTGCAAGGAGAAGGGATAGACACGAGCTTTAGTCATCGCTGCTCTTCCTTCTCCTGCTCACCCACATAGCCCGGTCCAGCAAAGCATCCAGGGGGCCAGAAATACTAATTTTGAAGGTGGGATGTCGCTTTCAAGCATAGTCATCTCCCCGGATTCCTCTGGTTCTTTCCTCAACAATCTCCTCTCCCTACTGTTCGGTCTGGTCGCGGGTCACCTTGGACGTCTGGGTGCTAGAGATAGTATCTTGGGTCTATACCCTACAATTCTCGGCGCCGCCCCCCCCTTTCCTGTTCCTCTTCAGGGGGGTCTTTTCATGAGCAACTCCTTGTTCAGGAGGTCGAGAACCTACTGCACTTGAGGGTGGTGGAGGAGGTCCCTTGGGACATGGAAGGAAAGGGGTTCTACTCCCACTACTTCCTAATCCTGAAAGCAAAAGGGGGCCTCAGACCAATTCTAGACCTGTGACGCCTCAACAAGTCTGTCTCATGAAGTTGAAGTTTTGCACGGTCTCCCTGGCCTCCATCATTCCCTCTCTGGATCCGGGAGACTGGTAAGCCACCCTCGACTTGAAGGATGCTTATTTCCATATTTCAAGGACACAGACATTTCCTCAGTTTCATAGTGGGCGGGCGCCATTTCCAGTTCACGGCGCTGCCCTTCATCTTCTCCTTGGCCCCAAGGGTGTTCACAAATGTATGGCACCAGTGACCGTTTACCTGAGACATTGAGTCCATATCTTCCCGTATCTTGACAATTGGCTCATGAATAAGTGCAGAAGGAGCCTCAATCTGGTGCACTCCACCTGCTGTGACCTGGGCCTGTTGATACGTGACAAAAAATCCACCTTAAGGCCAGTGCAATGGATAGAGTTCATTGGAGCGGTCCTCAACTCCATGCGAGCCAGAGCCTTCCTTCCAGAGGTGCATTTTCAGGCCATGTCAGATCTGATCTCCCAGGTGAAGAACCACCCGCTCACCACGGCTTGCATCTGCCTGCCAATGTTGGGCCACATGGCCGCACGTACATACATGGTCAGTCATGCTCGGCTCCATCTCTGACCTCTGCAAGCATGGCTGGCGTCGATCTACATTCCCAAAAGACACGACATAGACCAGGTAGTCAGGCTGCCGGATCACATCCAGTCATCCCTGACTTGGTGGTTGGATCCCGGTTCGGTGCTGGAGGGAGTTCCTTTCACATTCCCATTGCTGACCCTGGTGTCTGATGCTTCGGACCTGGGCTGGGGAGCCCACCTGGGAGAGCTGAGCACCCAGGGCTGCTGGTTGCAGGACGATCAGGCCCTCCATATCAACATCAGGGAGCTCAGAGCGGGTCGCCTGGCTTCCCAGGCTTTTTTGCCCCACCTGAAGGGCAAGGTGGTGCAGGTCCTGACGGACAATATCACAGTGATATATTACATCAACAGGCAGGGCAGAGCCAGGTCATTGGCCCTTTGCCAGGAAGCTCTCCGCTTTTGGGACTTTTGTGTGTGACATGCCATTTATCTGGTAGCCGTGCACCTGCCCGGGACGAGGAATGTATTAGCAGATCGCCTCAGCAGGACCTTCCCGTTTTGCCACGAGTGGTCGCTCCATCTGGAGGTGGTGAGTACCATCTTCCAGAGGTGGGGAACTCCCCAGGTGGACTTGTTTGCGTCCAGGCAGAACAGGAAATGGCACGTGTTCTCTTTGATCCGGGGGATAGACAGGGGCTCCCTGTCAGATGCGTTTCTCCTGTAGTCAGGGGCCCTGATGTATGCCTTCCTGCCAGTGCTGTTGATTCATAGAGTTCTCATGAAGATCAAACAGGACAGGGCGAAGATTATCCTGATTGCCCCCACGTGGCCTCACCAGCACTGGGTCTGCATGCTGCTGGACCTTTTGGTAGTTACCTCCTTGGCCGGATCTGCTGTCCCAGAACCAAGGCAGTCTTCTGCACCGGAACCTGGCAGTGCTACACTTGACAGCATGGCTACTGCATTTCAAAATGTGGCTGAATGGGAATGTTTGGCCTGGGTTCAGCAGGTCTTATTGGGTAGCAGAAAACCCTCCACCAGAGCGACTTACTTGGCCAAGTGGAAAGGGTTCATGTGCTGGGCCTCAGAATGACATATCTGGGCTGAGCAGGCCTCGCTGCAGGAGATCCTGGATTATCTTCTGCACCTTTAAACTCCCAGGTTTGTCCTGGTCTTCAATTTTTGTATGTCTACATTGTTAGATATACTTGCTGACAAAAACAACAAGGAGTCTGGTGGCACCTTAAAGGTGCCACCAGACTCCTTGTTTTTGTAGATACAGACTAACACGGCTACCCCCTAATACTTGATACTTGCTGACAGATATTTTGAAATAAATTACCAGAATAATTGAGACTGGCATGATTATGTAGTGTTACTTTGACAAATAAAATTTGCAGAATATCTGATTTTTTTTTTTGGTGCAGAATTCCTCCCAGGAGTAGTCCTGGTCCTATGTCACTAGTCCCAGAGATCCTGCAGCCTTTGGGTCACTGACTGGTTTCCTTGGAGTGGTCTCCTCCCCTAATTCACTGAATCTGACACTAACTCAAGTTTCTAAGAAAAGTCTGAATGTCTTTTAATGTCTATGATTTTAAACACTTTTTATGTAGCTGTGAATAAAAAATTGCAACTTTCATTTCAAATGTCATTTCTAGCTAGTTTCTGCTCTGTTCCAAACTTGTTTAAAACATTTTCCCAGGAAAAGAATAAATTTACAGAATCTTACCATGCCCCTAGATTTTTCTCTTTAATATGGGAGACTTAGTAAAGGGGGGCAGTCCCAGTAAAACAGCAGCATTAGTGATTATTTTAGACTTACTCCAGACTGCTGTGCTGTTAAATGATGTGGTTCTGTTGGAGATCTGACTGGAAGAGAGAAGTTAATTCCAGGCCTTGGTGTGGAGACCACCTGATTATGAGAGGGAAATCTTTGTGTCTGGTACCGGATGGAGTGATAAATGACAGGAGGGAATTTGTGAGATACAGGAAAGACAGAAGGAGGCTTGTCTTGCCCAAAAATCTTTTAGAACAGCTCAAATTTCTACGGAGTGAAAAAGTCTACTTTACTACTCCTAGGAATAGAGCAATGTAAGATCTGTAATCAGGTAGCTGCATAGTGAGAGGATGATGCCAGGTGTTGCCTTAAGTGCTGTCTGTTCCTGTGGTATTTGTGGTGGTGCATTTAAGGATTGTGTTTGTGCAAGCCACATTTTGCTAGGGCTCTGGCTATAATTTTTTTAACTTTCAAGTCTTTCACACTCATGCCATTTTCTTCTATTAATAAATTGCTACTTATGTCAGCCATTGTATGCAGCTGCTCATTTACAATCTCCACTTGTCTACCATATTGAACAGTGTAGTTGATTAGGAAGAGGAGACTGAGGGGGGTATGGAGGAATGGAGAGGCATGCATAATGGGGCTGCATTTCTCTCCAGCTAAAGCAAGATGTGGGATTATAGGCTAAAACTCACCCACACCTTTTTGTACTATCCTTAGTAACAATAATGGCTGTGCCCATCTCATCAAACTGTGTCCTCTAGTTCTTCTGTGTAGGTCTCCTCCACCTGACCGTGCTCACTGAGGCCAGTTCATGGAAGTAATTCTGTGATTTGGAGCAGAGATCTTCTCTAGGCTAGTTGCTCACAGCTGTTGGGATGAGTTTCATGTCCAACATGCAAATCTGCACTCATCCCAACTCCACAGATGAGGCCAGTCTGACACAGATGAGGCCAGCTAGACTAAGCTCAGCATTTAGTCTAGCTCATCAGGGTAGCACTGAACTTGGAGTTGTTATCCTTGGCCCTGTGGCAGCTCACATCGAGCACCTTGATCTTTTCTCTTCAGTATTGTTTGATTCCCACAATCAGCCAACCGTTTCCGAGCCATCTTGTAATACTGTTGGGCAGCCCTCTTCTGGATCCTGGCTTTGTTATTGGCATACAGCCAGGCAACTTTGTTCTGATATACTGAATAGTCTTCTTGTTGGGCATTCTTACTGCTGTATCTGTCCAGAGATGACTGAAGCAAGCAGTGTGAGTCCAAAGATACTGAGTAGAACCATATATAGGTAGGAGACAGCACAGATAGATTGCAGATAGGACACAGGATTGGTGCCAGGGGGGCTTTTGGAAAAGACTGGTGAATCATCAATTGTTGTGGTTAATCATGACCATGTGTCTTCACTGCAGATGCCTCAAGTTTGCTTGTCTTGCTTTTTGTTAACTCGTGTTTTGCCGTGTACTTCAGGGTGGTGACTGCTGGGTGTGGCATGGTTATGACATGACTAAAGTGTGTTCGTGTCTGAACAAAGTGCGTTAACAAGAAAACTTGTGATTGAGTTAAATCTCTATTGAAGACAGAGCCACACAGAATACAAGACTGTGTAAGGACCCATCCTACTGCAGTTTGATGATTTGGTGCTTCTGCCACTGCTTTGCTCATGCTGTATGCTCTTCAGATGATATATAGAATTGCGCGCACACACACACCACCTACATTAAAAGAATGTTATTAAGGTAGGAAAGTCAAATACTCAAAAGTTAGGAAATGCCAGAATTAAGATTTCCTTCGTATCCTTAATTTGGCTCACTTGTTGGTGTAGACATATATTGTTAGGCTATGTCTACACTACAGACCTTACAGCAGCACAGCCGCACCGCAGCACAGCTGCGCTGCTGTAAGGTCTCCTGTGTAGCTGCTCTATGCCGGCGGGAGAGAGCTCTCCTACCAGCATAATGAAACCACCGCCAATGAGTGGTGGTAGCTTTGTCAGGAGGAGATGCTTTCGTGCCGACATAGCACTGTCCACGCCAGCGCTTTTGTCAATGGAACTTTTATGTCGGTCAGGGGAATGTTTTTTTTTTTCCACACCTCTGACAAAAGTTTTGCCGACAAGTGCTAGTGTGGTCAATACCTTTGTCTTCAATTACATGATCATATGCTCCTTGTTCACAGGACCCCTTCCTCATTCAGTGCATAAGTTTGACAATGCTCACAGCATCTCAGTGTTTTGCTTGCTCTTCATTGTTCAGTGTGTTGCTCTAGACCTTGTTTAATGCATGCTATTCATGGTGTTTTTGTCCAGAAATTCTTCCTTGGGGTGGCCCGTGAAGAGGTTAGTATTTTGGGGAGCCATCCTAGTACCAATGGCCGTTCCCATGGTTTAGACAAAGTGTTTATTGTTGAATGCAAAATTGTTATGGGTGAGGGTAAAATGGATGTTTGGCAATGGTTTTGGGGTGGATAGCTGATTGTGTAGAACTGATGAATGAAATTGTTTTTAATTGTTCACTTTATTAATGTAACTTCATAAGTAAAGTTTTATGAATGAAACAATATTCATTCATAAAACCGGTTACCCCAATAACTGGCTAATTAACAATTAAGATGCTTGTTAAGAGCCATAGCTGTTCAGTCAGCTGCCTTTGTAAGTTTCACTATCAATCCAATTCCTGCTTAAATCACTAAGACTTGCACTGTTTCAGTATTGTAACTTCTGTTCACCATTTATTGCACTTGCCTACAGTGTAACTTCTGTTCACTGTTTGCCATCCATTATACTTCTGTTCACTGTTTGCCATATTGTAATTCAAACCCCGTTTTAAAACGCTTACTCCATTTTGTAAGGGCTTGCTGCAATCTTAATTTTTGCAAACCCTGCTGTAATCTTAATAGTTTAGTTTAGATGTGTGAATGAGTTATGTATGGATGATGGAATCCACCTCCAGCCCCAGCCTGTCCTGATTAAATAGAATTCAAACACCAACGGCTGAAGATGCAGACAAGAGCCCTAACAAAGTAAGAAGAATCCACCCTAAAAAGAAAAAGTACAGTAAAAGGAAGATCAAAGCCCGGTCCAAGGCTGAAAGTCATGTCTGCAATTGACGGGTGATCAATCACCAAACCTGAAGGCAGCATGACACAGCAAGACCTATAGACTCTGGATTCAAACTGAAGCCTACAAAAAGGATGGGTGAGATGGAAAACTTTGGAGGAGGGTAACATTCTGCTGCCAACATGGAAGGGCATCGGTGCATGCCCATCAGAGACCCAGCTCGTCCTTGTGCCCGGCTTTCCTGGCCAGTTAGCCACCACAAGCTACGAACCCAAGCTGCAAACTCAAGCCACAGACGCAAGCAGGACTGGTAACTGTGCAGCAGCTGCAGAACATCTGGGGGGTGTGTGTGTGTGTGTGTGTAGGTATTAGGTATAATGTGTGTATATAAGGATTAAGATGTTAGATATTGGTCATAAATCAAATTATCATAATAAATGTGGCATCTTTATCTTGTCCCCTTTAATAAGATCCTGCTAGTTTTTATTGGTATAACAATTGTTGTCAATTGTCCTGTAGATATTTGAGGCAGGCTTGGATGCCGTCATTGAGAGAGCTGTTGGGGTATAGGGAGGGGACATCCATGCTGGTAAGGATTGAGTTCTGGGGAGGTTGTTAATGTTGCAGAGTTTTTGGAGGAAGTCAGTTGTATCCTCAAGGAAGCTGGCCTGTGTAGTGAATGCTTTGAGGATGATTTCTGCGAGTCCTGGTATTTCTTCAATAAGAGTGGCCTGGGTTCCCTTGTTTGTATATCTTAGGAAGCATCTAGAAGGTCCCTGTGGGAGAGTTTATGGGGGATGAGGTTGTAGGGTATCTCCTGGTTTTGTTTGGCAAAGGATTTGATGATATCCTTACACTCCTGTCTGAATTGTGGGGGAGGGGAGAGGGCGTCTTTGAGTTTTTTTTATAGTAGGCAGCATGGGAGAGCTGTTGGTAGGACTTGTTAATGTAGTCGTTACGGTTGAGAACTATGATGGCCCCCCTTTTTCTACTGGTTTGATCATTATCCAGAGGTTGGATTTCAGGAACTGTATAGCTCTCCCCTTGGCAGTGGAGAGATTGTGATGAATGTGATGTTTAAGAACTTCACCATCATTTTTTTTTTTTTTTTCCTGAGGCAATTGATGTAATGATCAAATGTGTGATTTTTGTTGCTATGGAACTTATTGCTGTAGTATTGGAGTGCTTCCCAAACATAGTAAATTTATTTTCACATCACCCTGTGAGATGAGTGGGAATTAGTCCAATCATACAGATGTGAAACTGAAGCAGAGAGATTATGGCCATCAATACCTACTAATTTTGGGTGCCTAACTTGGACACCAAGGACTTGATTTTGCATCTTGTACTTAACATGTTTTCCCAGAAAGCTCTGCTCTAGGAATTAGTTTGGTGGAAGTTCTATGGCCTGGGTTATATACGTAGTCAGACTAGATGATCACAATGATCCCTTCTGACCTTAGAATCTGAGAATCTGTGAAATGTTATAAAGCAATTTGTATTCAAAACACAGCTTCCACTGATTGCCATTTCAGCTGTGAGTGCTCAGCATTTCTGCAAATCAGACCCTAGGGTATCAAGTTCAGTACCCAGAAAATGAGGAATACAGAATTAGTGTCCACCTGTGGAAAAGTTTGGTTTAAGTAACTTGCCTAGCATCATATAGGCATTCTGTAGCAAAGGCAAGGATAGAATCAGGTTCTCCAGGACAGCATTCAATTGCCATATTTGTACGACTCTTCTTTCTCTTCATGCAATACTCTCCCTCATTCACACTACATACCTTCCAACTTCTGTAACAAATGAAGCAGGGATCCTACAGACAACTCTTAACTATACAACATACATTTATCTCCATAGGAGATCCATCCTGTGCAGTTAATGTGGAAAAAATAGCATGTGATCATGTAATTTAGACACTATCATAGTGTGTATGCACAGGGGTAGAAATAAGGTTGCACATGTAACCTCAATTCTGGCATTTTCTAACTTTTGAGTGTTTGATTTGACTTAATGTTCTTTTAAAGTATCTTTTGTATGTGTAACATGATAGCTTTTTAAAAAAGCAAACTGAAAAAATAAATTCTGTTATGTGGCATCATATCAACACCCACATGGTTCATCAGCAGGGTTGGAATCCACCACACACACATCTGCTGCTTGAACTAACAAAGTAACATAGCATTAGTACCTTGTCATTCTCTGTATGGAGCATTGGAGGGGAATGACACCGTTTGCTAGTGGGTTTCACAGATATTTGCTAAGAGAGGAATGGTGAGTCTCGGGAATGTTGGGTTCCATTCCAGGGAGGGAAGCGAGAGACCCTTCTGCCTGTTCTCTTCTTCTCCTCCTCTTCCCCCCCCCCACCTGCCCGCCCCCAAGCATGACTCTTTCTGCACCATTCTTCTCCAACCTATCCCAATCCTGGCTTCTCCCTACCCCAGGCTTGTAGCTAGTACCATTCTTCTTCGAGTGCTTGCTAATGTCCATTCCATGTTAGATGTGTGCGCATCTGCTGTAGGAAACCTATGCTGATCAGTGACCCCACACCAGTTTAAGGTGTTTAGGGGAGTCTTTCATTAGCGACAGGTGTCACGTCTGTAAGCCTCACACTAAGAGCGGAACATCCAACTTAAAGTGCTCCTTATGGAGTTGGCATCAGCAGCCGAGATTGGACTCCACACCCAGCACTACGGCTTTGGTGTGGAGCGCCCTGCTGGTGCCATTGTCTGACAGGCTAAAATCCACCTCCCCAGCACTGGCCAGTAAGAAGAGGAAATCCAGGAGAGGTCGGTTTCCTCCTCGCAAGGGCAAGCAGAGGGCAGGAGGTGAGCCTAGACCCATGAAGGACGGCTCAGCGCCTCCAAGTGGGAGTCGGACCCCAGCTTCTGTTAAGCAGGTCAGCCCATCCCGGGATGAGCCGACCACCCCGGACAGCGGCACGAGTCCAGCATCTGGCGATGCCGTCGACCCTGGAGGCCCTGCAGGCAGTGCAGGACATCTTGTCCCTCCTGGTGCTGCCCATACCAGCGGCGGCATCTCCCAAATCCAGAGATAAGCCTGCCTGTGGACCATTCCCTTGGTCCCCATCAGTGTGGCTCTGCTCGCCACCTCAGGGAGCATCTTGTCAGCGGTCACCTGCATAGAGCCACCACGCCTTGGACATAGGGCTGCCTACCAGTCGGAGCCCTCGGCGCCGGTCTATAGATTCCGGTCATTGCTCTGCAGGCTAGAAGTGTCGGTCACTGGTAGTATGGTGTAGACCTACTGAGGCATGCTCAACCCTGGTACTAGGAGCATCATAGCCTCTCTCCTTCAGTTCGACACTGCTCCAGCGAAAGCCTCCGTCGGGACTCTTGGTACTGTTCACTGACCAACGTAAGTTGCCGTACCAGCATCGGTGCTCAACATTGTGGTGTCGGTCAGGCTGTTGCTCCCGCTCCATGGATCGGCACCGGTCAGGAAGTGTTTGGCATAGATCGCAGGGGTACCATCGTGGATTTGCTGAACGCCAATGCCAGTCACTGGGATCTCGGTGTGGTGGGTTGTCACCCATGTACAGATCACATTCAGAGCATGGTGGTGGACACTGCTAGGACTGAGAGACTTGGTTGGCCTCAGTATGGTCCCGGTCTCTGGAGCATGGCCCTTCATCCCGGGGCTTAAAGTTGGATCAAGAACCCCTGCAGGTGGATCAAGGTCCTCCATTGGTGGCACCGGTAGGACTATCGTGGCCTCGGGGTCAATGGCCAAGGCCATGGCACCTCGCCACCATGCGAGGCTCCTACAGCAGTTGCGCACACATACCTAACAGATTTACCCCCCCAAAGGCATAAATCTGTGTCAGGAGTCTCTGAAAAGCCCTCTGCCATGGTCTGCCTGCCTGAGACAGAGGTCACCGTGCTTGGGACCCCCCCCCATTTACAACAGACTGGGAGGAAGGTACTGCCGAGCAGGTCACAGAGGTGGTGGCACCTGCTGCACCTACATCCTCTTCCTCATTCCCTGAACAAGCCATCCTTGGGCCCCCACCTAAGGTCCCCAAGGACAATGACAAAGCTCATCAGGAGCTTTTCAGGAGGGTAGCCTCGAACCTCAGGCTAGAAACTGAGGAGCCCTCGGACACCTTTGGCAGCCCCTGCTAGAGTCATATTGCTAGTTCATGAGGGGATGGCCAAAATTACCAAAGCCTTCTGGCAGACCCCCTCATTGCTACCCCCAATTTCCAAGCGGGCGGAGTGCAAATACTATGTGCTTGCAAGAAGGTATGAGTACCTCTATACCCACCTTGCCCCAAACTTATTAGTAGTGTCTGCAGTCACCGTGCAGGAAAGCCAGGGACAACTGGGGGCTGCTTCCAAAAATAAAGAGGTGAAGAAGCCGGACCTTTTTGGGGGAGAGGTTTATTCGTCATCAAGCCTACAGCTGAGGGTGGCGAACCATTAGGCCCTATTGGACATTATGATTTTGCAATCGATGGCCAAATTTGTTGACTCCCTCCAGGAGGACTCCGGGACAGCATTCCAGGGTATCCTGGAAGAGGGGCAGGGAATGGCAAGGGCAGCACTGCAGGCAGCTTTGGACGTAGCTGATTATGCGGTGCAAACCATGGCTTCAGCCATAATAATGAGAAGGGTGGCGTGGCTGCAGTCCTCGGGCTTGTTGGTGAAGGTCCAACAGTCTATCCAGGACTTCCTCTAAGATGGCCAAGCCCTGTTTGCAGAGAAAACAGACGATAAGCTGCACAGGCTAAAGGACTCACGTACTGGACTCAAGACCCTGGGCCTGTACACTCCGGGGCAGCAAAGAAAGAAGTTTAAGCTGCAGCCTCCCCATCAGCAACGTAGCCAGCCTAGGTAGGAGCCATTCCAGAAGAAGGGCAAGGGCAACAAATGCCGTCAGGGCCAGCAGCCCTTTACCTTGGCGCAGGCTGGCTCTTCCCGCTCCCAGTAGGGGTCTAAGTGGGCATTTTGAGAGTGCGCCCGAGGGCAACATTCCAGCCGCTGTCTTGGATTCTGCCCCCCTCCATTTCTCCAACTGTCTTTCTTTCTTTCTTCCTCCCAGCCTGGGCGTCTAACTTTGGACTATTAGGTCCTCAGTACTGTGATGTAGGGCTATACCCTCCCTCTCCGTCTCTCTTCAGGGGCTCTTCTTATGAGAGTCTACTGTATCAGGAGGTGCAGTGCCTGCTGCAGGCGGAGGCTGTGGAAGAAGTCCCCCTAGACCTCAAGGGCAAGGGGTTCTACTCCCATTACTTTCTGATTCCAAAGGGGGCCTAAGGCCCATCCTGGACCTGTGAAACCTCTACAAGTATCTCAAGAGGTTGAAGTTCCACATGGTCTCCCTGGCCTCCATCATCCTTTCCCTGGGTCTGGGAGACTGGTAAGCTGCCCTTGACTTGAAGGGCGTACTTTCATATAGCGATCTTTTAAGGATACAGACGCTTCCTCCGCTTCATGGTGGGATCTGTGTACCAGCAGTTCATGGTGCTCCCCTTCAGCCTGGCAACGGCACCGAGGGAGTTTACAAAATGCATGTTGGTAGTGGCAGCTTATCTCAGGCATTGGGGTATCCTGATCTACCCATACCTCGATGACTGGCTGGCCAAGGGTCTCTCCAGGTCCCGGGTCCAGGATGCCACTGCAATGGTGCTGACCATGTGCAGAACACTAGGCCCGTTAATAAACGAGGAAAAATCAACATTAGTCTCTGTACAAAGGAAAGAGTTTATCGGGGCGGTCCTTGACTCCACCAGGCCGAAGGCGTTTCTGCCACACGACAGGTTCCCAACAATAAGGGATCTCATCGCTGGAGTCTCCACGTTTCCTCTCACAACGCCCAGGGTCTGCCTATGGCTGCTGGGCCACATGGTAGTGTGCAAGTACATTGTCCACCATGCGAGGCTCCGGATGCAACCCCCTCCAGCAGTGGCCGGCAACAGTCTATGCCCCGTCCAGGGATCACCTGGACAAGGTTGTCACCATCCTACCGGAGGTACTCACCGTGTTGCAGTGGTGGACCAACCCCAGAACGGTCCTCGATGGATCCCGTTCAACAGCCCACGACCTTCGGTGTCTCTGATATTGGATGCCTTGGACCTTGGCTGGGGAGCGTACCTTGGTGCGATGTGGACACAACGAACATGGTTGGCAGAGGAGATGATGTTGCATATAAATGTCAAAGAACTCAGGGTGGTTCGCCTAGCCTCCAGGGTTTTTCTTCTGCAATTATCCGGCCGAGTGGTTTGAGTGTTGATGGACAACACGGCCTCTATTTTCCATCAACAAGCAAGGGGGAGCCCGCTAGTTAGCCCTCTGTCAAGAGGCGCTCCACCTATGGGATTTCCGCATCCAGCATGCGATCCACCTAGAGGCCTATCACCTTCCTGGCATCAGGAACACGCTAGCAGATAGGCTCAGGAGGTCCTTCTTTTCTCACCACAAGTGGTCACTCCACTCAGAAGTGGTCCAGATGCTCTTTCGAAGGTGGGGAACTTCCCGAGTAGACGTGTTCACCACCAGGCAGAACAGAAAATGTCGTCATCATCAGTTTTGCTCCCTGCAAGGCCTTGGCAAGGACAGTCTCTCAGATGCCTTTCTCATCTCCTGATCAGGAGATCTGATGTACACATTCCCGCCCATCCCACTCATCAGCAGAATCCTGTTGAAAACCTTGAGGGACGAGGCTCGAGTCATTATGGTTGCCCCAGCGTGGCTGTGCCAGCATTGGTTCGGCACGCTGTTGGATCTACCGGAACACCCCCTCCCCCGCCCATGGCCACTGCCTGGACCTTCTTTTGCAAGATCACGGTCATCTCCTGCACCCCAACCTCGCCTGCCTCCACCTCATGGCATGGATGCTGCATGCTTGAACCAGGAGGAGCAAGCCTGCTCCAGAGAGGTGCAGCAGGTCCTTTTGGAAAGTAAAAAACTCTCCACTAGAGCAACTAACCTGGCGAAGTGGACGAGGTTCTCACACTGGACGTCCGAGTTTAGTGTCTCCCTGACATGCTCTTCTGTGCAGTCAATCTTGGAATACCTGCTCCTCCTGAAGAATCAGGGCCTGGCCCTCTCTTCTATCAAGGTTCATCTAGCTGCCATCTCAGCTTTTCATCTGCCGATCCAGGGTTGGTCGGTGTTTTCGCATGAGATGTCCATCAGGTTCCTGAAAGGCCTCGAAAGGCTCTTCCCTCCTGTTAGGGATTCTGTTCCACAATGGAACCTCAATCTGGTTCTCTTTAGGGTTCATCCTTTGAAGCCTTGGGCTCTTGTTCCCCTTCCTACCTACTGTGGAAAGTTGTCTTCCTTGTGGCAGTGATGTCAGCTAGATGAGTGTTGGAGATTAAAGTCCTGATCTCAGAACTGCCATATATGGTCTTCTACAAAGTTGTACAGTTGTGACTTCATCCAGCCTTCCTGCCGAAGGTAATGTCTTCCTTCCATATCAAGCAAGACCTCTTCCTCCCGGTGTTCCGTCCTAAGCTGCACAAGACCAATGAGGAGAGGCAGCTACACACACTGGACGTCCGATGTGCCTTGGCGTTTTACCTGGAGTGTACCAAACCCTTTTGCAGGTCGACACAGCTCTTCATCGCAACAGCGGACAGGATGAAGGGTCTTCTGGTTTCCTCTCAGAGGATCTCCTACTGGATCACTTCCTGCATCCTGACCTGTTGAGTTGGCACGGGTCCAACCACCACCTCTGGTGAAGGCCCTCTCGACGAGAGCTCAAGTATCCTCAGAGGCCTTGCTGGTGCACGTCCCCATGCAGGACATTTGCAGAGCCGTGACGTGGTCTTTGGTTCTCATGTGCAAGGCACACTATGCCATCACCCAGCAGGCCAGAGATGACACTGGGTTCAGCACAGCTATGTTACAAGCTACATGTCCATGAACTCTTACCCGCCTCCATTGGTACTGCTTGGGAGTCACCTAACATGGAATGGACATGAGCAAGCACTCGAAGAAGAAAAGTTACCTTTTCCGTAAGTGGTGTTCTTCAAGAGGTGTTGCTCATGTCCATTCCATGACCCGCCCTCCTTCCCCATTGTCAGAGTTCCAGCAAGAAGGAACTGAGGGTGAGGGTGGGAGGGGAGTGGCGCTCCTTATGCCACGACATATGCGTGCCACTCCAGAGTGCACCAGAGTCGGTCCCCTGCGGATACCACTGAAGGAAAATCTTTCAGCACCAGTGCACGTGGCAAGCGCACACACCTAACATGGAATGGACATGAGCAACACATCTCAAAGAACACCAGTTATGGAAACAGGTAACTGTCTTTTCTCCTTGCATAGCCAGTCGTAGTGTCCATGCCTCAGGCTTCTCATCCCTCTCCATTCTTGCCTATCCAGTCTCCCTCTCCCCCTCCCAGTTCCTTATCCAAGTCTTCTACCCCACACCCAGTGTCTTTGCTCAACCAATCTCCGTTCTCCCTTAACTCTTTTCTCCCTCACACTTGTCCTCAGTCTCCCGTCTTTGTCTGATCTCAGTGTTCCCCTCCTCTCTCCACCTCTTCTCATCTGTGTCTTGGTCCAGTCCCCTTGTCCAACCAGTCCCCATAATTCCCAGTCACAGTTTCTCTTTTCATTTCAGCATGCTCTTTGTCCCAAGTTAATTCTTTCCCTCCCTTCCTAGTCCAGCTCTTGTCCCTTCTATGCTTGTCAGGTGGCTTCCTCCTCCACACTGCTTGGGCACCAGTGGGAAAGGTCCAGAGGCAGATTAAGGTTTCCCTGGGCCTGAGCAAATGGGGAGGCCCCTCGCCATTCCTTCCGCCTGTAGTCCCGCCCCCATTCTGCCCATTTCCTGCGACCCCGCCCCTGTTCCACCCAGGGTCCCCCCCCATTCCACCCGCCCCACAACCCGTTTGCTTTTTTCTGCTCCTGCTTGGCTTAATTTGGGTGGATTTTTACAAATTTCAAATCCATGATCCAAAACATAAGCAAAAAAGTCACCAGAATTTTAACATTGTAGAACAGCATATTTTTGCCCTAGTCTCATTCTCAGAAATGACTGCGCTGTTTTGGGTGAAACTTGAATAAATTCAACTTGAGACAGACACCCAGCTTGGGAAATTTCAGCCCAAATGGTTAGTTTGGCAAAATTATGAGCAACTGATAAGGCTTCTTAAAAAGGGCAGTGTCAGGCAACCTTAATAGGCAGTGCTACCAGCCCTGTCTATTGTGCAGTTGACTGGCCAGTGCTGTCTGCAGGCCCCATTTAGTGTATCAATTGTTTTCTCCACTTGTTTCAGACTAGTATAACTTAAGGCCAACTATTGTGATGGTTAACTATCTTCCCACGTTCTAAAGGGCAGTTAATTCCTTAATGGGTATTTGTGGTGTAACGTGGTTCTCTGTCACTTGTGATTAACACAGGCAGGTTAATTTAAGTTTTTGTATAACAGAAATTGTGCTTCTTCATCTAGGTGGAACTATCCTTTACATCTCTACATCCTCCCTCAGGGAAAATCCTGCAAAAGCTCACACCTCTGCACACGAACATCATGATCTTTAAGTAAAATTAAAAGATGCCTACATATGCAGGGAAATTTGGAAAAATAAGTCAAGACTTCAGGAATATTAAAACATTAGAATATTAAAACATGATATTCCTGGTGCTATTGCTTAGAATGACCACTTAATTCTGTATTACTTGCAGGGCATTAAATAAAAAGCTATGTTGTATGTATTGTTCCCCAGCAACACTGCTAGGGAATAGAATTGGACAAATAATGTATTTTTGCATTTGCTGGGAATTCCCCCAAAAAAAAAAAAAAAAAAAAATCAGGTCAAACTGAAAAGGGCATTTTTTGAAATTTTTGGTGAATCAAAAAGTTGAAAACCGTTTCAGGCAGGTTGAAACAACTGACTCAATTTTTTGTTTTGATTTCATGCATTTTGACAAAAGCAAAAGAGGACTGGAATCACAAAAATAGCTGAGGAGGAGGAGGCTTTCTCCTATATGACGTTGAGCCCAGTGGTTAGAAAACTCATCCGTGGAACTGGGAGATCCCAGTTCAATCCTCCCTCTGCTTGATGGAGAAAAGGGATTTAAACAGCTGAGTGCCCGAACCACTTGACTGTGGGGGGTATTCTGGTATGGGGCTCTCTCTTTCCCCTATTGTAGTTCTACATTTATAAATAATTAGTCTTTGGAGCAGGGACTTGAATTTGGGCCTCCCACAACTTAGGTGAGTGCACTAATCACCAGGCTTATAGAGTCATTCTCACTCTTTTCCTTTCCCAGTGACTGTTCATTGTCATTCATAATGGCAATTCATAGGCTTGTTTACAGTTGAAACACTACAGCAGCACAGCTGTAGAGTTGATGCTCCACAGTGAAAGCATAGTTAATCCATCTCCCGGAGAGGCAGTAGCTAGGTCAATGGAAGAATTCTGTCGACCTAGGATTGTCTACAGTGAGGGTTCATTCAGCTTAACTATGTTGCGCAGGTGACATAGCTGGGTTGACTTAGGGCTTGTCTACAGTGGCAATTTACAACGCTGCAACTCTCTCGCACAGGGGTGTGAAAAAACACCCCGCTGAGTGCAGCAAGTTTCAGTGTTGTAAAGCGCCAGTGTAAACAGTGCACCAGTGTTGGGATCCGCACTCTCAGCGATGGTAGCTATGCCTCTCGTTGAGGTTATTTTTTTAGAGTGCTCGGAGAGCGCTCTCCCAGTGCTGCCCTCCAACCACACAAGCCACGTTAAAGTGCTGCCGCTGCAACGCTTTAGCGTTGCCAGTGTAGACTAGCCCTTAACATTTGAGTGTATACCTGGCCGTAGTCTTTCAATGGGGAATGAAAATGTCAGCACCCGTTCCTTTGCCAGGAGCTTACATCGGCATAGCTACATCTCTCGGGTGTGAAAAATTCACAACAGCCCTCTCCCCCTCCGGAGAAAGGTAGTTATGCCGCACTAGCTCCTGGGGTAGACAGTGCTAGATTGATGGGAAATTTCTTGCTGACCTATATACTGCTTCTCAGGGAGGTGGATTGCCTACCTCCTCTCGGTATAGGTGGTGTCTACACTGAAGCACTACAGTGGCACAGCTGCAGCACTGCAGCTATACCAGTATAACAGTTTAAGTGTGACAAACCCTGACTCTTCATACTCGCAATCACCTTGCTTTATTCTGAGACATATCTATTCTAGAAAGGGTTTGCTTATATAGCTATGCCAGCAAACCCTCCTAGTAGAGAAGCCGCTTTGCTGATATAGCTTAGTTCCTCCACCAAAATAAGCTGTATCAGCAACAGAACCTTTTATGGTGGTATAGCTGCATCAGTGTGACTTCCCCCCCCATTCCCAAACAAAATAGCTGTGCTGGCAAAACTATTAGTGTGAACCAGGCTACAGTCTCTGCACAAATTCAGTCTCTATGCTTTTGCCATCAGAATGGTCCAGTAGTACTCTGCATCCTGCTGGTAATAGACGGAGGCTGGACTAGTGGTAGTGCTTCCAATTTTGGAGTAGAGTTTGGGATCCCTGTTCCCAGGAAGAACTTCTATGAGCTTGAGAGTAGGTCTGGGAACAAAATACACTTAATGAGGGTAAACAGAAATTTTGCCTGGGAGAGTGGACTGAGGTGTTCTTGGTGCCACTGTCTCCTTCCCTTCAGAGGGTTGAGGAACAAAGGAGCAGAGTGGCTCAAAGAACAGTGCTCCTGAACTGCTTGCTCTTTTTGAGGGGGATGAGAGGGGAAGATGAAGAACTGGAGAGGAGCAGGAAAACAATGGCTCAGGTGTCATTTCTCTCAAAAGGAGGAATCAGAAATGCACAGCAACTGTAGTTCTTGTAGTTCCAGCATGCTGCAAAAAAAGGGGGGGAGCTTTGGGGATTTGGGAGGGGAGCCCAGAATATATTAACTGGAGTGGGGGGATGTCAGAATTGAGTTTTACCTGGGGAGGAATGGGGGGGAAACTCTGGGATTTGGGGGGAAATTTGGTTTATTGATGAGTGAAGCTATAACAATGTGCATTAAGTACGTGTGGCCTTACACAGGGCATGGCTCAAGCCCTGGTTGGAAACACCGGAGCCAGCATAATTTTCTTTTTGGAGGATGTGATTTTTTTTGTAGCTCTTTTCTTTTTAGTGATGGTCAACCCTGGGCCAATTTAACAATCAAACTTGAATTCTGGAGGGCATTGCATCTAGCTTCCGTTGGCGCCAGACATAGGCTCTTGGTGAAGCAGAACCTGAAGGAGTGGGGAAACTGTTCTTGCTATGTATGCCTCACCTTAAGTCCCACATCTTCTCTTTGTTATGTTGAAAGTGGCTGCTGTCACACACAATTTTATTTTATGATTAATAAGCAATAGGAGCAAACATGGCAAATAAAATCATGTAAATGTCCTTGGTAATAAAGAACAAGTGAAGAACTGTGTGTGTATCCTTGCACTATACTGAATCTAACATTTTATTCATGAAGTGCTATGGATACTTAACAAAATATGTAGGAAGACTAAGTCCCTGCCTTGAGGAGCATGCAGTCTGCAGTTGCAACCCAGTTAAGACGCTGATAGCATTGAAAGACAAACCAATAACGGTTTTTATGGAGGAATTTCAAGTTGAGAGCTTGCTAGTCCAGAGTGAAACTTTTTAAGGAAGAAGAGGAGACAAGTCATGAAGTTGTGGATAGGAGGAGAAAATGTAATGAGCCAGTTTTCCATTAAGAAATGGCTGCTCTTTCAAATACGTCACTAATTTATAATGTGGAAAATGGCCCACAAACATTCTTCAAGTCAGGTTAGTCCAGAAGAGGGTCAAATTTTTGGGAGAATGGTATTTATGCAGTTTTTTTTGTCTTGTTTAGCATATTATTTGTTGGAGCAGTAATGAATTGTATGATAATACATAATGTAAGACTTAAAGCAGAGCTTGCTTTAGCCCTTGAACTTAGGGGACAGGGTCATTTTGCAGAACTGTAATGCATCTGGCAAAACACATCACTTTTTTTTTATTTGTTTTTGGTTTGTTGCAAGCAAACTCTGTTCCTGTGAACCTGTTGCTCAGGAGAGAGAAAAAAAAAAAAAAAAAAAAAAAAATAAATCGACACTTTAAACCAGCTCCCAGTTCAGTCCACTAAGAGCAGCCCAGCTGCTTATGCATTAATGGTCATGAATGAAACTTCAGGAGAAGTGGTGTCTTCTGTTTGAGTATGTTACTAGCACTTTTTGCCTAATGTTGCTTCAAAGGAAAATCATTGCTGCCCAGCCATGATACTCTGCAACACCTGAGAGGCAGCTTGGGCAGATTTTAATTGAACTGAAAGTTGAATAGGATATTGGATTAAGGCTCCCAATTCAGTTTAATGCAATAAGCTTTATAGGAACAGTTACCTGAGACCCATCTAGTGACAGGGATGAGCAGTGACAGCGCAAAGAAACCTGTAGTTCTCGTGTGAATTTAAGGATAACAACAGCTGTCATCTAGCCAAATCCCAAATGGGTTGGAGGGGTAAATTAGGAGAGGCAGGTGAGTGGAAGCTGAACAAGTGAGAAGAATATTTAAGGGTATGCCTTCACTAACAACGTGGCTGTGTAGTCGCAGCACCAGCGCTGGGCGAGAGCTCTCCAAGCATTGTAAAAAAAACCCACCCCCATTAGGGTGGTAGCTACCAGTGCTGGGAGCACGGCTCCTAGCACTGGTGCACTATGTACACTGCCACTTTAGAGCGCTGAAACTTGCATTGCTCGGGTGTGTTTTTTTGCACCCATGAGCAAGAAGATTTCAGCTCTGTAAAGTGGCAGTGTAGACAAGGCCTAAGTGTAGTTAAGTGGGCTGGCTGGCAGGGAAGAGTTGAGGAAGAAGGAGATGCTGAATATGCATACTTAGCTGGATGGAGAAGGGGCTAACAGGTGGTAGGCAAAGTAGTGAAAATGATAGAGGAGCTGCTCTTTCTCTTTTTTTTGAGAAAACAGTGGGTAGCAGTGTGAATGGAGTTTTGGAATCCCCTCTCAAAAGTGGCCATGATGTACCAAGATTTAGTTCCTCATGGCCCTATAGTAGGTGAAGGTCCCAGAAAGACTTATGAGGGTCCAATACAGAGGACCTAGTCATCGTTTGCCAGACTTGCCACTAGAGGGATCAGAAAATGGGATTCTTTTTCTTTTGAACACTTTGGCTTTTGTTGAAATGTTCAGAATATGAAAAACATTTTTTTTCAGTTGCTGAAAACTAGAAAGCTTTTGAGGAAAACACACATACCTCAAAAATTTTCACTGAGTCAAAAATCCAATTTTCCATGGGGGAAAAATATTTCATAAGAATTTGTCTGTCCATACTTTCCACTGATAAATCTACACTTCCTGGAGTCTAGGGTGTGAGATGAGGGGATGAGATCACAGAGGAAATGAATATGTGAGTGGAAATTAGTTCTAAATGGTCTTGTGCTGACTTGTCCACCATGAGTCTGGATGTACTTTCATCAGTTCCGTACAGACCTCTGGCCATTTTAATCTCACTGTTTTAAATAAAACTAAATTGAGAGGTGTTTGATATTCACAATTTAACTTTTACAATTGAAAGTGGGAGTTGAAAGTCACCATTTAGGCCATAAAGGGCAATCTGGGTCTCCAAACGTGGATTATGGAGTTAGAAGAGGGAGTGTTGGTTTTCAAAAAGGTTTTTTTAATAATGAAGAAGAACTGGAGTCAGGTACCATGTGAGGATGTAACCTGGTGAGTTGCTTAGTCGAAAGGGGTGCTCCAATAGCCTACTAATGACCACTTTGTTATGAGTTATTACTGTAAAGATAGCTAATATTTAATTTCCCCCCTTCTTTCCCCCTGTTATAGTGGTCACAGGAGCTACTGATGGAATTGGAAAAGCCTATGCAGAACAGGTAAGCCTTTTTATTCCTTTAGAATGATCAGAACTGATATGGACTCTATCCGGACTCAGTGAAAGTGAAATAGTATAGTGCCATCCTGTCTCATGCAAATGCAAATTCTGTCATAGATCAGTGTTACCTGAAATGCCCTCACTTGTATTTTAGACTCAAATGCAGAATATGGAGTACAAATATCAGATACCTATATACTGTTACATGCACTCTTTCTAGGCTTTTGGGCTAGACAGAGACTCTGGACTGCAGTAGAACAAATAAAGGACTCTAATATAGCTGATTAGGTAACAGTTAATTTTGTTATAAACTGTGTTTTTGTTGAGCTATAAAGAAATAATTTAGTTTATTTGAGTTAAACATGGGTTTAAGAGCCTGAATTCTAATTCCCAAGTTCTGCCACTGACCTTGCTCTGTGGAGTTGGGGAAAATTACACAACCCCTGCCTCGGTTTCCCTATCTATAAATGTAAATATTCACCTACCTCAGAGCAGAGTTATTGAAGATCCTTTGTAAGTGTCTTTGTGGTGGGGCAGTAAAGTACCATGTACTCAATCTGGTACTCAGTTTTATTTTTCCTTCATCTCTAGATATTTTAAACCATAATTTCTATATCTGACTTTCTCTGTTACCAGTCAATATATATTTTGTAGTATTTGACCCAAGTTTCATCTTTTCTTAAAGGTGATGCTGGCTAGTGATCTATTGCACAGTTGTGATTGAACTGCTCTGTATCTCTTTTGTTTCTTTCAGCTAGCAAAGCATGGAATGAATGTGGCTCTTATCAGCAGATCTCAAGAAAAACTAGAACAGGTTGCCAGTGAAATAAGTATGTGATAAACTCTTTTACATTTCAAAATTAACACATGAAAGCTAAAATACAGCTCCTTTTGGCCTCTCCAATTCCACATGAAGACAATTTTATAATCATTAATAGATAGTTTTAAAATATTCTATAAACCTTAATTTTACATTCTTAATAATCTTACGTCACTGTTACATAACACTTAAAAAACTTCATGAATATGATAAAAAGAGAAGTGCCTAACTGATCAAATTTGTACAGTTCTCATCTCATTTCCAAGAGCAATTGGGGGTTAATTCTAGAATGGGATATCTTCAAAACTGTGCCTTTTCTCCTGGAATTCAAAACAATCCTAAACATATCTCCTTATGCTAATCACAAGTTGCAGTCCCTCCCTCTGGTTTTTCAAATAAAGAAATTAGTGATAGTGGGACAAATTAATCCGTGGTGTAACTCTGCTGATGTCAAAGAAATTACACCGGGTAGAAGTGGTCCACATAACTTTTTAAATAATATTATAAGTGGAGCTGGCGGTGACGCTGTAGTTGAGATTGCAGAACACTTTCTATTACAAGACTGTTTTCAGTTGCTTATAACTTGGCCAAACTAACTGTTTAGTCTAAAACTTTCCATGCCAAGTCTCATCTTCGGGCTGAATTGTTTTGGAAAGTTTCAGAAAAACAATTCAGCCATTTCTGAAAATAAGGTTGGGGGAAATGTTTTGCAAATGTTAAATTACTGCAAACGTTTTGTTGAGGAGCTCTAGCACTTACATCCATGCTTTGGAGCAGATACTTGAAATTTAGGAAGGAGTTTACCTGGAGCCAGGTGCCTTTTGCTCTCGCTGTTACAATTATACACAAATTTGCGTAAGTTATAAGTCTTTTTGAAAATTGCCAACTGCATGTGTTCAGCAGAGGCTTTTTAGATGTTGATATCTAATTTCTCAAACATTCCATTTGCACTGAGCATGTTCCAGCTCAGGGCTGCAGAAACTGAGCAGGACTCTTCCTGCAGTTGCTGCTCCTGGTATCAGATCAAGGAGACTGTCTTTCCAGTTTTCTTAATGCTACCAGTATTGTTGGCCAGGCAACATGGAGGAGAAGGAAGAAGCAGACAGACCAGAGAAGGGATGTGTTAAGAGATGGGACAGAAAAATCAGTAACCGTTACTGCACACTTTGCTCCAGAAAGTGGAATAGAACCCAGGATTCCTCTTAGAATATGTGTCACTGTAGATGCACATGTGCTTCTTGTGTGCAGGCTCAGAATCCTTTGTAGAGCAGTGTCCAGTGGGGCCACACATGCATCTTATGCTGCCTTATATGAGGAAATAAATGATGGAGCAGAGTGGCATCAACCCTCCCTCTTACCACTTGTGTCAGTGAGACAGAACCTGGACTATATCCGACCCACTTCTGACATCCAGAACTTTCTCCAGTAAAGAATTGTCATCTTCATTTCTCCGTTTTTATTAATTTGTTTGTAAAATTTCTGTTGGGCAGTCCCTCCGCGCCAAAAAAAAAAAAAAAAAAGCATCTAGGGCAGACGGGGGGACACACGCCCCCTTGTACAGTGGGGCAAGATGCTTTACACCAGCCAGTAGCTATGGCAGATTCTAAACTTACTGGGTTTAAATGCTGTCCTTCCTGCAATGGAGTAATAGCCATCATAGATGAACCCAGCAGATGCCTGTTCTGTCCCATGGAAATACACATCCTAGCTAAGTGTGCTGTTGCCGCTCCTTTTCGTCCCACAACTGAAAATCCTAAAACACAAGATTCAAATGAGACTGTGGAGTAATCCGTGACCGTAGCATCAGATCTAGGAGTGCAGATATCTTCTGTACAGGAAATGAAGAGATGATGTTTGGCAAGTGCTCTAAGAACTGATCACCACATCCCCATTTCCAGTAGGGAAGAGAAGGCAAAGAAGGTGCCAAACCCATTGGTGCCATTGTAAGCATCCCTGATACTAGCCAAATCTTGTCAGCACTGAAGGCCTCAGCACTGACTAAGGAGCAGAGGTACTGACTTCATCCTCTGGAGTGGAAAGGCACTTCTCCAACAAGCACAAATGCAGGGTGTACTGCGCAACGTGTCCGTCCCATGCAGAAGATTCTACTGAGAGAGAAGACATCAAAATTCTCAACATCAAGGATAGCACCAAGACAGTAGTAGTGACATCGGGTTGTGGTAGACCGGTCCACCAGTACAGATACTGGCGCAGAGATCTGTGCCAGCACTGGTCTTGGAGGTTGGAATCCTTCCTGGTTCTGAAATATGCCCTCAATGGTTCGCCCTCATTGCTCCTCTCTGTACCAGACCTGGCCCTGGCCCCACTACCATCAGAGGTGGAACTGCACCCATCAGCACCACCATTCCCAGAGATCTAATTCTTCTCTCTGACTTACGCAGGGAACCATTTCCTTGAAAGACATGTGGCACCAAGTCCCAGTGTAGGACTGACGATGGGTGGGTCCTCGTGGTCAGACTATTCCAATATAATGCACCACCTTGGGCATAGTGGCCCTGCTGGGGCCTGCCCTCGCTTAGATCCCTGAGCAGGATGACTTCACATATCTTGATGAAAAGGAGAGCTCAGTTGCCACTGGTATTGCTGTGAAGGGGACCTTCATCAGAACAGCAGGGAACCCCCCCAAGGATGTAGCAGGAGTAGTGAGAGAGACACGCTAGCTCCCTTCCCCACTGAAGGTACCCTTTCCTCTCCAGATGAAGCAGTCACTGTGGCCCCAACCCCAGTCGTCAGTGACTTCACAGTGTTCTAAGAGTTAGTATCAGGGATAGCTGAGACACTAGACATTGAAATGACAGTGATCCAAGAAGACACACCCAAGCTATTCAACATCCTCAATACCCAGGGCATCCTGGACCCAGCGAGGGTTCTTTGGCATACCTTGGCCTCACTTCCGCTCACCTCCAAGTAAGTGGAAAAATAATACCAGTTTCCACTCAAGGGCTTTGAGCACTTTTGTCAATCCAACACCAGGGTTGTTTGCTATCTCTATCATCCAGGAGAAAACCAGATCCATGGAAGAAACTCCAAAAGCCAAGGACCCCAAGAAGCTGGACTTGGTCAGTTGAAAGGCCTATTCCTCAGCTTTTAGTTTTCCATCATGAACTAGTGGGCTTTATTTGCAAAATAAAACTTTCCGATATGAGAGAGAGGGTAACCCTCTTCCAATTGTGACCTTGTGCAGGACTTCATGGAAGAGCTGAGGGATTCCATCAAAAGGGGCCAAATGGTAGCCAACTCTGCTCGATGGCCATTGCAGTTGCAATGTGGTGGGCCTTTTGGCTTCAGACATCTGGTTTACCAAGGGAAGTCGAAGCCACAATTGAGGACTTGTCCTTCAAGGGTATGGACCTATTTAGCTCAAGAACCGAAAAGGCATTACATTGCCTCAAAGATACCAGGGTGACACTCAATCCCAGGTCTTTTACAGCCCAGCACCATACACAATCTCTTCTGGTACCAGCCAGCACAGAGGTCATGTACATAAGATCCAAGGTGGGGCTGAACCCTTATCAGTACAAACTACTCACCTTTAGACTCTTCATTGGACTGAATCTTCATAAAATGTCTAGACATAGTGGTAGCGTTCCTAAAAAAGAAGGGCATTCACATCTACCCATATCTCAATGATTTGTTAATCAGAGGCAAATCACATCAGGTACTCTGGTAGGCCTTAACTGTATCCTCTCTTTGTTTGCATGGCTGGGACTCCTGGTAAATGGAGAAGTTCTGTCACCCCATCTCAGATGTTAGTCAGGAGCTAGGCTAGATTCCACCGTACCCAGTGCTTACGTACCCCAAGACAGATTATTCATGCTCTGACTGTCACAGAGCACAGTGATTTCAAACCAAATGATGGTACTGATCAGATTGATGATGGTAGGCCACGTGTCTGAATGTACATATGTGACTGCTTGCCAGAATTCACCTGAGACCCACTACAGCTTTGGCTCAGGTCAGTCTACTGCATTGCAAAGCATCAGGTGACCAATCATGGTGCCACCCCATGTACTTGCAACACTGACCCAGGTGACTTCTTCCTGAAAATGTTTAGAAAGTGTCATTATTACCTTAAGTTGTAGAGCTTGGGTTCCCACAGTTGTAGCACTTGTGACTTCTTAACCTCCTCAAGTTGGGCCCACATAAATGGCTTTATATTTTTCATACAGCATTATTTGCTCAAATTGCACTACCTGTTAGTGAGGCTCTGTTGGATCCTGCAAAAGTAATCTGGCATCATCAACAAAAATACAGCTGACCTGTAAAAGGGCTGTTAAGAAATATTATGTTCCATCTGAAGATTTGGAGTTTTTCTCATCCTTCTCCCAACTCCCTACCGGTAGTTGTTGAGGCTGTAAATGAAAGTTGAAGGCAGCACCATGCTAAATCAATGCCATACGATAAAGATCAGAAGTGTCTTGATTTTTGTTTTGTCACAAATTATATATCAATCTGTGATTCTACAGTTTAGAATTGCCAGCTATCAACCGTTGATAGTGAAATATTGTCACACCAACAACTCAAAGTTCAATTTATTTATTGAGCATCTACCACCAGAGCAGAGGGACCAATTCCAGGCAGTAATTACAGAGGGTCAGCTCCTTGCCAGAACATCTCTGCAGGTCTCTCTGGATGCTGCTGCCACAGCTGCTCACTCTATTTCTACATTGGTGGTCATGAGAAAGGTCTGTTGGCTTCAATTCCCAGGATTTCCAAGGGAGGTCCAGAATACAGTCGTCCTTCAACAGCTTAAAATTGTTTGTGGAGAATACAGATAAGTCTCAGCATATGTTAAAAGATTCCAAGGCCACTTTGTGCTCTCTGGGAATTTACACACCTGTGTGTAAAAGGAAATTTAGTAAGTCCTAGACAGCTCAGAGACCTCATGCTGCTCAGTTCTCACTCTGAGAGACCACCTTGCCCAAAGAAAAAGGTAGCGGTTCCAGAAAGAGACTGCCTGCTACACAGGCACTGACCTCACAACCCTCATCATCAAAACTGGTGTTTTGATGGGGTGCTCGAGGTGGGTCTTACCAGCTGCAATTGTTGATGTGCATTTCTCAGTTTGGGGACCTCCTTTCTTGTTTCCAACAAGCTTGGGAGCATATCATTATATACAAATGGGTTTTGGATATCATATCAGCAGGATACTCCATGCTACTCTACCACCTTTATCTTTATTTCTGCCTTTCCTGAACCAGCATATCTACCGAACAGGCACAGTATGGATTTGCTGGTCATGATTCCTCAAGAAACCTTATACCCATTAAATTCCTGGGCAGAGCCATTTAAGGAGTTCATCCGAGTTCCCTTTTCAATGCCTCGAGCTTAAGTCTTTAGTGATGAAAAGCCTCCATTCGCACTTCTCCATCCTCCTCTTGACCAGCTGAAAATTCAAGGAATATGGTCTTCTCAGGAGGCCATCCTATTTATAAACATTCTAGAGCTCAGGTCATATGACTAGCATCAAGGCTTTCTTGTCTCTTCAGAGCTTAACCATCCAAGTGGTGACAGACAACGTTACAGCAATGCTCTATGTCAACAGACGGGAAGTCAAGATCCTCTTCACTCTGTCAAGAAGCCAGACATCTTTGTGATTGCAGAATCCGTTATCAAATTACACAAATTTCTCTCCACCTACCTGGTCCACGGAACATCCTGGCATACCAACTCAGCAGAGATTTTTCTGAAAACCATGAATAGTTCCTCAAAGACTTAAGTCCTCCACAACATCTTTCGTGGGTGGGGGTTTCCAAAAGTTAGGCCTATTTGCAACATATCACAACACACATTTAACATTTTCCTCCGGAGGGGCATGAGCCCACTCTGACAGGTGCTTCCTCATCCCGTGGACTCCAGAAGTACTGTATGCCTTTCTGTTCATGCCTATGATACTCGGGGCTTTGAGGAAGCAGAGGAAGGATATAGATCACATCATGATAGCCCTGGTATGGGCCAGGCTGTTTTGGTGGCTGGTGAATGTATCAGCACATCCACCAATCATCTTACTGATTCCGCCCAACCTGCTGCTACAGAACGTGGTGGAGCAGTTGAAGCCAATCTCGTTAGGGAGCAAGGAGAGAAGCTGGGCAGATCCTGTACTTATTTTCTGCTGATTGGTTTGATGTTGGGTAGATGAGTGTTTTGTGGCGCCTGGACCCTTCAAAGGCTGCACGGGAAACTTTCCTTTCTTCCCTTTCCGGTTCTGTCATTGTAGATGTGATGGTCACTGAGGCCTAGGAAAAGCATTGTTTGTAAACAAACAGCAAGTGGTAAATAACTAAGGTCTAAATCACTTTGCATTGAGTTGGCTTGTATAAAAGCATAAATATATAGCTACACTATTGTCCATTTTCACTTAATGTGCTGTGCACTTTAACAAAAATATCCGAACTAAAATGATGCTTTCTATTTGCTGGCCTTGCACAATTATTATGTAGTGCTAGTTATAAAAGACTAACAAAGCATTGCTGTCAAATTCTAGCTCTGAAAAAGTGGTTTCTATATTGAAACTTACAGGAAAAATAGCTACTATATCTTTGAGGGTACACTAACAATTAAGATGTTCCAAAGGCGCATTTTTTTAGTTTAATAGCCACACCACCTAGTTTCTGATATTGTATAGTATGGGGCTTAGCAAATGTTTGTTAAATAGCTTCAAAAAATAAAATAAACCTTTCCAAACATGGTGTAAGTTTTTGTTTTTTTGTTTGTTTTAAAAGGATACTTTCAACTTGAATCTCATGAAATTGATTAACTTTTTTAAAATTGATGTGGCTTTCAACCTTTCCAGACTACTATATCCCTTTCAGGAATCTGATTTGTCTTGCATATCATAAGTTTCACCTCACTTAAAAACTACTTGCTTACTTTCTCATTTTTACCATATAATTGTAAAATAAAGCATCTGGAATATAAATATTGTACTTAAATTTCAGTGTATAGTATATAAAGCAGTATAAACAAGTCATTGTATGACATGTTAGTTTGTACTGACTTTACTAGTGCTTGTCATGAAGCCTGTTGTAAAACTTGGCAAATATCTAGATGAGCTGATGTACCCCCTGGACTAGGTTTTGTTTTTGTAATTAGGAAAAAAGGGTGTACTGCTTAAACAATTCCTTAAAATGTAAGTGCCTTCTCCTTTGTTGCTAAAGGCCTTTTCAGGTAGGGTTCTTCTTGCTAACTGATTTTCCACAGAGATTCAGAAATTGACTCAAAATCAAATACACCAAGAATACTGAACGCCATCTTTTGTTAATCATAGATGTTACTTATAACATTGATGGGTACCACATTTTCAGAGGATTTTTTTTTTCAAGTTGATAGTGTCCATTTTAATGAAAATAATTGCTTTAGAATTCTGGTTTTAAATGCACATACGGTTTTATACAGTCTAGCAAGCAGACAATAGTACAAAAGGTAAGAAGGAATAATTAAAGGGCATATGATGTGATGTGCCCTTTCAGACGTAATCAAACTAAAAATAGACATTAATTAGCATGAAGAAGCTATCTGGAAGCAGCAGTGTGATAGCTAAAAACACCTTAGAGGGGCAGTTAAAATTATGTTGGGGGGGAGGGGGAAGAGGGAAATTTGTAACATTGTCCATCACAATCCACCAAATGGTGTTGAGCTGGAAGCTGTAATCTTCCTGAAAACACTACTTGTAAAAGAGCTAAAGTATTTCCCTAAGCCACTTATGTGAGTATATGCAAATTTATATATGCAGAATTTTACATTTTAAAGTGGGACTATATTTGAAAAAGTCACTAACACCAGAAGATTCTTACTAGGTAGATAGGCACAATTTTTTGGTTATATTTACTACATCCGCGAGATTAAATGGGAATGGAAGGGAAAGTAGTGGAATATTCCTAGTCTCTAACTATACTCAGGGCACTTCAAATGCCAATAAGGCTTGGATCAGATTGTGCAGATCTTTGTAATATGATTCTTGTACGCTTTGATCAGCTGAAATAACTATGGTGACACTTTACTTTGAAGCATGATGATGACTTAACAGGCATTGGGATGAATAGAGGAAGTTCATATGCGGAGCTATTGTTACAGGCTATTTGTAGACTCTGGCAGACAAACTTAATCAATTTACACTTTATATTTTCACTTATCTTTGTAATTATAAGGGCTAAGCATTTTTATTTTTATGAAAGCTTACAGTCTGGGGCACAAGAATTGGTTTATTGTTTGTAAAGCCTTTTTGATACGAAGTGTTACATATGTTCATTAATCTAGTATTTACTATGAAATCCTTGCCTTTTTGCTGATCTGAGACTTTAAAAGCTAGTTTTCAAAAATGTATGTCCGTAACTGACACGTTAATGTAATGGAATTTTGGGGATAGCAAACAGAGTCGAGTATAAATAAATAAAAAACAAAATAAGAAAATGACGTACAAGAACTGTTCACGTGCACATTGTAACAACTCAGATTCCCAATAGGGCTCAAGAGCCTGTGGCTCTTGTGACTTAGAAACACATTTTATTCCAACATATTTATTTGAAGAATGAGGAGTATGTGAGAAATTAATAAAAATCTAACTTCAGCTTTCAAAATGTATTGTTCTAAATAACTAGTTACACAGACAATTGCAGAGAGCTTCTGACCTCCTTACACACACTTTTGAATAATTGTTCCACTGCTTATGTTAACACTAAGGGTATGTGTAAACTTGGAGCTGGGGGGTCTGATTCCTAGTTGACATAGACATGCTTGCACTAGCACGCATCAAGCTAGTGTGCTCAAAATACCACTGTAGCATGGATAGCTGTGAGCAGTGGGGTTCAGGCAGTTTTGTACTTAGGGTGACTAGCTTGTGCTGCTGCTCGCTGCTGCCCATCCATCCTCCGCTGTGCTGCTATTTTTAGCACACTAGCTTGCTGAGAGCTAGCATGAATGTGTCTCTAAGCTGGGAATCACACCCCTAGCTCCAAGTATAGACATACCCTAATCTTTCTCACTTGTTTAGCCTGTGTTGAAAAATTGTTGTTACTCTTTTGATGCAAACTGTCTTTAAAGTTATCTATTTAGGTGATATGTCTAGCTCAGGGGTCAGCAACCTTTCAGAAGTGGTGTGCCGAGTCTTCATGTATTCACTCTAATTTAATTTAAGGTTTCGCGTGCCAGTAATACATTAACATTTTAATGTTTTTAGAAGGTCTCTTTCTATAAGTCTGTAATATATAACTAAACTATTGTTGTATGTAAAGTAAATAAGGTTTTTAAAATGTTTAAGAAGCTTCATATAAAATTAAATTAAAATGTAGAGCCCACCGGACCGGTGGCCAGGACCCAGGCAGTGTGAGTGCCACTGAAAATCAGCTCGCGTGCCATAGGTTGCCTACCCCTGGTCTAGCTAGTGCGGTATACGTGGCAATGTTGTATATACAGTGAATTCCACTGGTATGAAATGAAACCAGAAATATTTTCTGGTACTTGACCAAAATATACTTACCTTCTAAATTTAACATAGCAAGCTTTCTTAAATCTTACCCAGGCATCTCATTATATGTTATGTGCTGAAACGGATACTGTATGACATCCCTACGTGGAGCCTTCTGTTGCAAAACAAGCACAGACTGAACTGTTCTATCAACTATAATTTATTTCAACTTCTGTTTATTCCTTAGGTTACCAGTACTGCGCTGTAGAGTTGTATGGAAACATCTGTAACTTAGTAGGCGTCTTGGTAGATATGCTAGCATACCTGCTATTACATGGACTAGCCAAATTAATGTGCTTTAGTCTGCATCTTCAATTAGGGCAGCAGCATTAGTGTTGCTATTCCACAGCTGGCACTAAGCCATGTGGGAGTGTATTGCACCATAGCCAGACACTAGATGGTATCTCTTAATTAAAATACTTGGCTGTGTTTGTTTGTGTAGTTTCTTTAAAGCAGTAAGTGGTCTACAGAACTGATTATTGATTTAAAAAAAAAAAGTTTGAATCCCATTTTGTTATATTGAGATAGCAGATGTTTGGGATGTTTTTCCATTTCCCCTAAATCAGTTCTTTTACTAAGTGGTTCAGAAATTAATGTTTTGTGTGTAGCTTTCATGGCTTAGACAATTAGCTGTCTGGTAGCCAGAGAAGTGGACACAGACTTTAAATGTTTCATAGCAGTATTTCTAATGCAAAAAAGGAAGAGCTTGCTCTTATGGTTGGGATCAGGAAGTACAGTACTCTCAATTTACTTCCTAAGGTTAGTATGCTGTGACTGACAGTCATTTGGTAACTTGCTGCCTGGGGTGAAAGAAGTCCTGGCAGCTAAATGTAATCATTAGGAAGAATGTTTAATTTGGGGGAGAGGGCTTGCATTTCACTAGCTCCTTGGTGCCCTAATCAAGGATTGGGTTTGTTGTGCACTGTACAAAAACAATCTCTCCCCCCACCCCCAGAGAGTTTACATATAGGTTTAATATAACACAGCAGATGAATGCAACTGACAAATTAGAGATATAGAGAAAGAGGAGGACAAGACAACAGTAACATTTCTCAGAGTAACAGCCGTGTTAGTCTCTAAGGTGCCACAAGTACTCCTGTTCTTCTTAGTAACATTTCTAGCTTTCTCTAAAATGCTCCTACAGCCCTAAGCAGACCTGGATAGATGACAGGACCTTCAGGGTCAAATGTTTGGATGAGAAGATGGTGTAAATAAAGGGTTGTGAGTTTTTAGGCAGCAGCAAACTTCTTAGGAAAAGAAGACCTTATATAGAAGGGATGAGGTCCTTCTTGATAAATCCCTTTGCCCATCCATCCCAGCCCCAACCTTTAGAAGTGGAACCAAACTTCTAATATCAAGATTATCAAAGTTGTGGAGAGCTATTAAAACTACAAGTTAGAGGTGTAGTGTAGGTAAGCCAATAGGTGCTGAAGAGTCCTTGGAGTAGACAGAGAGAGATTGGCTAGGGATATTAAAAAGGAAATTCTGTATCTGGTTAAAAAAATTGGTCCAATTATAACTCCTCTGGAAGAGGGACAGATTGAAAGCAGCACATAGGTGTAGGCTACAATGAAGTATGTGGGAAAATAGTTAAATATACATAAACACACTAAAAAAGAAACTACAAATATCTATCCCAGTGCAAAAAACTTACAAGCAGAAATAGGTGAATTAGTTTGAGAAGCAATGGAAGAGAACCTTGAGATAATATGCATAATATGGAATGTGGTGAACTGACAAAAATAATGGAATGCTGTAGTACCTGGAGATAAACTAGACCTGAACTTTCATGATTGTGTATATCTAAGTAAGATTTATGCAGAATTGCACTTTGGAAGATATGGCCCATGTTGATTGTGTATTTATTTGCCTTTTCCTATAGTAACAGTATAAAATAGTTAACAGTTAAAAACCCTTATACTACAGTTAAATATTTTTTGGAGGTTATAGTTGTTGTCTGTGGAAATAATATTGATCGTCTACAGAGCAAATGGTTTTAGTTTAAGATTTACAATAAACAAGATATAAGTTGTTTGGAAGTAAACATGGAATTACAGGCCCTAAAATGGGATTGAGGGACCATTGCAAATGGGATTGATTTAGTTTTTGGTGCAGGCTGTTCACAGATTCCTTCACTAGTACGTTTTGTGTCTTGGTGATTCATGTTCACAGTTTTTGTGACTTCACTAATGGTTTAATCACCATGAAATTTGGCTGGGTTGGAGGGGCTGCTTAAGGGTAAGAACATCTGTTTAAGGAGAGAAATTGTTGGGACCTTGGTATAAGATTTTATCAAGAAAGTCCAGAGAGCTAACATTCTAAGGATAAAAGTAGGCATGTAAAAGGTTAAGTGGTAAGCATTAGGCTTACCGTTAACCCCGGAGGCCCCGTGCTGGCTGGAGTACGGCTGGCCGGAGCAGCCCCAGCTGCATTGGGCTGGCTGGCCGGCCAGCGGAACCCCAGCCCCGTCCAGGCCGGCGGGATCCCGGCCCCAGCCCCCACCGTATCAGGCTGGCTGGAGCAACCTCAGTTAATTGGTTAAATGATATAATTTTAATAGCTAACCGGTTAACTTTTTAAACTGATATTTACATCCTTAGATACAAGCATTTTTATTTAAACAGCGAGCCACCACCACCATCACTGTGGGGAATAGCGTAGGAAGAGTCTTGAGGGAAAACACTCAGCAGGTATAACGCAGACTTTTCTAGTCATGAGGTGGGTAGCATGAAGAGGCAAATGAAGCAGGTACTGGGGGTAGATGAAGAGAGCTGAGATCTGGGTAGGGTTGAAGTTGTGAAGAACCTAGAAGGAGCAAAGAAGCAGCCTGAACTTAGTGCAGAAGCAAATTAGAAGCCTGTGTACAAGTTTCAGGAGGATTGGTGATGATCAGAGGAAGACTTGGCATCGATAGCCTGGAGGATTCAGAGGGATGAGAGGTGGGGAGGGCAACCAGCGAGAAGCTACTATCATTAAGATGTTAGGTGTCCAAATATAAACCAGGGTTGCACAGTAGGGGTGAAGTGGAAAAGTTAATTGTAGTTATCATTGAGGAAGTAGAGAGAGGATGTGTTGAGATTCAGGAGATGTGGTTCAATAGAGGACTGCCTAAGGAATTGAAGTATTCAGGAATACCATGTGTTAATCCACTAGTGTTGTTTGAAATCTGGACTACTATTCGAAACATCTGTATTTGTTACAAGCTGTTGGTGGGCTGATGAAGTATAACTGGCTTACTGGGTATTAACTGATTCACCTTCGAAGAGGTAATACCATCTTAATAAGAGAGTGTTGAAAGAGAGAAAATAAAAATAAAAAACCCTTGAACCATTTCTGACCCCATCTTAAATATTTGTCTTGAGTTGGGTAGTGATGTGACCTTGAATATACCTGTTGAACAGAACATAAATTCCAATACTAAAGTAATTTTTACTGTAGATATTAACTTTACTGTTTTTCATTTTTCATTGTATTGCTTCTTCTGGCTTCCCTTACTTCCTGTTTCACATTATAGAAGATGATACACATTAGTTATAGCTGCATAGTTTAATCATTGTAAATCCATTTCTTTAAGGACTTGCTAATTTTCATAAGCTTTGAAGACCGATTGCATGGAAAAGCTACCATCAGTGATATAGAACTTCATAATTATCTCCATTCAGCATCAGGTCTTAGCTTTTTTGCTTACCTCTTTTGTCATTCAGTATCTTTGTATGCTTTTATAAACCTTTTTTTGTTTTGTTTTTAAAGACTCCCCCAAGTATTGCTAATAGGGCGGTCAAGCAATTAAAAGAATTAATCGCGATTAATCACGCTGTTAAACAACTATAGAATACCATTTATTTTAAATATTTTTGGATGTTTACTACATTTTCAAATATATTAATTGTACAGTGCTCACTTTATATTTTTTATTGCAAATTGCACTGTAAAGAAAATTGTTTTTCAATTCATCTCATACAAGTACTGTCGTGCACGCTCTTTATCATGAAAGTTGAACTTATAAATGTAGAATTATGTACAAAAAATCCTGCATTCAAAAACAAAACAGTGTAAAACTTTAGAGCCTACAAGTCCACTCAGTCCTACTTCTTGGTCAGCTAATCACACAGACAAACAAGGTTGGTTACAATTTGCAGGAGATAATGCTGCATGCTTCTTGTTTACAGTGTCACCCGAAAGTGAGAACAGGTGTTCGCATGGCACTGTTGTAGCTGGCATTGCAAGATATTTACATGCCAGATGCGCTAAAGATTCCTATGTCCTTTCATGCTTCAACCACCATTCCAGAGGACATGCGTCCATGCTGATGATGGGATCTGCTTGATAACAATCCAAAGCAGTGCGGATTAACACATGTTCATTTTCATCATCTGCTGTGAAAATGTTCTTAAAACAAACATGTGCTGGGTCATCATCCGAGACTGCTCTAACATGAAATATATACAGAATGCGGGTAAAACAGAGCAGGAGACATACAATTCTCTCCCCAAGGAGTATAGTCACAAATTTAATGGACACTTTTTTTTTTTAATGAGCATCATCAGCATGGAAACATGTCTTCTGGAATGGTGGCTGAAGCATGGAAGGGGCATACAAATGTTTAGCATATCTGGCATGTAAATACCTTGCAACACCGGCTACATAAGTGCCATGTGAATGCCTGTTCTCACTTTCAGGTGACATTGTAAATAAGAAGCAGGCAGCAGTATCTCCCATCAATACAAACAAACTTGTTTGTCTTAGCGATTGGCAGAATAAGAAGTAGGACTGAGTGGACTTGTAGGCTCTAAAGTTTTACACTGTTTTGTTTTTGAGTACTGTTATGTAACCAAAAAAATCTGCATTTGTAAGTTACACTTTCACGATACAGAGATTTTCAGGTCTTGTATGAGGTGAATTGAAAAATACTGTTTCTTTTGTTTATCATTTTTACAGTGCATATGTTTGTAATAAAAAATCATAATATAAAGTGAGCACTGTGCACTTTGTATTCTGTGTCGTAATTGAAATCAATATTGAAAATGTAAAAAAAATCCCAAAATATTTAATAAATGTCAATTGGTATTCTACTATTATAAGTGCGATTAATCACAATTAATTTTTTTAATCGTGATTACATTTTTTGAGTTAATCGCATGAGTTAACTGCAATTAATTGACAGCCCTAACTGCTAAACAAAACCTAATGAAAAACACTTTGAGGAATGTAAGAAGTGAGTCATTAGTGATGGTGTCTGGCTTGTTTAAATAATGTGCATTTCATAGAGCCCCTTAATGGCAATGAAAATTGCTGAAAATACCGTAAAACAATAAAGACTGTACGTATGCAGTAATGTCCTGTTTTGATGCTTCATCCACCCAAACCACTTGTCCACATTTGATACATTTGTTCCCTCTAATTCACTTCCTATAGGATTTCACATGTGTATGTTTTTAACATTCGAACAGATGTGTTCAAAAATAGAATCTCTTCAACATCTTTTTACTGAGAAGGGGGAAGGTGAACTTGATTTTCTTCTGACAAGATCACAAGACTGCTGCTGCAGTAGGGGCTTAATGCTGTTTACGTCGTCATTTTACATAGCAACATCTCCCTAGGGATTTTTAAACAATGCAGCTGTTCATGAAAGATGAAGAGGGGGAAAAATAGTTGCATCTGCCATTAGGGTTATTAAAAAAAAAAAAAAAAAAAGCCGCAAGCAAACCATTGAGTGCAGTAGATTCATGATTCTGCATGAATGGACAACAGAATCATGGGAGCTGCTATTTTTTTTTTTCTTGAATGGAAGAGAGCATCATGGGAATGTGGCTGCTTCTAATCTTTTTGTGAATGATTCTTTTCCATTTAAATTGGCACCATTTTTATGAATGATTTAAAATATTTTTTCCGCAACTATTCTTTAAAATGTGCATAAATTACTGAAGGAACACTAAAATAGTGCTTTTTTCATCTAATTTAGACTATTTTGGTCACCACCTTTTGTTTTGCTGATGTCCAAGATGGCATTGTGCTGATTTTAATTTAATGTAATTACACCTCTACCCCGATATAACGCTGTCCTCAGGAGCCAAAAAATCTTACTGCGTTATAGGTGAAACTGCGTTCTGTCGAACTTGCTTTGATCCGCCGGAGTGCGTAGCCCCGCCCCCCTGGAGCACTGCTTTACCGCGTTGTATCCGAATTCGTGTTATATCGGGTCGTGTTATATTGGGGTAGAGGTGTAATTTAACTTGATGGAAAGAGAATTAGGCTACAGAGATATTTTATCCTTAAATCTTGAATAAAATGTCAGAAATTATAACAATGTAATTTGTTCCACCATGCTGCAAGAGTGGAAGTGACACTATGTTGAAGGTTTTTGTTGGCCTTGTGTAAACTGTAGTTGTATCTTTTTTTTTCCTACTTCCTTTCCTCTGTGCTCTTCTGGCTCCTTGGTTTCTTAAACATCAAAAAAGTCAGGGTTAGGGGTGGAGATGTAGGGCAACAGGAATCTGCGTACACTTAAGCTGCAGCACCTTCTGCACCAATAGTCTTTTGCTAATGTTAGTGAGCCACTTAAACTGCATAAATATTTGAAGTACAATGGTCCCTGATCCCATTGCACTTCAACTCTCAACATGTAACAGATACACGAAATTTGCTTCTAACTTTTGGTTTTTGTGTGGTCTGTATTAACCTGTGTAATTTGCTAACTCCCTGGACCCTCATGAACAGAAGGTGCTGAATCTTTCGAGGTTCTTGTGGTGAGAGAGTACTAGTTGTATGCGTCTTTAAAGAGTTGGAAGATTTTAATGGTACGCTGAAAGTTTATGCATAAATCAAAAAAACAACCTAACAGTAGAACACTTGCCCTTGATAAATGAATGTGACACTGTATAACAATGTTTTGAACTAACAGTATAGTAGTTTGTCTTAAACCATAATGACTTAAGTATCCTTCATATTTTTAAAATTGGAATGGCCAAGTCCTTTAACTTAACTGTATTCAACTTTTTTGGTTTGTTTTTGTTATTTTTCAGAAGAGAAATTCAAAGTGGAAACAAAAATTATTGCCGCAGACTTTGGTGAGAGAGAAGATATTTACAGTAGAATTGAAGCAGGACTGGAAGGCCTTGAGATTGGTGTTTTAGGTTTGTATCTGATCTGTTTCTAGATTTTTATGTGCTGGAGATTTTTGTCTTGGTATCCCTAGTAGTTTGCTCCCCTCTGCCCCAGTATTAAAGTTTATTGAAACCAGCCTGCAAAAGCTGTGGATATGACTGAGCTGAAAAAAGTGAAGTGACTGCATTCTAGATAGTTCTTATTATGGCCCTGATGCCTAAAAAGCATCCCTATTCAGGAGAGCACTTACTCCTGTACTTCAGTTCTTTTCTGAATCAGGGTTCTTCTGATGATGCATTTTTGGATGCTTTATTTTTATTTATATTACTAAAGGCTCACCTTCGACTCTGTGCCTTTAATACTTTAAATACTCCGCTATCTAACCTAGTAGCAGATTGGAAGCTAACCAGATCCCAAGATTATGAACTTTAAATACCCTTAAATCAGTTCAATTCAATTTTTAAACTACAGAAGTTGTCAAAGTGGGGGAGGTGGGGGTGGAAGTTTGTATTAAAACAAAAAACCAAACTCAAGCTTCTGCCCCCTCATGTCTCTGTTGGGTGGATAAGATCTTCCCAGGATAGAACTACCTATGATGATGAGTAGTATTTGATCCTCTGTGGCCTTAACCAAAGGGACTGATATCTTCTCCTTGCCTTCTGATTACTTCCCACAACCCTCCAGTTTACATCATGAAGCTGTAATAGAAGCCAGCTAACTTCAACCTGCCTAAATTTAGTGTTCATAAGACATAAGGGGGTAGATGAGTCTTTAAAGTCAGGCTACGATCTTACTTTTTTTGTACTCGTAGCACACTTTTGTTATATAAATACCTTCAGTAGGACTCGGGAGAAATGGTGCATTTGTGATCACACATCAGCACTGAAAATGCTTCTGCATTTATTCATAAACCCCAGCTCTAATGAAACTAAATGTTTAGTTTTTCTGTTCTTTGTGTGTGGAGTAGCAGTTGAATCCTGTGGGAACGATATTAACTTTTAGTTACAGAGCTGCTGAAGCTTAGTAGCTAGGATATAACATCAAGTCATTGACTTCCTGCTTCAGGAGGTTCAGGTTTGACTATGTTCTGGTCATATTGGTTAGCTCTGTTGTTCAGCCTATTGCACTTCTCCTTTGGGTACTATACAGTATCTTGAAGATGCTGCAGTAGTCTTGGCATTTTCTCATCGAAAGGGTGGGAGAAGACAAGGTGATTATTCTGTTTGCTTCACTGAACCTAAAATCAATAGGTAATTCAAACCAGTTCTTAAGCTCAAGAACCTGCAGAGTTTCCTCAAGATAAGAAGACTTACTTTAGATTCAGACAATTCAGTAAAGGGATTTTCTTGAAATTATATATTTATACTGAATTTCCCTGTGTGTGTGTGTATATATATATATATATATTCCTATGCACCTTTCTCACAGTGCATTTCTACAGTTCTCCATTATGGGGATGAGAACCCATAATGGCGAACAATGGCTTGAGATTTCACAAATCTGACATCTGAAGCTCTCAAAAAGATTACACCGTTTTACAACACCCATGTGAGGTAATAAGAATGTATACAAAATTTCTAGAGTGTTTTAGGGTACAGTGGCAGCTGGGATTAGAACAAAGGAATTCTGCCTCCTGCTCCCCAACTTGATCTATAAGGCCATGTCTGCACTACTGGGGAGGGGAATAGCGTAGCTGAATTCGACGTATCTGATCTGACTTACCCCGCTGTGAGGACGGCGGCAAATCGACTGCCGCGGCTCCCCTGCTGACGGCGCTTCTACCTGGGCTGGTGGAGTACGCACGTCGATTTGGGGATCAATTATCGCGTCTCGTCGGGACGATCCCCGAGAGATCGTTTTTTCTACCACCGATCCGGGCGGGTAGTGAAGACCAGTCCTAAGACTAAGTTTCTTTCTAAACCAGAACAAATACATATGGAATAGTTTTGCATTTCAGAAAAAAAATCAATAATATTTCTTAGGCGTAGGTAATCCTGGATTTCTGTAGCCTCAAATTGGGGCGGTCTGTGCTAGCTCTGTGGTATCCATTGCAAATGTTCCAAGGTTCTTGAGCTGCTTAAACTGTCTGTTGGCAGTTGTAAAGTGTGTTGCCTTTAAGAGGGCACCAGCACCTACTAGGGCAATTCTTTCCCCCCCCCCCCCCCCCAGTTAATGTGATAACCCATTGTCTCTTTAAAACTGGCAATTTACAGATTCAGATTATGGCTAATCCATAAAGGCAGTATTTTACTGATTGCCAGAACATCAAGTTTGTTTTAAAGATGCAAGGCAGCGTTATAGATTTCTGTGACATTAATTGCTGTCCAAGGTCTATGTTCAATCTTCTGCCAATACGTACTGTCCATATGGGTGCCTGAGAAGACCCCTAACCAAGCTAATTAGGCACTTAGCTACACAGTGCATATTCTTCTTTGGAGCCTCACTTGGGCTGATATGCAGGAGTAACTTGGTGGCAGCTCAGTACTCACTATTACACGATAGAGTTCCTTGCACTGTGTCCTGGTTACTTTTAACCTTTCACTTATATACACCATAGTCTGCATCTACACTGGGCAGAATCAAGACCCCTGTGATTGCAAAGTCATAGCACAACTTTGGACAAAAGTATTTACAGATTAAAATCCTTGTAAACTCCTTTTTATTTGGAACTTACTTCTCACCCACATGTAAAGGCTAGAGTTTGCATAATGTTTTGCTGTGTGTTCAAAACAGCATCTGTCAGTGACTTTGAACATGTGCTAACTGCAGCAATATGTTAAATAGGCAGAGATGAGAGATTTTCCTTGCACCACTTTAAATAGTGGGCTTCTTAAATGAAATTTGACAAACTTGACACTCTCCAGGTCAGCAAACTCAACTTTTTAGGTAAATACACAATTTTCGGTCACTTTCCATCTGGTTTCAATTTTATTTTAAACCAAATTTTAGTTAATTTTAAGATGGCTACAAAATTTACTAATGAGAGCCACCAATGATGAGGGCTGCACTCCTACCACCGCCAATTCCAGTACTGAACTGAGTGTGAGCAGGTGAAAGCAAAGCCAAGGGCATGACTGACTAGGTTTCTTGTAAACTTCCCTCTATTTCCTGCTCACAAAAATGGACCAGGCAGACAAGTCAGGAAAATTCCTCAAGTTCTGTGTTGATGCCCATGATCATTCCTGTGGGTGAGGTGGTACTCTGTACATGAGATGCCCAAAATTGTTAGCTCTATCAAGTGATTTGCTATGCTCGTGTTTCGTGGAAATCTTTATAAAATCACCATCAATTTCAAACTAGTTTTGCTTGCATACATTTCACAGATGAATCCCTGACCGTCCTTTTTGCTAGCAGAGCCAGGCTTTGGGTTCCATAAAGGAGAATTGCATTTTTAAAGTTGGCTTCTAGTTTTTCCCTTGCAGATAGCCCTGGAAATGGAAATGGATTGCTAAAATTGAAAAGATTACATAGTTGGTCTCCATTCTGCAGTGAAAGGTTGAGTGGGGGGAAGATGTGGAAATTTAAATATCTCCCTAACACACACTTACTTATGAGTTAATTTTTCAGAAAATCCTGAAAAATCATGTCCCTAACTCTTCACACTACCCTGAGTTGTGCCCTACTCATAAAAAGGCTGATAACTGTGGCCAAAACTTTGTTATATTTAGGATAATGGGTGGCAAAAAAGTGTGCCTCCCGCTCCTCTTCCCCCCCTCTCCCCCCCGCTAATACTGACACTGCTTGTTAAAACTTCTATGCTTCTGAGGGTATATCTACACTGCAGTAAAATACCCATGGCTGGCCCCGATCAGCTGACCTGGGCTCAGGCTGCAGGGGTATAAAATTGCAGTGTAGACACTTGCACTGAAGCCTGGGGCTCTGGGACCCTCCCCCATCACAGGGTCCTAGTGCCTGGGCTCCAGCACAAGCTCAAATGTCTGCACTGCAGTTTTATAGCCCCATAGTCTGAGCTTTGTGAGCCCAAGTCAGCTGACATGGGGCAGCGACGGGGGGGGGAGGGGGTGGGTTATTGCAATGTACACATACCTGGAATGTGCAGCACACTTGCTAATGGTCTGGAGGATGTTTATTTCTCCTCATTTCCAGCTAATGTATTTTTAGGATTCTTGTAAAGAAATTTACATGGGTAAGTAGTTGCTGTAAAGGGGTTCGGAAATCTTGAATAGGAGAAGTGTACTTGAGACAGTCTTGGAATGAAGTTTAATAGCCTCTGCTTATAACTAATCTTCTGTCAGTTTCCTCCACATATTTCTAATATCCTTGATATTGAAATGAGTTTTCAGACACTATCTTAAAATGCAACCTTTTGCTGTCCATGCAACTGAGACAAAGATCCCATGACACTTCTCCTAAAAATGTTTGTCTCAGTGTCATTGGCCGGAAAATTTCCCTTCTCCTTCATAAACTCCAACCCCAAAGTGAATGCATTTCAACAATGCTGTTAATATATTAATAGTACGGTACTTTAGGATCCTATGGGATGGAAGGCACTATAGAAATGTAAAATGTTGCATCCACAGCAACTGATTATGGTGTCTCTATAGATTGACTTCAGTGGGTATGTCTATATTGAAATGTAAGCCCAAAAGTTAGTGGAATTCAAGTTCGCAGACTCTGGGTGTGTTAATCTAGGGGGCTTGCGTGTCTACACTTCGGCTTGGTCTACACTAAACCCCCAAATCGAACTAAGGTACGCAACTTCAGCTACGTGAATAACGTAGCTGAAGTCGACATACCTTAGTTCGAACTTACCGCGGTCCAGACCCGGCAGGCAGGCTCCCCCGTCGACTCCGCGTACTCCTCGCGGCGAGCAGGATTACCGGAGTCGACAGGGAGCACTTCTGAGTTCGATTTATCGCGTCCAGACAAGACGCGATAAATCGAACCCAGAAGTTCGATTGCCTGCTGCTGAACAAGCGCCTAAGTATAGACAAGCCCTTATTTGTAAACTCCAGGTTAGGAATTATTGAACTGACAGTCCCAACCTGGGCCTCCAATGTCTACACTGTATTATGTGTGCCCAAGTCTAGCCACCATATCCCAGACATTCAGTGCCCTCCCAGAATGTGGCCACTCTAGCCCTTTGTTCATGTTGCAGTGTGGGAAAATTTTTGTCCAGAGGACAAAGAAAGTTAGTGTGTGTGGAAGTGTGAGATACTTGTGCCTTGGGAGTCTGCCAAGATTTCACTGGGGCTGCATTTATACTGCAAAGCAATACAGCTTGAACCCTAAATTGTGGTTTGACTCAGGCTCAGGCCCTCCACCTCCGTGAGGCCTTGGGATCCTGGATTCGTATGTAGATGGAAGGGGGTTTAGGCTTGAGCCTGAGTTTGAACCCTGGGTTTACACTGAAGTGTAGGCTTGTTCAGTGAGGTCAACTGAAATGTATATGAAACAAAGATTCTGTTTTCATGTTACTGTCTTTCATAATGAAGTCAAAATTGAGAATATATAAGACAGAAGCAGCATTGTTTGAGTGGGATTAGAAGTTTCCATGATTTGTTAGTGTTTAGATTACTAGAGTATGAATATTGGCTTCATATCTGGGCTTGTCTACACTGGCAATTTACAGCACTGCAACTTTCTCGCTCAGGGGGAGAAAACACCCCCCTGAGCGCAGCAAGTTTCAGCGCTGTAAAGCGCCAGTGTAGACAGTGCCCCAGTGCTGGGAGCTACGCCCTTCGTGGAGGTGGCTTTTTTAGAGCGCTGGGAGAGCTGTCTCCCAGCGCTCTGCCGCGACTACACAAGCCACGTTAAAGTGCTGCCACAGCAGCGCTTTAGCATTGTTTGTGTAGACTAGCCCTCGGAGAACACTGCTGAAGTACTGCTTTCAAAAATTAGGTTTAATCAATTAACAGATTCTCTATTAATTTTTAAATGCTGCCAATGGGGGGAGATTTCGCAGGTCTGAAGAATGTGAAAACAACTTGTGGAACAGTTTGCTATGGTGAATCCCCGTGTAATGAGCCTTTGAATAGACAGAGAAAGCAAAACACAAACCCTTTCAAAAGGCAGATAAGCTTTGTCAAAAACATGCACTGCTTAATGTACTAAGATTGTCATTAATGAGATTTCTCCTGCACTCATATTCGTGCTCCCCCCTACCCCCAAGCTATTGAAGCTCTTTGACAGAGTGCCTTCAATGAGTTCTCAAGTTGCTGCTCGTGTTGGTTACTGCTGCCATCTACTTTCCTGACACAGCAATTGCTGATTTAGGAGTGGTGTTAATTTGTCCATTTCAGTGTATTTCACTTTCTAGGGCTCTCTTCTGCTACAAATTGTGTGTGTGTGTGTGCGCTGTTTTTTCTTCACAGAAATTACAAGATTGGCAGAACCACGGTGGTGGCCTATGAACAACTAGTAGTCTGAAGAGCTTGTTGCAGATGTTTTGGGTGGGGAGGAAAGTAGGCCTCTCCTAAAGGCAGTGGGGAGACTGGCACGTTTAGTCTTTGAAAAACTGTAAACAGTTTTCATGTAGGATGTTGCCAGGGATTGGGATGTGTCCCTTGGCTTTTCATTTAATTCACTTGAGTTACGCAATTGTACCTCTGCACACTTGGTACAGTTCTGTCCAGGAGAAGGGTCTTTGGGATGAGAAGGATTAAAATGCAAGTTAAAAATAATTGGGAATATTCTTTTAACAACACTTTTAAAAGTAAAGAATAATGGTGTCTTCTACAGTTAGTCGTGAGTTTTGCCTATGTGTTTGTACTGCATTCCTTATAGAGGGTGCTGAGTTACCAGCTGTTCCTTGTCTTCGTGCACTCTAATGGACTAGTTCAAGGGCTGCTTCTCTCCTCTGTATTTAAAAATAGAAATTGAGTGAGAATTACAATGATTAGCTTATATTTAAACATTAAGTTTGCTTACCTGCTTCTGATCCCAATAAATTAACCTTAAACTGCATTAAAACACTGGAGAATGATTGATTGTAACTTGGGAATGGAAGGCTCAACATGTGAAGGTGGATGAGTTCTACAAACTAAGATCGTTATGTGAAGAGAGGGCATTTGACTGTGGATTTAGTGGCAGTAGATTGAGCGCTTGCCTCAGTCTCTGGTTTACGTGGTCCATGCCAACACAAACTGTCTTGCGCATAGCATGTTGAGGCTAACTTGTTTTACATGCAAAATGGTCTAACTATGCATGCTGCAAATTTCAAAAGGGGAAAGCTATATATTGGGAATAACCACCTCACTTACAGGAATGTTTCCTGTGTTGTACTATAAAGCTTAGGAGAAATCCGGTAGGACATGTGGAAGATGACCATTACCATTTATATGGTCAAAAAGAATTCCAAAAATTATATTTAAGTGTCTTATGTGTTCACCCTCGCACTGTTCACTAGTACATGTGAGTGTGTGTACAATGTAGTAAATGTGACACGCCACAAGGGCATAAAGGACACACAGTTATAAAACATCTGAATGTGGCATTGTTAACGTTGAAATGAGACTGCTCATTGCAAGTCATCAAAGCTTCAGAATTGGAATGACAGCAGAAACAAGTAAAACTTGTTGTTCTTTGTTTCAGTCAACAATGTGGGAATTTCATACACTTACCCTGAATATTTTCTTGATGTTCCAGACCTGGATAATGTAAGTGTTGCTATGTTTAACTTAACTCTTCTGCAGTTTTCTTACCTTAATAGTAAACTTGTTTTAGATTTCTGTGCAGAATGGAATGCTTGTTAAATGGGGTAGCCTGGATGTAGTTGTAAGAAATACAACTTCAAGGCTAACAGGCTTACACACACAAGATTGGGAAATTCAAAGAGATGATAGAAGCTTAGCCTTTTTTAGATACTTGCATATTTTTTGTTCTTCCAGAACAAAAAAATTGCATTTATCCATTTGCAATTACATGTAAAAAATGTAACTGAGCTAAAGTTGCTATGGGATCCATATCTGAATTTCATGGCTATTGGGTATGATCTCAACTTAATGTTACTCTTTTTTGCACTCTTTTACTTGTTTTTTAAAAAGTGAGTGAAGGCAGTGAAAGCGAGTGATCCATTTGAAAAAATACAGAATATTTGCAGATGTTAAACTTCTGTGGACATGAGTTTTTGACAGCTTTAAATACTGTTTTTCAAATTGCCAGGGTTCATACTTCAGTGAGTACTAAATACATACTAAATTAGAACATGATAAAACTGAATGCAAAGTTTCATGCTTCAAAATATACATATTTTTTAGAAATCTGTCCATCCTTTGTTCAATTCTCATGGTCTGATAATTCAAACAGGTTAATGGACGTATTCATTCTTTTGGGTTCACAGTTAAATAAGCTTGAAAATCTTCAGTTCGTTGAAAGTGTTGTAATGTATCTTCATCTAATGACTAAAAAACTTGTCAGTAAGTGAACTAAAAGACGAAGCAATATACACCTCTACCTCGATATAACGCTGTCCTCAGGAGCCAAAAAATCTTACCGCGTTATAGGTGAAACCGCGTTATATTCAACTTGCTTTGATCCCCCGGAGTGCGCAGCCCCACCCTCCCGGAGCACTGCTTTATCGCGTTATATCCGAATTCGTGTTATATTGGGTAGCGTTATATCAAGGTAGCGGTGTATAGGCAAATGATAGCCATTTAAAAGTATGTAATATATTAAAAGCAATCATAATTTAATGTTGTTCAGTGGTCAGCATGTCCAGGAAGCCAGAATTTACACAACCGGAGAGTGTATAAGTATGTGATAGTATAAGGAAGTGTGTCACAACTGTGATATATATGCACAGTTTGCATTAATAGAATTCATAAAGGGGTAAAAATAATCCAGTAAAACAGTTGCGGTACTAGTCCACTCATTTTTTTATTCTTCCAAGTTGTTTCTTTAACACTGGAAGCAATTGCAGATTTTCTTAACCATAATTTTTCCTGCCCTATTACTGCCTCTCTGCATCCTCTTCTGTTGAAGCAGGTGTGAATAGGTATTGACCACAGGAAAGTAGTCTTCAGAGCACACAATCTGAAATGAGGATAAATGTTAGTTCACAATCCAGAATGCCAAATTATCCCACTTACCTTTTTAATGTAAATCAGGTGCTCACTCTACATTACATAGGTAATTAAGCAGACTTACTGTATATACAACTAAATACACTGCCTGCATGTTTGTGGTGAGATATCTTTCAATATCTAAGGTCTGGTCTATACTACCCGCCTGAATCGGCGGGTAGAAATCGACCTCTCGGGGATCGATTTATCGCGTCCCGTTGGGACGCGACAATCGATCCCCGAATCGGCGCTCTAACTCCACCAGCAGAGGTGGTAGTAAGCGCCGCCGACAAAAAGCGGCAGAAGTCGATTTTGCCGCCGTCCTCACAACGGAGTAAGTCGGCTGCAATACGTCGAATTCAGCTACGCTATTCACGTAGCTGAATTTGCGTATCTTAAATCGACTCCCCGCTGTAGTGTAGATGTACCCTCAGTGACTGACAGCCTAGACCCTTGTCAGTCTGGGTGTATACCTGATTCTGACAGAGATAAGGGGTAGTGAGGTTGCTAGATTTCCTGATGGAGATGGAGTTTTTGCTGTAGTGCATGTGGCTTTTTTAAATTGTCATGACACTTAAAGCCCTGGACAGTTTAATATTTATCAAAATAATTTTTTCGATAAATCTGTTTCTTTCCTGCAGACAATCAATAAAATGATAAACATTAACATCATGTCTGTTTGCAAGGTAAGTGCCCTCTTACTGATATTTGCACTTAAAACTCTTAAGTATTCTAAAACAATAAACAATGTTGATTCACTTGCTACCAGTAAATTGCTTTCACTTCCTTTGAGCTATGCAGTTTCTCTCCTCCTTTTTAATATCTCAAGAATTGCTACGTTTAGTGTGCACTCTCCTACCTGCTCACCAGACTGTTCTCCAATTATGTTGTATAGAAAACAACTTAATATAAATGATACACAAATGTTGCTATAAAAGAGTAAGATGTGTACTTAAAACAAAACCTCATGATCTTTCACATTCATAATCCTGTCTTTCTCATGTCCTTGCACTTATCTCTCATCCCTTGCTGTCCTAGACTGAAAGCTTCTCTGGGCAGAGAAGTCCTTCATTTTTTTTTTTTTTTTTAATAAGGTTCCACGTGCACTTACGGCACAACAGTTAAATATTGTATTCACTATGTGAAATAAACAAGTAGGAAACTACTTGCTGTTGTGGATTATTGTACAAGGAGTCTGTTTTAACTTTTGGAATGCCATTTTTGAAATTATTTCTCTCCCCTTCAATGGTATCTTGAATTTTTTTGATCAATTACTTTTTCTTTTGGAAGAAATCAATCTGAATTCAGCCTTAAGTGCAAGAGCATAAATGTTTTCTTGTTTGTTAAAACCAAGTCTGTGGTGTGGGACAGTGAGCAGGGGAAGAGGATGTGACATTTTTTCTTTACCCAGGTATGCTAAATATATCAGACTTTTAATAGGTTTCAGAGTAGCAGCCGTGTTAGTCTGTATCCGCAAAAAGAAGAACAGGCGTACTTGTGGCACCTTAGAGACTAACAAATTTATTAGAGCATAAGCTTTCGTGGACTACAGCCCACTTCTTCGGATGCATATAGAATGGAACATATATTGAGGAGATATATATATATATACACACACATACAGAGAGCATGAACAGGTGGGAGTTGTCTTACCAACTCTGAGAGGCCAATTAATTAAGAGGAAAAAAAACTTTTGAAGTGATAATCGAGATAGTTTCTTATCAAACTGTCTGTACTGGGCTATCTCGATTATCACTTCAAAAGTTTTTTTTCCTCTTAATTGGCCTCTCAGAGTTGGTAAGACAACTCCCACCTGTTCATGCTCTCTGTATGTGTGTGTATATATATCTCCTCAATATATGTTCCATTCTATATGCATCCGAAGAAGTGGGCTGTAGTCCACGAAAGCTTATGCTCTAATAAATTTGTTAGTCTCTAAGGTGCCACAAGTACTCCTGTTCTTCTTTTTGCAGACTTTTAATAGGAGATGGAGATGATACCAGCTTCTCTATTGCTTAGGAAATCCATGTTGGTAAGTTGAGGAAGCATGCTGGAACAAATATGTTACTACTCAACACTAAGATCCTATTTGCTTTTATGCATATAGGATGGAAGAAAACTTGAAACTCTTCTGACAGCTAAGGGTTAACTTTTTGTCTCCTGTTGAAACCAAAACTGGGTGAATTTAGTTGGAGTTGTGGCTGCATGGATAGGATTTACCTTGTAAATGAGAATTTTGGTTTTCTTTTAACACATTGAAATTCATCCAACGTGCTGCCAAGGGGCTTAGTCTGAAGTTGTCTGATTTCTATCCAAAAAGAACAGAAGCTGGAAAAGAACAAAACAATACTTCTGTAAGAATTCCCTTCTCTACAACGCTTCAGTGTGCTACTTGTTCCAAAGCTAGAAGTTGCTTAATTTACCATAGTTGTAGTTACTCCAGCAACTGCCTTTTCCCACTAGCCTGATTGGTATTGTACCTGTGGTTTTGCACATTGTTGTCCCCAGCAAGCACCACCATTCTTCTGTCAGATGGGCTGGATCATGGCCCACAGAGACTTGTTGCTCTCCTGCAAGATTTCCATTTGTGAGAAGCCAGATTCTGATCGACAGCTTTACCTAGGAAAGATTTTCAACAAAGATCACTCAGCTGAGCTAATATACAGAATTAATGCCTACAACACATGTGTGTAAAACTTTGTGTAAAGTATCCAGGGACCTCTCAGCTAGAGCTAAAATGTACCCGGGGTAAGGGGCAGGGGGACTTCAGTTTCTCCTGATGTGTGACATCCTCACTACACCAGAAGAGGGAGCCCACTATTCAGTGATTGAAGACTTGGGGACTGCTCTAGTTTGTTCAACAGTTCAGATTTTCCTATATTTTAGCAGCCTTTCTCTGCAGTTGCTGTAATTAATATTTTCTCTTTCCCTAAAGCCCTGCCTCTGACCTGGTGTGAGACATCAGATAAATCGTTTTACCTTTTTAAACTTCACTTTCCTGATCTATAAAATGAAGATGACACTTACCCTTCTTTTGTAAAGTGCTTTGAGATGTATAGATAAGTGCTATGTAAGATCTAAATTCTATTACTATTAATAGTAAAGACTAGTTCTTGGCTTCCCTCGACATACCCTATATCTGTATTAAGAAGAGAGTGGTATAAAGCTCACACTAAAGTAGTCTTTATATTTTCCCTTGCCCTAATGTGTGTGGGGTACCAGTTAGCTTTAACTTGATGAGTCTTAAGGCCGTCAGCTGGAAATAATACTTAGCACTTCAGTAGTTCTTTCCATCTTCAAAGGGTTAACATTAACTTATATAAAGGAGTGTTCAGGGCGTTAATTATACCCATTTTAGCAATGAGACTGAGTTGGACTGGTCAAGGCCACAAAAGGAGACAGTTCAGATCTAGGATGAGAAATTAGCTGTTCCTCTCTTCCAGTCCAACTCTGCGTCTCCATGCAAATACAATCTTAAAAATCAATGGTGGAAAGAAAACAAATAATATTCCCTGTGGGGCAAGAATGATATCTTGCTTTGTTTGGAAAGCACGTAGCTCACTTAAAATTTTACTGTAATACCTAAAAATGTATAGGTATCAATGTGTCAAGCTGGGAAGAAGGTGTCTGTTGACATTAAGAGTACACTCGTAACACCTTACTGAAGAGCGGAAAGAGAGCAGATTATATTATAAATTCTGAATAAAAGTTAGGACAGGAAAATAATATAAAACAGAATTAGAGAGAATAGAAACATAGGCAGACAATAATCCAAAATACAGATATTCCACAGGAGTGAGAAACCTGTGGAACAGGAATGACATCCCCCATCATGTTGTAAATTCATGTTTAAAATAGCCCAGGGCAGCCAAAGACTGCATGCTTGTGAGAGTGTGTGTGTGTGTGTGTGTGTGTGTGTGTGTAATATGTCACAGAGAAGAGGCGATGGTCCTTCTTTGGCTCTGAGGGGACCACATTTAGGAAATTGTGTTTGGGTGCACCATGTTACCAGAAAGATGTTGATAAATTGAACGTAATCCAGAGGAGAGCAACAAAAAGTTCAGACGCCAGAGCAATTAACGTATGAGGAAAGATCAAGAGCTACATATGTAATATCTTGGCTAGGATTATTAATGTATGACATAATTTATTACTGATATTTGTAAGTAAACAGATATTTAAAGTTGTAAACACCAAAAAGGGGGAGAGTAAATACATTGCAGAGGATAGAAAAATTCAGGTTGCAGATACTCCCTAGATAGAACACTCATGGGAAAATATTATACATGAATTAGGAAGTGGGAAATCAACTATTTGAATTGTGGAGAGGGGGAAACCAGAGATGGCTATTAGAACTTTAAACACAGGAAACATACCAGGAGAGAAGGGTAGCAGTAGTAGAGAGATGTTTTCTGTCAGTGTTGAAGAAAGCATTTAAGACTTTCTTCCAGCTGCAGATATATTCTGTCCAAATTTAGGAGAGTCCGTAGTTCCATGACTTTTGATAGCTCTGAGAGGTAGTGACAAATGAGTCCCACTGATTTTTTGGGAGTTGAACAGTGCATCTCATCAATTGAGCAATCTCATTACATCTGGTCACATCTGATCGAAACATTGTTGGGAATTGGTCCTGTTTTGAGCAGGGGGTTGGACTAGATGACCTCCTGAGGTCCCTTCCAACCCTATGATTCTATGATCTTTCTCAGTTCAGTCTGGGATCTTTCCCCTTTGAGCTCGCCCTCAAAAAGTTTGAGTTCTTGAATAAGGAAACTTTTGTCCTGCTAGATCCTAGAAACAAATTCTGCTCAAAAGATAAATAACTTGAATGGAAGAGGCTTGATACATGATGTGATTCAGTCATAGTGTCTGCCTTCATATGCACTGTGTCTGTGTCTGGGTTACAGACCTTTCCTTATACTTGAATTGATGACTGTTTTCACAGATCTGATAGGCCAGTTTTGTCCAACCTGGAGTAGAAAAATTATCAAAGGATTTTTGCATATAAAACCCCACATTTAAAAAGTTTTAATTTTAGACAGATTTCACTGAATTGCTTGTAAAAGTTAATTCTTGTGAAGCATGGATGTAATTCCCATTCCATTTTAAAGGGAGTTGTCCACATGTAGAAGGGGCATAGACACTGTCTCAGTGTTTTTCAACCTTTTTGATACCCAGGACTAGCCTTCCTAAACTGTGTCAGGGAGATGTCAGGGACCGGCGCTGGTCCATGGACGAGTCCTAGAGAAACACTGCACTAACAGTTTACATGTTATAGTCTCTGGTATGGATTGTGTATGGACAGTAACAATGTTTGTAATTTCATGGGCAAGCTAATGATAAAAGGGAAGGGAGGTGTAATTTGATTCGTAAAAATCTACAGAATCATAATTTCAGTGGTGTGTCCCTGGGTGGCATGGCAAAGGGGACTCACTCCCCCCACCTCCCTATCCCCCATAGCCTAACTTCCAGTTCCAAGTCCTCTGATTGGTGGAAATTTTGATAATACAGTGTTGTCAGAAAGGGTCAAGTTGGGTATCATTCAAAACCTTTTCTCTTATGAACACAAGGTACCAAATATGACAACTCTTGAACAATTATGTAGATATATAAGAAAAATTTTAAAAATCAGCTTTGTGATGTCATGTCATGCGTCTGACGAAGTGGGTATTCACCCACGAAAGCTTGTGCTCCAATACATCTGTTAGTCTAAAAGGTGCCACAGGATCCTCTGTTGCTTTTTACAAGTCTCTGCTGTGCATTTGGTTTAGACGAAGCCCTAGAACATGAACACAGAGCAATGAAAGTCGTCGGGGAGGGAGGTTGATGGGCATAACACAACATCCAAATGCTCTTTCTTGGGTTTTCCTGTCAACCCCAGAAGTCCATTGAATTTTGAATGAAATATTAATCATGGCTGGGATGACTTCCCCAGAAATAACCAAGCATTAGCTAGATTCATTAGGTGGTGATAAATGCCAAGTAGGGGCAAATTTAAAGGTAGAGAATGAGTTTACTTGCACTGACAATCCATTTAGGTATGATGGACCGGAGCTCATTAATATCATGATGAAAGCAGTGTTCAGTGATGAGATAGCTAAAGATGTCAGTCAAATGGATACTTTGGGTCATGACTCGTATAAAGCCTTCAAACCCCAAAGAATTATCCAAGGCACCGCCCATATATGGGCTCCAATCAAGAAGAACAGACTAAAGCTGTTCTCAAATGCAAAAGAAAAAAGTCAGTCATGGTGGCAGGTGCTGTTACAGAGCTAACTGCAGGCAAATCATTGTGTGTCTCCTGGTCGTTGTCCAGATCTCTGCATGATATTGATCTGTGTGAGACTTTGGGGAAAATACGAGTTCTACCATGATCGATGTTTGAATGTGACAGAACAATGCATATGTACCAAGCAAAAAGCATCTTGCGTGGTCTTCCTAAGCCAGCACCTAGTGACAATGTAACTGGTACCTTATGCCACAGAGGCCTTTCAGAGTAGCAATCATAGATGTTGTGGCTGAGCTACAATCTCTCGACAAACCAGAAACTGTTAATACCTGCCAAGATTTGGCTGAATACTTCGTTATGAGGCTACAGAGAAAATGGTGGACTGATGACAAAGTCCACCTGAGGATTGATACTATGCAGAGATATCAATTAAAAATATTAACAGAAAGAAGAGATTCCGTGGTATTGCACCTGTCCAGTACAAAATCATTGACTCCACAGACCTCTCCAATGTCACAGTGAGGAAGCTGCTGTCTTATACTCGCACAAAGGATGAGTTAACTTCATACCTTGCAGGAAAAATGCTCCAGCATGTGAAGAAATGCTCTAAAAATTTTGTTGTTGCATGCCGTAATGAAGCTGTTGCCTGGCAGTGCTCAGTGGAGTTTCTTCATAGTTCCCGTGAGGAGGTTGACACTAAATTTATCTTGTACTTATATGCCATTAGAGAGGTGCTGTTAAACTTTAGATTTTTGCACAAGACACAGATGTTCTAGTGCTCTGTGAGATGCTACCCAAGTTTTCCACAAGATTCTTTTTTTGTGCCTGCTGCTGGGGAACAGAATCTCTATATATCCCTCAGATGTGTTCCTATCACCCAAACTATTAAAAGCTGCCCCACTGCTGGATTTCCACACCCTTTGAGGATGTGATGCTACTGGAATGTTTCCTGTAGAAGACCAATTTATCTTATTGGAATGTATTTGATTCAGTCTGTGAAGACTCTTCTTGCTCTGAAAGTGAGATGGTCACTGATGTGGTCATAAATGCACTGGAGGCTTTCATATGCTGAGTTTACCATTTGAAGACTAACATTACGACACATGCAGAGTTGTGTTGGTGGATGTCTCCCAAGAAGCGGATGAATGGAGAAAAATTGCTACTGACAAGGGGTGCATTTATACTTGCTATCAAGGGGGCAAATTACCAAGCAATGGACTGGCTCTGAGATAATAGAATGCATCCAAAACTACTCTTCCTTATTTGGCATGGGTGGGTTTTGGAGGATGGACTGATCTCTCCAGTTGTGTGAAATACTACACACTTCTGAATCAACCCTTCAGCTAATCAAATGTTTGTGTGCAAAGACCAGATGCTCATCACCCTGCAAATGTCTGGCCAGCAGCCTGCCTTGTACAGAGATGCATGAGTGCAGCTTGCATGAGGATCAGTGTGACAATGTGTCTATCGGGGCTGTACATGGAGAGGACACTTATGATGACTTTGATGAATAAATGTTTTCTGTCCATGTCAAGGCTAACTTCCCTAGGATGACCAAATATCAATGTCTTTTATGTAAGCCGTGCATCATTTTGTTACAGTAATATTAAAAAATGTTGATTTTTTTAAACACTTTCTCAAATACCTATCTAAATAATTGTTCTAGGTTTGTCATGTTTGGTTCTATTGTGCTTGTGGGAGAAAGGACTTTTGAATGATACTGAATTTGATCCATTTCCAACAACATTATATTATCCAAATTTCCACCAACTGAGGACCTGGAGCTGGGAGCATAGGGTGCAGCGAGTTGTCTCTCCCCCCCCCCCCCCCCACGCCGCAGAGGGTTGAAATGAGGATTCTATACACTTTTACAAATCGAATGACACTGCCCTTACCATTCTGTCATTAACTTGCCCATGGAATGAGATTTTACTACATTATGCTCCCAAACTATAAACTGTTCCTCTGGTTTGATCCAATGATCTTGCTGCTTCATCTCCCTGCAGAGCATTTGAACCATAAACTACATTCTGGTGGCAGACACTTCTTTCCTTGTTCTCTGAAAATAAAGGAGATGTACAACATCTTACACCACAGGAAACTATTTCAGTAGTCTCTTCAGAAACTTGTATTACTACTAGCTTATTGTAACTTTGTCCCAGACCTGTGTATGTGAAATCCAAGGAAAAGCTGTCTTAACTGTAGGGGAATATAAAATTCTTTTGAGTGCTCTAGCTTCATCCTTCTGATTACACACTAAAGAGATGGGTAAACTCCTTAAATTCCAGAGCAGCACTTGTCTTGAAAGCTAGGAGAATGAGTTCTAGCCCAGCAGCAGTTTCCCCATATTTAACATGACTGTCTCTCTAGATGCAGAATTCTAGTATTAGAAGCAAGATGGCCACTGCAACATAAACCTTGTACATTTTAACATTTGTGTGCACCATAGTTTAACTTTTACACTAACGTTCCCTACTGCTTATTTTAATGAATGAGAAAATTTTAAGTGGAAGGTTTTCTAAACTTTGAGACTGATTTCCCTGAACAAACTAGGCTTTCCTAAGCAAACCTTTCCTAAGCAATGCTCCTGGACAACTGCTGCATGTCAATGGTAAGTATTTATCTTCCAGGTTTGAAGTGGGGTGGGAATACAACTTTAAATGATAATTAAGAGGGGGAGAACTGGATATTTCTGGTGACTAACTACTAGAGAGTCATTAAAGTGGTAGTTAAGCTTCATGGACAAACTCCATCAAGAGGACAGGGCCCAATTTCAGGCTCTCGTTGAGGATGGCAAACTGGTGGCCAGAGTGGATGCCACTGACATGTCTAGAGGGATAGCCACAGGAGTGGTCATGAGGCATGAATCTTGGCTGCACATCTCGGGGTTCCCCAGGAAGGCTCAACATACCATAGAGGACTTGCCTTTTGATGGGTCTAAGTTATTTAACAAGAAGACTGATGTCTCTAGGCTCATTGAAGGATTCTAAGACAGCCCTCCACTATGTGGGCACTTACAGCCTGGCCTCGAAGAGAGAACACCATAAACAGGTGTATTAGCCAAGACCACCTTCCCAACCGTTCTACCACCAGCGCTCATTTGAACCACCACACAAACACTAGAGGGTACAAAGGCCTACTATACAGTTCTTTTTACCACATCTGTAACTACTTAACCCCTGGATGGTGGATTGGGTTGTTTTTGATGGCACAACTGAGAACTGCTTAACTCTATTGATGCCATCCACTACTACCCTCCCACCCCCAAAATTTGGTGGCTGCTTCACCCTCTTTGCCCACAATTGGAGGATCATCACAACAGACCAAGTGGGTACTAGTAATCTTCCACTGCAGCTACTCTGTAGAGTTCCTTCCCCACACTCCCAGCTCCTCAGGGACCACTATCATGAGCAGATTCTCTCGTGCAGTGAAGGCTGTAGAATAAGTGCCACCTCAGTAACAAGGCAGTTGTTCATATTATTTTTCTTGGAGACTATGCAGAGGATGGAGATTCATTCTTGACCCTCAGCAATTAAACGTTTTTATTCACAAATCAGAATTCCAAATTGTTATGCTGGCATCAATAATCCCCTCCATAAAGGAGGGAATGCTGTTCACAGCTCTTGGCATGAAAGACGCATTCTTTCATATGAGGATTCATCCATTCCAGGTTTCTGATGGAACAAAAACATCACTGTTCAGAATACTCCTAGTCGGGTTAGCAACAGCACCAAGGGTCTTCATGAAGGTCATCTCAATGGTGGCAGTCCAAATGAGACATTGCAACTACACAGTCTTTCGGTATCTAGTTGACTGGCTCATAATGGGTTACTTTAGTCAGAAGGTACATTCGATGACTGTTCTTGCTCCATCTTCTGGCAGCCTTGGGAATCTGTGTCAACAAAGAAAAGTCCACTTTGATTCCTACTAGAACTATATAGACTTTTATAGGAGTGACCCTAGATTCAATCTCAGCATGGGCCCACCTCCCTATGGAAATATTCCAAGCCATGAACAATGTGATGATAAAGTTATTTTTCAGACCATGAAACTTCGTCAAGGGCTGCCTTTCCTTAATAGGCTACATGGCATCATGCACTTATGTAATACAATTCACCAGTCTTCACTTCCATTGCCTACAGGCCTGGCTCTGGTCCATCTACTGTCCAGACAGAGACCACATAAACACTAGAGTAAGAATTCCCACCAAAGTCACATCTTCTCTTGTCCGATGGTTGAACCTGGAACAAGTACATGTGGGGAGTTCCTTTCATCACACCCACACCTGATGTGACCTTGTCCGACATAAGACGTATTGGCCGGGAATCCCACCTGGAAAACCATGCCCTCCAATGCGCGTGGACTCCTTATGAGACCAGGATGCATATCAACCTATTGGAACTTAGAGCAGTCCATCTACCCTGTAATGCAGTCCTTCCACTTATTTCATCTCACCATGTCCAAATAATATCAGACAACATGACACTCACATAAACAGGGTGGAGCAAAATCTCTTCCTCTCTGCCTAGAAGAAGTCAATTTATGGAATTGATGTGTCAAATCACAACTCTTAGCTACATATCTACCAGGTGCACGGGATTGTTTAATGAATATTCTCAGCAGGCGGTTCTCCTATTCACGAAGGATAAGTCTATCAATGGCTATTAGCCAGGATGGGCAGAGGTGGTGTCCCTAGCCTCTGTTTGCTAGAAGCTGGTGATGGGAGATGGATCACTTGATGATTACCTGTTCTGTTCATTCCCTCTGAAGCACCTGGCATTGGCCACTGTCAGAAGACAGGATACTGGGCTAGACTGACCTTTGGTCTAACCCAGTATGGCCGTTCTTATGTTCTTAAGTGGGAGATAACACAATTCCATCCTGAACAAGATCCTCACACGGTGAGGAATACCATCCTGGAATCTGTTCAGATCCCAAACAAACAAGAAGTTTATTCTATTCTGCTCTAGGGCCGCTCTGAACTGCAGTTCCAGGGGAAAATGCTCTTCTATTATCCTGGACAGGTCATCTCAGATATGCTTTTACTCCCATCTGTCTTCTATCACAAGCTCTGTGGGAGATTTGCTCTGACACAGCTTGGCATTCTCATAGCACCCAACTGATGACCCAAACAGTTCTGGTTTCTGGACCTTCTGCAAATGTCAACTCCTCCTCCCATCAGCATCTGACCCTTCCAGTATCTACTAGCTCAGGAGAATGGCAAGATCTGACATCCCAACCCAGGCTTCCTTCACGTCGTGGCCTGGTGTTTGAATGAGCATCAGATCTTAGAACATTCATGCTCAGAAACCATTCAATCTATTCAGACTATCTCCTGTCCATGAAAACATCAGGGTTTTCTATTAGTTCCCTGCAGGCCCATCTAGCAGCAGTCAGTGCCTTCCATCCTCCAGTAGAGGGACACTCCATTTTTACTCACCTAACAATAACTAGATTCCTGAAAGTCCTACCTAGGACCTTCCCACCGGTGGTGAAACCTGAACCACAATGGGACCTCAACCTCCTACAATAAGTATTTATCACACCATCACTTGAACCACCGGCTCCATAGTCTATGTCCCATCTTTACATGAATGTAGCCTTTTTAGCTGCCATCACATTGACCAGAAGGATCAGTGAAGTGGGAGCACTCCTGGTAGATATGCTGTACACCATTTTTCATAAGAAGGTTTCCCTTCACCTTCACCTGAAATTCATCCCTAAAGTAATATGAATTTACTGGGATTCTTCCCAAAAACCTCATGCTTACTGTTTGAGTAGACTTCACTCTTTCAACATCAGACAAGGTCTGGCGTTATACCTGCAAAGGACAATATGGATTAGAAAATCACCAAGGCAATTTGTTGCTACAATAGAATGATGGCAAGGCTAGGCATTATCTGCTCAGAGACTAAGTGTATCTCTAGCTGCATCATTTTGATATCAAGTGGCGTGTATTTCTCTCCCAGGTGGTGTGAGAGCCCATTCCACTAGAACACAAACAACCTTAATAGCATCTCTACGAGCAATACCTAGTAGATATCTGGAGCTCCATCCATATGTTCACAAAGCAATAGGCATTAGTTCAAGCCTCCTCTGCAGATGCAGCTGTTGGGACTGCAGTACTACAGGCATCTATACCAATTGCATCCTTCCACCCCCTCTTGTTTAAATATTGCTTATCAATCACTCACATGTGGAATACACACAGGGACCAGCACTCAAAGAAAGGAAGGTTACTTACCTGTAACTGGATGTTCTTCAAGATGTGTGGTCCCGATCTCTGTTCCACTATCCACCCGCCTTTCCCTCTGCTTTGGATCCTTCTGATTAGCAGTAAGAGGAACTTGAGGCATTGGTCTGTATCGCTGTATGTACCCTTGGTTCAGAGTACAAGAAGAAGAACTGCTGAGGTGTGGACCAATTGACGTTACTTGCTAGAAATTGCGGATCTCAGGTGCATGTGCACATGCATAACCAAATGTGGAATACAGATAGAGACCAGACATCTTGAAGAACCTCCATAAGTTACAGGGAACCTCCATATTTTCCATGTGTGCAATATACTAAACTAACTGAAGGCACTTCACACCACAGATTTCAGTTAAATCTGAGGCCTGATGTCATTATTTACTTGGGAGGGATGAAGGTTAACCCCCCACTTCCAAGGCAATTTAATTCCATTTACACTGCTCTTAGAGGATGGTATCTCCAGTTTGTGGAAGGGTTTCCTGTACTGATATTTTCTGCGGGAATGGGATGAGGAAATTACAGTGGGGTGGTTAGAGAGGAGGTTAGACTGCTCCAGAATGAAATATTAGTGCAGCACCTATTTAAGACTCTGTGGCTTGGGCTCTGGGAGGGTGTACTAAAAGATGGCTAATCAGGTTTCTGACAACATACAACCACTGTGCAAAAGACTCCGCTAGAGGGCTTTGGACAGAACGAACATCACAGATGCCAGGGGGCAGGTCTATACGCCTTTGGACCCAGCCTCTCTGCTGCTGCCATCTTGATTTCCTTTCTTTGAGTGGTAAAGGCCATGTTTCCTACCAACCCTATGGGTCACATGGCATCAGATAGAAACTGCTCATGCCATGTAATAGAAGAGTCTACTTTGGCTTTATATGAACTTGTGTAACTGAAACTTAGCTGTTCCGTTTTGTGACTGTTGGCTTTTTCTTCCCTCTTTGTAGGGAAGTTTTTTGTTTGTTTTTTGTTTTGCTTTTTAGAGCAGAATATAGCTCAAACTCACCATAAGAGTATGTGAGAGCTAACACAGTGGTAAGATTGTATGCTCTTTGGGTCAGGGTTTATCTTTTTACTCCGTGTTTGTATAGCGCCTAGAGCAGGAGTTCTTAAACTAGGGATTGGGACCCCTCAGGGGGTCACGAGGTTATTACATGGGGGGTCGCGAGCTGTCAGCCTCACCCCAAACCCCGCTTTGCCTCCAGCATTTATAATGGTGTTAAATATATAAAAGTGTTTTTAATTTATAAGGGGGTCACACGCAGAGGATTGCTATGTGAAAGGGGTCACCCGTACAAAAGTTTGAGAAGCACTGGCCTAGCGGTATGTCTAGGGATAGCTATGCAGGCATAACTCAGTAATGTAGGGCTGGTCCACACTAACCCCCCACTTCGAACTAAGATACGCAACTTCAGCTACGTGAATAACATAGCTGAAGTCGAAGTATCTTAGTTCGAACTTACTGCGGGTCCACTCGCGGCAGGCGGTCTCCCCCGTCGACTCCGCATACTCCACTCGCAGAGCAGGAGTACCAGCGTTGATGGCGAGCACTTCCGGGATCGATCCCAGAAGATCGATTGCTTACCGCCGGACCCGGCGGTAAGTATAGATGTACCCGTAGACATAACCTGCGCCGACAAAAGGGTTTTTTTCATCGATGTAATAACACCACTTCCCTGAATTATGGTAGCTACGTCGACCAGAAGCATTCTTAGTAACTTTTAAGTATAGACCAGGTCTAGCACAATTGGGCCTTGGTCCATGGCTGGTGCTCTCAGGTGCTACAATAATACAAATAATACTTCAGAATTAATATTAAGTTATGAAGTTGTTTTAAAAATTGTTATAGAAACACAAAGGTGTCTTGAAATGGAGTTATTCTACACTTTTATAATTTATCTACACAGATTCACCACCACCACTATAGCCACCCTGCAAAAGTCATTCTTGTAAAACTATCAAGATAAATTGGATTCACTGGGAAGCATTGTTTTGGGGCTATTTTATATTACCCCTCCAGAAATCTTGTTGGAACACGAGAATGCTATACAATGTAAGGGGCATGAAGATCATTGGCAGTTGCTGTTTCTAGGTGTTGGCATAAATGGCTGATCAGATATTGAACTGATACTATTGGGGATGGTACCTTGAATTTGGCACAGGCATGAACACTGACCTAACAGCTTTTCTAGCTCTAATTACTAAAATGCATGATATCTGGTATTTTGGCTAAGAGTTATTCATTGATGAGTTAAACTTAGTTGTGTTTTTTTTTTTAAAGGCTGATCACTAGCTCTCTAAGTACAGTCTGGTGCTTGTTTTCCTTAAAACTTTTCAGGGGTAGGGGTGTGTGTGTGTGTGTATGTGTGTGGGTGTGTGTATGTGTATGTGCAGGTGTATATGAACCAAGGAAAAGTCCTTGATTAAAAACATGAATTATAATTATAGAGCTGTTTTTAAATAATTTTGCAAGATATTTGGATAGCATAACCATATATTTTTCCACCTTCTATAACAATTGGAAATAAACAGACCCTCATACCAATCTCCCTAATCAGAGCCAATCCTTGCCAAAAAGTACATAGACACAAAAATCTGTCCAGAGCTTGATGTTTTTTCTAAAATTAGCACTCTAGGCTTTAAGGGGGATTTCTGAGGTAGTTTGGAAATTGAGTCAGATCTTGTGTTTGGAGATGGTGGCCTACCAAAGTCATTGTTGAGGTAACTTATCTCAGGGCATTGGGATAGCTTATTCATAGTTTCCAAGGCCAGAGGATCCATTGTCATCATCTGGTCTGACCTCCTGTATAACACAGGTCAGAGAATTTCACTGAAAATTCCTAGCATGTGTCTTTGAGAGAAACATCCCATCTTGATTTTAAAATTGCCAGTGATGGAGAATCCACCACCATCCTTGATAAACTGTTTTACCTTCATGATTAAAAATTTCCTCCTTATTTCCAGTCTGAATCCGTCTAGCTTCAACTTCCAGCCATTGGATCGTGTTCTACCTTAGTCTGCTATATTGAAGAGCCCATTATTAAATATTTGTTCCCCACGTAGGTTCTTAGACTGTAATCAAGTCACCCCTTAACCTTCTCTTTGTTAAATTAAATAGATTGAGTCCTTTGAATCTATCACTATATGGCTTGTTTTCTAATCCTTTAATAATTCTTGTGGCTCTTCTCTGAACACTCTCATTTATCAACGTCCATCTTGAATTGTGAATACCAGAACTGAACTTAACATAAACATAAACACCACCCTATACGGGAAACCCACTGACCGCTATACTTACCTACATGCTTCCAGCTTCCATCCAGGACACACCACATGATCCATTGTCTACAGCCAAGCTGTAAGATACAACCGTATTTGCTCCAATTCCTCAGAGATAAACACCTCCAAGATCTCTATCAAGCAATCCTAAAACTATAATACCCACCTGCTGAAGTGAAAAAACAGATTGACAGAGCCAGAAGAGTACCCAGAAGCCACCTACTACAGGACAGGCCCAACAAAGAAAATAACAGAATGCCTCTAGCTGCCACCTTCAGCCCCCAACTGAAACCTCTCCAGCGCATCGTCAAAGATCTACAACCTGTCCTGAAAGATGATCCCTCACTCTCACAGATCTTGGGAGACAGACCAGTCCTCGCTTACAGACAGCCTCCCAACCTTAAGCAAATACTCACCAGCAACTGCACACCATACAACAAAAAACACTAACCCAGGAACCTATCCTTGCAACAAAGCCCGATGCCAGCTCTGTCCACATATCTATTCAAGTGACACCATCATAGGACCTAACCACATCAGCCACACCATCAGGGACTCGTTCACCTGCACATCTACGAACATGATATATGCCATCATGTGCCAGCAATGCCCCTCTGCCATGTATATTGGCCAAACTGGACAGTCTCTATGCAAAAGAATAAATGGACACAAATCTGACATCAGGACTCATATCATTAAAAAACCAGTGGGAGAACACTTCAACCTCTCTAATCACTCAGTGACAGACTTGAAGGTGTCAGTTTTGCAACAAAAAAACTTCAAAAACAGACTCCATAGAGATACTGCTGAACTCAAATTAATATGCAAATTAAACACAATTAACTTGGGTCTAAACAGAGACTGGGAATGGTTGGGTCATTACACTAATTGAATTTTTTTCCCCCCATGTTAAATTGTCCTCACATCTTCTATGGGTCATCTCGATTATCACTTCAAAGTTTTTTTTTCTTCTGCTGCTACTGATAGCTCATCTCAATTGATTGGCCTCTTACAATTGGTATGCGTACTTCCACCTTTTCATGTTCTCTGTATGTATAAATATCTTCTGTCTGTGTGTTTCACTCTGTGCATCTGTAGCCCACGAAAGCTTATGCTGAAATAAATTTGTTAGTCTCTAAGGTGCCACAAGTACTCCTGTTCTTTCTTTAGAAGTGAACTCAGTATTTCAGCAGAGGTCACACCAGCGCCAAGTACAGAGGTAAAATAACATCTCTACTCCTATTTGAGATTCCCCTGTTTATGCATCCAAGGATTGCCTTAGCCCTTTAGGCCACAGCATCGCACTTGGAACTCATGTTCAGCTGATTATCCACTACAGCCCTCAAGTCTTTTTCAAAGTCACTGCATCCCAAGATAGTCCCCCATCCTGTTAGCATAGCCTAAATACATATAGATTTAGCAGTATTAAAACACTTAGTATTTGCAGTTTACCAAGCAATCCAGAATGAGTGATCTGTACTCTTCGTTATTTACCACTCCCCCAATTTTTATGTCCTCTGCAAACTTTATTAATGATGATTTTGTTTTATTCCAGGTCATTGTTAAATAGCATAGGGTCAAGAACTTATCCCTGCAAGACCTCACTAGAAACGCATCCATTCAATGTGATTTCCCATTTACAGTTATCTTTTAAAATGTAACAGTCAGCATTTAATGTGTACCAGGTTAATTTTATACAGACGCTCCCCGGGTTATGCAAACCCGACTTACGCAAATCTGCACTTACGGAAAAAGTTCCGTAAGCTAGAAAGTGGTTGGTGGTTTTTTTGGTTTTTTTGCGTAATAGTTGGGTATACATTCCTGACTTACGCAAAATTTGAGTTACGCAAGGAGTTCCGGAACGGAACACTCGCGTAAGTTGGGGAGTGTTTGTATTGTTCTAGCTCTTTAAGCAAAATGTTGTCCAGTACCAAATCAGATGCCTTACAGAAGTTTAAGTATATTACATCAACAGTATTACCTTCTCAACCAATCTTGCAATCTCATCAAAAAAAGAAATCAAGTTAGTCTAACAGGATCTATTTTCGATAAATCCATGTTGATTGGTATTAATTATATTACTCTCCTTTTATTCTTTATTAATTGAGTCCCTCATCCGCTGCAACATTATTTTTCCCAGGATTGATGTCAGACTTACAGGTCTGTAATTACCCAGATCATCCCCTTTATCCTTTTTAAATATTGGCACAACATTAGCTTTCTTCCAGTCTTATGGAACTTCCGCAGTGTTCCAAGTTTTATTAAAAATCAACATTAATGGCCCAGCACATTCCTCAGACAAGTCTTATAAAACTCTTGGAAGTAGGTTACTGGGAGTTGCTGATTTAAATGCCTCCCTGTTAATAACTGCTGTTTAGCTCCTGAGATATTAGTGGAATAGAAAGAGTGTGATCATATATGACATGACAATATCATCCTTTTTTCCTCAAATACAGAGAGCAATATTTATTTAACACTTGCATTTTCTACATTATTATTGACAATTCTACCATTTCCATCTAGTAATGGACCAATACCATTGTTAGGATTCCTTCCTATTGTCCTTAACTCTGCTGGCCATAGATTTCTCCTTGTGTTCCTTTGCTTCCCTGCTTTAACTTCCTCTCTAACCCAGGTGGCTTTTTAATCAATACCGCCTTCTTCCGCAATTGTGGCTTTTTGGGCATCTAGTAAAGTGGTCTTAAACAATTCCCAATAATCATTATTCCTGTTCTTGATTAAATTCTTCCTTCCATCTTAATTGGCTAATAATTGTTTTCAGCTTGTGAAATTGGCCCTTTTAAAGCACCACATATATATCTTGCTCGTCTGGACTTGAGTCTGTTTGTACCTTATAAAAGCTTGCATGACTACTGCCCCCATGTGGATATAGGTTGTGTACATGGTGTGAAAAAGTTGTATTTCCAGCTGGATTGTGTTAAGAAAAAATTTCTTTGCTTGAATGGTCCTGAATATTTCCTACATGTAACTTGATGTTCTCATTCTGTTGTTAAAGGAGCTGTAGTTTAAAAACAAAAACCACGCATCCAAACTAGGACTGCTCTGAACTTCTTCACTAGAACAATAACCTATAACTTCTGTGCTTGTGTACATATATTGCATATAATATTCTCACATTCGTACTAGAAGACTTTGTTCAAACAATACTTGGCCTGGGTCAGGAGTGAAATCTGATTAACTTCTTTACCTCCATCTGGTTTCTAGTAGGAATTATTTTCTATTACAGATGGCATAGTCTCTTCAGAAGAGAATATGTTCTTTAATAAGTGGGATTCAGCTCAATAGCAAGCTGCGTTGGAAGAGCTGCCTACCAAAGTTAGAGTACCTGCGTACACTACCATTAACTCTGGCTAGTGCTTCTCTTACTGTACTGATGTTACCAGTGCCGATGAATTCACCAGATTCACTGCACATAACTTCTTGACACTGCCAAGTTACACTGAATAAAAATAAACTGCCTATGCAAAATATAGTCTTCAGTTTCCCTAGAGTGACTTGGATGGAGGTTGGGTGGAGGGCAGTCAGCTAACTCTGGGAGGGAAGGATTCCCTCACTCTGTATCTACATTCCCAGCCATCACGAATGTTTTCTTTCCCTTTTTTTGCAGATGACACGATTGGTGCTGCCCAGCATGCTGGAAAGGTGAGTCATGCAAACACTATACAGACAAAGTCATCATTATTTATAGGGGAGAATCCTTTCTTTGAAAAATTCATTACTGTGACTAATCAGCCTACCCTCCATGTTTTAACAGCAGAGTATTGCTGGGTGAGTCACGCCGATGGTGCATGAATCATCAGACGGTGGAAGCCTTTTCCACTCGATTCCCTTTTATTTTTCCTCTTCCCCCTTCTCCACTGTTGTGGTGATTTCTTTTAGAACAGAATTAAAAAGCCCGTCTGACTCATCGGCACTAACTCAACAACCTGCTATTCTGAGGGGGTGGTTACAGTTCCTGGGAATAACCTTCTTAAGGCTATTTCTCAGAGTCATTGTAAGTAAAAGGGATTCAGAGAGTATGCTCTCATTATACAGTAGGAGGCATATTGAGGGCAGTGTGTGATCATATAGTAAATCAGAATTAGAGGCAACTCTTTAAAATAACAGTTAATGCACACCAGTCTTTCACTGCTGGAGACATGTATTGACTTCCTGGTTAGATCCCAGGTAAAACTAAAGCCACAAAGTCTCAGCCTTGTGGCAGTTTTCTAGTTGACATTGATTGTTCCATGATTTTCACAGTTTTTGCTCAAGAGCTATGCCTGGATTTCCAGGGGTTGTGGAGCTGTGTGGAAGATTGCATAGCACCAGGCATGGTAACCATCATGATTAGTCTGCTGCTTTTGGCATCACCAAATAAATACAATAGGAGGGGAATAAATACAATGGTTCAGTACCATTTGCATAGGTAATGCAGCCTGGTGGTGTTGGTATGTAAACAAACCTAAAATATTGAAGAGCACTTAAAGAATTAACCTTTTGTTTTGTATACCCTGGGATTCACTTTCTTAGCACACATGTGGAGGGTTCTCCTAATTCATAGGCCAAAAATTATTTCTTGACCAAAGTGTAGGACTCATTGCTGCCCTATGGCAGATGTAGTTTTGCTCATGACCATAAGTAGTATATGCTTGACTTCAAAATCAAATGCAGTAAAAATATTCTGAGTAGCTCTACTGTTGCCATGAAAGGAAGAGAGATGGACATTACTGAAGTCACTCGGCTTTTCTGAGGGGTTTAACATGGTATATACTGGGATTCTTTTAAACAAAATTAGAAATTGTAACAAATGAAAAAAGTGTAGACCATATATAAGACAATGCTGTTTAGGAGATTTTCGTGGATGTGGCTGGCAGAGATGATCTTCAGCTGTTCTTCTTCCCTTTGTTTTCACTTTTGATTGTTCCTTTTCTCTATTCACCACACACTCAGCATTGTGGCAGCCTTCAAACCTCCTGTGTTTTTAAACTCTGTCCACTAAGCAGCCTCTCTTTTTTTTTTTTTTTTTTTTTTTTTTTAAATATCTCCTTTTAAAAGCACCTCTTTCATAAAGCTGTCCTACATTCCTTTTCAAACCTTATGTATAGCACTGTTTGGTCTTTTATTTTTGTCTTGTATCTTTTTTTGTTTGTTTCAGTTAGATTGTCACTTTCTCAGGGAAGGAACTTTGCTTTTCTGTTAAGATGGTATACACTTGCATACAACTTGACAAATATTGAGTGATATAGTCTGAATATAGACCAGGGAACCAATATATGCTGAGTTCTAGTTCTGTCTAGCCATGGGCAAGTCACTGCATCTTTCTGCCTCAGTTGCCCTATCTGTAAAATGGTGATACACACTTACCTCACAGGAGGGTGAGACTTAATATTCAAAAAGTGGTTTGCAGACAAAAGTCATATTATTGTTAAGAATTGTTCACCAATCTGAAGACCTTCCTCCCCCTCTCTTCCCCCCCCCCCCAATCATATAGAGCCATTTTAAATGATTCCCACATCCTGGATGGTGCTCTTAGTATGGAAAGGAAAGATGGGTGACAAAAGCCTCTACATTCTTGCTGGCTCAGTTTTTGTTTTATTGACCTTACGGGGTACAAAAAACAGTTCTGCAGCCCCCTGCACCCATGGTATAAATTATTAGACTATTAACACTGTTCAGAATCTATAACCACAACAGATCTGGTGGCTCACCAGGCCAAGAGTATGAATGGCTGTGTTTAACTGTTCTGTGTGGGCCAAACACAAACTCCTCATCTGAATTTATGGGCCTGGACAAAGTTAAGGGGGCCAGGTTGATCTGTCCAAGTGTATTATACTGAAGATCCCATGATCACTAGGCGTAACCTGTTCAAGGAGATAAAACTTAGTGTAATGCACTTGTGTGTCTGTGTGCACGCACGTTTGTACAATGTATACCCATGTAATGTTTCAAAGGTGAAGGAATAGCAGAGCAGACTTTATAATCTCTAACTCTTTGGGCTGGTCCACACTAACCCCCCACTTTGAACTAAGATACGCAACTTCAGCTATGTGAATAACGTAGCTGAAGTCGAAGTATCTTAGTTCGAACTTACCGCAGGTCCACACACGGCAGGCAGGCTCCCCCCGTCGACTCCGCGTACTCCTCGCGGAGCAGGAGTACTGGCGTCAACGGTGAGCACTTCCGGGATCGATTTATCGCATTTAGACAAGACGCAATAAATCAATCCCAGAAGATCGATTGCTTACCACCGGACCCGGAGGTAAGTATAGACGTACCCTTTGTGTCTGTAAGGAGAATTTGACCACTCCTTGTATGTCTTTCCTCTTAATTTGTATTAAGTACAGCACTAGAATACCTTTTCTGTAAATGCTGGCATTTAGGCTTTGTGCTCTGGCTCATCTTCTGGTCCCCTAATGCTTATATTTTAAATATGACAATTATAATCTGCACTTTGTATTACACTTAGATGAGCTGTTGTACTGTAGATGTTCAGACTTTTGTCTGCTGTTTGCAAAGGTGGGAGCCTCGTGGAACTACTCAAGAAATTAAGATTTATGTCTTTATGAGCAAGAAAAATCAGTTGACTATTTTTCTAGACAAATATCAAACTATAGTGTATATATTGCTATAGAAGTAGCAAGTGCATAATTACATTATGGAGGAAGCTTGCTCTTTCCACTTTGCGTACAGCTGGAGCAGGCGGTAGTTACCATAGCAACAGTGGGAAAGCTAAATATAGCATCTCTTACACTGTACCGCTTAAGGTAGAATGATGGTGAGGTGTTAGGGTGTGTTAGGCAAGTCACCTTTTTATTTATTAATGCTAATCAACTTTCTTCAGCAAACTGTTGAGGAGTGGGGCATATATCAAAAGTTTAATTTACCCAGTCAAGTTTGCCAAACCAACACTCTCTCCTTGTTCAAATCCCTCCTTACAAAACCTGTTTCTTCTATGATACCTGAAAGAAACAAAGCCATAATCATGGGGTGATTGGAAACTGTTATCTCCACATCTGGATTCCCTGCCCTCTGTGGTGTTTAAATTGTGAGCGCTTCAGGTCAGGACCAGTTTTTGTTTTTGTCTTTCACAGCACTAAAGCCTTTTGTCAGCACTAAACAAGACAGTAATATATAGGGTTCTCAGTCTGTTGCATGGAAGCTATATTTTTCATAGGGATTGCCATACTGGATCAGACCAGTAATCCACCTAGTCCAGTATTCTATCTCTGACAATGGCCAGTGCTATCTGCTTCAGAGGAAGAAATCTACAGTAGGTTGTTATGGTATAACCTTCCCCTATGGAAAGCTGCTTCCTGACCCTCAATAGAGGCTGGCTTATGCCCTGAAGCTTAAATGTTTATATCCTTTCCAAGGCTTTAGTTTGAGTTTTAAATATTTACTATTCTTGTTTAGCCACATAAATGTCTGATCCTTTTTTGAATCCTGCTAAGCTTTTGGCCTCAGTGAACTCTTGTGGCAATTACTTCCGCACCCTAACTGTGCATGTGAAAAAGTATTTCCTTTCATCAGTTTTGAATTTCCAGTATTTCATTTTAATTAAATGTCAACTTGCTTTTGTATTACGAGAGGGTGAATCCAAGGTTCCGATCTCCTATCCCTATACCATTAACTTTTCTGTGCACTTTTATCATAGCTTCTCTTATTTAATTTCTTCCATAAGGTAAACAGTCTGTCTTTTCAAACTCTTTGTATGAGCGTTTTTCCTTCTTCCTAATATTCTCATCAAATCCCCTGTATTTCTGCTATATTTTTTCTGAGAGAGGATGATCAGAAGGACCTGAACACAGTATTTCAGGTCAGGGTATACTATTAATTTAGAACTGCATTATATTTTCTATATTGTTGACCCTCCCATTCCATATGCATCCTAACATTGTTTGGTTTTTTGACCATTACTGCACATTAAATAGAGGTCTTCACTGAGTTGTTTCCTTAGTGATGTTCAGGTCTTTTAGCTGAGTTACTGGTTTTTAAATCAACTCTTAAGAGAGATGATTAGTTCAAATTATTTTCTCCAATATGCATTATTTGCATTGTCAATATTCAGTTTCATCTGTCATTCTGTAGCCCATCCACGTAGCATTGTTGGGCCTTATGAAGGTCTTCTTAATAGTCTCTAGTCTGAGTAATCTAAATGGTTTTGACATCTGTAAATTTAGCCATCTCACTACTCATTCCTGTTTTGAGCTCAAGAATAAATATACTGAACACCTGCTATGAAAAACTTGTGGCACCCATTGTTAATCCTTTTGCCACAGTGAAAGCTGACCATTTAGTCCTATTTTTACGTTGTCTCAGCTACTTTCTGATCCATGTTAATACTTTGCCTCTCCATCATGGCTACTGAGGAACTTTGACAAAGGCTCTAGGGAGACAAGAGGGCTGCTACACCAGTAAATAATACCATGATCAGAAACTCTGAAGCTTTAGCAGGAAACAAACAGAAATCAAGTTATTTCGTGGAATTTGTTCTTCTGGTGTTAAAGCGTACCTATCAAAAATGATGTCACTACATCCTTGTGCTTCCAAAGCAGCCTTTTTACAGTCAGTTCACAAAGTGCAGTTACATGGCTATAAGGATAGATATTTGCCAATGGACTGGAACATTAATTATGGTATTTGCAGTGGTGTTATGATACAAAAGATTTGTGAGTGCTTGTTAGTTTATTACAGAAGCTTCAATTCAGAGATATTTCAACCTCAGTTTTCCTGTTTGCTTAAAACTTCCTGTAGTGGGGTGGTTACCCCTCTCCTGCCCTGAAGGGCTTAAAACAGCCGTGGGAGAGGGCTGTGGCAGAGGAAAGGCTGGGCTGACTGGAAAGCAGCCACAGCTGTGGCTGGCTTAATGAGGGCCCAGCTGACCCTTATAAAAAGACTGTGAGCCAGAGGCCCAGAAGGAGTCTCTCTCCAGGCTGGGGGAGAGCAGGGCCTGGCTGCCTGCAGAAAGGGTACTGGGAGTGAAGCAGGGCTGGGGAGAGCCAGAGGAGCAGGGGAGCTCCAGGCTGGCAACTCCCCAGGCTGCAGGGTCTGGTCCAAGGCCCATAGAGGTACTGGGAGGCAGAGGAAGGCAGCAGGTCCGAACCCCCTTGCCTGTAATGAGTGGCTTTTACACTGCAGTTTGCCCCAGGAAGCGGGGGCTTAGTGATGACCGGCAGTAGCCCAGACTGAGGCAAAGTGGGGATTAGAGGGTTGGGGGTTTCCCAGAGAGGGAAGACCCATAGAGACTGGTGAGGGTATTGCCGGGGAAAGCCCCCGGGTAAAGGGGCACTGGGTCCGGGAGGGACACTGGGGCCAGCGGCAGCAGGACACCGGCCTGCAGAAGGCACTCCGAGGGCTGGAGAGCTAATTCCCTGAGGCGACCAGTAGGAAGCGCCACAGGGGTGAGTCCCGCACCGTTTACACTTCCCCATCCCATTGCGGAAGAATTACTTGCAGTCGGAATACTAAAGAGTTACAAGATACTTGAAGGAACTTTCATTTGCTAAATCTTAATCATCGTTTTGTCAAATGATATAGTCTGAGGGCTTGTCTTCATTACCACGCTAGACTCGGTGCAGCTGCATCGATGCAGCGGTGTCAACATAGGGCATCTGGTGAAGATGCGCTATGTCAACAGGAGAGCATTCTCCCATTGATGTAATTAGTCCACCTCAACAAGACATAGACACTGCTTTAAGTCGATGCAACTTGCATCACTCGAGGGTAGTTTTTTCACACCCCGAGCAAGGTAAGTTACATTGACTTTAGCAGTAGTGTAGACAAGACCCGAGTTGGGGTTTGGAAGGTAAATACAAGGTCAGCTGATAGCCAATGTGTCAGATCAATGCTTAAAATGTAGGCTTTACTGTGTGGGGTACCAAACATGTTTGGTATCTAGAGGATTGTCTTCTGTTGTGTATTTCTAGTCTAGCCTGTCCATCAACAAAAAAATTACTTCAAAATTTGAACAGTGGGTATGGGTACTTGTTACTACCTCACAAGGGCATTGTGAACTGATGTTTATAAACCATGCCAGGTCCCCTTATGAAAGATACTATAGAAGTGCAAAATATATTACAAATTTCTCCTATTATTTCTGCCACTTTAGCAGAGATTTGAAAGCTGCCCTTGGGCATCTGTTAAGTTGCCCTTGCAACTCTTAGCTGGGAAAAGTTTTGAAACCTTGAGCCTAGATGTACAGGGCCTAATTCTTCTAGTACAGTAGTTTAACATTTGTGTAACTTCACTGGCTTCAGTGGAGTTACTCCTGATTAATACGTGCACAAAAAGAGAATCAGGCCCATGTCTGTTATAGCCATTGGAAGACAAATTGCAAATCTCTGAACTATTTTTCTTTTATTTAAATGATAAATGAAACTACATGACCCCTATTGAAAGTAAACATTTCCCTTTAGTTAACAGACAATTCTGAAGCCTGTAAGTCATGTGTTCTTTCCTGCAAGTGACTGTGCTTTCATTGCCTTTCAGATCTAAAGGAATAATCCTGAATATCTCTTCAGCTGCTGGCATGTATCCATCTCCACTGCTCACTCTGTACTCAGCAACCAAGGTATGCTTTCTTTTTGGTATGCTCCAATCTGAACTGTCACAACAGAAACGTAACAATAAAAGCTATAAGAATAAATGTTTCTGGGGTCCCTCTATTGATGGTTTGATGAAGTAAGGGTTTGTCTACACTGCTCTGCGTTTCAGAGTATGGGGATGTGAATATCAGTGTGCACTTAGTGCTGTGTTGTGACGCCCCTGTGTGGATGCTGTGTGCATGAACTGAAATGTGATCACCTTCAAATAGGACTACATTAAATGTGAAGTAGAAACTTTTTTGTTTGTGCCTGCAGTGTCCACACAGGGGAGTTACAGCTCAGCACTTCAATGCACATTGCTAGTCACACCCTCATAGTATGAACTGCAGGCAGTGTAGACATGCTTTAAAAGTACTGAACTTAATTTTTTGCATACAATGAAAGCTTGGGTGGGGTAGGAGAGAAAAACAAGGTATACTGGTTTTGTTATCGTGTCCACCTAATGTTTTGTGAGGTCTGCATACACTTCCTTAACACATGCTGCATTTTTTAAACGCTCAAATAATTTGATGTCTTATTTAAAGGAGGACATTAACAAAAGGCAAACTTGGTGTGGAGTGGACCCATGGGCACAGAACGTGTGTGAAAATTAGTCTATATACAGAAAGATATTGGCACTTTTCTCCCTCTGGTCTTACTGAAGATATTTTTGAACATGATTCTCCTGTTGTGTGATAGATTACACCCTACACTTTAGTCCTGTCCATTGTTTCTATTAAAGTTACACCCTGTTTCCTCTATTGGGCCCTATATGCACAACTTAAGATATCCACTTACAAGTTTTGATTGTTTGAATCTGGAAACAATCAGACTAGTTTAAAAAGTTCATCACTGGAAAAACAACATTCTAAATGTTTCTTGCTTTTTATAATTTTTTTTTTTGGCTGTCTCGTTTTACAGTTTCAGTAAAATGTTGTACTGGTCTATGAAAACAATCCTGTGCAGTACATCTTCACTCTTTCAAAAGTATTGTTCTACCACCATGTCACCACTTCAACCCAATTGTATGAGCTCTGCCATTCCTGACCTTAGTCATCCATGCAAGTTATAGGAGCCTCATTTAAAAATGTTTGTTTTATTTCTTTATTTCTCACTGCCGTGGAGAAGGGATGTCAAAACAGCTTTTTTCCAATAGCAGATAGTATGAATCTGTGCAAGTGGACCACTAGTGCAGTTCACGCAGAATATTATTTATTACTACTTGCCTTAGTTTGAATGCTATTCTTATAGCTTTTAAAGTGTGTTCCATACTAGGTATTGCAGCAAATTGTTGGCTTTCTTTCTCTCTCCTGATTTCAGTTTTCTAGCTAGTTCAAATTTTTTTTAAGTGATATAAAACACACAGAAGCTACTTGTCATTTATTGAATGTGTTTACAGACTTGCACATGCTGTGATTTTAAAGAGATTTCGCTGCATTTATAATGTTGACTTCTCCAAAGATACCATCTGTGCAGGATTCCCAGTTCTCTCCCTTCTGCTAGCACCCAACAACCATAGCTCCCTGAGCTATTTTTGTGGCAGTAGTAGCTAGTAGAATTACCAGCAATCCCTCTTCCCTCCGCTGATGGTAGTGAACCACCACTAAGCTTTAACCATTACCCTATGAAACTTTCTGTCATTTCCTTTTTGAACCACGGTCACTAAAGAAGTTTCCCACAGGAACTGCAACCATCAAGCTACTTTCGATTGCACTAAATTTGTCTGCCTTGATATCCTTCTATGTTCTCTCATCAGGTCTGCCCCTCCCTTTTTTGTAATGCTGTGGCTCTTCAGCTGCCATTGGCCCATGAGATAACCAATAAGGTATTGTCCTACAGTTAGAGATCTTGGCAGAACCGCAGTTCAGTGGTTGAAGTCTTTCTGATTGGCCTCAGCATTCAGCCTCCATTTTTACCTTGACGCTTCATCTTTCTATGTTTGGGAGTTAATTTGACTCCAAAGCTACTTGTTGTGTGGGTTTTTAGGATGTCCTCCATCCACTTGAGCCCTAAAAAGGCAATAAGAGACCTTGGGGCAGAAGAATGTCTAATGGATGAGTAGAAGGGGAAAGTATCAGATCTGTGTACAAATGTCAAGCTGAGCACTCAAGCAGTATGGCAGTCCTGGAAACTACCTTAAGTACAGCCCAAGGCCTAGCCCCTAGTGCTTCAAGGATTTCTTTTTCTAAGAACATGTTTGAGTCCGCGTTCAGCACTAATCACGAGACTGTCAGTGCCACCCATGTCAGAGCAAATCCAGTTTCCCTTTAAGCTCAGCAGGATAGTTTCGTCTTCAGAGAGTCCTGAATCCTCCCTCTGAAGAGTAAGGACTCTGCCATGCAGTTGCTAATTCCTTCCAGACCTTGCTACCTGAAGTCACAGGTTCCTGAGTTCCACCTGCTCTTAGACATTACTTCTTCACAAGAAGAGGCACTGCGTGATCAGCTGCCATCTGATGCATCCCTGCTAAAGTCCTTTAGATATGAAAATGTACTCTGTTCACACAATCCGAGCTGCCATATGCCTAGCAGGAAGGAAGAACACAAGTCTCATGCAAACTGAGTTGATCCATGATATATCCTCACATGTGATGCATATATCAGATAGTGATGCATCAGGTTCCCATAGGGAATCCAATGAAGTGGATCACTTCACCACATGCCTGAATAAGAAGCTACCACTCTTCTTCTCATGACTCTGAGAAGAGCTAGGTCTAGCAAAACACTACCTTCTTTGAGTGATGGTCCCTATTGTATTCCACTGAGAATATGTGCATGAACCATGCTCCCGGAGCCAGAACTTTTGAGAGTAGTACTGTTCAGCAGTCTGCGCATGCACTCTGCACTGCCTCATGTCTTCCCCCGAAGTGATAAAGGGCATGGCAGGACTCCGGTGTCTCCAGTTCCTTCTCACCGCCTCATGGTCTGAGTCAGAGCTTTTACTTTCCTATCATCCTTGTAACACACTTCACAAAAATATCCTTAGTACTGTGCATAGTTTAGATTTATTTTATTCTGTATCCCCTTTTTTTTATTTTTGTTCAAATTTTCCTTTCGTGACAGACTTAGAACTTGGGACACTGCTTCGGTGGTAATTCCCGCCATTACAACCCGCACCCCACCCCCAAGATTCGGGCCTGGGTACAGGATTATACTGAAGATGTCGAGGTTCAAAACCTGTGCTTCCCACCTTCGCTCATTTTCTATCAGCAATGAGCACCAGCACTGTTTGTAATGCTTTGGGGAAGCCCACATTGCGGCTAGGTGCAGTATCTGCCTGTCCTTTCCTGCCCATACTTGAGAGGATTGGACTCTCTGCCTCAGGAAACACTTTATGGAGGCTGCCATGAGTCAGTCATTGGATCCTGGCCAAGGAACCCCCCAGTACATTGGCCTGAACATGCAAAGAGTGTTCCCCCTACTGCAGAACCTCCATCTGGATCCGCCAGTACTAGTGCTAAGCACCCCGTGCCGGGGCCTAGCCATGAAGCAAGGAAGCATGCACATAAGCATGGCAGCAAATCTTCCTTCAAGTCTAAGACAGATTTGGCACCAATCATGGGTTCCAGCCATGAAGGAGCCACGTGTTCCAAGTCAGTCAAGACCAAGACACCGCCATATCCATCACTGGATCCACTTGTACTGATCCTGTGATTCCGCCACCTCTGACTCCGCCGGCGTCACAGGAAACGTCGGTCCCCAGACAGATGCAGTTTCCAGTACCAGGCCCTCCAACGGAAAGGATATCATTGACCCCTGGGAGATTTAGAAGCGCCCTGGTCCCCACGAGTTGTTTGCACTGGAGGGACTGTGGTCTCTATGGGCCCCAATCTGATCACTAAGTTGAAGGAACCCTTATCTGCTATGTTCCTGCCTCCCCCCATTGGCGAGATTTCTGACTCCTATGATTCAGATGATACGGATATCCGACATGGTCCATGGGTCCTGTTCCGGATGCACGATGACCGGAAGGTTCTTATAGCATGGTGGCAATTCCCCACCTTGCCTGACCCACAGAGTTGGTATCCAGCACCATGGTCACAGGCTACACAACCACAGGGTCAACTGGGTTGGCCATACTGGAGCTCATGGCCCCAACATTCACACTCCAAATGAGCTACTTCCTAGACCCCAAAAAGAATGTAGTATGGAGACTGATATTGGCAACCATTCCATTTCCAAACAAAGATTTTGCATGTTCACACTTGCAACAATCATTCCCTCCCTAGAAAAAGGCATGTGGTTTATGGCTCTCGATATACAGGACGCCTACTTCCATTTCTGTATACACCTGACACACAGAAGGTTCCTGAGGTTCAAGGTGGGACCTTGACACCTTCAATATAGGGTCATACTGTTTGGACTTACCACTGCCCAGGGAGTATTCACCAAAGTTTTCTCAGTGGTTGGAACCAGACATCAGAGGATCCCTGTTTTTCCCTATCTGCATGATTAGCTATGGTAGCATGGTGCAAAGAAGCAGCCCAGGAATCGATGTCCCAACTCCTTCTACTCCTCTCCTCCCTGGGGATCAATGTCAAAAATCAAGCCCTACACAATCACTGGAGTTCATAGGAGCTCTCATAGATGCGACTTCTGCCTGAGTTCCAGGTTCCAGACAATGTGAGAACTAATCATTTGGGTGACTTCCAACCTTTCGGTTCTGGCCAAAATCTGCCTTTCTGTCTTGGTACACATGGGGAGATCCACCTATGTCATGTCCTTCGCTCACCTACACTTGCGCCTCCTTCAGCTGTAGCTCCAAAGAGTCTACTCCCCCCCTCATCAATCTATGCATACTCTGCTCAGTATGCCACCAGAAGTCCTTTCCTCACTACAATGGTAGATGGACCCACTATGGGTCTGCTCGGGGATGACCTTCCTCTCATCCTCGCCCACTGTGACTATCATAATACATGCATCCCTCACAGCCTGGGGCGCCCACATGGGCAACTGCATGAAACAAGGCACCTGGACACTAGGGGACACCAGGATGCACATAAGCATATTGGAACACTGGGCAGTACGCAAAGCTTGACAGGTGTTCCTGCCAACATGTTCTCATCATGTCAGAGACAACCAGTCTTTTACTTAAGCAAGGGGGAACGAGATCCCAAGCCCTGTGTGCCGAAACTATATACCTATGGGAATGTGCATAGAATCAGAGAACTGGAAGGAACCTCGAGAGGTTATCTAGTCCAGTCCCCTACACTCGTGGCAGGACTGCTTATCTAGATCATTCCTGACAGGTGTTTGTCTAACCTGCTCTTAAAAAATCTCCAATGATGGAGATTCCACAACCTCCCTAGGCAATTTATTCCAGTGCTTAGCCACCCTGACAGGAAGTTTTTCCTAATATCCAACCTAAAGCTCCCTTGCTGCAATTTAAGCCCATTGCTTCTTGTCCTATCCTCGGAGGTTAAGACGAACATTTTTTCTTCCTCCTTCTTGTAACAACCTTATTTGCTTATTTTCATGAAAACTTATGTCCCCTCTCAGTCTTCTCTTTTCCAGACTAAACACACCCATTTTTTTCAATCTTACCTCATAGGTCATGTTTTCTAGACCTTTAATAATTTTTGTTACTCTTCTCTGACTCTCTCCAATTTGTCCACATCCTTCCTCAAATGTGGCACCCAGAACTGGACACAATATTCCAGTTGAGGCCCAATCAGTGCAGAATAGAGCAGAGGAATTACTTCTCGTGTCTTGCTTACAACACTCCTGCTAATATATCCTAGAATGATGTTCGCTTTTTTTGCAACAGCGTTACACTGTTGACTCATATTTAACTTGTGGTCTACTATGATCCCCAGATCCCTTTCCGCAATACTCCTGCCTAGGTAGTCATTTCCCATTTTGTATGTGTGCAACTGATTGTTCCTGCCTAAATGGAGTACTTTGTATTTGTCCTTATTGAATTTCATCCTATTTACTTCAGACCAATTTTCCAGTTTGTCCAGAACATTTTGAATTGTAATCCTATCCTCCAAACCGCTTGCAACCCTTCCCAGCTTGGTATCGTCCGCAAACTAAATGTACTCTGTATGCCATTATCTAAATCATTGATGAAGATATTGAACACAACCGGACCCAGAACGGATCCCTGCCGGACCCCACTCGTTATGCCCTTCCAGCATGACTCAAACCACTGATTACTCTCTGGGAACAGTTTTCCAACCAGTTTTGCACCCACCTTTATAGTAGATTCATCTAGGTTGCATTTCCCTAGTTTGTTTATGAGAAGGTCATGCAAGACAGTATCAAAAGCTTTACTAAAGTCAAGATATACCATGTCTACTGCTTTCCACCTATATAGGCTTGTTACCCTGTCAAAGAAAGCTATCAGGTTGGTTTGACACGATTTGTTTTTGACAAATCCATGCTGACTGTTACTTATCACCTTATTATCTTCTTGATGTTTGCAAATTGATTGCTTAATTATTTGCTCCATTATCTTTCAGGGTACAGAAGTTAAGATGGCTGGCCTGTAATTCCCTGGGTTGTCCTTATTTTCCTTTTTATTGATAGGCATTATATTTGCCCTTTTCCAGTCTTCTGGAATCTCTCCAGTCTTCTATGACTTCTCAAAAGATAATTGCTAATGGCTCAGCTATCTCCTCCTTGAGTATTCTAGGATGCATTTCATCAGGCCCTGATGACTTGAAGACATCTAATTTGACCAAGTAATTTTTAACTTGTTCTTCCCCTATTTTAGTCTCTACTGATCCTACTTCATTTTCACTGGCATTCAGTACGTTAGACGTCCAATCACTACCAACCTTCTTGGTGAAAACCAAAACAAAGAAGTCATTAAGCACCTCTGCCATTTCCACATTTTCTGTTACCCCCCCCCCCATTGAGTAACAGGCCTACCCTGTCCTTGGTCTTCCTCTTGCTTCTAATGTATTTGTAGAATGTTTTCTTGTTACGCTTTATGTCTCTAGCTAGTTTGATCTCGTTTTGTTCCTTGGCCTTTCTAATTTTGTCCCTACATACTTGTGTTATTTGCTTATATTCATACTTTGTAATTTGACCTAGTTTCCACTTTTTGTAGGACTCAAAAAAGAGTTTTAGATCATTGAAGATCTCCTGGTTAAGCCAGGGTGGTCTCTTGCCATGCTTCCTATCTTTCCTACGCAGTGGGATAGTTTCCTCTTGTTCCCTTAATAAAGTCTCTTTGGAAAAACTGCCAACTGTCTTTTATTGTTTTTCCCCTTAGATTTGCTTCCCCTGGGATCTTACCTACCAACTCCCTGAGTTTGCTAGTCTGCCTTCTTGAAATCTATTGTCTTTATTTTGCTGTTCTCTCTCCTACCATTCCTTAGAATCATGAACTCATCATTTCATGATCACTTTAATCCAAGCTGCCTTCGACTTTCAAATTCTCAACCAGTTCCTCTCTATTTGTCAAAATCAAGTCTAGAACAGCCTCTCCCCAGTAGCCGTCTCCACCTTCTGAAATAAAAAATTGTCTCCAATACATTCCAAGAACTTATTGGATAATCTGTGCCCTGCTGTGTTATTTTCCCAACAGATGTCTGAGTAGTTGAAGTCCCCCATCACCACCAAGTCCTGTGCTTTGGATGATTTTGTTAGCTGTTTAAAAAAAGCCTCATCTACCTCTTCTTCTCAGGCGGGAGGGGGTACAGATCTTTCCTTACCTGGATGACTGGCTCCTCAAGGGGGACTCCCGCTCCGAGGTAAAGACCCACGTGGAGCTGCTCCTATTGACGTGCACCGGTCTCGGCATAGTGATGAACGAGACCAAATCAACATTCGTTCCCGTCCAGCGCATAGAGTTCATTGGGGCCCTGCTGGACTCCTCGAGGGCCACAGCCTCTCTCCCCCTGGACGGGTTCGAGACCCTAAGGGATCTCATTGCCTCAGTCATGGCTTTCCTGGTGACCATGGCGAGGGCGTGCCTTCGAATTCTGGGCACATGGTGGTGTGTACGTACGTGGTCCGCCATGCCAGACTCCGTATGAGGCCCCTCCAGATCTGGCTAGCCTCCCAATTCTCCCAAGCTTGGGACGGCCTAGACAAGGTGCTCACAGTTCCGTCCCCGATACTGGGTTCCCTTCAGTGGTGGTCTTGCCTGAGCAATATGCTGCAAGGAGTTCCCTTCCAGGATGCCAGCCCATCCATAGTCCTGGTGTCCGATGCTTCGGACCTCGGCTGGGGAGCCCCCACAGGGAACGTGCAGACCCAGGGAATGTGGTCGACTCCGGACTTGTCCCTTCACATAAATGTCAGAATTCAGGGCGGTGTGGTTGGCGTGTGTGGCTTTCCTCACGCACCTCCGCGGCAGGGTGGTCAGGGTCCTCATGGACAACACCGCCACCATGTACTACATCAACAGGCAAGGTGGGACTCTCTGTCTCTAGCCCTCTGCCGGGAAGCCCTGAACCTATGGATGTTCTGTATAGCCCACGATATCTTCCTGAGGGTGGCCCACCTCCCGGGCGTCTGCAATAGGCAAGCGGACCGCCTCAGCAGGGTCTTCTCCCCCGCCCAGTAGGAGTGGTCGCTTCACTCAGAGGTCGCTCATCGGCTCTTCCGAGAGTGGGGAGTTTCCCAGATCGACCTGTTCGCAACCCGCCAGAACCGGCTTTGCCCCCGGTTCTGTTCGAGGGGAGGGGTGGGAAAGGGTGCAATCTCCAATGCGTTCCTCCTACGGTGGTCGGGCCAGCTCCTCTGTCTTTCCCCGGTTCCCTCTCATCGCCAAGGTCCTTCAGAAGGTGAAAATGAACAAGGCGAGAGTCATTCTCATAGCCCCAGCGTGGGCCCATCAACAGTGGTACGGGCCCTTCCTACGCCTCTTGGTGGCCCCCCCCGAGGACGCTGCCGCTCCGCCCGGACCTCCTCTCCCAGGACGGGGGGTGCCTCCTCCATCCCAATCTGGCTGTGCTCCACCTGACAGCGTGGCTAAACGAGGAGGAAAACAGGTGTTTGGAGCAGGTAAGGCAAGTCCTCCTGGAAAGCAGGAAGCTGTCCACGCGTTGGACGTACGTGGCAAAGTGGTCCAGGTTCGCCAGGTGGGCGAGTAAGCGAGGAGTCTCCTCCTCCACCACACCTCTCCAGCTTATCCTGGACTACCTCTTATCCCTTAGGGCCCAGGGACTGGCACCTGCCTCAGTCAGGGTGCACCTGGCGGCCATATCAGCCTTCCACCCGCTGGTGCAAGGGTACTCGGTCTTCTCCCACTCGATCTCCCATTTCCTGAAGGTCCTCGACCGTTCATTCCCGTACGCCAGACCCCCCCATGCCGCAATGGGACCTCAACCTGGTCTTGTTCTGACTCACAGGGCCCCCCTTTGAACCTCTGGCCACGTGTTCCTGGTCTCACCTCTCTTGGAAGGTAGCCTTCCCTGTAATGATCACGTGGCCCGATGTGTCTCGGAACTTAGGGCCTTAACCTCAGAACCCCCCTACACAGACTTCCACAGGGATAAAGTCCAGCTCCACCCACACCCGGTGTTCCTCCCGAAGGTGGTCTCCGCCTTCCATGTGGAACAGAGCATCTTTCTTCCCATGTTCTGTCCTAAGCCCCATTCTTCTAATGAGGAATGCTGCCTCCACATGCTCGATGTGCATAGGGCGCTGGCTTTTTATCTGGATCGGACCAAGCCGTTCCGGAAATCCTCGCAACTCTTTATTGCCTTGGCCGAGCGGGGGAAAAAGGGCAGCCTATCTCCACCCAACGCTTTCCCGCTGGATCACTTCGTGCATATGCATGTGCTATGATCTGGCGGAGTCTCCCTCGCCATCGATCATTAGGGTGCACTCAACGAGGGCTCAGGCCTCCTCAGCTGCCTACATAGCCCATGTCCCTATCCAGGACATTTGTAGGTCAGCCACTTGGGCCTCAGTTCACACATTTACTTCGCATTACGCGATCGTCTCCCAGTCTAAGGATGACGCTGGGTTCGGCAGGGCGGTACTTCATCCCGAGCTATCATGAACTCCTATCCACTTCCAACATTTATTGCTTGGAATCACCTACTGTGGAATACACATGAGCAATCACTCGAAGAAGAAAGGACAGTTACCTGTTCTGTAACTGGCGTTCTTTGAGATGTGTTTCCACATCCCGCTCTCCTTCCCCTCTGTTGGAGTTGTCCGGCAAGAAGGAACCAAGGGTGGGGGAAGTGCACAGCTCCCCTTATAACGCGGTATAGAAGCGCCATTCTAGGGGTCACAGTAGCGCTCCCCCAGTACAGGTATTGCTAAGGGAAAAACTTCCAGGACCGGTGCATGTGGCGAGCACGCACACCTACTGTGGAATACACCTGAGCAACACATCTCAAACAATGCCAGTTACGGAACAGGTAACTGTCCTTTAGGTTGTTTGGATACAGGCACAGGTGGAGGGGACAGGAGCAGCGTTGGAACTGGTGATGCAACCCTTCCTAATCATAACGACTATATTACAACTCCCTCTTTCAAACTCCTCTGTTCTCTAGCTCCCCTTGGTCGTTTAGTCTCTTGCTTTTAAGGCCTTCTCTCTTAGGTCAGCTGTGCCCCGTCGTTAATCACACAGGGGGAGGGTGATCACAAGGCTGATTGAGGCTGATCAAGGCTGAGCCAGGGAACAAAGACTCACAGTCCCGAGACACACAATCCCAACTGACCCGTAACTGAAATAACCTGAAAGAGAGAGAGAAACAGCCAAACAAACTCACTCGCCCCAAAGTTAGTACTCGCACCTTCATTCAGCAGGGGGATCTCCTTCTCCCCCTTTCAAACTTCCCTGTTTGCGGTCCCCTATTCACTAGCTCCCCTTGGTCACTTAGCCTCTGGCTTTTAAGGCCTTCTCTCCTAGGTCAGCCTTATCACACATCGCATCCTTTTGACAGCAGCCTACCTATCGCACACCCAGAACATGATTGCCAATGCTCCCATCAGAAACTTTGCAACCAGCCATGAGTAAGAGTTGTACGACTCTGTGATGACTGACATCTTTGGTCAGTGAGGAACCCCCGTGAGGGATCTTTTCACATCCCACACCAACACCAAATGCACCCGTATCATTCCAGGGGAGGAATTGGAGCTCAATCACAGGGAGAGGCTCTAGTCATTGTTTGGTTGGATCGCATGAACTACACCTTTTCCCCTTGCGCCTCCTACTATGAGTAATTTACAAGATCAGATGAGAGAAAGCAACAACCATCCTGATCACCCCCTTCTGGCCTTGCCAATTCTGGCTCCGACTTCTTCCCTGCATGTCAAAGCACCCTCCACTCATGCTTCAGATGTTCCCAGAGCTACTGACCCAACACAACGGCAGACTCAGACATCCCAACCCACACACACTTTGATGGCTTGGTTTTTGGATGGACACCTCCACTAGCACAGGAGTGCTTTTTAGCAGTGAGAGAGGTCCTTTCAAGCTGCAAAAAAGGACTCCACAAGATGCTTGTTTTGCACCAAATGAACACATTTCACTTCTTGGGCTACACAACAGGGCCTTATCCCTTATCTCTGACTGCTGAACAGTACCACTTTCAAAAGTTACGTCTCTGGACGCATGGTGCATTCACATAACCTCAGTGGAATACAGATAGGGCCCACACATCTCAAAGAACCTCCAGTTACAGGTAAGTAACTTTGTTTTCTCTACTGGGGAAGAACGCCTCTGTGCACCTGGTAACAAGTCCTGGCAATGTTCAGGAGAGATGAGTTTGATCCTAATAGCTCCTAGTGGCCCAGAAAGGAATGGCTCCCAACTAACTTGTAGTCAAGTATCAGGGGTAGCCGTGTTAGTCTGTATCTACAAAAACAACAAGGAGTCTGGTGGCACCTTAAAGACTAACAGATTTATTCGGGCATAAGCTTTCGTGAGTAAAAACCTCACTTCTTCGGATGCATTCATAGAATGCATCCGAAGAAGTGAGGTTTTTACTCACGAAAGCTTATGCCCGAATAAATCTGTTAGTCTTTAAGGTGCCACCAAACTAACTTGTAGATGGCTAAAGCTTTTCTCTTTTTTCGGAGAGCCTGTTCTCAGCTGAACACCCAATTCTAGAACATCTAGTTCCATCCCAAACAGAGAGCCGTCTCCCTGACAGCCAGGCCCTTGAAGGGGTAGAGATCTGTGTATAAGGATATAAATGGGGTAGATAAGGCATGTCCAACCTGATGGCACTTATCCTGGTACCTCAGAACCACCTACCAGTAGGAATCAAAACTTTGTGTAAGAAAAGTAGTGCTATGTGCTGCAAAACAGGTTCATATGGCCCTTTTTACAGGCACTGTATAAAATCTGTTTGATTACCTTAGCCTTCAAGTTAGTTTCAGAGTTAACTCCATGTGATAGCTGCTGTATTGTGGTCTATAATAATCTATCTAAAGGTGGATCAGTGTCCCTGCAGCCCCTTGTCAAATTCATGCCAGGTTTGATGCTTTTGAAAGAATCCACATTTAATAGCCTTATGTGTCATAGGATATTAGTGTGGTCCTGTAGTATCTAGAAGCCTGAGACATGGACCAGGACCCCATTATGCTAGGGGCAGAACAAATGCACAATAAAAATACAGTCCCTGCCCCTAAAACCTTGCAAGCTAAGTATAAGAGGTAATGGCTACAGATAGACAGGGAGTACAAAGAAACAATGAGACCGTATTGATCAGCATGATGGGCAGTGATCTCAGCACACCAGCAGCCTAAGAATCGTGAAGTTTTGACAAAGGAGAGGTTTTTTTAAAGGAATTTTTTGAAGAAGGATAACAAGGTAGCTATGCAGATGTTTAGGGAAATCTCCTCCCAAGCATGAGGCAGCATGGGAGAAAGCACAAAGATGTGTGTTTGAAAATTTAACAAGTGGGCAATGGAGGCTGGTATTATGGACAGATCAGAGGTGGGAGTTGACATCTCAATAGTGAACGAAAGATGATGGTTAGGGTTCAGATTGACTGTAAAGATCCTTGAAAGTGGAGACAAGCAGCTTATGTCTGATGTAATAAAGAAGGGGGAGCCAGTGGAGATTAAGGAGAGGAGTGACATGGTCAAACTGAAGGTCTAGGAAGATGAATTTTGCAGCAGCATTCTAAATGGAGTAATTTTCATTTGTCAGGACTAGAGGAAAGAATGTTGCGGTAATTAAGATGTAAGATAATGAGTGCCTGGATGAGAGTTCTAGTTGATGAAAGCTCCTTTAAAAGAATCACTTCCTACATCTTATGTAGAATGTCAATTTCCTGGTAGCTTCAGTTTGTAGAATGAGTGAGCTGTCTAGAACTCTCCAATGGAACTGATTAAATTCAGAGGTGGCATGTGGCTTCTTGTGTGAGGGAGATGGCTCAGGTTCTCATCCTCTGCTGCCACATGAAAGAATTAAAAAATCTTAAGAGTTTGAGATTTTTCCATTTGTCATATGCTAGGAAACTGAGACACAGGAAAGAGATGGACGATTTCATCCAAGAAACACAACTACAAAGTAATTGTTCCATTCTTTGCTGTTATGTTTGGAAGAATTGCTTTTCTTCTACCACAGTGGCTGAGATTAGCAAATTTGCAAATTACTCTCCTGAGGTCTATAATCTGTAGAAGGGCCCCATCTGCAACTCTGAGCTTCTCTCCCCCTCAACATCTGTTAGTTTAATCTGTGGCATCCTTCAGGGCTAAGTTGGTGTCCTTAGCTAACTAGATAGAAGCTGAAGGAGAGTGTTTGACTCTCGCTCAGCTTACCTGTGGAGATGTCAACATGTACAAATGCAGTGACATATTCTTAAAGGAAAACTCCTCCTCCTTCCTTCTGTGTTTTGACATGTGCGGGAAGTAGGTAGAAGTGTTGTGCCAGGCCACTTCTCATTGCTGTTGATTTGGTGGGGGAATGGAGGTGTGAGAGAGCTACCACCGTGGATTGCTTTTGCTGTTGCAGGCACTGTGTTTACTTATACTATTTATTATTATTATTATTTATTATTAATCAGGGATAGAGGGAAGAGAGAGAGTGATGGTTTCTATACTTCAGGCTTATTTGAAGCATGTTGTCTATTCTTGAAATTACTATTTTCAATTATTTTAAGGCTCTCCGAGGAGCTCTGGGCTCCAACAAAAGTAAAATCTTGTACAAATGTCTGTCGTCTTGAATGATTTAGAAATACATATTTAATTCATTTGCACAGTAGAAGTGGCTAAATTCCTGTTTGTTTAACCTATGTAAAATGAACATGCTATTTTTGGTTGCAAAATAACTTTCAATAAAAATTGCTGGCAGTTCCTTTTTGCACCTTATATTTTACAGTCAGTGTTTGATTGTGGGACTACCAGACATGTAGGATCTGAAATTCTCTACTTGAAGTGAGGAAAGGGAATCACTTTGTTAATTAAGAGAATACCAGGGTTAGCCATAGGAATAATGTATAGGCCTGATTTTATTTATTTTAAATAGGATAGATGCATGATTGCATGTCTCTTGTGGTGTGCAGTCACCACATATGCAAATCTGGCAGTGGAACATGGAAATGCCCAACAAGCTATTTGCATATGCAGGTTCCACCGGGCCCAGGCATGGTAGATGGCAGCTGTTTACAACTGCATATCTAACTTGTTAAAATTATAGCTATTTTAGTAACTGACTTGGGTGTGGTCTAGATGGCCTGTTAAGCTTTTCTTCTAAACGCCAACCTAATTTGTACATGTGACTTGAAGATGTAAAATACATGGACCCATCTGTCATGCAGTAAAATCTGGGGGGGTTTCAGTGCTGTCATATGCTCAGGTAGATATCTATAAAGATAATATTGTATTGTGTGGGAGTATACCCTCTTTGCTTTGTGTACGGGCTGAGAAGTTCAGTGAGATGACCACTTAATAGAAATGAGTATGGATACTATGAATTTAACAAAGCACTGGGTATAAGTAGGATTTTTACTAATGTACTAGTGATGTTGACATGATCAATGAAAGAAAATAGCAAAACAGACGTAATATTTTTTCTTGGCTCTGTGTCTGTTGACGCAGCTCTGAAGCAGCTGCTGCTATCTCTAGTTTCTTTTTCTCTAGAGCTGATTTTTTTTCTTGAATAATTGAAGTTAAAGTAAATGATAAATAATTGTATTTAACTTTATAATATGAATAAAATGCATTAGTTCCTTCATTGATCTGTATAGCCTTGTTCTTGTAAGTCATGATACTTGCATCTGACACCTTTTGTGTCTTACCTGGGTGAAAAAGAAACAAAGGAGAAATATGGTTTGGAAACCTTATGGTCCTAAAAAATGTTGAAGTTGGTGAGTAGCCTTGGGTTATTACAGCACTGACAATGTGTTAAATTGCAAGTGGTGTGCTCATCATTTGGGAGTAGGTATGGAAGGAGGGGGAAACAGCAGGGTCTGTTTGCTGTATTAAGCTGTGAGATAGTGTCTTGATAATCCTTACCAATTTCCTTCCTTTATCACCTTTTCTTCCATAGGATGTTGTACTTGTAAACCTCCAACTGAGGGAGAATGATCAGTGGTGTTCTTCAAAGCCAGCAAATGCCACTCTTGTAGTGGACATGCTAGTGTAAAATGTGGTGGCATTTCTGTGAAAGCAGAACTGGAAAAAATTCAAATATCTAAACACTTCAGTTTTGCAAAGAAAGAAACAATTTTAATTGTTGCCAGTTTTTTTAAAATGGAGAAGTAAAGTGGAAGATAACTACCTTTCTATAAGAGGCTAAGTAAATCAGGCATTTAGCGAGAAGCCATTTTACTGGACTTTGTTATATATCAGCTCCAGTCCCTTTTCCCTTTGGACTAGAGAGGGGCCTAAGCCCCAAAAATTAAATCTGCAACCAGATTTGAACCTCCAGTAGTTCCAAGGGATTTGGATCTTCTCTTTTGTATTGGGGACATCTTTGCTCTGAACTTGCATTGCACTATGAATCTATGGTTTTGCTGTAATCTACAAACTTTCTTTGAAAACCAGTTTCTTTTTTTAAAAGCGTAAGATTTGTAAATAGTCCTCTATAAAATCCTGAGAAATATTGACAAACTACATACATATTAGTTTCCACTTTGATATATACTATTTGTCCTCCCCCTTCTCTGTAGGCTTTTGTGGATTTCTTCTCTCGAGGCCTCCATGCGGAGTACAAGAGCAAGGGCATCATTGTACAGGTGAGTGGAGTTTGTTTCATTTAAGTATCCCTGTTATTGTGTGGTTACCACAGTAACAGTTGCTGTCTTGGCAACAAAAGGAAATCATCCCATTCACTCAAAAATGTGATGATGATAAACCATTAAAGATACAATTTCCATTTTTGTTTGTCCCAGTAGCAGTTGTTTCTGAACTCTTCCTGTTGAAATTAAGTATAAATGACTTAAAAACAAAAACCAAAGATGAGTGTTACAAATCATTCAATATTAGAAGATCAATGTAATTGACTGCACCTGTTACGATTTTAGCTACAATATATTCCATAAAACTGATTGTAGTTATGTACTAGACTAGTTACAACATTCCTTAATCTCCTGGTATGTTTGTCATGACATTATGCACCAGAAATCCAATAGCTAACCACACTAAGGACTAGAACACAGAACCTAAATGTCCTTTAGTTTATCACTAGTTAAGAATGATGCTGGCAACTCTAATAAAGTTTGTAACAGTAGGATCTCTGCACTCGCAGTTGCTTACACTATGGGGAACTGTAGCAGGAAGAACAGCTTTGCATCGGGGAAATAGGTTCATTTTGAATATCAGATTCCAGTTGTATAACTTCACAACTTGATATTGGTTTTACCTCATTTAATAAGTTTTTATCTTTGCGCTCTAGTTTACCTGCAGTAGCTTAGCTGTGTTTACAGTAGAACAGTAAACCATCTGGGTACAAATTAAGAAAACCAGGGCTTAAGAGCACTGAATCAAGCTATGTGACACTAGCTGGCTTTGTTTGCAGGACCTTGGGGAAACCTTTCTGTAGTTTTGTATCTCACACCTCTTTGCTTTGAGTTTCAGAATTGTTTGAACTCAAAAACTCAAAGCAATACACACATGACACCAAGTTTTGCCTGTCTTTGGGTGTCACAACCAATGATTTTTTTTTTCATGGTTTTTACCCCAGAGCATAAATCATCCCAGGGTTGGTGAGAGTTTCATAAGGCCCTATCTACTCTACAGGTACAGATGTTATTTTTGTAAACACTCATCTGATCTCATTACAAACATGGTTGAGTTGCGTCCATAGCTACCACTTTGCCTGCCCATATTTTGTATCATGTGATGTTAGAAAATCATGGTGGCTTTCTTAGCGCTTCAGTAGCAGTTAATGCTCAGAGGACATACATGTGGAATATCAGGTGCAACATATGAGGCAATCTACTCTGGGATGTCCTACCACAGAAAGCTGGAAGGAAAGGAGGACTGACCAGGCAGGTTACACAGTCAGGGAAGCAATGCTACATGATGCAAAAAAAAGAAATATTTTTTAAAAAAAATCTTTCAAACAAGGTACAGGAGAACAGTTGTGAGCGGCCAGTGTTAGTGAGTACTAGCCATGAAGTGTCTGGACACAAACTAGGTTTTCACTAACTGGTTAAAAATGTCTAAAATCTGTTGAGTACACATGTCCTTAGGCAAGGAACAACTTGTCTGTTTCATGGATTTTCCTTTTTAGAGCATAATAGAAACATATTGCTTGAAATGCCTTTTGTCCTTATTTCTCAACAGTATTGTGCGGACAGTGCTAGGAAAAGGACAACTGATTCAATAAGCTATTGCATGCAATGTCCTTACAATGGCTTCCTTGTTTAAACCTACACTAAACTTTTTCTTAAAATTCCCAACTGTTGCTACCACTGGTGCAATTTCAGTAGGAGTACCAATGGTGAAACTTTAGTGTTGACAAGGCACTGGCGGCTGATAATGTTTTAAGTATTGTTGCACAGACCTGCTCTGAGCAGGAATAGATGACATGGTAATGAAAATGCAGTCAACATGACGCTTTTACACAGTCAAGAAAACTTACTGTAAACACTGGAGAGCCCCCCTGGAGTGCAGCTTCTAAAATTTTCTAGCTCTGAATGTAGAGAAGCTGAGAACTTGTGTATTTGGCAGACTTAAACTTTACTGAAAGCTGTTTCTCTGTGTTAGGTTTTCCTTTCTTCCCGCTAACAAAGTTTTCCCCTAGCTACCAGCATGTTTTCCTATAGACTTTGATATCCTAAATGCGTCAAGCTAATGAATAGTGTCAGCCTGGCTTTTCTTCTCTGGCATGCTGGCTCTCTATTGTTGGTAGCTCCCCATCTCCTCCCTAAATTTAAATGAATAGCCATTCTGAGTTGTGTGGGTCTAATAGCTGGTGATCAGAATTTCTTATGCTAATTGTAGTAAGTTATTGGTCTTCTTTCTTCCCTGCCCCAGTCTGAGCCCCTGTGCCTACCATTAATGAACCCTAGAGGCATACCTTTAAAGCTTGGCCAACGTGTCTCCTTCATTCCCTTAGGAGTACTTCAGCCTCTTGAAATCTGAAGTATGGGGTTCATCACTACAACTTTCTCAATGGTGAATAGACTTTGAATTCCAGACTTGCATTTCCACTTGAGGTAGCTGTTTAAAATGGCATGTCCTCAGCTTATACCAGACCAATAGAAAACACTTGTGTGAAAAGCAGAAACACACAACAGCTTGTTAATATACTACTTCTGAAGCTCAGTACAAGTTGTAGCAATGCTGCCCGAGTGAAAATGCCTTCTCTTTGGAAGCCAGGTTCGATCAGTGTGGTTGTATTGTAATGCAGAGAAACTTTTAGGTTCAGAAACCAACTCCTCTCTGGCTCCAGAGGCCACTTCCAATCTTCAGTTGGAGAATAGCAACTACATAGCTTCAGGGTCAAGTATTCCTGTGCATGTATGGAGAATAGGATGAAAATCTATAGTGGAAAGTAGCTGCCAAGAATGAAAGGAATATGGAAGAATCTAAGGATTTCTCTCAAGACTAACTTGCGAGTTTCCTATTAATGGGGGTGCCCATGCTCTGTCTGCAGAAACATGATTCTCCATGGAATAGTCAGTCTGAAGGGGTCATTGGGTGGTTCTTCCTTCTGTTCATTCTGTTCTTATTTTCTGCTTCAGAACAATAGGCAGGGAACAGCTTTCTGTCGATGTTGGGCATTTTTGCTTCTTTACAAATACTTTTACACATATTTTAAAAGTATAAGGAAGGAAAAAATCTTAACTCTATTTACATTTCTTCCTAATCCCTCTACTATAGTATCCCGGCAGTGGTATAGTACTGGATTTTCTTTTACACTTTTGTCTTGTTTGAAGGATTTTCCTTGAATATCTGAGATTTTTTGTTATTCTGTATAAGTAGGGGTCTTTTTTTGGGGGGGGGGAGGATTGTGGGCATTAAAGAGGCTTTTTCATAGAACCCTGAAAGTACCTTCCTGTACCTCTGGGTGGGTGGTAGTACCAGAAGATCTGAATGCAGCAGTTTCTCAAGAAGCATCAGTATAAAAAGATTATGATCCAATTTGTCTTCCTTCATATAGGGAGTGAGTGTGGTTTACAAGCTAGTGCATAAGACAGGGACACAGGACTCTGAGTTCTATTCGTAGGTTTCCCACTGATTTATATGATCAGCTGCTCTACAGACTTTTCTGGTCTGAACAGTGTAGTGTGTTATATGCAAGCACCCGGTTTTATCCATAGCAAACCTTGCTTTGCTTACAGCCTTTCAATCTCTTGATCCCAGTTGAATAAAACATACCTCTGAATAGTTTTACCACTTTTGTATTCCCTAGGAAAAATTAACAGCTTTTAGGACATATAGGAGCATTAGCCCAAACAAAAGATCGCATTCTTAGTGAGAGATGGTAGAGTTAATGTTTCTGAAGCATTTTTTTCCACTATAGAATGCAGGAGATAAAATGTTGTTCCGTAGTCTTATAACTTTTAACTACAGTGAAGTGTTTAGAATAATGGCTAGAGAACGCTACATATAAACTATCAGCGGTACAGCTTATTCCCACTCAGTGCTCAGTTTCTCTGTGCAGACAATGAATTATCTTTCGGCACCATCTAGTTGTGCATCTAAGTAGTGCAATTTGTACATAATTTTTTTTTGTTTCAGAATGGTGTGGATAGTTAAGATTGAAACTGTATTTTGCCCAAATTTGCAGAAAGGTGTTCAGAGAAAAAAAAGGGTATGTCTTAAAAGAAAAACTTGCTATAGTTTACTTCAAATAGCTTGTCCTCAAAACTTCATATGAAACTTACTGGAGAGATGCTGGCAAGATTTACAGCCTGGAGACTTGAAAAGGGATTTTGGAGAATTTATTCATTTTTGAATTTGGAATTGCCAGATAGTCAGTCAAGTTCCAGCAGACGTTTGAAAGGCAGCAAATGAAAAGTAGAACCTTTTAATTTAAAAAGTATGGGCAAAATGTTCAAACTTGGATGCCTAAAGTTAGGCACATACATTCATATTTAGACACATGAATGAGTGGTGTGGTTTTACAGAGATGCTGCTGACCTATAATGGGAGTTGAAGGCATTTACACTTCTGAAAATAAGATCACTTTTTAGGTGACCAGATAGCAAGTGTGAAAAATCGGGACGGGGGTGGGGGGGTAATAGGTGCCTATATAAGAGAGCCCCAAAAATCAGGACTGCCCCTATAAAATCGGGACATCTGGACACCCTACCACTTCTATTAAAGTGCCTTTATCCACATTTGAAAATTGTGTGCTAAGTCTTTAACCCTTTTATTTGCAAAGAGCCTTGAAAGTATAAACTGATCACTGGGAGTCTTGTTATGATGACTTTTAAAAAATGCACTGGGGGGGGGAAGCAGGGAGAAGAGGAAATCCCACTCTGCATTAGCCATTCTTTTCCCTGAATTCCCCAATCAAGTCTTGTGCACATAGGAATGTTTCAGCCCACGCAGAAATGTACCCCCTTGTGGAATGGAACACAACAACTAGCAATACTTTAGAATGGGAAATGGACTTCCTTATGCAACTAAAGCAACAAGAAATCTGGGAAGACAGAATGAAGTTACCCAAAATTGGAATTAGCTCAGAACAGTGGAGCTGACACTATTCTCAAAGTTCCATGAACAAGCAAAAGTACACTGATTTGAAATCCTCTGCAAGAGACTTACCCATCACCACACTCCTTAATGTCACTCTGCAGCATTGGTTTGGTAACAGCTCTGCCTATTGAATCGTGAGCCCCACTACTGCACCACCTGGATTCTCCTAGCAGTTCTTCTGTCCAAGTACTGGTCAGGACCAATCCTCTTTAGCTTGTGAAATCGAACAACATAGCCCTAGGTTATATGTCTATGGATTATTAATTCTCTTGAATCCTGATTTTGTGTGTGTGTACACACACACACACACACACACACACACACACACACACACTATACACACTATACACACTATACACATGATAGATTGTGATTTCACCAAAAGGTGATTCGATTTTTTTTCTTAAAGTTTAACTGAAGTTCATACTTTTTTTAGAATCCAGTACTGCTAGCTACAGGACACCTAATGTACTCTATGAACTTTGTGGCTTCTTGCCATCTTCAGTAGTTATATGTAGAAACTGCCTGAAAACACACTGGGGACTATTTGGGGAATCTGTTTTTACAATTTATTATTCTGATAATGCTACAAAGTTTGTTAACATATTCATAAATGATCTGGAAAAAGGGGTAAACAGAGAGGTGGCAAAATTTGCAGATGATATTAAACTACTCAAGATAAAGTCCTAGGCAGACTGCAAAGACCTACAAAAGGGTCTTACAAAACTAGGTGACTGGGCAACAAAATGGAAAATGAAATTCAGTGTTGATAAATGCCAAGTAATGTACATTGGAAAATGTAATCCCATCTATATATATATAAAATGATGGATTCTGAATTAGCTGTTACTACTCAAGAAAGAGATCTTGGCGTCATTGTGAATAGTTCCCTGAAAACATCCACTCAATGTGCAGTGACAGTCAAAAAAGCTAACAGAATGTTGGGTATCATTAGGAAAGAAATAATAAGACAGAAAATATCATATTGCCTCTATATAAATCCATGGTACGCCCACATCTTGAATACTGCATGCAGATGTGGTCACCCCATCTCAAAAAAGATGTATTGGAATTGGAAAAGGTTCAGAAAAGGGCAAAAAAATTATTAGGGGTATGGAACGGCTTCTGTATAAGGAGAGATTAATAAGACTGGGACTCTTCATCTTGCAAAAGAGATGACTAAGGGGGGATATGATAGAAGTCTATAAAATCATGACTGGTGTGGAGAAAGTAAATAAGGAAGTGTTATTCTCATAAACAAGAACTAGGGGTCACCAAATGAAATTAATAGGCAGCAGGTTTAAAACAAACAAAAGCAAGTATTTCTTTACACAACGCACAGTCAACCTGTGGAACTCTTTGCCAGAGGATTTTGTGAAGGTCAAGACTATAACAGTGTTCAAATAAATTAGATAAATTCATGGAGGACAGGTCCATCAGTGGCTATTAGCCAGGATGGGCAGGGATGGTGTCCCTAGTCTCTGTTTGCCAGAGGTTGGGAATGAGCGACAGGGAAAGGATCTTTTGATGATTATCTGTTCTGTTCAATTCCTCTGGGGCACCTGGCATTGGCCACTGTCGGAAGACAGGATACTGGGCTAGATGGACCTTTGGTCTGACCCAGTATGGTGGTTCTTATGTTAAGAAATTGCAGTGTCAGGGAATGCCTTGGTGTAAATGTGGAATCCACCTCTTGCTGACAAGGCTGTAAGCATGTCTCTTCCAGGCCAGGCACAGTAGTGGGTCATTAAAACTGAATAGCTGTCTATTCAGGTGGAAGGATCTTGAGGACAACGGTTTAGCTGGAGCCTTGGAGAACTAGTTTGTGAAGGTTGGTGATATGAAAAGTGGAAAAACACCAGCACTAGAACAAAGGAACCAGGTGTTGATAGGGGGACATATAAACTCAAGGGACTCATTGAACAGGAAGCTTTGGATAGGAAAGAAGAAAATAGAGGCAGGCTTTTGTAGCATGGGTCCTTTTTAAATGCTGACCAGCCAAGGTCAGAGACAGCTAGCTGACCTAGAGAGAGGCTCCTTTTTTTTGAAGGGAGGACTATAGGGAAAGGATCCTTGGTGCACCAGAATACTCTGTCCAGGCCCAAAGAACTCTCCATAGTGATGAGGAAAGTGAGGTAAGGGAAATATATACAGGCATGTCTTATTTTCTTGAGATCTGTGTGTGTCATGCTGTTAAGTAAAGAGCAATGGTCTTTATAATTCTGTGGAAGTCTGTCTGTCTGGAGTTTTTGGGGAAAGGTTGTGTTTAAGCTACTGGGAGGGAGCAGAGAGGGACGGCAGTGGTCCCAGAGGCTAGGCAGTTGGACTGCAGGGTCTCTTCTCTCAGAGGCAAGTGCTAGTTAGACAGAGGCTCTATATTTGGAGAGCACACCTAGAGACCCCAAGCCAGGATATACAATATGAGCTTTGTTTCTTCTTGCCATGCTCAGTAGATGTACATAGAATTTTATTGAAAATACACTTCACTTACTGTGATCTCTTTTCCTACCTACAGAGTGTTCTACCATATTTTGTGGCTACAAAAATGTCTAAAATCCGCAAACCAACTTTCGATAAGCCCAGTCCTGAAACATACGTAAGAGCTGCCCTGGGCACAGTAGGCCTGCAGTCCCAGACCAACGGATGTCTGCCACATGCCATTTTTGTAAGTTACCTTCAAAAAGGGGATGTTACTCATTTTGTGTGGTCCTGAGTATGTTCTGCATGTATTCTGACCATGAAGGAAAGAGAATTACATTAGTTTCGGTTTTTTTTTAAATCCTGAGACTGACAGTTGTTCTTTCGTACTTAGTCCTAATTTTGTCACATTTGAAAATGTAGAAGAGATTAATTTTAAGTTCGTTTGGTGCAGGTGATAATAGTTGGAGTTTTTTCTTTTAATTTCTTAGGGCTGGATCTTTTCTCTTCTTCCCACCTCAGCAGTCATCAACTTGACAATGCAAAAACACAAGGAAGTGCGGGCTCGCTACTTAAAGAAAGTGAAGGAAAACTAAGTTGCAGCAACTTGATCAGATGTTTTGACACATGATGGCTCAGTACCCACAATTCAGCATGAAATAGACTTAATCACATTTAAAATTTTCTCTTATAGTTTTTACTTTCTAATGGGACCAAACACCAATTTGGGGTGGGATTATGATATAACATGATTTCTTTCTGGCCTCAACTTTCCAATATTGATTTCAAAATATGCTTGATTTGTTGGTCATATGTGACTATGGGATACTAACTGGATTTAATCATTAGCTTTATGTAATGTATTTATACCAATGAATAAGGAATTGTATCTCAGTGCAAGTAGCTTGGTGATAAAAGAAAAAACCCACAATAAAGAAAAAACCCACAATAAAGCAAGACACAGTGCTAGGGCGTCTTAAAATACATTGAAGTCAGATGGCCTGTGCTTACTTAAAAAGAGAAAATGGAAGTTGATTTCCAAAATGAAAAAATTAAAGTGATGGCCAAAGGCCAGTTATATAACCACCACCTGTTTTCTGTGTTGTGCATGTTTGGGTGAAGGGAAGAATGGTGGCAGTTTGTCTCCCAGATATACTGCTGGGAGAAAACATGGTTATTAAAAAAGGCAAGCTAATGTTCATTGATGTAGCCACTCCCCAGCTCAGCTTCAGAGTGCTTGCGAGGATGCTGTATGGCTAGTCTTCTCGTGATGTCTCCCCATGTTTCACTTAGCAAGCTGTATGTGTATTGGGACACCAGGGAGAAGTATGTGTAACTTCCCCTGGGCAGAGCTGCCCGGCTGCTATGTATGAGTCTCCAATAAAACCATTTCCAGGCTAGTGTCAAGTTAACTAAAAATGGGTGGGCTTTCTCAGTTATTTTTTGTTTTACATCCTAAAAGACCACTCATAGCTTTCATCTAGTGTACTAAAATGGATTCTTGAACCAACATTTGATTTTTTTGTGTGTAAATTTGAAGGATATACTGTAATCTGTTTTATGAAGTGGAGGGAAGTGAGCCAAAGTGTACAATGGGAGTGATTGCTATATATATTTTAACATCCTAAAACAGCAATTGTTTAAGTTCTTGCATCTTGAATATTAATGCTAACTTTTCAAAAATATATTATCTTCTGGATTTGTAATGACCTTTTAAAAAGATTGATGCCTGCTGTAATCTGTAGACAGTTGTAGCACAATGTAGATAAATGGTACCAGTTACACGCTGCTTGTTGGTTGATCTGTAAAACACAGTATTAGTACTTGAAATGCAGATCTTGAAATTCAGTGCTGTCTTTGTTAGGGCTGCTGGTTAAACTCTTTTTCTGGCACATGCACCAGTCTGTTCTCCTCTGTGGGCCTGCTGATATAAGAAGCTGAAACTTTGAAACCAACTTCTATAAATGAATGTGCAAATTAAAAACAATAAATGCATTTAAATGTAGAGAAACTGCAGAATCAAGTGCTTCAAAAGTTTTTGTTTCTAGGCTGAGCCATGAATGTATTTTTACACCGTGAAAAAGTCCACTCTGGGAGAGGAGTGGGTTTCTGGATTACAAAAGATTGGATTGCTAAAATATTGGATAATTTTTAATAGGATATGTGAAATAAAAGCCATCCTGGTTGGCATCGTCGGGTTGAAAGTTTTAGCCCAGACGGAATGCTCCATTGAGGCTGCACTATCCTTATCTCACCATGGGGGAACATTGTGTGTGTAAAGTCTATACTGCCCCTGCCTGTGTCTGTTTGCTCTGTAGATAAAGATTTTGGTCTCCATTGACATCAAACTCTTTACCAGCCATAAATGTACTAAAACTGTATTTTAAAAGTAACTTACATGGGCAATAGCTTCATCATTTTTAGTGATGCTAGAAATTCTGTGATCTGGAGTTGTTTATTGCCCTTGAGAGAATAATTTAAAGCTCTGTTTTTAAGTTAAATGTGTTGTATTGAAGCATGAAGGGGCTAACATTTCTGTACATTGAAAATACATGAATACCGATGCAATGGTGCTGCTCAGGTATGAGATGAGGATCTTATCCCATAGCTTTTATTTTGGAGTTGGGGTGATTGAATGTGGGTGGATTAGATTGCATAAGGCCACTGTTTCTTGGCTTGCTTTGGAGAAGACATGGGGTTATTTGACTAACTAATTCTGTGTATATTCTTTTTCTAACACGCGCACACAGAGAACTGAAATAGTTAAAATAAAAGATTTCTCCTGAACAGTTAACTCTTGTTTCCTTTTTTAAATGTTTTGTCCTGCTTCATTCAAATGATAACTGGTGTCTTGTATACAGGGCAGCACAACACTTGAAATGATCCTTCCCCACCCCAAAGAGAACACCATTACTGTGGCTTCCTGCTTGTCAAGAATGACAACTAAAAGTGGCATTTGTTGTTGTTGTTTTTTGTTATATCAAAGTAAACCACCAAAGGGAAATAATTCACTTTCCTGCATGTGTTCCTAGTTTGACTGAAGCTAGCTGCATAGCAAGTGCTAACTTGGACGAGAACTCTTACGTTCAAGCAGCGTGTTCAGTTTTTGCATTGTATAATATTAAGCACGTTACTAGCATCGTAAATTGCAGCCCAGGAATTGCATTCTGATGCTTTAAAATCTCTTCTCTATTTTCAGTTAAATATGGGAGCCTTCTCCACGTCCTCTCCTAAATTGCTTTGTATTTGCAGTTTAAAAACCTGCTACGTTTCAGTAATTGAAGTGATTCCTATGTACAATATTTTGTGAAGTGCTATAAAAATAAGGCAACTTTCCTTTTCTGCACTACATTTTTCATTTTAATTTTTTACAAATGTTCTGAATTATTTTTATAACTTATGTAACTCCAGTTCTTGCATTATTTGCACTCCCTTTTTTCTGAGTGAGATGGTGGAACAGAAGTGAGGTCAGTCACACAGTAGGTAGGTCTAAGGACGTAATCTGCACAGAAAAAAAAAATCGGTAACTATATGGACAGCACAATTACTATGATGCAAATTTGTAACATGGAGGATAGAATCTGTGACTTTGGCCTTAAAAGGCTTCTACCATTTGTTCTAAACAATCTTCAATAACTGTAGCAATGCACTGATACCACTAGATGGTGACAGTTACACACATACTCAAGCAGGTCAGACATGTTCTGTCTTCAGAAGACAGAAGTGGATGGCAAAAGTGTAACCAGAAGTAAAGAGGCAGAGGAAATCCAATAAGGTACTTGGAAGGCTGATTAATAGCTCAATCAGTGCAGTAGCATTTATAGTGATGCCTAGCACTGTCTAGGACCAAAAGGTAGTTAGCACTTACAAAACTCATGACTACGTACATATGTGTCAGACAGTTTTCTAAACTTTTTTTTTCATTGTTGGGAACCTAAATGCTTGGGCTCACTTTGTCTGAGTTGAGACTTTTAGCATTAGAGGTAACTTTGCAAACTTCTTGTTCTCTTCCCTGACAGGAGCGAACGCTGCTGCTTATACACGCGAGTGAAAAATGGTTCCATTATAAGGATGGCCAGGTAGATCTTGTGTAAGTTCTCATAACTTTTACAAGGCTGGGTTAGCGTTTACTCAAACTTGCCTTTTCAAACATGGAAACTCCATGTCCATTACCCAGTCCCAGCGAGAAATTGGGGAACTGGATCTCCCTTTAAGCAGATACAATTCATTCACCATGAAGCCCCAGTGCCACAAAACAGCAAGATTTTTTTTTTTTTTTAGTAAAATTTTGTGAAAGCATTACGTGTCCTCATTTTCAAAGGTGCTGAGCACCTGCAGCTCCCCTTGACTTCTTGGGATTTGTTGGGTGCTCAATGCTTCTGAAAATCAAGTGAGCATTACATAAATGTACAGAGACCAAATAGAACAAAAGATTCATGAAATGTTTCCATTTTAAGTTTTCCACATATGAAAGTAATACCACTAGATTGTAGGTTCATAATGGTCAATTGCCACTTACTCGATATTAAATGAAAACTCGGAGGAGGAAAGTGTGATCACACTGGGCAACAAAAGGGAAATGAAATAAGAGGAGAATGAGGTAGAAGAGAAGCTCATATACAGGCTCCTTGCCTGAGCAATGTGAGCAGAAGGACTGAAAACACGGAGCAGCAAGGTCGAAGTTACACTTTCTCTATTTCCCTCAGCCATCCTTTATTGCATAGTCATTGCAGACTGACGCACATTTGGCAGTGTGCAGAAAAGGATTTCTGCCTTAGGTTAGGAGTGGCGGTGTTCCACCGGGCTGATTTGTTGGGGAAGCTTGCAAGAAATGCTCTTTTTAATAGCGAGAAAGAGAAATCTAAGTCGCTACCAGTAACGTAGGGTTGTCCTGCTTCCTGAGTGTGACGGGGTGAAAAGTTTGAAATACTAAGATTTTTTTCAACGTGTTAAAACGTTTAATAAATTACCATTGAAAAGGTTCTAAAAGGACGGGTGGCCTCTTGTGTCTCTTAAATAGTAGAGAGGAGAGATTCCCCTTATCAACACACCTAATACAAATCTGTAAAAGAGGAGTTAGTCCTGAAAGTCATCAGAAGGGGACAAACCAATTTTGAGCAGGAGAAAAGGGAGACACACACAATTCAGAGACTGTGCTGCTCTAACTGTTAAAATCAAAAGGTTAGAAAGGCTGAAAGAAGTTAGTATAGAGCAAAGGTTCTCAACCAGGGGTACACATACCCCTAGAGGTACGCAGAGGTCTTCCAGGGGATACATCAGTTCCTCTAGATATTGACCTAGTTTTACAGCAGGTACATAAAAAGCACTAGTGAAGTCAGTACAAACTAAAATTTCATACAGCCTATGACTATTCTGCTCTATATACTATACACTGAAATGTAAGTACAATATTTATATTCCAATTGATTTTATAATTGTATGGTAAAAATTAGAAAGTAAGCAAGTTAAGTAAGGTGAAACTTGAGGTACACAAAACAAATCAGATTCCTGGAAGGGGTACAGTTGTCTGGAAAGGTTGAAAGCCACTAGTATAGAGCACACTACTGTATCTCTGACTTACCCAGAACAGGGCTCAAAGAACGGAGCCTTTTAAAAGTTCTTCTACTGCAGTATACCTAACAACCTTCATCCTTTTAATCTTCACTAACCTATAGACTGTTAACTATCTTAGAGGAAAAATCCTCCTGAACAAGTGAGTATTTGAAGAACGTGGTTCTGAAGAGCCAAAAACCAGACTTGCTCGACATGAGACCAGTCAGATTGAACCTGAAGGAAGCAACTGCCTGCAACAGATGTACTTAACCAGATTTAAGATAGAAGAAGCCTGAGGATTCTGCTGGACACTCATTACCCATGCTATCCCATCAGTTAGGAATCATCCAGGATAAGCAACTTCCCAGCTGAGGTGAAAAGACACTCTAATTATAGAGACACAAGGTGGGTGAGGTAATATCTTTTTTTGGACCAGCTTCTGTTAGTGTGTGCGACAAACTTTTGAGCTTACACAGAGCACTTCTTCAGGTCTGGGAAACAGCTACAACAACACTGCATATACTAAGTATAGACAGACACTTCCAGTAAAATGGATTAAACATAAAATATATCCTGGTCGTATTGCTTGTATTCTGCCTATGCTGAAAAGTTGTTTCATAAACCTTTCCCTGAAGACCCAAGTAACTAGAAACCGTGTTATCTGCCTGAGCAACTTGCTGACAGGTAACCTCTTCTAGGGATTGCTTAAATCTTTTAGTCCACTGACTTACTTTAAACCAAGTATACCCAGTTGTTTTATAGAGGCACACATCTGTATCTAAGTTGTCTGTCTACAACTTCACAGATGTTAATTTATTATGCGGGGGCGGGGGAAGAGTTGAGAGTGAAATTAGCCAAAGGAATTATCTGCAGTAATGATTATTTGATTCCTACTTTGTAATTTTCTGGGTTATTCAATATACTTATGCAAGACAGCCATTAGTGTAATAACCATTAATTTTATATATAAGGTCTATATAGCCTACATATTTACAGGCATGGACTTGGATATGGGAAGTCTTAGATCATGTACTGTGATTTATAGGTTTTAACCAAATTTAGTGTCTAGAAATTCCATCCACTTGACGTCCACCAAGCTAAATGCCTGGTACCTTTGAATGTTTGTCTGTACCGCTGTCATCTCACTGGCAATGACCCTGTTCACCTATTCCTCTGGTACTACATCGCCCTGGTATCTTAAAGTGGACTCTTAATCTGATTCTGAGAGAGTTCCTACAGATCAGAATTCTTTGCTACAACCCATCCATGTATATCCTCTATCTTCAATGCACAGCTCAAACTCTTGGCACTGAGACATACACAGATAGATAGAAACACTATCTATGATAAAATATTGGGAATAAAATCCCAATTTTATTTGGGGAGTTCCCCCAGATTCGAGGGCAATTTCTCCTCAGCACCAAACTCCAAGATGGTTGAGGCACTATTTTCAGTCTGCTACAATCTTTGGTGCTGATGCTGGCACAAGATCACTATCCAGGTGCTCTTCACCTATGGGTACTGTCCTGTTCTCATGGATGCTGGCACATGATCTCCACCTGGGTGCTGGTCTCTGGCCAGAACCATCCTCTGTGCTGACGTTGCTACCCATCAGGTGAGAGAGGTTTAACCTCCAGTTCTTTTCCCTTCTGAGCTTTTAGTCCACTGGACCAGACAGACATTTTACGCCTCCAGTGAGTACCACCTCATCCTCCACAGATGAAGCTACTGTATCTGTCATCTACTCCAACCACTGATGACTACAAGGAATACCAGGAGCTCATGAAGAGGTTATCTAACTCTGAGGATCCAGATTGCAGTAGTCCAAGATAACCCTCTTTGGCTTGTGGACATCTTGCATTCTTTTGGTCCAGCTAGAATGGCTCTGTCTATTAATGAGATGACTTTGTACCCACAAATAAGTGCCCCGAAAAGAGGTATCAAGGACCTTCTCAAGGACATGAATAATTTTATTCACATCCCACCCAGGGTGCTTGATAGTGGTGGCTGTGAATGAAAAATTGAGACACTAATGAACAAAATCCATTCCCAAGGAGAAAGAAGCTAAAACCCTTAAATTATTTAGAAGAAAAGTTTACTCCTCATCTGGCTTACAATTTAGAATCGCAAATCACTAGGTGTTACTGGCCTGGTATGACTATTCATATTTGGATGGAATGTCTAAATTTCAGGACAAATTACCAGAGGAGGCAAAAGAGGAGTTTAAGGCCTTTATTAATTAGCATTGTCCAGTTCTCCACTCTTCTTTACAGGCTGCACTAGACAATGCAGACTTAGCAGCTTGAGTGATGGCCATGGCCATTATTATGCATTGTGCTTCATGGCTCCAGGGATCAGGCATTGTGCTTGAAGTGCTGCAGGCTATAGAAGATTTGCTGGTGAAGGCCCAAGTTTTTCTGGCAAAACTGATGAGACTCTGCACTCTTTTAAAAGATTCCAGGGCAACTCTGAAGACTTCAGGGATTTATACCCCTGCTGTAAAGAGGAAGCATTTTCGTCCTCCTGTCCAGTAGAGAGATCCCTTTTATCCATTATGGCAGCCTAATTACTCCAGGAGATACCAGAGGTCCCAGAAAAAGGGACTGCCTCCCCATGTTTCTCCATCTGCCACCACTAGACATTCTTCTACCTCAAAGCAGTCTCTTTGACTTCTTGGTTGAGGACAGTGAACCGCTCATGGAGAGTTCTCCTCCCTTTGGCAGCGGGCTATTCCACTTCCTAAGGGTTGGATTACATCAGAGCAGTGGATTCCAAACACAGTGGAACTGGGATATACTCTACAGTTCACAGCAATGCCTCCCATTCCCTGTCTCTTTCCAGTGACCAATCCCACAAGCCCATACTGATTAAAATTGTACAGTCTCTGTTGCAGTTATGGGCCATGCAGGAAGTGCCCCCTCATCTTCAGGGGAGGGATTTTATTCCCAATATTTTATCATAACAAAGGCCAAGGGATGCCTCAGATCCATTCCGGACCTACAAAAATCTCAACCAATTTAAAAAAAAAATGGTATGGTTACTCTATCCTCTACTATTCAGACCCATCTCCTAATGATTGGGTGCCCTCGACTTAAGAGATGCATGCTTCCATGTGGCTATATACCAGAGTCACTTCTTAAGATTTGTAATAGAAGAGGTTCATTATCCGTTCATGGACCTTCCGCTTGGCCTATCTTCTGCCCCCTGAGTTCTCAAAAAATGCACAACAGTGATGGCAGCACATTTTTGAAAGATGGACAGCCAGGTGTATCTATACCTGGATGACTGGTTGCTCCATGGACAGTCTAGACAGAGGTGCAAGAAGAGGGGCAGAGAGATCAGTCTCACTTCCAGTCGTTGGGTCTTCAAAGACAAATCATTTTTTACCAATCTCATGAGGGGGGCTAGCTCAGGTTGTCTGTCTGGCTCTGACTAGACACTTTGCCTCTCCCAAGAGTCACCGCATCCCCACGATGATGAGGAACTGCCTGAGACCACTAGGACATGTGGTAGCTTGCCACATACATGACTCAGTATGCAGATAGCACATATGTGAATTCAACTCACCTCTGGATCATGTAGTGGCAGTTGAAGTCAGTTAACCATCCCCCCTGAAATCCACTGGATACTCTGACTCACATACATTCAATTCTCCTGTCCTCCCTGGACTGGTGGATGGACTTGGCCAAAATGTGCAATGGAGTTCGCTTTGCTCTGACTCTTCCCTCAGTGACACTAGTCACAGATGCTTCAGTACTTGGCGGGGGGAAGGGGGGCAAATCTGTGAAATTTAAAAACTCGGGGTCTATGGTCACATCAGGATCTCACCATCCACATCAATACCTGGGAGCTTTGTGTTATATACCTGGCCTCTTGAGTATTTCTTCTTCACATAGCCAGCTGCTCAGTGCAGATTCTCAGACAACACTGTGGTGATATTTGACCTTAATGAACAGGGAGGGCCAAGTCTGACTCCTCCTCTCCCCCCCCCCCCCAAACTTTGCCAAAATGCATTGGGCCTTTGGAATTTTTGCATGAAGAATGGAATATCGCTGAAAGCATATAATCTCCTGGGATTTCAGAATTTACCAGCAGACCGACTCAGAAGGTCATTCATTAGAGACCACAAGTCTCCCTCAAATCCACATGGGGTGTACCAGAGTTGGACCTGTTTGCCACCTGCCAGAACAGATTCAATTTGACAGGAGGCCTCAGCCCTGGGTCAATAATGGGTGTCTTTCTGATGTTATGAAAGGGAAAGCTTCTTTATGCTTTCCCCCATTGTGTTTAGTGTCCAGAGTACTAGCCAACATCAGACAGGACCATGCCAGTCTAATCCTAATAGCACCAACCTGGCCTTGTCAACATTAGTTTTTCAGTCTGTTGAACTTCTGAGATCCAATTCCCCTCCCTCAATGTAATCTCACAAGATCATGGCCAGACTGCATCCCAGCCCTGTCAGTCTGCATCAAACTGCCCAGATGCTAAGTGGTTAGATCATTAAGAGTCTGCCTGTTCTGCCATAGTTCAGAGTGTTCCTTTGAATAGGAGAAAGTCTTCTACAAGATATACAGACCTTATGAAATGGAAAAGGTTTTCATTTTGATAGAGGAATTCCTCCCATGGCTATTATCCATTTTATCTTGGACTACCTTCTTCATCTGTCCTGTCAGTTCATTCAGGGAATACCTTCCTGCTATTTGTTTCACCCTCCTATAGGGAGGCAGCAAATCTGTTCTCCAACCCAATTGCTATCAGGAATTTAAAAGGTTTGGACACTCCCTTTCCTCCTGTAAAGGATTCAGTCCATTCCTGGAATTTAAACTTAGTTCTATTAGGGTTTATGGGACTTCTTTTCAAACCATTGGCCGTCTGTTTATTGTCCCGTCTACCAATGAAGGTTGTGTTTTTAATAGCTATTACCTCGAGTAGGAGGCTTGCTGAGCTGCAAGCTCTTCTGGCTAACCCTTTTCATACTTTTGTTTTACAAAGATAGTGATTTTATGGGCTTACCCCAAATTTCTTATTAAGGTGGTTTTGGATTTTTATTTGAATCAGACTTTATCTGCCATTTTTTTTTCTGGAGCCTCACTCTCAAGGATGAGTACATGGGGTTCTGTTGTAGATCAATAAAACATACATTGGGCATTAGAATAGAAGCAGCTTTTTGCTTGGCCAGTCTACGGGATTTCAGGTATCCTCTCAATTGTTTGTTTCATTTGCTGATTGTATGAAAGGGGAACAGTTATCTCCCAGAGGATCTCCTGGATTTCTAGTTGTATTTGTTAGGTCCTGGCTACTGTTCCATTCCTGCACAGAGTGCTAGCCCACTCCACAAAGGCTCAGGTGGCTTCAGCAGCTATCTTGGACAATGTTCTGGTTTCCAACAGTTGCAGGGCTGGGATGTGGTCTTCGGTTCATACGTTTACCATTCATTATGCCATCTCCTGGGCCACCTGTCCCTATCTTCCTCTAGCAGAAACTGCATGTGAATCACTTAAAGTGGAACAGATGTGCAATGAATCAAAGACAAAACAATGGTTACATATCTATTCTATAACTGTTGTTCAAGATGTGTTGCACATGTCCATTCCACAACTCACCATCCTTCCCCACTGCATCATAGTTGCTAGGTACATTGGCTTCTGCTGTGAGAAGGAACTGAGATGGTTCAGGGCAACTCTATCCCATTCATAGATTCTAGGACTGGAAGGGACCTTGAGAGGTCATAGAGTCCAGTCCCCTGCCCGCATGGCAGGACCAAATACTGTCTAGATCATCCCTGATTGATGTCTATCTAACCTGCTCTTAAATATCTCCAGAGATGGAGATTCCACAACCTCCCTAGGCAATTTATTCCAGTGTTTAACTACCCTGACAGTTAAGAACATTATTCTCTAGGCAAGCAACACAAGAGGCTAGAGGGTGCATGTGTTGTCCCGAGAGGTACCATCGTGGGGGAAAAAGTTATCCAGTTCTGGTGCATGGCCAACTAAAGTAGAATGGACATGTAAAATACCTCTTTTTGAACAAGTTGTGGAACAGGCATGTAACCATATATTTAGCATTAGCAAACTGTTGCATCAGAATGAATTCTTCTCTAAACCCATTCTGCTAGGTGGAATAGGCAGCCATCCTTCCACTAAAATATAAATAGTCAGAGCTGTGGTATGTTAATAGCATTACTCCTTCAACCCGAAGCACATTCCTTTGTTCTAACCATTGAATTTTTCTGCAGGCCAATTCTCATCCCTCCTGGGATTCAGGAGTGGTCAATGCTCTATCTGTAGGCATATAGTCATGTATGTGGCATAGTGAAGAATCATTACTCAGCCCTTTCCCATCTTCAAAGCATTTTACAAATGACTAATGAGTCAGGATCATAATTTCCCTCTTTTTATCCTCCTTAGACAGAGGCTAATAACTTGTTCAAGGCTGTAGCTAGTCTAAACTTAAAACTAGCTGTAGTATCCCCCAACTGCACCCCTTCGTGGAGAACATAAATAGCTTATCGAGCTAAGGTGGCAATGGGAAAGGAAATACACGAGCAGCCCTGAAACAACTTCTAGCTCTGGCCTTTTGAAATGGGTTACTGAGGCCACAAGCCCCCATGCTCGCTGCCCTCTGGAAATAATCATTGGCATGTAGTAGCCAGCAGCGTGATTGTTGCTGTACAAACAGCAAGAGCTGCCCTGGTCTGAGGTTGTGAGCCTCCAGCATAGATTAAATAATAATTAGCTGCTCGGACTTTGCGGGCTCCACTACCCGTTCAGTGGGAGAGGGGGGTCGGGTGTGCCTGGCTGGACACGCGAGAGCCGCGCCGGCCCTGGGCGGGGTCGAGCCGCCGCCGTTTAAGGCCGGGTCCGGGGCAGGACGGAACCGGCGCGCCGGGAAGCGGAGCCGGGTGGCTTAGGAAGCGGCCGCAGCAGCAACTTCCGGGCGGAGCGGAGTGGGGCGGGGCTGGTGCAGGCCCGGACGGTGCACTCGGATCCCCGCGCAGCTGGGCAGGGTGAGGCGCCGCCGTGCAAACCCCGCGCTGCCCCCCAGCAGAGCCCCACCGGCCGCGGGCGCTGTCCCCGGGGCGGGGCCGGGCACACAGATGCCGCCCGTCGGAGGTCGCGGACTGGGGGCATCTCCCTGCGGGAAACCGCAAAACCCTGAAGGGAGCAAACGCGGGTGGAGCTGGGGCCTAGCCCGACCCTCAGCCAGGGCTTGGCGGGTCTCGCTACTCCAGCGTTACTCCGCGCTGCGCTTCCAAAACTTGTAATGACAGACCTGTAACCTCCTCCACCCCCAACCTCCTCTGCACCCTTCACCACTACTGCACGCACCCCCTCCTCTGCACCCCCACACATCGCCTCCTCTGCTGCCCCCTGCACAAACTCAGCTGCACACCCTCCCTGCCACCCTATGCCCACTCTCCTCTGCAACCCTCAGACATCTCCTTTCACACTCCTGCCCCATTTCCCTCCACACACAATTCCCTTCGTTTTGCTCCTTCTCACTCTCCCCCCTCCACACACGGGTGCTGGTACTGGGGGTGCAGCAGCACCCCCTGGCTTGAAGTGGTTTCCATCATACACAGGGTTTATAGTTTTTTTTTTTTTTGTGTGTGTCTGTTTTTTTTAATGGCTTTCAGCAGCCCCACTATACAAATTGTTCTAGCACCACTGCCCACCCATGCTCTCACACTTTCACCAGTACTTATTCCTTCTCCTGTGCCCTGTCATGCACAGACACATACATAAACTCCTCTTTGCTCCCAGTAGGCACACAACTACTCCTCCCTCCCAACACTCCCCTCCACCAACCACCACTCCCTTGCACCTGTGCGTGCACACACACACACACACTCTCCTCCTCCATGCACATACAAGCAAACACTCTCCTACGCATGCACAGATGTGCCCACTTAGTTTCTCTGGTGCTCTGGGTGCTGCATAGTAAAACTAGGGTAAGTTAAGTAAAACTTAACTGCAGTTAAGCGCAGGCACAGCCTGTTGCCCAGCCATTTGTTGATTTGTTTTATTTAGCATCGTGCATTTCCTCCTTCTATCTGTTAGTGTTTAAGGTTCCACTGGACTCCTTGTTGTTTTCATTCCTTCCCCATATTTCTTTTTCCTCTCTGAGGAGGTACCCTAGTTACTATGGCAACATAGATGTCATTAGACTAGGCGATGCTAAGGAACATCCGCAAGGGCAGCATAAATTCTGTTTATAGGATATTCTTACACAGCTAGCAGGTTTGCGAAATGTACTAACCTAAAGGAAGGGTTTCATGGTCACATGTTTGAAACAGGTGCCTGTCTGTCTGTCTGTCTAGAAAAGATGTGAAATGTCTGGACATGCATAGTACAATACTCAGATATAAAATCTCCCTCCCCCATAGGGGGAGATGTGTATGTCATCTCCCTGTAGAGTTTATGGATTAGAAAGCAGGGCTAGGTTAAGAGTGTAAGAAAAGGAATAAATAGTGAGGAAAGGGACATTATAGGAAATGAGAATTCCTTACTAAAGTCTGCCTGGGCAGGTTTTGTTGGGAGGTAAGCAGTGCCTAATTTGTAATGAAAGAGGTACCAGGGCTCAAGAAAATTATGTGCCAGGGCTCAAGCAATTTTTTTTACATTCATAACTGATGCAGCAAGCCCAGAGGTGCTGGGGCTGTGAACTTTCAAGCCTAGAGGTTCAGGGGCTCAGCCCTGGCAAGCCCTGGAACAAATTAAACAGTGGGGGTAAGGCAAGTGACGAAGTCCATAATGTGTAATGCACCAGCTCACTAGAAAAGTGTTTCCATAAACTCTGTTGATATTTTAATACTGTACTTGGCTCTAAATTGCCTAACCAGCTTGTTTCTTATGTTTGAAACACAGGGAGGGATTTAGACCAGTGCTGTGAAAAATCATGGAAGATAAAAGACGGCGAGCCAGAGTACAGGGTGGCTGGTCTGGACCTGTTAAGAGCAGAACAGCCTCATATGCAGGCAAGATATTGTGTATTTCTTTGTGTGTTCCTGGTTATGTTAATCTTTTTTTTTTAATAATTTTAATTAAGTTTTTCCTAATATTTTATAGAGCTGTTCTAATCCCGAATGAATTTGATTTCTTGTGTGATCCAGGACACATCATTTGATTCAAATAGCCCAGCTGGAATATTGGAGAAAGCTATAATTTCCATGAGGATTGATACTATAGTTTAGCTGAGTTGAGCTGCCTTGAGGAAATGAATTATATAAAGACTTACTGCTCATCTGCGACCCAAACATTTAGTATTATAGGGGGAGCTGGTAGGAACACCTGTAGTTGGGCTGTCTAATGCTTTGCATTAGAAGCCCATGTTTTTTCTAGCATATAACTTTGCCACCTTGTAACATGAAGATTGAAACTTTCCATGCTTGCCCTCTGCCTCGTGCAGATTTATTTATTTACTTATCTGTTTTTAAATTTCAGAAAAATAGATCATCCATTCTGAGAAAGAAGTTAGGGAAAACAGGTAGGGTAGTTTTGCCAGTGTTCATTTTTTCCCAGCCATTTATTTAAGGAGCTCTAGTATTTTCATGCTTTGAATAAAAACTTGAAATTTGGTAAGGTAATAGTCCTGAGGGGTGAGAGAGCTTTTTGCTACCCCTGTAGAAATGTACTGAAATTTGCAGACCTCGAAGGGAAAGTCTCCATTTGCACATGTAGGACTTGTTATAGACTTTCTTTTAAAATCTCTATACATTCTGTCTGCACTGAGGCTGCTCCCTACCTCCACTGAGCCTTGTGCATACTAAGCATAGAGCTAGCGATCCTGCCTTGGTGGACAATGCTGCAGCAGCAACAAAATACCGTTTGGCCTAGGGGAAGGTGTGCAGGAGGAGACCTTCCACTGACTCTAGTGTTAATAATTCCATGCTCTTCTCACTCGTTATTATCAAGAAGGTCCTTGTATCTCTCTTATCAAGCAGACAAATCTAATTCCCAAGATTCAAGATGGGATGACTGAGAGGTTGCACAAGGGCAATTCAGAGCTGGGAGTAGAATTCAGGTTTCCAAAATGGTAGACCCAAGTCTAGTCCACAGCCTCTTTGCCTTTTAGAATGACGTGCCAAATCTGTGTTTGGCTGTGCTCTCCATAAGTGTTGTCCATACTCCTCTGCAGAGACAGAAATAGAATCCAGGATGCCTGATTCCCAGTATTCCTATGCTTGCAAAAAACTAATCATGTAAGTCACCCTAATCTATATTGTCTCCCACTAGTGGTTGATTCATACGGAATATCACAGCTTATTACCGGTTTCTCCTGCAGCACAAATTGTAGTGGTCTGTGCTGGGTATCCGGGTTCCAGTCTTGCTGATGACCAATACCAGAGTGGGAGTGCTCAGTATGTTTCCACATGAAATGTGGGAACATGTGTAATTCTGTGGGCCAGTTAATGATAAAAAGGTAAGGGAGGTGTCATTTGATTGGTAAAAATCTACAGAATCAAAATGACACCTCTCTTACCTTGCTATCACTAACTGGCCCACAGAATGAGATTTTACTACATTATGCTCTCAAACGGTGATGGGATTCTCTTTTTTTAGTTAGAAAATTACGCACGCAGAACTGTTAAAAGAGCATTGCAAACTGAAGTGCTCAGAAGGTAGGAAATGCTGGAATTAAAGTTGCCTGTATCACCTTAATTCAGCCCCCTGGTGTATAGATTTTTTGGGTATGTAATAAAGACATTTCCTAAATATCTTTTGAGTAGAACCATAATATTCCCTGAAGCCACGCCACTCTCATATTTTCAGCACCATAGGGGGGATGAGCTCCTTGATGGAAAGCCTCTACTATCTTTAACTTACCATAGTCTAACATAAACAATGGCCACTATGATTTTAAATGACTCACTTTTGTCAATTGGGTTAAATTTTTATTCACTTCAGTTTATAAATTAGTTAAAAATGCTCCTGTCCTAGATTTTAGGTGCTTTTAATGATTATTAAAAACATGACTGACTCTTCCCTTGCTCTTTTTTAAAACTTGGACGTAAGGGGGAAATCCTTGAAAACTGAACAGTGATTCCATTAGTTGTCCCTTAAAGGAATATTGGGTTTTCCACATAGTGAGATGTTCATTTCTCTGATCCCACTAGTTTCCTTGAGCCTGTTCTTTTCTTTGCCTTAGCTCCGGGGGCTTCTGCGGCCAGGAATCTTGTGTCAGTGGGCACTGATCAGACCTGGATGAGAAGAGAGCAGCTTCCACCCAAAAGACAATTTGTGTTTAAAGAACCAACAGAGGTAAAAATGTAGATGGGTGTCCTGTCATCTCATCTTTTTGTTGATAAGTGGAAGAACAACTTATTTTTAAAATTAGTTGGCCTTACGAGGTGTAGTTCAAGAATACAGATATCTCAGTCCAAGCTTTTTGGGCCTCTGTAACACACACTTTACAAACATATTACATGTGTGGCTTACAGAAAGCTAGGATCATCTTAACCAACCACAAATATTTTGATTTTCATTCGCTACCAATCAGTGCCACTTTGTTCAGCAGAAGCAAATAAAATATTCTGGTCTAAAGCCAGAAAAATGAGCTCTGCCTATTGCTCCTTCTGCTGGGAATGCTTCATTGGCAGCATAGTCAACCTCTGATTTCTGGTGGGAGAAGGAGAGTAAGATCCAAGTTTCAACCCTTACCCCTTGGTCTGCCAGGGGATTACAGGGTAATGTGCTCACTCCAGTGGGAAGTGAGTTTCTTGCATGGAATTGGAGATTGGTTGTAAGACTGAAAAGGCAGTGCCTCACTTTTTTCTTGTAACTGTGCCAACATGCTCTCTGAATGGGACTACATCCTGCTTTCCTCACATGGAAGGAGGTTTACTATGATGAGGCAAACTGAAAATGGTATAGTTGAATGGGCCCTCCAAGAGTGACATTTACTTGAGGGAGAGAAGCTGGTCTCACTGAGACAACTGGAATGATTATCAGGACAGCATGGTTGCTGATGACTTCCATTCTAGACCGAAGCCCTACTATGTAGGTGCAGACTGCGTGGGTGCGCTGGGGCTTAAGCCCCCACGGAAAAAAATAGGGGGTGCTCAGTACCCACAAGCCACCAATAGGTGGCAGAAGCATGTACATGGCTCACAGTGAAACCAGAAGATGGAAAGCATCCACGGGCAAAAACAAAAGTTAGCACCTGTTTCCCCCCCTACCCTTCCTTTCTGTTGCAGTGGTAAAGATTAAACCACTTCTGGCTTTCACAGGAGACAATCATCCCAAGCTATGCGGGGGATTTTAGACTAGTAGCTCTTGCTGCCTACTCTCTCTTTATATTTTTTGCTGCTTGTCTGAAACTAGAGAATTGCTCAGCCCCTTCCTCCAGGGAGTCGCTTCTGATTTTTAACCCGTGAAGGCAGGGAAAGCGAGTCTCCAGTCTCAGCTGGTGTCCAGCAGCTGTATGAGCAAACCAGTTCTCCTCTAGCTAGCCATACTTGCTGTAATTAGCAGGTGATTCCAGAGAAGTACTAGCTGCTGGTGGGTGTTTCAGTGTGATACTGTCACCATTCCAAAACTGCCAGAGAATATATGTGTGTGTTGATTAGCATTTCAGTACTGAGGGGCAGGTAGGTGTTGAAATCCCAAATCCATTCTACTGGAGGTGGGGCTGGGACTAGGATCAAAGCCCCTATGAAGGTTTTGGTATCTACACAATCACCGCAGGGCTTGGAGCTCAGCCCTGTATAGCTGAGGCATGTCAGCCCATTGGTGTACTTATCTGGTTTTCTTGTTGCCTGCCAGGTGGAACGCAAAGCTCCAGGGCCAAGAGTGATAGAGTGAGTATAATACTGGCTTTGCTACCCTCACTGTGTTACTTTCTCCTCCCCCAGCCCATGGTGGGATGGGTTAGATGGGTCTTCTGCATTTCTAATTGCTATACCCGTGGAAAGAATTTTCAGTACAAAACATGAGGTCCAGACTCAACTCTTTGATCCCAAACCGATTTTATATTCAGTAAAGTCCAAATCTTTTTTCACTTGTTTTAATTGTTTTGTTGGGTTTGTACAAACCAGTAGGAAAGACCAGTGGGGCTTTGTCATAAATTGGTCAATTATACATAATGGTTTTGGATCTGTGCAAAGGTGGTAGGATCAACACACACAGCTTTCTCCCATCCTCTTTATTCTTGTGCCATGACAACCTTGTTTCTATGCTTCGGGTTTGTAACATGTGGGGATAAGGTGTTAGGTTGGGTGTATTTGGAGGTTTGTAATCCAAAACTAGTGTGTGTTCTGGGGCAGGGAGGTCTCCATACTGAAGAATTTTTCTTCTTTTCTATTCAGAACAGGAGCAGAATCAAGTAAACTGTTTTAGGTATATTTTTAACACTTTGGTCAGTGTGATAATGGTGATGATGAAGGTCCCTAGATTTAAAACCTGTTTTTCCTTCCCAACAAAGTTAGGTTGCTGTGTGTGTATGTATTATCAATTCTCCTTTGTTAACATATTTATCTGGAATGATCCCTAATATAAACTATTTTGGAAGTTACACTTGAAATCCCAAACTTCTTGATGTAAGGGCAGATCCAGATGCAGTCAAAATTCCAGGCTACATCTGTCCCATGTTTAGTGCAAATATCAGGGATGGTAAACACTTTTTACCATGAGGGCTGAAGAATTGTAGCTGTTCATAGGTGTCACCATCAGACTGATAGTGGGGCTGTGTATTCAAGTGCTTCAGGCCATTGATGATCTTCCAGTGTGACATGGAGAGCTCATTCCCAGGATACGCTTATTCCTCATGTGTCTGCATGTGTCATCCAATCATTAAATTACAGACTTTGGAATGGAGATTTGTTTGGGGTCAGAGGAGTTTCCTTAATGGGCAGTTCCTCAGAGTTGGGTTGTAGAGCTAACTCTTAATATACTGTACCAGTCATTTATTATTTCTTTCCAAAATTGTAAATATTTTTCTTTTTGGAATTTTACATCTGCAATTCAAGTAGTAGACTAGATAGCTATTGGTTACAGAAAACTAATCCAGGTGAAACACCCACGTGCCCAGCACTGGTGTGGTTGCGGAAATAGTTCCATTTAATGTACTCTTGTTATGGGACGTACAGAGAGTTTTCTGTCCTGATTCACTGAGAAATCATTGCTCTAGGTTGTTACTAAATAGCATTTCACTAGAGGCACTTAGAGAAGCTGTGAAAGTAGCTGACCTTTCAGTCTGTTTATTAAAGCTTCACAGTTTCCATTTCAGAGTGAGTGATAGAATAATAACAGAAAGGAAAGAAAGTACAGCTGTATCCAGATAACTTAAGAAATACATTAAAGGCCCACTGGCCCTTTTCAGTTGTTCTACTTCTGTTTAAGGGGGATCAGGGTGGGGGAAGACCCCAGCTGCCATTATGAAAATCTGGCAAGCAGGATAGAGTTCATGTAATGCCCTTTTCTTCGCTAAGTCGCTGTACATTATTATACAGGTCTTTCAGGATTACTGCTTCTGCAATCCTCATAAACACCTCATGATGTGCAATACACGGTTCATTAAATATCACTTTTCTCACCATTATATAAGTTAGCCTCTGTGGGCATGCAGATGTGCACAGTGCTGTACAGTAAATAATTGTGCAGCACAGATCAGAGTTCCTGCTCCAAAGAACGTACATTCTAAAGCAAGAGTGTGATGTAGTTGATAGAGCAGAAGACTGAATCAGGAGAGGTGAATTATATTGCTTGTTCTACCACTGACTTGCTCTGTAGCCTTGGGCAAGTCGCTTTAACTCTCTGTACTTCGCTTTCTCCTTTGTAAAATGAGGATGATGATATGTACCTCACAGGCAGCATAATTAATTATCTACGCTTTTAGATTCTTGGACAGAAGTGATGTATAAGTGCAGAGTCTTGTTTATTAATAAAGTCATTACAAAACATCATATATGGATTGGTGTGGATGCGAAATCAAATGTATATGGAGGAAATGCTTCAGAGTACCATACATTTACTACAGTTCTCTGAGGGTGGGGAGGAGGTGGGTAATGGTGGTTAGTAGGCTGTTCAGGCATATGGGACAGAATGAAGTTTGAAGCTAGTGAAGGAAACAATGGAAGTAGTTGAGAGACAAGCTCAGGCAGACCATTTATAGACCAATATCTGCACTTCACAGCAATGCAGCAGGTAGCTGATAGAACAACTATTTTACCTCATGCAGCAGTTAAAATGTCGTTTTCAAATCTGCCACCTGGTTTATATGTGGCACGTAGCACTTCCCACAGCATATTTATTTTGCTGGGCTAGGTAAAATGAGGGTAACTCTTCTAACTGAAGTTCCAGAGTGTGGTCTCCTCAGCATGAGTCAGACTGTTTGTGTTTATATTATGTATTTGGAAGGGGAATAGGGCCATGAGGTCCTTTTTCCTTTAGCTCCCCTCCATCATCCCTCTCTATTTTTCTCTGGAGCCTGTAAACCCTGTAGTGAGTATTTGGCCAGAGGGGAGGCTCCCACAAGCAATGGGAGGTGATCTGTGAGGGGAGAGCATGTTGTTTCCACAGCACTCCCAGCTTCTGCTGGCCTTCACTCTGGCTTCCTTCTCCCTAGCCTCATTGCTCCTTCATGGTAGTATGTTGCACTGTCCTTAGACCACTTTCCTTAACCCAGGTTTGTACGTGACTGGACCATGCATAGTTATCCATATGTATTATCTGTTTCTTGTATTTCATCCACCTGATGGCTGTTTCTTCTCCACGTCCTCAGTGAACAGGGCCTGTATGAGATCAGCACGTTGCCAACAGGAGTGTCTCGGTAAGTGGATCCTTTTTTTTTTTTTTTTTTTTTTTAAAGCACCTTCGTTGCTATTGAGTAATGGCATTCAGTCTTTCGAAGGTCTAATCTCCACTGGGATTTTGGTGATGCAGAGGATGGCTCTGGTAGGGATGTTGTTTCTCCCATGCCACCTTATGTGTAAGATGGCACTGGAGGGGGGATTCTGGCCCCTGGCATAACTGGTACATCAGGCTGCAGCAATGTGGTTAATTCTGAGCAGCATGGAAAAGGTTAGGAATCTATTGTTGGTGTGAGTGAAAATGAATGTATGCAGGTTGTTATTGTGTTCAACTTCCAGTGGTGTAGTGGAATAGATAAAGTGGCCTTGATTGATTAGTCCATACCCTAGTGTAGGTCACTATAAACTCTTGGGACAGTAGTTTTCCTTTTAGCATTTTGGAATCATCACAACCCTGATGTTACTCTGCATCACCTAACATCCTGTTCCTGGTATCTTCCCATTACTGGGCTAGCACTTCTCTCTGACCTGGTAATTATCAAATACAAACTAAGAAGAGACACATCACTTTGTCAGTCAGGAAGGATAATTTAGCAGTAACAGAGTAGGCCCAGAGCATGTCCTGACCAGTAAAGGCCAGTTCATAGTATTATGGTCCAAGATACCTATTATCCTCAGCTGGTCGTTAGTCCCAAGGAAACAGCCCAGCCTGCAGTCTTTGCTAATCTAAAGGAAGATACCTGGGAAAGGTTTAACCTCTCTCTCTGTTCATTTCATGTGTAAATGCCCTGTGTTGCTGCTTAAATAATGGGCATTTCCAGGGAATTAACATCCAGTAGATTAGCCAATCTGGTATTGAGACTTTATTCTGTGTATCAGCTAAAAAGAACGTTTTAGGATTCTGGGCTGAAGCATAATATTTCAATAAAGTGATTTTGGAATCTCTCAAGTCAACTTTCTCAAAGAGAGAATCTCTGTAAAAATGTATATATTATACAGTTTTATAGACATTTACAAAATTCTCTGTACAGCCTCCACACCCCCTGTAAATGTGTACATACTTACAACTGCACTCCCTATCTCTGTAACTGCATGTGTTCCTGGGAGTCACAGCAGTGTAACAGAGGGGCATACTAATGGCTAGAGCCCTGCAAATCTGTGAATATCCGCTTTATATCCACCGATCATTTTTGTGGATCGCGTATCAGATGTAGATACAAATTTTGTATCCATGTAGGGCTCTACTAATGGCCTTAGGAGCCTTGGTACAACAGGATCCAGCTTTTTAACAGGCTGCTAGTAGTTGACTAGCTATAGCAAGGAGTTCAGGCTTCTCACCCTTCAAGATGACTACCCCTTTTTATTGTTAATGGAATGTAAGTATATTTCAGCAACAGTTCCACTTGAAACTGGTATATCTGGTAGCAGTATGTGCTTATTTGCAGAAAATACTTTTTAGTACTTCTAATCCAAAACAGAAGTCCACATTGCCAGTGATATGTGATCACAACTCTGTGCTAAGGAAATGAAACGCATTCCATACACAGCCATCTTGCCAATAAAAAACTTGTAGGTAGTCCAGAACAAGACCAAGGCACTCCATGACTCGTCGTATCACATAGGCCAAGCTTGCTGCCAGTCCAGAAATGCCTGCAAAAGCCATGAGAACAGTCCTGATGCTACCTTCTAGATTCTCTACATGGAAGAATTCAACAAATCTCTCAGAGCCTCTTTGGTTAGCTAGCCATTCTTGTTTGTCTGTGACTAGTAGGAATCATCATCATCACAGATATGTTTGTGTGTGGATGCAATTCTCTTGGCTTATGCTTTTCCGGTGTTGTGTAACAAAAGTACTGAAAGAAACAAGGGTCACAATTCTACCTGTTTGTTATTCCATTGCAGAAAATGTGGGTTATAACTGCAGACGCTGACTTTAGATCCTCCTAATTCTTGATGTCTAGCTTCTAAAGCATCCCTGGGAGGCTCCGCCTCCTGGCTCCTGCCTGCCCACTCCTTGTTAGGGTTCTAGTCTCTTTTCTGATTTAGGTGAACTAGGACAGTAATACTCTATGCCTCTAAACTGATTTCTGAATATTATTTATTATCTGACCTGCCAGAGGTGGAGCAAAGACAGCTATTCTCTCTTCTTTACTTATATTAGGGTTATCTGTCTAGTTCTACTTTTCATTCATGTATATCCTTTTCCTGGCCAAAGCTGTGATATCATGTGACCTAATAGGGAAGCCAGATAGGTAACGTCACTCCTATTTTCTGCTGACAAATGAATGCACGGTGGCTATATTGTATGGTTAAAGAATCAATGCTGAAAAATTTTAGGTATGAAATTTGACTTGCTTTAAAATAATGAAAATATGAACAGAGAACAGTCTTGTGGAATTTAAGGCACTAGTTTAGTAAAACACTTAAGCACATGCTTAACTTTAAGCCACATGAGTTTAAGCATTTTGCCTGATTAAGGCCTAAAATGTTACTGCTTCAATACATTTTAAAACAAAAGCTGCTAATCTCATGTATTCAGCTAGCTAAAGTGCTTTTAGTTTCCCCTGTTTTATTTGCTTCAGAGTTAGCAGTAATACTTCCCAGATTTTTCTGCCTATCGATAATACAAAAATGTGTGGGGCATGAAGAGGCACTGTATACACTTGAAGGTTTTCATTTTGGCTCCATCTAAAAACTTGAAAAACATTTACACCTCTACCCCGATATAACATGACCTGATATAACATGAATTTGTGTATAACGCGGTAAAGCAGCGATACGGGGGGGGGGGGGGCCGTGCACTCCAGCGGATCAAAGCAAGTTCGATATAACGCGGTTTCACCTATAACGCAGAAAGTTTTTTTTTTTTTTGGCTCCTCAGGACAGCGTTATATCAGGGTAGAGGTGTATTTAATAAAAACCAGGTATATGCACAGTGTACGTTTCCTGCTTCCTCTCTTCAATCTGTAACTTTTCTGCAATAGGGTTCATTTGATTCCTGGATTCATTGACTCAAAACAAGCAGACTGGATGTTTGAACAACTGCTCCAAGAGATCCCCTGGAGGCAGAGAACTCACCTCAGGCAGGGTAAATGTGCAGTACTTAATGTAATTGCCTTGACTCCTATGTCAAAATCATTACTCTTGCTTTCATTTCCTATAACCGTGACTGTTAGAACTCTCTTGTCTGTTCCCTCCCGAGTCTCAGTTTTCCACACTCAGGGGTGTAGAGGGTGCTGCTGCGGCTCGGTTTTTACATATCTAAAGAGGCATGTCCACATCATCCTATCCTCAAACAACTCTGTGATGCCCCATTAATTCCAGATCAAAGTGAAAATTCCCCTCCTAGAATTGCTCTGCTCTGTCCCTTTAAACATTCTCACCACTGATGTTGCTAGAGTCTTCTCTGCAGTCCCTGCTTTTTTCTCTTTCTCTCCATATATCATCTCTCATTTAAAATCTCAGCATAAATAATTCTCTTCTCCCTTGTCTATGCCTATATCATTTTCTTTTTCTGCTTTTATTCTATTTTATTTAATTATGTAAAGCATGTTGGTTGCAATTTGTTAGACTGAAGAACATAGCCTTACTTTAGACTCAGGGTACATCTACACTACAGCGGGGAGTCGATTTAAGATACGCAAATCCAGCTACGTGAATAGCGTAGCTGAATTCGACATATTGCAGCCGACTTACCCCGTTGTGAGGACGGCGGCAAAATCGACTTCTGCCGCTTTTTGTCGGCGGCGCTTACTACCACCTCTGCTGGTGGAGTTAGAGCGCCGATTCGGGGATCGATTGTCGCGTCCCGACGGGACGCGATAAATCGATCCCCGAGAGGTCGATTTCTACCCGCCGATTCAGGCGGGTAGTATAGACCAGACCTCAGACACACTTATATGTGCAGTAAGCATGTGAAATGCCTGCTATTCCGGTTGTGTTCACTGGGAGGCACCTGTGCTATTTCTTAGCCGCTGTTACTCAGCACTGGGCATAAGGTTACAATGTTATCTAACTGATATAGAACAGGCCCAGAGAACGCTTGTCCTAGTCCTGCCAAGCAAGCCATTGGTCCTGAACAAACCTGTTCAAAGTCTGCATTTCTTTTTTGAATGCTTGTTCATGTCCATTCCATATTAGGTGTGTATGCTCGCCACATGTACCAGTGCCGGAAGTTTTTCACTCAGCAATATCCGTAGGGGACCGGCTCTGGTGCCCTCTGGAGTGGTGCCCGCATGGCGCGATATAAGGGGCGCTGCTAGCTCCCCCTACCCTAAGTTCCTTCTTGCTGCCACTGACAGTGCTGGAACTTCTGCTGCTTTGGCTAGCATTTTTTCATTCTCAGTTCTTGCAAAATTTGAAAACTTGTAATATAGTTGTATATAGTTAGTAGTTCTCAACTCTTCGTTAGTCCTGAATGGGACTCAGCCAGGAGATGGGGCATGCCCCGGTTCCCTGGCTTTAAGCCCTGCGATCGCTGCAAACAGCCTACGCCCGTCAGTGATCCACATACCAGCTGCCTAAGGTGCTTAGGTGAAGGGCACATAAGTGACAAGTGCCGTATCTAAACCCTTCAAACCTAGGATGAAGAAGGAGCATGGTATCCATCTGAAAGCGCTCCTGATGGAGTAGGCACTGGAGAGGGCTGGGGGGCGAGCCATGACCTGTGTCGGGCAGTTCAACACCCCCATTGGGAACTTGGGCCTCAGGTTGAGCGGTGCAGCCCATCCCATACTTCGCCTGCAACTCCGGATAGCAGTGCAGGCCCAGGCCAGCTTCAGGTTCTGTTGACGCCCAAAGCCCTTCAAGTGGCTCAGGAGACCCTGACCCTCCCGGTGCCACCCACACCGGCTCCAGCAGTACCCCAGTCTCAGGGAAAACCCGCATTGGGACCTATATGTGTGTCCCTGCCTCAGCGGGACCATTCCCCATCGAGAGGGACATCCCGCCATCACTCGCCCACCTGAAGCTGTCATGCCTCAGGATGGGAGAGGCAGGCTCAGCGGAGCCCTCTTTGGTCCCCTCACCGGGGGCACCGATTGAGGGACTCGAGGCACACCTCACCAGTGGAATGGCGCAGACCCTCTAAGGCACGTGCTACCCGGCAAGAACTCCAGGACCAGCCCCGACTGTCTCCAAGGGCCCAGTACCAATCCTGGGACCAATCGGACACCAGAGACCGCCAATCGCCGGGCCGTCTCCTCCTGTCTCCAAGAAGGAGATTGCCCTACTCAGCATGATCTCCCAGCAACTGGCCCGTAGTAGCTCCTGGTCCCATTTGGCATCCCGGTACTGGTCAAGTAGTGTGAGGCGTGGATCACTGGGTATCCGATGCAGATCCACCGAACGCCATTGGTCCCCGAGAGTCTGACCAAGACAGTCTCGTTTGGACAGGTCAGCTTCAGGCCGCAGCGACCAGCACCAGTTGGACAAGAGCCACCACTCGGCCAATCTTGGTCAACCAGTATTGACCACTCGGCTGGTAGCTCCATCTCGGAGCAAAGTTCTCTGACTGCACGACAAGCCCCAGTATCAATGGTGCCGACTACACTATCAGCACCAAAACCTGCCCCATGGCCCCAAGAGCAGTGGCCGGTGCTATGGTACCCGTGGAACCCCTGGGGGTTCACCCAGCCTTCCCAGGCTGCCCAATCAGTGTCGGGAGCCTCAGAGAGGCTGGGAGCTTCAGAATCCCATCCCCTTCCGGTGCTCGAGGCTTCAAGGGTAAGACCCTGCAGGTTCAGGAGGACCCAGGGGAGCAAGCTGCTGGACCACCAATGGATGTGGAAGTTCCTGTGGCACCGGCATCGTCCTCGTCGGCGCCAGACTGGGCCCCCTCGCCCAGTTCCTCAGGATGACGCTAGGGCTCACCAGGAACTTTTGAAGAGGGTCACTTCTAACCTGGGGCTTCAGGCAGAGGAATTAGAGAGCCCGAGGACTCTTCCGTTTGATGTCCTCGGATCCCGCCAGGGTGGCCCTACCCCTTTATTAAGGGATCTCCAAAATCACTAATGCCCTGTGGCAGACCCCCACTTCCCTGACCCATCTTTAAAAGGGACAAACATAAGTACTTTGTGCCAACCAAAGGGCATGAGTACTTATATTCCCACTCTGCCCCCAGTTCCCTTGTGGTTGAGGCAGTTAACCACAAGGAGAGGCAGGGATAACCCCCAAAAATAAAGACTCAAGGAGGATGAATCTTTTCGGATGTAAAGTTTATTTGTCTTCCAGTCTTCAGCTGAGAGTAGCCAACCACCAAGCCCTCCCTGTCTGATATGACTTCAATATATGGCAAGTCATGGCCAAGTTCGAAGGGTTGCTCCCCGACACTTCCAGGAAGGAGTTCCAAGCAATCATCAATGAGGGCACAACTGCAGCCAGGGCGGCCCTCCAGGCAGCATCTGATGCTGCTGCCCACACCATGGCTTCTGCTATCTCCATGCAGCGAGTCTTTTGGCTGCTTCTCTCTGGGTTGTCCCCCAAGACCCAGCAGTTATTGCAGGACCTGCCCTTCGACGGCAGGGCCCTATTTGCAGAGCAAACAGACAGCAAATTGCATGGCCTCAAGGACTCCCGCACCACCCTAAAAACCCTGGCTCTCTACACCCCAGCCCCAGCGCGTAAGCAGTTCAAACTACAGCAGGGCCAGGGGAGTCAGCCTCGACAGGACCAGCCCCATAAATGAGCCAAGGGTTACAAGCGCCGCCTGAGCCACCTGCCACCACCCTCTGCCCAGTCGAGCTCGACCTGTAATAAGCAGGGAGCCAAACAGTTGTTTTGAGCATGCGCCCGGGGGCGACCTACCAGACTATTCCCTGGATCCATCTTTCCCAGTGTTCTCCGACCACCTTTCCCCTTTCCTTCCAGCTTGGACTGCTATAACTTCAGACTGCTGGGTCCTCAACACAGTGGAATGGGGTCATACCTTCCAGTTCCTTTCTGTCCCCCCTTCCCACCCACCTTCCCCATCGCTCTTCAGTGACCCCTCTCATGCGAGTCTCCTCGCAGAGGAGGTAAAGGGGTTACTACAGCTGGGTGTGGTGGAACAAGTTCCTCTTGAGTACAGGAACAAGGGGTTCTATTCCTGGTACTTTTTAATCCCAAAGGCCAAGGGCGGTCTACGGCCCATCCTGGACCTGCAAGACCTCAAAAAGTACCTACAGAAGCTAAAGTTCCACATGGTCTCTCTGGCTTTTATTATCCTCTCTCTGGATCTGGGAGACTGGTATGCCGCCCTCGACTTGGACTCATACTTTCACATAGTGAGCTTTCAAGGACACAGACTCTTCCTCCGGTTTACGGTGGGGCCCCACCACTACCAGTTTACAGTCCTCCCGGCGACAGCACCAAAAGTGTTTACCAAGTGCATGTCGATGGTAGCAGCTTACCTTAGGTGCTAGGGTATCCAGATCTACCCGTTCCTCAATGACTGGCTCATCAAGGGTGGCTCCGGGTCTCAAGTCCGAAGGGATGTTGCGGTGCTTCAAGCCATGTGCCACTCTCTGGGCCTGCTGGTGAATGACAAAAAGTTGACGTTCGTGCCAGTGCAGAGGATGAAGTTAATCAGAGCAGTCCTCGACTCTACCTGCTGCTGGAAAGGTTCCACATGATGGTGAACCTCATACAGGAAGTGTTCCTGCCGCTGGAAAGGTTCCACATGATGGTGAACCTCATACAGGAAGTCTCCGCATTCCCTCTGATTACAGCCAGGGTCTGTCTGCGCCTGCTGGGCCACCTGACAGCATGCACTTACGTGGTCTGCCATGCTAGGCTCCGGATGTGTCCCCTGCAACAATGGCTGGTGACTGTCTATTCCCAGTCCCAAGACCCCCTGGAGAAGATTGTTACCATTCCCAGGCAATACTTGCCTCGCTGCAATGGTGGACCGACAAGATACCCCTGAAAGGGGTTCCATTTGACAACCCTCCTCACTCCATCGAGTTGGTGTCCGACGCCTCAGCTGGGGGCACATCTTGGCAACCTTCAGACACCGGGAATGTGGTCCCCAGAGGAGGTATGGTTACACATAAACGTCAAAGAGCTCCGAGCAGTCCAGCTGGCGTGCAGAGTCTTCTTGCCCCACCTGTCGGGCAAGGTGGTACGAGTCCTGGCAGACAACACAGTCTTGATGTTTTACATCAACAGACAAGGGGGAGCGCGCTTGTCAGCTCTCTATCAGGAGGCACTCCATCTGTGGGACTTCTGCATCAGTCAAGAAATCCAACTGGAAGCTTGTCACTTTCTTGGTGTCAGGAATACACTGGCAGACCAGCTCAACAGGGACTTCTCCTCTCACCACGAGTAGTCGCTCCATACCAAGGTAGCCTGCGTGATCTTCCAAAGGGGGGGAACTCCCCAAGTGGACTGTTCGCTACCAAACAGAACAGGAAATGTCACCAGTTTTGTTCTCAACAGGGTCTGAGCAAAGCTGCCCTCTCCAATGCCTTCCTCTTGTCATGGTCAGTGAGCCTGATGTACGCGTTCCTCTGATTCCATTCATCAGGAAAGCCCTGGCAAAGATCAAGCGAGACCAGGCACGGGTTATCATGAACACCCTGGTGTGGCCTCGCCAGAATTGGTTTCGCATGCTCATGAGCCCTGGCCCCTGCCCAGCTGACCGGACCTGCTGTCGTAGGACCACGGTCGGTTCTTACACCCCAATCTCTCGGCGTGGATGCTGCAGGGCTGAACCCGGAGGAGTGGACCTGTTCAGAAGGAGTCCAACAGGTCCTCCTGGAAAGTAGGAAGCCCTCAACTAGACTGACTTACCTGGCCAAGTGGATGAGGTTTTCCCGCTGGACGTCCGAACAGGACATCTCTCCCTCGCTTTCCTCCATACAAGCTGTCCTGGACTACCTGCTCCATTTAAGGAACCAGGACCTGGCACACTTCCATTAGAGTGCATCTTGCGGCCATATCCGCTTTTCACCTGCCGATCCAAGGACAGATGGTGTTTTCCCATGACATGATGGTCAGATTCTTGAGAAGGCTGGAGAGACTCTTCCCGAGGTGCTGGCTCCCTTCCTGCAGTGGGATTTTAGTTTGGTTCTCTCTAGGCTCACTGGCCCGCCCTTTGAACTTCTGGGTTCCTGGTCCCTTTCCCATCTGTCATGGAAGGTCGTGTTCCTGGTGGCGGTGTGGTCGGCGAGAAGGGTCTTGGAAATTAAAGTCTTGACCTCAGAACCACCATACACAGTCTTCTACAAGGATATGGTTCAGTTGCGGCCCCACCCGGCCTACTTGCCAAAGGTCGTCTCCACCTTTCATATAAACCAGGACATCTTCCTCCTGGTGTTCTGTCCCAAACCTCACAAGACCAGTGAAGAGAGGCGTCTTCATGCACTGGACATCTGAAGGGCTTTGGCTTTTTACTTAGAACATACCAAGCCTTTCCAAAAATCGACTCAACCCTTCATCGCTACAGCGGATAGGACGAAGGGTTGTCCAGTGTCCTCACAGAGGATTTCCAATTGGATTACTTTGTGCATAAGAACCTGTTACGACCTGGTGGGGGTTCCGCCACTGCTGGTTGTCAGAGCCCACTTGACGAGAGCGCAGGCATCTTCGGCGTCCTTCCTGGCATACATCCCTATCCAGGACATCTGTAGAGCCGCAACATGGTTCTCTGTCCACACGTTTACCGCTCATTATGCCATCACTCAGCAGGCCAGGGATGATGCTGGGTTCAGCAGAGCTGTGTTGCAATCTACACCTCCGTGAACTCCTACCCACCTCCAAGGGTGCTGCTTTGGAGTCACCTAATATGGAATGGACATGAGCAAGCACTCGAAGAAGAAAGACAGTTACCTTTTCCGTAACTAGTGTTCTTTGAGATGTGTTGCTCATGTCCATTCCACAACCTTCCCTCCTTCCCCACTGTCTGAGTTTCCGGCAAGAAGGAACTAAGAGTGGGGGGAGCCGGCGGGGCCCCTTATACCACGCCATGCGGGCGCCATTTCAGGGGGTGCCAGAGCTGGTCCCCTGCGCATACTGCTGAGGGAAAAACTTCCGGCACTGGTGCATGTGGTGAGCGCACACATCTAATATGGAATGGACATGAGCAACTCATCTCGAAGAACACCAGTACGGAAAAGGTAACTGTCTTTTATTGAGGCATACTAAAGGGGGTGCAGAATGGTAACAGTTAACTATCGAACACGTGAAGTAACCACTAAGCTAATTCTGCCACAAGATGCTGAAAGTGTTTTTATCCTGTTTTAGGATCAAACCACACAGTAGGGATATCTGGCAAAATGTACCGGTTCAGCCCAGCTGCACACAACTTACATCGTACCTCAGCAATGCTCCACCTTCCCATTGCTCCATCCTTTTCAGTAGACATTCCCTAAAACTGATGTGAATGTTTTTTGGGCAGCATTTAAACTAACAGAAAGCAAAGCAACCAGGAGCTACAGGTAAAACTTAAGGTTGGCCTCACCATCCATACCTCGCCTCAACGTGCCTACCTGTTGTAGCCCAGAAGATGAGAAATTTTGCCTGGTTCTGAGACCTCTGCAAGGCATGGACCCCACACAGAGGGACGATTAGAATTTTAGGCCTATTTCTGAATTTACTTGCTTCATTGGGTACCATTTAGACTCTTCATGGAGGGGTGAGCACTTTTTAGGGGCCACCTTTCAATTTGGGGTGAGAAGGTTATTGCTTCTTGATCATCACTTGCAAGAAGCTTCTTGACAGTCTTGCACTTTCACCTCTTCACTTCCTAGCCAGTTGATACCTGATTTGTAAAGTTTTCCTATTGTTCTTTCTTTAGATCTATCTTACAAGGAGCCCAGACTTACTTCCTGGTATGGGGAACTTCCTTACACTTACTCCAGGTTAACGATGCAGCCAAATCCTAATGTACGTACTAATTTATGATGGCTTTTTCTTTGTAGATTGCAGTAATAACTTTTTAAAAGATAAACAAACATTTGCACTATGATCTGATCTGATCTGATTCATGATTACCAAAGTTGGTCAATGGAATATATGCCTACTTTATGGAATTTCATTATTTTGTGGATGTATTCAGACTTCTATAATTTATCCCTTTGATGAGGAGCCTTTTCTGGTGGTAGTGGACTAGCAATCACTACTCTTAAATTCCATTCCAAGTTCTGCTTTTGACCAAGTTCTGACCTTGGGCATGTCTCTTAACCATTCTGTATGCCTCAGAGACAATATCATATTATTTATGATGATAAACTCCCTTTAAGAAACTTTAAAAATAAACACTTCTTGATTCTTCTTTAGGCAGCATTCAGGCATATTCTCGCTGCGTGCCTGAGTGTAATCAGATTAGTACACATGTTTAGCAAGATCAGATTGTACCGTATAATTTCCCACGTCATTTTGCTATTTATGAAGGGTCAGAAACCTTGTTAAGTGACTTGTTGACTTTTTGTTCATGCTCAGTCACACTCTGTCAACCTGTTGTCCATTTGGACTGTCTCCGGACGTTTCTTTGTTTGGCATTTCCATGGCAATAGATTCCCATGTTTTAAGCCATAAATTAAGAATAACTAGTGAGAACTAGGTTACATGAGAAAGTACTTCTGTCGAGTCCCAGATATCTTCACTGCTGCCAAGGAAAGATACGTCCCAACCAAGCAGAATTTGAGGGAAATTGGATTTTGCACACAGTGCTTGAGTAAACAATCTGAGATGGAAGGGTCTGGCAGTCATGATAATGCTTTAGTAAAGGCTGTGTAATTTAGAATGGAAAAATACAGACAGCCCATGGATTGGGATGTATTCAGTTACATAGTGTTTTATTTAAATGTTTTTCTAGAAAGAGGTGGTGGAGTCTGGATGGCTTTGGAGGTTGGCATTGCCATATGGAGCCTTTCACCTGCAGATTGGTTGTTCAAATCCAGCTCAGAATAGCTAAGCAGTGAAAGCTATTACTAGTTGGTGCGGGGTTAGTATGAGGTTAGAGATGAGGCAAGGTGGTGGGTTAGTATGAAGAAAACTTGCCTACCATTGTGTGTGATGTACTTCTTCTATGGAAAGGCAAAGACCCTCAGTCTTCAGGACTGTCAGTCTGATTATCTCTCTCTCGCGCGCTCTCTCTCTCTCTCTCTCCCCTCCCCTTTTCTGACTCCTTTGCAGCTGGGAATTTCCCTGGTGTGAAGGAATCCCCATGTGGCATAAAGTCTGCATAGCTCTAGCGATCCCTGCCTGGCAGAATGGGACCATTACCACCAGTGTATCTTAAAGCAACCTCAGGATCCAGGTAGAGGGATAGAGGTTTAGAGCATAGCTTAGCCACACCCCAGTATCAGGCCCTGGAAGTTTGATTTGTAGCAGAAGCATCACCCCTCACTTTTTTTTTTTTTTTTTAAAGAAGTGTGGGGATAATAGGAACTTGAAACCCTCCCAAGTGCAATAAGTGCTTATGGTTGTGTGAATCATGATATTAGAAAAATGTTTCCTTGTAAGCAGTGAAATATTTGGTAACCTGGTAACCTTTCATAACAAGAGGACTTCAGTTACTGCTCATTTACAGTGGAGTTCCTATTGAATCACACATTCGCATCTACATTTCTATCTGATGAGGTTGCCAGTAGGAATATTGTCAGAGTGGAAATCAAAGAAATCCAGTAATGATCAGGCAGTTACTAAAAAGTGGTGCTGGTAATTCCTCGTAAGCCCTTCCCTGTCAGTTCATTTCATATTCCTCACAAACTGTGTAATCCTGGAGATCCAATGGTTTTCTCTTCAGGCAGCCCACTTGTTAAATGTGACACTTCAATGCAATAATCTCCCTGAACTACAAGCTATTTTCATAGATAATCATTCACATGGCACCTAGGTATTGAGGTGGTGACTGAACTAGAAATACGTAGGCTAGATAAGAATGTTGTGATTAGGTTCTAATGCCAGAGCCAGTAGACAAACGGACCCCGGGTGAACATGGAGGAGACTGGGAGCTGAGTCTCCTGGGTTCTATTCTGTCCTCTGCCACTGACTTGCTGTGCAACCTTGAATAAATCCCTTAACCCCATGTGCCTCAGTGTTTCCACTTATATAATGGGGTAATGATTCTGACATATCTCACATTGGGGCTAGAAACTTAATTACTGGCTAAAAGCACTATGAGATCCTCAAATGAAAGGCATGATATAAATGTGTAAAATCATTATTAAATACCCATGATGCATTGGAAGCAATTACAATAGAATCTGTAGAATTGCTATAGAGACTGGGCACAGAAATATGTTAACAATACAATGGCTGTAGTTCATGGAGCTTGAGATCCAGTTATGTCTTGAATCACTTTCTAGCATAAACTATTAGAACATTAAAATCAAAACACAGAAGGTGAGCTGGACTCATTAAGCAGTACTATTAGGGCAAGGAATGCAGGGACACAGAGTGGCAATGTTATGCCAGCACTCACCATGTATTCCTGGTGAACAACTCCAGGCTTCATGTACCAGTTAGCCACTGGTTCCAGAAGGGCTGACTTCCTCATGAGTTGCAAAACTGAGGTCTTGACCATTTGTGGTCATAGAAGATTGCCGTTCAGTGTTCTTTAGTCATCCTCTCAGTTAGCAGCCATAATGTTTATCCCTGGGCCCCTTAAGCAGATTTCATTCTCATAGTTAACCAGGAGGGCTGGAACAGCCACAATGCTATGAAAGGCCAGATAGCCATGCGAGGCAGAATGGCAGCATGGCCTTGGTGATGAAATAGCAATGACTCAGTGCTAACATGACCACACAGAGCAGAAGGGCTGCACTTCTGCTGCACTGGAAGCATGTACTAACTGTTTAGGCGAGGCATAGGGTCAGTTGGCTTCACGTTTATTATGCAAAAATATTGTGGGCCTTGTACCCCTTCTAATCCCAGTGATTTTGCCTTTGCTTCGCCTCTCTGATACGCTGAAACTTTTCCCCTTCTGTACTGGCACTTTCTCCAGTGCATCTACCTCACCTCCTGCTCTTCTCCCTATGACCACTTTGCTGTGCTGATTGCAGTGGCATCCTCTGCTGATCATGCTGAAGGAGCACATCGAAAAGGCCACCGGTCACACCTTCAACTCTCTGCTCTGCAATCTGTACCGAAACGAGAAGGACAGTGTCGACTGGCACAGTGATGATGAGCCATCATTGGGGAGAAACCCTGTCATTGCTTCGCTCAGCCTTGGTGCCACCCGAATCTTTGAGATGAGGAAGAAACCCCCACCTGTGAGTGTTTTCTTACTCTCCCCCTCATTCTCATTTTCTCAGGTCTTGGGATCTAGATAGCAGTGTGAGGTTCCCATCACTAGTAATACTACATTACTGTGAAATGCAAGATCTCCAAAAGGGGAGGACACTGTATCTGCTTTCCAATGTATTATGTCCCACTCAAAATGACTCCAAAACACACCATAAACTGTATACAGTAAATACAGGAATCACTTCACCTATCTCTGAAATGCGGCCATTCTGAATTGGAATGCAACAGTTGTTTAACAATGCACAGGAACATCTCACTACAGTGAAATTACATTTTGAGGATTCCTGCAGCGATGGTAAAGATCTTCCAAGTTAGCTAGAGCAGTGGTTCTCAACCTTTCCAGTCTAGTGTACCTCTTTCAGGAGTCTGATTTTTCTTGTGTACCCCAAGTTTCACCTTACTTAACAAATACTTGTTTACAAAAATCCGACATAAAAATACATAAGTGTCACAGCCCACTATTACTGAAAAATTGGTTACTGTCTCATTTTTACCATATAATTATAAAATAAATCAAATGGAATATAGATATTGTACTTACATTTCAGGTATAGTATATAGAGCAGTGTAAACAAGTCATTGTATGTATGAAATTTTAGTTTGTAACGTTGCTAGTGCTTTTTATGTATCCTGCTGTAAAAGTAGGCAAACATCTGGATGAATTGATGTACCCTCTGGAAGACCTCTGCGTACCCAACATGTACCCCTGGTTGAGAACCACTGAGCTAGAGCAATGTCAGGAGACGCCCCTGCAAGAAGTGGGCACATAAAATTAGAAGGGGGTTCTCGCAGGGTGTAAACACACAGACTTACTGAACTACCGTTTTTGTCACCAGTGAAGTGATGCCTAACTATAAGGTATGTGGGGTAAAGAGCAGCTCCAGTGGATGTCCAGTACATAAAAAGACCTCTTACCAATGGCCATTCCCTGGCTCAGATGCATGAGTGAGTAGTGAGAGATAATGGACTGGGGGCAAGAAGGAGGAGAGCGATTTAATTTCTTTCTCTGTGATGCCAAACTGCCTCATCATACCTCTCAAATTAAGCAGAGTCTGAGCCAGGCCATTACTTGGGTGGGCACCTCCTTAGACTCCCCCTGATTCTGCAGGAAATGGTATTGATGATTAAGTAGGTAACACTCTCCCTTCTGAGTCAAGGCTGACCCAGCTGTGTTGGGAATGCTGTGCTTTCAGAAGGGCTAACTTCCTCATGAGTTGCAAACCTGAGGTCTTGACCATTTGTGGTCATAGAAGATTCCCTGGTAAAAGTAATGAATCAGTCCGGTATCCTGAGCTGACTGTATTTTGACTTTGGGCAGTTATATTCTGCCTTCTTCTTCCTCCCTGTCTCTCCTAAACTGTTATGTGCTATTATTGTGTAATGTTAAATTGCTCCTGCATTTCAGTGGTGGGTGGAGTGGTTTTATATAGTTTGCAAGCACTTTGGGATGGAAGTTGCTGTCTTGTATGTTGCTGTTGGCTTTGAATACATTGATACAAAAAGCAATGTAGAAAACTACTAAACTATCAGGAAAAACCTCTTCATATAATAAGTACAGGGGCTATTAAAAGCTGCACTTTGGCAGTCTGCATGGACCATTTTGTTGCAAACTGTCAAGTTCACAACTGGATTCTGCTTGGGAGGAGTAAATTACGAGTCACATTTCATACACTTCTACCCCGATATAACGCAACCCGATATAACACGAATTCTGATATAACGTGGTAAAGCAGTGCTCCGCGCGGGGGGGCTGCGCACTCTGGCGGATCAAAGCAAGTTCGATATAACGCGGTAAGATTTTTTGGCTCCCGAGGACAGCGTTGTATCGAGGTAGAAGTGTACTAATTTTCCCCACTCGTCTCTCCCTCAGTTCAGTATTTCTCTGATTCCAAAACAGGTGAGTCACACGCACTAGTGGCCATATTAGTGTGTAATGTTCTGATTACAGGTAAAGTTAACAAGAGACTCCTTTGGGAAGCTTTAGTTGGTGGCAGGATTGACTAGATGCAGGGAATATTTCTTTTGGGAGGGTCAGGGTTTAGTGAAGTTCACTGTAATTCAGTGTGAACAGTGCAGTTTTCCTTTAGCACTTGAAAGAAGCATACTAAATGTACATAGCCTCTGGGGAAGCTTTCTATTCATTCTCAGCTTCTGGAAATTTGTTCACTATGGGGAAAGGAGAGAATCACGCCCACTCCATACAAGTTTGACTGTTGCCTTTAACTTGATAGAACAATTTCTTATACAATGCAGCGTGGAGCAAAGTATGATTTCTCTAATAGAGAGATCCCTGAGGGCCACTCATTCCTTTCCTCGATATTCCTATCCCAAGGCTCCTGAATCTTAGTTTGTAAATAAAGAGTATTCCTTTGCTTTGAAAGTGTGACATTCCTGGCAACATCAGTTGCTGGAAACATACTGGAACTGTTTACATCTTAGAAGCAGATCACAGTATCTTCCTAACACCCTCTGCTTTTTCTGCTCCTTGTCAATATGTCTTCATGAGATTTGCTATGGAGCTTTTCTGGCATGGTGATGATCTATTGGGGCTAGGGATTTTGAGTGGTATCAAGTTTGGCTGTGTTCTCAGAGGGGTTGGAGCCGGAATATAAACGTTGTAATAGGAGAGCATTCTTCTCTGTCTCTTTCGATTATAATATTTGCATCAGTGAATGCTAGAGTTAATATTGCAAAGGAATCTTCACTATAACGCCTTAGTTTCATTTAGGCATAGCTTTCCATATTTGATCTCAGCTTAAACATCTGTACTCTTGGAAAATTTCAGAGACATTCAGTTCAGCTGGTTTGTGTATGAAACAAAGACACGTTTCCAGCTGTAAAAAGAAAAGTTTGGGTTACTTTAATTTGCATTCAGATAACTGAAAAACAGCGTAAAGGTGTAAGTCAACCTCTGCTAGAGAAATAAAATCAAGTCAAGTTAGGAGGAGGAAGATTTGGGGTTTTTTTTAAAGTAAGACGTGCAGTAGGAAAACTTCCTTTTTGTTCATTTGGGGTTAAGGAGGATCCCATGAATGGCAAAGCACTGTAGCCTGCTGGGCCTACTCTGCCTCTCGAGAGCAGGTCTTGTGTCAGAATATGTTCTTCACAAGCAGAGGAGAATGTGTTGTGGGAGGCTGCCAGGGATCCTCCTCAGCCTGGTGGTATTGTGCAGGTTGTGCACCTGTGGGTGAACACTTTTCACAAAGGGATCACTCCATATCTTTGACCTGTCAGTCCTCATCCTCAAAGGAATCACCTGCACCACACCTTTAAAAGTTGAGCATGAGAACTTAAATTCCTAATTCTGCTAGACACTGAGTTAAGTCGATTTAAGTTATGTTGACAACCATATGCCGCTTTAATTACATCGGGTTGTGCAGATCCACACAATGTGGCGGAGCGCATCCACAGTCGGTGCTCTTGCATCGACAGAACGTTGCATTGTGGATTGCTATCCCATTGTGCAGCTTGCCACCCTCTGCCACTGGGAGATCTGAGGATGGATCTCAGTGCATGATGGGGGCATGTTCGCCATCCCATGATGCAGTTCTTTCCATCCTATCATTCCATGGGCTACCAACTTCGTTTTTTGCCTTTTTTGAACAACCCTGGTAAACTGTGTGCCCGCCATCTCTGCCTGAAAGCATGGATCCTGAACTGCTGACCAGTCTGGTGGTGAGCATTATGAACAGTGTGGCTGGTCCTGCAGTATTACATGAGCTGGAAAACGGAAAGTGAATCTGTGGTGCCTGCCCTGCTATGTGCAATGGAAAGAAACAATTCATGATTGCTTCTGGCATTCACGGAGCAGCTGCACATGGTGGACCGTCTGTACTGGGCTTGGGAAACAAGCACTGAATAGTGGGATCACATCTTGATGCAGATATGGGATGACGAGTAGTGGCTGCAGAACTTTCAGATGCCAAAGCCACTGTCCTGGAACTCTGTGTGGAGTTCACCCCTGTCCTGTGGTGCAAAGACACCAGAATGAGAGCCACCCTCTCAGTGGAAAAGCGAGTAGCAATCGCTGTGTGGAAGCTTGCAAATCCAGACTGCTACTGGTCAGTCTCGAATCAGTTTTGAGTTGGAAGGTCCGCTGTGGGGGTTGCAGTGATACAAATGTGCAGGGCATTAATCGCCTCCTGTTACGAAGGACTGTGACTCTGGGTAACATGCAGGAAATAATCGATGGCTTCGCAGCAATGGGATTCCCTAACTTCAGCGGGGCGATATCCCAATTTTGACCCCAGCCATTTTGTGACAGAGTACATCTATGGAAAGGGCTACTTCTCCATGGTCTTGCAGGTGCTGGTGGCTCACTGGGGCCATTTCACTGACATCAATGTGGGTTGACCAAGGAAGGTTCATAACACACACACCTTTAGAAACACTCGACTGTATAGAAAGCTGCACGCTGGGACTTTTTCCAGACTAGAAGATTCCAATGGGGGATGTGGAAATGCCCATAGTAATCCTTGGAGACCCTTCCTACCCCTTGCTTCTGTGGCTCATGAAGCCTTACACTGGGAACCTAGACAGCAACAAGGAGCATTTCAATACAGGCCCAGGAGGTGCCGAATGACCATTGAATGTGCCTGTAGCTGATTACAAGGTCGGTGGCACTGCCTTTTTGGCAGTTTAGACTTCAATGAGGCAAATATTCTGATGGTCATAGCAGCTTGCTGTGCTCTGCATAATGTTTGCGAAGTGAAGAGGGCAAAGTTTCCCCAGGGGTGGAGCTCTGAGGTGGATCGGCTGGCTGCAGATTTTGAGCAGCCAAATACCAGAGCAATTAGAGGAGCTCAACCGAGTGGCTGTTAGAATCAGGGAGGCTCTGAAGGAGCATTTTGACAATGAGCACCAGTAATGTGTCTTTATGTGATGTATTCGGTCAGGCAGTGTTTACTTGCCGCCTTAAATGGCCCCTGTAATGCTTGCTTTCTGAGCCTTTAATGGAAGGGAGCCTATCCTGCCTATAGCCACTTTGAATTTTAGCAGCAACTACCATGTGCATGCCACAAATCCTAGACTTTAATAAAAGGATAAAACACTTTTTTTTTCTTTTTGAAAACTGGAGATGGCAATGAGGAGCAGTCTCTTGGTTCAAGCTCTAACAGCTGTGTGTGTAACTCCAGCTTTCATCACGAAACCAGTCTCTAGGGGTGGATTGCAAAGAGTGCTGTGATGGAACGGGAAAATGCAAGAAATGTGTTGGGGGAGTTTGGGGAGGGCATGGAATGGCATTCTGCTTTGGCTGCAGGGGGAGTCATGCATAGATGTGCTCAGACTGCAGCAGTATGAGGGACTTGAGCATCTCTCTCTGTCCCTCCCAGTAGCTTTATCATCTGCTCCTGTCCATGTCTCCTTTCCAGGCTATCTAGCCTGAGTTTTTCATTAATTGTCTCCTCCCACGCTCTTGTTTCGCTGTGTGCTACATGTGTTGACTGCAGCACTACTCTAAAAATCTCCTTCTTGTGGTTTGCCTCCTTATCTGACAGAAGCACTGTGCCAGTGTGTAGGGGTTGGTTCTCAAGGGCACATTTTCAGAAGCTAAAGAAACAGTGAATAGAGAGGTGTTGAGTGTGCACTCAAAGCCATTAATCACAAAAGTAACATACACCTCTTTCTCACTGTCCCTTCACTAGCACACAGCTCAGTGAGAGTCCCAAATATGGTGTGTTTGTTGGGGGGTGGAGGTTGGGAATGGGCAAAGAGGGACAAAGGGTCTGAGTGGTTTGCAAAGTACTCACTGTACATACTGTACTCACCTGGGGAGAGTATTATGAATATTGGCACCCTTTTTCACAGGCTGGAGTAATCAAACCTGATATCTCACTCCTGAGGGTAACCCAGGATGCAAGGGTGCAGCTCCTGCATGCATGCGGCTTCAGACTGGGTCTGTATGCTGCTCGCCTGCCTGTCGCTTTGGTCCCTGCAGTAATAATTGCCAGTTGGTGCGGCAAAGTTTCCTATAGCGAGGGCAGAAACAAGGCAGCTCTGCCAAGGAATCTTTGGCAGAGGATTGCAGAGTATCTACACAAAAGTGTCCTAGAGATCTCTATGGAGGATTCCCCGGGACATCCCAGTGTACATTAACAAACTTTTCTGCCGGGCCCCCACTATGTAGCTGCATAGGCTCTGTTGTTAATTTCTATCCCTTATCCCTCCTTTACCATATAACAAAATAAATGAGACCTCAGTCTCCTATCACTGTGCAATATCAAAGCAAAATGCCTGCTTACCAGCGCTTGCCTTTCCTGCTTCATGAGTGCCGGAGCCAGAGTGCTGGGACTGGCTAGACACCTCCAGAGTCAAAAATAGGCCTGGGGTTGCCACACCATCAATGACCTTGTCACATGTCCCACATCCTCCTCCAATTCCACTTTCTCATCCACCACTTTGCCCTCGGGGTTGACTCCGCTGGCTGCTGCTTCCAGTTGCCCCAAAGTATCCATGGGGATCTTGGCGATGGGGTCACTGCTAAGGATGGCGTGCAGCTCCTCATAGACACAGCATGTCTTCAGCCATCACTCTGGTGCAGAGCTGGCCTCCCTTGCCTTCTGGTACCCCTGCCTCAGCTCCTTATCTGAGCATAGCACTGTTGCCTGTCGCTTTCATGTCCCTTCTCCTGCATGCCATGAGCAATCTGCCCATAGATATCAAAGTTCCTACAGCTTGAGCGAAGCTGCGACTGCGCAGCCTTCTCACCCCACAGACCTAGCAGATCCAACAGCTCCCGTGTATTCCATGTGAGAATTTCTCTTGCGGAAAGCTCACGTGGTCAGGTGGAAAGATGGTATGTGAACAGTCCATGCCAGGTAAGCAAGAAGACGAATTTCAAAAATGCACAGGCCTTTAAGCAGGGAAGAGGGGCATGCCTTTGTACCTGCAAGGCAGCGGAGTTCAAACTGCTGACCAGAGCGGTCGTGATGGGCATTGTGGGACACATCCTGGAGGCCAATTAGGGTGACAAAAGCAAAAACACGGTCTACACTGGGGGGCATCGCAAAAAGCTCTATGTGGCTTGTCGAGGTGATTTTATTTTGTCGGCATAGCAGGGGAGTTAAATCAGTGGGAGGAGCATTGTTGTGTGTACACCTCCACTGCTTTATCGATGAAAGTTGATGCAAACCATGGTCTCAAAAGGGCAACTGGTACTCACATGGCTCACAATTGGCTAATCCTTCTTTGTCTGTAAAGTTTGCAAATCTTTGACAGCAAAGGTGTTAATTGCCCACTTCATTTTAAGTGATTTCTTACAACCTGTGTTAACCCCTTATGCTTAACAATCGGTCCCACCTTGTGTTTAATTGTGACATTCTAGTTACCTTTTCCAGACCTGAAGAAGAGCTCTGTGAAGCTTGGAAGTTTTTCTTATACCAACAGAAGTTCATCCAATAAAAGATAGTATCGCACCTAGCTTGTCTCTTCCATTAAAATGGCAGCCTCATCTGGTATGATAACATCTACTATAGGGGAGAAATAGACCTGTTCAAAGAGTAGTTCGTGCACTAAAATTATTCATTATATAGGTATAATGTTTGTTATATGTTTACTACATATGTCTGTGGTTTTATATTGTCTAAGCTAGACAGGTGACGCCTTTTAAAATTCTTTCTCTAGTTCTATTTTGCATTTAATGGAGATGTCTTTTGGAGGCTCTTGGGTTGGCTAAAAAGGAAGTACTCAATAGAATGTTCTAAAGTGTAATCCCCAGACCCAAGATAACCTTTGAATGAGTTTCTGTAAACAGTATCATGTGCCTGAATGGTAATCAAGTTTAACATCTTATACAGCACATGATGCATGTTCTTTTCAAATTCTAAAAGCTGTGATATTTTGACTAGCTTTGCAATTTCCCTTTGAGCTTCCTCTGACGCCAGAAGCTCAGTCGAGCAAGAATTGCAGGAGTCTGATGGAAATTATAGCCTTTCAAAATGTACCATCAAGACGTGATTGTCATATTTTAATGTGCTATCCCTATTTTCTTGTAAAGATATAAACTTGACTTTAGGCATTTGGAGTCTGATTGCTGCTCTGTACACAAAAAAGTTACGGGTCAGTGAACATAGTTTAGGAAGGGGAAGGAGAATTCAGATTAATAGTTGTCACAGGCTTTCAAGCTATCTAGTTTATCATCTGCTAGTATTAGAACTTCAGGTTATCCAGAGTTAATCCTGAAGCCCTTCCGAGGGGTGGATAAATAAATAAATCACTTCCCTCCAAAAATCAAATACCCAAGTGTTCTGTAGGTGTTTATATTTTTGAGCTGAGCTTCTACTGAAGGGGTATTAGGAGATTCTAGTAATTTATTATTTGGTTCAGGGATTTCAAAGCCCAATGTGCCTCTTTATATTTTGCTTCCTGATTTTGCGTCCAAAGTAGGGCTGTCAGAATGGAAGGTAATACAGATGTTAACCTCGTGTCCTGGTTATTGGAACTTAGATTATGTTCTGCCAACCTGAAATTCCACCTCCATTTTCAATTGGATAGTCTCCTGTTCATGCTTTAACTCATGTAATGTTTCTGTGCTTAGGGAAACTGCTACTGGATTTCATAAGAACGTAAAAATGGCCATATTGGGTCAGACCAATGGTCCATCTAGCCCAGTATCCTGTCTTCCAACAGTGGCCAATGCCAGTTGCCCCAGAGGGAATGAACGGAACAGGTAATCATCAAGTGATCCATTTCCTGTCGCCCATTCCCAGCTTCTGGCAAACAGAGGCTAGGGACACTTCAGAGCATGGCTTTGCATCTCTGCCCATCCTGACTAATAGCCACTGATGGACCTATCCTCCATGAACTTATCTAGTTCTTTTTTGAACTCTGTAATAGCCTTGGCCTTCACAACATCCCCTGGCAATGAGTTCCACAGGTTGACTGTGTGGTATGTGAAGAAATACTTCCTTTTGTTTGTTTTAAACCTTCTGCCTATTAATTTCATTTGGTGACCCCTAGTTCTTGTGTTATCAGAATGAGTAAATAACACTTCCTTATTTACTTTCTCCAAACCAGTCATGATTTTATAGACTTCAATATCCCCCTTTAGTCGTCTCTTTTCCAAGCTGAAAAGTCCCAGTCTTACTAATCTCTCCTCATACGGCAACCATTCCATACCCTTAAATCATTTTTGTTGCCCTTTTCCAATTCCAATATCTTTTTTGAGATGGGGCAACCAGATCTGCACACACAATTCAAGATATGGGCATGCCATGGATTTATATAGAGGCAATACAATATTTTCTGTCTTATTATCTATCTCTTTCCTAATGATTCCCAACATTTTGTTAGCCTTTTTTTGACTGTCGCTGCACATTGAGTGGATGTTTTCAGAGAACTATCCACAGTGACTCCAAGATCCTGTTCTTGAATGGTAACAGCTAAATTAGACCCCATCATTTTATATGTATAGTTGGGATTACGTTTTCCAATGTGCATTACTTTGCATTTATCAACATTGAATTTTATCTGCCATTTTGTTGCTCATTCACCCAGTTCTGTGCGGTCCCTTTGTAATTCTTCGTGGTCTGCTTTGGACTTAACTATCTTGAGTAGTTTTGTATCATCTGCAAATGCTGCCACTTCTGAGGTGGCTTCATTTCACTTTTGGGTGAAGTAATATTTGTGTGTACTCTGTATAAATGGCTTTGGAACCCTTTGGGATGAAAGGTGCCATGTAAATACATTATGGTACATGGCATATTAAGGTAGAGACTTGCCTTGATAGAGGGGAAAAAATAAAAGCAGCCCCTCTCTGTTGCGCGCGCGCGCACACACACACACACACACACACACACACACACACACACACACACACACACACACACACACACACACACACACACAACGTGAGGGCTGCAAAACAGTGTAAGCTACTGAGGTGGTAAAATAGTGCTGCTGAAAGGTGCTAGATTGCTAGCCCAAGTTTTCATCCACTTAACAGACACAGCATAATTAGTAGCAGTGCAAGTGTTTCCCATGCTGCTCCACCGGTGTGTCTCAAATCATTAGGAGGTAGTGGCTTAGCCTCTGATGCATTCAGTCTTTACCTCTCTTCTGAGACAGCTGTCAAGGATACCAATGATCTAAAAAGTGATTTATTGTGAAGTTGACATTTGTCAGCTAGAAACTGGGACCCTTGAGTTCTTTTCATATGGGCCACTGAAGAACTGTCACATGGTGACATGTTCCTAGAGTCATAGAGTTTTAAGGACAAAAGGCACTACCAACTCATGTAGTCTTATCACCTGTATATCACCTCCAACACCACTCAGAACCCGCACACACTCAGTCTTCTTTCCGCTAAACAAGCTAAGTTCTTCCAGTCTCTCCTCATAAGATAGGCCCTCCATTCCCCTGATCATCTTAGTAGCTCTTCTCTGCATCTGTTCCAGTTTGAATTCATCTTTCTTTAGCATGGGTGATCAGAATTGTACACGCTATTCCAGATGAGGTCTTACCTTGTGCCCTGTCCAATGGCATTAATGCTTCTCTATCTATACTGGTAGTGCCTTGCCTGATACTTCCTAGGATCACATACGCCTTTTTCACAGTTACATCACATTGGTGGCTCATCATCCTGAGATCAACCCACATACCCAGGTCTTTCTCCTCCTGTCATTTCCAGCTGATGAGCGCTTAGGTTGTAGCAGATTCTTATTAGATCCTATGTACGTGATCGTGAACTAGGTACTCTTGAATTACATCCTGTTTCTGTACTCCAGTCTTAAGTCATCCAGATCTTTCCATATAATATTTCGATCCTCCTCTGTATTGATGATTCATCCCAACTTGGTGGTATCAGCAAATTTCGTTAGCGCACTCCTACTTTTTGTGCCAAAGTCATTAATAAAGATAATGGGTAAGATTGGTCCCAAGACTGATCCTTGAGGAATTCCACTAGTAATTTCCTTCCAGTCCAGTAGTTCCCCTTTCAGCACTACTCATTGCCTTTTGCTCTTTAGCTGTTTCCTTATCCACATTACATTTCTTATACTGAGTACCATCTTCCTTAATGTAACTAATGGTTTCCCATGTGGTACCATGTCAAACATTACTGAAGTTCAGGTACAATAAATCTTTCCTTATCTAAAAAAGTTATTTTCTCAGAAAGAAATTGAGTTAATATGGCATGATCTGTCTGATAAATCCATGTTGCATTACATCCCCTTTACCACTTACCTCCATGAATTATTCTTTCCTTCACAATTTAGTTTTCTCTCTGACAAGAAATTAAAAGTAGAGTAGATGCAAGTAGTATTCTTTGTTTGTTTCCCTCATTTGCTGGAGGGCAAACGCGTTTGCCCACTTATGGCTCTCCCTCCAGCGGAAGCTGTACTGTGTGAACAGTGTCAGTTATGTAATAGACTGAAGAGGAGTTTGATTTCTGCTAATACAAGAGTGAACTCTGTGGGGAGGGAAGACTATCTCATTCAGATTCTACCCAGTGCTCATAATTTAAAAAAAAAAAAAGGGGGGTGTGTGCATTTCGGAACCAAATTTCCCATCAGGACTGTTACGGGGGCTTGGCATGGAAACAAATTTTGTTTTAGCCCTGACTACGTTTTCAGGATCTTTTAAAAAAATTCTGTGTTGCTTTCCATTGGTTTAGAAATGGGACAGTTTTGTGGCTTTGTGTGTGATGCTTTGTCTCTGCCTTGAAGCCTCTGTGTCCTGCTTGGCAATACGAAGACCATTGTGACGTGAACTAGCCACTTTTGTCTTCTAGTTGTAGGTCCAATAATTTGAAGAAACCTCCCTTGCCACTGTCCTTTTTTTTTTTTTTTTTTTCTGTTGCAGTTTCTCCCTGCACAGAGACAGCAAGTGAGTGCTTTGTTTTGGAATCCGTGCCCACCCTGTGATTTAAGACAGCACATACTGCTGCATGAATTAATATGTTCAGCTCACTCCCCATACCAAACACATAACCTCTTCAGTCCTTGCTTTTGTATTTCTTGATTGTGTGTCTCTGGGATGAATGATTCCTGAATGTCTTGTTTGGATACATCTTTCTGACACATGCTTATCTAATCCAGCTCCCCCTGAAATTGATCATAAATCTTAATGAAAAGGGTTAAAGGACTTCCTGGAGGGTGTTTCACTGAGGGTTTACCAGGCTCCCCTGCCCCCTCAGAGCTGTCTTGCTGCAGAGAGCCTTCAGTGTGCTGTAAGGATTATTCTGGTGCAGTTACCCTGCTAACTGCAACGTGAGCTGTGAAGGGAACTACAAAAGCCAGTTGGCAGACTATATCTCAGTCTGTAACCAAGGAAACTGATGGCTGGGGTGTGCGTGATGTGTGCGTATGTTAGATAATTGCAGAACGTTCGTGATGTTCTGAAAGTGTTGATACCAAAACTTTGTTTTTATAACAAACAACCTTCGAGTGAGATATTAAAGCAAGGTCCTTCCCGTATATGTGTGAGTGGTGTCCTGACTAAAGTTAAAGATCTCATAGTTCTCTTTGGAAAGAGCAGAGGAATTAACCCCTGGTGTCCTGACTATCACAGATTGATGTAATAGCAGGAGGAGCCTGGAACTGTCAGAGAGTAAGAGAGAAAATAAGTGTAATTGACAGTGGGGAAAATAGATTTTTCAGATGGGATTTGAAAGGGGATAGTCAATATAGAGGAGAGATGCAGGAAATGATGTTCCAAGATGCCAAGAGCTGCAGAGGAAAAGGCTTCTTGCACCAGTATTGGCAAGACTTAGGACAGAGAGGAGGTTGTGGCAGCTGGGGAAAGGAGAGAGGAAGAGAGAAACCCTCCTCGAGGCATGATACTTGTTCATGGGCATACTAGACATGACTAGATAGGCAGTCTGTGAGGTCAGCTGGAGAAGGACTATGAAGACATTGTTTTTAAATGTAGGTCATTTTAACTGTATCCTGAAGCGAATGGGACACCAGTGGAGTTATGTGAGGATGGGATGATGTGATTGTATATGTGAGAGGGCAAAGAGCAGTATTCTGCAGGAGTCTGCAGAACTGGGGAGGCTGTAGAGAAGGAAACCCCAATAGTGAAGGCAATGAGGAGTTCAGCAGACATGGTGTTGAGGCAATGGAGTACCTGGGCAGTATTGCAGAGCTGATGATAGATCAACGAACTTGAGTGTAGAAGCGAAGTCAAAGGTCAAGGTCGATGCCAAAACTCTTGATAGTGAAGCCAAATAGGAGATCTGAGTTGAGAGTTAAAAATAGAGGAATTGGAGATGTTTGAGATAACCATAACCTTTGGCAAAATGAGTAAGGCTACGATTCTGTCACAGAGGTTATGGATTCTGTGATTTCTCCAGGACCTCCGTGACTACTTCTGGGGCAGGGCTGAAGGCGCTACCAGCCCCAGGACCACTGGAACCGCAGTCCCCTGGGACTGGAGCAGCAGCTGGGGTTGGGTCAGCCCCCCTGGGACTGGAGCAGCAGCAGTCAGGCCCTGTCGCAGGAGCAGCGGTGGGGCTGGAGCAGCTCCAAGCCCCTGCAGTGCTCGGTTAGCTCTCTTCTCTCCCTTTCTCCCCCGGGGTATTTTTGGTAAAAGTCAGGGACAGTTTGTGGGCTTTAGTGAATTTTTGTTTATTGCCCATGACCTGTCCCTGACTTTTTTTACTAAAAATAGCCATGACAGAATCTTTACCTTAGTTATGGTTAGAGGAGGAGATGGGGAGTCAGGACTCCTGGGTTTTATTTTGGGCTCTGCAACTGATGCTGGTCTTGGGCAAATCACTGCACCACTTTGTGTCTCACTTTCACTGGTTGTAAAATAGGAATAGTAGCCCTGACCTCTCTTAGATGCCATGATATCCTCAGATGAAAAAACACCATCCATTGCAAAATATGAATAAGTATTTGTATCTGATTTTCAGTATATGCTGTGTTCATGAGTGACAGAGAAAACTGTTTGGGAACAAGCATATGCAAAAAAGTGTGTAGAGCACAAGTAAAACAAAGTAGCAAGCACACCACAGAATTCTCTGAGGGGACAAGAGCTACCATGTAATAGACAAGGCTGAGTCTTATGAGATCGAGAGACATTAGCATAAGCATGGCTCACTCAACATAAATATCAGAAATGGAGATTTCTGAAAGTTGATTCAATTTTCTAGACATTTCTGGAATCTTTTCCAATAAGCAGCTCAGTTTCATTATTATAAAGCCCTTCTCCACTCACTGAGTGCAGTCAAGAAGGTGGTGGAGATTTTGGTTGTTTGCTTTTCAGAGGGCATGTTAAATGGCTGGTTCCCAGGGGTGCATTCTCACTCTGGGATTTTGAATTCTGTGTCTGTTGCTTGAAGACGCAGTAACTGTTTTCACAGAGCTGAAGGCATTTGGCACTGTCCCTGTTAGGGGAATTTTGGCAAAGGCGTTACTGTGTCAGAGCCAAACCTTATTTTCCAAAACAAATGATGCCTCTGTCCTTGCCCAGCCCTGACTCCCAGAGCAGGTACAGAGCCCAGTTGTCTGCACCATATTTCTAAATCTCCATGCTGCAGCCTGTTTTCTTCCTCTTTTCTATTAACCACTTGTCTTCTGCCAAATGTTCTGGGCACTTTCTAGCATCCCATTGGTTTTGAATTCAAGGTTAATTGGTCATTGACACAGCTAAACACATGACATGAAAGGCCAGCAGCATATGGAAAACTGAGCAAGCTCAGTACTTCTGACGTTCCTTGTTGGTGTAATGCTTTTCAGCATACGAGCTACAGTACATGGTTGTGGCAGGCTGAGATTCTGGGCTGCACGGCTGCCCTGTTACCATCATGCTACCTACTCTTTTTTTGTGGGGTGGGGGAGGGATTCCCGTTGTAAATTCTTCCTTTCCCTTGCAACACAAAACATTTCCACCTCATGCTGGGCCCATCTCCTGCCACTGTCCTGACTAACTTATAGGAAAACATCAAGAACAATGGTAGACAAGTGGCTTGACGATCTGGATCTGCAGTGCTGTGTTGTGGTGCAACTGCATGATGGGGGCAGGAGGATTCATACAGGAGAGAATTTCTGCTGTAAGTCTGAATACTCCCCAGAGCTTTAGAAACTCTGAGTTAGGGTATATCTATACTATCCGCGGGATAGGCAGGCAGCAATCGATCCAATGGGCATTGATTTATCGCGTCTAGTCTAGATGCGATAAATCGATCCCCAAGCACGCTCCTGGCGACTCCTGTACTGCATCAGCGCGAGACGCGCAGGTGGAGTCAATGGGGGAGCGGCAGCAGTCGACTCGCTGCAGTGAAGACACCGCGGTGAGTAGATCTAAGTACATCGACTTCAGCTATGTGAATAACATAACTGAAGTTGCGTAACTTAGATCGATTCCTCCCTCACTCCTGCCTGCCCCCCTCCCCCCCCAATGTAGACCAGGCCTTAGTGTCATTGCATGAGTTCAATCCCTTGCTGGGTTGTATCAATGGGACTGTGTGGCTTCTGTAAAATAGCACTGGTGAATCTACTATAGGGAATGATGCCACACTGTCCTCAGGTGTGCATTAAGATTTAATAGATCTTTTCTTTCTCTAACTTCTCTGATTCTGTGGAATTGTTTTTAGGAACAACTCCAAGGTCATATGAGGTTCAAGAATGTGCTTTTAAGCTTTACATTTACTGCTTCCTACCAGCTAAGCCAGCAGCTTTCCTAATTATAAACTATATCTAGTTAAAGATGGACTTGAAACAATTTTACCTGTTTGGCTGGGGCAGTATAAACCCAGGCTTTTATTGAGTGTACAGCTGAAAACTATTAGAGCAGCTAATCTCAGTGCACCAAAATGCAGGCCAGTTCCTTTTGTAGGCCTGCGTTTCAGGGGCTACTCCTTTTCTAAGCGTATACAGAATTGACCAAGCTGATTATATAAAAGTGACCATGTGTTTCTCCAGATTTATTTTCAGGTATTTAAAACATCACATTTACTCACCTTAAAAATCAAAGAATCACTTTTAAGTGCCAGCACAGCAAATGGTTCTGAAAACCCACCTGGATTGTTCCTCTAACATCAGCTCCAAAGGTAAAGATTCTGCAATGAGGACTTTGCAGACAAGGGTGTTGTTTATACATAGCCACTTTCCTGACAATACTTCAACAGATAGGGTCTCTTATCAGATCAAATCTTCCAATCCATTTTAACCAAGAAGATCAGGAGGCAAAGATGAAGAGTTTGTTCTTGTCCAGACATAAAATAACATGATGTAATCCTGTGAAATGAAACAGAGCTTTCATAATGGTATTTATGTATCTGCTGTTTGTCAGCAGTCATGGACTTTTTATAACTTCTGTTTAAAAACAAAAAACCTTCTCTCTCTCTCTGAAGTTAAAAAAACAAACCCCTCCACCCCAAATCTTTATCTTTGCATATGGATTGCTAGGGATGCTTCTAACAGATCAAGATGATTGTCCAAAAATTCTTGGGTGCCTCATTATGCCTTTTTCAAATAAACATTGTCCTTGCAAAGAGCATGCTAGGCTGTATTCTGAACAGCGCTGAACACCTTCAGCACTCTCAGACTTCAATAGGAGCCATGTATACTCAGAACCTTAGAGGACTGGGCCCTTAGAGGCCACAAAGAGAAACACTAATGGTTCCATTATTCCCAGCACAAGCACTGGCAGTATGAATGGCCTCATTCTGTCTCCCTGTTTCTTCCTGGGCATGAGGAAATGTGGCTGCAGTTCTGAGTCAATTCTATCATGTCCTGCTTTTTGGTTTTTTGGAACTCTTTATTTGGGAATTGATCTGAGACCCACCAAACTTATTTCACTTAAATCTCACACTGGATTTAACACTCCCATTTTAGAGGTGAAGGCTTTATCTGCTAAGCCTTTCATCCATATTCCTCTTGTCCTTGTTGGTTTTGCATTAGGAATTGTTCATACCCAAATTTACTCTCTCATTTAAACTCTGAGGCCTACATTTTCAGGTGATATTGACCGATACTCTGATTTTCAGAAAGCACTGGGCACTTGTCCTTGTAAAGTGAGTCAAGTTGGGCACACTAAAATGAAGCACCCAAAATAATGTCCTTTTTGAAAATTTAGACCTGTTTTTGTTGTTGTTGTTGTTGTTGTTTTGTTTTAATTAATGGAAAATAGCTTTGGACTGTAGTTACTTTTAAAATATCAAGTTCTTCAAGTACTGTAGTTGTCCCTGTGGGCGCTCCACGTCAGATGCACATGTGTCTATGGGCCTTTGATTGGAGATTTTCAGTAGCATTGTCCACAGGTTTGCCTCTGTGCCATACCTATCCTTGGGCTCTGGTCTGAGGGTGCGTAGGGAAGGTAGGATCCCCTGCTGCTGCAGTTCCTTCTCAGCCGCCTGCAGCCTGAGACTGAGCCTTGCTGTATGTGTAATTAGCTTGTGAACTTTGCCTTCTTACTTGATTTATTCTTCTTTTACTTATTTTGAATTTAATTGATTTTCTTTGTTTTCAGACTTTTTTTTTTTTTTTTTTTTTTTTTTGCACTGTATGTATTCCTCCTTCCTTGACAGCCAGGGCTTCCTGCCACCTCAGTTCTCCCTTTGTTTGGGGTTGCCTCTGTGTCCAAAGTATGGTCAAAACCTCATGTTTTAAACTTTGCAAGGTCTGTTCCATCTTCCTTCCCTGTACGTTGGTCTGAAGAGACCCAAATGCCCCATCGACCTCCAACATCTAAGCTTTGGCAAGCCGTTTCAGAACCCCCAAAACATGCTAAGAAGAAGAGGCCCAAGTCGAGTACAAAGGAGAAATCTTCCCAAAGATCAGTTGCTAAAGAGTCCTCGTGTCCCGGTGTGGGTACAGCGGATGCTCCTCTCCTTCCTGATGCTGAGTCTCGCCCACCTTCAAAGAAGACTTCTGGGTCTTCTCATGCCGAGAAGCCCTGTTTGGTACCAGTCTTGACATCCAGTACAGAGCCCTTTTGACATAAGGACTCTGCAAGGAGATCAGCATCAACACCAACTCCCTTGGTACTAGCTCTTCTGGTACCGCATACTCTTAACAGGCCAAGAGCTTAGAGAACATACAGATTGCTTGCTCATGCCACCTCTGGTACTGGCAGCTACATCACAGCAGGCAGCCCAACAACTCACCTCACCGGTACTGAGCTCATTGCTGCTCCCACAAGACTTCTTTATCCTTCAGGAACCCAACTCTCCTCTTTTGGCCAGTACCAAAAGGGATCACCTGATGGTACTGTTAAACCAGCAAGTATCTACCAACTTGACCACCAGTCTTGGCATCATCCCCAGTACAGATTCCACCTTCAGTACCAAAGTGGCTTCCAGTCCCCAAGAAAAAGGGAAGATGGAGGCCAGTCCTACACCTCAGAGTGCTAAATCTGCAAAAATGGAAGCGCTTTCACTTCTGATTCTCCCAAAGGAGGACTGTCCCCATCAGAGTCCCACCTCACTTGCATACTCAACTACCAGTTGAGCTTAAGGACCTCAGGCCTGTTGGTGAGCTCCAACGAGAGCCACTTTTAAGGCTTTTCACTGTCTTGCGGGTGGAGTTTCCACATTCACACACCCCACAATATACAGATTCCTTAAGACCCCAAGGATATGTACAGCGCAGGTGCAGACCCACAGACACTGTTCCCAAAAATCTCTATCAAAAGCACATGTGTATCTGAAGTGGAGTGTCTATACTCTATAGGAACAACACATTTTTGAATAACTGCAGTTACTGTACAGGTAAGTAGCCTATCCTGGGTATTTATCAAACCATTCATTGTCCTCTGTGACTTGTCTGCAATAGCTATCTCAATAACTCTGTGTGGGTGCTCTAATTCTGCAATAAATGTCCACACGTGGCATCATTCAAGGACATTTATTCCAGAATTAGAGCATCCATACATGGAGTTTTTTGGGAATAGTTATTCCTGTATAATTCCATGTGTAGGTATCTGAAAGTTGAGGTCTTGTAACACTTGCTGTTTCACAAATAGTGGTGTTTCAGTGTGAGGCAACTATCCCTTTGCTTCAGGCAAGATAGAATCTTATTCTAATAACAGTCTTCTAGTCTGAATTGTGCTACGATGTTTCAAAATGACATGGGCTCCACTTGTCTTGCGCATTATACAGTAGTCTTTCAGATGACACAATAAGTTGTGGCCTATCTTATCTCTTTCCCCTGAAGCACAGCCCCATTTCATCTGATGTATTCCATTCTACTAGTGACAGGCTGTGTTTAATTCACTTGGGAGTAATTGCCATCTTGAGCAAGGGCTGGAACATTTTAGCAATGCCTTCCCTAATCTCCTCCAGGCCAACTGCAATGAGTGTGATTTTAGGAGCCTGCACCAACCATTATAAGAAACAGGAAGAGAGACTGCCTCTGTAATTATAAATAAATAAGTGAAATGGGGAAAAAACAACTTGAGCATCTGTTCTGTATGATTGTGCTCTACAGCAGTGGTTTTCAAACATTTTTTCTGACGACCCAGTTGAAGAAAATTGTTGATGCCTGCAACCCAATGGAGCTGGGGATGAGGTGTTTGGGGTGCAGGAGGGTTTCTTGGTTGGGGGGGGGGGGGCTCAGGATTAGGGCTGGGGGTTGGGGTATGGGAGGGGGTTAGGGCTCTGGGCTGGGCATGCAGGCTCTGGGGTGGGGCCAGAGATGCAGGGCTTGGGGTGCAGGAGGGGGCTCCAGATTTGGGGGGATTGGGGCACGGGGTTGTGGTGCGGGCTTACCTCGGGCGGCTCCTGATCAGAGGCGCAGCGGGGGTGCTAAGACAGGCTTCCTGCCTGTCTTGGCACCGTGGACCATGCTGCACCCCAGAAGTGGCCAGCAGCAGGTCCAGCTCTTAGGCGGAGGCGTGCAAGCGGCTTCTCACGGCTCTCACCCACAGGCATTGCCTCCCAAGCTCCCATTGGCTGGGAGTGCAGAGTTCGTGCTTGGTGTGGGGTCAGCGCGCGGAGCCCTGTGACCCCCCCCGCCCAGGAGCCAGACCTGCTGCTGGCTGCTTCCAGGGCACAACGTGGTGTCAGAACAGTTAGGGACTAGTCTGCCTTAGCCAGTCAGCATCGCCGACGGGACTTTTAACGGCCTGGTTGGCAGTGCTGACCAGAGCTGCCGCGACCGTAGTTTGAAAACCACTGGTCTACAGGGACACTGTCAACATTTAGAATCTTAAAACAAGACCCACATTTTTTCCTTATCTGTTTACAGTCACAGTATATATTTTTCATGAATAAATAATTGATTCAGTGTTTTCTCCCTTGCTGTCTTCTCCTACGCTCAATTCCTATAGGGGAAAAAAGTCAGTAGCTCAGTCCTCAGAAGTGACCTTCGAAGCCAACTGTTGGAAAGACCCTAAAATTAACAATTCATTATGTGAACAGCGTGGGGAAGCTGCAATAACAAAGCCATGTTTTGTGCAGCCTAGTCCTTGGGACTGAACCTGCAATGACAAACTAGTACGTGTCTTTGCAGTGCAGCACTTTTTTTTTTTTTTTTTTTTAATTATAAAGACGGATTTCAGTTTCATGCTTCCCAACGTTTGTTATAAACAAAAAATAGAAACACCTTGAGTCTGTCCTTTTAATAGTAGTTTTTCAGTTTAAAGCAGACACTCTGTAGCTGAATTTCTACCTTAAACTTCCCTGAATATCTCATTTCAGAAAAGCTTTACACATTTATTAGACAGGGATGGTAAAATTGTCAGTAGTGGTGCAGACAAGGCAGAAGAGTTCAATAAATATTTCAGTTCTGTATTTGCGAAGAAGCTGGATGATGTCACAGTTTGCAGTGATAATTACACAGTTTCTATTGTAACAGTAAGTATGGAGAATGTTACACAGACGGCTAACGCTAAACATTTTCAGATCTGAAAGACCAGATAATTTGTACCCAAGAGTTTGAAAAGAATTGATGAGGAGCTCTCTGAGCCATGGATGTTGATATTTTACAAAACTTTTGGAATACTGACGAAGTCCAAGAAGACTGGGGAAAAAAGTTAATGTGTCAATATTTTAAAAGGGTAAACAGGATGACCCAGGTAACTATAGGCCACTTAGCCTAACATGGATCCCAGGTAAAATCACGCTAAGGCTGATATGGGGTACAGTCAATAAAGAATTAAAATATGGCAGCATAATTAATACCTATCCATGTGGTTTCATGGAATATAGGTCTTGGCAAACAATCTTGATAGCATTTTTTGATGATATTACAAGTTTGGTTCACAAAGATAACTGTTGGCATAATAGACTTCTGTAAGACATTTGATTTAGTACTGCGCGACATTCTGATTTTAAAAATTAGCACTATACTAGAGTTCAAACCGATGACCAGAGAGGTGAGAACAGGCATTGTGGGACACCTCTCAGAGGCCAATCGCAGCGCTGTAGCCCCGGCACAGAAAGCTCCATGCCTCTCGGGGTGATTTTTTTTTTTTGTTTGTTTGTTTTTTTAGAGCAGTACAACTGCATAGTTTCTGCACACGAAGTGGCTTGTCTGTGTGTACACCTCGGGAGTAACGGCGCAGAAAGCTGCTTTACTGCCCAGAAACTTGCTAGTGTAGACGGGGCCTAAGAGCTTATCTACACTGGCACTTTACAGCACTACAACTTTCTCATTCAGGTTTCAGTGTAGTGTTGTAGTGCTGTAGTGTAGACCAGGGATCTCAAACACGCTGCACCATCTCCATTTTGTCTTGAATCCTGCTTCTTACCTCTTGAGTAACTTTGCTACAAACTGAGTCTCTGAACAAAGGACTGAATGACCCATCCAAGTTGTGAATGTATTCCAGAGGGACTTTCAAGCCAGCAAACTCACCAATACTGCTAAGAACCTGATACATGGATGTTGAATCTTTGTATGTATGTAACTGTTTTACCATTTAACATCTCTCTTCTTGTTCTTTCCTTTTTCTTTAGTCTCTAAAATTAAAGGTTTATTATAAAGGATTGGCTGGCAGCATGGTATTTTGGGTAAGATCCAACCTAATACTGACCTGGCAATGGGGCTGGTCCTTTGGGGTCAGAAGAACATTTTATATAGTGGAAGAATTTTAAAATAGGTCCAGTTCGGTGAGAAGTTGTTGACTGGGAGCCAGAGAAGTGGAGTACAAGAAGGGGGCTGTGAGATTCCCCCACATCCCCCGCTTTTTTTTTTTTTTTTTGTGCTTCTTGATAACCAGTGTGGATCAGAAGCACAGTTTGTGACTGGTTGGGGAGTTTAACTTCTTTGTTACCCACCAGTCTTGGGAGTATCTGCACAGCTTTACGCAGCCTGCCCTGACCTTGGCATTTCCAGTGAGGGCTACCCCAGGTGCATATGGTCACATATGCATCTTAATACAAATAAACACACATCCTGCATTGAGGAACCAAGAATGGTAGGTCACTTATAAGATGTAGGACTGTATTTTGGAAAGCAACAACTGAGACAGGACTTAAGGGATCATAGTGGATAACCAACTGATGAGTTAGCAGTGCAATGTGGTGACAAAGAAAGCAAATGCAATCTTTGGACGTATAGTCAGGGGACGAATAAATAGAAGTAGAAAGGTGTTACTACCATTGTATATGGCATTTGTGAGACCAATGCTAGAATAGTGTGTCCAATTTTGATGACCACTCTTTTAAAAGAATGTTGATAAATTGAAAAGGATTGTGAAGAGTTACAAGCATGAAATGAGATCTGGAAAACCTGCCTCACATAGAGAATAAAGAAACTTAATCTATTTAGCTTAACAAAATGAAATTTAAGAGGCGACGTGGTCATGGTCTACAAGAACCTACATGGGGAGATTTTGCATAGTAGAGGCTCCTTAATCTAACAGACGGACAAAAGCAGAATAAAATATATAATGGATGTAAGCTGAAGCTAGACAAATTCAGATTAGAAATAAGGCATGATTTCTTTTATAGAGGTTAATTAACCATTGGAACAACTTACCCTAGGGATGTGGTGGATTCTCCATTACTTGAAGTCTTTAAAGCAAGGCCGAATGCCTATCTAAATTATGTGCTGTAGTCTAACTCAGCTGGAAGTGATGGTCTTGATGCAGGAATCACTTGGTGAAATTCTAGGTGTTACAGATGAGGTCAGACTAACTAATCATAGTTCCTTCTGGCCTTAAAATTATGAACCTTGGTGAAATATAGCTGCTGCCTGACAGTGACACACGGAGTGGTATAACTGCTCTTCATGATACAATGAGAACCTTATCAGACCAAAGTCTTAATTAATAATCTGCTGAGGAACCCCTTTCTTGTTTTAAGCTCTGATGTGGAGTCCCCTAATGCAGTGTTTCCCTCTTCTGCACACACTTCTGTATTTTTATTTCTTTTTTCTAGGAAGAGAATGGGGACTATACTTATGTGGAAAGAGTGCGGATTCCATTGCCTCATGGAACTTTACTGATGATGGAGGGAGCTACCCAGGAAGACTGGCAGGTGAGAATATTTGAGCAACATGAACAAGCTTTTTCCCATTGTGGTATAGTTTTCTCAATTCCACAAACTACGCCAGTGGGGACATGAGTTACTGGGAAAGCTGTTGGGAGATGTGTGTTATGCAATAACATGACGCTTCACTATATATTAACAGTTCTTTCCATAAAGAATCTCAATGCATCCCACAAAATTAATAGCTTAAGCTGAACAGCATCTCTGCAAGATCAATAAGTGATATATATCAGAGAGGTAGCCATGTTAGTCTGTATCCACAAAAACAATGAGGAATCCGGTGGCACCTTAAAGATTAACAGATTTATTTGGGCGTAAGCTTTCCTGGGTAAAAAAACCACTTCTTCAGATGCATGGAGTGAAAATTACAGATACAAGCATAAATATACTGGTACGTGAAGAGAAGGGACTTGTCTTACAAGTGGAGAACCAGTGTTGACAAGCCCAATTCAGTCAGAGTGGATGTGGTCCACTCCCAATAATTGATGAGGTGGTGTCAATACCAAGAGAGGGAAAATTGCTTTTATAGTGAGCCAGCCACTCCCAGTCCCTATTCAACCCCAAATTAATGATGTTAAGTTTGCAAATGAATTGTAGCTCTGCATTTTCTCTTTGAAGTCTGTTTTTGAAGTTTTTTTTGTTGAAGAATGGCTACTTTTAAATCTGTTATTGAACATCCAGGGAGATTGAAGTGTTCTCCTACTGGCTTTTGTATGTTACCATTCCTGATGTCTGATTTGTGTCCATTTATTCTTCTACGTAGAGACTGTCCGGTTTGGCCAACGTACATGGCAGAGGGGCATTGCTGGCACATGATGACATATATCGCATTAGTAGATGTGCAGGTGAATGAGCCCTTGATGGTGTGGCTGTTGTGGTTGGGTCCTCTGATGGTGTCGGTAGAGTAGATATGGGGACAGAGTAGGCAACGTAGGCAGAATAGGGGTTTGTTACAGGGATTTTTTCCTGGGTTAGTGTTTCTGTGGTGATGTATGTAGTTGGTGAGTATTTGCTTCAAGTTGGGGGGTTGTCTGAAAGTGAGGATTCACCTGCCTCCCAAGGTCTGCGAGAGTGAGGGATCGTTTTCCAGGATAGGTTGTAGATCGTTGATAATGTGCTGAAGAGGTTTTATCTGGGGGCTGTACGTGATGGCCAGTGGTGTTCTGTTATTTTCCTTGTTGAGCCTGTCCTGTAGTAGGTGACTTCTGGGTACCCGTCTCGCTCTGTCAATTGGTCTCCTCACTTCCCCAGGTGGGTATTATAGTTTTAAGAATGCTTGATAAAGATCTTGAAGGTGTTTGTCTCTGTCTGAGGAATTGGAGCAAATGCGGTTGTATCTTCGGGCATGGCTGTAGACAATGGATCGTGTGATGTGTCCTGGATGGAAGCTGGAGGCATGTAGGCAAGTATAGCAGTCAGGTTTCCGGTATAGGGTACTGTTTATGTGACCATCACTTATTTGCATGGTAGTGTCCAGGAAGTGGATCTCTTGTGTGGATTGGTCCAGGCTGAGGCTGATGGTGGTGTGGAAATTGTTGAAATCAAAGTCACAAAGCTCAGCCACCAGGTGTGCCGTGGCCCCATCAGGGATACTGTTCCTCACAGCTTGTAGGCCATCCTTGTGTTGAATATTGGTGTAAAGAGCTTCTACATCCATGGTGGCCAGGATGGTGTTTTCAGGAAGATCACCAATGCATTGTAGTTTCCTCAGGAAGTCAGTGGAGTCTCGAAGATAGCTAGGAGTGCTGGTAGCGTAGGGTCAGAGGAGAGAGTCCAAATAGCCAATAATCTTCCTGTAAGAATGCCAAAGCCTGAGATGATGAAGCGTCCAGTATTTCCAGGTTTATGGAACTTGGGTAGCAGATAGAATAGAATAGCCCTGCTCGGGGCTCTAGGGGTGTGTCTGTTCCCATGCTATAGCAGGGAGTTTTTGAGCAGATGGTATAGTTTCTTTTGGTACTCCTCATGGGATTGGAGGACAGTGGCCTGTAGAATGTGGTGTTGGAGAGTTGCCTGGCAGCCTTCTGTTTATAATCCGACGTGTTGATGATGACTACAGTACCTCCTTTGTCAGCCCCTTTAATTATAATGTCAGAGTTGTTTCTGAGGCTGTGGTTGGCATTGCGTTCTGTATGGCTGAGGTTATGGGGCAAGTGATGCTGTTTGTTCACTATTTCAGCCTGTGCACAGCTGCGGAAGCACTGTATATAGAAGTCCAGTCTGTCATTTCGACCATCAGGAGGAGTCCACGCAGAGTTCTTCTTCTTGTAGAGTTGGTAGGAGAGTTCCTGTTGGTCAGTGCGCTGTTCATTGGTGTGTTGAAAATAATCCTTGAGTCAGAGATGGCGAAAGTAGGCTTCTGGATCACCGCGGAACTGTATCATGGGCATGGTGGGGCAGAAAGAGAGTCCCCGAGATAGGACAGACTCTTCTGCTGGGCTAAGTGTGTGGTTGGCTAGATTAACAATATTGTTGGGTGAGTTAAGGGTACCACTGTTGTAGCCCCCTGTGGCATGTAGGAGTTTAGTTTACTGTCCTTTTTCCTCTGTAGAGAAGTAAAGTGTGCGTTGTGAATGGCTTGTCTCGTTTTTGTAAAGTCCAGCCACGTGGAAGTTTGTGTGGAAGGTTAGTTTTGTATACGAGTCTCCAGTTTTGAGAGTTGATTCTTGATCTCCTCCTGTTTGCTGTACAGGATGCTGATCAGGTGGTTCCACAATTTCTTTGAGAGTGCGTGGCACAATTTCTCACCATAGTCAGTGTAGTACGTCAATTGCAATGGATTTTTTACCTTCCGTCCATTTGGTATGATGTCCATCTGTTTGCACTTGGAGAGAAAGATGATGTCTGTCTGTACAATACCTACCTGGGGAAGTGAGGAGACCAATTGACAGAGCGAGACGGGTACCCAGAAGTCACCTACTACAGGACAGGCTCAACAAGGAAAATAACAGAACACCACTGGCCATCACGTACAGCCCCCCAGATAAAACCTCTTCAGCACATTATCAACGATCTACAACCTATCCTGGAAAACGATCCCTCACTCTCGCAGACCTTGGGAGGCAGGTGAATCCTCACTTTCAGACAGCCCCCCAACTTGAAGCAAATACTCACCAACTACACACCACACCACAGAAACACTAACCCAGGAACCAATCCCTGTAACAAACCCCGTTGCCTACCCTGTTCCCATATCTACTCTAGCAACACCATCATAGGACCCAACCATTTCAGCCACACTATCAGACCACCCTGACTGAATTGGCCTTGTCAGCGCTGGTTCTCCACTTGTAAGGTAACTCCCTTCTCTTCATGTGCCAGTATATTTATGCCTGTATCTGTAATTTTCACTCCACGCATCTGAAGAAGTGGGTTTTTTACCCACGAAAGCTTGTGCCCAAATAAATCTGTTAGTCTTTAAGGTGCCACCGGCTCCAAGTGATATATAGAGATCACTCCACCCACCACTTAAACTCCTATGTAATGGTCCTGCATTTAGGAGAGGCAGTGACAAACACAGTATGCATTTGAAAGTGCATAGGCAATTTAGGAAGACAGAACTTAATGAAGTTGTAATTTGGCCTAACCACTCTACTGTTACAAAAAGTTCTGTGGGTTTCTTAATGGCCCTGAGCAGTCAGGACATGGGTTTTATGACTTATCGAATTATTATAAAAAGTGAGTAATGTCACCATCCTGTAAAATGAGGATTTTAGTATTTGAATATTAAATGTTTTTAATTATGCAAACCCATATTCTTTTTGTTCATAATGTTTATAGCATCGGATACCTAAGGAATATCATGCCAGGGAACCACGGATAAACTTGACATTTAGGACCATTTATCCACACCCTGAGGGAATGCAAAGGTGAATGAAGACAACTGTTTTGGATATTACTGGATATAACATCACATCTGATCCAAAGCCTCAGACATGGTGCTGGTTTGGAGCAAGAAGCCATAATGGATTCACAGTTACTGTCAAAAATCTGATGGGGAGAAGGGAACAGAGCTGTCGTCATGAAGAACTGTGACAGTCACAAGTTTCCTGTAACATGCAGATGATACTGTCATATTTTCAGACATAAGATGCTATTTGATTTTGCTAATTCATAGACTTTGTTTTGTTTGATTTTAAAAAACAATAGTGACCTGTCCCTTTTGAGAGAGGTGAAAATGCTTGCATAAAATTAAAGATATGAAAGTTCACCCATGGGAAAGCAGCTTCAGTGATCAGTGCTTTTTTACCACCACCCCACTACCCTGGCAAAATGTGAATGGGTTTTTATAGCTGAGACAAGTAACATAAAATAATCCTGTCATGCTGGTCTACATTAAACCATGTAGGTGTTTGTATAAATAATACTTTGCACTTATATAGCACATCAACTCAGAGGCTCTTGGTGCACTTATAATTAAGGCTACGATTTGGTCATGGAGATTGCGGAAGTCACGGATTCCGTGACTTCCACAGACCTCCATGACTTCAGCCTGCAGCAGCTGGGAGCTGCAGGGTACTCCACTGTCCGTGGTGGCTGAGAGCTGTGGAGTACCCCTGCGGCCCAGAGTGGAGGGGAATCCCCCACCGTTCCCCAGTCTCTGCAGGGAATTTCCCGGAGCTCCCCTGTTCCTGAGACCCCCCAGCAGCTCCTCAGTTACCGCTGCCAACAGGGGAACCCTCGGAGCTCCCCAGCCTGGGGGGGGGAGAGAGATCCCCCAGAGGTCCCTGGGCAGCAGAAGCTCCCCAGCCTCCATGGGCTGGGGTCACTCCCAGTTATTGGGGCAGGGGCCGCAGCTTCCAGCCACAGCAGGGCAGGATGCTGGACCCTTCTCCCTCCCCATTGGTTATGAACATTTTTAGTAAAAAGGGACAGGTCACTGCTTCTGTGAATTTTTGTTTATTGCCCGTGACCAATCCGGGACTTTTACTAAAAATATCTATGACAAAATCATAGCCTTCCTTAAATACTATAACCTAGCTCTTACATAGTACTTTTACTCTGTAGATCACAAAGCACTTTACAAAGGAGGTAAGTTGTATTGTTGTTTGCATTACAGTAGCACCTAGAGGCTACCAACCAAGATCAGGGTTCCTTTGTGCTATGTGTTATACAAACAGCTCTTGCCCTAAGTGATAGGTGAGACAGACAAGAGTGTGAGGGGAAACAGGCACAGAAATGAGAAGGGATTTACCCACAAGTCAGTGACAAATCTAGGAGTAGAACTCATGTCTCCTGACTACCAATCCGGTGCCTTACCCCCTAGACTATGTTGCCTTGCTGCTTCACTATAAATAATAATAATAAATAAAGCCTTACACCACCCCGACAAGGTTGAAGAATATTATTTCCATTTGATAAATAGGAAATCTAAGCTGCAAAGAAATTAAGGTCAACATTGTGAAAAGTGGCCAAGGATTGTGGGTGCTTCAGATTTTGAGACTCTGTATTTGAAATACTTAAGGTCTGATTTTTCAGCAATACTGAGTACTTGCAACTTCCATTGACTTCAGTTGGAGTTATGGGTGTCCAGCACCTCTGAAACTCTGGCCTTGGATATCTCAAATTGGGTGCCCAAAACTACTGACTACGTTTGAAGATTTGAGCCTAAATTATTTCCCCATTGTTATGAGAACCCACCATTCCTGACTCCTCATCCTGCTCTCTGACCATTAGAAAATTCTTCTGTATATATGTGTAGTCTCACAAATTCAGGTTATAGTGAAAAACACTTCCATCAAACCTCTTGTGTTCCAGACAGGCAAACAGCAGCTAAAACCCAATTCTAGGTAGTCTTGCAGGAACTCTTAAAAGCTTGCCTTGCCTCCTACCTGTCTTGCTTGCTATTGTAACCAATGAATTCATGGTCACTGTTAAGCAAAGCCAGATATGCCCATATGTGGCTTAATACTCTCTACAGTTACTTGTTCGTCAGCTATGCTAGGCTGCAGGATGGTACATGTTCATTTTCTATATAATGTGGGACCACAAGCATTGATAAACATTCTCTGCATTGTCTCACATCAGTTAAGCTTGATGATGCCCCTCTCTCTTGTCAGAGTAAGTCAGCATTTAGAAAAAGTCTGCTTCTGATTAGCCAGTGCTATGTCCTACATTATGGAAGAAAATTGTTTCCTGCTGACAACAGTCAAGTGACTAATTGTCTGCTATGCGTAAATTTTCATTTTTATTGGTGATTGTAAAGGATAAACTCTCAAGCCACTGCGGTACTCAAGCTCTAAATTGGGCAGAATTGATTTCTCAGTGAATCACACGAGTATAATACTGTTATGATGTCTGCCTAAAGCACTGTACAGCATTTAAAACTGTATTTCTAAAGTGCATGAATGTTGATGGGAAAGAGTTATTAAAATGAAGAGGTTATGTAGATAAACCCAGGCTTTTTTTAGATGCTTTTGGGGGTTTTTTTCACCCTGGTTTCCTGACGTTATCCTGACTCGGTTTCTTACTTTCAGATGGAAGGGTCTGATAAAACTACAAGAAGTTGGTATTGAAGGATACAGCCCTTTGCTTTGCTTTGCTTTCTGTTGTCATCTGGTGCTGTGCGCAGACTCCTGGTGCCATATTGGGTGATGTAGTTCCTACAAAAAGAACTATTTCTCCTTAACCAGGTGCCTGAGTTGACTCCTGCCAGAGGCTTGTACTTAGGTATGTAACTTTCATTGCTGCCCAGCACTACATCCAGGCAGACGCACAGTCCAATGGTTACTTCAGATAGTGAGCCTTCTTTACTGCTGCCTGTAAAGTGTGAAAAAGGGAAAGGGGACATCAGCCTATTTGAATAAACTGCAAGTGTGTGTTAAGCTTGACAGAGTCTTTACCCTGCCATGTCCAGAGACAGGGCCAGATCCTCAGTTGTGTAAATTGTTGTAGCTCAGTTGAAGTCAATGGAGCTCTGACATTTTACTGTAGCTGGAGGTCTGACCCATGGATTCTAAACCTACCACTGGCTTCTCTATGCCCATTGATTGGGGTTTTGATACATTAATGCACGTTTCTCTATTAACTAGTAATATTAAGGTTAGGAATTTAAATGCTCAAAAAGTAAGGAAATGGAAGAAGTTAAAATTTCTGTTGTAACATTAACTCATCCATGCTACACATCCTGTATATTTTGTGGTTTCTGTAAATTCATATTTATGTAGACATTTAGATACCAATCCAGAAATTGACAATACAGCACACATGCTGTATTAATAATTACTACAGTATGAGAACCACAGTTTTTGTACTTAAACTCTAGAAGTCATGAGATTTGTAACCTTAACATAAGTTATATTTTAATTTCCCTGTGGGATTCCCAAGAAAAATAAATCCTTCTCTTGAGGTGCTGAAAGCTTCACAGTAGAGAGGTCAACTCCTACAGACTTTAAAAGCCATGCATAAGCACCCAGATTCTCTCCTGTGCTGAGATTCAGTTGGTACAGGAGAGCTTAGGGGCTTGCTCTAACTTCTGTGCCAACTGGCTGTGTTTCCTCTGGGACCACACATCAGTTGAGAATTGGTTGAGTGAAAGTATGCTGTGTCATGCTCTCTCCTGTCCCATACATCGTGTGGGTGGGGTAGTTGGCATAAAGGCTGATAATGCCTCTTTATGCCAGGTGAAAACTTCCCCACACTGGAGAAATAATCAGCTAGCTGGGTAGGGCAACCGTTTACCATTTTGCACTCCTTGAGCAGCAGAAAATGGCCAGAATAGGCAGAGAGAATCTGGCTCAGAATCTGTTTCTACATTGAAATCTATCTACAGAGGAAGTTTTGTGTGTAGATACTAGCCCTGATAGTTCATAGCTCCCAAAGTTACCATGCACAAAGATAAGATTTCAATGCTCATAATGCTGATTTAATGTGGATGGGAGAGTGGGTCCTGACAGCAGAAAGGCCTAGGCCTCACTGAGGATCAGCAAAACTGAAATTTCAAGTAATAAACTTCAGCCATATTTTTTTTTCATTCTTTGAGTATAGCAGTGGCCTAAAATTTATTTTAAATGGAAAATGTCGTATTTTACCTTTTGATAACTCAAAGGTAGTTGAAGGGATTTTGTTCTGATTTTACAGATTTGAAAAAAAAAATCCTCTCTGACTGAATATGAAATATTTCATCCAAAAGACTTTTTTTAGAATTAGAGTATACCCCTCACTCGCCAGAGTGTCTTTCTCGTTCATCCTAGGCCTGTATAATAGACTACATAGTATTCCCAGGCAAAAACTACAGTAAGAGAGGGAGTGAAGGTTGAAAATACATATCGGTAATCTAAGATAAAATATATTATCCCCTAAATAAGCAGAAGATTCAGAGGCAAGGTTAAACTTAAATCCAAACAAGATATGTAAATGCTCAGGGCATCCTTAACTTTGCCCTCTAATGACACCATGCAATAAGCATGTGATGATAATCAAGACATTGCAGCGTTTGTGGTCCCAGATTAAAATTGATTTTTGAAGACTTTAGATTTTTTCTGTGATGGAATGTCCATCTTTTTTCAATTAAAATTTTCATACTTGATCACAAAACAAGAAACTCAGAGAATCTAGCCATATGATATTTATAACAATATGAAGATAGGTACTTACCTAAAAATACATCTACATTTTTTTTAACCTTTTAGGGCCAAATTCCTTAGGATGCATTGGTTGCTGTACACCACTCTAGAGAAGCCTGAACATATTGGCCACTTAAAGTGGGTTTACAGCTGCTTTAGATTGCAGCACATTGTGCATAGTGCACAACACATAGTGCAGCACAATGGGTATTTTTAAAAAAATATACTTAAGATGCATGGTAATTTTTTGAGCCTTTTTTTTTTATATAACTGAATGCTTCTCTGTCAGCAGAGGCTACTTCATTAAAATCTTCTCCTTTAGAGAAATGTGAAGAACGCATTCTTTCAAAATGGCCATCATCTCACACTTTTTTCAATTGAAGTGAGTCTATAAATTGTCCTCCATTAAGATGCCCTCTTTCAAAATGTCTGCTACCTCCTATTGTTCCAGATGCGTGAAACCAAGGTCCCCTGAGGGATGGTGAAGAGAAGTAGGATAATGGAGGCAGTGGCCAACTTTGGTATGGATGAGCTCTGGCCTCTCTCTCCCATTCAGAGCAATGCAAAATGGTGGCCATTTTGAAACTAGCACTGATTGATCCACAGTCATACAGCAAGTTAATGCCTTATATCACATTAATACTTCCTGTCTCCCCATTCTTTGCTGTAACCCTTATTCCTCTAGTACTTGCATTGAGTATTCCTGTATAAACCTCTTGATGAGGTTTAGGTTGCATATGAAACTACCTTGGGGTTTTATATTGTTACCCATCACTGTAGTATCTGAGCACCTTCCAAGTAAAATCTACAGTAATAGTATGGTTCTAGTGGGATTCATGGCACCCCTGACGTGTGTCTTTTTATGGAAAAATCTCTGTTCGAGGGTAGGGTGTTTTTAGATTTACTTCATTTGTACCATGTCAGATTAATTCCCTCCATTTTTATTTTTCTCCCTTTGGGTCTGATAGATGTGGCCAAGTTACCTCTTGAACACTAATTCACAGAGAGGTGGGACAGCAGTGAAGGGGTTACGCTGAAGAGCCCAGTGCAGCAGTCCTGGCAGAAAGGGGTAGATTTTCATCATAGGGTTTAGGACAAGTGACAGATGATAGGTGCTCGTGCAGCCCAGAATATCCTCCTCAAGTGCTGGCATCATTGACTTGGCTAAAAAGCATTTAACACTAGCTTTGCCTTTTCAGGTCATAAACACTTTCAGTCTCGAAATGGAAACTGCATTCCTTTTTTTTTTTTAAATGCTCAAGGTTTCCATAGCAACCCATTCAATTTGTTTAAATGGGAGCTAACTGGCCCATCCTCCCTTCACTAGCCTTCTGCTGAAAACATGCCTGTCGTCCCATTTTTTGCCAGGCCGGAGGGCGACTCTGCTGCATTTATTGCGTCAGCAATGAAGGATCTTTGTGAAGGGTTCACTCTCCTCAGGGTTGCTTCAGAAACTGCTGAATCATTCAGCTGGGCAGATGTCAGACTATTGCTTTGCTTGTTGACCTATTTGATCTGCCTATTTCTTGATCCTTCTAACATTCATCTCAGCTACTTTTTAAAAGGAGGTTGGGGCTGTATGCCGATGGCCTTTGAGCAAGAAGGAAATGGGCTTCCTGGTGTGATTCCTCAGGACAGTTACGATTCCTTCCTTAATTACAGGAAAATGGTGCTGTAATGAAGTTTAAGGAGGGGGAAATATGAAGGGTAAGATCTTGCACAAAGTAGTTGTTTGATTTAGATTCCTTAGTTGAATGATTTGCTGTTATACCCCTAGAAGCACCATTATGGCTAATCAATACTAGTCTCCACTCTGCAATTGCAAGGTATTGATCACATGGGTTATGTTCACCTGATCTTAACAGAAGAGACTGCTCTGATGCGCTACTAGAAGATTTCTTCCCACAAAGCCCCTGTGCCCACAGTTTAACCCTGTGCATTTGAATGCTATTATTATTTGTATCATAGTAGTGCTCAGAGGTCCCAACCACAAGTAGGGCCCTATTCCTTTAGGTGCTATATAAACACAGTAAGAAACAGTTCCTGGCCTGAAGACCTTGCACTCTAAAGAAGACAGATAAAGGGTGAGAGAAGAAGCAGAGGCACAAAGAGAAGTGACTTGTCCAAGGTCAGAGCAGATGAATTGCCAACACAGGACTCCTGAGTGCAGTGCCTTGTCCACTAGGTCACACTGCTTCTTACGTGCTCAGGGTGTTTTCCTCTGCACCTTGCTCTCTCAGGCAGAGCTGTGCTCGATATCTAGTCCATGGCAAGAAAAGAGATAGCTTATCTTTACAGTGCTCGTTCAAAATGAAATAGCAGAAGGAAATAAACTCCAAAACACAGGCACCTTGTTTATTTGTGGAGGCAGCAGAAGGAGGATTACCAAACCTTGGTTGGTGGTGTTTTCTGGGCGGAAGTGGTGCGCAGAGCTGGGCTCCCTATGTTATATAATCAACATGCACTTAACCCACCTACTTAGCATGAGTAGGGGAGGGGGAGGAGGCAAGCGTGTGGGTAGGAAGGTGCTTTACAATCTGTGTGCATGATGGAATTTGCCAGCAACTGCATTTACCCAGTGAGAATGAGGCCTTCCTAGCTTAAGAGCTAGAGTAGGTTGCCTCCCTTGGTCAGCCTTACAAACCATTGTGCTTCCAGCCCTAGCACAATGAAGGCTTTGAAGTAAGGTTTTGCTTGCTGCATGCAGGGGTGAGCTTTTCTCTTCCTGCCTTGAGGGTGCTGTTAGCAGTCAGAGAGAGAACTGAAATGTGCTGATTTCAATCTCAATAAATTGCTATGTACAGTACTTTCTAGAGTGTAAGATGTCAATCAGTTAATTTTTCAGTGGCCCAGTCACCGCTTCGGCCAGCTCCTGGCTTGGCTTCCTCATTTAGATCAGAATGGCTCTATTTCATCTCTATAACCCCTCTCCCTCAGCCCCTGCTAGTCTTATCAAGCTGATTTTAGAACTTGGGGAGCAATGGAGTTTCTAATCTGACAGTGTTTTTTCATTCCTGCTTGTCAGCATTAGCCTCACACTAGATGCTCTCAGGCAGGGCCGGCTCCAGGCACCAGCTTAGCAAGCAGGTGCTTGGGGCGGCCACTCCGGAGGGGGGCGGCACGTCCAGCTATTCGGTGGAGGGTCCCTCATTCTGGCTCGGAGCGAAGGACCTCCTGCTGAATTGCAGCCAAAGTGCCACAGATCGCGGTTTTGGGGGGGGGGGGGGGGAGAGAGAGGCGGGGGAGCGGCTGCTTGGGGCGGCAAAAACCCTGGAGCCGGCCCTGCTCTCAGGGCAGGACTTTGGTTGCCAGAGCCATCATCATTCAGGTATTTACTTATTCTGTTTTTAGTTCTTTAAAGCTGCTGCTGCTATTTGTAAAGTGCATTAAAAATCTAAAGGTTTTAAAGAAGGAGGGGAGGCTCAACCACAGTCCATGGGAGTTGATTCACAGACTCCGTCATCTCATTGTCAGGAAATTTCTGAGGTTTTTATCACACAACAGTTAATTTCTCTTCAAATAAATCAAAACTGCTTCAGGCCACTTTTACATTATGTTTTGAATACTAAATAGGGTCTATTATGTGTCGAGTGCTCTCAGGGCTCAGCATTGTCCAACCCACGGAAGAAGACATGAGAGAGGCACTTTTGAAAAGTTTAAGATGCATCTGCAAGTGATTTAGGAACCTAAGGCCTTGTCTATAAGGGAATTTTTGGGGATAGGGTTATAACCTAAAGTGTGAATTTAATCCAGCATAGTTTTATACCAGTATAAGTCCCCATCTGGACACCCTTAAGGCTTGTCTACACATACAGCACTGCAGCGGTGCCGCTGTAACACGTCTGGTGAAGATGCTATGTGCTGACAGGGCTCTCCATCGGCATAATAAAACCACCTCCACGAGAGGCGGTAGCTGCATCGGCAGGAGAAGCTCTCCCACCAACAAAGCACTGTACACACCGGTGTTTATGTTTGTGTAACTTATGTCACTCGGGGTAGTTTATTCACACCCCTGAGTGACATAAGCTGTAGTGTAAACATAGCCTAAGCCTGGTAAAAGGTGCCTTGTGTTTGGTTTAGCATAGGGCAGAGGTTCTCAAACTGTGGTCCGTGGACTATAGGGTGACCAGATGTCCCAATTTTATAGGGACAGTCCTGATATTTGGGGCTTTGTCTTATATAGGTGCCTATTACTCCCCCCACCCCATGTCCCAATTTTTCACAGTTGCTCTCTAGTCACCCTAGTGGACCACCAGTGGTCGGCGAGCTCTATTCAGGTGGTCCGCGGATAGTTCCCTCTAAGGTGCGCGCCTGGGCGGCCACACACGAGAAAATGAAGGGCCACCCACCTAATTAGTGGAGCCGCACAGATGTGACTCCACTAATTAGGTGCCTGGACCCTGGAGAAGACGCACATATAAGGTGAGGTGGTGGCCTTGGGGGGAACAGAGGGTAGCTGGGAGGGGGCAGTGGGGTGAAGAGAGGGGGTGGGGGGAATTTGAGATGTGCAGGGTTGCGTTGGCCAGAGAAAGAGGCGACTTTCCCCGGCTCCAAGGCTTCGGCTGCCATGGAGAGACCCCCCTCCTTCCCAGCCCCAACTTGGGGGTTGCTGCAGTGGGGGAGAGAGGGCACATCTATTGCATTAGAAAGGTAAGACTACTGATATTAAAATATGAGTTGTGTGCTTTTATTTGTAGAACAAAAAAACATTTATTAATAAGGGTTTTTTTATATAGCGTTTTTATCCAAAATGCTTTACAATAGTTAGCTAACAGTACAAACAACATTTCGAAAGATCATTAAGTGGTCTGCTGAGACCCTCAGCAATTTTCAAGTGGTCTGCGGGGAAAAAAGTTTGAGAACCACTGGCATAGGGATTCTCAAACTTCATTACACTGCAACCCCCTTCCAACGACAAAAATTACTACACGACCCCTGAGCCCGCCCAAGCCCCACCACCCCAGGCACAGGGCCAAAGCCCAAGGGCTTCAGCTCTGGGCAGGGGGCCTGTAACCTGAGCCCTGCCACACAGGGCTGAAGCCTTCGTACTTTGGCTTCAGCTCCGGGCAGTGGGGCTCAGGCTTTGGCTTCAGCCCTGGGCCCCAGCAAATCTAATGCCAGCTCTGGTGACCCCAATTAAAATGGGGTCATGACCCACTTTGGGGTCCCAAACCACAGTTTGAGAACCCTGGTTTGGCGTATGTCTCTTGGGGAAAGGGTTTAAGCTAAATCATAAAAAGCCACTTTTGTACTGGAATAAGAGTGCCCACACAGTAGGGTTATATCTGTACTACTATACTGGTATAACTGGTAAATCTTTCCTGTGTAAGCAAAGCCTTAGGCTTTGTCTACACTGGAACTTCGGCAAAACTTTTGTCATTCAGGGGTGTTTAAAAAAAACAACCTGTGAACGACAAGTTTTACTGACGAAAAGCGTCGGTGTGAACAGCGCCCGACAACGCCGCTGCCGCTCATTGGGGGTGGAAGTTTTTTGTCAGCGGGAGAGCTCTCTCCTGCCGACAAAGAGCAGCTACACTGCATGCCTTTTAGTGACACGGCTGTAGCGGCACAGCTGTGTCACTAAAAGGTGTGTAGTGTAGACAAAGCCTTAATCCCATTGACTTTCAGTGAGAATTAGGCTCCTGAGTCACTTTGATGCTTTTGAAAATATTACCTGCCGGCCCTGCTTTATGTGATATCTCTCCCTATGCCTAAAGAATTATTTCAAAGGCACCTGTGACTATGGTATCCAAGTGTAGCACTGAAAAGTCCCTAATCAAGAGGCTCACAATCAAAATTATACAAACAATACAGTTCAGATACATGCTATGGCAGATGCCTCAACAAAGGGCCAGTCTTGTAATGTTGCAATTTGTTTGTTTCTTCCAACAACTGTATTGTTAAGAAGCTATTTGAGTGGAGAAAGGTGCTTGGTTGTTAGACCTGATGGGAAATTTTTTGACTGAATAATTTTCCATCAGAAAATGTTGATTCCAGGGAAATGTTTCAATTCTGTCAAAACCTTCAACGGAAACCAGACATGTTTCCATCAGAAATCTGCCTCATCTCCTGCCAGCTCACCTCCCATCTTCCTAGACTCCCTGGCTCCTCAGTAGCCCTCCTGGTGGGGAGCTGGGGTTTCCAGGCTCCTCAGTAGCCTACCTGGCTGACTGCCACAGAGCTCGGGCTTCCAGGCTCCCAGCTCGTCGGCAATGCATCTGGCTGGCAGCCAGGTAGCCCAGGGATCTGGGCAGGCCCGCTCCCAGGGCTCTGCAGTTGGCTGGGTTCCAAGGCTGCCCAGCTTGCTGGCCAGCTCACTCAGCGAGCCAGGTGGCAGCTTCCTCAGGCTGGGCAGGCAGGTTGCCCAGGGCCCTAGTTGCCAGGGCTACCTAGGGGTCCAGGCAGCTGGCTGACTGGCTCCCCTGGCTGGTTCCCTGGTTACCTGCTCTGCCTGGCTCCCCAAGCTCCCAAGCTGGGTACTAGGGCTGCCTACCAGGTGAGCAAGTGGCTGCCCAACTCTCCAGCTGCTCACCTGGCAAGCCAGTTGGAGCCAGCCCAGAAAATTTTAAAAAATCTGTTTTGGCTTTTCCATTAAGGAATTTTTTGAAAATTTCCATTCCATGGGAAATTGTGCATTTCCAACCGAATCCGAACAAGCACTGTTTTTGGAAATGTGAAATTTCCCATCAAACAGAAACACCAGGTCCCACCCAGTTCTATCGATTGTAGTACAAAAACAGTACAATTACTAATGGCAATTGTACAGCTAAAGCTATGAAGGGTTAATACTACATGTGTCTATAACTGATACCAAATGTAATGGGAGCCATCCCAGCAGGTTACTCAATTCAGTTTAGTTAAAACCCATTGAATTTATAAAAGTACAGTTTACTTTTTAAAAGTCTGCACTTTTAGGAATGAACTCGTCTCCAGTTGGCTGTGTCTCACTCCTACCTTGTATCCCCTAAGCCAATGAGCATGCAACATTACAATAACAGTTGAGCAACAGCTGCCACTCATTCTGACATCCATCAGACCAGTTAAACTAAATATGTATCAATCATTTGGTAAAACAGCATCTCTGTCATGGAACATTTTACAGATCTTTGCCTCTGCATCTATTATTACTACAGAGTAGCAGTCGGAGACCATTATCTTGTGACACTGCCACTTAAACACCCACTTGTGTCTTCTGCTATTGCTTTACTGTTTTAAAACACTTGTTAAGGAGAGTATTATTGCCATTTACATAGCACTGTGAAATGCAAAAATATCACAATGTGGCCGGCTTGGGATCTAATGTGATTAAGATTTAAGTATATTTAAAGTTCCTCTGGGAGGGTCTGTAAACCAAAGAGAAATCACTGAGCAAGTCCATCTCAAGGGTCTCAGAAGACATCTGAATACTGAGAAAGAATAGGGCTTCTTGATCAACAAATTAAATTTTGTTCCAGGTTTCACAAACCTTTTGCTCTAGTTCATTCATCAGATGTCATCACAGGAATGTGACCAGTGTAATGATGTTTAAAAGAGACAGTCAAGGTATTCAGAATTTTTAATGCATCTTTTGTTCTTAGAGAAGTAGTCAGAACCTTTTTGAAGACCTATTGTAGACTATATAGGAAAGACTTTTTGATCCATGTATATAAGAAATGCTAAAGCAGCAATAGGTATGGGACAAATTGATCGATATCAAGAGACAGGATCCCATTTTTGATAATCAAGATTATAATGTGGAGTACATTTATTTTGTATCTATATGTATTTATATAATCCTTATCACTATACCATCTGAGCACCACACAATCATTTGTGGATTTTGCACTCCTAGTCCCATGTGAAAAAGTGAACTATTTACATTTTAAAGATAGGGACCGGAGATACAGGGTAGCTCAAGTAACATGCCCAAAATCACACAGAAAATTTGTGGCTAAACTGGGAACTGAATCTTGGTTTCCTTCCTGTGCCTACTCTTGCACAAATGGTGCACAGAGTTCAATGTTAATTATACGTGACACAAGTAGTGATGCCTATTGTCAAGGTTCCCAAACCTTTTCATTTTAAGACCCTGTTTTCAGTTGTTTACAGCTTTGCCAAACAAACGGTTTGGGTTGAAATGTCCCAGGCCAGACGTCTGCCTTGGGCTGTTTTGTTTTGTTTCAGTTAAAACAATTGTCAGCTCTAAGAATGAGGTTAGGGGGGAAATATGTTGTTTTTTCCATGTTACTAAAGTTCTAACAACAATTTTCATTGAGAAGCTCTAGAACCTCTGTAGTTTGTGGAAGAGACATGAAATTTGGCATGGGGTTGTCTTGGTGGCCAGGATGTGCTTTTAGCTATCCCCATGGAAATTCACTGAAATTGGGTCAAATTATAAACCTCTGAAAAATCTCAGCTCACATATGCTCAGTGGAGGATTGTTAAGAGTTTGACAACTACATTCTTTGAAGAGTCCATCTCTATTAAGCATGCCCTCTCCCCTCCCAGCTCCTAGAAGTGATTGGACTGCATGTGCACCATCACCACATAGTGACTACCATGCTCCGTGCTGGGCCTGAGCTGGACTTTCCATGCATTTGTTCTACACAGCAACTGAGGGTTGCTATGGTGCTGGGCAGTAGAACAGATTTTGCTCTCAATGCCCTTGCTGGTGGTGCCCAGGCAGCCTGGAGTAGGTGCAGGAGCAGCCTGACTTGAATGCACAAGCAAGGTGAGGAATAAGATGGGGAAGAGATGCTCGGTCAGGAGATCAGAGCACAGTAACTCCTCACTTAAAGTCGTCCCGGTTAACATTGTTTCGTTATTAGGTCGCTGATCTATTAGAGGACATACTCGTTTAAAGTCATGCAATGTTCCGCTCTGCCCGCCCGGCATTCCAGACGGGGAGCGGGCAAGCCCCCGACCCTGCGCCCCAGCTGGTACACTGGGTGGAGCAGGGCAAGCCCCCACGCCCCAACCCCGCTACGCCCCTGCATCAACCAAGCTTCACAGTCATCACTGGGGAGTACAGTATTAAATTGTTTGTTTAAAATTATTTAAAACTTATACTGTAGAGGTATATAATGTCTTTTGTCTGGTGAAAAAAATTTCCCTGGAACCTAAACCCCACTATTTACATTCATTCTTATGGGGAAATTGAATTCGCTTAACATCATTTCGCTTAAAGTCGCATTTTTCAGGAACAGAACTACATCGTTAAGCAAAGGAGTTACTCTATATAGGGGCAAGGGGTTGAGGCAGGAGCAGCAGGAGATGGAAGTTGGTGCGGGGGGGCAGAGATCAGAGCAAAGCGTGTGGGGGGGGAGGGTAGGAGCAAAAGGAGGTGAGGGCGGGAAAGGCACGATCCGGTAGAGGCAGGGCAGGCGCAAGGGTGAGTGGAAGGAGTTAGAGACTGGGACATGGGTGGGAACTGGGCAGAGGCTAAGAGCAATGGGTGAATAGGAGCAGGAGTCAGGTGTGGGGGGATGGGCAGGAACAAAGGGATGGGAGAGGGGTAAGAGTTGGCGTTAAAAGAGAGTGTAGAAAAAAATATGTGATCATGTACTTAAAGGCTGCATCATAATCCATATGCAGTGGGACTAAACTGAGGTTCACGGACAACGAATGATATTGCTCATGGACAAGCTGGGTTTACACCAATATCCAAGTATACTGGGCTGCAAATGCAGTGGTTTGTTCTTGAATAGCGGGGCCATACACAGGTTTCTTGTTGCATTAGTTTGTTACAGCACTGAGGAGCTAGCAGAGGCTTGGCTGAGTCACTCCTTAACAAAACAGGCATTTGGACCTCATCCTGGAGACCCTTGCATTTCGGTTATTAAAAGAAAGTTTCTAGCCCTTTCCCCTGTGAAGAGTAGCCAACATAAACTGATACAAACCTATCGCAAAAAGCTGGGCTCCACTTCTGCAGGAGGAGTCTGGGGGAGACATAAAGATCCCTTTAAAAACACAACTTTGTGTGTAAAATGAGTCAGTTTGGAGGGATGTCTCAGAGAATCAACTCACCGACCCTCCCCAGAAACCACACGGTATGTGCGCACACTGATGGGATCATGGGGGACAGGAATTATTTGTTTGGAAGGACAGCGACAAAAAAGCTTTTTCAAAAGCCCACCCCAGAATGCTGTGGCTGGTTTGTTAATTTCTGCCCATCCTGGGGCTGGGACTGAGGGGGCTGCTGTTCACTTAGGTGGCTCCCATGCCCTGGGTGCACCTCCTATCACCATGACAGCAATTAAAAGGAAGACTTCCCCACTGCATCCGCTACCAGTGACTAGGATTTCATGGAAATGCACCATGTAGTGCCCACAAATCTGTGTCTGCCTACAGCTCTAGCAGTGCATGAAGGAGAGGAGAGAAGACCAAGGTGCTGCTGCTGTGAATGAGAGACTAGTGCCCACGGCAGCCTGCTAGTGCTTGCACACTGAGCCCCAGCCCAGAGTCTGAAAAGACGGTACAAGGAAGAAGCCTGGCACCTTTCTCCCCTCTACAACTGCCCAGAGTAAGCCTGCTCCTTCCATGCCTACTAGAGGAGACCCACTCCTGCACCCTATACCTACAGCAGCTAGGGAGACCCACCCATCTCAAAAACAAAAAGTGGACACATTCCCCAACCGACCAGCAAGCCCCAGAACCGGCGGTGATTTGCTTACCACCTGACCAACCACAATGTGAAGCCACAGGATGCTGACCTGTCATGAAGAAGAGCTGCCAGGTAGGGGAGCTTCCAAGGACAGGGAAATATGATGGTGAGGGTGGAAGGATTGATGAATTTGGGGGAGTATTTTACCAAGGGCATATGATGAATCTCTCTTGTTGGTGGAATATTGTGAGGGACCCTCTAATTATTAATATGTTGGCAGCATATCACTGTATTGGATAGTTGATTGTGAGGGCTGAGCTATGCACAATGATTTGTTATTGTAGGGTGTCCCTCAGAGCTGGGTTGCTGGCACTGATTACTTTTTAAAGAAAAACAAAAGCATGTAGAAGCACTAACTAACAATACTGTAAAGGAATATAAGGGCTTTCCAAACATATACATGGGGAAAGGGCATGTCAGTCATGGGCTGAGCAACCTTGAACGAGTGTGTCCCTTGCAAGTAGACAGTGACAAGGAAAATGATCCGAATACATCCAGGGTGTAAATCATTCAATGTAATGGGATTATGAAAGAGTTTTCATTGAAGATGTCTTGTGATTGTAAAAATGTGGTGACATTTTGCATGTGAAAGTGCAGATGTCTCTTGAAGGCCATTTGAGCTCTCGTCAGCTGAGCTGAAATGGGTTTGCATTACAGCTTGTTGAATAACAGCAAGTCTCCCAGTAGCAAAGATATGACTCAAAGTTTAAGGGAAGAAAAATAGCTTTCAGCTTTAAAATACTGTTTGGATTGTTTTTCTCTCTTGATGTTTGTAGGGCAGTGTCTGTTAGGTTCCAGCAATTGAATTCTTTATTATTTTTCTAAATGTGGTTGTTCCATAACAGGAGTGATACTGAAGACAAGAAAAGGTCAAAGCAGACCAAAGCCTTCCAGCCCTCAACACACATGGTCAATAAACACAGGAAGCAGAATCTCTAATAGATATGCACAGTGGATCATCAAGTTTTGATGGCTTTCAAAACTAACTCTGGCCTTGACAATATGTTGTGGTCCTACTTAAAAGCCACCTGGCTGAAATGTAAAACATGCTGCCATTCTTGTATTTGTTGCTAATGCAGGTGCATATTGCTGACTAAACACTACTGAGCACAGGACTGGAGTTTCAGGAACCTGATCATTCTGATCGAAGTTTAGATACTGACTCTCTCTATAACCTTGGCAAGTCATTTAACCTATTTGCTTTAGTTTAGCATTCTATGAAATAGGTATGGTCATATGGGACTTATTTACTTTACAAGCCAGGACTGTGAAGATCCAGTAGTTCTTCTTTGTAAAGTGTAATCAAGAAGCTAAGGGTTTGTATCTCATTCTCATTAGTCTCCAAGACAGAATAAAAAGTAATCTAAGATGCCGCAGAGAAAATATAGGTTACATATTAAAAAAAACACTGCCTGACTAGAAGAAACATTTGGCAGTAGAGCAAAATGCAGATTCCCCCTCCACAGAGATGTTTGAGGGTAGATTTGGAACGTGCCTATCAGGGATGAGTTAAATCAATCTCGCCACAATGCAGGGAGATGAACTAGATGACTCATGAGATCGCAATCCCTACCCACACTAATCATGCTATTGCAGAACTGATTTCTTTGGTGGCATGAGCTGCAGGTATGGTGGTTTGCCTAATGGAAGGCAAGATTTGCCTAATGGAAAGTAATCTGTTTGCAGTCTTTTCCCTTTAAAATGCCTCCTTTCTTACAGAAAAGGAAGAGTCTCCCCCATGTCTCCACCCCCCCAACTTCCTGTTCTGTGCAATTCTCCCTCATGGGAAGGAAGAATTTGTAAAGGGTCATGATGGTATTTCCCTTGATTACATGGCTGAAAGAGTAACTTCTTGTTTGCACAGTGGGTGACATGGAATTTCTGTAATATTGTTTTAACAATGCCAGCAGTTTCCTCTTCCATAAAGATGGGTTTTGGACTGGACAAATGGCTCAAAGGCCCTAGAGAGTTGAACGGACATTTGAAATATTACCAGCTATAGATAGAAATGAAAAAAACCCTCCTAAGCAGTGCCCTAGTATACAAATGACTTCAACTCCTGCACTATGTAGGGAAGAAATCTGCTCATATGATATGCATAGCAGGGAATATCTGTCATCTATATGGCAGGGGTCACATTTCAAATACCAGGGGCAACCTCGATTGAAGCCAGGACTTAAACCATTGGAATAAATATAGTTTTTTACATTAGCGAATTCCAGGCCTAATTTAGGAGATTGTCACTGGATATTTTCACTGAATTGTCTCAAATAAAATCTTAAAGCCTTCTAGTTATTACCATGGTGATGTTGCTCCAACTCTGCAGTGAAATTATCCAGAGCCTTTTATGATCAGAATTGTGAGGGATGAAATGCCCATTCCAGATGAAATGAAGCCAGTTTGCTCTAATGCTGAACTTTGTTTATGAAGTTGTGTGGTCTGTTTGTGTCCTGGGGGAATGTTTAATTGCAGATTTAAAATCAATTGCACTTTTTGCAGAGTCTCTGGTGCCCATTGTGCACATGTTGCTAAGGCAGGTCAAAGATACCTTGGTATATACAAAAGGGGAAATGCTCTCCTTTCCGTTTGAAACAGCGCTTTGTTGAGGGATCTGGTCACAGAAGGGCTAAAATACAGTTTGCTCTTCCAGGGTAGATGGGCCCAAACTAATGTATTCTCCAAACCATGCTGCATTCTTGACCTGTAGAAGGATTGTGGCACAATGTCTGGTTCGGTCCTGACTAAACCAAGTTGTGTCAGGGCTGATGACTGTGCTGTAAGTGGGATCTTTCAGAGAGAGACTTGTTACTGTGCAGTGAGTATTTTAGAGATAAAATTTAGCCATTTAAAATCAACAGTGAAAACAAACCTCTTCCCCAAACTGGAATGACTCAATTTAACCAAACAGAGAATTGTTCCCTTATTAAGCTAATTTTGTCTCCCAATAAAAGGGCTTCATGTTGAACCTGGCCCAAATGCTGCTTTTCAGAGCCAGGGAGCTGGTAGATTGCAGCAAGACACGTTATAAAGCTAGGGCTCTTAATGGTTATTTTTCTTTTAAATTGGCAGCCGGCAAAGCAGCCATCCTTCTAGAAACATGCTAATAAGGGGGTGGCCGCAGTTGCCTCTCTCCCAAACCACAGGAGAGGGCCCTTGGTTTGTTTTAGCCAGCTGTGTGAAAGGGCCCTAATTGAAACTCTATTTTCCAAGCAATTTTGAAGTGGCCATTAGCCCCGCCTGTGTGTGTGTCCTTGCCATTGATTAGGAAGTTTGGTGTGGGAAGGCCTGAGCCCTCATGAAAAGGAAACAAGAGGCGGTATGATTGTGGCCTCACAAAAGCAGATGCCTTTCTGTGTGCTGAGCAGCTGCAGTGGGAGCAGGACACCCGTGTTATGCACATGCCAATCTGCTTCTCAAGAAGCACTTGCCTGCCTCTGCCACAAACATGTGAGGCTCCTCCCACTAGGCAACCTCTCTGCTAAAGAGCCCTGAAGAACGTGTTTTCTTTCCTCTTCTAGTCACAGTTCGAAATACCCAATATTCTTGATAAGACACAATCTCCCTCCTTCCCACTTCCTAGCTAACTGGATTTTGGAAACTCTTCTAGCATGGGACTGCACTGGACCAAAGCTACCTGAGAACAGACTGTAGGAACAATCCTGCATCTGTCCTAGAGAGGGACAAACTGACCTACTAGCTCTTTCCCCCCCTGAATTCTAGCTCCTTTTCTCTTTCTTTAACCCTTGGGGTTTTTCCACTTCTGATAATGCTTAGCATGTACTTCTTTAAACCAGGGCTCCAACCTTCACTGATTCACAAGCTCCTGTTTTATTTTAATAACTGTAATACTAAATGTGATGGGTTCCCCCCGGGGTGCCACCTGGAACTGCGGTAACACTGAGCCCCCTGATTCACCAGCCTGGGTTCCCTCTCACACTGTACTGCTGTGACAAGCTGCAAAGCCCTCCAGCCTGCACTTTCACCAGCATACGTACAGGTAGGGACACACCCAGCTGCAGTTACATGCAGGCTTTCTGACCAACCCCTGCATAGAAACGTTATAGCTAAGGCAACTCCCAGTTCCTCAGGCATACACCCCTTCTGGAGTATAAACCCAAAATTATACTGTCTAGCACTGCACAGGGACCCTGTACAGCCTAAGCTCATAAAATTTGCCCCCTCCCTCAATGTGGAGAGAGATATGCAACTGCCTTTTCCCCTGAGTTATGATTCCCACACACTTCATTCCAATTCACTGGTTTAGATAAAGCAAAAGCAAGTTTATTAACTACAAAAGATAGATTTTAAGTGATTATAAGTGATAGCAAAGAGATCAAAGCAGATTACCTAGCAAATAAACAAAAAATGCAAACTAAGCTCAGTAAATAGATTGATTATGAATAGCAGATTCTCACCCTAAGAGATGATACAAGCAAGCTGCAGATTTTTAAGAGACAAGCTGCACTTGCTTTACAGCTTGGAATCCCCAGGTGTTTCATTCACAGGCTAGAAATCCCGTTAGCCTGGGTCCAGCACTTCCTCCAGTCTTTGTTCCTCAGGTGTTTCTAGGAGTCTTATTGTGTGGGGAGCGAAGAACACCAGATGATTTCACTCCCTGCCTTATATAGCTTTTGCATATGTCGGGAACCCTTTGTTCCCAAAGCTTGGGTCCCAGCCCAGTCTGTGGAAAAATACTGGCATCTCAAGATGGAGTCTAGAGACGTGGTCTCATCACATCCTTGTAGAGTCATAGCAGCCATTACTTGGAGGCTGTCTGTAGCGTTTTCAGGAAGATTCCCCAGGTGGGAGATAAGCTTCTCCTAAAGCCTGTTCTTTTTTCCTAATGGCCCATTGCCCTGAATAGGCCCTTCCCCACCCACTATCTAGACTGAAACCATCTTGTCTAGTGGGCATTATCCAGGTGTAACTACATTTGAAATACAGATACATAGTCAATATTCATAACTTCAGATACAAAAATGATATATGCATACACATAGGATAATCATATTCAGCAAATCATAACTTTTCCAATGACACCTCACATAACTGTCTTACATAAAATACGTTATAATTATGTCATAATAATATCACTGCAAAGAATATGGGGTGCAGTGTCACACCAGACATTTAAAATAATGGACTAATACTTTTGCCCTTGTATTGCACCTTCCATGTGAGCACATCACTTTATGAGTATTAATGAAAGAAGCCTCATAATGCCCCTTTTACAAATTGGGAAACTGAGGCATGGACAGGTTTGGTGACATGTGAGTCAAAAGTGGCAGAGCTGAGAAATGTGTCTGAGTCCTGACTCCCCACCTCCTGATTTAACTCCCAGACCGTGCTGTCTCTCCTACATAGTTCATTTGTTTTGTTGCTGAGAAAACTTTTTTTCCCTTACCCTAGAGTGCTGAACTTGACTTCCTCAGCCCAGTCACTGTGGAGCGTTGAGAGTGCATCCCATATCTGATCTGAGCTCAGTCTCTTCTGCATGTGTGCAGGTGAGGGGGTGAGCAAAGAAGCAAGTTGCTGCTTATCCAGACAGCAGGAATCCTTGCCAATAACTAATGGGTATTACAATCCTGTTGCTGATGCCAATATTTTTTCAGCCAGAGAAACAGCTGTGTAACACCCCTCCCCCCCAAAAAAACCACATGAAGTGAAAGCCAAACAATTGACTATCAGCATAGTTGTTCTTCCAGCACTAAAAGCCTCCCCGACCTTGTATACCAAGCCCACTCCCCACATGCCAGTCAAGCCTCAATTACCAGTCATTTCAAGACCGGTAATATCAGCATCCCAAGAAAGGCTTAAGGCTACCTAGGCCAAGCTAATGCGCTCTCTTTCCTTCCCAGCAGCCCTCTGCTCTCTGCACACAGGAGTCAGAGAGACAGGATTCACAGAAGGATGGCGGTCATGTTTGCTATGAAGGACTAACACAACTCTTCAAGCTGTGTGCTTCACACAGAGAGAGTTATAGGTGGAATGTATGTGAAGAGAGGCCTGTTAGAACCTCTTCTGCCTGAGCCCTAAACTGGAGATTGTCTGCAACATAGAAGGAGAAAGGAAAGAGATGCCAGGAGCAGTTGAGCAGCCTCCTCCCCCAGGTCTGAAGTGGACAATAATAGGAAATGGACGTATGTGTAGTCTGTCTGCCCCACTCCCACTATGAAACCTGATCTGGATGCAGGTACCAACTCAGGCTGTGCTTGCACACTAGGTCAGCGATTCTCAACCCAGGGTCCAGGGCCTCCTGGGTGGGTAGCGAGACTGTTTCAGGGGGGTCCACCAAGCAGGACCTGTGTTAGGCTCACTGGGCCAGGGCAGAAAGCCAAAGTTGCACCGTGCGGTGCTGAAGCCTGGAACCACGAGCCCTGCCACCCGGGCCTAAAGCCAAAACCTGAGCAACTTAGCTTCACAGGGCTCCTGTGGCCCTGCTTACTACCTCCTAATGCCAGCCCTGGCTTTTATATGCAGAAAACAGTTGTTGTGGCACAGGTGAACCCTGGAATTTTTATAACATGTTTGGGGGGGGGGGGGGGAGGATGGGGGGATTTAGAAAAAAAAAGGTTGAGAACTCCTACACTAGGTTACAGGATATGGCAGGAAGGAGGAACAGCCAGGGAAGTGTTCGGGGGATTTTTCCAAGTGGAAGGAAGCCTGGCAGAAGTCCCTAAGGTGCAGAACTGGGTAACGGGGGTCATTAGATACAAAGTAACATGATCACAATCCCCCCCCCTCCGCCCCCAAACTGGGGGGAGGCCGGGAGTGTGTCCCCTAGCTGCCCCCTCCCTGTGGGTGGGTTGCAAGCGGAGACGCGCAGGCAGGGAGCCTTCCCCCTCAGCCTGTCCCGGGCCAGGAGCTGCAGCCGGAGAGCGGCGCGGCTGGCGCGGGAAAGCCCCGGGGCCTCCCCAGCTCAGTCCCTCTGCAGCGCGGGGGCGGCGCTATTTTAGCACAAATGACTCGCAGACGTCAGGCGGAAGGGAAGCGGCCGGGCGGGCTTTAAATGGTAGTTGGTGTCATCTGAGCATGCTCCTGTGTGGGCTGCAGGGGGCTATATAGCGCCGGGGACGGCACAGGCAGCGGCAGCTTTCGCCGGAACACGGGAGTGAGCCTCTGGCCGCAGCGCCCGCCTCGCCCGCGCTCCGCAGGGGGACCCGCTCCCAGCCCGCCCGAGCGAGACTCCGCCAGGCCTGGGGCGTGAGCTGGCCGTCGGGGAGCCCGGCCCGCCTTTGGCTGCGGACTGAGCGAAGTTGAGAGGGGAAGGTATTGAGCGCAGCCCGGTCTGCGCCTGGGCTCTGTCTAGGCTCGGAGCCCGCGCCCATCCCCGTGGCGTCCGGGACTGCGCGCTCGCCAACGGCCGCCTGCTCCTCTTGCTTCTGCCCAGCTCACGTTTTGCAGAGCCGCAGCAGCGGGGCTGACATGATGGCAGCCAAGCAAGCCGAGCTCATGGGCATCTGCTCCAGCTACCAAGCGGTCATGCCTCATTTCGTGTGCATCGCCGAGGAATACCCCCAGCCCATCCGCCCCGCCAAGATCCCCAAGGGCAAGCTGAGGAGACCGAGACAGTCCCGCTTCAAGACCCAGCCGGTGACTTTCGATGAGATCCAGGAGGTGGAGGAGGAGGGGGTCTCCCCCATGGAGGAGGAGAAAGCCAAGAAATCCTTCCTGCAGTCCCTGGAGTGCCTGAGGAGGAGCACCCAGAACCTGAGCCTGCAGAGAGACAAACTCAGCAGCTGCAAACTGCGGAACAGTTTGGACTCTAGTGACTCTGACTCTGCCCTGTGAAGGGACCGTCAGTGATCACCCAGCGCAGCAGCTTTGCGATCACCCTCGACCGAGAGAGGCGGGACTGTGCTTCATAGTGAAGCCCGCAGCCGCGAGACACAAGCGCAAGAACTTTATAGTTATATTTTTCAAGGGAGACTATTTGTGGAGATCCTTGCTACCGAGAATTGCTTTCCCAATAACGGCCATTGGACACTCTCTTTTGTATTCTAGATTAGATCCTAACTGTCAGTCAGTATGGCAAGGGGGGGACTTTGAAGGGACCATGATGGAGGCTTTATTTAAGAGGGGGGTGACGTTCCTTTGTAATTATCCTCCTGATAAAGAACCAGTCGGAGTGGGATAGATTCCAAGAGCAATTTGCAAGTAAGGTCAGGATGTTTTCTAAGAAAGCACTTTTATGTTTGTTTCTATTCGGTTGTATGAAACTTCGGATGAAAAAAAAAACTTTTCTATTTGTTAGAAATCTGAGCTGTTTTGGATGCAGTGAGCTGCTGGACTTTATATTTATTTTTGCATTTAAATTGACTGCATTAATTTAATATCTTTCTACCTGAATGTCTGTTATTATTTCCATAAAAGAGAAATAAAACTCAATATATTTGCATAGTGCATTTTGGAGAATATTTATTGGGAATAACTATCCTATTTCTGCTTTCTTAGTCTTTAGTGGATATATGGGCTAAACAATATTGACAGCTAACCCAAAAACAATGTCCTTTTTGGAGAGGTGGGAGGTGTGGGGGAAAGGATATTGTCAAAGGGGTATTTCACTACATATCTTAAAGTATATACTATATAAGAATTTAGCTAGATGACTTTTTTTTTTTTTTTTTTTTTTAAAGCTTAGCATAAAGCAGGTAATAAAACAAGAAATTAGATGATGATTGGTGAGGAAACTTTTACTAGCCCATTTTTTTTTTAAGTTAGCAAAACTGGGAAAGTATTTTATTCTTATTCTTATATAATTATTGAATGACTATTCTATGTTCTGATCAGACTTTCTTTTCTCCCTTTGCCAAGTAAATTGGTCAGTGCTACAGACATGCTAAGTTTTTTTTTTTTTTTTTTTTTTTTTTTTTTTTTGAGAGTTATATATAATGCAGTTCCATTTAGTAGATCAAGAAGCTGCAAGGCACTCTGGATACACAGATTTCTCTCAGGTAGGAAGGTAAGAGAGTGAAAGATTTTGCTGGGGATGAAGATCAGCCAGGAATGAATCTGGGGGATTGTTGTGTTTTGCTTAAAGAGTATGCAGGTTTTTTTAGAATTTCCATCTGTCGCAGACACCACAGTATTTGTACTGGGAATATTTACACAACCCCTGCAAAGGGAAAAGCAAACCCAAGGGTTGGGAATTATTTGCTGTCTTCTTCCACTTTCTTGAAGTGCTGTTAGGCTAATTGTTCACTCCCATATGAGCATCTCTCCCATCTCCTAGAGCCTGCTAGACAAGCCTCAGGCTGTTCAGACTTCCTAATTACTAGATATTATCAGATACAGTTAAGTCTGCTGGAGGTCAGAGCCTGTGACTATAGTTTGCCCAATGAGGGTTTGATCTGAGGAGGTCTGGGGAGCTACAGCAAAGGGACTTTCTCATATGAGACCACAGTTCAATTGTGGCATTGATCCTAAGTGAAATCAGATTTGGCCCTGCTTCTAGGGAGCTGTGGAGAGAACATAAGACATATCACTGAACCACACCAGAATTTGGTGCTCAGGGCTGGATTAGTGTGAAGACAGAAATTGAGGTGGACAGGATGCAAGTCAGGATTGAGGTGCATTGCCACAGTGAAAGGGGATTGGAGGAGTGAAATTGTGGGGCATGCTGCAGGAAAGGATTAAAGTGCATCAAAAGAGCTGTCTTACGTGTCCAGCACTGAAATAGCAGTAGGCGCTTTGGGTCAGTGTTGAGGGACATCAGCGAAGCTGTGTGTGGAAGCTTGCCATTGGACTGCTTCCTTCTGCTTTTGTAAGTACTAAAACAGCTGTTTTTAAAAATTCATTCAAAATGTAGGACGCAATTGACCCTAGCATAAAATCACATACACAATCTAATAGGTGAAGGAATGGCTCTGGGACACAGACTTATGCTTCCCTGTCACTAAGCTTTTGACACCATCACAATATCCAGCAACGTACCTTATGAGAGAGCCGGAGAGCTTTTCTCACTGTGGCAGTAAACTCCAATGGCTGCTTTCTGTACAGACAGCCGCACAACATCCATGCACAAGGAAGAGTCACAATTCTACCCCAAGAACAGGTTCAGGCATGCAGACGGTCTCACTGAAGTCTAAATTAAAAGAAATAATCAATTACCAGAAATCTGGGTGTTTTTCCTTGACAAATTCCCAGCGCTGTTCCAGCTCCTGAAATAAATCTGTTTAATGAGGTGGTTTGAAGGTTCAATCTAGCACTTTAGCCTCATCTCTAAAAACAGCATTGAAAATACACAGCAGGGTAATGAACTCCACAGTGTTTCTGGGGTATGTGGCTCAGTGGCAGCATCCGTCCCCATTTCTCAGGCTCAGAGAGTGGCTGTTCAGCCATGTCTTTCTTCCAAATTCAGGTCCAGATTCTGCTGTCTCCTATAAAAGGCAGAGTGTCTCAAGAGGCATCTTAGGCTGAGTGATACCACTACATCCTTTCCCCTGCCCCCCTTTTCCTCTGAATTGCTGGGATTAAAAGGAGGTCATTTACCCCAAACCCTTTCATCTCTGGGTTTGTGAGTAGCTGTGCTGCTATCACACGCTAGCTGCAGAAGGCTGCACTGATTCAGGCTGGTGACAGGAACAGAGCACCAGGCACTGACTTTCCTGGAGGGGAAATATCTACATTCACTTTTCAGTTCCAAGACACAAATCCAGGATGTGGTGAGGGTTTATTCAGCAAACAAAAGGGATTCAAGAATCTGCTGCAAAACAAGTTGAGAAAGCACCTCATCTTCTAGATAAAGTGGGGTAAATTAAGTATCTCTTCAAATGATCATTGTCATTGTTCTCCTTCCCTATCATGGTGGTGGAAGGTGCCAGTACGTCTACACTACGAAATTAGGTCGAATTTATAGAAGCCGGTTTTATAGAAATCGGTTTTATACAGTCAATTGTGTGTGTCCCTGCATAAAATGCTCTAAGTGCATTAAGTCGGCGGACCGCGTCCACAGTACCGAGGCTAGAGTTGACTTCCGGAGCGTTGCACAGTTCCTGCAGTCTCCGCCGCCCATTGGAATTCTGGGTTGAGATCCCAACGCCTGATGATGCAAAAACAGTGTCAGGGAGGGTTCTGGGTACATGTCATCAGGCCCCTCCCCCTCCGTCAGAGCAACGGCAGACAATCGATTCCCGCCTTTTTACCTGGGTTACCTGTGCAGACAACATACCACGGCAAGCATGGAGCCTGCTCAGCTCAGCTCACCGTCACCATATGTCAGCTGGGTGCCGGCAGACATGGTACTGCATTGCTACACAGCAGCATCTAATTGTCTTTTGGCAGTAGATGGTGCAGTATGATTGGTAGCCGTCATCGGCTATCTAGGTGCTGACAGACATGGGGCTGCATTGCTACACAGCAGCAGCTCCTTGCCTTTTGGCAGTGGATGGTGTATTACGATTGATATCCATCATCGTTGTACTCCTCAGTGAGTTCAATCAGAGGCACCTGGGCAGACATGTTTTGTCTCCTGGCCTATTGAACTGTCTTGACGATGATGGCTAGCAGTTGTAGTACATCATTTTCTGCCAAGCACCCAGAAGATGCCGATGGCTATCAGTCATGCTGCACCGTCTGCTGCCAGCTTAAGATGTAAAAAATAGATGGACCAGATTTGTTCTGTATTCATTTACTTCCCCCTCCCTCCATGAAATCAACGGCCTGCTAAACCCAGGGTTTTGAGTTCAATCTTTGGGGGGGCCATTCTGTGTGACAGTTGTTTGTGTTTCTCCCTGATGCACAGCTACCTTTGTTGATTTTAATTCCCTGGACCTGTAAGCCAAGTCGTCACTCACCCCTCCCTCCCTCCGTCAGACAATAGTTTCGTGCCTTTTTTCAGCCCAGATGCCATAGCACTGGGATCATGGAGCCCGCTCAAATCACCACGGCAATTATGAGCACTATGAACACCATGCGCATTGTCCTGGAGTATATGCAGAGCCAGAACATGCCAAAGCAAAACCAGGCGAGGAAGCGATTGCAGCGCGGCGACGAGAGTGATGAGGAAATTGACATGGACATAGACCTCTCACAAAGTACAGACCCCAGCAATGTGCAAATTACGGTGTTACTGGGGCAGATTCATGGCATGGAATGCTGATTCTGGGCCCAGGAAACAAGCACAGACTGGTAGGACTGCATCATGTTACAGGTGTGGGACGATTCCCAGTGGCTGCGAAACTTTCGCATGCATAAGGGCACTTTCATGGAACTTTGTGACTTGCTTTCCCCTGCCCTGAAGCACCAGAATACCAGAATGAGAGCAGCCCTCACAGTTGAGAAGCGAGTGGCGATAGCCCTGTGGAAGCTTGCAACGCCAGACAGCTACCAGTCAGTCGGGAATCAATTTGGAGTGGGCAAATCTACTGTGCGGGCTGCTGTGATCCAAGTAGCCAACACAATCAAAGACCTGCTGATATCAAGGGTAGTGACTCTGGGAAATGTGCAGGTCATAGTGGATGCCTTTGCTTCAATGGGATTCCCAAACTGTGGTGGGGCGATAGACGGAACCCATATCTCTATCTTGTCACCGGAGCACCAAGCCACCGAGTACATAAATCGCAAGGGGTACTTTTCAATGCTGCTGCAAGCCCTGGTGGATCACAAGGGATGTTTCACTAACATCAACGTGGGATGGCCGGGAAAGGTACATGATGCTCGCATCTTCAGGAACTGTGGTCTGTTTCAAAAGCTGGAGGAAGGGACTTTCTTCCCAGACCAGAAAATAACCGTTGGGGATGTTGAAATGCCTATTGTTATCCTTGGGGACCCAGCCTACCCCTTAATGCCATGGCTCATGAAGCCGTACACAGGCAGCCTGGACAGGCGTCAGGACCTGTTCAATTATAGGCTGAGCAAGTGCTGAATGGTGGTGGAATGTGCATTTGGACGTTTAAAAGTGCGCTGGCGCAGTTTACTGACTTGGATAGACCTCAGCAAAGCCAATATTCCAATTGTTATTGCTGTTTGCTGTGCACTCCACAATATCTGTGAGAGTAAGGGGGAGACATTTATGGCGGGGTGGGAGGTTGAGGCAAATCGCCTGGCCGCTGATTACACGCAGCCAGACACCAGGGCGGTTAGAAGAGTACAGCAGGGCATGGTGCGCATCAGAGAAGCTTTGAAAATGAGTTTTGTGACTGGCCAGGCTACGGTGTGAAACTTCTGTTTGTTTCTCCTTGATGAACCCTCCCACCCCCACCCAGTTCACTCTACTTCCCTGTAAGCTAACCACCCTCCCCTCCCCCTTCGAGCACCGCTTGCAGAGGCAATAAAGTCATTGTTACTTCACATTCATGCATTCTTTATTAATTCATCACACAATTAGGGGGATAACTGCCAAGGTAGTCCGGGAGGGGTGGGAGAGGAGGGAAGTGCCGGGTGGGGTGGGGGAGAAGGGAAGGACAAGGACACACTGCAGTTTAAAACTTTAAAACTTTAACTCTTATTGAAGGCCAGCCTTCTGATGCTTGGGCAATCATCTGGGGTGGAGTGGCTGGGTGGCCGGAGGCCCCCCCACCACGTTCTTGGGCGTCTGGGTGAGGAGGCTATGGAACTTGGGGAGGAGGGCTGTTGGTTACACAGGGGCTGTAGCGGCGGTCTCTGCTCCTGCTGCCTTTCCTGCAGCTCAACCATACGCTGGAGCATATCAGTTTGATGCTCCAGCAGCCGGAGTATCGACTCTTGCCTTCTGTCAGCAAGCTGACGCCACCTATCCTCTTCAGCCCGCCACTTGCTCTCTTCAGCCCACGATTGAGCCTGCCACCTCTCCTCTTGTTCATATTGTGCTTTTTTGCACTCTGACATTGACTGCCTCCACGCATTCTGCTGTGCTCTGTCAGCATGGGAGGACATCTGGAGCTCCAAGAACATGTCACCCCGAGTCTGCCGTTTTCTCCTTCTAATCTTCACTAGCCTCTGTGGAGGAGAAACATTTGCAGCTGGTGGAGGAGAAGGGAGAGGTGGTTAAAAAAGATACATTTTAGAGAACAATGGGTACACTCTTTCACGTTAAATTTTGCTGTTCACATTACACAGCACATGTGCTTTCATTACAAGGTCGCATTTTTCCTCTTATATTGAGGGCCTGCCCGTTTGGTGTGAGAGATCACTCACGCAGTGCCAGGCAACAGAATTCGGCTTGCAGGCAGCCATGGTAAGCCACAGTCTTTTGGCTTTTTTAACCTTCATAACATGTGGGAATAGTTTCAAACAGCAGCGCCCTCATTTCCCATACCAAGGACCCGTTGGGTTGGCCATTTAAAATGGGTTTGCAATGTAAAAGGAGGGGCTGCGGTTTCCGGGTTAACATGCAGCACAAACCCAACTTACCCCCCCCCCACACACACACACACAATTCTCTGGGATGATCACTTCACCTCTCCTCCCCCCCACCGCGTGGCTAACAGCGGGGAACATTTCTGTTCAGCTGAGCAGGAACGGGCACCTCTGAATGTCCCCTTAATAAAATCGCCCCATTTCAACCAGGTGACCGTGAATGATATCACTCTCCTGAGGATAACAAAGAGAGATAAGGAATGGATGTTGTCTGCATGCCAGCAAACACCGGTACCATACGCTACAATGCTTTGTTATGCAATGATTCCAGACTACGTGCTACTGGCCTGGCGTGGTAAAGTGTCCTACCATGGCGGACGGGATAAGGCAGCCCTCCCCAGAAACCTTTTGCAAAGGCTTTGGGAGTACATGTAGGAGAGCTTTCTGGAGATGTCCCTGGAGGTTTTCCGCTCCATCCCCATACACGTTAACAGGCTTTTCCAGTAGCTGTACTGGCTGCGATTGCCAGGGCAAATTAATCATTAATCATTAAACGCGCTTGCTTTTAAACCATGTGTAATATTTACAAAGGTACACTCACCAGAGGTCCCCTGTGTGCCCTCAGGGTCTGGGAGCATGCCTTGGGTGAGTTCGGGGGTTACTGGTTCCAGGTCCAGGGTGATAAACATATCCTGGCTGTTGGGGAAACCGGTTTCACTGCTTCCTTGCTGTGAGCTATCTTCATTGTCTTCATCATCATCATCATCTTCCGCGTACCCTGAACCCACTTCCCTGTTGTGTGATTCTCCATTGATGGAGTCAAAGCACACGGTTGGGGTAGTGGTGGCTGCACCCCCTAGAATGGCATGCAGCTCCGCGTAGAAGCGGCATGTTTGCGGCTCTGCCCCAGACCTTCCGTTTGCCTCTCTGGCTTTGTAGTAGGCTTGCCTTAGCTCCTTAATTTTCACGTGGCACTGCTGTGCATCCCTGTTATGGCCTCTGTCCTTCATGGCCTTTGAGAGTTTTTCTAATATTTTGCCATTTCGTTTACTGCTATGGAGTTCAGCTAGCACTGATTCGTCTCCCCATATGGCGAGCAGATCCCGTACCTCCCTTCGGTCCATGCTGGAGCTCTTTTGCGATCCTTGGACTCCATCATGGTTACCTGTGCTGATGAGCTCTGCGTGGTCACCTGTGCTCTCCACACTGGGCAAACAGGAAATGAAATTCAAAAGTTCGCGGGGCTTTTCCTGTCTACCTGGTCAGTGCATCTGAGTTGAGAGCGCTGTCCAGAGCGGTCACAATGAAGCACTGTGGGATAGCTCCCGGAGGCCAATAACGTCGAATTCCGTCCACACTACCCCAAATCCGACCCGCAAAGGCTGATTTTAGCGCTAATCCCCTTGTTGGAGGTGGAGTAAAGAAACCGGTTTAAAGGGCCGTTTAAGTCGAAAGAAAGGGCTTTGTCGTGTGGACGTGTCCAGGCTTAATTCGATTTAACGCTGCTAAAGTTGACCTAAGCTCGTAATGTAGACCAGGCCCTAGAGGCTGGAGGTCTTTGTTCCCAGAACAGGTACAGCCCAGGCAACAACAATGCAAAGCTTCCACTGGCCAGTGTGCTTTAGCCCTGTTCCAAAGCGGCACCCTCAGTGTGAAAGGGAAATGCACTTCTTGTGGGCCCAGGCTGTCCTTGTCCTCTAATTGGAAGGTTACTGTTGTGATGGTGTTTTTGTGTGATGTCCCCTTAGGAATTGGACTAAGACCCAACAAACTCATTTTATCCAGGTCACCAGACAATCATTCCATGACAACGACTTTCTTTCACCACCTAACTTGTCCCCAAAGCTTGAGATATGGCTCGTGCATTTAACATTTTAAAAGTGCTCAGCAAATGTCAGTTAATTCACCCTGCTTCCCAAGAGGCATGATCTTCCCCCTTTTACAAAGGACGGAGCTGAGGCACAAACCCCATTGAGCACAGTATGTGCAAGATGGGGCTCAGAGTGGGGGGATGGTTTATTAGATCTGACCTGCATTTTTTCCCCTCATGCGGCTTTTTGTGTAAATTATACCAGCCACTGTAGCGGGGAGACAGTGAACCCTGCACCTGGTGCTTGCTGGATAATAAGACCTCCATCTTTATTTGTTATTTTTAAGGCTACCTGCATTTATTTGTTCCTGATTTGTGTCCAGTCTTCTTAGAGCTTGTCAGTATTCACACTATGTAGCTACAATGACGTAAAGCGGTAGTGTAGGCAGGCTGCATTGTTGTAAAGTGATTTGCAGCGGCGCGGCTTACCTAGTCTCAAACTTCTTCTTATACTGGTACAGCACAGCAACATTAGGGGTTTGGAGAGTGCAACAACATCAGTGTGTGTCCGTTGGCGCAAATATCCCCCATATAGACAAGCCCTTCCGGAATTTTTCCAAAGCATTCTTGGTTGAACCTGAATTGGTAAATGCATTGAGGATTTCTAGTTGCAATTTAATTCCAATCCTAAAGGCAACAGGACATTTCCGCCCTGCTAACTGCACACATGGTTCCTTTATTTGACTCCATCTCCCAAAGTTTCTGAATTGGTGGAATGATGTTCTAGTCATCAAGTGTTTAAAACTGATGCAGAGTTTCTAGGTTTATAATAACCCTAGGAGGACTGTTTTGTGTTGTGTGGTCATTGGTACAATTAGGACACCTAAACTGTAGAGGTACAGGGCTCTCATAGCTCCAACTGACTTCAGTGGAGTTCTGGGAGATCAGTTCATGGTAGGATTTGGTCTGTGGCAACAAGTTTCTTTGTCGTAGTTCTGTTGCATTACACACTGATAAACAGAAACAGTGACTGCTAGCTTGGCTGCTGTTGGTCTGATCCTGCCATACCACTCAAGCCTGTGAAAGGACTGCAAGGCAGGGCCTGTAAAAATAATTACATACATGGTTACTTGACTTACATAGTAACTTCAGAGCCATGGGACAGAACGAAAACAGGAATATATACTTAATTGTTTGGATAATAGTGAACTATAGCTACTATGTAACTACCTGCTGGTTTAGTTCATTAATAGTGTAGAGAGTGATATATATTCATAGTTCCTTCCATATACAAGGGTCCCAAAATGATTTTAAAAGAGTATAATAGATGTTGCAGCCAGACAATCTGTGGCTGCGAGCCTGTTGAAGTTCACAAGTTAAGCAAAGTGGTGTAGGACCCGTATCTGGATGGGGGTCCTTAAATGAACACAGGACACTGCAGAACGTTTTACTAGTGACTCCGGAGGTGGAGGTCTTTCTTCTGAATCCATACTGAACCAATGCCCCAGCGTGGGATTAGGGGGCACTCTACTGGTAGAGGTCTGTGGTAAAACTATGATCCTCATTTCTTGTGGCCAGGGGATCAGCCTTTGTGTCCTGGCCAAGTTCCTCCTCAGGAAATTACATTTTACCTCCCTAAATTCCCCTTGCAGTTTCCATTGGGTACAGTATTCATCATCTCCTGCCCATAATGATTGTTTAGTGTTGCTGTGGACGGTTAAACTCTCAACCCTGAGGTGACTGCATCCAAGTGATGGATGATGTGATTCCTGCCTGCAGCATGTACCAGTTTAAACTCCTAACAATTTTTTGTGCTATAGAAATGTAAGGTATTATCAGGGTAAATTGTAAAGGCAAACACAGAAACCATTAAAAAGAACAAAGGGTATTCGTGCACCTTAGAGACTAACAAATTTATTTGGGCTTTCACAAGCACAGGCCATCAGCTCCTGTTTTACTGAGAGGGGGATGTTGCACGGGACAATGGGATTATTATTTAGTCCTCAAATTTTATCAAAAAGCATTATGGGTTTTTTAACTCCCAGCTGGGCAGCCACCTGAACTAGATATAAGGGAGTCCAGCTTAACATTGGATCCAAAGCAGCCAGTAATGGCATATTACTCACAGTGCTCAGTCCATATTGTCTAGAGGCAAAAGTGCTACCAAGTATGTCAACACTACCTGGCACTTAAATATACAGGGCAGCATTTAATGCCACTTAATTGATGGTACAACCAGTTTAACTGATGCCAAGGGACACTGAGTGCTCCTTATGGCTGCATAACTAACCAGTAACTGCAGTGTCATTATCATGTAATTCTCTGGAGTCAGAGCATTAGCATCAAGCCTAAATGCATGATCTCTATAGTTACGCACTGAGGACTTCTGGGTTAGCAAATGTCATTGGTGGGTGAGTGTGCTATAACTACCATAGGGCCAGCTCTTGTTGTCATGTGCAGTGGTGGCAAACTGGAATAATTCCACTTACTTTCTTGGAGTTACTCTAGATTTGCCCCTATATAAGTGGGATGAGTCTAGTTCTTCCTATATCCCTGGTATTACTAAGTATGTTTCTGAATCTAGCACAAATGTGCAAGCCGTTGCTTCTCTGCTGCATAATACTGATGCTACCATTTTGCTTAGAACAGAGTCTTACAGAGGTTTAATCTGATTTGTGTGCCAGAAACAATGCATGGTGTGCTCAAGCAAGCTTGATGACATCTGTTTTTCTGCTCAGACACAAGAGTCTGTGGTAACAGAATCCAATTGGGGGGTGGATTTGGTATTTCCTCTGGAGCTTCCATGTGTTTGTATTGATTTTGAAATGCTGTGAGACTTCTTTCCCCCCCTTTCAAACTAAAACAGGGTCCACTTGACTCTGGTTTCAAACAAAACAAGATCTGCTCTGGAAATTTATGAGATGACTCTTTGTTTCCAAATATTTGCACTGGGGAGGTTGAGTTTATTTATTGGTGGATAGGAAGTTATTTTTCTCAGTCTGATTTAAAACCCTGTTGTTGTGGAGGATTATTTTCCCTGTGAAGAAAATTATCGTTCTTGGGCAGAAGGAGGCAGGGAAAGAAGAGGGCGGGAGAGGACACAGCATGTCTTGAAATTACTCTTGAGTAATAGAAAACTGTGTGAGGGATATTTATCTGCTTGTTATTTTCCATCTCGGGTTCTGGTAACTCAGTATTTTCCCCTTTGAAAAATGTTCTGAACTCTTGACCGCTTGTGGTCATCAACAATCTATCTCATGGCTCTTTTCACAAGAACATGTTATGTCCTAGGGTAATTACATTCTGCTGACCCAAATTTCCCAGGCAATTTCACTTAGAAAACATACTTTTTTCACTATTCTTAAAAAGTGCTGGGTAGTTTTAGTGCCTACTTTTAAACAGCTGCTGTGTTCCACACAGGAGGTGGATACATTTGAGCAGTGGGTAAGTAATGTCTGTATGGCACTGGTATATCAGCTGGTAATGCAAATAGGTATTTTTCACAATGATGTTGTTCATTGTGTTGTTATGGTTATTGGAGCCCCAGGACTCCCTGACGCTTTCAATATATAAATCAGTGCAGGCTAGATTATCATATTTTGGAGGATGGAAAAAGCCCAGAAATCTTACAGTCAGAAAGAAGCCTGGAAAAATGTAAATCTGATTGTCTGCGGAGAGGCAGTTAAGATACAGAGTTCTCTGGGAATGGAACTGCTGGACTGGAATCAAGGAAAGAGAAAAAATAAAAGAAATCCAGGGAACAAAAAAGAAGATAAAAAATAAAAAACCCAACCCCAGAGTGGAACTGGATGTGGCCCATATGTCTAAGAAGGCAACCTAGAGACCCTTTTTATAATCTGCTCCCATAAGCAGCACCCATGAGCCCAGGCCCCCATTGAAATGTGGATAGCTTTGCCTAGTAATTCTAAGTATGAAGTATATTGAACTTTTTATTTGGATCCCTCATTTGTTTCCCAAAATAAACATTAGAGCCAGAAGCCATATTAGCTTCTCTCACTCTCTCTTGTTTCTAGCTATTACATTTGTTTTATGGATGTTTATTGCTGGATAAACAATGTCCCTATGCAGTCAAATCATAAAGATGGAGAGAGATTGTAGGTGGGTCATTAGAACAGGGGGTTGGGTTTCAGGACTTCTGGGTCTGGGAGGGAGTATGGTCTGGTTAGAACATGGGGTTGAGAATCAGGACTTCTGGTACTATTCCTGCTTCTGCCACTGACTCATTGTGTTATTTTGAGCAAGCCACTCGCCCTCTCCGTGCCTCAGTTTCCCCATCCATAAACCCTGGGGGCTGTGAGTCTTAATTCATTAATGCTTGCAAAAGTTAAGTGCTACGTCTGAGTATTATGCAGGTCACTAGAAACAACGGCTGGTTTGCTGAGAAAGGAGAGGATTGCTAAAGAGACAGGACTTGTGCTTGGGAAACCAAACCCTCAGCAATCTGATCTCAGAGTTTATATAACAGATAAATTGCAAAACCACCTGCTGTACCAAATAATAAGGTCTGACGCTGCCTGGGACCTGAGGACAAAGACTGGCCCTGTCATGTTCAGACTCCACTGTATAGATTAGCACCAATAAAAGACAAGAGTGGCAGCCCGTAGGATCAAGGCAGCCCCCTCCCCCTGCTTACACTGCAGGGCTGATGGGTTACTAGGAAGCCTAGGTAAGTAAATGAGAGGCAGGATCCTGCAGCTTAGTTTGTGAGCCTTGTTCGGGATTCCAGTCTGAGAAAGTTGCATAACTACGGTATATTCAAACTCTGCTTGGCTTTTATCTACCCTCAAACAGCACCATCTGTGAGCTCTGGGACATGGGCATGGATTCCCCATGCCCTCCTCCCCTTTTCTGGGGTCAGGTGACGCTTCCACTTTAGGAAAGGGTTTATTAAATTAGCACATGTGGGGGCAGCCTGAGCCTGGGGGAAAGGATGGATTTCAAGTGATTTGGGCAGAGTACATACTGCTTGGGGAGTCCTCAGAGCCAGCCCTTGAAAAACCCAGCGAAGTCTCTAGTCTATATGTTTTAGTCATCTGGGAGACTGAAGTCTTGTAATTACAGAACAAATTTCCCACATACTAATGGATCTCACCCTGACAAGAAGAGGCTTCCACTGGGACATGGACTCATCCACCTGGAGGGAGGCGCAGGGTAGGGAGGACTTTTCTCCTCACTCCACATACACACATTTTACTGTCCTGTTGATGTCCCTTTCCAAAGGGCTGCTGGTCTCCTGCATTCTCACACCTGCTCTTTCTCATCCTCCCTCCTCTCCCAACATTACTGTTAGGAGGTTGCCTCACTGCACTGAATAGTTCAGTCTGCATGGCCCCTTCAATCTGTGCCCTTTCTGCTGAGTGGCAGCCACAGATCCAGCTAGGGCCACCTGAAAGAGGGAATTTTGAAATGTGCATACCTAAAAACTAAGAACTGGGGCCAAGACTCACCAACTCATTTCACAGAGCTTGCCAACTGTAACAGTAACTCAGTCCCTAGGGAATTGGATTGGATTCAGGCAGGTGGACTAAAGATGAAAGGCTACATATCCCATTACAGTCCCTGCGCATCTACCCATCCATCTATCAGTCCATTAATATCATGCTCATCACGGTGGTATCCAAGCACCTGATTCTCTGAGTCATTTCAGTTTCCCTGTAGAGTTCAGAGTTTCTTTCTTGCTCTGCAAGTTGAAGGCACTTCTCAATGTCTCACAAATAGGCAGCCGGCAGCCCAAGAGGCTATGTGTATATGATGCATAACACAATGGATTCATTTGTGTTGAGTCAATCCACCTTCTTGGAAAAGGGAACACTTCTCAGGCTTCGTTTATATCCTGTTGGATTCGGGTGATTCCCAGGAATATATTTGCTATTTCCTTCCTTTTGCTTCGGTTTGTCTATATATTATATAATGTCAGATGAGTTTGCTAACTCCTAAGTACATTTACATCACATATTCCGCAGCATGGTCTTCCAAATCCCACCTGGCACAATCGTGGAAGAGACCACGTCAAGAAGTGCTGAAAACTGTCATCACTGAAGTCTTATCTTTGCCAGAATCTAGAGTCAAAAGGTTGAAAAGAGGTCACTGATTTTGAGCGCACACATGTCAAGACCCCTGGGGCCTGGTTTTAAGAAGCGCTGAAAATATGCAATTGCAGCTGAAGTCGTTGGGAGTTGGGGCTGCTCAGCACTTCTGAAAATCAGGCCGCAGAGGTCTCAAAATTTGGGCATCCCAAATCCGTAGCTATTTCTGAACATTTTGGCAGCTTTATGAGCTTGAAGCCATGATAGCTCCCAAGGTAAATCACTGTTGCATATTCCCTGTGGATCTATCCCAGAGGTATGTTTGATTTCCTGTATGTGTTGTTCATTGCTTTCTAAATATTTGGAGCCTGAAGTTAAACTGACCAACAGCAACCAACTCCAGAAAAGTTCTAAACAAACGGATGCTAAGCATGGTGCTGGGATCTGAGGTCTTTTCAAATCCTGAGTCAGCCATGCAGAGGAGCTTGGTGACTTTCCAGGCTTAATATAGAATGGAAAATTTCAGGGACCATGGTTAGAAAAAATAAGTTTTTCCTAAATAAAAATGGACCTGGTCCAAATTCTGTGCTGACTAAGTAACTCCATTGCAGCTAATGGAATTATACTGAATGGGGGATAAATCAGCCTTGAATTTGGCTCCGTTTGTGTTGCTGGAACCCAATCCTCACTAACAAGTGGAACAGAATTGTATGTGGAAAGTGGGAATTTGTTTCTTGCCGGTAGAAATGGGCAGGACACATTTGGTATCTGATGCATTTCTAATTCAGATAGCATGGACTGAAAGTCTCTTGACCCTGACCATGCCCCCCTCTGATTACAGTGGCTCCCAGTGAGGGGAAGACACACATACGTTCGTACAGTCATATGGGCATTTGGATGCTTCTCTGATTCACACCAGGAGCCTGAAATCTTGGCCAAACAAGCCGTGCTGCTGGGGTTTCTGATACTTCCTGCTTCTGTTCAGGCTGCCAAGATCTGGAAAGGGCCCTGATGCTGCTAAGCCTGGCACTGTCCCCTGTGGCAATTCTTACCCTGGAGGAAGAGCTGTGATTGCTGAGCAGACCCCTTTTCTCTTCCTCCTGGGGAAACCTCGTCACCCCACTCTGCCTTCTCTCTCCAGAAAGTCACATCTCCTCCCTTCACCCCTCCACTTTCTTATCAAGCTAATGAGTTTGTACAGACCTGGGGCCTGCAGAGAGGCCGAAGGGCAGTTCCCTCTTAAGTAAAGGATTCTTGGTTTGTAGCAAAAGTTGTCTCGGCTATAAAGCAGAAAGAGACTAAAGGGAGAAGCTGTTGCTATCTTATATATGGCAGGATGCCTGTGTCACTCCGTGTGTGTGGGAGGACTGTGACAGAGCTGACTGCAGGTGGGAGGCCTCTCTGGCTCTCAGCTTGTTGCTGAAGTAGGGTCCTTTAAGGCCAGATGTTATACAACAAACATATACTGAATGGGGGGAGGACGTGTGGTCCATCATGTTCCCCTCAATCCTGGCTACCTGCTGTGTCCCCAGCTCCTTCACTTCTCTCTAGGATTCCACATCAGACTGACCTCTCTTGGCGTGAAATGAAAAATTGTCTTAATAAAAGGACGTCAGCACTGATGAAAGGTGGCCAAGACTAACAAAGTGAAAATCTGCTTGCCCTATCTGGGAGAGTTGCACAGAGATCTGCCGGGACGTGCAATAACTTGTGGTGATCAGGGCTGAAAGGGATGTGTAATGATGCTCAGTTGAACAGAGATCTAGAGAGATAAGCAGGTGATCCACCGTAACATGCAGGAAGTCTTGGCTGTGTAGTGACACTAGGTTGGGCAGATGCATGAGGACCCAGAGACATGCAGAGATGTGTAGTAACTTGCAGAGCTCAGTGGCTAAAGGCAGATGTATGGGGACAAGGACATGCAGAGATACTGGGACACATAGGGATGTGCAAGGACATTTGGAAAATGTAAACTGGCTTTTTGGATGCCATAGGTTTAATAAACATCTGAAATCCTCAACGCTGCTGCCCAGTCACAGTGCCACATCCATGACCACTCTGAAGTCCTCAAAACACTGCCCAGTGCCATATCTTTATTTCCCATAGTCTCTAGTTAAGATAGTTTTAGCCCTGAAGAATCTATTATAGACTGTACTATGTACCAGGTAGCTTCCCAAAGTGATTGGCTCTTTGTATTCCCCAGTCAAACCTGCTGCAGTCCTACCACAGGCTCTGGAGTTATATTATGTTTTCTGCTGGAAAGCGCAGTGCATTTCCCCATCTCTCTTTTCTGAACAGTAAGGAAGGAAACATTCTAGTGAAACTTATGCCTGTTTGTACTGTTGCTTAGCTGACAAAGACCAAGAGCTCTTTGGAGCAGGGTCCGTCTATTTCTCTGTGTTTGGAAAGTGCCCAGTCCACACTGAGCACTATTGTAATCCAAATTACATACACAAAACTATGTTAAAAGAACTCTGTTAAGGCTGCAAAGTCAAGCACTCAAAAGTTAAGCAATGCCAGAATTCGGGTTTTCTGTGAATCTCATGATATATCCTAAAATTACATGATCATATACTATTTTTATACAGGACCCTGCTTCATTCAGTGCAAAGGATGGGCAGTGCTCACTTAATATTCAATATTTTGTTTTATCCTTATTGTGTGTGACCTTGCTATAGAATTACTAATTTCCTTCTGGACTTTTCCATACTACTCATTACTATAGTATTTGAGTACTTAATAGATACTAATTAATTTATTTCCACAACACCTTTGTGAGATAAGGGGTTATTGTTATCCGCATTTTACAGATGGGAAAAAATTAAGATCAAAAGCGTCCATGAATTTTAGGAGCCCAATTTGAGATGCTAGGGTCTGATTTTTTCCCCCAGAGTACTTACCAATATATAGCACTTCATATGTTCAAAGCACAACTCCCATTGACTTCAGTTGCAGTTGTGAGTGCTCAGAACTTCTGCAAATCAGACCCCAGAGTCTCAGGTCAGGCAAACAGAAAATGAAGGATACACAATTAGTGACTGTGACAGTTCCCAAGGTAACTGCACCTTTGACCCCTTCATGACTTCACTGAGAGCATCCCACTTAGGTCTCCAGCCTCCAGCCATCACCTTTCTCAGGACGAAGTCCGAGCACTCTCCTTCTAGACTGGGGAGTTAGGCTGCAGTTCTTCCTGCCATTCACTGTAATTACCCCCAGCAGATGTGCGCTTAGTTCAGCACCTCAGCTCTGCTCTCTCTGGGGGGGGGGGGGGCAATGACAGGGTTAACCAGTGACCAGCCAGCCTTTAGAAAGCAAAGAGAAAAGCATTACAGAGAAAACATAGCTTACAAATAATAAACAGCTTATATGCAGGTCTTAGCTTATCAGGTGGCACCCATCATCCACAGAGAGACCCTGGTAGGAACAAAGGCCCAGATTCTTATAGGAACTTAGGCTCCTAACTTCCACTGATTTCAGTGGGAAATGGGCACCTACATACTTTTAAGGATCTGGACCAAAGTACTTCAGACCCTTTCTTCAGGGACTATGCCTCTTGGTCACAGCATCATGTCAGTTCTTGTATCAAAGGACAGTGATTTCCTCCCCTGTGTCAGTATGGTCACTTTTTGACAATTCCGTTCTTTAACATTCTTTAACCAGTTCAAGTTAGTATAGCCAGCATCCCCTAAAGGGGAGAGACTTCCCCAGGATTGTTGACCTGCCTGCAGATTTGCATTAAATATCCCTCCCCATGGTTTTGCCCTTCATGCTCACGAGAAAAATCAAACACTAGTACTTCTTGGGAGACTTGAACTCTGATCTAATCAGCATGTATTGAATTCTGAAAGGGAGAGCCACTTCCTGATGCAAATCTGTCTGCCCCAGCCCCCAGTAACATGTGTTTGAATAGACCAAAGGAAAGAGGCTGTTGTTCCACTCTTGTTTGAGCTCCTAGCAGAATGGCCCTGAATGATGTATTGGGTTCATGCATCAGCCGTTCACTTTAGAGATGTCAAGTATCAGAGGGGTAGCCGTGTTAGTCTGGATCATGCATCTGACAAAGTGGGTATTCATCCACGAAAGCTTATGCTCCAATACGTCTGTTAGTCTATAAGGTGCCACAGGCACAGGGCTGGCTCCAGGGTTTTGGCCGCCCCAAGCAGCCAAAAAAAAAAAAAAAAAAAAGCCGCGATAGCAATCTAAAAAAAGCCGCGATTGGATCTGCGGCGGCAATTCGGCAGGAGGTCCTTCACTCCCAGGAGGAGTGAGGTACCGTCCGCCGAATTGCCACCGAATACCTGGACCTGCCGCCCCTCTCCGGAGCGGCCGCCCCAAGCACCTGCTTGAGAAGCTGGTGCCTGGAGCCGGCCCTGCACAGGCACTTTAGAGAGTTAGCTTCAAATCCTGCCTCGTGTCACAAGTGAAGAGGATCCAGGGGGCTCACACTTATCCTGCTAAACATGAGTAGCTGTCTCTGCTTAGAGGTGGCCTACAGCTGGAACAATAGGAGAACCACAGGTCTGGATTGATGTGCATCATCTGAGCTGTGCAGGGATGGGGCTGCAGATCAGGATTAAGGTATTAGAGTGTGTGATGGGGTATAGAAACCCACACTGGCCAGGAAGGGTTAATGAGCTCCTGTAAGCTCAATCAGCCCTGCCCTGTTTCACCTGCAAGAGCGATCAGGCTTGGGAGGGGGTTGGGGGGTTCAAAGGAGAGAACCAGCTTAATTGGGGGCAAAGTAAGAAGGAGCGTGGATGGGCAGCTCCAGTGTTGTGTGAGAAGCCTGGGTGAGCCCAGGAGCTGAGTGAAGACTGGCCTGCCAAGGTGTCTCTGTGGGTGTGTAGGCCTGACAGACTGTTAGTTTGAGTTGTTTCCAGGACCCTGTTGGAGAGCGTTAAGACAAGCTGCTGCAGCTGTGGGGGCTGAAAGCTGATCCCACCTGGATGGAAGATTCTGTTTGTTTGTGTTTATGTGGGACTGTGACATGGAGATGCTGCTACCCTGGAAGAGGATGAACTTTTTCAGTGGTTCTGTTGGAGAAGACTCTGGAGGAAACTGAGGCAGAGCTGCTGCAGTAACGTACTATGTCACGAGGGAGCATGCAGCGCTGTGCAGGGAGCCCAGGCCTGGACTGAGGTACATTGGGGAGCTGTGTGGAAAGAGAAGCTTGTGTAATACTCTGGCTGGTACAATTGGGAGGTACTTTCTTGAGCACATATCCATCCACATCTGTGACTTGCTGGGGCTGTTTAAGGAGCAAGTGCCATTTGGGCAACAGAGCACCAACTGTCTGAACGGTGTCCCCCAAAATCTCATTGACAGTGCCCTGAAGCTTATTTTAGCAGCGGTGGGGAAATTCCCCCATATAGTGCGTCTCTGTAAAGTCTTGTGTGAATACAGCTGGCAGTTAGTGTTCAGAGCTGAACGAAAGCTACCCCCAAACAAGAAAACTCGCCTTCCTATAGAGCAGAGAGCCTCTTCTCACCCCAACTTGTTCCATCCATCATGAAACACCCTGTGATTTCTTGCTATCACCCAGAAGCAAAATGAATGAACCTCAACAAGAGCAATAACTCTGCCTAATGTTAGAGCTGACTGCCTGCTTCTCCCCAGCCCTCCGCACACCCTCCACACTGATTTATAGCTTAGACAACCCTCGCCTCCATAATCCCAGCAGATTCACATTTTCCATTTTATTATCACTCTTCCCGCTTGACGCACTCATGAGCGGGACAGGGTGTCTGACTCCGACTCCCTTGAGCAGTTCCTACCCTGTATCACATTTTTCAAAGTAAATATTATTGTTATTCTCTAACCCCCTCTCACCTCCCCTGGTGAAACTGATCTGAAAGCAGATCTTCGTCTTGCAGATTGCAGCTGGGTTCTGATCACAACACATGTTTTTTTAGCAGACCACTGCACAATATTTAATAATCTGGTAGCCACTGGGAGTCAACTGTTTGTATAAAAGCATCCAGGGCTATAGGCCAAGGAAAAACCTCTTTTCTATTCCTCTGCATGGCTTTGAGATTCTCCATTATAGTATAGCTTCTAGAAAAATAACCAGTTTTGATTTCAAAATTGTCATTGATGGAGAACCCATCGTGACCCTGGGTACATTGTTCCAGTGGTTAATTAGTCTCATTGTTAAAAATGTACACCTTATTTCTAGTCTGAATTTGTTTAGCTTCAACTTCCAGCCATTGAATTGTGTTACACCTTTCTCTGCTAGATAGAAGAGCCCATTATTAAATATTTGTCCCCCAGGTACATACTTATAGACTACAATCAAGTCACCCCTTCACCTCTTTGTTAAGCTAAACAGATTGTGCTCCTTGAGTCTATCACTATAAGGCAGGGTTGTTGTTTTTTTTTATCATTCTCGTGGCTCTTCTTCAAAATCTCTCCACTTTATTAACAACCTTATTGAACTGTGGACACCAGAACTGGATACAGTACTCCAGCAGTGGTCACACCAGTGTCAAATACAGAGGTGAAATAACCTCTCTACTCCTATTTGAGATTCCCCTGTGTATGCATCCAAGGATTGCATTAGCTCTTTTGTCCACAGGCTCACACTGAGGGCTCGTGGTCAGCTGATTATCCACCACAAACCCCAGATCTTTTTCAGAGTCACAGCTTCCCAGGATAGAGTCCCCCATCCTGTAAGTATGGCCTAGATGTTTTGTTCTTAGATGTATACATTTAGCTGTATTAAAACACATATTGTTTACTTGTGCCCAGTTTACCAAGCGATCCAGTGACCTGTCCTTTTCATTATTTACTATTCCTTCAATTTTTGTGTCATTTGCAAACTTTATCAGTGATGATTTTGTTTTGTTCCAGATCATTGATAAAAATGTTAAATATTAGAGGGTCAAGAACCAATTCCGGTGGGATCCCACTGGAAACACACCCACTCAATGATGATTCCTTGTTTACTGTTACATTGTGAGACCTATCAGTGAGCCCAAGAGGATAGATTGAGGTGCATCATAGGTGGTGGAGTGTAACCAGGGAGCTTGCCTTATAAAGGAGAATGGGGGCACGAGGCATCCAAACTACAGCTCCTGTGAGGGACCACAGTGGCTTCCAGAATCAAAATATTTTGATTTTCAATTTTTTTCTGAAAAATCAAAATTTTCCATGGGAGGTGGGTGGGAATTTTCTGACCATCTCTAGTTAATGGGAGTTATACAGCTGTACCATGGGGCTATAAGACACCCTCTTTTTCCCCACCACCAACATTGTAGTGGTTCTCAATCTTCTTTTATACCATGACTTCCTGTTACACTAGAAACGTTTTGAAACCATCCCCTGCCATCTATCCATAAAGAAAGAGGGTGGACACAACATCCTAGTTGAGAAGCTGTGGTTTAGAGTATGTGACTATGCATATAGCTATGGCAGGCCCAAGCACATCAGAGTGCTATACCAGTTCCTACCATAAGAGGGCAAGTTGCACTCTGCTGTTTAAGCACCATGAAGTCAAGTCACCTAATAATGCAGGGTTGCAGTGCAAATGTCTTGCCCCCATCTCTGTGAGCTCTGCTTCCCTTTGGGCAGTACTTTATCATGATTATAACTCAAAGGAAGGGAGAATGTTTGACCTTAATGAATTTCTCACCCAGGATGTTTAATACTGTATCAACCCGAGCTGTTCTCACCCTACTCTAGCTCCCTGGAAACCATCTACCCAAACATACACAGACACACCACCCACACAAGCTATTCCTAGACCTATGCACATAATACACAGCTATCCACCCAAACCAGCACATGCCACATATAACCAAGCACACAGCATATGTACGCTCATGCACACCACACACAAACTGGCAGGTACACCCAAAGCCTCTACCCCAGCACTGAGCATGCACAAACACAGCACCCCCGCCTCCTCATCCATGGTCCATTTGTTGGCTGAAAAGAATATGATTTTCCTGCACAAGCAATAAAAACTAACTAGACAGCCAGTTCGGCAGAGGGAAAAGCCAAAGTCAGAATCTCCCCTCCAAGATGCAGACATCAGGGACCAGCTCTGCTAATGGGTGGCTTTGCACTTGGAGCTGAATCAGCTGGCTTCTGCCATAGAGCGAACTGCCAGCTAAACACACAGGGTCCTTATAGTCTGTAGCTTGTATGGCCGGATTGAGCCACATAGGAGACCACTGCAGGAATACATCCCTAAACCACATATGCACACACAACTACAGACACATACCTTCCAGGAGATGAACACGTGCATATACTTCCATACACAAGCCCAAATACAGGTCCATGCACACACTTCTCACAAGCCCATGTGCAGGACCATGCACACACCCTACAAAAGCCTACATGCAAGCCCATGCATAAATCCACCCAAAAACTCATTCACAGACCAAGTGCTATACAACAAACCTACATGCAAGTCCATACACACATCATATACAAACTAATGCACACATGCAGGAAACTACAGTCTCCAGGCACTAGTTGAAGTAGATGGAGCAGGCAAGGCTCTTAGGGATGTTGAGCTGTTATATACAAAAGCAAGATCTCAAAAACGAATGGTCAGCAAAGAGATTTGAACTGGCACTTTTAATATTAATCATAGAATCATAGAAATGAAGGGCTAGAAGGGACCTTGAGAAGTCATGAGGCAGGACCAAGTAAACCTAGACTATCCTTGACAGGTGTTTGTCCAACCTGTTCTTAAAAAACCTCCAATGATGGGGATTCCACAACCACTCTTGGAAACCGGTTCCAGAGCTTAACTACACTTTTACTTCGAAAGTTTTTCCTAATATCTAACCTAAATCTCTCTTGCTGCAGATTAAGCCCATTACTTCTTGTCCTGCCTTCAGTGGTCATGGAGAACAATTGATCACCATCCTGTTTATAAGAGCCCTTAACATAATTCAAATATGTTATCAGGTCCCTCCACAATCTTCTTTTCTCAAGACTAAACATACCCAGTTGTGTTTAACCTTTCCTCAGAGAAGATTTTCTAAATCTTATAACATTTTTGTTGCTCTCCTCTGGACTCTCTCCAATTTGTCCACATCCTTCCTAAAGTGTGGAACCCAGAACTGGACACAGTACTCCAACTGAGGCTTCACCAGTGCCAAGTAGAGCAGGACAGTTATCTCTCGTGTCTTATATAAAATACTCCTGTTAATACACCCCAGAATAATATTTGCCTTTTTTGCAACTGCATCATATTGACTCATATTCAAGTTGTGATCCACTATAACTCCCAGATCCTTTTTTCCACTCCATTATCCAAGTCATTAATGAAAATATTAAATAGTACCCGGACCCAGGATTGACCCATGTGGGACCTCACTAGATACGCTGTCCCAGTTTGACAGTGAACCATTGATAACTACTGTCTGAGTACAATCTTTCCACACACCTTATAGTAAATTCATATAGACCACATTTCCCTAGTTTGCTTTTCAAAATGTCTTGTGGGACTGTCAAAAGCCTTACTAAAATCAAGATATAGCACATGTATTGCTTTCCCCTGTCCACTAGGCCAGTAACCTTGTCAAAAGAAGGAAATTAAGTTGATTTGGCATGATTTGTTCTTGACAAATCCATACTGGCTATTCCTTATAATACTATTATCCTCTAGGTGTTTACAAATTGATTGTTTAATAATTTGTTCCAGTATCTTTCCAGATATCAAAGTTAGGTTGAGTGGGCTATAATTTCCAGAGTCCTGTCTGTTCCCCCTTTTAAAGACAGGACAATGTTTGTCCTTCTCCAGTTCACTGGGACTCACCCATCCTCCATGAGTTCTCAAAGATAATTGCTAAAGCTCTGAGATTGCTTCAGCTAGCTCCTGAAGTACCCTAGGATGAATTTCATCAGGTCCTGCCAACATGAATACATCTAATTTATCTAAATAATCTTTAACCTGTTCTTTCCCTATTTTGACTTGCATTCCTGCCCCTTTGTTAATAATTGTGTTAAGTATCTAGTCACCATTAACTTTTTTTTTAGTGAAGACTGAAGCAAAATAGGCATCTCACCCTTCTTCATGTCATCTGTTATTAGCTCTCCATCCCCACTACATAGAGGACCTATACTTTCCTTTGTCTTTCTTTTGCTCCAAAAGTATTTAAAGAACCTCTTCTTATTCCCTTTTATGCTTCTTGCTAGGGTGTGACTCATTTTGTGCCTTAGCCTTTCTGATTTTGTCCCTACATACTCGTGCTATCTTTTGTACTTCCCCTTAGCAATTTGTCCTTGTTTCCACTTTTTGTAGGACTCTCTTTTAATCTTCAGGTCATTAAAGAGCTCCTGATGGAGCCATATTGGTCTCTTAATATGCTTCTGATCTTTCCTTTGCACTGGAGTAGTTTGCAGTTGTGCCTTTAATATTGTCTCATTGAGAAACTGCCAGCTCTCCCAGTGGCCTCAGGGACATGCTGGATGCCACTTCCCGCAGCTCCCATTGACCGGGAATGGTGAACCGCAGCCACTGGGAGCTGCGGATGGCTGTGCCTGCGGATGGTCAGTGTAAACGAACAGTCTCACGGCCTGCCAGTAGATTTATCCTGACGGGTCGCAGGTTGTCCACCACTGCCCTAAATGCTCAGTTCCTAGAAATGCCATGCAACACAATGATCAACTTCTAGCTAGACTATGCCACCTGAGGTCAGTTCCTTGCTAAGCCACCCTACCCATGCCAATATTTATGGGACAAGTATGGGGTTGTTTTTTTTAAGTGGCTGCCCAGGACAATAGCAGGCCTGAAATGTCTTCACAGTGCCACAGCCTGGTGTATGAGTCACAATGTGGTGATGCAGCATCAAGGCTTCACAAAATGACTCGGCCCCTTAGGACAGAGTGCAGTGGCTGTAGGGTATTGAAGCATAGAAGGAGATGGTGTCAGGGCTACTTCACGTTCATTTGCCTGATAAAAGGTCTGCCACAGATTTAAAGCATATTGACTAACCTAATGGTTTCCTGTCCCTTGATCCCCCTCTTTTCTCCTCCTGCCACATTATAGGGGCTCATCTTAAGGCTTTAGCAAAATACTTTTTCCAGGGAAGGTTTCTGAGGGGCAGGGGATGTTCCCAAGGCCTCTTTCTTTTCACCAAGTGTTTACAGACATCATACAATTATGGCATATGTTAAACCTGGCCTGATATTCAGAGATGCTGAGCCTAAGTACAGTGAGAGTTTGGTACCCCCCAGGATCAAACTCTTAATGGACTCAATATATAGGAGAGAAACAGCTGATCCTTTACACCACTGGGCTGCACAAGGTTGTTATTCTGGGGGTGTCTGTGGCTGCATGCTGGGGCTGGCCGGACACTTGCCCAGTTCTGTGTGTGGTAACAAATTTGAGATGTCTCCTGTATGAACTGTTTCCTCGTGGCTTTCATGGATGGGTCCAATCCAAACAGCCCTTTGGCTGTGTTGCCTCTGCCTTCCCCCCGCCCCCATCCCCTTTTCAGTTCTACAGAAGGGATGGATCTGATTTCAGCTTTCGGCAGTTAGCTATTCTGGGGGCAGGTAGAAGAGGAATATAACCCAGAAGATAAATGATGCCTGTTAGTCTTCTCTGTGTGTCTCAGAGAATGAGGTTCAGCATTGTTGTCTAAAGGCTGACAGCTCTCCCTCTGCACAGTGTTCCCCAGAGACAAGTTCATAAACCACCAACTCCTCATGTATCAAGTTCCAGCAGGAAGGGATCCAAAAAGGCTTTTAGATGAGGGATTTCTGCTCTCTGACTATTGATTGGTGGGGAGGGAACAAAATGCTCTTCATGAAAAGAGAACCCACATATCTCTGTATCTAAACCCATGAAACGTAACCCCAGCTGCTGAGCAGGAGGGCACCCCCAAGGAGGGAGCATGGGGGTGACAGAGAATCTCTTAGGACACAGTTCATCCTGAGGGGACTGCTAGGTGCCTGACTTCTGATCTTGGTTGCTTCTCATAAATGGACCGTCAGGTGTGATTTAGTGGTGTGAGCAGGGAGATGGGACTGGTGGGTTCTCTTCTGTGCCTCAGTTTCCATATCTGTAAGAAAAGGGAATAATGCTTGTCTTGGTTAGGGATGTCCATGGTATTGGGGGTGGTGGGTGCAGCTAGCCAGTTACCCTTTCCTTTCCTAATAAGACTTCATGCCAGATGCAGATGCAGAGTGGGGCTGTTACAGCATTTTTAAAGCAGATAGGCCATCAAACAGTGCCAGGAATGAGTGCTGTGATCTGTTATTCCACTGAGATGAGCTATTTCATGTCACCACTTAAGGGAGATGTGGGCTACTTGGTGCATACATTGGTAGGACAAAGGGGAGCCAGCCTCCATGCCATCAAGTGAGGAGTAAACTCTATCCAATAAGAGCAGGTCCAGTGATGTGTAAAATGCTTCTTCTGGCCTTTCCTCATGATTAAGGGTATAAGCTGATCACCAGCTGGGAGCCTCAAGAAAAAATAACCCCCACCTCCATCATTACATTGTGCATTAAGTGGGGAGATGGGTTATGCCTTCTTCTAAAGCATCTCACAGTCTCCATTGCTGGAGACTAGACCCCGGACTAGATGGACTTTGAGTCTGTTCTGTATGGCAAGAAGCCAGGGATATTAGACAAGATGATACAGTACAATAAGCAGGCAGAATAGTAGCCTATCTGTACCAGTAATTCTAGCCTGTATGGCTGGCAGGCAGGATACAGCTCTGTGTGTGTGTGTGTGTGTGTGTTTGGAATTTATTCTCTAAGCTGGAAAGGACCTAAGGTCCTTGAATAAGGTCCCAGATGCTTGATCATGCTCTAGTTAGGGTTTAATGGACTTTATCTGCATCCTAAATTCTGTGAAGATCCCTTATTATCTAACCTTTCCCTGCTGCTGGCTTATAAGGGTCACATCAGGCTCTCTCACAGATACCAAATACCCTTCTCTCTTCATGGTCACAGCTGAGAGTTCAGAATGAAAGTGATGCTCCAGATGGGAAACTAGTATCTTCTTCTAAGGATGAAATAAATAAATGTCACTTATATATAGGCTGTTACAGCATCTCCCAAGAGTGTGTGGGAGAGTGGATTAGGCCCAGGAGCCATTCCATGGCAAAGGAGGTGAGTGACTAAAAATAAAAAGAACAAAGCACATTTAGGACAATTCCACTAATTAGGAACTATTCATGTTCATCAATTTTGTATCCTCTTAACCATAGGATCCAGGTAGGTTTTTAATTCTGAGACGGGGCGACCATTAGGGCATGAGAAATGCTATTGATCTCGCCCTGCACCCAAGTGAGCTATCCACATGTCTCATTCTCTCCTCCTCTTGTATGTAAATGATGTTTTGTGGCCTATCCTGTGCACTCACAGTAGTGCACAGCAGTAGAAGATGCTACATATCTGTATTGAAATCTGTGGGAAAAAATTCTACAGTATATGTAGTATTTGTGAGAGAAAAGAGACTCTGTCTTATTGCAGGAGCTGTCTTTGTTATAATGCCTGTACAGTGCCAAGCACAATGGGGCCAAGACATTTTTAAATCAGCAGGTCCAGATAATTTGCATCCAAAAGTTTTAAAAAGCTGACTGAGGAATTAAGTGTACCATTAATGTTGATTTTCTGTAAGTCTTGGAACATTGGGGAAGTTCCAGAAGACTGGAAGAAAGCTAGTGTTGTGCCAATATTTAAAAAGGATACATGGAATGACCCGGGTAATTATAGGACTGTCCATCTAATGTCGATCCCAGGCAAGATAATGGAGTGACTGATACAGGACTCAATAAACAATTTAAGGAGGGTAATATAATTGATGCTAATCAACCTGGATTTATAGAAAATAGATCTTGTCAAACCAACTTGATTTCTTTTATTTGATGAGATTAAAAATTTGATTGATAAAGGTAATAGTGTTGAGGTAATAGACTTAGACTCCTGCAAGGCTTATGACTTCGTACCTCTTGATATTTTGATTACAAAAACTAGAACAATATATAATGAACATGGCACACATTAAATGGGTTAAAACCTGGCTAATGATAGATCTCAACATGTAATTGTAACCATGGACTCATCATTGAATGGGTGCATTTCTAGTGTGGTCCCACAAGGATCAGATCTTGGCCCTATACTGTTTTACTTTTTTTATCGATAACCTGGAATAACACATAAAAGCATCACTGATAATGTTTGCAGATGGCACACAAATTGGAGGAAAGGTAAATAATGAAGAGGACAGGTCACTGATAGAGCAATATGGATCACTTGGTAAACTGGGTTCAAGCAAACAATGTGCTTTTTAATATGGCTAAATGTAAATGTAGGCATCCAGGAACAAAGAATGTAGGCCATACTACAGGTTGGGAAACAGTGACACAAAAATATTTGGGGATCATGCTGGATAACAGCTGAACGTGAGGTCCCAATGCAACGCTGAGGCCAGAAGGGCTAATGCAATCCTTGGAAGCATAAAGAGGAAAATCTCGAGTAGGCGTAGAGAGGTTATTCTATCTCTGTGTTTAGAACTTGTGCAACCACAGCTAGAACACTTTGTGTCCAGTTCTTGTGTCCACAATTCAAGAAGGAAATTGATAAATTGGAGGGGGTTCAGAGAAGAGCCAAAAGAATGATTAAAAGATTAGAAAACATGCCTTACTGTAGTAGTTTCAAGGAGATCCATTTATTTAACTTAACAAAGAGAAGGTTAGGGTTACTTGATTACAGCCTGTAAATATCTCCCTGGGGAACAAATATTTGAGAATGAGTTCTTCAATCGAGGAGAGGAAGGTGTAACATGATCCAGTGGCTGGAAGTTGAAGCTACTTTAATTCAGACTGGAAATAAGGTGCAATTTTTTAATAGAGAATAATTAATCATTGGAACAACTTACAGCGGTTATGGTGGATTCTCCATCACTGACAATGCTTAAATCAAGACTGGGTGTTTTTCTAAAAGCTCTGCTCCAGGAATTATTTAGGGAAAGTTCTATGGCCTGTGCTATGCAGGAGATCAGACTAGATGATCACAATGGTCCTTTTCTGACTTTGGAATCTCGGAATTTCAGAATCCCCCCAAGTCCTACCACAATACCTATAATAGATTAGATTGTCTAATGCATTTTCACCAGAGGCAAAGTTAAGACAGCAATTCACCCTTAAAATTAGCATTTTTCAATGTTTAAGTGCTTATTAATGCAATCTTAATGTTTTCTTAACATAGCAAATTGGTTGTATGTCAGGGTGGGGGAGGGGACGTGAATGTATTTGTGACAGGTTCGGTCACAGAGACCCCCTTGGGACTGTCACCTGATGTGTTCAGCGTACCTCTGAGCCCGTTTTCTCTGCCAGTTTGGGCCTTCAGAACCCTGCCTTGTTGAGCCAGATACGCTAATCTACTGCAACACAGACCCAGGGTCTGACCTAGGCTCCCAAAGCTGCAGACTTAACTGAAAACAGCTCAGCAAGTGCTCCTGTCTCCAGCACCCAGACACCCAGCTCCCAATGGGATCCAAAGCCCAAATAAATCCATTTTACTCTGTATAAAGCTTATACAGGATAAACTCATAAATTATCTACCCTCTATAACACTGATAGAGAGATATGCATAGCTATTGGTGCCCCCAGGTATTAATTACTTACTCTGGGTTAATTAATAAGCAAAAGTGATTTTATTAAATATAAAAAGTAGGATTTAAGTGGTTCCAAGTAATAACAGACAGAACAAAGTAAATTACCAAGCAAAATAAAACAAAACACGCAAGTCTAAGCCTAATACAGTAGGAAACTGAATACAGGTAAATCTCACCCTCAGAGGTGTTCCAATAAGCTTCTTTCACAGACTGTATTCCTTCCTAGTCTGTGTTCAGCAATCACTCACACCCCTGTAGTTACTGTCCTTTGTTCCAGTTTCTTTCAGGCATCTCTTTGGGGTGGAGAGGCCATTTCTTAAGCCAGCTGAAGACAAAATGGAGAGGCTTCCAGGGCCTTTTATATTCTCTCTTGTGGGCGGAAACACCTTGTTCTTCTGTGCAAAGTCACAGCAACAAGATGGAGTTTGTAGCCACCTGGGCAAGTCACATGTCCATGAATGATTCAGCTTTTTGCAGGCCAACACCATTGTTCACATGTTAGTTTGAATGTTCCCAGGAAAGCTCAGATGTGGATTGGTGTCTCCCAAAGTCCATTGTCAGTTAAGTGTTTCTTGATTTGCACTTACTGAGAATAGTCCTTTCTCTGATGCTTCACTGAGGCTACTTAGAATCAAACACATTGAGATACAAGTACATAGCTAATATTAATAACTTCAGATACAAAAGTGATACACACATACAGACAGCATAATCATAACCAGCAAACTACAACTTTTCCATAGACACCTCACTTGACCTTCTCTGAACAAGACCTGGTGCAATCATAGGACCCTGGTTGCAACAATGATCTATATGGTCACAGTTCATGTCAATAACGTCACAGTAATTATCTGTGGTCACCTAGGGCTTCCTTGGTGTCACTGTGCTGCACACCATGGTTGCTCAGAACTTCACAGCATCAGTGAGAGAAGTTGGTTCCTCCTTCTCTGAAAGCACAGAACCCCAACCACATGATCTAGAGAAGAATCTCTCTTAGATGGGGGCCTATAACACAGAGATGAGCAGTTCTGATTCTAGCCAGTAGGGGCAGCAGTGCACATTACAACACAATGTAAATGCAATTTAAAATGTACTCTGTGTTAAACATGTCTTTCAGATTCTCCCCCCATCCCCAGGCATTCAAAAACCATGAGTCAGGTCCCTCAAAAATTATGACATTTGCAAACCATGAGATTTTTTTAAAAAAATTATAATAAATTTTTGGATTATTTTTTTATTTGCTTTCTGGTTTGTAACCCATTAGGTGCACTTGGATCATATTTTCAAGCTTTTCTGCAGAACCATGAGAGATAGAAACTTATTTTTTTTAAATGAAAGCTTTGATTCTCACATGATTCCAGAAGCTTGGACTTCAAGAAAAACAGCAAATATGAGACTCTCCAGCACTGCTCTCTACCTACACCTGAATTAGGGCCCAGATCAATCAAGAAAGCAGGGTTCCACAAACTCTTCTTGGCCTGTGTGTATGGGTGGGGTGGAAGATGACAATTACTGTAAAGATTGGGTGTTGGATAGGATAGGATCAGACATGGGCCTTCAGAAGTCTGGGATTCTCCTAGTACTGTCAGACTACAGTGGCATGATTAAATTAGGCCCTATCTCTGCGGCTGTCTGATCTCTGAGTTACTCACTGACAGGTGATTTTGGGGAGTTTCCCCCCTAAACTCCAGTCTATGCTAGAGTACATACCAAGGCAGCCCCTAGCTCACACTCGTCCACTTCAAGAGTGCACATGTTGACAATCTCTCCCAGCCCACTCCTGGAGCACACGTCAACCGTCACCAGCACATGCTGCTAAACTTTTACATGAAGCAACTCTGCACTCTCTCCCCTGACATCATGTTCAGCTCTGCTTAGTTACCTCTTCCTACAACCCACCCACACTTACCCCCTCTGTGCCCTGCAGGCACAATTGTTTGTGGCACACATGATAGCTGCATGTGTGGAATGTCCTGTCTTTCTGCTTTCCCCTCTTTGAAAGTGATGCAGGGAAATCCTTCCCCTCACACACACTTACGGATGCAATGGACATACAAATCTCTCTGTATAAAATAGCCGGGATCACTTCTCTATTTTTAGTCTGCCTGGAAATGTTTTCCTTGCTGTGCATGTCTTCTGACACTGATTTCCAGTACTGTTTTGTGGTTACTGTTTGTTTTTGTTTTTCATCATAAAAAGCCCCACAAAGGCAAATATCTTTGATTCTCTTGTCCCAGGGATCAGAGTGGAGGTAAGGAGGAAACAATGGCACTCAAAACATGCCCACAACCCCAGCTCCACCCATAATCCCAAGGCTAGCTGGATATTTCTGCTAAAATGATCAACAGACATTCGACAGTGCAAGTTTCTGATATAATCATTAGGATTCTGAGAGAACATCCCATTAAAATGGAAATGGACAGCTCACACCTCCGAGTCTGTCTGCAGACTCAGACAGGTGGCCCTGCATCAGGCATATTCAGTGGTTTTCTTCATAATCATTGGGGCCAGAAACAAGTAATGCTTGAACACTGCAGAAATCTGTTGGAAGCTCTGGTACAGATACCACCCCTCAGTGGCACAAGCCCACCCCGTGTGCCTATTATACTAAGTGCTTATCTAGCATAATGGATCCAACTGCATTATTTCCTTTTATTGATTGCTGTTTGACTCCCGGGGACAGCTCCAGTAAGCATAGATGAGGCTGAGTGAAATAACAACTAATCTATTGCTGTGCCAGTATCTTATGTTAGGTGCATGGTAAGTGTTTCCTGCTATGCCTCAAATAATTTGTTACTGTCACCACTGTAATAAAGAATGAAGTGCTAATTCTGGGCAGCAGCTGGAAACTTTATGGTGTTTGATTTCTGTATTCACCCTGTACGTTGCTAAATTCAAGGCACGTTTGAACAATTTTACAGCACAACGTGTGCGTCACTGGCTCTTGTTTAAGCTCCATAATAAAGCTGGCTAACTCAAAACACAGTAGGCAAGTGAAAGAGAATGTACAGAAACAATGAAATGAGAGCAAGAGGCAGAGCTTGGATGTAAGACAGAGAGAGAGAGAGAGAGAGAGAGAGAGAGAAAGAAAAGAGTGGAAGAAGCAGCATCAGGAAGGGGAGGGAATTCTGGAGAGCACAATTATTTCTTTATCTTGATTCTCAGCAGAACCTCTGTTTCTGGATCAGGATGACATGCCCTTCCCCACTGATTCTGCTTTTGAACTGGGCTCATGCACCCTTCCAGCTGGCTCCGCATAGCACTTGTTCTGAAAAAGATTTAAATGTATAAACCCTGGGAGCTCTGGGATTAAACTGTTACGGCCACAGAACTGTCACTCCAATGTCTATATAAACAGCATGTGTTTGGCTTGCATCCATAGGGGGCTTGCCCCCCAGGAATGATTTATTTAAAGAGCTCCAGTATTGCCAAGACTCGCCATTTTATTGCAAGTCTTGCAATATTTCATGTTTTTTTTTTAATATCCCATCTCTGCAAATACTCTGGTTAGGTGAGAATCTCTACTTTTTTTTTTTTTTTTTTTAAGAAGTTTCTAGCTCTCCGGGCTGCGGAGAAAAGCTTGAATGTGTCCCAAATGCACTCTGTCGGCTCAGCAATCAGAAGGCAATTCTTTTAATTTCATAATTTTTAAGCCATTCTCATTTTGGGTGGGGCTGACTCGCCATTTTTGAACACTTGGGGTTGGCAATACTGGGGCTCCCACCAAAGAAGCATTCCACAGCTCTCTTCAGCTCGGTAGCTGAGAAGGCAGTAGCAGGAATGGAGACCCACAAGTGCCCCCTGTGAGCCGGAAAGGGGAGAGCCAGTTGTACCCCCCACAAAATGGAGAACTGACAGAACAAGGAGAAATAGCAGTGCTCTTAGGGGTTAGTTCATTCTCATCTCTGTGCAGGCCAAATCCTGCCCTAAATTACATCTCTGCAACCTTATGGATTCAATAGGGTTGCACAGGTGTAATCAAAAAAAGATTTAGCCCCAGAGTTAGGTACCGAAATACCTTTACAAATCTGGGCCTAAATGCTTAGTCTGTGTTCCTGTTGGTCCTGGTATTTGCACAGCACTTACCTCACAACTAACCATTCCAGCTGAAACGTGCCCTGGAGTGCTGTCAATGACATCTGAAGTTGGGCAGCAGACTATTGCACCTTGCTTTCAAACAGATGATGTGGGCTGTGTCTTGCTTTAAGGGGTATAGCTTGGGAAGAAGGACAAGAGTGGGATTTAATTCACTCCCTTCTTCTGTCCTGTGGAAAGGTAGTGACTTATAAAGCTTCATGTCTTATGAGCCCTGTAGTGAGTCTATATTGGAAACAACTGGGAGGTGGGCGGGCGCCGGCCTGGAGCGGGTCGAGCCCATCCGGAGGCCGGAGTGGGTGGAGCTAGGGAGTTCTGAGCCCGCCCCTCAGAGGGTCAGGTGGCGACCCGGAAGTATAAAACCGGGCCCTCGGAACTCAGTCTGGCCCCAGCAGCCGGAGAGACCAGACGTCTCCAGCCTAGCTCAGGGCTGGGAAACCTCCGCGGCCCGGAGTGACCCCGAGGAGCCGCCGGGCCTGTCTGGCGCCCGCTACCCCGAGGAGCCGCTGGGCCTGCCTGGCGCCCGCTACCCAGAGGAGCCACCGAGCCTGCCCTGCGCCTCCTATCCCGCACTTGCCAAACCATCCCTGGCCGGACGAATCCATGGTCCAGGATCCCCCCGAGGCTGATGCCAGCACCCACGTAGGCCCAGAGGGGGAGTCTGGAAGTAGCCTGGGGGCAACCGACCCCATTCTGGCTGCAGCACTGCCAGAGCCGATGCCAGTGTGTTGCGGCCAGGATCCCCACTGACGAAGCAGCGGGTCTTCTGCCGCTGCTAAGGCCCCGGGCTGGGACGCAGTGGAGTGGGAGGGCCTGCGTCCCCCCTGCCACCCAACCTGTGAGTGGCAGTCTCCCCCTCTCCCAGGCCTGTTGGGGCTCAGGCCTATTACTGTGGCTCAGCCCTGCCTGAGGGCCTGAGCTCTGCCTCATTGTTTGTTGCCCCCCCCCCGACCTAGGGCCTGGGCTAAATACTTTGTTCACTGTTGCTCAACCCTGACTAAGGGTCTGAGCCCTGACCTAATGCTGGTGCCCGCCCTGAGCCGGGGTAGGGCGTCCTGTATCTTTCAGGACTGCAAGGGCTGCCGGGCGAGACCCTGCAGCCAGACAAAGCACTCAAGCCCCAGCAGGTAGTGAGTCGGTGTGGCTCCCCGCCACCCCGGAGCGGGTCGAGCCCCGGCCAACTCCTGTACGAGCCCTTTTGAGAACTTGCCCCATGATGGAACAGCCAGAGACTCTGCTCTCATTGAAGTCCTTGGCAAAACTGTGATTGACTTCACTGATTGTAGAGTTAGAACAATGCTGAAAGCTTTTGAAAATCCCACCCAAAAATGCCAACCTGGCATGTTTCCTAAAGCCATAGGGTAACCAGTATCTAATTCACTCACTTTGTACCCTGTATCTAGCAACGTCTCATTCAGCCTTAGCTAATCAGTTTCCTCCAGACCCGAATATTTTAATTGCATTCTGTTACATAGTGATACAGGTAATGGCAGGAAATCTCCACTTTGCTTATATCAACTCTGAAAACACTGATATCTCTCCCACTTCCAACTGGCTGTTAGGAAACCATTTCAGTCTCTAAGGGATTGAGGAACAGTCTTCAGGGAAGATGAGGAATAAAGTACGTAGACACCAAGGTGATCCTTGCCTTTATAAATAAACACAGATAGAAAGGAAAGAACCCAAGTTAGGCAGAGAAAACCCACAATAAGAGAGTCCAGATTTGTTGGCTTTGTGTCATGGTTAGAAGAAAGGATGGGGAACCAGAAGGAACCTGGGCTTGAATCCTGGCTGATCACCTGTTTTTTCTTTCCATTAACAGTGAACCCTATGCTGTTATACAACCTCCTTGTTGTGCCTCAGTCAGTTCAAATGGAAAAGTGGGGGTGAAAACCAAAAATAAATTGCCACCAAAATAACCCACTCCAATCTCCAATCCCCAGGGAATTGCTGAACGAGACTGTTTGTTCCACTTCAGAATAGCTTTCAGAGGTTATTTTAATCCCCTTTTAGCTGCAAATATCATTTATCAGAAGAAGCATGGGCTGGTTGCCAGCTCTTTCAGAGCTTTGACAGTCCAGAGGGGAAAAGGGTCTCAAAAATAACTGGCTGCCCTTCTACTGCATATTTCCCTGCCCAAGGGATAGTTGGGATGTAATAATGGGAAACAGTCATCTGATGGAGCAGAGCCCAGGGACTAGTATTGTTTGCTTGGAACCAAAGATTCCTGTGTCATATTCACTAGTTAGTTCCCAGGCTTCAGAGCTTCCTGTCACTGGTGTTAATGTCTTCAAAATCAACACAACAATCATTAGGAGGCAAGAGGCATGGGACTGGATGAGCAAAGGGCTATGGAGTCTTTCATTTCTAGGTCACTGGTCTGAATATGAACCTAGCTAATAGTGACCATCTTATGGCCCCATTCAGTGGTCTCAATGGGTTGATAGTTTCAACCCGGTTCATAGTAGATGTATCCATTTTTATATTTTTTTTAAAAGCATAATATTTTACACTAACTGCCATTTCCAGCGGAGAAGCAAAATACGGAACAGGGCACAAAGCCTGAACCATTTTCCTCTGAGCCATGTTGACAATGGACAGATTATGGGAAGCTTCTCTACTTCTGTGGCTAAATAAAAGGCTTCAGACTCCAGTGCTGTTATCCTGGCATCTTTCACAAGCACCAACTTAATTTTAAAATGTTCTAAGAATAGACTCTGAGCTGTGGCTGATCATCAGATTTCACTGCACAGGGGGAGGTAGGCAGAAATGAAAGGGGTGACAGGTGTGTGTGTGCGGTGGTTTGGTGGGAGAGGTGAGCGGAAGGACTTGAGAATTTTTTTTTTCTCCCCGGAAAATGTTGCTACGTGCTGGATTTTGTTTTTGTCATTGTCTAGTGTTTGCATTGACTTTGGAAGTTGTCTACAATGGGAACTTCAGCCAAAGAGTCTTTCAACAGCGGAGTGCTTTAAAAGGGGCATCTGAAGTACTGGTCACAAGGGGAGCCACAAGCAAGTACTAAATAAATCTGGGTGAATGGATGGATCATGGGGGCCTGTACCAATCTTGGGGAGAGTATGGAGAGGAGGTCCCTGGGCAAATATGTTTATAATGGCTATGAATTATTTGCACCTAATTTTTCTTTTGACTTGATACAATAATACCCATTCCCATCCCAATAACTAAGGCCTGATTGTATTTCTTGCCCCATCTTGCAAATTCCTGTATTTTGCAAAGCATGGTATAAATTGCAAACAGGGCCGGCTCCAGCATTTCTGCTGCCCCAAGCAAAAAAAAAAAAGATCGGCGGCGGCAATTTGGGGGGAAAAAAAATAATAAAGCTGCGATTGGCGGCGGCAGTTCAGCAGCAGGTCCTTCGCTCCTAGAGGGAGTGAGGGACCTGCCGCCACCGAATTGCTGCAGGTGCCACCCTTCTCCCTTGGCTGCCCCAAGCACCTGCTTGTTAAGCTGGTGCCTGGAGCTGGCCCTGATTGCAAACTGTTATAGAAGCTGACTTCATACTGCATTAGTAGACACTGATAAGCCATGCCCATCCTGGTAACATCCTTGTTTCTTTATATTCCTAATATGTTTCAAGGAAGGGACTAAAATAAGTAAAAACAAAATGTAAGTGATAGAAATAGAGCTGCTCAAAAATTTCAAGATTTAGTTAAAAAAAGGTCAGTGGATATGTTTTCATTTTTTCACCAGCTAGGTGTGAAAATACAGTTGCCCAGGGAGAATGGAGTGGCATATGCTTTTGTTTTTTACAAGTTTAAATGAGGGTATTGCTCCTAAGTGGACTAATGGGTCTGCCAACCTGTCATTTGTAGAACCCTGTCACACTCACTGCAGAGTGAAGGCACCGTGACTTGTGCAGCTCTTCCTGTAGATAAAAAATTATTGCTGGCTTGTGTTACATCTTCTGAAATCCAACAAACCAAATATTATTTTTTTAATGAAGTACAAATGTACTTTGATCATAAGAATAAGAAAAATAAGGTAACAGCAAAGATAAATCTACTCAGCACAGTGTATTTACCAGTTATATCCAATCCCATGTCATTCTTTGGTTCTGGCTCCATATACAGAGTGTCCCATACCTTGAAGGTAAAATAATGTAGATTGAAATGAGAGTGGGAGATCACCATGCAAGTGGGGTGGAGGGACTGCTCCCACGCCAAGGAAAGGAGGAGTTGTATTCTCTCTCCTCCCCTCTACTTTAACCTCAGTTTAGAGGTGCATTATACATACAAAGTCACCCCACAGTTCAAGCTCCATCCACCATTGGTCTGAAACAGAATCCCAGTTCTGAACACCCCAAAACTTGGTGGACCTTCAAATCTCAATCCATACTTTGCTGTTCAGACCAAACCCTGATATAAAAACTGAGTGTCCCTGTGACCCAGAGGGACAGGCCCTGCAAGTGGACCTGAAGTTCTTTGAAACCTGCCAGGGACTCCATGTGGATTATGGGTGGCACCTGGTAAGCTAAGTCCTGCACAAAAGTTGTTATTTTTCAAACATGTTTTCTCTGTAATGCTTTTGTTTGAATAAATAAGACTGACTTTATGAAGGCTGGCTGGTCACTGCTTAACCTTGTCATTGCACCTGAGAAAACAGGGCTGCAGGTGCTGAACTAAATTCAGATCTTCTGAGGCGATCACAGTGAGTTGCAGGAGTGTCATGGAGTCACCAGGCAATGCTCTGGAACTACTTTATATGGAGCTAGTCAGGACTCTGGGGGAGCCTCCTCTCCATGAGCAGACTGTCTCCAGGGCAACAAGCTTAGAATCATAGAATATCAGGGTTGGAAGGGACCTCAGGAGGTCATCTAGTCCAACCCTCTGCTCAAAGCAGAACCAATCCCCAATTTTTGCCCCAGATCCCTAAATGGCCCCCTCAAGGATTGAACTCATAATCCTGGGTTTATTAGGCCAATACTCACCACTGAGTTATTCCTCCTCTCCTTTGAGCTATCCTTCCACCCCCCTTACACAGCTTCGACCTTCCTGGGTCTGTCCTAGGAGCATTCAGCATCCCCTTCTCACACCATGCGCTTCCCACAGCGAGTCCGCCGAGGCAGGGCTCCTGGGGAAGCCAGTGGGCCTTGCACCCCAATTCCACAGTCATATGTGACTTTCAGCCAGCCAGTAACACAGAAAGTTTATTAGATGACAGGAACACAGTCCCAAACAGAGCTCGTAGGTACAGAGAACAGGACCCCTCAGTCAGGTCCATCTTGGGGGTTAGGGAGCCAGACCTGGTTCTGGCCTCCCTCCATTTCCCCAGCCATCTCCAAACTGAAACTCACCAGCCCTTCCTCTGGCCTTTGTCTCTTTCCCGGACCAGGAGGTCACCTGATCTCTTTGTTCTCCAACACCTTCAGTTGGCACCTTGCAGGGGGGGGCCCAGGCCATCAGTTGCCAGGAGACAGGATGCCAACCGTTCTCTGTGCAGACACCATCACACTGGCCCGCTAAGGCTCTGCAACACTCACACACCCTTATCCCACCACCTAGATACTTAAGAAATGCATAGGGGAAACTGAGGCACACACACAGTATTCAGAGAAAACATTAAGAACATTCCCACTTCATCACAAGGAGGCATTGCAGCCTAGGCTAGAGGGAAAGTTGCAGGATTCCTCCTCAAGAAGATTAGTAGCTAGCGGCCGAAGACCAAAGTGGCCTGTCCTCAAGAAAGCCATGAAGAGGTCAAAGGTACAGTTAGCTCTGTAACTCTGACAGCCTTGTCACATCTGCTCTCTGGCCCTCATGCAATTAAATGTCTCCATTGGATGAAATTCAAAACGTTTAATTGTGGTGGGAAACGTTGATGCCACAAGCGGATCTCTAATCTGGGGAATAAAGGGCTCAGGGTTTCTTTGCTGCTACATCCACGTATATGTACTAGGCATCTGAGACATCTCAAAAAGTTATGACTTCTCAATGTACAGGTGCTGTGATTGATGGGGACACCAGGTTTTACATGTAAAATCCATATTTCAGCCCAATGTTAATGGTATTACTGATAAAGGAAAGAAGTAACACATTAACCATTTAAGAGCCTGATCACCACTGACTTTTATGGGCTTTGGATCTAGCCTTAATCCCAAAATTCAGGGCAACGAACATGGAATAAATTCTTAGGGGGAAGACCAAAGAGTCTTATTCAAGAAAAGGAGGAGAAGCGAGGGGGTCTGATGCGGACACCAGGTGTGTTGATCTGTGTTGCTTTTCCTGTTGTTAAAATTGAATTAATTTGTAATGAACTTTGGAGATTTTTGGTTTCGTGAACATCACAAATTCTAACTTTCCTGTGCTGGGTTTCCCCCTCATTTCTAGTCTTGTTTGTAATGGAAAAAATCTGAGCTACTTTCTGTAAATAGCTTCACTGTGCGCGGTGGCTGTGCTGACGTTCACGTTTGAGGGTTTTCTGTAGCTTTTTCTCGATGTAAGCAGAGTCAGGATGAGCTCTACCCTGACATCTGGTGGTGAATTATGGCGAGTGTGGAAAAGAACTCCAGGGGCTGATCTTGTTTGCATAGGCACACCCACTCGCCTGGCATGAAACAACAGCAACTCAAAGTGGTTACTTTGGCTGGTGTGGGATCCCCAGTTTCTCTGTTATTGGGGCAGGAAGAATAAAGTTTTGTTACCCTGATTCTGTGAATCAAGGCCAGTGGAACTGTGTATGACAGAAGGACTGAGTGAGTCATTCACCATTACCTAAGTAGCATGTGCTTGTCAAGGGGCATGGGTTACAAAACCCAGTGAATTGAGAGAGGATGGGGACAGGTATTTGTACCTGATGGGATGGGCCCCCTCTCTGAGGGGTTGAAACACCAATTGCACTACCTCCTCTCTCCACTGTTGAATATCAGAGCTAACTTTTGATTTCATTAGAAGTCTAGTTACAGACTGCTGAACTGAATTCACTTTGGGCCAGTGGTGCACTAGCACTGGGGCTCCCCTACTCTGAGCTGAAATCATAAAAGAGCTGAGATCACTGAGGCGGTGTTAACTAGTGGGGGAGCCTGAAGCTATAATGCTAAGCGGCTGGCAGAGCAGCTAGCAGAGTGGAGCCTTGTGTGACGGTTGGAGTGGTGCTGAGCGACTCACAGGTCGGTGAGTGGAGCGGCTGGAGGAGCAGCTAGCAGAGCAGAGCCTTGTGGGAGCGGCCCAAGGGACGGCTGGAGCGGAGCGGAGCGGCACGGCTCACAGGTCGGTGAGCGGAGCGGAGCGGAGCGGAGCAGCTGCCAGAGCAGTTCGTGGGATGGCAGGAGTGGGACTGCGGGTGGAGTGGAGCAGTTCGTGGTGAAGGCTGGGTGGAACCCCACGGAGAAGCAGCCGGTTGGCCTCGGATCACGTAAGGTGCCCCTTAACACCCTGCTCACCCCACCCCCCCCTTTTTAACTCTGGGGCTGCACTGATCAGGGACAGAGACTTTGGGGGGTTGTCGGACTTTTGGGACCTTGGTGATTCTTGGGTCGCTGGTTTCAAGAACCAACGGGAGAGGACACGGCCCAATTTGCTGGGGTGGGTCTTCGCTCATGGTTTGGTCTATGAACTCTAGTTGTGGTGTTTTTCCAATTTAATGCTGATGTCGTTTACCTCATGTTATTAAACATTTTCTGTTACACTCAGACTCCGTGCTTGCGAGAGGGGAAGTATTGCCTCTTAGAGGCACCCAGGGGGTGGTATGTAATTGTCCCAGGTCACTGGGTGGGGGCTCGAGCCGGTTTTGCACTGTGTTATTGAAGCGGAACCCCTAGATACAGAACCCGGCCCTTGTTGCTGCCAACTTAGATGGGCAGAAGGGTTACATCAGCATGCTGTGAAGTGCTGAAATGTGGCAGCGCTCCCAGTCTCCATTGCAGGCCCATAGAGAATGGGAATTATTTATTTATTATTAATTTAATCTTAGCAGCAGTTGTACCCCCAGATCCCACAGAATGGAGCAGAGCACTCCCAGCTGGTGCCCCTGACACCCAACTTCCTTTGCTGCATTACACTTTATTCCACTGTGTGTTTTGCTGGCCGAAGCTTCTTGAAATCCACTGTTGATTTACTTGGTCAATAAATATCCTGAGGAGGAGGAATGAAGATGTAAGCATCTCTGCCTCATCTGAGGACTGTGCCAAAGCTTCCAGAAAACAATTCCAAATGGTTCAAGTAAATGTTGAAAGGGCTGATTTAGTGTCTCAGCAACAGGTTTGAAATGCATAGATCCCCTCCCCACCAGATTCACAGCCTAAAATACTAGCTGGGCTGTCTCTGCTCTTCAGCATTCCTGTACAGATAGATTAAATTTGATGTAGATTACTCTATGAAGGTCTATTGTACCAGATATTAAAAACTGAGGTTCTGCATGGACATTAACACTGCCATAGTGCTTCCTACAAGAGAGGGAATTTGTTCTTGGCCCAGATGTCCTCTCCCTATTATATTTTTGCAGTTTGACTATAGCCCTCCACTCTAGAGGTGAATGTATTTCAGTGCATTGACTATATGTAGTATGTAAAGTGCTTTAGGAGAAAAGTTGTTATATATACATATATAGTGGTTTTTTGCAGTAGCCTCACAAACTTTTGTTGTTTTGAGGGAGAGCAGAACGGAGACTGAAGTGTGGGTGGATCTTGGTGAGGTGAGAAGGATTTAGGGAATTGAGGGAGCAAAACAGGAAACCAGAGACTTGGGGGCAGAAGACTGGTGGAGGGAGACACCCAGAAGGATGGAGAAGGGAAGAATGACACCTCTCTACACCTTAGGGCCTCGGGGAGAAGTAAGTGGAGTCCCCTTCCCAGCAGTCTGTGGGGGAAGGTTTGGTTGGTATTTTTGCAAAAAAAGGGGCCAGGAGCAGAGGGGGTCGAGCACCCACCGGCGCCATTAGAAGTCAGCGCTTATGAGTAGCAGCCCTGCAATCTACTGTGGACAAGGTATACATGACATGATGTCAGAAGAAAACTAGTGCCAAAGGAGAATAGAAATAGAAGGAAAACTGCAACAAAAGTTGCAGAAAGAAAGGGGAAAAAATGATACAAGGGTTGTAGGATTGATCTCATCAACATGCCACTTTTCAGTGTCCTAGAGAACTTCAGCTTTGGTAGACCTTCAGAATGAACAGACTGGAAGCAGTATTTTGAAAGATTTTGCATTGCTGCAAAACTCCGTAAGAAAACAGGAGATATTCAAGTATCATCTTTAATTTATGCTATGAGGAAGCAGGCAGAAATATGTTTAAATCACTTACCTTTACTGAAGACAGTCACAAAGATGACTATGAAAGATTCTGGCTATGTTTGATGCATACTTTATTCCTCAGAGAAATGTGGTTTATGAAAGAGCATGTTTTCACCAGAGAATTCAGGAATCAAGAGAAAATGTTAAATCTTTTATTAGAACTTTGCATGCACTGTCTGAAAACAGTGACTTTGGAAGTACAAAACATGAAATATCAGAGACAGGCTGGTTAACAGACAAGAACCTCTTATAGCAACTATAATTAAAGACAGACTTAAATCTACCCACAGCTAAACAGATAGCAAAGCAGTCTGAACTAATCGAACAGCAGAACAAAAGGAAGGAGCAACTTGAAAAACCTGAAACTAGCTTAGACGCTACAAACAGACACAGCCTGAGTGGTAAAAGTAATTATCATGAGACCCCTAAAGCTCAGAGGGACAAATTGCAGGCAAACTACAAAGCCTTTCAGACTAAATGTACAAGATGTGGAAAAATTCATAGCCCAACAGATGTATGTTTAGTCAAAGGCACAAGGTGTAGTGAAGGCACAAAATATGGGCATTTTGCAGCAAGACAGTCAGGGAATTGACTAATATTACAAACAGTCAAGAACCATTGTTTCTGGGATCTAGCACATGTGATGACACAGAGCCTACCTAGAGAGTGAAATCAAATATCAACGATAAGACTTTAAACTTGACTGAGGAACAGACATGACATTCATCTCAGAAGGAATTTACAATCACCTTCCACCCCTCCCGGAGCTGAAATCACCGGACACAGCCCCAAGGTATTCTGAACTGCATGGGTCAGTTCAGCACAGAAACAGCTTACAAAGACAAAAGCTATGTATTCAGAGTGTACATGATCAAAGGATCAAAGACCAACAACAACCTTCTCAGCTGCAGCATGGCAGCCATGATGGGCTTAATAAGAAAGATGGAAGAATTTGATGGAGTATGTGGTGCTACTGGACTTTTGAAAGGAGATCTAATACAAATAACCTTCAGAGACCAATGCTGCACCATATGGTGTACATCCACCTCCTAGCATTTCTAGGCTGTTATTTCATAAAGTGGAAACTGGCTTAAGGAGAATGGAACATTGTGATAATCAAGACAATTTGTGAAAACCGACAGTATAGTGTGCCCCAATGGTCCTGGTTATAAATGGGAAAAATACAAATGTGTGTGGATCTTAAAAGACTTAATGAAGCAGGAAAATATATTCTCCCAATATGGAGTGACTTTCTCTCCAAAGTAAAAGGAGCTGTAATATTCTGCAAAATGGATGCCTCAAGCAGATTCTGACAAATTCCTTTAGCCAAAAAAAGTATTAAACTGACTACACTGATCACACCCTTTGGCAGATTTTGCTTTCAAAGATTGCCAGTGCCTCTGAAATTTTTCCAAAGAAAGATGGCAGAATTGTTAACGAATACAAATGGAGTTGTTGTTTTCCTGGATTATATTTTGATATTTGGGTCTTCAATGGAAGAACACAACAAAAAACTCTCACTCCAAAGAGCTATCCTGGGTAGGTAATCACTTCATCAGTCCTAAGTGCCTTCAGCCTACATCAGACTAAAGCACCAAGTGCTGTGATGAACTATCATTCTTCTTCACTGAAAAGATCATGTAGATTTGGGAAAGCTTCCAAACAACATAGATCCATTCTGCCTGCATTCACCAACCAGTAGTCCACCTACATTCCCAAAGTTCAGTACATTCACTCATCAAGAAGTTCTGGATGCCCTAAAGGAATCTCAACCCAAGACTTATGAATCTAACCTATGTCTTTCCTGGTTTGTGAAAGAGAGTCTTGAGCAACCAGTGCCAGTCCATGTCACATGATATTGGAATCCATCTTAATCCTTGTACTTTTCCATTGATGGGGCGGGGGTGGGGACAAGCACAGACAAAAGATTCCTGCTGTGTTCCAAAGCTATAAAAGGGGGCTGAGCAGGACAAAAGGGGATGCCAGTCATGAGAAAACCCCTGCTTATGACCTGAGATATCTGCTGGAATTAACAAGGACTGTACCAGGCGAAAGGATTGGGTCCAGACTAGGAAGGAGTCTAGTCTGTGAAAGAAGCTTATTGGACTATCTCTGAGGGTGAGATATTACTTGTAATCAGTTTCTTAATGTATTAGGCTTAGACTTGCATGTTTTTGCTTTATTTTCCTTGCTGACTTACTTTGTTCTGTCTGTTATTACTTGAAACCATTTAAATCCTACTTTTTATACTTAGAAAATCACTTTTGTTTATTAATTAACCCAGAGTAAGTGATTAATACCTGGGGGAGAAAACAGCTGTGCATATCTTTCTATCAGTGTTACAGAGGGTGGACAATTTATGAATTTACCCAGTATAAGCTTTATACAGAGTAAAACGGATTGATTTGAGGTTCAGGCTCCCAGAAAGGCTGAACACTGGATGCTGGGATAGCCCCTGTTAACTGAGAATCCCCTGGACTGGTCAGGACTATATTCTGTTTGCTTATAACACAAGAAATTAGGTCTTGATGACTTGTACTCTCAGCAACCATCAATTTTATATACAGAGAGTATAATATAATTCCATAATTACAAATGGAAAAATGGAGACGTTGATAGTAATGAGTATAAATCAGCTGTTAGGAAATGTAGACAATAAACAAGGGAAGTGTAAGCATTAATGAAAATTCTGTGGCCAGTAGAGTTAAGGACATTAAGAAATTATTTAAATATGTCAAGAACAAAAGAAATCCTAGCAATAGTATAGGTCTAGACAAGAATGGTAAAATTATCAATCATGATGCAGAAAAGGCAGAAATATTGAATATTTCTGTTCTGTATTTTTAAAGATGAAGGATTATTTTAAAGTGATAATGAAGTACATATTATTCCATCAACAAGTAGGGGGGATGCTAAACAACAACTTTTAAAAGTTAAACTTTTTTAAATCTGCAGGACTGGGTAATTTGTACATAAGAGTGTTAAAAGAATTGGCAGAGGAGCTCTCTGAATCATTAATGTTGTTTTTTACCATATCTTCAAACATGGCACGAGTTCCAGAAGACTAGATAAAAAGCCAATGTTGTGCTAATATTTAAAAAGGATAATCAGGATGACTTGGGAATGTATATGTTGGTTAGCTTGACATCAATCTGAGACAAAATCATGGAAAGGCTGATATAGGACATAATCAGTAAAGAATTAAAATGGTAGCATAATTAATGCCAATCAACATGTTTTTTTGGATAGTAAGTCTTCTCAAACAAACTTGGTATAGTTTTTTTATGAGGTCATAAGTTTAGTTGATAAAGGTAACTGTATTGAAATAATATTCTTAGACTTCTGTAAGGAATTTGATTTAGTCCTGCCTAACATTCTGATTTAAAATAGTATTGTACCATATCAATGAAACCCATAGTAAATGGATTAAATACTGGTTAACTGTTAGATTGCAAAAAGTAATTTGTAAATGGGGAATCATCATCCTATGTGGTTGCTTCTAGTGAGGTCCCACAGAGTGATAAATGATGGTGGAGTGGTAAGTAATGGTGGGGGCAGTTTAGTTATTCAGACTGGTATGTGGGCTCCTTGGAACAACATAATTTTTAACACAACAACCAAATGTTAGGCTGTGCATCTAGGAAAAAAGAATGTAGATCACACTTATTTGATAGGGGACTGTATCTTGAAAACAGTGACTCTGAAAAGGACTCGTCATCATGGTAGATAACCAGCTGAACATGAACTTCCAGTGTGATGCTGTAGCTAAAAGAATGAACATGATTCTTGAATCGATAAGCAGGGGAATATCAAGTAGGACTAAAGAGATAGTAAAACCGGTGTATACAGCACTACAGAGACTGTTACTGGAATAATGTGTCCAGTTCTGGTGTCAACACTTGAAAAAGAATGTTGACAAATTATAAAGGGTTCAGAAAAGAGCTGGAAGAAACCTGCCTTTGAATTTCTCACTCTATCTGTTCAGATTATCCAAGAGAAGGTTAAGAGGTGCCTTGATCCCGATCTAGTACCTGCATGGGGAAGAGATTTCTGACAGCAGAGGGCTGTTAAATCTAGCATAAAAAGGCATCATAAGATCCAACAAAACTAGACAAATCTAAACTAGAAATAAGGCACACATTTATTATGAGGGTAATTAACAATTGGAACAATTTATCTAGGGATGTGATGGATTCTCAATCACTTGGAGTCTTTAAATCAAGAGTGAATATCTGTTTAAAAGATATGCTATAGCTCAAACTGAAGTTATGGGCTTGAAGAACAAATTATATGGTGAGCTTCTCTGGCCTGTGTTATGCTGGAGGTAAGACTAGGTGATCATAATGGTCCCTTCTGGTCTTAAAATCTATGACTCTACGAAAAGTCTTTAAAGAAGTGCCCAGCTTTCTTGGCAATGCATGTCTGGTTAAAACTCTGCTGACCTATAGAATTATTAAAAACCTCAGAGGAAAATGTGTGTGTGATACAGAGGAAATTTAATTATTATTTGTAATTACAAGGGAGAGTACATCTCTTTAAAAAAATAAGTTTCTTCAATAGAATAAAGAACACTTAAATGGGAATTGTCCCCACATATCTGACAACATTTGAAAGAAAAAAGGATATTTGGAGTGGGGGGAAAACGGATATGGGGTTAAAGTCTCCTTTTAGTTTAACAAGTGTAAATCCAGAATAGCTCTGCTGAAGTTACACCAGTGTAAATTTAGGTTAACAGTAGAATCTGGCCTACACTTTTAAATTTAAAATTTTGTATTTTTATAAAATTAGACAGTTTCCCCCCAAATCAAAATAAAATGTGAAAACTTCCAGTTTGGAGGTTTTTAAATTTCTTTGGGAATATTTTTGTCCAGCTCATGAGCCTATTTCTCCCTGGCCTTGACTCTGGTATTGTTACTTATGACTATGCACAGTGGGTGAAAATGCTACCAAATCAGAATGGTAGGCCTTTACACGCACTTTGCGTTGGGTAAATGACAACACAAGGTGCAAGGCAGTGGAGAATCAAGCTTTTGGTCTGAACTTAGGCCGGTGTATGGGGCTTGCATTGAAATCCTGGGAAGCCTCAGGGCCGGTATAACCACTGAGCGGGCCGGCAGCTGGGTCCCCGGCTGGCAGGAGCCGGCGGACTGAACCCCCCCAGACCGGCAGCGGGCTCAGCACACTGCCAGTCTGGGGTTCCGTCATTTGCGATTTTGGGGTCATTCAAATCCAGAAAACTCAGGAGGATTCAAACCCTAAACAGGTAGAAACAAGAACAAAAAAAGTTTACACAAAACCACTCTGATGCAAATTTGTCATGTTTTGCCCAAGTCTAGTGAGCAATGTAAACCCATGCCTGTAAACTGGCTTCTTATTGGAATCTGGAGAGTAGTGGAGTGAGGAGAAAGGAAGCATGTACAGTGGGAGATTTATGAATCAGCTTCTCAGACAGATGGGACAGGAAACAGGAACTCGAAACAGAATAATGCTGCACAGAATGTTTGTTTAAAAAATCCCAGTCTGCTACCATCTGGTTCTGATTTTGGGCCGTGGCTAAATAGACCTACAACTGAAAAGGCAACACCAGATGCCTTGATGTTGGTCTACAGGAAGCAGAGCAGCAACTTGTCTTGACTCATCATCAGGATTTCAGATCTGTCCCCCTGCCCCAAAAAGCAGAAATAAACCCATCATTTCTGCCTGCAGACCACAATTTTTGGTTGTGCCAACATGCAGGATGCACATACTGTACACAAAAATCCAGTCACCAAATGCAGAAGTCTGCCCTAATCAGTTACATCTGCTCTAGAGTCTGGTTATCAGGTGACAATCACAGCTGGCCAAATGAGATCTCCCACAGCACAGATCAGAAGAATCTACCTAATCAGGAGGGAAAAACAGGGCCACATTCAGACTCTTTGGAATGATATTAAGGGACTGCACTGACCAGGACTTTGTAATTACTTTGTAATGAACAGAAGAGTCGAGAGTTAAAGGCTCAGGGACATTCAGGAGCATGAGGATTTCACTTCATTCAAACAATCAATTACTGAGACCATAAGACAGATACACAGTTTCTGCTACCTTCCAAACGACTTTATGCTACGCAAGGATCTGCTGGCATAGCTCCTGAGGCAGAGGGGATACCAGGTGAGCTCCAAATGTGACACTAACAGCAAGGAGCTGAACAGAGGTTGGATTAACTTCTCAGAGCCATTATTCTCACTAGACATTGAGGGGACGTCCCTGGCTGGAAGAGAGATGTTGTGGGAGCTGGAGCTGCTTATACTATTTTCATTGAATCAGCAAAGGTCCCCTGCAGCCAGGCAGTTAGGAGCCACCTCTGTTGGCCAATGTACTCTATTGGAGCCTTCATTTCCTTCTACCCTTTAAGAAAAGATGACAGGCGTCTGCATGTGCATCATGGGCGGCACGTGAACCACTGGCTCAGGGAAGCTAACCCCTGTCCTGCCCCTTCTGCTCCCCTCCCCAGCCAGAGCCCAGAGCCCCCCACCGCAGCTGCCGGCCCCACCATCCCAGCCCTGGGATGCCCGAGTGCCTCCAGCCCTGGAGCGCCAGGCCCCAGTGCCCCCAGCCCCAGAGAACTGGGCGAGCGGCGCAGTCCCCAGCCCTGGAGTGCCAGCCAGGCAGTGCGGTCCCCAGCGCCCCGGAGCACCAGGGGGCAGCACAAGCACTGGCCCCAGCTGCCCGGAGTCTTGGGCCGCAGGCCAGCCCCCATTAGCCCCAGAGCACCAGCAGGAAGCAGGAGTGGGCCTGGGGGATGAGTGTTGGTGGGGCCATGCAGGGCTGTTTGGGGAGGCTCAGCCTCCCCTGGCCTGTGATACCCGTCGCCCATGATGGGCATGTATATATAGGTTATGTTTTTGAAAATCTTTCTTCGGGCAAGATCTGGAAACTCTTGACTCCTACAGGTGTCTCAGGAGGTATTTTGGAAAAATAATTCAAGTAACTGACTCTTTATAACTTGGTTTAGTGACAAGTAAGGGCTGTGTGTTTATGTGGAAGGCAGTGTTGCCAACTCTCATGATTTTATGGCCAGTCTTGAAATATCTGATGTTTTAATAGAAGTCCCAGTTCCTGGAGGTATGTGATTCGGTGAGAATCTCAGCTTTCACATTAAAATAAAAGTTTCTAGCTCTCATGGTCACAGAAAAAAAACTGAGTGTACCTGGAAGGTTCAAATAAAAAGAACCCAAAATGTATCATTGTTTTAAAAAAAACCTCATGATGTTATAAGCAAACAGAATATAGTCCTGACCAGTTATATATATATCTATATCTATATTAAAGCAAGAAGCCTTATTTTGTGGCGGTGAATTGTGGGGGGTTTAGGCATCTAATAAAGCATTCTTAAGCTATTCCCATTATTATTAATATTTTGGTGTTTAAATATTTCCTCCCACTCAATCTTGCTCATGATTATTTTCAGTTTTGGGAATTTGTCCCTTTTAAAGCACCAAGTATATATCTATTATTGGGCAGGACTATATTCTGTTTGCTTTTAACAAAAGAAATTAGGTCTTAATGACTTGCATCATGGTCAGCAACCATCAATTCTTCGTTCAGTGATCAAGTCATCTTAATCTATGAGAACGAGGCCTAATATAGACTAACCCTGACTCGGTGACAAGATATTTTGAGTTAGAAAGATATCTTCTATAATTTTTAGAAACTACAAGAATGTTTTAGTAATGGCAGCATGTGACCTCCAGCACATGTCCCCCACTTTGAAATCCCCCATGATGATGCAGTTTCTCTTTCTACATATAATAAATAGCTGTTGGAGGAGTGGCTCATCCTGTCCCCTCCTCTGATTCGGTGGGCTTTAACAGGGCCCCACCAGTACCCTGCCTTGGGGTTTATCAATAAGACATGGATTCATAAGTATTTTAGTGTGACGTTGCACTCCATATGTTTTACGGAAATATGTTTGTAAGTGTGAAAGTGATGTAACTGGAAATGCTTTATGCAAAAGGTCTCTTGTAAGGTATCATAACAAAGGTTATAACCTACTGAATATATTCCTCCTATTTGTATGCATGTATCATTCTTGTATCTGAAGCTAGAAATATGAAGTATAACTCTGAGGTCCTATTGTAATTATGGTGTGGGTCATTAATGGTGGCTTAGAATCTTGATGGCTCCCACTGACTAGTTTCAGAGTAGCAGCCGTGTTAGTCTGTATCCGCAAAAAGAACAGGAGTACTTGTGGCACCTTAGAGACTAACAAATTTATTAGAGCATAAGCTTTCGTGGACTACAGCCCACTTCTTCAGATGCATGGGCTGTGGTCCACGAAAGCTTATGCTCTAATAAATTTGTTAGTCTCTAAGGTGCCACAAGTACTCCTGTTCTTTTTCCCACTGACTAGGACAATTGGTTGTAAATGGTTTATTTCCTGCAAGCCTTCCTGTGTATGTGTGGGCCAACACAGGAAGAATGGAGACTAGAGGTCTTACAGTGACATGTGATCATGTCACATGATATTGGAATCCATCTTAATCCTTGTACTTTTCCATTGATGGGGCGGGGGTGGGGACAAGCACAGACAAAAGATTCCTGCTGTGTTCCAAAGCTATAAAAGGGGGCTGAGCAGGACAAAAGGGGATGCCAGTCATGAGAAAACCCCTGCTTATGACCTGAGATATCTGCTGGAATTAACAAGGACTGTACCAGGCGAAAGGATTGGGTCCAGACTAGGAAGGAGTCTAGTCTGTGAAAGAAGCTTATTGGACTATCTCTGAGGGTGAGATATTACTTGTAATCAGTTTCTTAATGTATTAGGCTTAGACTTGCATGTTTTTGCTTTATTTTCCTTGCTGACTTACTTTGTTCTGTCTGTTATTACTTGAAACCATTTAAATCCTACTTTTTATACTTAGAAAATCACTTTTGTTTATTAATTAACCCAGAGTAAGTGATTAATACCTGGGGGAGAAAACAGCTGTGCATATCTTTCTATCAGTGTTACAGAGGGTGGACAATTTATGAATTTACCCAGTATAAGCTTTATACAGAGTAAAACGGATTGATTTGAGGTTCAGGCTCCCAGAAAGGCTGAACACTGGATGCTGGGATAGCCCCTGTTAACTGAGAATCCCCTGGACTGAGTGAATCTCAGTTTCAGTGAACTGCAGAGAGGTGTGGCACAACCTCTGGATCTGTCCTGGCGCTGACTGGAGTGTCTAACTCAGCAAGACAGGAGTGGAGGGACGCCTGTTCTGGCAGGAGGGTTGTTCTCAGTGGTATCCCAGCTCATTGAGTGACAGTCTCGAGGGGAGTCTCTGTGACCGAATCCATCACATCTAGGTCTTATCCTTATGACTTGTCAGTAGCTCAAAAGCAATTGATTTTGTCTTTAATATAAAGTGCCAACCCCTCTCCTCTTCTGCCAACTCTGACATTCCTATATAGCATGTATCCAGTGATTTTTAACATTCCAGGCATGTTAATTGTCTCACCAGGTTTCAGTAATATTTCATTTCACAAATGAATATTTCTAATTCCTCTTGTTTATTTCAGTTTCTCTTGTTTATTACCTCCTTGGACTTTCATTGTTTGAATCCTTATTATATATTATAAATATCCATTCCTAGGTCCTTATATAAGTTGATAGTTAATTAGTTAATAGTAAATTGTGATCCCAATCCTTTATTTAGTTTTTCTATCTTTTTCATTCAAGGACTGCCAGTTCCCAAGGCAATCTTGTTGCCTTTTCTCCAGTGTTTGAACCTTCAGGGTCCAATCCCACACCCCCTGAAGTCAATGGAAGTCCTTAGGACCCTAAAGCACCCATGAATAATGCTTATGTGGAATAATAGTTTACAGTGTTTGTCAAGGTTGATTCCCCACTCTGGCACTTTGAGTGCAGAAGGTGGGGGCCAGCAAGGATTCTAAAAATTAAAACTGGCTACTCCAGGCTTGTATTAAACTTCCAAGGTTACAGCTTTTCTCTGACCATGGATGGGTAGATACTGCCACCACCCAAGTGCAAAAACCCCATTCTGGAACCCAGGAAGGCTCACTTGGGAATTCCTTCCTGTGGGGTACCCTCAAACCCTTTCACCCACCTCTGGGGAAGAGCAAGAAAGAAAACAAAGGAAATCAGCTGTCGCCACCAGCTAATTAAACAACATATGCACAAACCTCTTAGGACACAAAAATCCAATCCTGTTCTTTAAAAAAGGTAAATTTTATTAAAAACAAAAAAGAAAGAAAATACATTTGGAACTTAGGCTTTTTACTAGATTTAAAAAAAATAATTACAAGGATTAAGCATCAAGATAGCTCTCTTGAGGTCCAGCTTGAGGTTACAAGCAAAACTAAAGCATGTGTGGTTAGCACAGAGGAGTCCACAAGCCATAAAGAAATAAAAGAGAGAAACCTAATCACGTCTTCCTAGACATTTCCTGATCTACTTACATATCTGGGGTTTCAAATGAGTAGTTTCTAGGTATGATCTGGTGATTTTCATACCTGGCCCACAGCTTTTTACAGCATAGCTCCAACCCTGTCTCTGCTCTGTCCCCTCTCTCCAGAGAACAACAGACAGACAAAAGGGAAGTTTTTTCCCAATTTTAAAAAGTTCTAGCCTTCCCATTGGGTCTTTTGGTCAGGTGCCCACTCCCTTCCTTTTACCTATGGACTTTTTTAACCCTTTACAGGTAAAGCAAGTAGAGAACAGCTACTAACAGGGATTTTATAGCTAACTAGGTGGCTGGGTGTCCATAAAAGGGAGCTACTCTCGCCCCCTTCATTTATCACAGTGTTAGAAATGAGAAGTGCATGTAATCAGTGTAATGTGGAGCCAGATGCTAGCCCCCCTCAATTTTTAAGATGCATATGTGTTCTACAGAGTGTAGAGGCCCAGTGTGCAATGCTCCATTTTAATCTGAATTGCATGCTGCAATCTGAAGTCCCCACAGGCTCCACTTCTGTACTGAAGGTGCAGGTGGATGTGGGCTGAACCATTGAACTCGGGATCACATTTAGGAATTGCTTTGGCCACTCCTGAGTTAGAACTTTGGACAGCAGGACCCTTCTCTGCTTTACTGTCTAATTTATGCCCTTGTTTATATAGCCATGTTCTCCGTGTGTCTTCCCTGCTATGCATACATTTGTTTTGAATATGGGAGGTGGAGTGGTTGGCATATATATTCTTGTATACTCTGTTCTTTCAGCAGATTTAGTTCAGTCTATCCGGTATGTGTTTAAGGGGCATTTTTATTGAATGCCATCATTGGAATATTTGGTTCAGCTTCCAGTCCAGCGAATCTGGTGAGATAAGAGCGGACATCTTCTATTCCTAGTCTGGCTAAGAGGGAGCCTCGGTGTTTTCTAGGATACCTTTATTTCAGGGTTAGAACATCTGAACAAAAGAAATACTCTGCCTTTCTCTATCTGAATGTTAGAGTTTTCTCAGGTTGCCCTTGTCTGTGGTTTTTGCCTGTATTCCATTTCCAGGATGACAGCAGGGGAATGGGTTGACAGCTAGACACATCCCAGGTGGGAACTAGCTTTGGGGATAGAAGTGCCTTCTGTACAGAAGGGGTCTATTGCTGTGGTTTTGGCAAGGCTGAATCAGTGACTCCATTTGGCCTGAAGTGCCAGGGACAGCCGTCAACTTCTGTCCCAGGGCATTCCCCTTACTGAAACAATGGACTGAATGCTGCCCATCAAGGTGAGAATCCTGCTCTAGTGTCTGATCTCCAGGATTGTGTTCTATGCTGCTGAGGAAGAAAGTGCCTTTTTTATCCAAGGGACATGGACAATGTTCATGATGACTATCGGCGTGAAATGTTACATATAGACTGAGACATTATTACTTGTTAATAACAACTGGTGCGCTGCCAGCTTTACAGACATACAAGAAGAGCAGTGCTCTTATTCTGCTCTCAATTACACTGGTATTTTAGTGGTGTAACTCCATTGCCTTCAATGGAGTTACTGCTGATTTACATCAGTCTGAGAACACGATCAGGTCCCTGTCCTGACGGGCTTATAATCAAAGGCCTGATTTTCAGAATGGTTGAGCATTTGTAGCCCCTACTGAATCCAACTGGAACTGTAGGTGCTCAATGATTCTGAAACTGTGGCTGATAGAGGATCTTGGAGTGCAGAGCGCCTTCAACTCCCATGGACTTGCAGGATCAGGCCTTAAACAACAAATAATGATGGCTGAGCATTGGGGACAGGGAGTGACGAGGAAACAGGACAGAATGGCAAACAAAGGAAGACGGGGCTCTGCCCTGGGGAGCAGGACTATGGATCATACAGTTTGCTCTGTTACATTTTCTTTTCTTCAATTTAGAATGAGCAGGCACCGTGGTGTGAGTGACTGAAGTTGGAATGAGGATTAAGGATGTGCGCCAAAAGGGGAAGGGAGCACAAGCCCCACTGGAGGGCACACAGGAAGAGTGAGCAGTTGCAGGTGTAGGGACAGCATGTCAATAGGTCCAAAGCTGTTAGCAGGGGCCTTCCTGGTTCACCTTGTGTCACTGCTTACACCTGTGTAAAGTGAGTGTCAGACACCTCCATCTGTGTAAGTGAGTGGAGGATACTGATCTGGTAGCATTTTACACCTACCTTGTACAGGGGTAAGTGATGCTCCAGGTGGCAGGCAGTGAAGAATCAGGGCCCATGGTGTGTTAGAGAGAGAGGCAGAGCGCATTGGATATGAAAGGGAAAACAAGACACGAGAGCAGAGATATATCCACGGCCAGAACCTCAAAGGTCAGGAAGAGGAGTTCGAGAGGATAAGGAGGGGAAAAGAGAGAGACCCAAGGGAGGATGCGTGTGGGGAGGATATGGTCTGCAGAGATCCAAGAGAGAAGTTACCATAGTCATTGTGATGGGTTTGGTCGCAAAGAGCCCCTTGGGACTGTCACCTGATGTGCTGGAATTACCTCTGAGCCCATTTTCCCTGCCAGCTTGGGACTCCAGAACCCTGCCTTGTTGAGCCAGACACGCTAGTCTGCTGCCACACAGACCCAGGTCTGGTCCACGCCCCCAAAGCTGCAGGCTTAACTGAAAACAGCTTAGCAGGTTACCTGCCTCCAGCACCCAGACACCCAGCTGCCAATGGGATCCAAACCCCAAATAAATCCGTTTTACTCTGTATAAAGCTTGTAAAGGGTAAACTCATAAATTGTCCCCCCTCTATAACATTGATAGAGAGGTATGCATAGCTATTTGCTCCCCCATGTATTAATCACTTACTCTGGGTTAATTAATAAACAAAAGTGATTTTATTAAATATAAAAAGTAGGATTTAAGTGGTTTCACGTAATAACAGACAGAACAGTATGTCACCAAACAAAATAAAGCAAAAACATGCAAGTCTAAGCTTAATACATTAAGAAACTGTTTACAGGTAAAATCTCACCCTCAGAGGTGTTCCAATAAGCTTCTTTTACAGACTAAAGTCCTTCCTAGTCTGGGCCCAATCCTTTCCCCTGGTACAGTCCTTGTTAGTTCCAGTTCAGGTGATAACTAGGGGTTTTCTCATGACTGGCAGTCACTTTGTTCTGTTCCACCCCCCTTTTATAGCTTTGGCACAAGGCGGGAATCTTTTGTCTCTCTGGGTCCCCACCCCTTCTTCTAAATGGAAAAGTAGCAGATTTAAGATGGATTCCAGTACCAGGTGACATGGTCACACGTCCTGTGAGACCCTAGCCTCCATTCTTCCAGGGCTGGCCTGCATGCACCCAGGAAGGTTTGCAAGTAAACAAAACCATTTACAGACAATTGTCCTAGTCAATGGGAGCCATCCAGATTCCAAACCACCATTAATGGCCCATACTTCGCATAATTACAATAGGACCCCAGAGTTATACTTCATATTCCTAGTTTCAGATACAAGAATGATACATTCATACAAACGAACACACTCAGTAGATTATAAGCTTTGTAATGATACCTACAAGAGACCTTTTGCATAAAGCATATTCCAGTTACATGATATTCACATTCATTAGCATATTTTCATAAAACATGTGGAGTGCAACGGCACAGTCATGTGCTGGAACTTTTGAACAACAACATCCAAACTCTTTCTAAATTCATATCTGCAGGAAGCCACAAGAGGAAGATGCAGGGAAGCTCATGCTTGATGGTTCCCCCCCCCCATGTGTCTTGGTGCCTCCTTTGTTTATTTTGATTATACTTTTATTTATGCAGTTTCCATTATCTTTCTCTTGGTTCATCAACCTCATTAAAGGGCCAAACTCCATTCAGCTACCCATAATCCCCATTGCAGAATCAGTGGGGTTGGGATTTTTCACTTCCTGTCCTAAATGATAGGTAAATGCCTATAATTCTGATCCCAGCAGTTCCTGTGGTGCCTGTTGGAGGGGAGTCATGTGCCCAAGAGGCCTTGCAGGAGCTATTGCCATCACAGAGAGTAGTTTGAGAGCCAAATTAGCAATCAACATTACCCAAAAGCGCCACAGTAGTGTGAATTCATTGTTTCATTGACTATAGTACTGTATAGTCATATTAGTCTCACAGCAAAATAATTGACCAAGTATTATTATTTTATCAACTACAACTGGTTAATGACATAGTAAAAGCATCCTGATTAGTTAATAATTAAATCACACAGTGTTTTAATATCATGTGCTGCAAAGAGCTGCTAGAGATGCATTAAAGAATCACTTGCAGTTCCCAAGCCTCAGTCTGAATATCATGGGGTAGAGGTACCTTCATGAGGCACCAGACAGGAGGGGACCAGTAGGGAGCAGGGAGAGCAGCCAGATTTCCAACCTCACTGCAGGTAACTCTTGCTACTGTCAGGAAGTGGAGAAAAGTGACTTGGCTCCTTTGTCTGCTGCTCCACATTCCAGTTCCCATGGTGAATTATGAAGCTAACCAGTGTCAGAGCAACCCCAGCAGAGAGACAGGCAGTAGCAGCCTTCTGTGCCAGCCACTAGCAGACATGGTAAGTGTGCAGAGAAACTGAAAGGGTGAGTGAGGCAAGACGAGGGTGATCAGATGTCCCGATTTTATAGGGACAGTCCTGATTTTTGGGTCTTTTTCTTATAGGTGCCTATTACCCCCCACCTCCTGTCCCGATTTTCCCATTTGCTGTCTGGTCACCCTAGGCAAGACACTGGATGGTGAGGGGATTGGCAGCACCGGCAGAGATGGAGGGCATGGTGGCAGGGTTTGGTTGATTCTACGTAGCTGTAAGTGCAGAGCTAAGGAAGAGGGACACTTCAAAATTGTGTAGTGGGGCCTACTTAGGCCGTGCAAGTTTCCTTTACACTGTGCTGCCAACATTCCTGGGCCCTGCCCTGGAAGGACCATCTCTAGTGGAGGACCTTGGCCTCTTTGCTGAGACAGTTTATAAGGGCAATGGCTCTAATTAGGAGCGGCAAGAGAGGGCAGTAGCCTCCCCTCCCTCCCCCCAAGTTTCATACAGGAAGCGTGCAAGCTCCCAGGTGGAGCTCTTAACCTACAGCACAGGATTAGTGTGAAATGTAAATTCTGCAGAGGAGAGGTGCCCCTGCAGCAGGGAGTCAGTATTTTATTTACAAACAGAGGCAGGGTGATTAAGATAAGAAAGGGCTGGTGATTAAATTAAGGATATGGAAATTTTTAGTGAGGTAACACCTCTAGAGCCCCAGGCAGGTGCAGTATAACCTCAAAAAAAGTGATAGAAAGGAATCTAGATTTTTCTACAATTGTTTCAATTGTTGTATTCAAGATTTAGTAACAAAGAATATACATTAAAATTTTAAGCCTAACCACTGTTACTTAAGTGACTTGACACAAGATGTGAGAACATGTTAGTATTAGAGCTGAGTGGGTCTAATATTTATAAAATCCTCTTTTTTTTTTTTAATATAGGAATTAGACAAAGTGCTCCTGTCAGCTAATTTCTAAATTATCTGCAAAAAAATCTCAGAGTTTTCAGGTGCCTAAGTAGCCCTTGGAATCACAGTTAAAGTTGCCCACCCCTCCTAAATCTAAAATGGCACCCCTGTATAAAGGGGCAACTAGTGTTAGTTGCTTAGGTGTATTTGTTAGATTGACACGTGTCCACTGATGTATGCAGTGCTGTTGTAACCTTGTTGGTCCCAGGTATTACAGAGACGAGGGGGGTGAGGTAATGTCTTTTATTGGACCAACTTCTGTTTATGAGAGAGACAAGCTTTCGATCTTACACAGAGCTCAGACATGAAGGAGATACAGATACCTCACCCACCTTGTCTTATTTGTCCACTGAGAAATATACAGTGACCGACCAAACCCATTTCACCTAAGGGCCTCCCAACAGCCACCCAACAGCTGTCTGATGGGAACAACTTCTAATCCCTACTCAAATGGGTTGGATTTACACTCTAGGGCTAGAGGTAAATCTCTGCCAATTACCTACCATAATTCCAAGCCAAGGGTCCCACACTAGCCACAGCTCTTCCCCTGCCTGCATGTATACTTTACAACCAGGATGCACAATCCATTTCACTTAGCTGCTTATATAAGGCTGTTATTGTAGCAATGCTGCTTTAGACATTGTTTAATACTGTATTGAGTCTATTCGTTTATTTCCTCCTCACACCCACACCCTGTTTCGAGGAGGAAGCTCTGATATCTATGGGACTTCTCTTTCTCTGTAAAAAAAAAAAAAGTCAGGTATAATTGCTTCATTTCAGCTGCTATGGGAAACACAGCAAGGGAACAAGCTGGATTCTTTCCTAAGACTTCATTTATTGGCAGCATTGGGTAGAAGGCATATCAAGTGAACACAGTCACGGCTGGGAAATGAATCATAGACTATCAGGGTTGAAAAGGACCTCAGGAGGTCATCTAGTCCAACCCCCTGCTCAAAGCAGGACCAATTCCCAACTAAAATGGGAATTTTACTTGACAGCAATCTTTGGGATTAGGAAAAAAAGAGAAAAAATTGAAGGTGCGGGAGAGGAGGGTTAGGGGGAAAACAACAACAAACAGATACACTCTGTTCTGTGCTGCTTTCATAACATGAGAGCTTCCATTCATCAGGGCTGCATCTGAGTCATCCCTTCAGCAGAGGAGTCATTAATCAGGCTAGCCTCATTGTAATATAAAAGGCCAAGGTGTCTGTTTGGGGAAAGGCAGCCTTCTGGTACAGCACAGCTGTGCTTAGCTCATCCAGGCTCCCACTGTTAGCCGTGCAAGGCCACCGGGCTGTAGCTCTTTCGGATGTGACTGACAATTTCTGTTAGGGAGCCTCCTAGGGCAGAGAGGGCTATGCAGCTCCATCCAGAATCCTCCAGCTCACTTTGATAATATCTGTGCTAAGTACGCCATGCTTGCCATCAAATCCATGTAGGTCTCAAACACCCCTACCTTTCAAATCCAGTACTCAGATCTCAGTGGAAGAATGGGACATCCCAAGCAATAGCTGAATCCAAGCTGGGGCCTTACAATGAGAAGAGTGTGTATTAAAAGTATTTTTGTGTGGGGGAGGGATTGTGTCCCCAGTAAGACACCGAAGGGCCTAACGAAATCTGATTCCTATGGCTGGCCTCATTGTTGAGTCTGACACTCGAACAGGATGTGCGTGGTCTGCCACGTGAGCCCTCCCCATGGTTGGGGTTACCTCTTCTGTAACCAAGCTGCAAAGTGGTGGTCTAAGATGGGAGTTTGCTCTTCCCAGTTGTGCTGATAGGAGCTAGGATGATCTGCTCTCTGTTCATAGAATCATAGAATTATAGAAGATTAGGGTTGGAAGAGACCTCAGGAAGTCATCTAGTCAAACCCCCTGCTCAAAGCAGGACCAACACCAACTAAATCATCCCAGCCAGGGCTTTGTCAAGCCGGGCCTTAAAAATCTCTAAGGACGGAGATTCCACCACCTCCCTACGTAACCCATTCCCAGTGCTTTACCACCCTCCTAGTGTAATAGTGTTTCCTAATATCCAACCTAGACCTCCCTTACTGCAACTTGAGACCATTGCTCCTTGTTCTCTCATCTGCCACCACTGAGAACAGCTGAGCTCCATCCTCTTTGGAACCCCCCCTCAGGTAGTTGAAGAATGCTATCAAATCCCCCCTCATGCTTCTCTTCTGCAGACTAAACAAGCCCAGTTCCCTCAGCCTCTCTTCGTAAGTCATGTGCCCCAGCCCCCTGATAATTTTTGTTGCCCTCTGCTGGAATCTCTCCAATTTGTCCACATCCTTTCTGTAGTGGTGGACCCAAAACTGTATGCAATACTCCAAATATGGCCTCACCAGTGCCGAATAGAGGGGAATAATCACTTCCCTCAATCTGCTGGCAATGCTCCTACTAATACAGCCCAATATGCTGCAACAAGGGCACACTGCTGACTCATATCCAGCTTCTCATCCATTGTAATCCCCAAGTCCTTTTCTGAAGAGCTGCTGCTTAGCTAGTCGGTCCCCAGCCTGTAGCGGTGCATGGGATTCTTCCATCCTAAATGCAGGACTCTACACTTGTCCGTGTTGAATCTCATCAGATTTCTTTTGGCCCAATCCTCCAATTTGTCTAGGTCACTCTGGATCCTATCCCTACCTTCCAGCATATCTACTTCTCCCTCCAGTTTAGGGTCATCCATGAACTTGCTGATGGTGCAGTCTATCCCATCGTCCAGATCATTAATAAAGATGTTAAACGAAACCAGTCCCAGGACAGACCCCTGGGGCACTCCACTTGATACCGACTGCCAACTAAACATCGAGCTGTTGATCACTACCTGTTGAGGCTGACAATCTAGCCAGCTTTCTCTTCACCTTATAGTCCATTCATCCAATCCATACTTTTTTAATTTGCTGGCAAGAATACTGTGGGAGACCATATCAAAACCTTTACTAAAGTTAAGATATATCACGTCCACCGCTTTCCCCATATCCACAGAGCCAGTTATCTCATCATAGAAGGCAATCAGGTTGGTCAGGCATGACTTGCCCTTGGTGAATCCATGCTGACTGTTCCTGACCACCTTCCTCTCCTCCAAGTGCTTCAAAATGGTTTCCTTGAGGACCTGCTCCATGATTTTTCCAGGGGTGCTGCCTTCCTGTGGTCTTGCTAGTAAAAGCCATGCTGATGTAATCCTGTCTGGAAATCCCTTCCCATCCTGGATGAATCAGGTGAAGCCACACTGAGTTGGTCTTGGCTGGCAGTGGCAGTGGCAGGTCTCACAGTACATGTGACAAACTGCTGTGAGTAAAACCAGAGATTTGCTCATGGGGATAACTGAGCTTGGCTCTATTTGCTTATTCAGGTTGCCAAGGCCGTGCTTATCTAACCTTCCCTCCCAGTCCTGCTCTGCATGGAAACAGCCATATTTATGCAGCTGAGGCAGGAGTTCTTTTTGTTTTAACTCTTAAAAGTTTGAAATCTTGGAAGACTGTCCTGACTGTCTCTCTCTCTCTCTCTCTCTCTCTCTCTCTCTCACTGGATAAAAGACGCACATAAAAGAGCGAGTATATGGAGAGCCCATGTTCTCCTTTTTGGAAATGTACATATTGCTCTGTCTTGCCTGCATTCACCAGTCCGTTCAAATGCATATAGGTGCAACTAACCCTTGTTCCCTCAGCTGTTTTACATCATTGATCACCATAATTATCAGAGTAGCACTGAGAAGCCCCAAACAAGATGAGGGCCCTATTCTGCTAAAAACCAGTTAGATGAATAGCAAGTGATGGTCCGTGCCCCAAAGAGGACACATCATGTCAATGAAGCCTGTATTACTTTGTCCTCCTCTTCCACTCACCTTCTGTTTCCTTAAGCTACTTGCCATCTTGGGGGGGAGGGATAGCTCAGTGGTTTGAGCATTGGCCTGCTAAACCCAGGGTTGAGAGTTCAATCCTTGAGGGGGCCACCTAGGGATCTGGGGCAAAATCAGTACTTGGTCCTGCTAGTGAAGGCAGGGGGCTGGACTCGATGACCTTTCAAGGTCCCTTCCAGTTCTAGGAGATAGGATAGGATATCTTGTTCCCTTTACTAAATAGACTTGCACACCTGATGGCCGCCTGCCATCTTTGACTATTATAGTGGCGACCCTGTGGGCCTGATTCTCATTACTCCAGTGTTACACTGATCTACTTCAGGGATGTGATTCCTGATTTATGCCAGTGTAAGTGAAAGGAGAGATGATACTCTACAGAACATTGTATGCTTCTTGAGTCTGCAGCTGCAAGAAGGGAGTTAAGTGGCCCTGATATGGCAACTCTACCATGTGCTGTCTGCCACCAGATGGGCTATTGTGAAAAGGTTGCAGCCATGAGCTTCCCCACGCGTGTGGATTTCTTTCAGAGACTCCTGTTATGGCACTTTCTGTCTTTAAGTACTGCAGGCTCAGGGTGCACCATGTTCAGCACAGTATGTACAACCAATAGGAGTAAGTTGTGAGTGGTTAATTAGAATGTGCTTTGCTTTCTAACAGTTCTGTGCTGTTACAGAATGTACAAGTTGCTATTTCCCTAGCAAAGCCAATTTCTGCGGCTCACAACTACTCCCAAGTTGAGGGAGGCCCCTTCCAAGCCATGGCCTGGCCCCACCAGGCCTTCTGAAGAGGTTTTATTCAATTACAGAGTTATCTAGTTTTGCATGCGACTTAAAATATTTAGTGTTACACAGCCTATTTTTAAATACATGAGGGACAATATACTGTAATGAACTAGCTGGAGTACACATATGTATGCACCACTGGCCTCTTCAGGAGGGAATCAAGATTGTTCATCAGTGTGCCCTAGGCCCAACACTGATAATTGCTAAAGAAGATTCTCCTTCAGCCTAACTGGAGGGAGTCTGTAATTTTTGTAGCAAAAGTAGATAAAGTTCTATCCCAGTCATTGCGATGAGGTTCTGTGTGGCTGAGACATAGTGATAACCATGTTATTCCTAGATAGAATTGAGTTTGTTGCAGTACAAATAACTGCACATTCTGATGTTTCTGTGTAGCCCTCGGTGTCTGGCACCCATTATGTGAGTGGAGACCACACACATATACTGTTCCATTCCCTCAGAACAGATTTGAAACTGAGTGGCAAATAAGCATGCTGGGATTTCCTACATTTCTTCAGGAGATGTTACACATTTCCTGTCCTATTTCAAATTCCCAAGAAAGGAATATGTTATGTGAAAAGTTTTAAAATTTAGAGTTAACAATGTCTACTAACAGAGCTTATTTACATAAATTAATAACTCTATAAAACCTACAGAAATAATACATGTATTTGACTATTACCTGCATTGGCCCTATGAGTGAATGCCATGCAGATAGTTATATGATGGACTGAGGCAAATCTAGGGTAATAACATGCCCACAACCTTCAATTACTAAAGGTCTCACAAGGTGCTCAAATTATACTCACTGTGTGACACTGAATCTTCCTATGCCTGAGCCTTGCCATCTGTACATTGGGCATAATAAGAAGATATTGACATCATGATGAGATGAACATCTAGATTTGTTGTCCTTCAAGGTATATGCTGATCTCAGGTCCAGCTCAGTGAGTATTTACCTCTTAGGTCAATAAATCATGAGCTCACCTCAGTTAAAGTTAAGATCTGCTTATTGTCCCCCTTTTAAAGATGGGGAAGCCAAGACATTGAGTTTGAATGACTTGTCCCAGGTTACATAGTGAATGTTGGACTGGTTTGGGAATAGCAGGTCCTGATGTGCAGATTTCTGCTTTAACCACTATATCATACTCCATCCCTGCCATAGTTTGTTTTAGTGTCTGAGCTGCTGAGGTGGTTAATTTAAGGATTTGTGGGAGAAGTGGCCAGCTGCAGCACTTCCCAAAGGTGAATAAGATGAGCTCGGTTATTAGAGTCTTTAATGCCCTTCAGAGAGGTTTGTTGTTTGCATATTGCTGAGAACATGCTGATGTATATCATTGGACTTGGCCGAGCAGCACTTCCCATGACCTCGGTAGAGAATTTTGGAAAGAAAATTAAAACAAAAACAAACTGGCCTGAAAGAAGAGACCTTTTCAGTAAGTGTGTTGAAAGCATTTACATCAAGAAACTAGTAAACCATGCAGAAGCTTTCCCCCTGGTTCTTGCTTTCAGAGCGGAGTGAAAATGTTGGTGTGAGGTGATTTGTGGAGGTGCTGGCTGCTGACACAAGGACCCTTGTGTTACTTATCTGAGTTCTGACTTTGCCTTTTGTAATATTTACGACATGCTTGTTGCTACCAATATATCACTAGAGCATAAGAGACTGTGCCTCTGTCTCTCACCCTCTTCCCTTGCCCGGTGGCCCAGAGAGACTGGAAATTGCTCATCTGCCCAGTCACCAGGGAATTTTTATTTCTGCTTTAGGTTTAATTGGTTTGTCATGTTCCAGGAACCCTGGGGTGGGTTTTAGGCAAATTTTGCTGCTTCTGATCAACAAACTGCATGTGGGGAGCAGGAAGAGAATAATAATAATAATAGTAATAGTAATAAAAAATCCACAGAGGAAAATAAAAATGAAAAAAATAAAAATGAAAAATGTGGTAGTTCTTTTCAGCTCCTGCCACACTAAAAAGGGGGCTAGTGAAGGACTGTTGTATGGCATCGTAGGTCTGCCTTTTCTCTTTCAAATGTCTGCAGGAAATCCACAGGTACTAAAGGCATTGATGCCGCTGCACTTTCAGAAGGAAAATATGAAGGGATTGTAATGGGATGCAGAGGTCACTTGGTTCAAATCTGGTCCCCATTTAGTAATGACCCAAAGTCATGATAGCTGTTGAATGGTTCTCTGTGAAATGAATGATTCTCTCTGCTTATTTCCTACAAAGGTTGGTGTCCCCCTTAAAATATACCCCCTTCAAAATATGACTTTAATGGGACTTAAGTGGTACATAGACTTCATGCTAACCTTCTGCTCATGCGTGAATTTGATTTGGAAGTGTGTCCTGAGAACATCCTCTCCTCCACTTTCGAACATCCCACAACTTAGCCACACAGCTCCTGTTCACTTCACTGCGAGTTGCATCTAGGCTTGGCTGGGTCAGTATGCTTTTGGGGGAGAGGTCAGCTACAGCCATTGTCCTGTCCTGTGAGGTCACAGGCAAATCACAGGTGTCCAGGGAAGGACTCAGTAAAATCATGGCTTTGAAGTTATTTTTATCTGTCTGTGGCCTCAGTCTCTAGGTCTCATTTCCCAGCAAGCCTTTTGTCAAGGTACTGTATGGTACTGGGATATTTTCACTTCACTTTTGAATGTTAAGTTTGTGCTTTTACCCCCAGGCCTTTCCCTCTCCTCAGATGTTGTTTGGCCCCATAATCTCTCTGCTATCCTGACCCAGCCAAGGCCCTGCACTTCACTGGGGAGAAGAGAGGCAGGGCATGGAGGAACAAGCTGTTCCCTCATTTCAAGGAAGGAACATAACCCCACAGCCGTGATTGCAGTTACCAAGCACATCAAAGACTAAATTTCCTTTACAGTGCATAGTCCCCATCCAGTGACAATACCTCTGCTAAACTGTGCTGGCAAGAGTCCCAGTTGGAGACATCTGTTCTGCACATACTAACGAGGGGCGCTGCATGGAGAGAATTATAGGTCTCTGCCCTGCAATTACAGCCCTTACTTTGTCATTTTGCTTCTCTTCTTGTGGAATCAGTCAGCGATCTGTACTTGCTTTGTGTTATTACTTATCCCCCCTCCCCAGGCTGCTGAGAGCTTGCTGCAGCTTGCCCCTGGCTGCTTTAGCAGGGCTGGCAGACGTGCTGCCTCCCTCCATATGACGTGGATTCAGCAGCTGCTAAAGTTTCCCTAGCCAAAAGCCAGGGCCGGCTCCAGCATTTCTGCCGCCCCAAGCAAAAAAAGCCGCGATTGGCTAGAGGGAGTGAGGGACCTGCAGCCCCCGAATTGCCGCAGGTGCGCCTCTCTCCCTTGGCCACCCCAAGCACCTGCTTGTTAAGCTGGTGCCTGGAGCTGGCCCTGCCAAAAGCATCAGGCACCAGGGGTCACTTCTGGGAAATGCCTGCATGTGTTCAGCAGTGCTGGGAGGTAGACCTTGAAGGTTCAATAACTTCTATTTGCTGCTTGGGCCAGATATGAAGACAAGTGGTGCTTGTCTGGGATGGCAGACATGTGTATATATATGCATGGGGGAGTCATTTATATAGTGAGGGAAGGGCACACTATAAAACTCAGGTTCAAAGTGGTCTGGCAAGACATTTTTCTTTAATTTTGAAAAATCCTTTCTTTTCCTCGCTGTTGTTTAAAATAGCCCATTGGAAAACTCCACACTGAAATTGCTTTCCTCACCACTTTTTCCCCTTCCATCTAGTGGTTTGCAGTTGTAGGGTCACTCTTTATTACATGGTTATATGTGAGTACTGGGCTGCACACATACTGGTTTGTGGATATAAGGGGCCTGTATGGTTCAAAGTACAATGGATCATGTAGGTTCAAGTCTAAAACACTGGAAGAATTGTATCCGACACACTTAACTATCCACATTATGCTTTTTCTTGTGCTAATTCTGAATATTATTGCCAAAGCTTCCCCTAGAGATGGTACTTGCAGAACCCTCCATTACACTAGGTAAAAGAGGTATTTGAAAGGTCATTTTCAAAGCAGAGCTGTTTTTCTTGGAATATTTTAGGTAAAAAGTGACCCAGCCAGGAGGAGTGACCAGTATAATTTTACTGGGTTTAATCCAATATCTGAGAGACTAATTTTGCCATCCTTGCTTACATTGCATAGCACCTTACTGCATATGTGGCCCCTCTGAAATCAGTGGGCCTGTCTGTGCAGTAGGTTACCAGTTCATTTGAATAAAGATGGTAGAATTAGACTTTTGGGGGAATGTCTACACAGCAGCTGGGAGGTGCGATTCCCAGCGCAGATAGGCAGACTCCTGCTAGCTCCACTCGAGCAAGTGTGCTAAAAATAGCAGTGTGGACGTGGCACTGGCAGGGGCTCAGGCTAGCAGCTCAAGTCCAAACCTGCCTGACCCCCTGGGTGTGAACCCATGTCACAGCATTCACACTTCTATTTCTTAGTGCGCTAGCTCAAGCAAAGTTAGTGTGAGTCTATCTAGCTGGGCTGGGAATCACACCTCTCAGCTGCAGTGTAGATCTATGCGTAACTGAGGGTGTTCACATATCACATCCACTATCCAGTTCACGAGTCTCTGAATGGAAGAGGCCAAGGCCTAGAATGGGATACTGAGGTCAGGACTGAATTGTGGGGGACTGGAATTGTGGGACAGGAGCACAGGGTCAGGATTGAGCTGTGTCACAGAACTGACGAGAAGGACGCCTGCATCCCACCTTGCCTGCACGCTGCCTCTCTCTAGTCAGTGTTAACATTTATGAGCACAAAACTTGCCCCAAATGGAAAATCTCCTTTAAGCTATAAGCTGAAGTGAGTAGATTGGCTGTGGAGCATGACGTAGGCATGGGAGGACCCAGAGGAAGTTGGGATTCACTGAATAATTAAGAACTTCAAAATCTCTGGTAAGAACTCACAGGTTTGGCAGTTTTGGGGACGGGGGATGAGGGGGATGCTGTGCAGTTCTGCAGATCTTTCTTCCTGATAGAACCAAGCCGAGGGACATAGAATTACTGCCCAGCATGGCAGCTTTCTCTACAGAGATGTTTCAGATCTTTAGAGCAACCTCAGTAATTTGCTCTCCCAACAAACTGGTGCCTGATGTTTCACAGAATCACAAAAGTTAGAAACAATAAACAATATGCCTTTTCCCTCCAGCCCATCTCCTTGTAAATTCAAGCTCCTTCCCTTCATAACATTTTTAGTATCTTGTCCAGTCTATCTTAAAAATTCTCAAGTTATGGAGCTTCCATCATTCCCACAACTTAATACATATCACTGTCAGGCAAGCTTCCCTGATCTTTAATCTCCCCTTTCTTTATTGCATCCCATTTGATCTCACTCTTACCCTGCCCATACAGCACAAAATAATTCCTCTTCTTTTTTTATTATTTGCACTCTTCCTACACTTGTAGACTCTTATAAAGTCCTCCCTTAGTTGTCATTAAGCCAAGCTACAAAGATTTTTCTCTCTTTTAATCCTTAACAGTCCCTTTAGCTCCCTGATCATTTTTGTTTCTCTTCCCTGAACTCCCTCCTATTTTTTCATATCTCTCTGGTAATATGATGCCCATGACTGAGTGCAGTAACCCAGATGATGTCCCCCAGAGCCCTACCCAGAACTATTGCTTCTCAGCTGCATGACATGATTTCTTTTGTAGCCGTATCTTACTGCAAATTCATTTTCAAAAGAACACCACCTCCCCCTGCAACAGAATGTAGATTTAAGCCTTCCAGGAGAGGTGGAGGATGACTCCTAGCAACTATAACCCCACTCTCTCTGTGGAAACCTTCCTCTCCCTATCCCGACTAAAAGGGTAGATGAAAACATACCACTTATATATAACAAGAAAATCTCTAATATCATCAATGGTTCCACTGTTCCAATTTTCAAAGAGATCAGATCTGTGATAATCAGCATCCAGACAGCCCAAGGTGAGAACCAAAGGTTTAAACCAAAGGTGTGCAAACTGCGGAGCACCCCCCACCCCAGGGTGATCACAAGAGGGCAGGGGGACAAAGAAGCTCTGATCCTATTCCTGTGACACTGTATGAAATCTGGGAGACACTTTAATATTGGTAACAACAATATCATATAAAATTGCAAGGAATCTGACCATGTAAGGTATCTGTGAAAATGTTATGATTATCTTGTTTATATGTTTGTATCACCTTTGTATTGTGAGTTATAGATATGTATGATATATCTAGGGTTACCATTCGTCCGGATTCCCCCGGACATGTCCGGCTTTTTAAGCTAAAAATAGCATCGGGGGGAATTTGTAAATGTCCGGACTACCCCCCCATGCAGAGCACGCGCGGCTAACAGTGCTGCCGGCCGGTGTCACTTACTTGGGGCTCCGACACTCAGCCAGAGAGGGCTCCTCCTCCTCTCTCCCTCCCTCCCTGCATCGCAGATCGGCTCCGGCAGTCTGGAGCTCCTCCCCTGCTGCTGCCCAGCGGCTCAGGCAGTTCCTGAGCAAGTTCACCGAGACATTAGGTGAAGAAAGGCCAACAACAAGGGGGTGGGAGAAGGAGCAGGGAGGTTCTAGAGGGGGCAGTCAAGAGACGGGGGGGTCAGGAGTTCGGGGGGGGGCTTTCTGGGGGAGGGTGGATAAGGTTTTGGGCAGTCAGGGTACAGGTAGGGGTAGGGTCCTGGGGGACAATGGGGGGGGTCTTAGGAGGGGGCAGTTAGGGGACAAGGAACAGGGAGGCTTAGGTAGGGGCTGGGGTTCTGGAGGGCAGTTAGAAGCAGGGGTCCCAGGAGGGGGCAGTCAGGGGACAAGGGGGGGGTTGGGAGTTCTGGGGGGGGGCTGTCAGGGGGCAGGAGTGGGGAGAGGGATCGGAGCAGTCAGGGGATAGGGAGCAGAGGGGTTTAGATGGGTCGGGAGTTCTGGGGGGGGGCTGTCAGGGGGTGGGGAGTGGTTGAATGGGGTGTGGGAGTCCCAGGGGTCTGTCTGGGGGTGGGGGTGTGGATAAGGGTTGGGGCAGTCAGGGTACAGGTAGGGGGTAGAGTCCTAGGGGGCCAGTTAGGTGGGGGGGAGGGTCTCAGGAGGGGGCAGTCAGGGGACAAGAGGCAGGGAGGCTTAGGTAGGGGGTGGAGTCCTGGGGGGCAGTTAGGGGCAGGGGTCCCAGGAGGGGGCAATCAGGGGACAAGGAGCGGGGGGAGGGTTGGGGATTCTGAGGGGGGGAGTGGGAGGGGCAGGGGCGGGGCTAGGGCAGGACAGGGGTGGGGCTAGGGCAGGACAGGGGCGGGGCTCCTCCCGTCCTCTTTTTTGCTTGCTGGATTATGGTAACCCTAGTATATCTGTATTTCCAAACTTGTGCTGTGTTTCTGGGTGATAGCCCCAGACAGATTGGCATCAGCACTGCCTCGCCTGTTTGATGTCCCATCAAGGGTCATCAGCTGTACAATGAATCCATTAAAAGGAGCCAGGGGATACACCTTATGAGTCAGCAAAGCATGTAGGGGAAAGTTGGTAGACAGAACTCTAAGGCTTTCCCATGCCACGTGCTGTGTAGCTTGTGTTTGGGATACAGGAAGTACAAACCACATGGCAAAAGGAATATAAAGGGCAGTTGCATCATTTCCATTTTGTCTTCAATCCTTCCTGCTTCTTACTCCCAGAAGCAACTGTTCTACAAATGAAGGTCCGAACAAAGGACTGAATGACCCATCCAAACTTTGGATGTGTTCCAGAGGGACTTTCAAACCAGCAAACTCACCACTACTGCTAAGAACCTGATATATGGACTTTGAAGTATCTGTATGTATCTGTTGCATCCGAAAAAGTGGGCTGTAGTTCACGAAAGCTTATGCTCAAATAAATTTGTTAGTCTCTAAGGTGCCACAAGTACTCCTGTTCTTTTTGTATGTATCTGATTGCTTTATCATTTAACAATTCTTTTTTCTTTTCTTTTCTTTTCTTTTCTTTTCTTTTCTTTTCTTTTCTTTTCTAATAAACCTTCAGTTTTAGATACTACAGGATTGGTTGTCCGCATGGTATTTTGGGTAATATCCAAACCTGTACTGACCTGGTAATGTGGCTGGTCCTTTGGGGTCAGAAGAACATCTTTTATAGTGAGCAGAGTTTTTATGTAACTTCTCACTGTACTGGATCTATGTGCTGATTGGGAGCCAGAGAATTGGAATGCAGTAAAAGGGGTCATGCTATTTCTTTATTAGCTTCTTGATAACCAGGGTGGGGGATCAGGAGCACAGTTTGTGACTGGTTGGTGAATCTATCCTTTTTGCAGCCTCCTCTAACCTTGACATTTTCAGTGAGGGTTGCCCCAGGCACCCCGGGTCACACTGCCATAATAGCAGGAGCAGGATAAAAATAGAGTGGGTATTGTGGGGTGGGACATGAGCAGTATTAAAAAAAAAGTCCTCCCACTGGGCAAATAACATGAATGCCCCGGCCAGCAGCCGCCGCTCTCTGGCTGCCCAGCTCTGAAGGCAGCACTGCCCCCAGCAGTAGCGCAGAAGTAATGGATTACTTCAAATTACAAGTAATGGAGTGGGGGGAAATGACAAATTCTGTAAATAGTAAAGGGGGTGCAACAAGAAAAATTAGCACATCACTGGGTTAAACCCCCAAAATGAGCAGTTGAATCAACTGATTGCATACTATATTATTGTACTATCACAGTGTATCAAGTAAAGTCTTTCATGAAAGCTTGTAGTGTTCTGAACTTGATGGTCATGAGATAGATGTATAACCACAGTCTGTGTATATATGTATTTATGTATATAGAAAACTGAGCTCATAACCTATACTACAATTTCAACCACACCTCACAGCAAGGTGTGGTTGTCCAGTGAAGAAGAGACAATGCGGGACCATTAACGTTAATGGAAAGACATTGAGACATCCCCACTCTTCAATCAAGAAGGATTTCCACACTAAATAAACGTGAGTCACCATGGACTAAGAGAAGAAAAATAAAAAAGAGAAAAAAAGCCTTTTAAAAGCAGGCTTGTGTCTGAATTTTGGGATCCAGAAACTGAGGGACAGTCATTTGGCAGGTGCTGCCTGTGAAATGCTGGATCCCCTCTATAGCATGGGATATGCTGGGAAACTGTTCAGAGGCAATAAATAACTTTTTTTTTTTTTTAGATAAAATCCCTTTTCTAATCAGGGCTGGCTCTATTATTTTTGCACCAAACAAAAAAAAAGAAAAAAGAAAAAGCCGCTTGGACTGCTGCCCGAACTGCTGAAGCAAAAAAAAAAAAAAAAAAAGCCACCCGGACTGTGCCGCCCCAAGAATGGATGGAATGCCGCCCCTTAGCATGTGCCGCCCCCAGCATATGCTTCCTCCGCTGGTGCCTGGGGCCAGCCCTGTTTCTAATACTAGAAGCGCAAAGCTTGAGGTTGTGCCTTTATTTTCTGTGTAACTTGTATGTGTTTGTTTTCCCCTTACTGTTTCACTTTTGAATCTGTGTTTTTTCTATTAAATAAATCTTCCGTTCATTTTTACCCCTCTGTTCTGCTAACTGTGTGGAGTGTGTCAAAGCAGGCTGGTGACTGGGGGGACTGGTTTCATGCCTTTAAGGGGTGACGAATTGGCAGGGAAAAGTCAGAGTGTCTGGTAGTTAGGAACTTGGGAAATATGGATTTAGGAAGACTCAAGACTGGAAGGGCTGTTGGTGTTACCCTGCAAGGAGTGACTAGGCTGGTGGAAGCCAGGATGAGATCTTGTTCGTGTGTACAAGCTACTAGTGCCAGGGGTCTGAACCAAAGCTGCACAGCAAAAGGCACCCAAGGTTACAGAGCAGGCAGTAATAGAATTCCTTAGTGGTCTGGATGATCCCCAAAATGTCACCGTTTTCCCTTCCTTTGGGTCCTGTTTCTCTTCTGATCCTCATAATGCTCTGGGGAAGAGCAACTAATGGAGCAATAAAACCACTTGGAAGGGAGCATGACTCCCTTCAAAGAGTCTCAGTGCTGACATTTTTGGTAATGCTGTGGCAGCTATTTTCATTTCTGGGCAATTGTGACAGAGGATACCAGGCCTTCGTGGCCCCATACCGGGGCTCTGCTGCACCCCCACCCTAGAAAACAATTAGCTGTGAGGAAAACAGCAGCCATTTTGGGAACCAGTGAGATCTGGTCACCCAGAAGACAGAAGGGCTGGGAACCAGCAAAAGCCAATTAAGACCCACCAGGCTGAAATAAAAGGAGCTGCCTGCTGCCAGAGAAACCAGGCAAGGCCACGGCTCCTTACTGGCCACAGTCAGTGACAAGGGCTAAAAAGGAACCTTGCTGATTCAATTCCAGAGAGAGAATTTAACCCAGAAAGGGTAAGAATCTATTTTGTTTAAATTTGGCCCAGAAGACAAGGAACAGTTTCAATTTTTGAGTTCATCATACCCCGGAAGGGGTTTTGGACTGTGTGACCTGGATGGAGGGCCAAGACACAGAAGACCCACCGAGACAGGCTGATAGCTTTCGGGAGTGCTGGTAGCCAAAGAGAAAGGCACCACCACGAGCGGACGGCCAGGAGCTGCTCAAGAGATGAGTGCAACCCACCACAGCAATGCTCTGTAAGTTGCATGGTCTGCATTAATGTTCTCTCACTGCAGACACTGTACCATATATGAACTGTCAGACTACATTTTCTGGAGAAAATAATCCAGATCAAAGCTTGATGCATCCAAACTGAAGGTATTTTGGGTCTCTCGGTGGGAGAAAGGGGGATATAACATAATAAGTTATCCTTCTGTAAAGGATCTCAGTTATTTACAAACAACAATTGACTTAGCTTCACAATTCCCTGTGAAGTAGATAAGTGTAGTTATTCCCGTTTTACAGATGGTGAAACTGAGACATGTTAAGGGACTTGCCCATGGTTAAACTGTCAGTGAATGGCAGAGATGAGATTAGATGACAGAAGTCCTGACTCCCTGTCCCTTGCTCCAACCACTAGATTACCCTCCCCCTTGGTATAAAAGGTAGAAACGATTGCCTCTGCTGGGTGAAGGCTTCAGAGTCTGCACCAGCCAACCACAGCCTCCAAATTTCAGACAAAATGTTTTCTGCATGGCAACAGTAAACTCAAACTAAAAGCCCTAAGAAAGAGCAGGGAAGGGGAGGGAAGGAACGGCTGGAACAGGGAAGAGGCCATTCCAAGTTTTACAGAAGATCTAGAAAAGAAAACATTTTTCCCGCACTCTTTGGCCCAAAGGGAAAGAGGGGTGACAAAAGAGTCAAATTCAGTGTACACAGCTTCCTCTTTCAGGCATCTGGCCCAATGGCAGGAGAGCTGGGTGATTAGACAGAATTTTTGGCACACACTCTGGGGACCAACAACTGTCACTGACTTCCTCCCTGGCTCGCTTTAAATGTGCAGCTGGACAAGTTTTGTGTCCTGGTCTGGCCCCATCTGCTCTTTGTTTATGCTGTGATACACTCCACCTGACCCAAGATGACAATGCTTCCAACTCACCCTCATGTTACAAATCTTCTCCATGGAATACATTATCCTTTCTCTTAGTGCCCAGTTTGGTGCGAGTCTGTAATAAACCGCTAAAGGGTTCCCTCACTCTCTCAGCAGGGACAGTGTGGTATATGGGAATGAACAGGCAGAAGCCAGTGGTTTGGTTTACTGGGATCTTGGCCCAAAGCTTGAACTGAACCAAATACTCTCTGAGGTTTGAAAAAGTTCAGGTCACTTTTTTTTTCTTGAGTTATAAAATGCTTATTCTTAATGTCCCCATATCTTCAGAGATTTAAAATGCCGCCCTGAAATCCCACACAATAGGCCCTTTCTCCAATATTCCCAGACTCCTGTGCGCAGGAAATATGGAGTAATCTCAGGATTTCCAACCTGAATACGCTAGGATCTTATAGATTTTCCAGCCTAAATCCTCTAGGCCACACGGGTTCAGAACAGACAGAAATGGGCCTGAGCTGCAAAGTTCAAATCCTCCTCCAAGGTTTTGATTTGGTTTCATTATAGAAGTCTTGATATGCTGATGTTTGGTTTGGGACCCATCTTTGCTTGGGGTCAGGATCCAGGCTTTTAGGTAACTGTCTGAACTAAAGTTCCAGATCTATCCCTGACTAGTCCTTACAAAATTCAGCCCAAACCTCTTGGCTCTGCACAATTTCTACCTGGAACAGTGAGGCTTGATCAAAACTTGACCCAACCTTGGCAAAAAGTTTGTGAACTTAAGCACACCTGGCCTGAGCTCCAGGTTTGTAACAAAACCGCAAACCTGCTGAGCTTCATATGGTTCCAAATTCTGTTAGGAAGGTTTCACCCAGCTGCTGGGCTACATTATAACATAGTGTTAATTTTTTATTGATTAGTCAGTGTACTCTCTGCTGTACAATAAAAAGGGAAAGACTAGCTCCCTACCCTCAAATGGCCTGTAATCTAAATGAATGGGTGACAGAGACCAGGCATAGTCTTCTCTCCCAAGTGCACTGTGGATTTTTGTTCATTAATGTAATCTGTTTGGAAAAAGCTTGCTGAATAAATGAATTTTGAGGAAGTTGAGTGGGCACAATGGCCCAATGCATCCTTGGTGTAACTCTATTGACGTCAGCTCCCAGTGCCTTATGCAATCCCAGGATCATCGCTTCTAGTTCATATTCTCTGCCTGTATTCGTATGGTCTTGCATCTGGTTCATGCTTTTGTTACTGCAGCTGTGTGCTGGGCTGACTGTTTCAGTGATTTCCCCCCACAATCACCACTCCCCTGCACGAATCCTCAATTCCTTCTCTGAAGCTGTGTGATTGTTCTAATAAGTGCATATTCCCCAGCTTGGCTCCCTGTTCCTAGGCTAATTTATATGACTATTATCCTCTTCATTGGGGCCAGTTTACCGTGAATGCAAAAATTTGACCATTATGATCTGAGCTATTCTTTAAAATTCCAAAGTAGCTAAATAGTGAATAGAAAATGGCATTTGTTTGTTAAAACTCAGCAATCAAAACTGCTGCTCTTTGATGGATCTGACTTGTGGGGCTGAGTCTCCTCATAATGTGTGGACTAGATAATGGGATCCTGCAAACCGTTGTGCTTCTGGGGAGATAGGTAGGGGACAGCATTACCAGGCTATAGCAGGCACAGCTGTGCAAATGCTGTCATGGACAAAGCTCTGCAGATTTTGCAGCTCATATTGATCAGCAGGAGGAAGATAAGTGAAAATCAAAGGAATAGGAATTGAGGAAGGAAACATGGATTTCATTCAGTAGAGATGTATTAGAAATCCAAATGCCCATCATGGCTATACCAAACTATTGCACTGTGATGCTGCTCTGGTGGGAACTGAACATAGTAATTGCCATACTGGATCAGACCAATGGTTCATTTACTCCAGTATCCTGTCTATAGCAATGACTGATATCTGCTGCTTCAGAGGATGACGTAAAACTCCCATGTAGGCAATACCATGCCTACAGGGGAAGTTTCTTCCTAATTCATGCTGCAGATGTTATTTTTGCTATTATACAAATGCCTAACAGATTTTTTTTAAATCATACTAAGCATTTTTAGATTGTAAGCTCTCTGAAGTAGAGACTGTCTTTCTAGTTACTGTGAAGTCCCTAGCACAAATCTGTGCATCACAAAAACAATACATGGTAATAATTTGCTTCAATATTTTGTGGCTGGAAGTTCCACAGGTGAATTATGTGCTCTTTGAGTGGAAAAATCCTTTGATCCGTTTTAAATTTATTGTCTTTTAAATTTCATTGGGTGCCCTCTTGTTCTTGTATTAAAATAAAGGGTGAGTCGGTGTGTTTAACTGACCTTGTCTAGAGCAATGCTTATTTTGGATACCCCATTATATCCCCTCTTATTCACTTCCTCTATAAACTAAACAATCCAAATCTTGTAATATCTCTTTTCATATGGGAGTCTTTCCAAACCTCTAATAATTTTTATTGCCCTTTTCTAGACCTTTTCTATTTTTCTGCTATATCCTTCTTGAGATGAGTTGACCAAAACTGAACACAACATTCTAGATGAGGATATATCAAAATTTACATAATGGTTTTATAATATTTTCAGCATTGTACGTATTCCTAAGCTTGTTTGTTTGTTTTTTACTACTGCTAAGAACTGAGCTGATATTTTCATTGAGTTATCCACAGTGATGCCTGTGTCTCTTCTCAGGAGTGGTTATATTTCATTTACAAACCATCAGTGTGCATGAATTGTTCAAAGTGGGTATTATTCTGCACTTTTCTGTGCTGAATTTAATCTGTTCTCATGTTGCCCAATTGCCTCATTGGAGGGCCTTCTGAGGCACCTCACAATTTTCCTTTCTTCATATCATTAAGTAACACCTGTTCAAATTCAGATCATTGGAGTACTTCACTATTTACCTCCTTCCACGTTGAAAACATCCACTTATTCCTGCTCCTTGCTTTCTGTCTTGTAGCCAAATTCATGATATTCCTCTGGGTATGCTGGACTTTTCTGGATTGGTATTTCTGTCCCAGTATATCATAGGTAGAGGAAGACTGTATTTTATCAGCAATTCGTCTATCCTTAGGAATGATCACTACAGCAATTTGTTATAGTTACTGCTTTTTAATAGGAATATGGCTGATTTACTCATTAAATTTTGTATACAAATGGTAGAGTATCAACCTGCTTGCTTCCTGGATGTACTTTTCATCTTGACTCACTGAAGGTGCTGGATGGCTCAGGGGACTGGGAAAGGGTAATGGACCCTTTAACTCTGATAACAGTTTGAATCCTCTAGGGATCAGTAGTGAGCAAGTTTCCATCTGACGTTTTATCGGTGGTTTTGAGAAAGCAGGTGTCCCCATCCCAAAAGCCATCATCACAACTGCTACTCTTGTGGGCCATCTCAACAGGGAGACTAAGGTTCGAAGGAAGGATGGAGAGTGAGTTCCCCTTCCCACCTGCAGGAGGGGGTAGAGCACCTTCTGTTTACCCTAAAACCATGAGTAAATATTATTATTTATTTATTTGAGTTACTATAATAATAATATCAGCTCTGGAAGCTGGCCTCCCTTGGTATCATCATTCTAGGCCTCTACTCGCAGTGTTGTGGTTTATGGGAGATGAGGAACTCTCTTATGAAAGTCACCACTGAGATAAACTGCAGGCCTAGCCTCCACACATTGAGCCCGTCCGGTATTGGAGAATGGAGACAGTGAGACGTGGTTACATTGAAACTAAGAGAGAATTCCTATAAACAGGGCCAAATGCAGCAGAAAAATTTCCCATATAAGGCAAGACGTTGCTACCTGCTAGTTTGCATTTGTCTTACTGGCGGGTTTGAGCTTGTGCTGGCGCCCACAGCTTTTTACATTCTTTTCTATGTATCATTTTCTCCCCTCCTCCCTCCCTTCATTTTTATGTTTTGAACTAAAGCTGGACACAGCAGCTGACACATTTGGGCTTTTTCCCCAGTCTCCCATCTCTTATTTATGTCTGTAAATGTTTTGTTTTATCTGACATGAATTTGCCAGAGAAATGTTGGGCCCAGCTCCAGGCAACCCCATTTCCTTCTTCCATCTCGAGACATTCCTGAGTCCTGCAGCACAAACTCGCACAGTTAAATATTTAGAAGAAAGCAGAGGAGCTGTGTCCCTGAGCGACACAGAGTGTCCCTTGGGATGAAACGGGCTAACTTGCCACGTGCTAGGAGAAACTGTAACTTGCTGTTCTATGCATGGGCCTGGGACAGCCTGGAAGAGCTTATATTCAAGTCTTTCCCAATGTGGTAAATGCACCTTCCCAATTGACCCTCTTGCCAGACATGAGGTGTCACCTTTTTCAACTTCTCTTCTGGCCATAGAATATGTAAATGCCATGTTTTGATGGTGATACCTCAGCCCCAAAGGCATTTTGGGACTTTCCCAGCCTGCAAGCCCTGTCAGCATTAGGATTGCCACATGAAAATGGGATGGGTGGTTGGGGGCCCAAATTCTCCTTTGTCCTACAGAGACTGACTCTTTTGTCGCTCTTATCACGACAGTGCTACTCCTTTGGCCTTCTGTAGCAATTTCCACTGGAGGATCTTAAAGTACTTTCCAGACAATCAGAATTCTGAAAATCAGAATTAAGCTTTGGTGACAGAAGTTGCTCAGTGCATAGGCTGGTCTTCTGCACAGGGGTAAATTTCATCTACTAATATGGCTGATAACAGCTCCCAGAGTTTCAGAGACATATCAGGACTTTGGTGCTTGTCTGAACCAAACTTCAAACCATCAGATATCGCTCATCGATAAACATGACCCTCCATGCTCCATAACCACCTCTAGACAGAGGGGCAGTAAGAGGAAAATGAAAGCAGCAATAGAGTTTCTGGAAACAGGGTACTGGAAATAAAGGGCCAAGTTGCCTCCTTTAGAATGGAGTAACTCCATTGATTTCAGTGGAATCACTTTGTATTTAAACCTGTTTGACAGAGCAAACTTTGGTTGCTAGTGTATATTTACCCTATCTGTTAGTGACAAGGGTGTTAAATCTCCCAGATGCCCTCTGTCTGTCACTGAGGTTTTAACACCTCTTTATTGAATAAGAACAATGATGTGTGTGACCCATTGTTCACTGGCTGGCATAAGGACTCAAAATGCTATGGGAGCACCGAGGACAAACCTAGCACAACTACTCAGATTGTCCAAGATATCCACTCAAATACTCTCTTGCTTGCTTTTTTTGTTATTGTTTGTTGTTTGTTTGAAAGTGGGGTGTAAAACAGAGGGATATTGTTAATTTTAATGTGTCTGTTTTTTTTACGTTACTTTAATATGATAGAAAAGCTTATATGGAATTTTTGTTTTAAGTTTCAATTATAAGTGTTTTGTAAATAAAATTAAACCCTCACAATAGATTAGTCTCACAGTGAAATTAAATAAAAGTGAAGTTGACAGATTTCACTATCCAAGTAGAATGCAAATATCAAAGTCAACTCTGGTGAAAAAAAAAATGATAGTCTTAACCTTTTTTTCCATTTTTATAATCCATAGTGGTGGTATTAGGACCACATGGAGTGACATTTTTACTGCATATTTTTTTTATTTTGGTACTGTCCCTTCAGCCACCATAGCAACTGGAGACGTTTGTGCTGGGTGTGTTATTAAATAAGAATAAAGAATTGAGCCAAAGGAGTGAAACTTGTAAGTAACATTTAGTTACGTTCTCCTCTCCTAGAAACTTCTCTTTAAATAATTGTGATTATTTTGGGAGTGGAGAGTGGTCCTTGAACGCCTAATCACTGGAGCACCTGTGCTTTTTCCCTTGTTTAGGTTTGAAAGCCTTCCAGCATGTTCTCTGTGTGGGGAGAGCATTTTAGCTTGCACTGGAGTTTGGGGAGATATGCCCGTAGTGGTCTCCCTCTCTGTCTTCCCCAGTGGTTTGGACCTCAAGAGGATAAAAGGTGGGATTATGAAGTAAAATGATGACTCCTAGTGTGTCTCAGAAGGCTTCCTGCTCCCGTGCTTTCCTCACTTGGAGATCGAGTAAGTGATAGATGATTCTGTTTCCCTTGCAGGAGTCAAGCAACTATAGTCATTTAGCTAAATTCCTGGTTCAAAGGTCAGTGATGCAAAAGAGATTTGGAGTGGTTTAAAACTGAGTGCTACTCATTTAAACAGATCAAAACTAGCTTGATCAGACTTGGCTGCTTTCTGAAAGATCAGGAAGGTTTTTCAGACACGGGGCATCATTCTCTATGCATCCAGAAAGGGTCACTGAGAGCTAACCAGGAGATTTAGTTTGAAAAACTTGATGTCAACATTGGCTCTCTGAACATGATTATCTTCTGGTTGTGTCTATCTTTCTGTGATGAAAACTGTTGTGTGTCTGAATTTAGAAATTGTGAATGATGTCAAATTGACTGGGGAAAAGAAATCCTATCCTATCCATGGGCACGGGCTGGACTAGCCTTCCCATTCTGCTGCCTCTCATGCTCTCTCTCTCTCCCTTGACATGAAGAGTCCAGCTCTACATGTGGGAGGATAAGTCTCCATGGCTTCTCTGTTGACAATAGTGCTGGTAGATTTTGCGATATGCACACCTCTCCACAGAGAACTGGACTGAGAACCATTTCACAAAGGCCATCAAAATTTATTGACCCAAGCTGGATTTGGGTTGCAGCTAAAGCTGACCTCCCAAAGCGAAGGGGGTCAGAGAAAGAGAGAGAGAGAGAGAGATTATGATGATATATAAGCTTCTGGTGCAAGGTTTAATGTATGCAGCTTTTAGAGACTGTCCTCTTCAGTCTCTTGTGGCAATTTATCACAGAGCTTTTAAAAAAGGAAGAGAACTAAGCTTTTGGGAGGCAGGTTTAAATTTTTAGTTAAATCAAGGATGAGCAGGACACTTGCACAGCGTATAGTAAAATGACTGGAAAGGGACTAGATGGCTGTGGGACTGGGATATAGAGCATTTCACCTGTAAACCACTAAACCTAATCCATCTCAGATTAGTAGTGGCTACAAGTTATTGACCCACTGGTGAGTGTGTGTTACAAGTCCCCCTCTGTGCTCGATCCGCAGACGATGTGAGTCTCATACAGCCCCACCTAGAGCACTTTATCTCAAGCTGTAGCACTTCATATGCTTTTAGCTCTGGCGATCCACAGTTCAGTCCCTGGTGTGTCGGCCAAGATGGTGGCCATCTGGTCACTCTGTGACAGTTGTTCAAATAGCAGATGTGAACTGAGTTGGGTCTCTGTTTCTACTGAACAATATCCATATCACAAAAAACACTGTTACAACAGACACAAACCAGACCCCTCATTAGAAGTCTTACCAGAGGCACCTTGGACAGAAGTAGTTAGAGACCGAACAAACTTCTTACACCCCTAGTGGTGACCTTCCAGTTCAAAGTTGAGTCACATTGTCAGGGCAGTGTTGGGAAAGCTTCCACTCTGACTGGTCATGATGTACCTGAACTGGGGATAAACAGGGGACTTTGGTTCCCTGACCTGATTCACCAGCACCAAATTCACTTTACCGTTCTTTATGGAAATGGACGTGTTTGCTGCCATCACTACATTTAATACATTTGTAAAATGATACAGTGCATGTCAACGGGATTTAAACATAAAGGAGTGGAGACTTGCATTCTGTAGACTAAGGATCTTGCCTAGAGTAGTGGGTGTTGGGTTGCAAAGGGACCTATACTGGTGTTGGAATGTGAGGTCTCAAACATTCCCAGACACCCTGGGATTGGAGTTCTTAGACTGCTGTCCAAAATCAGGATTTTATCTCTGCAGAATCCCCTGTTGTCCTTAGGATTTGAGTTTTGGGGGTGGTATCATCACTAGGACTGGAATTCCTTGGGGGACTGGCCAGATCCCTCACATCTAGATCAGCGAGCAATCAAGTAGCCTTTTATGTAAAATTTTAAGAAAATCTTTGATGTTTTAGAAACTGTTAATGATGTTGAAAACTACTGTCAAGGTTTTCAGAATTCATCCTTGCTTAGGTTTCAAAACAGTTCAGTAAACATTATACAGTTAAAGTGATCACATGTGCTATGGTCAGTAATGAGACTAAGTACTTAAAGAAAGACTGGGGTTTGCCAAAAGCTATCTACCATTTCTTTAGTTACCCTAATACAAAGGCCTACAGGCTTATGGGAAATTGGATTTTCCAGTGGTAACTCTATCTTTTCTAAATATTCCTAAGTCTTCTGGTGATCACTACCCTACTAGGATTAATAACCAGTTCATGTGTTACTCTTTAATACCTCAGTGCACTGCCCATATGACACTAACCAAATGCAGAGGGATGCTTCCTGTTTAGGGGGTATGTGTGAGATTCTCACACAGACTCCTCTATCAGGTGCACGACACAATCTAGTTTTAATGAAGAAACCTGTCAAACTAAACAAACATGAAAAGGAACAGGACTTTCCCTGGAGCACCAGGATGGCAAAAGTATAACAAGAGGTGTGCCCAGAGCTCGTAAGCAAAATATCAGCGACTACCCACTAATACACTTCTACTACTGCTAATGAATTTAACAGGTAAAAGCAAAAAGTCTATATCTTCTTCTTATCACTTTAGTTGCTTCTGCTACAAATTGTGGGTCTCCGTTTTTATTTGTTTGTTAAGCCGTTGGGGCCCAACTCAGTTCTAGTGAAGGATGATCTTGCAGTTGTGGCACTGAACTGGGACAACAGAGACATGAGTTCAGTTTCCACATTGGCCACAAACTTTCTGTATGACCTTTAGCAAGTCACTTAATTTTGCTTGCCTCAGTTTCCTCATTGTAATATTATGGTTCTGTTGTGAGGCTCAATTAATTAATATTATGAGACAGTTGGGTGTTAAAGTAGCATTTCCAGATAGGAAGGAAATGAGGTGCTTAACCACTATCATTTAACAGCTTTGCCTTCTTTTATTTTGAAAACATAATGACTGGATGTATAGACCTGTAGCAGGGTCCTCTTCAGTGCTATGATCTGAGTGTCATGGGGTCCTTTGGGTTGCAGGGACCTGGGACACGGAGGTCTAACCTTCAAATGCATTTTGGAGTGTCCTCTGCAGGGCTGTGGTTTGATTTCTGGAACATAGATGCTCCTCTTTCTAATGTTGCTATCTGAGTTTAAGTGGTAGAGAGGTGCCTCTGCCAACCTGATTTCAGGAGCTGTGCCAGTCAACCCATTAAGCAATCCTTAATTCACCTTCCTGAGCAGCCAGACAGCAGTAGTTTCCCTCAAGTGTTCTCAGGAAGCTGACACGGAGATGACAGAGAGAGTTCCCGAAATACTGAGGTATTTTTTGTTTAGACTATGTGTTGTGCAGAAAAATCTAATATGGATCAGCTGGCTGTGACTACAGTATTTTATAGAGCAGGCTGGCAGCGCTACACAGTTCAACAATGACTGACAATGCTGAAAATCTGGTCTTGTCCCACAGACTCTTAGGCTGTTTCCTGAGTGAACTGGTAGTTACATAAAGTAACCAATGTTACTAGGACCAAATGAGCAATTATGGAGGTTTTCAAGACAACATTGTTAAAGTTCTTGTACAAGATGGTGGGAATGGGGTGGGGAAAAGGACGAATGAAGATCACTAGCTCTTGTGAACTGTCTGCAGAAAGAAGCCAAGGCTGGAAAATTGGTGTGACGGGGTTATGTGGAGGGTGTTTCCTGCTGAGGATTTCATTTAGTTCAGGGGAGAAGCTAAACACAGCTGAGAGGGTAAGAAATGGCTCATTAGATTTATACTGCCTCTAGGAATTTTTATTATTTATATTACTTGTATTACTATAGCGCCTCGGGGCCCTAGTTGTAAACCAGGACCACATTGTGCAAGGTGCTGTACAAATAGAGAGGAAAAAGATGGTTCCTGCCCAAAGGCGCTTGCAATCTAATTATAAGACAAGTGATAGACAGATGAAGGAGTTCACGTAAATAATGAGGCAATACTGGTCAGCATGGTAAGCAGTGGTGTCAGCACACTAGCAGCCTAACTTGTCAAAGGAGAGTTTTGATGGGGGATGTGAAGATGTTCAAGAAACAAGTGACATGAGTTTGGTGTCCTTGGTCAAGAGGGTAACTATATGTCACAAAACCACTAGTGAATGTTGCATAAGAATATAACAGCATAGGACTAGAATGGATCTGGATCATGGAATCCATCGAATCCCCCACTATCACAGGCAACAGCATCATAGACTCGTAGGACTGGAAGGGACCTCGGGAGGTCATCTAGTTCAGTCCCCTGCATTCAAGGCAGGACTAATTGGTTACACCATGCACAAAGGATTCACAGGAAAGGTATAGCAGAGAGTTGCCAAGGCCAGGACAGAGGTATTGAAACACTATCAGGGCAGTGATGGTGGTTGTGGTGGGGTAGGGTGGGATTCAGCGTAGTAGTTGTCTGGGTGGTGCAGAAAGTACATTGGTGGAACTGGGTGCTGCAGGCCAGAGTAATGTACATCAGCAGAGCTGTGTGGGAGAAGCCTGCTCGGTGCCTGCTTGCTCTGATGTTTGTGTTGCAGTATCATGTGCTGACACCACACATCTCAGCATGTTGATTGTATCCCCAAAGATAATTTGGGATTTGTGTCCATTTATTCTTTTACGTAGGGACTGTCTGGTTTGGCCAATCTACATGACAGAGGGGCACAAATCAGACATCAGGAATGGTAACATACAAAAGCCAGTAGGAGAACACTTCAATCTCCCTGGACATTCTATAACAGATTTAAAAGTAGCTATACTGAACAAAAAAACTTCAGAAACAGACTTCAAAGAGAAACAGCAGAACTAAAATTCATTTGCAAATTTAACACCATTAATTTGGGCTTGAATAGGGACTGGGAGTGTCTGGCTCCCTACAAAAGCAGCTTGCCTCTCCCGGATTTGACATCTCCTCATCTATTATTGGGAGTGGACTACATCCACCCTGATCCAATTGGCCCTATCAACACTGGTTCTCCACTTGTGAGGTAACTCCCTTCTCTTCATGTGTCATTATGTAATGCCTGCTTCTGTAATTTTCACTCCATGCATCTGAAGAAGTGAGGCTTTTTACCCACGAAAGCTTATGCCCAAATAAATCTGTTAGTCTTTAAGGTGTTTTTGTGGATACAGACTAACATGGCTACTCCCTGATACTTAAGCTTCCTGTTTCCTCCCTTTATAGTCTCCCCAATTACCATGTTAGCTCAGTGATTGTCATTGCTCACAATCCCCCACCAAGCAGTAATTCCCTCGACTGGGCCTGCAGCCTTCTCCAGGGTGATCAGTGATCAGGGTGCTGCTGATAGCACCCTCTCACAGAAGGGTTCTTGGTTTAATTTCCATGTGTTGTCCTGAAATGACCCACATCCTTCTCTCACAGCACATAGCAGAGATGATCTTTAGACAGCCCATCGTGGTGAGAGCACTGTTTGTGCTACTTGAGAGCAACGAAGGCAGGCTGAGGAGATGTAAGGCCAAAAAGGGAAGAAGCCAATAAACAAATAGAAACACAGTACTGAGCTAATACAAACAGTGCATCAGGCCTAAAACAAAGACCTTCAGAGCAGTTGTCTCAGAGCTGAAGCCAGTGCCTCCCTTGTCCTCTCCTCTTTCCACCACTGTTTCTTTCCTCAGTCCGACTCCAGGATCAGTGAGCATGAGGAAGCACTGAGAGCAGCAAACTTTGTCAGCTGCAGCAATACTCCTGGGGGAATTTTGCACCAAAAAAATAAACATTCTGTGCACAATATTTTAAAATTCTGCTATTTTATTTGTCAAAATAACACAATATAATCACACTCCCACTGTCAGCCCCAGGCAGCTGGGACTCCCACTGACAGTCACCCGGGGCTGTCGGCGGGAGCCCCAGCCACCCGTGCCAGGCTGACAGGAGTGCTGAGGGGAAATCACAAATACTGCAGGAAAAAATAAAATTCTGTAGGGAACATTAATTCTGCAGTGTGCAGTGGTGCAGAATTCCAGCAGGAGTAACAGTGTGTTATAGTGAAACTTCTCATGGACTTCCTTCTTGGGGTGGGGAGGAGCAAAATTAAGAAATTTAGAAATTGACAGATATAAGAACGGCCATACTGGATCAGACCAAAGGTCCATCCAGCCCAGTATCCTGTCTACCGACAGTGGCCAATGCCAGGTGCCCCAGAGGGAGTGAACCTAACAGGTAAAGATCAAGTGATCTCTCTCCTGCCATCCATCTCCACCTCTGACAAACAGAGACTAGGGAGACCATTCCTTACCCATCCTGGCTAATAGCCATTAATGGACTTAACCACCATGAATTTATCCAGTTCTCTTTTAAACGCTGTTATAGTCCTAGCCTTCACAACCTCCTCAGGCAAGGAGTTCCTCAAGTTGACTTTGCGCTGCGTGAAGAAGAACTTCCTTTTATTTGTTTTAAACCTGCTGCCCATTAATTTCATTTGGTTGCCCCTAGTTCTTATATTATGGGAACAAGTAAATAACTTTTCCTTATTCACTTTCTCCACACCACTCATGATTTTATATACCTCTATCATATCCCCCCTTAGTCTCCTCTTTTCCAAGCTGAAAAGTCCTAGCCTCTTTAAACTCTCTTCATATGGGACCCGTTCCAAAGCCCTAATCATTTTAGTTGCCCTTTTCTGAACTTTTTCTAATGCCAGTATATCTTTTTTGAAATGAGGAGACCACATCTGTACGCAGTATTCAAGATGTGGGCATACCATGGATTTATATAAGGGAAATAAGATATTCTCTGTCTTATTCTCTATACCCTTTTTAATAATTCCTAACATCCTCCTTGCTTTTTTGACTGCCACTGCACACTGCGTGGGTGTCTTCAGAGAACTATCCATGGTGACTCCACGATCTCTTTCCTGATAAGTTGTAGCTAAATTAGCCCCCATCATATTGTGTGTATAGTTGGGGTTATTTTTTCCAATGTGCATTACTTTACATTTATCCACTTTAAATTTCATTTGCCATTTTGTTACCCAATCACTTAGTTTTGTGAGATCTTTTTGAAGTTCTTCACAGTCTGCTTTGGTCTTAACTATCTTGAGCAGTTTAGTATCATCTGCAAACTTTGCCACCTCACTGTTTACCCCTTTCTCCAGATCATTTATGAATAAATTGAATAGGATTGGTCCTAGGACTGACCCTTGTGGAACTCCACTAGTTACCCCACTCCATTCTGAAAATTTCCCAATTATTCCTACCCTTTGTTCCCTGTCTTTTAACATTTCTCAATCCATGAAAGGATCTTCCCTCTTATCCCAGGACAACTTAATTTACCTCAGAGCCTTTGGTGAGGGACCTTGTTAAAGGCTTTCTGGAATTCTAAGTACACTATGTCCACTGGATCCCCCTTGTCCACATGTTTGTTGACTCCTTCAAAGAACTCTAATAGATTAGTAAGACATGATTTCCCTTTACAGAAACCATGTTGACTTTTGTCCAAATAAATAACTACAGGAGTGGGGGTGAGAGGTGCAAGGTAGGATTTTAACCAGCACTGCATAGAAATGAAATCTACGTGTATGTGTACAAATGATGATGATATGTACTTACTATCTTTGTACAAACACCTTGGCTTTGGGATGGCTTCCAATCCACTGCTGAAGGTCATACAGGATTTACATTGTGAGGAGAACCTGCTATTTTCTCAGCATGTACTATTACTAGTGTTAGTTTTGTACTAAGGAGTAAATATATTTGTCCCTATGGATCAGAACATTGGTCCATCAGGTCTAGGATTCTGCCTCTAGCACTGGTTGATATGTTTGATCCTTAAAAGGGAGGTTAAAGCACCCTGTCATATTCCTGGTTAATTGTGGAGTACTGTACAGAGTACAATTCCTTCCTGTCTCCACAGACAATCAGCTCCTGCCCTGAAGCAGATTCTTGGTTTACCTGCAGAACTACTACTTATTCAGCGTCAATTTCAAAAATTGTTTGATGTCTACTAAATCTGCAGGATTTTAGCCACATCAGAACAAGAAATGGTAAATTAGACTCTTTTTGTTTTGGTCTGATCCACATCCAAAATTGTAAGGGTAGGTTTGGATGCAGGAATCTGAATCCATTTCCCCTCCCCTTCTGTAATGTAAAGGTGTTTGGGATTGAGGGTTCTGGTTTTTAGTATGTCTCTAGTTGTTATTGGACATAGAATTATCTAGCTTGCTTAAAAATTAAATCTATACTTGATTATATGACTTTCTGTCAGGGAATTCCACAGACTGCCTATGTGCAATTAGCTACAGAGGGCTGGGGTTTAAACCCTTTTTAGGGAACCAAGCTATACAAGAAAATGCTAAGGACATTTTATTTCCCTTTTCCTGTGTGGTTGACATGGTGTTAGTCGATGGGCATTGGGGATGCTCAGAGACTTTGAAAAGCAGGCCCTCAGTCTGCAAACAGTCATACAGCTCCCACAGTTTTGCCAGTCTCTCAAAGAAAGTATGACAAGCTATTAAATGAGTTAGAAAACTGATACTGGAAAAAAAGTCAGCCTAGGAAAACTACCAAAGTGGTTATAATCAGATGCTATTTGTCTGAGGAAATTTACCCCCTCTCATTGTCCTCTGCAGAATGTACCTGAAGGCCACCCCTCCTTCTGCCACCCTTACTGGGCTTTCCTGCCTGCTCTGTGGAAAGTGCTCTTAATAACCATTTAGTTAGCTCTATGAGCTAAGATGTGAAAAAATTATCTAAGTGTGCTCAGATGGTAAACAGTTCCCCCTAGAGGGCTTTGCTTCCCTTCTCTTTTGTTCATGCACTGGAGGCTGCTTATTAAAGTAATGACCTAATTTTAACAAGGATAACTGAGTCCTCTCCTCAGTTCCTCAGCTCCCAGTTACAGCCCTGGATAGGAGGCCTGGAACAGGATATCTGGAACTTTGTTGAGGTTTAGTTGTTCTGAAAACCAGTGGAATACAGACTTATATCAGAAAGCGACAGGGACTGAGCAGGAAGGGCCAGCACCAAGTTAAAAAGGAAAAAGCTGATACAAATGGAAAAGTACCCTAGAGTGTCATGTCACATCCATATAGAGTTAGAAACAGCAATGCCATGAAAATTAACCTCTTGAACGCTAGAATGTGGTTTGTCCCTGAGAGCTAGAGAAGTTATCTATTTTAGGATTTTATACTGCTACTTCTCATTGCAATGTCTCTGCCAGGGTGGATAAAAATCAATGATTTTTTTAAAAACATCAAAAACATCGGATTTTTTTTTTTTTTTGATAAAATGCTTTTTGAGGAAAAAACCTATCTAAAGATAGTTTTAATTAAGGTACATTATAGCTCAAAGATATCTCATCATGGAATAGGGATTATAAATACTAATTCTATAGTATCAGACAATATATTCATGTAATGTTTAAGAAAAGTTTTGTAAATGAGTTCCAATAGTTCATGGATTAGGACCCAATCTTATGCGGTTTCAGGGGCTTCTGTATAGATTATTTAGGTTAATCTTTCTATCTACCCAATGGGACTCAGTGCTCAGTCTAGAAGATACCATCAGAGATGCTTAATTTTGCAGTTCTCAAACTGTGGATTTGTGTCTCCAGAGATAACATGCTTGTTAACAGCAAAAATGTTTTAAAATAAATAAATAAATATATATATATAAGTGAGAAATAATAGTTAAATAAAACAATTTAAATGTCTGTCTGGTGATGTTCTCCTAATACAGCACGGCAAGAAAATCCTCCAAATATTAATGATTAACCTGTTGAATTGGAGATAGTTCACCTCCCAATGACTTCATAAACATCTGCTTCAATTACCTTTGGTAAATGAAATAACCAAACAATCATTCATTTTCTGATATAGCTGTAAAACTAATCTGAAAAGTTTTCAAAATAAATCACTTAAAAATGGATAGTGTGTACCTTCTAAAAATGAAACCTACATCTATCTCTGAGTTGTGAAGAATATGGATTAAGGTTATAACAACCAACAAGAATGCACTTTTCTGTAGAAATCCGTGATTAAATCGAGTCTTCCTGACTAGTGATTTAAATCATGATTTAAATCAAATCCACCCTGGTCTCTGCACACCTTCTACATAAAATCAATAGCTAAGTCTCTACGTTTCTTCATAGAGCTTCTAGCACTTCTCCCTTTTCAGGGTAAAAACTTTGCATGGGGTAGGGGTTGTGGTTTTAGAGTCAAAGAGTTTAAGGCCAGCAAGGACCACTAGATGATCTAGTCCAGTGGCTCTCAACCTTTCCAGACTACTGTGCCGCTTTCAGGAGTCTGATTTGTCTTGCGTACCCCCAAGTTTCACATCACTTAAACTATTTGCTTACAAAATCAGACATAAAAATACAGAAGTGTCACAGCCACTAGTACTGAAAAATTGCTTACTTTCTCATTTTTACCATATAATTATAAAATAAATCAATTGGAATATTAATATTGTACTTACATTTCAGTGTATAGTATATAGAGCAGTATAAACAAGTAATTGTATGAAATTTTAGTTTGTACTGATTTCGCCAGTGCTTTTTATGTAGCCTGTTGTACAACTAGGCAAATATCTACATGAGTTGATGTACCCTTTGGAAGACTTCTGAGTACCCCCAAGGGTATGCGTATCACTGGTTGAGAACCACTCTGACCTCCTGTATATCACAGGCCACCAACATCCACACCCTGAATTTTTTTAGATTTTTTTAAATTTTGTTTTAGTTTGTTTTTAGGGTGCTTAATGTGAAGGTTGTTGTTTTATTTTGGGGGAGTTTGGCTGGGTTGGGTTTTTTTGGGGTAGAATGGGGTATCAGTGTTGTAAGTGCCATTCTTTTGGTGGAAAGATGGCCAGATGCAAGTTAAGACTTTTATTTATTTTTTTAGTGCTGGTAAAAAGTGTTGATTGACAGCCCAAGAAGCTGATATTATCTAGGCAATAAATGTGGCACAAACATGGCCAGAGCAAGCTTCTTCCACACCATTTCTGGCCAATGTGCCTAATTTCAGTCCCCATGACCTATTCAGTTCTTGGTCTCTATGCTGAGATGGCCAGAAAGATGCCAATTAGTGTCAATTGACAGGATGTGAACACTTGGACTGCTAGGAACCAGGGCCGGCTCTAGGCACCAGCAAAGCAAGCAGTTGCTTGGGCGGCAAATTTGCAGGGGCGCAAGCATCCAGCATGGGAGCTGAGAACCAACAGGAGGTCCTGGGAGCTCTAGTTCCTTGGTTAGCTCCCTGCCTATAGAGCCAGCCCTGGAGCAGGGAAAGAACTACATTTCCCAGCATTCCGTTGGCCGCAATTAACAGGAAAGGGAGGGGGAAGGAGTGTGGAACTACAACCTCATGTTTCAGAGTAGCAGCCGTGTTAGTCTGTATCCGCAAAAAGAACAGGAGTACTTGTGGCACCTTAGAGACTAACAAATTTATTAGAGCATAAGCTTTCGTGGACTACAGCCCACTTCTTCGGATGCATATAGACTATAGTCTGTAGTCCACGAAAGCTTATGCTCTAATAAATTTGTTAGTCTCTAAGGTGCCACAAGTACTCCTGTTCTTAAAACCTCATGCTGCAGCTTGCTGTGAATGGTAGGGATAGAGCCAGCTCTAGGTTTTTTGCTGCCCCCCACCCCAGCCCTGGGCTCCCCGCACACTCCCATGTTGCCCCAGCCCTGGACTCTCCCCTGTCCACACCCCCTGCTGCCCCAGCCCTGTCCCCCACCTGCACCCCCCTGCTGCCCCAGCTCTGGGCTCTTCTCCCCCCCCCCAAACCCACACCTCCTGCCGCTCCAGCCCTGGGCTCTCCCCACACCCGCATCTCCTGCCACCCCAGCCCTGGGCTCTTCTCCCCCCCACACACCTGGCACCCCAGCTCTGGCCCCCACCTGCACCCCCCTGCTGTCCCAGCCCTGGGCTCTCCCCCCACCTGCATCTCCTGCCACTCCAGCCCTGGGCTCTTCCCCCCCACCCGCACCTCCTGCCGCCCCAGCTCTGGCCCCCACCTGCACCTCCTGCCGCCCCAGCCCTGGGCTCTCTCCCAAAGAAAGAATTGGGTGGACTAAATGGACAGTGCACCTCTCTATCTGAAGCCTAGCAAGGGAAGTACGTGGATCCCACTAGAATTTAAAATTAAAAGTAAGGGAGGAGAGGCTCTGGATCTGGGCAGCTTTAGATACAGTACCAGGCACGTAGGAGGATTTACACGTCTGAGCCATGGAAGCAGAAATTGACTTTTCCTTTCCAGATTTAGCTAATATTCAGAAAGGGAATCTAGCACCTGCCTTCCAGGTTTGAACACCTCAAAATTCAGGAGTGCTCAAGCTCAATTTGGGCAGCTGTTACTTCATTTCTCCCAAATCAATCCACTGTAACATGCTGTAGAGAAAGTAGAATAAATTGAACAAGAAATGCTTCCCAGTGGTTATTAGGACTGGAATTGCTATTTTCAACAGCCATTGCTTTTTTTTTTTTTTTTTTTTTTAGTTTTGGTTTTATTTGTTTAAAAGGAAGACAGTGATATTGCATTTGCAAATTCCCCATAGAAACAAAGAGTGGAACAAAAGAATAATAAAGGCACCTCAACTTTTCCTCATTTATGTAGGACAGTCTTATAATATGCATCCAGATATCCTCCAGTCACACAAGCTGAAAATTGTTCCACTTTACTGCAGTTCTGTAACCATATGGGAATAGGGTGACCAGACAGCAAGTGTGGAAAAATTGGGACAGGGGATGGGGGGTAATAGGAGGCTATATAAGAAAAAGACACAAAAATCGGGACTGTCCCTATAAAATCGGGACATCTGGTCACCCTATATGGGAACCAATCCTTTCTGTGTTCTGTGCGCACCCAAAATTCCTGATGAATGACCTGCGCTGGGAGCGAGTTACCAGTGACCTAGGGCTGGGGTGGCAGGAGGGTGCAGTTGGGGCCGGGGGGGAGAGACAGCCCAGGGCTGGCGGGGGGGGGGGTGGGGGGTGGCAGCCAAAATTGTTTTTGCTTGGGGCAGCAAAAAACCTCGAGCCGGCCCTGCTAGGAACTAGATTGAGATCCACTAAACTCATTTCACTTAGATCACCAAACAAACAGCTATTGTTGGTCATGACTTTGTTACTACATTTCTGGGCTTATATGTGGCTGACGCAGCCGCCACTGTAGAGTCCTAAGGAGCTATTCTACCTGATGAATTGACCTGCAAAATGACATTTTGAAAAAGAGTTTATTGTCCTTTTCCACCTAATATAAAAATAGTGAAATTATTTTGTTTTTTAAACCATGCCGGGTTAGACCTTGTCCCACAGTGAACTTTGAAGAGCAGTCTATTAAGCCCCCGAAAAACAGGGCGGCCAAGCAATTAACTCTCCTTTTGAATCCCATCCTGATGTGTTTTTCAGTCTGCCAAGGTCTCTATGCTTGAATCTATTCTCCACGCTTCCCCCTTTGGTATGTTCCACTGGGTCAGTTCCCACTAAAACTCCAAATTAGGCTGCAAGTGCACCATGGCTTTTTGTGGGCCTGCAGGAATATAGCAGGGATTTTGCGCCCTCTGTTGGTAAATTCTTCTCACAGCAGCTTCTGCAAACACAATGTTTGGGGATCTGCAAAAGAAACCTGAACACAACTGGTTTAACCCCCCTCAGGAAGCATCTAAAAGTGATGAATGCCCCTGAGATTTTAATGGTGCCACAAGAATAAAACTTACATGTTGTACTCATTTGCAGGGAGAGGCCTTCATTCCGGATTAATTTAAAATGAAGATGAATCTAAACCAACCCCCTCTGAATTTTGTGGACGTTTAGATTGGGATCAGATTTTTCAGGAGTGGATTACTAGCTCTATGGACCCCTTTCTCTATAATGGGTCAACCCAAAGCTCAGTCTCTGAACAACTTCACTCTTTGCAATGCAGGGCCATCTCTAATTGTAAGGCAGATCTCATTCTTCTGATGGAAGATCTTGCAGCGTGCTTCCATCAGACACTTAAAATCTCACTCTGTGTGAAATGAGTTAGGATCTCAGTCCTGTCCTTAGCTGACAAAGGTCTCCATTACATAAACCTCATCACTATTGTCTCACTTATGGGCAGTCCCAGCTAAAGACATGGTATTCTATGGGCCAAGGAGACTGACACCTATTCTTAAAGGGGGTCTCTCCATGGTAAGACTGAGGCACATTAGTGAGGTAATATTGGGAGGAGTTGCTACTGTAAGTATGCTATGGATAACAAGACTGCCTATTTTCCAGGGTTTTCAGTCCAGCAATTTTCACCAACAGCAAATTGATATTTATTCTCTAATTCAAAATTATTTCAAATTTCTTTCTAATGTCATAGCTTGAAAGTCCTGACAGAGAGCAGAGTCACCCGGGACGGCCACTGTGGACTGTATAGGGTAAAAAATTCTTACCCTATACAGTAAGACCAGATGTCCCATTATACAGACCGGATGTCCCATTTTTAAAGGGGCAGTCCCGTTTTTGGGGACTTTTTCTTATATAGGCACCTATTACTCCCCACTCCCTGTCCCATTTTTTCACAGTTGCTATCTGGTAACCCTATTGTAGGGGATTTGGGAGATTGTTGATAATTCACATTAATGACCAGTAGATTCATTATTAATAAAATTTTACAAATTAGTAAGACTAAACCCCATTCATAGAGGTAGTCTCTCCAGGGCAGGGCTGAGGCACAATTATGAGGAAATTAATGCTGCAAATTAGTGAGTACGCTAGGATACTGCCTCCCATGAGGGATTTTGTTCCATTTATTTTACAAGGTGTGACAGACCCAGACCAGTGGAGTACAGGAGTCTGGTAGAGAGCAAATATACTGGTCACTGGATGAGTAGTTTTCTGTTCCGTAAGTGACCAGAGAAGGGGCTGCACTAGAGTAATCAGGAACCTGCTAGAACCAGTTAAGGCAGGCAGGCTAATTAGAACACCTAGAGCCAATTAAGAAGCTGCTAGACTCAATTAAGGCAGGCTAATCAGGGCACCTGGGTTTTAAAAGGAGCTCACTTCAGTTTGTGGTGGGAGTGTGAGGAGCTGGGAGCAAGAGGTGTAAGGAGCTGAGTGGGAGTGCTGCTGGAGGACTGAGGAGCACAAGTGTTATCAGACACCAGGAGGAAGGTCCTGTGGTGAGAATAAGGAAGGTGTTTGGAGGAGGCCATGGGGAAGTAGCCTGGGGAGTTGTAGCTGTCATGCAGCTGTTACAGGAGGCACTATAGACAGCTGCAGTCCACAGGGACTGTGGAACCTGGAGTAGAGGGTGGGCCTGGGCTCCCCCCAAACCTCCCAATTGACCTGGACTGTGGGTTCTTCCAGAGGGGAAGGTCTCTGGGCTGTTCCCCAACCCACATGGTGAATCTCTGAGGCAAGAAAATCCGCCAATAAGCGCAGGACCCAGCAAGATAGAGGAACTTTGTCACAAAGGGTAATGAACTGTTCTTCATGATCACACCTCATGGTGTACTAGGAAATTATCTGCAGCATAGTTTGTGAAGGTAAGGACGACTTAGGCCTGGCCTACACTTAAAACTTAGGTTGACATCCCTACAATGCTGATGGATTTGAAAAATCTTCACCCCTGAGCAACATAGCTATGTTGCCCTAACTTCCTGGTCTAGACATAGCTAGATCAATGGAAGAATTTTTCCATTGACCTATTTACCCTCACTTGGGGAGGTGGTGTTTCCACACCAAAAGAAAAACCCCTTTTGTGGGAGTAGTCCCTGTCTACACTGTGGGGTTGGGCCAGCATAGCTACAGCACTATACCTATGGCTCTATGGTCCCTGTAGTGTAGACATGGCCCAAGTAACATGACACCTCACTACTGGCACTCTTTGAAAACAGAGGAACTATCCCCTATGGCAGGGGTTCTCAAACTTCATTGCACCACGACTCCCTTCTGACAACAAAAATTATTACACAACCCCAGGAGGGGGGATGAAGCCTGAGCCCTGCCACCCCAGGTAGGGGGCCAAAGCTGAAGCCGGAGCCCTGCCAGGCAGGGGAGGCCATAGCCAAAGTCCAAGGGTTTCAGCCCCAGGCAGGGGGCCTGTAGCCTGAGCCCAGCCAGTGGGGTTCAGGCTTCGGTCCTGGGCCCCAGCAAGTCTACCGCCAGTCTTAGCGACCCCATTAAAATGGGGTCATGACCCACTTTGGGGTCCTGACCCACAGTTTGAGAACCGCTTCCCTATGGATAGTACTGCTTGTTTTGTACTTTTGAGTTTACTGCATGATAGGAAATGCCGTGAGATTTTTGATAAGCTAGCGTCAACTGAATTAGTCCAGAACTACTGCAATAAAAATGAAACCCAGAAAGTGCACTTCGTGTTCAAACCTAAACCTCTTCTGAACTTTTCTCTCTTATTGTTCCAACTTCGATCTTACAACAGGGGTGATCAGCTAACAACACACTACATCCCATGACAAGTTGCATGTAATGTGGCAGAGGCCCAAGACCATCAATCACTCAAGAAGCACAGCTGTCCAAAGTAAATTAATGTATTGGAGTACTTTGCCAAAGTCTTGTCAGAGTGGGTTAATGTGAGCCAAATGGCCTCTTCCTAGTACCTGCCTTGTAAATACATCTTAGTTTAAAAAAAAAAAAAAAAAAAAAAAAAATTGCATGCACAAACCCATTTCTGCAGAGCATACCACCAAACAAAACAAGAAAACCTAGGTAACTTGCACTATGCAAATCTGCACAAAAATTCCAGTGTTCTTGCACCTTGTCAGCACAACAGCCCTTATCGCTCATTTTATCTTAGTGCATCACACCTTTATTTTTCAGGCTTAACTCCATATCAGATTGGCTCAGAGCTTTCTAGTGTGACCACCACTCCTAATTTTGTTGCGTGTTTCACAATCTTGGATGTTTTTCTGAAAGCTTCAGATGCTGGAATTAAGAGATTGCATAAGAATCTCGCTTTCATTTAAAAATAAAGTTTCTTGCTCACACAGTAGTGGAGGAAAGCTTGAAAATGTGAAGTGAGTGCACCATGAAGGCTTGAAAACTGGAAGACAAAAAGAATCCAACATTTATTATTTTTCAAATAATCTCATTAATTTTAAGACCATCGCAGTTCTCTCTGGGGACCTCATTCATGCTTTTTGAATGCTGGGATGATCAATACTGACTTCTAAACACTGACTGCGTGTAAATTCCTAGAATCCCCAACTGTTGCCTGGCTCAGCAGGGTCACCTCTTAGGGACACAAGCAGGGCATGGTTCAGCAGGGGCTCTGCTCTGAGATCCTCTTCAGGGGCTGCCAACAGACCCCTACATCCTGCTCCAAAACCAATTTCTATGTGCTGCTACGTGTGAGGATCTGCAGGTTCTGAACCTGGGGCCCATGGCCGCATCCACCATGTCACCCAATGGCTCAACTAGAGAATTGGGAGCTCTAAGGCCTTTTGCTCCACTAAAGGTACTGCCCCCGGGGACCTGAGTGGAGGAACTCTGGAGCTAGGGTTGCCAACTTCCTAATCACACAAAACCAAACACCCTAGCCTCACCCCTTCCCAGATGCCCCGCCCCCTGCTCACTACATTCCCCCTCCCTCCGTGGCTCACTCTCCCCTACCCTCACTCACTTTCCCTGGGCTGGGGCAGGGGCTTGAACTGGGGGTGCGGGGTTCAGGGTATGGGAGGGGGCTCTTGGCAGGGGCAGGGAGTTGGGGTCTGGACTCTGGGCTGGGGCTGAAGGGCTTGGGATGCAGGAGAGGGCTCCGGGTTGAGGAAGGGGGTTGGGGTACAGAGGGGAGTATGGGCTCTGGGGTGGAGCTGGGGATGAGGGGTTCAGAGTGTGGGAGAGGGCTCTGGGCTGGGGTAGGGGGTTGTGGGTGCAGTGGTGGTGAGGGTTCCAGCTGGGGGTGCAAGTTCTGGAGTGGGGCCAGGGATGAGCAGTTTGGGGTGCAGGAGGGGGCTCCGGGTTTGGGGGGCTGGGGCTTGGAGTTGGGATGTGGGCTTACCTCAGGTGGCTCTTGGGCAGCAGCATAGCGGCGCTCAGGCAGGCTCCCTGCCTGTCCTGGCTCCACACTGCGCCGCGGAAGCGGCCAGCAGCATGTCCGGCTCCTAGGCAGGGAGGCCAGGAGGCTCTGCGCAGGGCTGTCGCCTGCAGGCACCGCCCCCAGCTCCCATTGGCCGTGGTTCCTGGCCAATGGGAGTGTGGAGCTGGTGCTGAGGGTGGGGGTAAGGCATGGAGCCTCCCCCCGCCTGGGACCTGGACCTTACGGCCACTTCTGGGGCGCAGCACAGTGCCAGGAGAGGTAGGGACTAGCCTGCCTTAGGCCTGGTCCCCACTAAGTCCCCACTTCGGACTAAGGTACGCAAATTCAGCTACGTTAATAACGTAGCTGAATTCGAAGTACCTTAGTCCGGACTTACCGCGGTCCAGACGCGGCAGGAAGTCTCCCCCAGTCGATGCCGCGTACTCCTCTCGGCGAGCTGGAGTACCGGCGCCGACTGTGAGCACTTCCGGGATCGATCCCAGAACATCGATTGCGTGCCGCCGGACCCTCCGGTAAGTGAAGACAAGGCCTTAGACCCACAGCACTGCTGATCGGACTTTTAACAGCCCGGTCGGCGGTGTTATCCGAAGCCACCAGGGTCCCTTTTAAACCGGGTATTCCAGTTGAAAACCGGATGCCTGACAACCCTATCTGGAGATGCTGATTGGGTTCAGTATACTATTTAAGCCAGAAACAAACACAGGAAGTTGTCTGTCCAAAAAGGTGGATCCTGGCATGCTGCTGCAGCAGACCCTTCTACCTGATTCCTGGCCTCATCCCTGGTTTCTGACTTCAGATCTGTCCTGTTCCAGGTTCCCTGTGCCCTCAACCTTGTTCTAGTCCCATTGCCCTGTTTTCTGACTGCTTTGTTTCCTGCTGATCCTGGCTCTGACTTTCAGCTGACACCTGGCTCCTGACTTTGGACCTGCTCATTGGCCTCTGGTTCCTAAACATCACATTGACCGAAACTTCCTGCATCCCTTCCACAGACCCTGACGCTACGTGCATGTCACGATGGGCGCAATTCACTATTTCCCTGTCCCTTGCGTAGTCATGTACACAAAGTGCAAAGTCAGTTTAAAATGCTAACAAATCAGACTGATTGTGTTTATCACTTGCACTGGTGTAAATGACCAAGCAAGGTGCAGGGTAATGGTGAACTGGGTCAGTGTCTTGCTTTTATCAGCAGTGATAACTAGAGAACAAAACATAACCCCTGAGTCTAAATCAGTGTTCCCCAACTTTTCCCCTCATGCCCCCCCTTACCAGTAATAGAATGTCAGTGGCTCTCTCCCCTTCTTCTCCCCAGGCCTGGAGCAGACTTGTGGCGGGGCTGAGAAGTGGGGGCCCAGAGTGGGGACTGGGCTGGTGGACGAGCCGCATCTGGGAACAGGGGCTGCAGCCAGGGACCAGGAGTAGAACTGGGGCCGTTGCACCTTCCCCCCGCAGAAGTTCATCCCCGCACTCCTAGGGGTTCGTGCCCCACATTTTGGGGATCACTGGTCTAGATATTCCCAAAGTTTTGGAAATTTTAGATCCACAAGTGAAAGCTCATGCTCACCTTTGGCTAATCACAGTTAAGGTAGTTTTTGTTGGTGGTAATCGTGCTTTTGGATTTTAGGGTAAACTGTTTCCCAGTCCTAGACAGAGGGGACACGTATGGAGAGGTGGGGGGGGGGGGAGAGAGAGTTGCTGCTTCGTTTGTACTGAGCATGCTCAGTAACAATGCTGAAGCCGGCTGCCCTCACTCCGCCCCTCTCCCCCGCATGGGCAGGCACAGGTCACCTCTGATCCTAGAGGTGGATATGAGGGAAATGGAAAAGCAGCTGTGGAAATGTCAGAAGATCCTTTGACACCTTAATGAACTTGGTCTATGCTGACAGGACACAGCCAAGGTTGTTATGTCTTTCACATTCTTAATTTGCAATAGTTTGGTAGTTGTTATATTTGGTAGGACTCTAAGGAGCCCAAGTGTGTACAGGAAAGCCTTTCTTAAGGGACCACCCACAAGTGTCTGCTTTGCAAAGTGGTACAAAATTGTTCTAGTTAAAAGGATGGATGCTGCTGTTTGGAAAGGAATCATTAGGGTTGTTTAGAGAGAAAGAGAGTCAGGATTTTTGTCCCCATTTTGAAGATTGGGAAACTGAGTCAGAGAGAGGCTAAAACTTACTCAAGTCCACAGAAGGAGTCAGTAGTAGAGCTAAGATTTTAGGAATTCTTGTGCCCAGACCACTCGCAGGTCTGTCACTGAATGACCAGACAGGTCAATTCCAGCTCAGCAGTCTCTTGTTGGAGTCTGTTTTTGAAGTTTTTCTGTTGTAATATAGCCACCCACAGGTCTGTCACTGAATGACCAAACAGGTATAACACTTTAACCTGTCTAGTCATTCAGTGACAGACCTGTGGGTGGCTATATTACAACAGAAAAACTTCAAAAACAGACTCCAAGGAGAGACTGCTGAGCTGAAATTGTGTCTAGTTTGCATATCAATCAACTCCGGTTTGAGTAAGGACTGGGAACGGCTGAGCCATTACAAACATTGAATCTATCTCCCCTTGTAAGTATTCTCACACTTCTTATCAAACTGTCTGTACTGGGCTAGCTTGATTATCACTTCAAAAGTTTTTTTTCTCTTAATTAATTGGCCTCTCAGAGTTGGTAAGACAACTCCCACCTGTTTATGCTCTCTGTATGTGTGTATATATATCTCCTCAATATATGTTCCATTCTATATGCATCCGAAGAAGTGGGCTGTAGTCCACGAAAGCTTATGCTCTAATAAATTTGTTAGTCTCTAAGGTGCCACAAGTACTCCTGTTCTTTTTGCGGATACAGACTAACATGGCTGCTACTCTGAAACCTCTCTTTAAAATGAAAAGCACCAACTTTTTGTGTGATTAACATTATGGAAACTAATGGATAAGCACTGTGATGTGACAGAGCACATGCATGCATTGGTTTATTATTTAATAGATTACAGTACTATAAGTGCGTGTGCTGCTTCACAGACAGTAAATGACAGGACCTTTCTCACACCCTGAGAGCTCAAATTTAGACTGGAAATTTACAACTGGATGTGCTAGAGGGTGGCCAAAGTACAGTTTATTACATTCCACAATGCTGCTTCTAGCTGCCATCTTCATCTTTAATGAGGAGAGGCAGATCTCTCAGACTTCAGATCTGTGCCTAGTGTCTATTTTGAAATGATCTTTATCTGGAATCATGAGGGATTTGAATTGGTGATTGTAGAAGTAAAAAGTTCTTACATCTGCTCTCCACCTTTAATCACCGCAGTTGTTCCAGGGACTATTTCTCCTGCCCAACAAACTGACTATCCTGTGTTTGAGTAAAGCAAAAAAGACTCAGGAAATTTTGATCTCATTAATTGCAGCCAAAAATGCGGCTCTGGCACCTATGGCACACAGGGGTGGCGGGTTATATGGGTCCTTGGTGCCTGTGCTCCAGGAATATTCGGGACCCAGTCCCACCAATGTTCGGTGCCGGGTCTCTCCCTTGGCCCCGCCTGCTGCCCCCGTGCACTTCCCCCAGAGCGTCTCTTGGCCCCACCTACCACTCCAGGTGATTTAAAAGGGGCCGGAGGCCCCCGGCCACTACTGCCACCACCGGCAGCGCAGCAGGGCTGAGATGGCTTCCTGCCCAGCCTCACTCTGCCACTCCCAGAAGTGGCCAGAACAGCCCGGGTGGGAGGGGGTGTCTCTGTGCGCTGCCCGAGTGCTGACTCCGCAGCTCCCATTGGTCGGGAACTGCAACCAATGGGAGCTGCGGGGGTAGCACCTGCGGGCTGCAGCGTGCAGAGACCCCCTGGCCCCCCCACCTAGGAGACATGGTAAGGGTGCGCAGGTCGCTTTCGGGAGCCGCCCAAGGTAAGTGCCTCACCCTCTCCCACACCTCAACCTCCTGCCCCAACCCAGAGCCCACACTCTGCACCCAAACTCCCTCCCAGAGCCTTAGGCAGGGGTGTGTGTATGTGTCGGGGGGAAGGTGGGACTTGGACCTGTTCTGGGCACACCAAAAATTATACAAACCTGCCACCACTGGTGGCACACACATTCCCCACAGATCCACCGCGGGGGGAGAGTCTTTGAAGCTGTAGTAGAAAAACAGGCGTGCTGGAGACGCGCCTAGATGCCAACAACGCTCCAGAGGCAGAGTAGCTTTAGGGATAACGGTATTTCCCTGTTCTAATAAGGTGCTTGGTGAAGGCCAGAGGAAAGTGACCTCTGCGATCCTGCCCTTGTCGGACGCCACGGCCGTGGAGCGGGCGAGGCCGGTTCTGTAGACCGGAGCTAAAAGCAGTTTAGGGGACGGGGGCTCGGTTCGCTGGCAGCAGCGGCGCTCCCCGAACCTGTAAAGCCCGGCCGGGGCTGTGGGTGTGGCACGCCAGTGCGGCGCCCCCCTCCCCGCCTCGCTCGGGCCCCCAGCCCCGTGTGCAGGGCGCACCCCGACAGGAAATCAGCTAGAGCGGCGTCCGCTGCGGCTGTGTGATCCCGGCGCGGTTACCCGGCCCCTCCCTGCAGCCTTGTCCACCCCAGGTTGTGCCTGGTCCCACCTCCCTCAGCACCTGGCGGGCGGCAGCGCCGAGCAGATAACAACTGAGGCGGGGGGAGGGTGTCAGTAAAACCCAGGAGCTGCTGGGGAGGGGGTTGGGGCGAGGTAGCCGGTCGCGGCGGGGCTGGGGGCGAACGGCTCTGCCCGGGCCGTGGAACTCAGCTCGCCGCCGAGCGGGGCCGGGGCTCTCCCCGGCAAAGCCGCGCCACGTCTAGCCCCTGCCCGGAGACAAGCCCCGCTGGCTCCGCCCCCCTGTTGGAGGAGCAGGAGCCGATAGCCCGGAGGGGGAGGGGCGAAGGAGGAGCCAGGCCGGAGGGGGAGAGGGCCGGAGGGGGAGGGGCTCCGTGCGACTCGCTCAGCCCAGCCCAGCCCGGCCGCGGGGAGCGAGGCGAGTGACTGACACGGACCAAAGTTATCCCGGAATAAGGGCAGCACGCATGTGCCGTCACCCCGGATGTGAACATGCTGCCCAGGCTCTCAGGAGCCCGCCCCGCCCAGCTAGAGCGGACGGGCTGACCCGTGCTGGGCTGAGCCGGGCCGGGCCCAAGCGAGTTAGCCGCCCGCCTGGGGGGAAGGGAAGCAGAGCCTCCCCCGGAGGGAAAGGGGGAGGGGCAGAGCTCCCGCGAGGCGGGGCAAAGGGGGGCAGCCCGCTCCCCCACCCCAGGGGCAGAGCCTTCCTGAGGCAGCTGAGGGGGAGGATTGCCCCAGTGGTTTGGCTGAGCCAGGCCTTCCTGTCACAAATGACCCCAGCCCCGTGTTAGCCCCCCTCCCCCACCTTCCTGGGGGCTTGTTACACCTGGGCTAAGTACAGAAACCCTGTCACCATCTCCTCACCCCCCATCCCTTCAGTTACTCCTGGCCCTGCACCCCAGGAGTTCCTGCGTTTACTGGGGTGGGGCAGGAATAATGGATTTTCGGGGGAAGAAGTACGAGCGGGGCAGTAATTGGTCAGACCCTGAAGTGGTGGAGCTCTTGCAGCTTTGGGCCGATGAGTCTGTTCAGATGGAGCTGGAGAGCTGCCTGAGAAACCAGCATGTCTTCAACCGGATCGCTGAGGTGCTGAGGGAGAAGGGCATCCACCGGACTGGGGATCAGTGCCGGGAGAAAATCAAAAAGATGAAGCTGGAGTACCGCAGGATAAAGGACAACAACAAGACCCCAAGGGGTGGCAGGACTTGGAAATTCTACGAGGTGATGGACCGGGTGCTGACCAGCCGTCCCTCCCTCTCTTACAGTTCCTTGAGTGGCAGTGTGGTGTCTCAGCAGGCACTACAAGGGAGCATGGTGGAGAACTACCATCACCACTTCACCCCCTCAGCTCTACCTTTTGGACACTCTCAGCACCCTGAGCTGATGGAAATCAAATGCGAGGAGGTGGACTCTGATGAACACTGCTTAACCCCGGAGCCCCCACTATCCATGTCTTACCAGCAGGGCTCCCCTGAGGAGCATGAGATGGAGAGAGCTTTCTTGGACAGGGCTCAGAATGACTCTCCTATCTCCAGGGTGGAAATTCCCATTGAAACCAGTGTTTCACCTTCAGGTAGGATAGTCTCTTCTCATTCAAGCCTGAGGTTGATGTTACCAACTATGTATTCTGTTGAGGTTCCTTGTCCCAAACAGTTTTAATGTAGAATAATATGTTCTGCATTAATAGCCTTTCAATATTTCCTGAAATGTCAATAGTGCAGGTTGGTATAAAAGACATATAAAATCAGTGCACATTAGGGTGTGTGAAATTGAGGGACTGACACCTCCTAAAGGCAGGCATGTGCAAGATTCCTACATGTCAAGTCTATCAAAGCATCTCAAATCCAGATAGAGTTTTCATATTTTGTGGTCACATTTGAACATTAAAAGGGCTCTCTTGAGTCCTCATACCACATTGTGCTAGGAGTCCCTGTTCTTTTCACTGATAGGTTAGAACCCTCTGGATGAATCCACTGACCTTGCATTCCTAGAGCCCTGTGCAGATACAAAATTTGTATCTGCATCCAATCTGCAAACATGGTCTGCTGCTATAAAGTGGATATCCGCAGATTTGCACGGCTTTAGATATAACATTTGGATCCGCATCCATCTGTGAGCCATAAATGTGGTCAGCGGATATCCGCAGATATCAGCAGATTTGCATTCCTTTCTTAAGCCGCTTTGTAGCTAGTCTTTTTAGCCATTGTCAATTGAGACTAATTGGTGGACACTCTCTTTTTCAGTCTCTCAATATACTAACTAGACAGAACTTGGGAAAGGGGAAACTCCTCGAGAGTGACTGGTAGAAGCACATTTAGATGTAATAAAAGAAGATACAGTTTTACCTCAAATTTAACTAATCTACAGAATTGGCTTCCGTGCATCAAGTCTAGAAATTCATTGGGATTTCAGAGAAGTCTGGGATGGATGGAGTCTTGGATACATACAGCATGGTGGTGCGGGAGGGAGTTGGTGACCTCATGCTGATTACTGTGAAGTCAGGAAGGAATCCTCTCTTTCATTCACCATGATGTTTGCTCAACTGGCCAAGTGCACTATTTAAGAGGGGGCTTGTTATTCTCTAGAGTTAGTTTGGATCATTGCCTGAGGCAGAATACTGAACTAGATAGACCAGTGTTTGGATGCATAATGGCAAATTCAACATGTGAGGTTAAAGGTAAAACATTTTTTTTTCCCAACATTCAGAATGTACCTACTAGATTTGACTTCATCCTTCCTGTGGGATTCTACCATGGACAGATCTGATTCTTGTCAGAGAAAGGCAATGGGGTTACTTAACCAGACCTGGGTCAAACTGGTCCAGTAGAGGGCAGTAGCGTATGTTCACATCAGTCAGTACACTGCACTGTCATCATTGGAATGAATTGCTGCAAATTTAGTTTTCTCTTTGTCTCTGAATATCTGCAGGTTTCAGTGAGCCCAACGTGGCGTCCTCATCCCGGATCCAGAGTTTGGGCCCTCGGCCTGGCTTCTCCACCTTGCACCGCCTGCGGAAGAAACGGAAAGGCCAGCGAGTGAAGGACCCCCTTGATGACCTCCTACTGAAGACCCTGACATCGCAGCGGGCCATGGAGGAGCGCTTTCTGCAGATGGAGGAGCGGCGTTTGCAGCGGGATATGGAAGTGGAGGAACGGCGGATGCAGCTGGAGCAGCGACGTTTTGAACTGGAGCGGGAGCATGAGTTCCGCATGTTCAATGTCTTTGCTCAGATGCTTAGCATCTTAAAGCAGAGCAACAGCAGCTCCTCCTCTTCTGTTGCACTGCCTCGGGGCGTGGATTTCATCCAGGTGCTGTCTGACATCGCTGGGATGGGAGGAGGAGGGGGCCTGCAGGAGGCGAGAGCCATGCAGGTAGGGCGACCACTTTCTGAGAGAAGGACTGACATGTACAGTTTCTGTAACCCTGGCGAGTTCCAGAGCAGCCCCTTCCTCTCCGCTCGAGGAAACATTGCCAATCTCTTTCGTGGCTCGACAGAAGAGGGATACAAGGCCTATCATGCTGACAAGTACGATGAAGACAAAAATCCCAATGTGAGTGAGGTTCCACTGCTGTGCACGTCTTTCTTGCTAGGAGAAACACCAAACAGGGTCATTTCTCAGACTCACTGACAGGGCTTGAGTTAGAACATGACTTTTTTTAATCTCACAGATGCCAGTCAGGTCAATCTTTTCATTTTAATAAAGCACAGAACATTAATTACATAAAATGAGCTCCTTTGTACAGCAGGGAGCAGCACCCTGTGCAGCTTTGGGTCATGTTTGCTCAATTTCCTGCCGAGCCAATAGAGTTACAGGAGAGCAAGTGGAACTTTATTCTCCCTTCTGCATCATCTCCAATGTCATCCACTGATTTCTGGTTGCAACATGTTATCACTGTTGATGATGCAAGAGGCAGAAAGACCCAACAGGATTTTCAGAACCCCAGGAGGAGTTTGCAGCACTGACATTTAGAAAGCTGTCTTTTTTTATTTTTTAAATTCACCGTTCAAAGCTGATGCTGTCCGTTTACCTTTTGCCTGTCACTTGCTTTATACAATATAATTAGGCTTGTTGCAAGGGTATGAGATTTACAACATTTCAGGGTAATGTATTTTTTTTAATTTTTAAAGTAATAAGTATATGAGGTTTTTTAAAAATAAGCCCTAGGTTCTGATCCTAAATGCCAATAATTTTACCTTAAAATTACTAACCCTAACTTCATCACTATCTCTCCTGCAATGCAGTATCATGAGAGTTGAATATTAGAACCTTTAACACAAAGTGTACCAATACACCTCTACCCCGGTATAACGCCACCCGATATAACACGAATTCAGATATAACGCGGTAAAGCAGCGCTCCAAGGGGGCGGGGCTGCACATTCCAGTGGATCTAAGCAAGTTCGATATAACGTGGTTTCACCTATAACGCGGTAAGATTTTTTGGCTCCCGAGGACAGCGTTATATCGGGGTAGAAGTGTATCACATTATTATTCAATACAATAAGTGCAACCCAAGGGACAAACTTTATCATTTCTTCAGTATTGCCTATATTTGTTTACAAGAGAAATTAAAATTCGATACCTAAAACTGGCTCCAAGCTGTAATAATGTCATAAGTATACCACCCTGTGTATTTTTTTTAATTTTTTGAGTGACCCACCCTAGCCTCAGAAGTGAAAATATGTTAATGTGTTTTTTCTCTCTGTACTTTATTGTATTGTGACATGAACATGCCAAGAGAAAAGGCTAATACTCTAACCTGCCTTCATACTTGGCACTGTGTAAAAAATAAAGTTTCCAAATGCATGAGTAAATTAGTGGAATGCAGTGTCATTGTCTGAACACACAATCTGAACATGGAAATATTTCCAAAGCACAATTTGTGTGTCGCAGCAATGTAAATCCCAGCTTTCTCAGCTAGGAAAAATTGTATAAACTTCTGTTAAGGTCAGATTTACATTAACAAGTCAATTTAAGGTTAAATTACTTATACACATTATATAAACTAATATAAACCCTTGTTTTATACCCATCCCTAGAGTGTTTACTGACTAATAAATTAAGCACTTGTATAAATTACTAGTTTATATGTATGTGATGAATGTTCTGTGAAGCTTGTTTTTCATCCATTGTTATCTCCTTTACCTTGTTAGGATTTTTGAGATGGCACAGTAACAGCAGCAGGGCAACAGCAAAACTGAAATGCAAGTAGTGCTGCCTAGTGGTAGTTTGTCTCCCTAAACAATGATTTCTTTCTTTCTCCAGGGGATAATTAATTTTGGGACCAGTGAGAATAAACTCTGCTTTGATCTAATGTCCAAGCGGGTAAGTCACATCCCCAGAAGAAATATAGAATTCTCCATTTAATTCCTACTTAGTACTGATGATATGCTTGGATTGCAACTGTTGCTCAGATCCCTCACAGAGCAATAATTTCCCAGAGCGCTTACCTTTTAGCTGTCATATCTCTTCCATGCTGGCACTGATGCAGAAGGCCTTGGCTGGTCCATTTTCCCTATTTCATTTTGGGTTGTGTATTTCTTTAAGTTACCTTCTCAGCGATGGATTGGAAATGGTGGTGTCTTCTAATCACACAGTTGAGGCCTTGCCTTTGGGGCACTGCCTGGCACACAGAACCAAATGAAAGTAAAGTACATTTGCTTTTCTCCTGCTGATGGCTCTTCAATTCACATAGAGATGAGCCCAAGTCTCACAATTCAGGGGTGTCCAGATCTGGGGACAGAGGGGTCTTGATTTGGCCTGTTATCAAGCTGCACAGTTCTGATCCAGTTCTGAACTGTCTCAAAGCTTGAGAGGATTTGGCACCAGTGAGGGTATTACCAATAAACTGGGTGAACCACTAATTGGTGGTCTTGCTTAGTTACACCAGGTTAAAGGCCCAGTACAGACGGTATAACTCAAACTATAGACTGTTTGGGCTGAAAGAAACTCTCTTGTTTCTCATTAAGCCAGGTACCCAGATTCAGGCAGTTATGTGGGGAGACAGCAATTTGTTCTACCTAGAGGTGAGGAAGGGTGGGATACTGAGTTTGTGGCACAGCAAGTCTCTACTGTAGTTGGTTGAAGTTCTTTCACTCCCACTCCATCACTACCAACCCTCAAAATGTTCCTTGTTTTATTTCTGCCTGCCATGCCACTGACTCGGGGGGACACTACCCCAACACTCGGCCTTCCAGCTAACAGAACAGGTAAGGCAGAACTGCTGCCTAATAGCTGTGTGCAGACGCCTGCAAGGTGCCTTTTAGAATGTCTAGGTTGTTCCTTCCTTTTCCTCTTTACCTCTTCTCCTGAAACTTAGCCCTGGTCTACACTGGGGAGGGAGGGGGGAATCAATCTAAGTTATGCAACTTCAGCTACGTGAATAACGTAGCTGAAGTCGACGTACTTAGATCGACTTGGGTCGATTTATCGTGTCTAGACTAGATGTGATAAATCGATTCCCGCTGGATCGATCACTGCCCGCTGATTTGGCGGGTAGTGTAGACATACCCTTAGTGTAATGTCTGCAGTTAACATGTCAGAGAAGGGACAACTGTATCTTGATTAGCTTGTTATGACAGTGGGTTACTTGCTCCTGCCTATCAGCAGCAGCCAGATGAGCTTGTTCTCAGGTATACTGGAATAGGCTCAGAGCTGAGAAAAGATGTTTCTTCCAACTTATGAACTGCCACATTCCAGTGCTACTGCACTGACTCACAGAACAGTATGCTACTGGAGGTTATGAGACATTAATCTTGCCACTAACTTGGAAGCCAATGCCTATATTTTGTAAGTGAAAACAGTAACTGACCAGATTTCTATCTGCAGTTCATTACCTCTAAGTCCAGTGATGTTCTGTGGACTTGACAGCCCAGAGATGAGGTCTCCGATGTTGTTCCCTGCCAGTTGGCCCAGTTGGTTTTGTCATCCTCTGCAGCATCACCCTCAAGGACTCCTTTACTTCCCATTGTGTTGTCATTTGGGCCAAGCCTGCTGATGCAGTGCTGTGCCAGCTGAGTTTAGGAGAGAAAGCAAACGAGGCTTGCTTGTGTCTTACACAGACTTCAGGATTCATATCCAACTGTAAAAGATTATACCACCAAAGGTTATTATTCTACATGGGATGAAATGATTAAACCCATCAGAGCCCCAGCTCAAGGCATCATAACCCCAACCCAGATTTTTTTTTAATTACTTTATAAGATTTAACATCTGCATGTTGGTTTCCCTCCTATTCCTTTGCATTTGTTCCCCTTTTGTCCCCACCCTTAAATCTGGGCTCCTTTTATGAAATGTATGAGAATGCATGTAAATATTTGTTGATTCGTTTCCATTCATATAAAATACACCCCCTCTGATCACTGCTCTGCTTCCCTTTGTGACTTTTGTTTGGACTGGACTGCTTGAAACTCTGCTAGTTATAGCTTTGCAAATGATTAAATGAAGACCATATACTTACTTTTTTAAGTGTAATCTGGAAAAAAATTGTTAAAGGCAACTTATCCAGCCCCTCAACTCAGTGAAACTCCCTTTGAAACCCAAAGGAGTTCCTTCCTCATAAGGAAGACCCAAAGGAGCACTTTCAAGAGGTTAACTTCACCTTTCTTAGGCCTCTTAAAAACTCCTGTTACCCTTTACCATGTCCTGGCAAAATTATAGATGTGGAGGAGCCACAGCTATTTGAAACTGAGGCGTAACTGAAAGCTAGACTTAATCCATTTATATTAGGAGAAGAAAATAACCACCCATCTGCCATTCATGGCCATACCGAGGCTCTCTGGACCTGTATAGAAAGCCCTCATAACATGGACTTAATTCCCAGTTAGTTGAAAGCTATTATCCTCAGAACTTGGGTCAGGCCCTCATCAGGGCCCTAAGGGCTGCTTTGTTCAAAAAGTGATCCACAGAGATCTCTTTTCCATGGCGTTCATTTTGTATTAGCCTTTGGGCTTCCTTTTTGCAGATCTCTGTGCAAGGAAGCATTGCTGCATAATTTTGATGGCCAAATAGTTTCTAAAACCCCTCATAAGGCTGCTGAAGTCATTGGGGGGTGTGTGTATGTACATGTGAGTACTGTCCATATATTTGCTTGTGTTTCTGATTTTAATGGTTTACCTGTCCCCTTCTTGTTGCTGACAGCTGACGCAGAGTGATATGAACCTCATGGAGCCTCCACTGCTGCAATATCCTGATTGGAAAGGACATATGTTGTAAGTAGCCTCATCTCCCAGAAGTTTCCCTTTGTAAATACTTGCCTTCTAAGAAGCATATGGATGTTCTCCTCATGCATCTATGGGAAAAGGCCACCTTGAGGTTGTTCAGAATGCATAAGTACAAACAGTTCTGCTGGATTGGTTGGATAAAGCTTCTCTAGGCTATTAAATCCTTCTCTTCTTCCTCCCAAATCCCTAAATGATCTCCCTGTGTTCATCCAATTCCAAAATATCTGAGTGGGTTCCAGTTTGCTTTAAAAAAACAAAACAACAACAACAACAAAAGTATTGTGCATGTCTAGTAGGTGGGTGTGCCCACTGTTCTATACAATTGTAGTGGACATTGCTGGACCATTAGTCCTTCCTATGTTCTATGTCTTGACAAATTAAATCCTTCAGAAATATGTGTGGAGTTATAAATCATTTCCATGACTTTTGCCGTGTATGCAAGCCACGTCCATAGTATGGAATAAGTGGCCTGGGGTATGTGTTTTCCTCTTTGTTTATTTTTTCCTAGCTGTACACATTAGTCTCTCATGTGCCCTGGCTTTATTTCTTTGTGATGAGGACCTGTGGAGAGCCCAGCCTCTTGGAGAATAAACTGAATCAATCTTTGCTTTTGTGTCTTCCTCAGTTTACGGGAGGAAGTGGCTCGATTTTTGACCTATTATTGCAAGGCCCCTGCACCTCTCAAGGCAGAAAATGTGGGTAATTGCTTTTCACTGATGTGTCTTCTAACATATTGCCATGCACTGTGAAACAGGTTCTTCTATCTTCTTTTACTAATGTTTAAGTGTGAGCTGTCTAAATCTTTTATCATGTAAATGGGAGGGATTGAGCACTAGTGTCAAGAAGGTGATGTGCAACCTTTCCAGGCATTTTTCACATTCAGCTCAGCTAATGTATTTCAGTCCTACCATGTTCTTTCAGTCTTGCCTCCCACACCATCCTGCAAGTGGCCCTCAGTCATGCTTTGCAGTAACACCTTTTGCGCCAGTCTTGGGCCCTACTATGCCAGTGCACCTCAGTTATTCCAGTCCCAGGGCCCCCTTGCACTGTTCTGCTGATTCACCTGAAGCTGGATTCATAACTGAGTCAAGAGTAGTTTTGCTCTGCTAAAGGATTGAGGAGAGAGCAGATTCCAGTGCTATTGTCAGGAATTATTTTTGTGGTGGTGCATTCCAATGAACAGGATTAACATCTGCTCCCATTGTCTCTTCTATAGGTGATTGTGTTGAATGGTTGTGGCTCTCTGTTTTCTGCATTAGCTACAGTTCTCTGTGATCCAGGGGGTAAGTGGGGTTATTATCCAATTTTTTGAAAATATACCTTTTATGTTTGGTGGCAACATGGTAGTCACAATACAAATACCATATGTCGGGGTTTAACTGCGGAGTGGCTGTGACTTACTGTGGAATTTCTGCCAAGTTTCTGCCAAATGCCGTATTTTTTCAGTGCAACCATAAGTGAGGAGGATGTCTCCCCGAACTTTTTATTATCAAATGTATATCCTCCTCAGTAGGACTGTGGGTCTCCTGCATTCTCACTTTTGCCTCTCCCTGCTCTCTTTGCCATTTTAATGTAGTTGCACCTCAAAAATGGAACCATAAGCAAAAGCTCCCAAGCTCAGATGGAGTGCCCTAGTAAGGAAGAAAAGATGGTGAGTTTAGTGGATAACTGGCTTTATTTTCTTTATTTTTAGAAGCTGTTCTGATTGCCACCCCCTTTTATGGTGGTATCACCCAGAGTCTGTTCCTGTATGGTAACGTCAAGCTGGTCTATGCCTATTTAGACAGCAAGGTAAGAATTGGGGTGGGAGGACAAATCTTTGCAGGTAGAAAGAATTGGTATTGGTGGAAGGCACAATAACACTGCCATGGTGCTTTCTGGCTTTAGAGAGCTTTTGCAAACAGTCCTCACAACACCCGTTAGTTGTAGCTTACATGTAGCACCACCATTTTACAGCCGAAGAAAATGAGGCACGTAGAGTTTAAGTGACGTACCAAGCCACAACGAGATTAAATGTGCAAACCAGGATTAGAATTCTAGATTCCCGACTGGCTTCCAGTCTTATGATGTGATCACTAGCCCATGACCCTTTCTGTCCAGCATTCTACTCCCATTAAATAAACATCAGTGGAATTTTGGAAATTTGCAAGCCTGACATTTTTTACAAAGCAAAACCAAGAATAGAATAAGTATCAACTGAACTCTCCTCCTCAAGGTGATCCCAGGGATGGGGCAGCATATGGGAACTTTGCATTGTCCTGTCTGTCCAAGGATAACCAGACAATATCTGTGTGTATGGCAGATCCAGTATCGATGTCTCCTTTATTTTATTTATTTCCTTGTTCCCTCCATAGTGTGAGGAAGAGGGAATCTGTGTTGTTACTGGGCTTTTGTGGTTTGGGAAATACTTCGGTGCAGAAATGGTTGATGGAGGATCCGTAGAAACATTGTTTGCTTTTATCTTGTGGGTGCCTTTCAGATCACTGGAACAAGCACCCGGCCCTTCCAGCTCACAGTGGACAAGCTAGAGAAGGCCCTACAGGATGCCCGGTCAGAGGTGAGTGCGGCTGAACCTGGCCTTGTTGGGCCCATTGGTGGGGTCTGCAGGAGAAAGTGGGGGTGCAGGTCTAGAAGGATGAAGAAGCGTTGGGCAGATTTTAGCTGTGAGTTCTAATACAGGTGTAGAACCTCCTCACACATACTTCTGCATCATTGGAACATCATCTGCTCTGGGATCTCCCAGGGTAGATTGATTTTTAATCACCAATTTTAATCATGATTTAAATCATCAATCTTAATCGTGTTTTGCCATTGCACTTTTTAGTTATTTCCCTAAAGAAAGGTTGATTCTCATTGGTTGGGAACCATTAAAAAATGTTGATTTGAAACTAATAGCCTTTGCGCTAAATGTGGTGCTTCTTTTTGCTAACAGGAAAATACACTGTATCTATTCACTTTTATTTAAGTGATTATATCATTTGACTTTTTACTATATGATGATTAATTTTTTTACTTTTGCTTTGTTTGGATGGAAATGCACAAAAACAGCATTTTTACAATGAAATAAAATGACCTTAAATGTGCAGGATACATATGGAAATTTTTTTTTATCAAAACGTGTATGCATTTAAAACTAAGTATTAAATAAATGAAGTATTATCTGTAGATAATGAATTCAGTTGTTTTTGGTCACCATGTTCTTCAAGATTTTAGAACTAGCGTATCTCATCTTCTCAAACCTAATTTTTTTTCATAGATTGGAAGAGGGAAAACGAGCTTTCCTGCCTTTTCAACTCCCGGTTAGGTTCTTAACTTTGAATTAATTAATCATTGAACTGAACTAGTTGAATAAACTGAAATGAGGAAAATATTCTCTCTGTACTTGTGGAACAGGCTACAGCTGTCAAAAGCTGGTTTAGCACGTCAACAGACTCTGGTTCCAGGTGCTTAGCCAGTGACTTCCAACATTTCAGTGATCTGACTTTCTTTAAAACTTGAAAACAGATATGTACTGCTTAATATAATAATTTTTATTTTATTTAAATTATTTTAATAGATTATAAGAAGTTTAGGCATTAATGTAGGTTGTCAATTTCTAATTTAATTTAATTTAAATTTAAAACATCTGATTTGTTTTATTATTATTTTTTTAATAATCAATTTTTATCCACTCTGGGGTCTCCCATTCCAAAGCATATTCTGGGATGTGAGCAGTTTCTGATCACACTGTTGGAGCTCTGACTTCCCCACTCCACTTTTTGATGCCATCACATCTCTATTTTTCCCATCTAAGGCCTGGTCTACACTAGAAAATTAAGTTGGTTTAACTACATTGTTCAGGGGTATGAAAAATCCACACCCATCAGCGGCATAGTTAAGCCAACCTACCCCCCAGTGTAAACTGCACTAGGTTGAAGAAAGAATTCTTCCATTGACCTAGTTACCACCTCTCAGGGAGGTGGTTTACCTACCCTGATGAAAGAATCCCTCCTGTTGGTGCAGGTAGTGTCTACATAGAAGCGCTCCAGTGGCACAGCTGCAGCATCTATTCAGCTCCTCTTCACAGTGGGGGAAATGTAAGAGACGCTTTGTCAGGGATGAGTATACCAGATGTCAGTGATGCTTAAAACCAGGCCTCAGGCCCCAAAGTACTTTATGAACCAGGTAGCTTCAAGAATCTCTTCATCCTCCTGCTAAAACATCCCGTAGTTGAATTTGTCTTATAGCTCTGGGCACTGGGTGCAATGCCATTGCTGTGGATGGTGAAGGTGTGAGTTATTAGGGGAGACTCACAGTTTTAGAAAAGGGGGCTGAAGATTTACCCCACAGGTATTGTTCTTTTAACATTATATTGTGTTTTTGTTTTATAGGGTGTTGGTGTGAAAGCCTTAATTCTCCTGAACCCCCAAAATCCTTTAGGGGACATCTACTCCCTGTCAGAATTACGGGACTACCTGGAGTTTGCTAAAAGGTGTGGCAGTTTAAGGGTCTGAGGAGACCCAGATCAGAGATGGCTTTCTGAGTCTGATGAACCAGTCAGTGTGTCTGTGTCTTTCTGGCTCTAACTTTCCTCCCTGCCATGAAAATAACTTATTCTGGTCCACACAGCAAAGGGTTTAAGACTAGAGAATGGGGAGATAAGATGGTGGACCATGCAGTCATTTCTTCACCCTTGGATCGGCCAAGCACTTACCCAAAAAGAAACTGATCATACCAATTTATTGGAGTCCTAGTGAGCTATGCAAGACACTAATTTTGCTATGTCTGCTGCGTACTCATGGGGATATGGTGAGATACAGCAGCTCTGCTATGCTCCTTTCATGGGATACGGGGTTCATTTTCCACAGCTGTTTCATATGTGCACATTAGAAGACAGACAGTTGTGGGATTCCAGCCTTCTCACGTACCACCCACTCCCCTTTAAATTTCTGTCCATCCTTTGTAGATGGTCATAGAGTTTACTCGAGTGGGATATTAAATGAGAGAGTTAATAAGCCTGAATTAGCAATGACTGCAAACTCTTTCTGTGTCATGGTTCTGGTGAGTGACAAGAAATGAGTTTGATGGACCTCAATCTGCTTTTCTGCATACAGGATGCAGCCCTCAGACTATGAGAGTATTATTCTCTCACAATCTCCATTTTCTCTCTTCCAGGCATGAATTGCATGTAATAGTAGATGAGATCTACATGCTGTCGGTTTTTGACGAATCAGCCACGTTCCATAGTGTTCTTGGCATGGACAGGTAAAGTCTGCACTGCTTCCTTGGCCACCTGTTAGCAACTGTGCAACATGTTGTCATGCTAGTGGTTTGTGACTGGGATTTGACTCGTGCCCCAGTAGACTCTGCCTCAGGTTGATTGCTTCAGAGTTTCCTTCTTTCCAGTGCACTTTGCAAGTTGATACACTTTTGAATGTGTTCATTAGTCCATTGTTTGCAACGTTTCTAAAAACTTGAAAAGGAGGTTTCATTTCCCACTGATCATTATCTTTCTTTTTCTTTGCCAAACACTGCTGTTCCCTTCCCCTGGTTCTAATGGTGCATGTAAGGATTGTAGTCTTTTTCATTCTTTACTTTTGTTTTATGCAGAAGCAGCAGCATTGAGATCTTACTACTTGTCTGGGAACAGGTTTTATTAGTTAATGCTTTAAAGGGACACAACAGTTACAAAGTTCATACTTAAAAATATTCCTTGCTTGTGTTACTAATAACCCATTTGATTGCTGAATAGAGAACTTTTAAATTTACTTTTACTTTTTCCCAATGAATCTGTTTTTCTTATTTGTGTACCACTCAGTTGGGACAGTGAAACTGGATTGGTCCATTTTATTTTCTGGTTCTAATCAGTTTCACTTTCGGATGCTAGCCCACTGTTCCTGAATTTGGATTCACAACATTGCAAGGGAAAATTTAAAACCACCCCCAAAAAATCTCATGTTTCATTGACATTTTAAAAACAAGTGATGAAAAAAGTCATTTTAGTTTTTATAAAACATATTAGCAGGGGCCTGATTCTTTTAGAATTGAATGCACATTTGTATGTGCAGCTCTAACAATCTGGCCTATAATTTGCAACTACAATGTCACACTTAGATGATATAGTGATGTATGCCTTATAAATACCTAAGATAGACCCAACTTTTGTATAAAATTATTTCCTAGTGTCCCTTTAAAGGTAGGTTCCATTTAGCCTTATACTGCTTCACTCATGTCCCCTGGCGTGTTGTCTGTCCTTGTGAAATGTTGCTTCTTTGCTTCTGGAATGTTGCACTGGTGATCCAAAAGCTTCAGCACCTATGACACTAACTGCCTTGTGTGCATCCTTCTACATGCAGATTGCCTGATCCACAGAGGACCCATGTGATGTGGGGAATTAGCAAGGTGAGTGCAGTCATGCCAGGTCTAACTCAGCTATGCAATCAGCCTGATGTCCCATGAGGCCTTGACCCTGCGTTGGAAAGAATAAGACAGTGGTAATGGAATCCTGCATTCCTTTGCAGTAGGGTAATCAGTGTGTGTGTGTTTCCTGCAGGATTTTGCTGTCTCTGGGATTCGTTTTGGCACTTTGTATACAGAGAACCAAGATGTTGCCAATGCAGTGGCCTCCTTGTGTTACTTCCATGGAGTTTGTGGACCTGTCCAATACAAAGTGGCACAGCTGCTCCGAGACAGAGGTGAGTCTGAAAGAGTGATCTCGCACATAGTCATCTGCCTTTCTCTATTATCCTGGGAGCTCAGAGGATCTGTCCCCTACATTCCCAAGGGGTCTCTAGCTAAAGCAGCTAAAATGACAACCTTCCATAATCCTGGGGTTGCATGTTAGATGAGGTTGACAATTCTACAGGATTGTCATAGAAAGAGAAGGTGCACTCAGGGTGAGCAGGGTTAAAGGAACAGCTTGGAGGCAGTTACTTGGACAACAGAGGTCCCCATTTTGAAAAGTCTGCTGAGGAGAATTAAAGGGGTATGAGCTTCTGGGAGTTGTGAAACAGATTTCTAGCTCTGTCTTGGATTGCACACTAACAAATTGCAGAGGCTTCACAACAGACATCTGAGGTCTAGGGAAACTTCCACCAGAAGGATAGAATTCAAGACAGGCACTAAGCTCTTGAATAGTGTTTGTGTTCTAGGGTACTGCAGTGGAGGAGAATCTGAGGATGAAAAAAGAAGGGGATAGGGTGAAAGATGGATAGAGGCTTTATAATCCCACTCCATATATCATAAATGATCATGGAGGAAATCTTTTTGGAACTGAATTATTGGTCAGTTTGTGAAGTTTCTTCTCCTCCTGGCTAGACTGGATCAATCAAGTATATCTGCGGGCCAACCATGCCCGTCTGAAAGCTGCCCATACCTATGTGACAGATGAGTTGAAGACCCTTGGGGTTCCCTTCCTCAATCGCAATGCCGGCTTCTTTGTTTGGATCGATTTCCGAAAGGTCAGTGGTCTCAGGAGAGGAGGCTGCTCCTCTGGCTAGGCAAACATTTGGCACAATAGATTCTGGAGGAGAATTGGATGTAGTTGTACAAAAACATTGCTGAATCATAATTAATCATTCTGATGAGCTGAAAGGAAGAGATGCAGGATATTTTTGTAAGCACGGTTCATGGGTCCCTTTAGTTTGTATACACATTTTTCTTCTTGCTTGGGATCTTTTCTAACTGCATTCTGTCTCTTTTCACCATCTTTGCCCCAGCCCTCTTCATAGGAACCATAACTGCTTCAATTCCTCAAGGATCCTAGCTACTCACCAGTCTCCCCAGGTCCCATGGGGATCACAGCTTGACCCATTTGCAGGAGCTGGGAGACAGAAAAAATCTCCCCAGGCCATTATAGTTTACTAATTTTTTTCCTTGGTGGGGGCTGCCCACGTTTCTCCCCCCCTCAATTCAAGGCTCCCATGTCCTGGAGCTCCTTCCTGTGGCTAAAGAGAGTTGGGTACCCAAACTTCTCCATCTTCCATGTGAAAGCTTTCTCCTTAGAGCTCTGTGGCTGCTGGGTCCCAATTCCATTACTACTGATCTTGAGCACTAAGGCTTCTCAGTGGAGTGACCTGTATGTTACTAACGCCTTACCCTTCTGCTCCCAGTACCTTAGGACAGGAACATTTGAGGAGGAGATGCTGCTCTGGAGACGATTCCTGGATAACAAGGTTCTGCTGTCCTGTGGCAAAGCCTTTGAGTGCAGTGAGCCGGGGTGGTTCCGTATCATTTTTGCTGACAAAACCCACCGACTACAGTTAGGTGTGTGGCATTTCCTTCCCCTTTCCGTCATCCAATCTTGCCTGCAGCTCTGGCCACCTCATTCCCTTCTCAAATTACCCTCTATCCCTGGCCTCCTCTATTTTTCTTCACTTCCTTACCCCAAGTCCATTTGGATTTGACAAGGGTTTTGGGATTCTTGTGCTTTTGTTGTAACCCTTGTGTTTTTTTTTTTTCTCCCTCACACCACCCCAGGCATGCAGCGGATCCGTAGAGTCCTGGAAGAGAGGGAGCGCGAGATTCTGTCTGAGGACAAGGACCAGCCCTGCCAGTCAGACCAGGACGGCAAAGCAGACAGTACAGATGAGGTCATCTTTGTGTCCCGTCACCAGGAGCCTGGTTCTACTGGTGGCTCCAACCTCGGTGACCTCATTGGCCTCCTGCAGCAGCAGATGCGCTCATCTGACTGGCTGCAGAAGAACACAGCAGAGCAGTTTGCACAGGAGAAGCCAGAGATCTATGACGTGTTCAGCAAACTGGTGGGGAAACAATAGGGACCCCTGTTCCTTCATGGGCCTTATCTGAGCAGGGACTGACACCGAAGCCCCTAACTGCTTGGTATTTGACTTCCTGCAAAGAATATATTTTCTGTATAGTGAGGAAATCACTTTGTAAAGCCTGTTACCCAGGCCTCCTCTTTGGAAACTCTGCTTTGTATTGTATAGCCCATTTCCCTGTATTGGGGTATGGGTGGGGGATGCAGGGCTAGCTTCTGCCGCTGCCCCTTGCCTCGTATTTTATAATTCATTTCAAATGAATAAGCTCTTGGCTCTTTTTATAAGGCACCATGGTGTCATCTTTTATGCTGCTTCTTGTTTCCTCTCACTGTTCCCAGGGCGACAGAAACTTGAGATAATTAAGATGTTTTATATTCTCCCCTGAATGAGGTGCAGAGACAACTAATTCCTTCAGCCCCAGAAGATGTGTTTCTCATCAAGCCACTGTAATATGACATGTATTGACAGTTAGAACCAAGCACTTGCCCTGACTCTCAGCTGGGGGTAAATAAGAGTGTGTTCATATATAGACCACTTTTTGTGTGTGTCTGTCTGTCTGTGTGTGAGAGAGAGAGAGAAACTCCAAAAGAAAGGATCGAATGACTTGGGTAACTAGTACTATGGAGCCTTTCACTTCTGGATCACTAGTTCCCCTACAGCCTCATTGTGATTTTAAAATATATAATATAGTGATCTGGTGCCCTGTGTTTAAACGAGCTTGGCTATCTCAGTCCAGCTTTTTGTGTTCATATAAAAGAACATCCTCACAACTGGGTCTGATAGCTTCTCAGCAGGAACTGCCAACAAAATGGGCAAAGGATGCAGAGGGTCTGGAGAGTAGACAGCTCCATTATGCTAGGAGGATGTTCTGGTTAGAAATAAGGCACTTTGGCAAGACAGTATTGAGAATGCTCATCCTGCTGCTGCCAGACTCTTCAGAGCCGTCAAGCCAGCCCCTTCCAATGATTTAGTTGGGGATTGGTCCTGGTTTGAGCAGGGGGTTGGACTAGATGACCTCCTGAGGTCTCTTCCAACCCTGATATTCTGTGATTCTTCCCCCACAATCAAAGAACTTAAAAAAAAAAAAAAAAAAAAAAAAAAAAAAAAGGTAATCCAAACTGTTACATCAGACAGCTTCTGAAGGTAACTTTCTGGTTACACAAGATTCTTTAGTTTTTTAAAGGGCCTGTTTGAGCTGCATTCTGTGTGATGGTGGTAAACTGTAATCTAGCTGGTAAAGTGATCTCTCGGTATAAAGCATTTTCCTTTGCCCTTAGTTTGATTTCCTCTGAGACAAAGCAAGACTTATTACGTTCACATCCAGGAGTTACAGAATGTCTATAGTATAGGTCGGGGTGGGCAAACCTTTTGGCCCAAGGGCCGCATCTGGGTGGGGAAATTGCATGCAGGGCCATGAATGTAGGGCTGGGGCAGGGGGTTGGGTGTGGGAGGGGGTGCGGAGTGCATGAAGGGGCTCAGGGAAGGGGGTTAGGGTGGAGGAGGGGGTGTGTGTGGCGGGGGTTGGGGTACAGGAGGGGTGTGGCAGGGGGCTCAAGGCAGGTGGTTGGGGTGCAGGAGGGGTGCGGGGTGTGGGCTCTGGCCTGCCGCCCCTTACCTGGAGTGGCTCCAGGGTGGCAGCGGCGCGTGCCAGGGCAGGGTCCCTGCCTGCCCTGGCCCCGCGCCGCTCCTGGAAGCAGCTGGCACCACATCCCTGCGGTTCCCAGTTCCTGGCCAATTGGAGCTGCAGGGTGGGGGGAGGGGGTGTTGCCTGCAGGCGAGGGCAGTGTGCAGAGCCCTCTGCCCCTGCCGTCCCCCAGGGGGCGCAGGGATGTGGTGCTAGCCGCTTCCGGGAGCGGTGTGGGGCCTGCAGCGCCACGGGGGTGGCAATCCCATGTGCCGGATCCAAAGCTCTGATGGGCCGGATCCAGCCCACGGGCTGTAGTTTGCCCATGCCTGGTATAGGTGTTACAGCAGCACACCTATGCCACTGTAGTGCTATAGTGTACATGCTTCCTACAGTGATGGAAGGGTTTTGTCCAGCAATATAGGAACACCACCTCCCCAAGTGATGGAAGCATTCTTTTGTTGATCTAGCTGCAGCTATGCTGGGGGTTAGATGGGCATACCTATGGGTGTGGGATGTGGGCTTTTCACACCCATGAGTGCTGTAGCTATGCCAACCTATCTTTTTAAAGTGTAGATTAGGCCATCCGTGTTAATTCAGAGCAAGAGCAAATTGTGTCCTGGAAAAGAAATAAATATGATTGTGAATATAACCTATGAAGGGGGTCTCCACTGCTGTTACATGCCCCGGTGTACCATTGGTGGTAACTGAGCTTGTGTTTTAACATAGCTGAATTTACTGAAATCTCATAACGGTCACGTCTACCTCTATGGGGACTATACTAGCACAGCCACGGCACTGTAGCTATGCTAGCAAAATTCTGTAGTATAGCATGTGCCAATAGAAGGGGTTTGTCCATCAGTGGAGTAAAACTATCTTCCAGAGCAACAGGAGCTACATTGACAGAAGTATTCTTCTATCCAGCCTGGAACTTTCCTCTCAGCATTGATATTATACATGAAGAGCAGGTCTGAGAGTTATCAGAAAGAGGTGGGCTCTCAGATCTCAGAGGCACTCACACCAACAATGATTGGGGTGTTTCAAGCAATAAAGGAAAGAGCACTTGTGGTACATGCAACCACTCACCCTACACAGGAAGGTCCTCTCCTGCAGTTTATCTCTCAAGAAGCCATTGGCTTCAAAAGAGACACCTTTCCTCTGACTGAAAGACATCACCGATGCAGATAGCAATTCCCAGATCACTCTATGCAAGTATGTACTCTCTTCTCTATCAAGGAAAAACGAACAGTTAATCTGTATAAAGGGAGGGATAAGGTAGCAGTGTCTATCATTAAATGGGATGGGAAGCAGCTTACATTATCTAAAAATTGGGTTTATTTGATTTTAGGAGTGAATTAATTCTTGCCACAATCAATGTGACAAAGGTGAATCAAATGTAAAATGGGGATAATGCTTCCCCAGCTTTCCGGCATGGAGTGAAAATTTTCATCAAGTGTTTTTAGATGCCTAAGTGGAGGAGGCTAGAAAAGCGTATGGTTCCAAAACAATGCAATAGTTATAAGCTTTCTATTTGCTTACTAATTCATCCTTTTTTCTCAGACTTTAGCCATATTTTTTTCATAAATTCTCTGTGCTGATTAAAATTTATTTCGCATTTACACTGGAATTTCTGCTTGTGAAAGGTAAAGCACGACTTAAGTTATTGAGATGGTTACATCTTTGAAGAGGGTGGGAAGAGAAATGCCAGAACAGATAGCCAAAGGAAAGACAAACTGACTCCTTTCCCCTTTGTGACATTCCCAAGGAATCGCTGAGCTGCACAAATTTCAGTCTAGCAGTAGCAGAGTGAGGGAGACGGCTCTCTGAAATGAAGAATATGAAAGGACTCTTCAAACAGTAATAAATCAAAACACTTATTTTATTTTATGTTATTTCTTTTTTAATTTCTGTAATAAACAAAAGCAACCCATTAACTAGTGCTGGCTCTATTTTCTCTTTGGTTTTTAGTCATTCCCAGAACTGGTGCATTTTAATATACAACTCTAAAATGGGTGTTTCCCAGATGTTCATTGGTCAGTAAAATGTTTATTAACAATACTAAGGGATTTAGATTCATAGAATGGTGAAAGCTTCATAGAATATCAGGGTTGGAAGGGACCTCAGGAGGCCATCTAGTCCAACCCCCTGCTCAAAGCAGGACCAATCCCCAGACAGATTTTTGTCCCAAATCCCTAAATGGCCCCCCTCAAGAACTGAACTCAAAACTGGGTTTAGCAGGCCAATGCTCAAATCACTGAGCTATCACTCCCCCTCCTGCCCTGTTCACTAAAAGAGCCAACAAGACGTGTATATTTGCAAGAGGGGGCATAATATACTGCTCATACATTAGGGCAAAAGACTGTTGGTTTTTTTAAAATGTAAGGAAAACAATACTTGAGGTAGGGTGACCAGTTTTTAAAGGGACAGTCCCGTTTTTGGGGACTTTTTCTTATATAGGCGCCTATTACCCTCCATCCCTGTCCCGTTTTTTTCAAAGTTGCTGTCTGGTAACCCTAATTGGAGGGTTGCATACTTTGTTGTTCATGTGTGCTGCGTGTTAGCCAATTTTTACGTGCAAATGGTTTTACAGGTGTGAGGACCGTCTAAGAAGGTATCCGTGGGCCAGACTCTTAAGCTTGGCTGTCCCCAGAAACTGAGAATGTAGCTGTGGAAGCAGAGGCAAGACGAGTTGTGACTGTTTGAATTCCACTTTGGAACAGAAAAGGCAAAGCCTGTCCCAGCTAAGGCCTGGTCTACACGGGGGAGGGGGGGGGGGGAGGGAATCAATCTAAGTTACTCAACTTCAGCTACGTACTTGGATCTACTCACCGTAGTGTATTCACTGTGGTGAGTCGACTGCTGCCGCTCTCCCGTCGACTCTGCCTGTGCCTCTCGCCGAGCTGGAGTACAGGAGTTGACGGGAAAGCGCTCTGGACTTTCTCCAATTTGTCCACCTCTTTGCTGAAATGTGGCACCCAAAACTGGACACAATACTCCAGCTGAGACCGTAACAGCGCAGAGTAGAGCAGAAGAATTACTACTTATGTTTTGCTTACAACACTTGTGCTAATATATCCCAGAATGTTTGCTTTTTTTTTTTTTTTTTTGCAACAGTGTTACACTGTTGACTCATATTTAGCTTTTGATCCACTATGACCCCCAGATCCTTTTCCGCAGTAATCCTTCCTAGGCAGTCATTTCCCATTTTGTACATGTGCAACTAATTGTTCCTTCCTAAGAGGAGTACTTTGCATTTGTCCATTTCTCCAGTTTGCCCAGATCATTTTGAATTTTAATCCTATCCTCCAAAGCACTTGCAACTCCTCCAAACTTGGTATTGTTCACAGATTTTATAAGTGTACTCTCCATGCCATTATCTAAATTAGGGGTGACCAAACTGTGGCTCCAGAGCTGCTTGCGGCTCTTCAGAGGTTAATATGCAGCTCCTTGCATAAGCGCTGACTCTAAGGCTGGAGCTACAGATGCTAACTTTCCAATGTGCTGTAGGTGCTCAGTGCTCAACCACCTGTTCTGCCCCAGGTCCTGCCACCACTCCACCCCTTCCCCCAAGGCCCCTGCTCCTTCCCCCAAGCCTGCCATGCCCTCGCTTCTCCTCCCTCCCCAGCAGAGCCTCCTGTGTACTGCAAAACAGGCTGACTGCAGTGGGCGGGAAGCATGGGTGGGGGAGGTGCTGATTAACAGAGCTGCCAGTGGGCAGGAGGGGCTGGAGGGGTGTAGAGGATGGAGGGCTGCTGACATATTACTGTGGCTCTTTGGCAATGTTCATTGGTAAATTCTGGCTCCTTCTCAGGCTCAGGTTGGCCACCCCGATCTAAATCATTGATGAAGATATTGAACAGAACCAGACCCAGAACTGACCCCTGCAGGACCCCACTTGGTATGTCCTTCCAGCTTCACTGTGAACAACTGATAAATTGTCCCCAGACAGTAGTTTCCAACCAGTTATGCACCCACCTTACAGTAGCTCCATCTAGGTTGCATTTCCCTAGTTTGTTAACTTAATAAAGAGTCTTAATAAAGTTAAGATATACCACGTCTACCACTTTCCCCCTATCCACAGCACTTGTTACTTTGTCAAAGAAAGCTATTAGGTTGGTTTGACATGATTTGTTCTTGACAAATCTATCTGACTGTTACTTTTCACTTTATTATCTTCTAGGTGTTTGCAAATTGATTGCTTAATTATTTGCTCCATTCTCTTTCTGGGTATGGAAGCAAAGCTGACTGGTCGGTAATTCCTCAGGTTGTCTTTATTCCCTTCGTTATAGATTGGCACTATATTTTCCCTTTTCCAGTCCTCTGGAATCTCGCCAGTCTTCCGTGACTTTTCGAAGGTAATCGGTAATGGCTCAGATCTCTCCTCAGTCAGCTCTTTGGATATTCTAGGATGTATTTCATCATTTGGATGGGAGTAAGATTGTGATGCTGATGTGAAAAGGTCCTGACAGAACACCATGCACACTTTATAGCTTCTGTAGGCTGAGTTCATTGGCCACCACAGGGACTCCTTGAATTCTTCCATTTCCCCTCACACCATAATCTCCTCATGTTACACCTTCCCACACTGCTCCATTTCAGGAACTCCCTAAAACTCCCCCCCCTCCCACAATCTCACCTCTGCTCTGCCTGGGATTCTGCCCCAATTTCACCTTCCCCTACCATTGTCCCCCATACACAGCACCTGGCACAGGGGGAGAATCCAAGCTCTGCTATAAGCCTGGGGTGCTGGGTCCCTCCATTCCCTCCTCCCCCATAGCAGGGTCCCCCATTCCTCTCCCAGCAGGGGTTTGTGTGTCTCCCCTTTTCCCCTCCACAACAGGGCTCTGTGTCCCCATTGTCCCCCATTATCCCCCTCCACAGTAGGGACCCTATATTCCCCTCCATTTCCCCTTTTCCTCACCAGTCTCCCCTATTCTCCCCTTACCAGGGGTTCTATGTGCTCCCCTCAGTCCTTTCCCCCCACAATTATTACTTATTTTCTTTGTGTTTGGGAGATAAATCATTCAAGGTATCAACATGTTAAACTCTATTGGGAGGATGACCCAGGGCTGAGATGGGGGTTATTATGCTGGAGCGTGTTAATGGCTGCCATCAACCAGTTCTTTGATTTGTAGACAGTTATGACATGACTGAAGTGCTGGGTTGGCTAACCAGATGCTAGGAGCTCTGTGTGCCCCCCATTTCTTCCTTCCAGTTTTCCAAATTTCACCAAAATTAATAGGGTAGTAAGCAGTGTCTTATTTATTACTGATTATATAAATCACTGGCAACTGACCCTTGCCTTGTTCTCAATTTAGCTGCAGTCAACATAAGTACTTTAGTTTGTGTTGGTTAAAAATATTCTACTTTTTGTCCTTAACTTGCTAGGAACAATCATTTTTAGTAAGAACTCAACCAACCTTATTAAAATCTAGCATCAAAAATAGACTGGAGAAACCCTGGCAGCAAATACTATTTTTAGCTGCTCTGTCTGTTCCCTGCCGTTACCCACCAGATTCTGACTGCACAGCCCATGCACACGTGCTTAGTTATTCTAGGCAGATCCTCCTCGTGACCCTTTTTTCCCTGAACACCTGAATGCGGAAAACACTTGACTGATTAAAGATTAATACCGCTGCAAAACGTGATAGCTGCCTTTTCTTCTGCGTGCTTTTGGGAAGGAGAAGAATATGGAATGACAGACAACTTGCCATCAGTATTTCTATTACATGAGCATTTCTGTGGAAAGCTTGGCTGCAAGGTCCCCCTAGCATTTCATGCCCTTCAACTGGTGCTATGAGAAGCAGGGTTCTAAAGTGCAATACCTTTCTTCTGCCCCGCCCCCCTTCCCCAGCAAGTGGGGGGCATTGGGATGTAGACATCAAGCAGTATAGGCTATGTCATGGCTATACAATACATTTCATCTTCCCCAGCAAGTGGGGGGCACAGAGATATATCAAGCAGTATAGACTATGTGATGCACCCTGCTCAGTAGCATAACTTTGCACTTGGCCAGTGGTTACAATTGCATTGACTAAGGAAGTGAAAAGGCTCAGTTCAGTGAGGTTCAGGGCCGGCTCCAGGCACCAGCTTACCAAGCAGGTGCTTGGGGCGGCCACCACTGAGAGGGGGCGGCACGTCCAGCTGTTAGGCGGCAAGTCGGCGGACGGTCCCTCACTCCCGCTTGGAGCGAAGGACCTCCCACTGAATTGCCGCCGCAGATCGCGATCGCGGCTTTTTTTGTTTGTTTGTTTGGCCTCTTGGGGCGGCCAAAACCCTGGAGCCGGCCCTGATGGGGTTGCCATTTTGTTGGAATACAGAAAACTGAAATACTGGATCAGACCAATGGTCAGTCTATTATGATATCCTGACTCCTGTACCAGAACAGAACTGTGTCGTATCTAGTCTACATCTGACTGGTATCTATACCAGATGTTTCAAAGCAAAATATGAACCCTTATTTGGTGGTTATGCTGTGTCATAGGGCTGAAGAAAAGTGGAAGGGATGGCCCCAGTACATTAACTGGTAATTCACTTTTGCAATGATATCCCTTTATATTAAAGTGGCTTCTGAGAATGTGCTGTCGCAGCACTGAGTACCTGGCAATAGCCCTGCATCTGACACAGTGATTGCACCATTGTACATGGAGGAGATACAATATTGCAAAGGAACGCTGATCTGACTGAAGAGTCATAACCAGGCCCTATGGTGATTCTTCCTGCCTGTGCCTTCAATTCTATGTACCTGGGCAGTTCACCCATAATAGACGATAAGCAGAGCTGTGTGCAGCAGAGGAATGCACCGTGTGATGCTAAAGATCTGTGAACGGAAGAATCTGATGCACGAATTGAAATCATGCACACCCCACCATCTCAAAAGACCTGTATATAGCAGGCTTTAAAAGCAGGAGAGAAAGCAGGGTGAAAAAAAATCTGGACTCTGATACATTTATAAAAATTGGTGGCCTGGCACCCAGAAGCTGATGAGTATTTTTACAAGATAAAAAATGGCAACCTAGACGAGTCTAAAAATAATACAGCGTGCTGCAGACTTGTCTGGTTCAGCTACACCACTGGAATACAAACTAGTAAAGCTAGTGTTTCTGAAGTTCCAGGGAAATCTCTGTCAAAAGATATATAGTGTCCTTCTTGCGGTTGCTAAACAGAACAGCAAGGGCTCCTTGCATTTATTTCACTCAGACATTAATAATTTGTAAAACTCTTTCTCAGTGGAAAACTTCCCAAATTTTCCTATGGGAAAGAAACTACCGTTAAAACCTCCTTAAATCTTTCAACTACGATTGATTAGATGCACTTTATTCTCCCTAGAAGAGCACAGGGAGAGAGAGGGTGCCTGTGGGCATTATATGGGCATCCATCAGCACGCTGCATTCAGCAACCCTCTGTCCCCTTCCCCTCCCTCAGCAGCACATGGACTAGCCAATGTTCTTGTCACATGACACAGCTCACCCTTCTATGGCTCAGTCACATCCAATCACCATTCACACCGATGAGTCCCATTGCTCACAGAGATCACCACATTCATATCAGCACACAGCCCTAGCACTTGAATGGCGCCTTGCTCGATTCATAAAAGTGACAATGGTCAATTCACTGCTTTGCTTCAATTTATTAATGAAACTAAGATCAAGGAAAATTATTGCTTTTGATCAATGCACAAGAAACCTCACAGCACCTTTTAGCAGAAGGTTTAAAAACAAAAGCCTCTTGTGTCATAATAAATAAAATCTGAATTAATGACAGGAAAAACCCTAGTCACAAACACATCAAAGTCAATGGGAACACTGTGGCCTGATGGCTTGATGCAAGTGTTTCATAAACTGAAGAACATGATAATATAAAGAAAATATGATAAAGATATAGATAATGTAAATAAAAATGGGAACATGTTATGTCATCTGTTACCTAATGCATAGAGGAGCCTATGGCAGAGAACAGGGCTGACTGCAGAGAGAACATTTCTCTGATGATTTTTCCACATGGAGGCACTGATAGGTCTCTCTGTGTGTGTGCATAAAGGTGGGCTTTGCACAAGGCACTTCTGTTGTTGGAGAAGCTGAGGTGAACAGGGTTAACCCTTTGACAATAAGGGTTAAGATTGCTCCAAAAGGCCTTACACAACATGTGCAATAGACCCTCCCTACAAAACTGGGTCTGGCACCACACAATCTCTCTCTCACTCACATGGCAGTGCCACAGCACTGCAAACACACATGAGGTAACAATGGATAAAGATGGTTGCAATAAAATAGCAGAGGGGAGAAATGTGCTTTTAGGGTAAGGAGACTGATACTTTCAGATACTAAGATGATATGGTCCTTCTAAACACTTGGGTAACTTAGCTATAGGGTTAGGTAGCAAGAGGGCCATTTCATGTCCCTACCACATCCTGCCTGCTTTGCCCCACTCTGGTAGCACACAGCTGGTGGAATAAATGTCTCCTTTATTAGCAGAGTGGGGATGCCTTTGCCATAGAGGAAGTCCCCAGGTGGTGCAGAACTATTGAAGGGGTGATGTCAGGGGAAGAGGGCATGGCCAGAGCACCATTGGGCTCTGTAGGGCCCTGTATGATGGAATTGCCCCATGATATGTTATCATCAGATGCCAAAACTTAGACAGTTTCTCCAGGGCCTGAACTGGCCCTAAGCTGTCCCCAGGTTTGGGGGGTACGACCTATCAAGGTGATTTAAAATCATTTTTTTGGGGGGGGGGAACACCTTGCCACACCCCCAAGGGAGAACAAGGGGTCTAACCCCTCCAAAGAGTAAACAATTGAAACAACTGGGTGTATACAATGTTATTGTGTATAAAAATATGTCAAGTAAAATCTTTTATGAAATCTTGTAATGTTCTGAACGTGGTTACGAATGTATAGAGACTAGTAGGCCCATGACTGGTACTACATTTTAAAGTACTGCTCACAGCAGGGAGGGGCTATTCCCAAACCAGTTGTTTACACAAAATAACTTGTACCCATGTATTGTCCAGTCAGAGGGCGACAACGGAGGACCATTAAAGATAATGGAAAGACATTGAAACTGAAAAGAAAACCCAAACCTTGAAAACCTAAGAAAAGAGGGAGGTTCCCCCACTGAGTGGCCATGGCCATGCCTCATCACGACTAGAGATCACACTAAATACCAGCCTGACTCTCATGGTGGAGCATTTACCCCTACAGGCTCCCTCCCCAGCCCATTACTCCTGCACCCGGAGGGAAGTCTGCCACCTCCCTCCCAGCCCGAATCTCCCAGACCAGGAGCCCCCGCAGGCAGTCTTCCCCCGCCGCCTTCTAGTCCCAGCAGCAACGCTGCTGCTCAGCTGAGCTCACTGTGACCCACCCAGTGGGATCCGCCAGCTGACTCCTAGCTGCTGGGAGCCGCATACGCCGCAGCACGAATTGTAGTACCTGCCTTGGCCGATAGGGCAGCTCTCGCCAGGTCCCAACCACTATGTCCCGTGGGTGGCACTCGCCATGGGCCGGTCTTCTGGAACACAGGCCCCAGCATGGTAATGCTGCAACAGGGGCTGAAATTCAGCTGCCACAAGGTGCTGCTGCCTGCCCTTTCACCGAAGTGCTGTGATACAACAGGTTGGCATTGGCAAGCGGCACAAGTCTCAAGGGCATGATCCAAGCAAACCACAGCTAGGATCGAGCTGGGATTTTCCTACTATCCCCCTGAATGCGGCCCCGTGCGGCACTGTGAAAACCAATCAATCCAGCCAGCAAGAGTGCTGGGGGGGATAGCTCAGTGGTTTGCACATTGGCCTGATAAACCCAGGGTTGTGAGCTCAATTCTTGAGGGGACCACTTAGGGATCTGGGGCAAAATCAGTACTTGGTCCTGCTAGTGAAGGCCAGGGGACTGGACTCAATGACCTTTCAAGGTCCCTCCAGTTCTCAGAGATAGGATATCTCCATTAATTTAAAAGCACAAAGCAGGTGAGGTGAACTGAATCCAATCTATGCATTTAGTGTTTCTGACAGCACCCTGCTGTAGTGGGGTGAATGCAGGGAGTGAGACAAAGAGCTGGGTTGGGGAAGGGCGGGGGCAAGCAAATATAGCCAGCATCTGCCCTCTGTTTAATCAGAGGGGACAGAGGGGACCAGCTTCATTAGTGATGTAAGTGCATGCAATTTCTATTGACTTCAGTAGAAATGTGCTCACTTATGCCAAGGCTGAATTCAACCTTGTGTGTTTTGGTTTTCTGCTTCTGAACAAGCTGATGCTGGTACCTGAGTCCCTGTGGCATACCACTCTGGATTACAGAAGAGGGTGACTGCAGTCTGCACTGTTTTCTGTAAACTAGAGCTGCCATTAGGCTTCTGGAAAATTGCCAGAGTATCCTTAGGCTAGTATTTTTTCTTATTTCCAAGAAACCGACTAAGGCAATTCTGGTCTGCACATTTGATAAAAATAAACTCTTATGCCCCACACCTGCTCAAGTCCTCCCATCAAGGAAGAATTAATGCAATAATTTAAAATTATTTAAATTAATGACATGGGCTAAACATCACTGACTGTTTACTTGGGTTTTGTAGCATCCCATATTCATGGAGATTTTAAAGCTCCTTGGGGCAGCTTCTCATCATATGTCTGTGATATCCACCACTTGGTTAATAGTAAATAAATAACAATAATCATTCTTTGAAAATCCTCATCCTTTGCGCCTCATCCCAACACATATCTGTGCTCTGATACCTGCTAACTTTTAGCAATTCCTCTCCCCACCCGCACTTTAGGATGTTAGGAGAGGCGCCCTTTGCCCTATGATTCAGCGCTTGTTCCACCCTCAATCCATGTCTGTTTATCTCATTCCACTGTTGAAAGAGCTCTCAAACTTTAAAAAAAAAATTCTTATTTTTTCTATGATGACCTCTTCTGACTGTAGATGTATTACTGGTCCCCTTACCCACAATCCCTTTTTCTCCTTTGTATGTCAAATCACCTGTTGCTCGCATACATATCCATTTGGTTTTATCCATTTGAAATGTTAAAAGCGGGTTTTACATTTTACAAAAATTGTTTTAGTTAGGTTTTAATTATGTCGCATTTTCTGCTGATCTTGTTTGTGGTGGGGGACAGGGGGAAGAAGGATCTGTCCATCTGAGTTATCATATGGGACCCATCACTGTGCTGTTCAAATGGTTAGAAATGACACGTGGATACTATGGTAATGGACAGCTTTGTAATCTCTCCAGGCAGGAGGGTTAAGTAGAATGATGATATTAATTGGTAGTGTGCCTTGCTGAGAATCCAGGAAGGGACTCGTTGGCCATGATCAATCTCTTACTTCACTAGGAGCGCTTATTGCTCTGTCTCGCCCTTAACACACTCTCATTGATGTTTCAGTTTTAAATTCACTATGCGATTTCATTTAATTGTTTTTGGCCCAATTCAGGCTTTTCACTCTTGCCTTAAGTCTGACTGCTCCCACTAAGACAGACACCAGGACTTCCAACCCCAGATGGAAATAAACAATGTACATTATACATCTTTGCACAGCCATCTCCACTCCCATGCATCCAACATCTAGCTGCCTCATGATGTCATTTCCCTTTTCAGTGTAGGTGGAGTGGCTGAATTCAGCAGTACTACAGTCAAAGACCAAGTCTCACCACCTAGGGAAAGCAGCTTCCCTGCACTATGCCACCTGAAGGAAGCAGTGCAGCCTGCAGCAAAATCCTAAACTGGAGTGGTTGGCTTGGGCCATGCTTGGGAGAGGAGAGCAGCAGCACATGATGATCAGATGGATGTAGAAGCTGCCCCCAGCCATCAAAAAGGCAACAATGACAAAGACCTGTTTGGCTTCTAACACTGCTGGAGGGGAAAGAGAGAGAGAGGCTGGAAAGACCAATACCTGGGATAGAAAGCCAGGAAGTGAGGGTGGATGGAGTTGGGGGAGACGGAAGGGAGAGTGCCCAATAGGAGTGGTTGCCTGAGCTTTAGTTGGTGGGGGTTGGTGAGATTATACAATTTTGCAGAAGTGACCCAGTATCTGGTGCAGCCCTCCCCAGTTAGTAAACATAGACAGCTGTTCCAGCCATCCTCACTCTGCTTGTGGCTCTCTCCACAGTTGGCTACATGGTCAACATTGTGGCTCAGCCCCATTTGGAAGCCCTTCACTCAGCTCTGAAAAATGGCAGCATTGCCAGCCGTGCAGAATCCGTGCATCAACTATAGGATGCTTTGGCATTTGCAGTAGTTCAGAGGTGCTGAGAGTGGTTGTTACAGTAAGAAATTGAGAAAATCCTTCTTTCTCCATCAGTCCCTTCCTACTATTTAGCAAGGAATATGAGCAAAGAATGAAACCAAATGAAAATGTACAAAAGAGACAGGGAGGCAGCAGCTGGAAAAATGAAAGCACATTATACATTTCAGTTTTAAAAACAAATCACTGAACTCCCCTTTCAGGGCTAGTCCCTCTAGGCCAGGGTTAAATCGCAATGAGAAAGGAGTGGTTTGTGTGGGAAAGGCTTGCATGGTTGCTGTCTGTGCTGGATTTATTCTGTGCATAAGGCTTCAGTCCTCAGGGTCCTTAATAATCTGGCACAGCAGCACAAAGGTCACTTAGAGCTACTAAGGAATACCCCAACATTCAAAGTAGATCTTGGTATTTGTCACTTGTGGGTTTTGGCTCTTTGCAGTGCTTGAGGAGACTTGGTGGAAGCTTCTAAAGAAGCTAGAAATGAAAACAAACTACTTAGAGCTTCTGCACTAGTCAGTTCCCTTGGTTGCTTGCTCCCTACGTCAGTGGCAGATGATGAAATGATTGCAGGATGCAAGTGCTGCTGAAGAAATGAATCCCCTTCCTAAGAGAATATAGTTTTCCTGGCTCCAGTTTTTGAACTGCAAGTGAAGGGAAAAATGCCCAAGGGGAAGAGAGGAAATGGGATTTTGAATTGTTGCAGCTTGAAGATAGGAAATTCCTTTCATACCATCTCTGGTGGCACATGAATAGGCTTGCAGCTGCACTCGAAGCACAAAGTGCAGGTGATACTTATAATAGGATTAACGTCTCCCATTTCTGGGGTTTTCCACTTTTCTCAGTTCTGTATATGGCACAAGCATGGCTGTTGTGATCCGAGTATTACGTGACAATGCTGTTTCTGCCCACTCCATGTGAGTTTTTTGGGGTGGGACAGTTATTATTGATATTATTGTAGTACCCCAGACATGGACCAGGACTCCCTTGTGCTAGGTGCTGTACAAATACAGAACAAAGACAATCCCTGCCCTGACGAGTTTACAATCTAAGTTTAAGACAAGAGACTAACAGATGAATACTGAAAGACAGATGGGGGTGTACAAGGAAAGAATGAGACAATATTGATCAGCATGATAGGCTGTGGTCTCAGCACACCAGTGGACTAACCACTGTCAATTTTTTTGTAGGTATCAGAGTATCTCTTTCTGTTTGAGCACAATGCCTAGTGAGGTGCACCAGCTTAGTGTGTGTGATCAGATATGCACGACTCTCCAGTAGGGTTACCATACTTCAACAATCAAAAAAGAGGATGGTGGGAGCCCCGCCCTAGCCCCGCCCCTGCTCCTTCCACTTCCCACCCCTGACTGCCCCCCTCAGAACCTCCAACTCCCACCCCGCTCCTTGTCCCCTGACTGCCTCCTCCTGGGACCCCTGCCCCTAACTGCCCCCCAGGACCTCACCCCCTATCAAAGCCTCCCTGCTCCTTGTCCCCTGACTGCCCCCTCCTGAGACTGCCCCATCCTAACTGCCCCCCTAGGACCCTACCCCCTACCTGTCCCCTGACTGCCCAAAACCTTATCCACACGCCCACCCCCTGACAGACCCCGGGACTCCCACAGCCCATCCAACCACTCCCCGCCCCCTGACAGACCCCCTCCCCAGAACTCCTGACACATCTAAACCCCCCTGCTCCCTGCCCCCTGACTGCTCCGATCCTTTTCCCCACCCCTGCCTCCTGACAGCCCCCCCTAGAACTCCCAACCCCCCTGCTCCTTGTCCCCTGACTGCCCCCTCCTGAGACCCCCCCATCCTAACTGCCCCCCTAGGACACTAGCCCCTATCTGTCCCGATTGCCCAAAACTTTATCCACACCCCCGCCCCCTGACAGCCACCCCCGAGAACTCCTGACCCATCCAACCCTCCCCCTGCTCCCTGTCTCTTGACTGCCCCCTCCAGAACCCCCCCTGCCCCTTCTCCGACCCCCTGGCCCCCTTACTGTGCCGCTCAGAACAGCGTGTCGGGCTCCATGCGAAGCCCGACACGCTGCCGCGCTCCCCCCCAGAGCGCATAGCCCGGTTCCTGCCCTCGCAGAGTGCTGCTGAGCGGCGCGCTGGGCAGCAGGGGAGGGGGAGCAGGGGGAGGAGCTCCAGACTGCTGGAGGCCCGATGCGAATGGCCGGCAACCTGCGAATGCGGGGGGGGGGAGGGAGAGAGGGGAGGGGAGTGATCTGAAGCTGCAGGGGAGAGGAGGGGGGAAGCGGAGGAGGGGCTCTGGCTGACGGAGCCCCGTGCGAGTGGCTCGATCCGGCTGGCTGCCCTGTCACCCATGCCACGCTCTGCATGGGGCGGGAAATCCGGACATTTACAAATTCCCCCCAGAGCCCGGATGCTATTTTTAAACTCAAAAAGCCAGACATGTCGGGGAGAATCCGGACGAATGGTAACCCTACTCTCCAGTGTGTATTACAGCCTGTTTCTTTCTTACAGCTAAAGAAGTTACTCTTTTTGCTCTAGTGAGAGGGGCTTGAGCTTTTAATGCTGAAGATCACCCAATCTGAGCCCCAGAAACCATATGAATGATCGTGGCCATATTGATAACACTGGTACCTTGCGGAAAATAAATAACAAGGTGATGGAACACAACATTGAGCCAGAATGTTATCATAGTACATTGCAATGTTATCATCTGATTACACAACTCAGTTACATCTTATCAGAACACCTGCATGCCATAGGCCTGTGACATCATGTCAAAGATGTCATTCCATTGCAATGTCATCACCCCCTGATATAACATGATGTCATCATGTCACGACACGATCCTCTCCTAATGGTGAGACTTAACTTGATAGTGTACCACAGAACCTGTAGCTGTGGGGTCCCCTGTGGAGCTGGAGCTATGTGGGCAGTCTTAAACAGCCTGGAGCAGGTGGCACCAATAGTGTCTCCCTAACCCTTGCCCTGGGTAACACCAGCCACACCATCCTCTCCACAGCTAGGACCAGCAGTGCCCCCCGAACCTCACTACCCTCACCAGCCATGCCCACAATCGATCCTCCACCCCCACCAGCCATGCCCCAATCCCCCACCAGCTATGCCTTCGATCCCCACCACCAGCCATTGCCCTGATCCCCCCACCAGCCACACCCCCAATCCTCCACAGGCCATACCCCCGATCCCCGACCAGCCATGCCTTCGATCCCCACCACCACCAGCCATGCCCCCAATCCCCACCATCACCAGCCATGCCCCCTGATTCACCCACCAGCTATGCCCCCGATCCCTGCCTCCACCACCAACCATGCCCTTGATCCCTACCCCCACCACCAGCCATGTACCCATCCCTGGCGCCACCACCACCAGCCATTCCTAGGGTTGCAGGATTGCTGACTTTCTATTGGCACAAAATCGAACACCCTAGCCCGCCGCCTGCCCCAAGGCACCCCCTCCCGCTCACTACATTCCCCCTCCCTCAGTGGCTCGCTCTCCCCCACCCTCAATCACTTTCACTGGGCTGGTGCAGAGAGTTGGGGTGTGGGAGCAGGTGAGGATTCTAAATGGTGGTGTGGGCTCTGGAGTGGGGCCAGAAATGAGGGGTTCAGGGTGTGGGAGAGGGCTCTGGGCTGGGGCAAGGAGTTGGGGTGCGGGAGGGGGTGTGGGCTCTGGCTGGGGGTGCGGATTCTGGTGTGGGGCTGAGGATGAGGGGTTTGGAGTGCAGGAGGGGGCTCCAGGTAGAGCGGTGGGGCTGAGGGATTTGGAGTCACTGCCCCCCAGCTCCTATTGGCTGGTTCCCGGCCAATGGGAGTACAGAGCCGGTGCTCAGGGCAGGGGCAGCACGTGGAGCCCTGTGGCTGCTTCCGCCCAGGAGCCGGACCTGCTGGCCACTTCTGGGGCGCAGCATGATGCCCCAGGACAGGTAGGGACTAGCCTGTTTTAGCTTCACAGCTAGGGTGACCAGATCACCACACTAAAATATCGGGACACATTGGGGTGCCATCAGCCCTGTCCACAGTCCAGCCCTGCTCCTCCCAGGCTCTACCCCCACTCTGCCCCAGGTCCCGCCCCTTCCCTGCTCAGCCCCCCCCCAAAGCGCCCTTCCTCATCCCTGGCCTGCCGCTGGCTTGTTGTGTCCCTCCTCAGTCCCCCACCCACCACTCGCCTCCCCACCCACTCATTCGCCCACCTCTTCACTCCCCGCCCACTACTCACCCCTATGGTGCCGACTTCCCCTCTGCTGGGTGGGTGCTCGCCCACCCCTGCCTCTTCCTGCCCCTGCACCGGCCTCGCTCTGCCCCCATTCCACCCTCTTCCCCAAGTCCCCACCCCTGCCCTGTCTCTTCTCCGCCTCCTCCCCTGAGCGCGTCACATCCTCACTCCTCCCCCTCCCTCCCAGAAAACGCTAAGCGCTGCCAAACAGCTGTTAGGTGGCGGGAAGTGCTGGAGGGGAAGAGGAGTGGGGACGCAGTGCACTGGGGGTAGAGGGGGAGAAGGAGGCGAGGAGGGGCTGCAATTTTCCCCCGTTGGTGCTCCAGCCCCGGAGCACCCACAGGGTCAGTGCCTCCCTCCCGCTCATCTCTTTACCTGAATATCGGGACAAATGGTGTCCCGATCACACATTGATCGGGACGCGGGCCAAAGGGTTAAATATCACGACATCTGGTCACCCTACCCGCAGCACCATCAACCGCGCCATTAAAAGTCTGATCAGCAGTGCTAACCAGAGCTGCCAGGGACCCTAACACCAGTTGAAAATGGACACCTTGCCACCCTATACGTTTGCTAGTTTTGGTTGGATGTATTCCTCGAGATTTAATCACATGACATAATCTTTAATTAAAGATTAATCTTTAATTCCTGGAGACTCCAGGTCAATCCTGGAGGGTTGGCAACCCCGTGCCCCCGATCTCCGCTGGCCCAGCTTTGTCCCCCAACTCTTGCTCCATACAGAATTGCCGCCAGACAGCGACACCCGCGATGTCCAACCCAAGCGCAGCCGGTTTCCGGTGCGTCGGGGCCGCCTCCCGGTCCTGGAGTAGGCGCGGGCAGACTCAGAGCCAGCTGCTGCTTCTCCACGGGGTCAGCGAGCTACTTCTACGGCGCATGCGCACCGACCCACCCCAGGTTGCAGACGCTAGGTTACCGTGCTAGTAGCTGCCATGCGCGTTGAACCTTCCCTCCCGCGCATGCGCTCTGAGCCCTGGCCCGGCGGCGGGGTGGGTGGCTCTGCGCCGGCGGCTGCCCCGAACGCCGGCCCAGCGCCCCAGCCCTGCTGCTGGACGGGGCCGCTCGGCCTGACATGAGGCCGTGAGCCTGCACCGCTGCCGGCTGAGGTGAGGCCGGGGAGTCGGGCCCGGGCCCTGCCCATCCTGGCCGGGGTGCGGGCTGCGGGGGCGATGAGACGTGCGGCCTGGCAGCCACCGCTCGGGGGGCCGCTGCCGCCGTGGGGGACAAGGGGTTACGGGCGGGCTGGCCGAGCTGCTCAGGGAGGCAGCCAGCTGCAGCCAGGCTGGGGGAGGCCGGGTCCGGCGGCCTTGCAGGGATCCTGACGGGCGCTTTAGCGGGCGGGTGGGGAACACGCTCGGGGAGCACATCGCCAGCACGAGGCGTTCAGCCCCTTGCTCCCTTACAACATTTCTGTATCTGTGACTGGGAGTGTCGGACTGCGACTGACACAATACGGGGAGAAACTGACTGGGAATCACATGAGGGGAGGATTCACTGCTCAGGTGCCCTGTTCCTCCGAAAACTTGCACTGAAGTAAGGCAGTTGTCTAGCCATAGACTGTTAGGATTGGAAGAGACCATCTAGTCCAACCCCTTACATGTTTCCTACTATTTTAAAGACTTTTTTTTCTTATTACAGGTGGGTGGGCCATAAACCACATCTATTTTACCCTTTGTTAATAATATGGGTTGAAACTGATTTTAAATCTTACCTTGTGAGGTGCAGGTGAAATCACGGAGGGAGGAGGACCTATCACCCACTTACTTTCAATTCTCCTGTTAGTGTGTCTCAGTATTGTTGAAGTTTCATTCCACTCCTTCAACTTTTCTTGTATGGATGCATCTCTGTGTGAGGTCTTGATGTATGAAGTGCTTTTGTGGAGAAATTTTGTTTTAACAAAGGCTTTCTGGGCTAACCAGTGCTAGGCCTGTTCTTTGACAACTTCAGTGTTAAGGGGTTTGAACATAATTTTATAAACTTGTAATCTGAGAATTCTCCACAAACTCATTCCCACACTCAACTCAAGGTTCATAGTTTTTTAGGCACATGGGAGGGAGATATGATGCTGAATCAGACCAGAGGTCTATCTAAACTGGTATCCATCTAGTAGTGACAAGTACCACTTGATTCAGAGGAAGATGGAAGCAACCCTGTAATCTCTAGGAAGTCTAGACTAGTGAAATTCGATTAAAGTATCTGTTCATGGATGGTTATGGGCTAGCCTGTTGATCAGGGAAGCTTCTTTCTAATCATTGATATTTTATCCTTGATGCCCTGAAGCAGAAAGGCTAATATTCCCTCTTAATTTTTTCAATGGTTTCTAATGTTAATTCTTATTATCCTTTACATGTCTAATTCCTTTTTGAAGTCTCCTAAGGACTTTGTCTTTATCTGGTGGCAGTGCGTTCTAGAGATTAATTATGCAGTGTGTAAAAATGATTAAATAGTTCCTTGTCTGAAACTGAGACTGAGGGGAAAAAAGTCTTTCTCCGTGACTCAAGAGCCTGTCACAAATGTATGAGCTCTGTGATAAATCAGATGATTCCAGCGATGTATGGGTGGAGTGAGGGAATAACTTGACTAAAAGGCAGAAGTAACATAGAAGATCTTGGGCTATAATACTGACAGTAATACTGTGAAATTCCTGTTCTTTTCCTGGCTACACTATGACTTCAGTCTTTTATCTGCTGAATGTTCAACAGTAGGCTGGCAAAACTATTTAATTGAAATAAGAATGTGAAACTAGTTTGAATTGAAGCATTAAAAGTTGAGTTTCAGAGTAGCAGCTGTGTTAGTCTGTATCCGCAAAAAGAACAGGAGTACTCGTGGCACCTTAGAGACTAACAAATTTATTAGAGCATAAGCTTTCGTGGACTACATCCAAAGAAGTGGGCCGTAGTCCACGAAAGCTTATGTTCTAATAAATTTGTTAGTCTCTAAGGTGCCACAAGTACTCCTGTTCTTTTTATTAAAAGTTGAGAACTTCTTAAGTGGTGTCTAAAACATCTTGCTGTGTTGCGTAAGTGCTATCACTTCAAGTTGCAAACAACCTCTGTTCCAACATTCTCTGGTAAAAACTGTTGTTTTTGACATACTTTTCAATTTCTTCATGTTTGGTGGTGGTTTGTTGTTGTTTGTATAATTTCTGTCTGACTAACATTTTCCCATTAAATTTCTCTTTTAGTTCTCAAAAATTGCCCTCTACACTTTCCCACAAAAAGAAGAATATATGATTAGATTAGCCCTGCTCTAGAGCAGTGGTTCTCAAACTAGGGCCGCTGCTTGTTCAGGGAAAGCCCCTGGCGGGTCGGGTCGGTTTGTTTACCTGCCGCATCCGCAGATTCGGCCGATTGTGACTCCCACTGGCCGCGGTTTGCTGCTCCAGGCCAATGGGGGCTGCAGGAAGCGGCATGGGCCGATGGACATGCTGGCCGCCCTTACTTGTTTAGTAACCACAATTTTGAAAGCACAAAAATTAACCTATATGATCAGTCCTGGAAAATGATATCAGTCCCCAGCTGCAGTTAATTTTTTATATTGATGTTGTGCTTTTCATCCCAAAGTATTTCACAAGGATATACATATGGCACTACTGAAGTCCCTCTTCAGTGGTGGGAGATGCTGCACTTGGGTGAAAGAGGACATTTGCCAAGGACACCAGGGCAATCACCTGCTCTTACAAAAAGTACGTTAGTATCTTCCTAATCCACACAGGATGGACAGGTGGTATTTATACAGGGTTACTGTATACTGTGTTTTTTTTTACCACCCACCCTAGATTAGTGACTGCATCTTGATTGCAAGTCCTGTATGATACCCAGCTTTGGGCAAATAAAGAGAATCAGTGACACATTCCCATTAATCGGAGTTGAATGAGGTTGAGTTTGACATTGGAGATTCCCCTGCTCCCTCAGTTTATATACTTAATGTACATTTAACTACTTTTCCCTAATCCTTGAGCACACAATACTAGGAAACGTACATTGGGAACACTCTGGGAGATGGACTGGGTGGGACATATATAATGACTTTTTCTATCTATCTGATTTTTTTTTTTTTTTTTTTTTTAAATCTCCGGCCCATTTGTTATTCTGACATTGTGGTTGTTAAGTTTGGCTGTAATATTTTATAAGGAAGTTGGTCCCAGCAAGTAACTGTTTCCGTGTTGGTGCTTCCAAGTGTCATCCCTGATACAGAGGGCAGCCAGCACCTGACGTTCCAATGGAAGACCTGAATATCTGAAGAATGTCAGTGCAATCTTCTGAGGCAAAGGAGCCTTCCCAAAAGGGAGCTGAATATATTTCTGCCCTGCTGTTCCTGTTCTTTGTGATACCTGTCTCTCTTCTATCGCACTTAAAATTGTCCCTATTCTTACCTTGTGCATTTGTCTCCCTATCCTCTAGACACACGAGGAAGAAGTGGCTAGTTCCATTATGTGTGCGTCAGCCAAATATAACACCCGGGGTCCAGCCCTCATCCCAAGAATGAAGACCAAGCACCGCATCTACTACATCACACTCTTTTCCATTGTCCTGCTTGGCCTTATTGCCACAGGTATGTTCCAGTTCTGGCCACACTCCATTGAGTCATCCAGTGATTGGACAGTGGAGAAGCGCAGTGTCCATGATGTGCCTGTAGTCAAGCTTCCTGCTGACAGCCCCATCCCAGAACGGGGAGACCTTAGCTGTAGGATGCACACCTGCTTTGATGTCTATCGGTGTGGCTTCAACCCCAAAAACAAGATCAAGGTCTATATCTATTCACTGAAGAAATACGTGGATGAGTATGGGATGCTGGTTAGCAACACTATCTCTCGGGAGTACAACGAGCTGCTGACTGCTATCTCTGACAGTGACTTCTACACAGATGATGTCAACCGGGCCTGCCTCTTTGTGCCATCCATCGATGTGCTGAACCAGAACACGCTCCGCATCAAGGAAACTGCTCAAGCCTTGGCACAGTTATCCAGGTACTTACAGAAACCTTACTTTGTGAATCATAAAGTTAGAGCTGGAGAGGATAAGGTTAGTGATGGGAAAAGTTCTGCAGTGAGCCCTGGTCAGAGCTGAGATCAGAATTTGGGAGAGTCTGGCATCCATGTCTCAGGGAACAGCTCTCAAACTTGCTTTAATGATTTCTTCTCTTTAGATGGGATCGAGGCACAAACCACCTGCTGTTCAACATGCTGCCTGGGGGGCCACCTGACTACAACACAGCACTGGATGTTCCCAGAGATAGGTAGGCATCATGCTGTTTCTTTGAGTGCATTGAAGAGTGGCGTGTGTAGGATAATATGTCCTTAAAGAGGAAGTGGGGCTTAGAACTCTTGGTAGTCCCAATACGAATGCTACAATTCCTGAGTCTTACATAGGAAGAGTATGTCTTACCCTGTTTTGATAGGAGATGGACTGTCTAGCTTTTTTAAGTTGAGAGGACAACTGTTTGTCCATGGCATTCTACAATGTTGCCCATGCTTAAATTCACAGGGAGTGTGGCCCATGGTAAATATTGCAGCTATCAATGCTCCATCTTCATCTAAGCTGCTAGGCTCCTCTGATCAAGGTGAAGCATTCTGTGCTTAGACCTGTAGCCTCCACAGGGTGCATTTTAGTGAAGATGAAGAATGACAGACTTAGTTCTATTTAAATCAAATTAGGAGCCAGTCTTGGGCTTCTCTCTAGCTGCCTCTGCTGGGCAAAGTTTAGCTGCTCCTGCTTTGTATTCAAAAGAAACAATATTGCTATTCTAGCTGACTCAACATCGAATGTGATGATTTTGACACCAGAGCTTGATTTGTGTTGTGTGTGATTTCAGGAATTGCACTGATCCAGTAATTTATCGCTGACTATAACGCTGTTGGGTTTTCTCTATCCTTCTCTGGCTTGTGCATTTTGAAAATTCCTTCTAGGAAATTACTAGTTTTGAACCCTTATCTTAATTGTTAGTTGTAGGGTAGGTTTCTCTACAGGCGTTCTGGGAAGGGGAAGAGAGGGAGTAAGGGTATGAAGAACATAGCTATAATAAAGAACAGACACTTTAGGTGGAAAGATGGGAAAGGGAAGAAATTTCCAACTATATTAAGCATAAAAAAGTAAATAATTTTACTTCACTGACCCACATGCAGTAGGCCTTACAAAACCAATATAGCTATTAGAGAGCAAGATGGACCTCTTCTGCCACATGATCAGCAAAATTCTGGCTAAAATCTGATTGCAAGATCTTTATTACTGATGATAGCATATGAGGCAGAATGTGGCTGGATTTTTAGATCTTGGTTTGTTTGCAACATTTCAACCATTTTGTCTTTTTATTTCAAAACAGAGTAGATTTTCTCTGCAGTGTTCAGTATACTTTTTGGAGTTACTTTACTGACATTAAACTGTAGTTGCAGTCAGAAAAGGTAAAAACCAAAACACATTAGGTGCTTTTGACACAAACTTGGCCTGAAGAGGGCAGTCAAGCACAATTCTTTTACCATCAAAACTTGTTAAACATGTAACTTCTCTCACACTCGCGTTCTCTCAAGTTCTATCATTTTGAGAGTTTTTCATTTCATTTGCATTCTGTTTAATAGACAGCTCTGTTTTGGTACATAATATATAATAGTAACTGTACCTATGAAAGGAATAGATCTGTTGAATTAATGCAATAGATTTACTATGTGCTTCACAACTTTGTTTTATTGACCTCTTATGTATCAGGCATCCATTTAAAACTGGCCTTGTGTGTCTTGGACTTCATACACAGCAAATATATTATTTCACTAGGTGTTTGTTTTAAGCATATGGCATACTACTGGGAGAAATCAGGTAGTTCTGAATCCTCTGAGGTCTATTAGTTACAGGGGGAACAGGATCAGACAAGAGTGAAAGAAACTGCTTTGTTGCAACAGAAAGTCATGAAGTCCTAGGTAACAAATCATGACTCTCCATTTTGTTGAAACTTGCCATCAGTGACACATTTGTTTGTAGCAGAATATCTTCAGAGAGCCTGAGTAGTAGGGGTTGTTATATGAGGCTTTCACTTTTGAAGACCTCAGTTCAAATCTAACAAGACCATCTGTACAGAATTGAAGGTCAAGAATGAAGTGCATTAGTAGTCTCTGTAAGGCTCTAGGACTAGACTTCCTAGGAGTGCAGCAGGTCAGCATTAAAGTATACATTGGTGCTGTCTGGGAAGCTTGCACAAAGAGTCTACTTTATTTCTTTGGTATGTACCAAATCTGGTATGTGGCCCAAAAACAGTGCATTGTAAGGTTCATGAAATATGACAAATATGTTGTGTTGATTCAGTGCTGAACATTAATCTGGGTAAAATAAGACCTTATGTGCAGAGGAGAGTAGTGATGTCTTTTATGGTGTTCCTCTAGCTGGAAAACTTTTAGCTAGGTTATCTCACTAGTTTGTTTGTTTTTGTTAGAGCTTTAAAACCAATATCAGGATTTCCAGAAGGCAGCTTGAAAGCTTTCGGTTTCATGACCTTGAAGATGGAAACATGGGTTGTCAGTACTAAGTAGTATGTTTAATTGGTGCAGAAACTGCTTTGCTGACAGTGTTGTAGAATATGTAGCCTTCTAGCCTTAATGCCTGGAAAACAGACTCTCTCAGAATTTTCTATCAGGTAATATAGTGGTTGCTCTCATAGGGATGAAGAAAGATTTCCGTTAGCTGGTAGACAAGGCAATTCAGAACTTTTTCTTGGGGTAAATCTAAACCTAGTCTATAGAAGGAAACCTACCTAATAAGTTCCCAGGCAGCCTGCCTCCTTGCTGTTGGTTCTTGAATTAACTGTTGAGTTGGGCACTGATTAGGGATGTAAAAGTTTAACCCGTTAACTGGTAAGTATCAATCTTATCAGTTTCGCTTAACAATTAAACTCTGCTGCTGTCCTGAGCCCAGGACTCCACTGCTGTCCTGGGGCCTGGCAGTCAGGAGGGATGGGGGGCTGCATAAAACGTGGGGGTGCTACAGCAACCCGCGCACTCCTCGTTCCCTGGTTAAACGTTTAACTGATAAATTTTTAATTGGTTACATGGTTACTTTTTTTTACTGCTATTTACATCCCAGCACTGAGGTTTAGGAGAGTGGGTTTACAAGACTGGGGAGAGAACTAGTGATGCTCCAGAGTAAGTATTGGACATGATCAAGAAAACTTACAGCAGAGGAGAATGCAGACAGTGTTTTGTACTTTCTGAAGAGGAGAAAAGCGATCAATGACTGGGAAGAGGTTAGGGTGCGGTGGAAGGAAGGAGAAAGGAACTGAGAACATGTTCACTCATCTTTAGTTCAATGCAATTTAAAGACTACTTGCCTTCAGTACTCTAAAGGCTAATACCTTGATTACTGCACAGTATGATGAAAATCTGAGTGGAGTTAGTTAACTGGTATTGGTTCCTGTGGGTTTATTTTGGTAAAAGTCTGTGTGATGCACACCTGCTTTCTCAAGGCTGATGAGATGATGTCATCTTATGTGGCGGATCCAATTAAAACAATCTGGTTGGAGTTTTCTCATGAAGGGATAAAAATAACCTGGGTGTAAAAGCGCAAGAGGAGCAAGACATGAGCCAAATCCAAATTTTCATTCCTTGCCTTGCAATTGAACTAATGTGAATGAGACAAGGAACATGAAATTTGAAGGGTGGGAAATAGTCACAGCAACATTTGACACACAGAGACGCACACAGTCACTGAAGGTAGGGCATTGCAATCCAAAATAATCACTCTGGCTTTGGAACCTGAATTCTCACTCAGCACCTTTTTTAATTTTTCATCCTGTGCTCAAGTAACATCTTTCTCCTATAATGTGTAATTAGCCAGTGCTGGTATGTTTGGGTTTGATCACCTATACAGAACTGCAAGTTCAAAATATCTTTTGTTTCTGTAGCACCTTTTGTCTTGAACTCAGAAAACTCTGAAAGCAGTTCACAAACTAAATATATTTTGCTTGCATCATCACTGCAGTGCAGCCATATCTGGAGTAAAGGGTGGTAGCTTTTTAACAGAACACCTCCACACTACTGTTTAGGACAGGCAGTAAAGCATCCTGTAGAAACTTCAAGGTTATTAAAGCAGTTATTTATTGGACTCTGACTAGGACACCTTGCTCTGATGAAAAATTATTTAGAGTCTTTGAGAGTAATCTACAAGTTTAGTTTTACATCAAATGTGAAAGACAACATCTCCAAACATCATGCTAAGGAATTGGTTTGGTGCTAATTCCGGGCAAGAGAGTCTCCTAATGAATCATCAGTATTGCTTCCTGTCACACCCTGGCATTTTTTGGATATCTCCCATTCAAGTACTGACAAGACATATCCCTGCTTAGCTAGTGAACTCTGGCAATATGGCTACTATCCATAATCATCTTAATCATTATAGACAATTAATGCTGCTCCTCAGGGTTCTTTCAGTACTGCCTAGTATAATGGTATGTCATGTTCTGCTCCTTTTCTCCAGAAAATGGGTGGAACTGGCATTGGAAAAATATATATTTTTCTACAATGTAAATTACTTTATATGGTAACTTGAGCAGACCCAGTATTCCTAGGACAATTTAAAGTATAGCATTCTGTAGTGTATGACTGGGTGTAATGAATTGTTCAGGAAGGCTGAATGAAAGAAGCTGAATCCAGGATTTCCGAAATTAGGGCAATGCATTCATTGTGCCATCTGGCCATTGGGGGTGAAGTGAAGACTGAAAGGTGGTCTCTCTACTAGCATGTTTCAAAGAAGCGCAGTCAGGAATAGCAAATGTGTAATATACTAGAGTTCAAATTTCTGCTGGCAATATGAAAGATTCATTATTTTCTCTCCTACATGTTCTTTTCCAGTCCTTAAAGCTCTTCCCTTCTGTCTGGCAAAAGGTTGCCCTACACAGGAAAAGCCACAGATGGACTATCTCCTTGACAGTCAAGGCATTCCCATTGGGAGGATACACTGTATCTTCATATAGGTAGAGCCCTACACAGATACAAAATTTACATCCGTATGTGATCCGCAGATATCTGCAGATTTGCAGGGTTCTACATCAGTGGTTCCCAAACTTTAACAGCTTGTGAACCCCTTTCACTAACACATCAAAGTCTCGCGAACCCCCTCTTAAAAATGTATATTCCAGGGTTTTTCTCCTTTACCTGAGTATAAATTATAAAAGCAATGATCTTGGAAATATAAAATTTGTTTTTATGACATGCTTATTACACACTATTTATTATTATTTATCATTGCAGCATTTTTATTACATTATGAAAATGGCAACACTCTTCCAAGATCTCACTTTCGTAGCTTGTATCACTTTGAGTAAGCCTGTTATAAGACAGGGCTCCTACGTTTCCTCAAGGAATATCAGATGTGAAACAGCATGAAGGTATTTAAGCAAGCCAACTTAGAGTTCCTCCTACACAAGCATTCGGTTCTTGAGCAATCCAGGCAAACAGTGAATGTTACAACAAAGCTTAAACTTGTTCTTCATAATAATTTTAAAAACAATACTAGCTGCCTATTTAATTTTAAAAACAGCAAAAAATATTCACCTCCCTTTCCGTTTCTTAGAGTCTTGAAGTTTAAATCTTCTCAGTGTGATAGATATGCTTGCTTTGATCTGCTTAGCTCTTGGAAGTCCAGGGGCTCCGGGCTGCTGGCCCCGTGCTGCCCGGGGTCCCTAGGGACAGCTCTGTCCGCCATTAGGGAATTTTTTCCCGAGAATCCCCTGTAACATTTTGCGAACCCCCAGGGGTTCACGATCCCCAGTTTGGGAACCACTTCTCTAGATATACCTCTACCCCGATATAACGTGACCTGATATAACATGAATTCGGCTATAACGTGGTAAAGCAGCGCTCCCGGGGGGGGTGGGGAGTGGGGGGCAGCTGCATGCTCCGGCAGATCAAAGCAAGTTCGATATAACGCGGTTTCACCTATAATGCGGTAAGTGTGTGGGGTTTTTTTTTTTTTTTTTGGCTCCCAAGGACAGTGTTCTATCGGGGTGGAGGTGTAAAATTTGGATCTGCATCCATCTCTTAACCATGGCTATAAAGCGGATATCTGCAGATTTGCAGGGCTCTACATATAGGGAGGTTTTCTAACCTATTCTTAAAAATCTTCAGTGATGGGGATTCTACAAACACTTGTCAGGAATGATTTAGGGATACTTGGTCTTCTCTCAGCACAGGGGGCTGGACTAGATGACCTCTCGAGATCCTTTCCAGCCATACATTTTTATTGTTCTATGATAACCATCTTTTATTACTCTTCTGTTTCTCAGTAGACAGTACTACAAGCTTCATCTGCTCTGAGGTTTATTTCAGAGCATATGGTTTATCTTTTGTCAGTGTGTTTGCCATTTATAGCATTTCCCTTAATGTAAAATCTAAGTAAACTGACTATTTTATGTGGTGTATTCTGAAATATAATAGTTAACAATTCTATAGTGCCTTCAATCCTGAAAAATCTTTGTGTTCTAAGAAATACAAAATCACTGCACCTGTAACAGAAATGCAGCTTGCCTCTAACAGTTCAGAGCAACGTTACACAAAAAGTAGGGCAGGAACTGAAGAATTTGGTGTTGAGCTAAACTGATAGAATTAATTTAGGATGTAATTACTCAAACTGAAATTTAGCTATGACAACAGGATCATTAGTGACTATAAGTGATTAGGACCATCTCATCCAAAACACACCACCTCTACTAGCACTATGCTCCAAAAAACAGTGGAGACACTGGCTCAGTAAAGATTCAAAGAGAAGAGTACCACCTCTTGAATTACCAAAGCTATTCTGGAGCATCCAAAGCAGGCCGGTCCTTTGGGGGAATTTGATATCTTAGTTCTGAGCCAGTATAACTGCATGTTTAAAAAAATGTTCACAGTTCCCTTTTGTTTTGTACTGCAGCTGGGGTAAGTTAAAATAAAGGTAAAACTTCATGGGAAAGCCACTGATAAAAGTGCTACAGACACTGAAATCTCAAAGCAGAAAAGCCTGCTCATATGCTAGGAATGATGACAAAGTATCATGACCTGGAATTTAAACGTAATATCCTATGTGCTCCATTCACAATCTTTTCATTTCCTTACACTTTCAGAGCCCTGTTGGCTGGAGGAGGCTTCTCCACATGGACCTATCGGCAAGGCTACGATGTCAGTATTCCTGTTTACAGCCCTCTGTCTGCAGAGGTGGAGCTGCCAGAGAGGGGACCAGGGTAAGCTGATCCTGGTGAATTGGACTGGTTGCATTCACTAACTTGTTAAATGTGTGGTGTTAGCATCTAGATATAACTTCAGACTTGCTTATAGTGCTGGGAATGTTTGTAAGACATGGTGATAACGGACGTGTTATAGGTTTGTGTGTATAAATCAATGGTACGCTCACATCTTGAATACTGCATGCAGGTGTGGTCGCCCCATCTCAAAAAAGATATGTTGGAAAAGGTTCAGAAAAGGGCAAGAAAAATGATTAGGGGTATGGAACGGCTTCTGTATGAGGAGAGATGAATTAGACTGGCACTTTTTAGCTTGGAAAAGAGACGTCAACGGGAGATATGATAGAGGTCTATAAAATTATGACTGGTGTGGAGAAAGTAAATAAGGAAGTGTTATTAACTACTCCTCATAACACAAAACTAGGGGTCAACAAATGAAATTAATAGGCAGTAGGTTTAAAAAAACCACAAAAGTATTTTTTCACACAACGCACAGTCAGCCTGTGGAACTCTTTGCCAGAGGATGTTGTGAAGGCCAAGACTATGACAGGGTTAAAAAAAGAACAAGATGAATTTGTGGATGACAGGTCCATCAATGGCTATTAGCCAGGATGGGCAGGGATGGTGTCCCTAGCCTCTGTTTGCCAGAAGCTGGGAATGAGCAACAGGGGATGGATCACTTGAGGATTACCTGTTGTGTTCATTCCTTCTGGGGTACCTGGCATTGGCCACTGTCGGAAGACAGGATACTGGGCTAGATGGACCTTTGGTCTGACCTAGTATGGCCATTCTTGTGTATTGGGGAATGGTGGGGGGGATTGGTGTTAGAATATAGTCATGTTCCCTCACCGATAGCTGGCTCAGACTTATGTCGGTGATACATGGAATGAAGCATAGTGCCTTTTGGCTGGCCCCGCTCCAGAGATTGCAGTGGTGGTTATCTTCAAATGGGCATGTTTCTAGTAGAGTTGTGCTGGGATTCGAAATATATAATCATTGTTGATAAAATTTTCAGGCGACATGAAGACTGGAGAAATGGTAAATAATAAGGATGGGGCAGTTATTCAGAGAAATATGGATTGCCTGGTAAACTGGGCCCACTCAAAAAAAAAAAAAAGTTTTCATACAGCCAAATGCGAGGTTATACATCTAGAAACAAAGAATGTATGCCATACATACAGAATGGGGGACTATATCTTGGAAAGCGGTGACTCTGAACAGGATTTAGTGGACAAACAATTCAACATAAGCTCTCATTGCAATGCTGTGGCAAAAAAGGAGGGGAAATGCAGCCTTGGGTGTGTAAAAGGGGAATAGTGAGTAGGAATAGGGAGGGATTTTACCTCTGTATATGGCATTGTTGAGACTGATCATTGGAATGCAGTGTCCAATTCTGGTGGCCCACATTTTAAAAAGATGTTGAAAACTTGGTGAGGGTGCATAAAAGACGCAAATAATTAGAAGGCTAGAAAAAGTGACTTATTTAAAGAGCTCAATCTGTTTAGTAGATCAGCAAGAGAGTTGATTAGTATTTGGGGTACTTTCATGAGGAGAAAATACTGGATACTAATGGCTCCTTATCTAGTGGAGAAAGGCATAACAAGAACCAGTGGTTGGAAGTTAAAGCCAGACAGTTTAAAATTAGAAATAAAACACACATTTTTAAGTGAGGGCATTAACCTGTTGGAACAAACTCCCAAGGAAAGTGATGGATTCTTCATCTCTTGATGTCTCTAAATTAAGACTGGTTGCCTTTTTGGAAGATATATTTTAGTCAATTACAAATTGGGTTCATTACAGGAGTAACTGGATGAAATCCTCTGGCCTGTAATATACAGAAGGTCAGACTAGATGATTTAACTGTCCTTTTTGGCCTAAAATCTATTAATCTATGATTTTTAAAAAAAATATTGTGTTCATAATACCTTTTTATCTGAGCAGCCGAAAGCACTTGACAATGAGGCCTTATTTGCCTGTCACTATTCCTATTTAACAGATGAGTAAACTGAGGCAGTAAGCTTAAGTGACTTGTTCACATGTCACAGCAAAACCGATACGGAGCCATGAATATGACCCAGAAACTTTCAATCCTTTGTGTGATGATCACTCCCTGTCAAAAGTTGTCCCTTCACATATGAAATATCTGCTACATAGTGCAGTGCTAACAATGATGCATTTTTAACCTGTGTACCTTGGGTACTTGAGGCAGCACCCAAGTGGTTAAAGGGATGCTGTCAACTTCAGATCAGAAGTTTACCTTACATGTCAGTAATCTCTTCTGCTGATAATGTCAGTGTTTTTGCTATTGTCTTTTGAGGGCTGTAAACCTGAATTATTTTGAATTTCAGGTCACCTCAATCTCTAAGGTAAACGAATGATTGCAGGACAACCTGGAGTGGTAATCATGTACACTTCATCATTTTCTCATTGCTTCAAATATTCTTGTATGTGAACAATGCAGTGACACTTAAGTGAATCCCGTTTAGCGTTTGATAAATTGTTACCTTAAGCACAGGGGGAGAGAACATCATATTCATATTTAGGAAACACAATGCATCGGGTAGACCTCAGCATCTATGGTTTCTCTCTTTAGTACAGACTTCTTCATAGTTCATGTCCCACATGATCAGCCAGGTGGCATGGCTAGTTGCAGTGCATGAGAGAACAGATGTGTATCGGGAGCAAGTGCAAGTGCCTCAGTCACTGATTTAGTGAATATTTTGCAACCACCATGTATCATTACACGCTGAGTATTGGCAGAGTTGGTTGGGCTACAGCTTGGGTAGAGCGCCATCTGGTGGCCAATCATTGATGTAATTTCAAAAACAATTGGTCACCATGAGTTCTATTTTTCTTTTGTGGTGGGAGTGGGGGAAAAAAATGACAAAAGAAAGCTGGTCAAAATAGAATTATATATCCTTATTCTAAACTGTCAGGCTTGGTATATGTTAGGATTTTACATCCATTTATAGCAAGACTTGGATCACAGGGTTTTGGTGTTATGGGATGTTGACAATGTTATGCCAGAATTTTTGGTCTTAAACCATTAAAGCATAAAAGTGAACAACCTTGTGCAACTTCTGGCTGGCCATTGCCATTATTAGCACTTACCAACAGCTGTGCTGGCTTGTAAGGTAAATTTTATTTTTGTTTCCTTTAGAGAGATGGATTTAGAATTTGTGATTTAGTTTCTTTATAGTTTAGTTGCCTAAAACAGAGTTATAAATTCAGTGATGCCAGGAGTGAATATTCCAGCAAGCCTCTGCGAGTTACAAAAATAGCATTACAAAGAAAAAAGTCCGTGTAACTCAACTCTCTAATTGGAGCAGCCAAAACTGCTGGTGTGGAGATGGTAAGGAGTGTGGGTAGGGCAGAGTTCAGCTTTATAATGTGTGTGCTTCAGAGCTGTATATTTAAAAAAAAAAAAAAAAAAGCCATCAAGTGAAGGGAAATTGGAATCTTAAATAGAGGCCTCATATTTCCTGAGTTTTCTTGGGGGGGGGAAATACAGATACTGGGTATTGTATTTCCTTGCATCAGACATAGTGGAGTAGTCTGTGTTAGCTGATCTTTAAATGAAGGATCAGAATAAATTTTAGGACTGTGTTTTCGGTGCAGTGTGCTGTACTCCAGCATGAACGAGCTGCACAGCTTAATGACATGAACAGCTAACTTGAGACTGTATCCCTGCATTTTGACCTGAGCTGTTAAAATACATTTTTGAATATGTTAATATTAAAATAAGTTATCTAGCATGTTAGCAATTTACATTATAAATATAAATTTGTTAATCTCAGCAGAGGTCAATGGCTGAATGGGGCTATGATGCTCAACTCAGACCTCTGTCCAATAAGTGGTCCTTCCAGGATAACACAAAGGCACAAGGCTGAGTCAGTGAGGAGAACTTATCTAACTACTGCCCTTACTGTATCTATTCTGTGGATCAACATAGGGTGCCAGGGCTGTCAGCACCTTTCATCCATATAAAATTAACTAAAATATCTACAAGCAGAAGAACGTAGCATCAGTCATCCAAAGTGCTCTGGGTGCTTTACAATAAAACACTAACATCATGTAAAATATAACCAGGTGAACACATACTGCAATAGTCTTGCATCAGAGGCTTTCTCAGTATGTTACAAGGTTATTTTTGTTTCAGTTTATGAAACAGATGAAGAGTTGCCCATCCCAAGCTTTTGGGCACCCTTTTCAAGAATTAAAATTTACAATAATCTGTATGTCGCTTTGAGGAGCTTATCTCTACTTATTGTTATCCATACAGTAATAATTAGATCTGGCCAAATCTTAATTATGTGATATCAGTTAGTTAATAACTCCTTCCAACTCTCATCCTATTCTGTCCCCAAACATTGGAGGAAAAAAGCTGAGTTTTGTGGTGTGTTCATCAGATAAGTAAATCTGGACTCTGCTGGGCCCAGATAGAAGGAAATGAGTTCCAGACTCTTTAGAGAGCAAACTCCTGGAAATGTCAGGTCACCTTGGTTCCACTTTTCAGTCCTCGTAGGTACTTCATCCTGTCATCCCAAATGGCTCTTCACCCGGAATACCGTTCTGACTTGGAGGCTCTTCAAGCTGAGAACGGAGAGTCTGTGCTGATCCTGGACAAGTGCACAAATCTGTCAGAGGGAGTTCCTTCTGTTCGTAAACGTTGTCACAAGAACCAGGTCTATGATTACCCTCAGGTGCTTCAGGTAAGGCTGCTTAACCTGCATAGCCCCACAGACCCAATGATGCTTAACTTAGCAAAGAGTTTTTGTTTAGTTTAGATAGCACGCTTCCTTAATTTTCAGTGAAATTGCTGGAAGAATTTGAAAATGAAAAGTCTATTGCATTAAACAGTATCCTAAAAGTAAATTATATTCCAATTTACAGTTATCCTCATTGAACTCGAAGGACCAAAAGTGTGTTATGAACTTGAAGGGATATACAGGGATTAAAGGGGATGCAGTTTAGTGTTTGAAAAACAATTCCACACAGTGCCCTGTGTACCCATGACAAATTGAGATAGAAGATTTGACAGCATGCAACTATGGAAACATCTAGGTGAAATGTGTTTGATGGCCTTGGCCCAACTTCCAAAGGGCTTTTGATGTGTCAATGATATGAAGATAAAACCAGATAAGCTTTCTCAGACTTCTGTGTCTTCTGGCAAGCCCCCAGTACAGAGTAGAAGTACTTTAGCATGCAGTGTGGTGAAGCCAGCTATACCTTTGGCCAGTTGGGGAATATTCCACTGCATTCCATCTCTGGCCACCAGCATGTAATCCATCATTGAACTTCAACAAATTATGATAAATTTGTTTTTCTGCTGTGCATTTGTTGTTTTTCCTCCAGTTCTGTTACATTTTGTAGGAAAGATGTTTAAAATTCCAAGTGGAGGAGGGTGAGAGGAAGGGAAGGGTTGTTCTGAGTTGTAAACCTTCATCCAGGAAAAAAAAAAAATTCTCTTCACTTTGCTTCTTTAATGAAGACTGTATCATTCAATGATAGCAGGAGAGGGGATAGATAGATATAATTTTTAACTTGAGAGCTGGCACATGCAGAGATTGTTAAAATAGTTTCCTTTGCAGAGCTCTGCATCTCCCTTTGGAATGTCTGGCTGATAACAGCAATGATATGAGGAGATATATTTATAGTAACTTTTGTCTAGACAGGAAAAATGGTTATCTGGGCAGATGAGCATGTGTGTCCACATCTGGGGCTCTTTTCTTATTCCCCCAGACCTACCCAAAGTCTTCCACCTGCTGCCCTGTGATCTATTGAGTAGGTGTTTAAAATGTGTTTTGCTCCTTTTTCCTCCATCCTCCCCAAAGCAGTCTGAGATTTGATCCCAGCACAACCTTTCCTGCATTCCCTTTACTGTCGCTTTTATTAAATAGACTCCTGGACTGCTGGGTTGCTAATGCATCCTGTTTTACAATCTTCTCTTGGCTGAGATTTTAGGACAGCTCAGCAGTGTTCTGATATGAACATAGGTTTCACAGCTTTGTTGGGAAGCAAATAAGGGGACAGCAAAGACTTTTAATTCCTAGTTCTCATATTTAACTGCCCCCTTCAGAAAGCAAATTGGATGCCCTGAATAGATAGTCTCATATGAATATTGTACCATTTGTACAAGGTACTGGTGAGACCTCATCTGGAATACTGTGTGCATTTCTGGTCACCCATGTTCAAGAAAGATTACTTCAAACTGGAACAGGTGCAGAGAAGGACTACTAGGATCACAGAGGAATGGAGAAACCTACCTTACAAGAGGAGTCTTAAGGAGCTAGGTTCGTTCAGCCTAACAAAATGGAGGCTGAAGGGAGATATGATTGCACTCTATAAATACAAGAGAGGGATGAACACCAGGGAGGGAGAGGAGTTACTGAAGTTAAGGGTCAATGTTGACACAAGAACAAATGGATATAAGCTGGCAACCAACCAGTTCAAGCTCGAAATTAGACAAAGGTTTCTAACCATCAGAAGAGTGAAGTTCTGGACCAGCCTTCCAAGGCGAGTTGTGGGAGCAAAAAACAACTTGTTTCAAGACTGTGCTTGATAAGTTTATGGAGGGGATGGTATGATGAAGTTGCCTACAGTGGCTCATGGCCCATCCATGACAATTGTTAGCAAATATCTCTCCCATTGAAGATATTTGCTGACACTAGATGGAGAAGGCTCTGAATTAATACAGAGAATTCTTTCATATGTGTCTGGTGGGTGGGTCTTGCCCACATGCTCATGGTCTAACTGATTGGCATATTTGGTGTTGGAAAATAATTTCCCCCTAGGTCAGATTGACAGAGACCCTGGGTTTTTTGCCTTCCTCTGCAATGTGGGGCACAGGTCAACTGCTGGTTTGAATTAGAGTAAGTGGTGGATTCTCTGTAACTTGAAGCCTTTAATCAAGATTTGAGGACTTCAGTAGCTCAGCCCGAGGTTATGAGCCTATTACAGGAGTGGATGAGTGAGGTTCTGTATCCTGTGATGTGCAAGAGGCCAGACTAGACGATCATGATGGTTTCTTCTGGCCTTAAAGTCTATATGCCTCCTCACATACTGTGTTCCTTCTCTTTTCTTGGGCTCTTGGATAATAGATTCACTAGATCCTTTCTTAATAAATAAATCTATAAACAATTTGAGTGACCTTTTTTTGGTGCTGGAGAAAGCCAGACTGACAGCCCTGGGGAGCAAAGTCCTGTTAGTGCAGTACTAATACATCAGCAGCAGCACAGGCTTCACCAATGCTGTAGCCAATGTACCTCATCCCTGCCCTGCAAAGGCCACCTATAAGGTGAAAGAATATTTCGCCTTCATGTCCTACTTGGTTCTCAGTTTCTCTGCTTTTGTTGCCAACCAAGTTGTCAATGCCAATAGGACTGGTGGTTTCTGTGGATACTGTCTTCTGGAAACTGGATTGTAACCAGAAAACTCTTTGTACATAGGCCACAGAACAGACATCAGATAGTAACTTACTAACATCCTGAGCTAGCTTTGAACCAATGACCTAGAGATGAAAAATCTTTCACCCACTACAGTCCCTGAACCAGTTCCCTAGCATTTAACAAACATCAGTTATTTTTGAACAGTGTTAAATAGTACTTTTTTTTTTTCTTTCTAATGCATATATCAACACAGGGAAAATTGTTTCTCAGAGTGTCTCCACTGACATTCCAGAGCATTTATATATTGTATCAGTTGAATAATCATGATTAAGGCTTCAATTTTGTCAGGGATATTTTTAGTAAAAGTCAGGGACAGGTCACGGGGAATAAACAAAAATTCAGCGAAGCTGTGACCTGTCCCTGACTTTTACTAAAAACATCCCTGACAAAATGGGGAGGGAGGAGGGTTCTGCAACCTGCCCCGCTGCATGCAGGGAATTGTGGCTCCCCACCCCTACCCAGGGGCTGGGAGCTGCACTGAAGGCCTGGGGGGGGGGAAGGGGGAGAGAACCCACTGCCCATGGCAGCTGGGCTGCTGCGGGAGGGTCCCCTGCTGCTGGCAGTGGCTGGGCTGCTGCGGTGCCCCAATATCATGGAGGTTTCTTGAAGTCATGGATTCCATGACTTCTGTGACCTCCGTGACAGAATCAGAGCCTTAATCATGATCATAGTCAGCCATTAAGATGTTAAATTTGTAAAGGGTTTGGCATTCTTTTGTCTTTCCTGATGGATTAAACTTCTGACATGGGATCACTAAAACACAATATGGAAAAGCCCTATTAGTTCATCCTGTCCTCATTTTTCACCTTACACCCAGTGGCCAGTGCAGAATAAAGTTGCACGTTTATTTTGAGTCTGATGGTCACTCAGAACATGATGATGGCAGAGAGCAAACTTGAGTGATGTTTTCCTTTAACCTCTCTGTTCAGAGGGGAATGAATATATAAATTATAGGGATGTAATATTTGTTCCTTTTTTCATCTTTGTTTGTGGTTGCTATTCACTGACAGGAAGCCACATTCTGCATCGTTCTGCGTGGTGCTCGCCTGGGACAAGCTGTGCTAAGTGATGTACTTCAGGCTGGCTGTGTCCCTATTGTTATTGCTGACTCCTATATTTTGCCTTTCTCTGAAGTTCTGGACTGGAAGAGGTTCGTATTTATTGGTTTGCACCCTCCATACCAGTGTAAGGTATGCATGCCACTTGGTGATGTGCATTAAATTCAAACCACTTGAAACCTCACAATCTAGAAGTGAAGGAACAGAATATGCAGGGGGCTGCTTTGAGAATGCTGACAACAGGGCAGCTGAAGTCCACCCTATGGATACATCCAAGCATAGGAAGTAATGGAGCAGGAAAATGAGAGGGGACAAAAGGGGGGTGGAGAGCAGCACAGACTGTCCAATTCTTGGTATTGGATTTCCTGATTCTTGCAGCTCAGGATATTAATCTATAGAACAAAAAATATTGGCCTTGTCACACTTGTATTTGCACCCAAGCTGTTTTAAATTTACTTCTAATAGTTTACACCTCCCAAACCCCTGTGAGGGAAAGAAATATCCCCATTTTACAGGTGTGAGTGACTGAGTCACGGCAGAGATTTTGCATGCATGCAAAATGCCCATTTTGTGTGCATACAAGTTTACGTACTTAACACTCTTTTTCCCTAAATGATTTATTCAAAATTACACCAAGTCATTGACAGAGCTGGAATTAGAACACAGGAATTCTTGGCTCTCAGTCCATACTTAATTCATTAGACCACACTCCTCTACGTAGCCACTTGCAGCTGCTCTACTGCAAATTCACCCCACAGAGTTTTTGGGCATTTCCCTTAGGTTGAGCAGCTGGAGTCATGAAGAAATTCCCCAATGATCTAGTATTGAATAATTAATTGCATTACAGGGGCTTATGCCTTCCTCTGAAACATCTAGCGCGTAGCATGTTATGATACCAGTTTAGATGGACTATTGGTATGTTCTCATGTGGCATTTTTATACTTTTTTCCCCTCACTGTTTTGCATTTAGAGCCTCTGTTGTGATACCTGAAGAAAAGATGCCTGAAATGTACAGCATTCTGCAAAGCATTCCTCAGCGGCAGATTGAGGAGATGCAGAGACAGGTAAAATAGCCTGAATATAGCATTTAAATCTATACATGAGTTCATGTGTGTCCACTGCCTGTGTAGGTGTGTGAAGTGTGGTTGGGAGTAGAAGCATTCTGCATATTCTCATATTATTAAAGTTCAGTTCATTCAGCTCGCTGATTTTTTTTGCACTAAAAATACAATAACTGACATTTATATAATGCTCAGAATACTTAAATACTGAATATGCAAAGATAATTTTATCCATTTCTGGCACAACTAAATCTGCTGAAGAGCAGCTGTTTAACAGTACTACAGTATAGTTTAGGTCAGGAATTTAAGAACACTGCATATGATTGCAATTGTAGAAGAACGCTTGAGTAGGCAGAATTTAGTTACCCACACTGGAATTTCTCTGGCATGTTATGTTAACATCCATGCTCTTGTGAAAGATGTTATGGGATCTTCAGTGCCCACAATGGTCAGGGTCTCCCGAGCATGGACTGCGTAAATACTGTGAAAAGAAAAACTGAGGTCCAGACCACCTGTTCATTAAAGATCCCATGGTACTTTCCACAAGAGCAGGGGTGCTTACTTCAGTAGCTGGCCAAATTCCACTGTAAGTAATTTAATTTTACTCTCTTCTCCCTGCTTTCTCAACACACAATGATGATTTAAATTCCTGCAGAGTTAAATTTTATTCCCCTGCTCTTGCAAGTTAAGACAAGTTTCTGATAAAAGCATAGTGCAAATTTGTAGCTTCCTGCTCAACCATAGCTAAATTCATTGAAGTGAGAGATTCATGAATTCTGCCGACCCTACATATGTCCAGATCTATAAATATACTTTGAAATCTTTGGGCGAAAGGTGGTAGTTAAATGCAAAATGCTTTATGTACGTTAATTACACAAGCTCATCCCTGTAAGATAGATGTTATACGTATTTTACAAGGGGAAAACAGAGTCATGGAGAGGTTGTGGCTTATATAAGGTCATGGAATGAGTTGGGTGGAGCCAGGAATATAATCAAGGAGTATTGACTCAGTTCCCAGTTCAGTCCAATAGATGATGCTGCCTGTTTGCCACAGATTTAGTGTCCATAATACCAGATACTTGCTCTGACCTTAGCATTCCCATGCAGGTGTGTGTGTCAGTGACTCAGCTGAGCAGATCAGTACAATTGTTGGCTGTAGGCAGATTGTGGTAAAGTGGCTGAGCATCTTGGAGAATTACATTTTGGAGGCATAGGGAAAGAAGGATATTTGCATTTCACAGATACTTTTATGTAAGGTATTTCTGTCACCCTTGTCATTGAGTGCCTCATAGTTATTGATATATTTATTCTTACACCACCACTGTGGGTAGAGAAGTACTGTTAGCCCTCTTTTACAGATGAGAACTAAGGGACTTATTTAAAGTCATATAAGATTTCTGTGGCAGAGCAGGAATTGAACCCAGGCCTCTGGAGTCCCAAGTTATAACCTTAGTCACAAAACCATCTTTCCTCCCTGATGATATTTGTAAATATCAAGGAGAGGGAGAAAATGTTTAAGTGGTCCAAGAGGTATAAGTAGGAGTAAAGAGATGAAATTCAGAAATAGGAAATTTAAAGATAAATATCAGAAAATATTCCTTATGGTGAGATTTTTAATATGTGGAATAGTCTCTCCAAGTAATAAAAGTCCCATTGTTCAACTCACTTGTAACTACACAGTGCTGGAAGCTATACTATATGTAGGGCCTTACTAAATTCACAGCCGTGAAAAATGTGTCATGGGCCATGAGATAAGCCCATCCCCATGAAATCTAGCTATTGGAGGGGAGAGGGAGGAGCAGAGCTGGGGGCACTTGAGCTGGGGTCTCCTACTGTTCCCCAGGCTCCAGCTGCTAGTCCCCAGGCTGGGGAGGCACGGGACTTCCTCATCCCCTACACCGGGGTTGGCAACCTTTCAGAAGTGGTGTGCCGAATCTTCATTTATTCACTCTAATTTAAGGTTTTGCGTGCCAGTCATACATTTTAACATTTTTAGAAGGTCTCTTTCTGTAAGTCTATAATATATAACTAAACTATTGTTGTATGTAAAGTAAATAAGATTTTTAAAAAATTTAAGCTTCATTTAAAATTAAATTAAAATGCAGAGCCCCCCTGGACCGGTGGCGTCCATCTAATAGTGTACGTTTTACACAATGGTGTGGTTTTATCAGCATGAGATCAGGATAGCTGTATTATTTATTAAAAAAAAGCCAGTGTGTGTTATTCAGGTCACCCCCAAAGAGGGACAAAGCTTTTACACAACACCACAGCAATATGTATTCCGTATGAGCCAGATATTTCACAGCAATATTTTAGAAAAATGTTAGAGAAAAAAACTTTTGAAGTGATAATCAAGCTAGCCCAGTACAGACAGTTGATAAGAAGTGTGAGAATACTTACAAGGGGAGATAGATTCAATGTTTGTAATGGCTCAGCCATTCCCAGTCCTTATTCAATCCTGAGTTGATTGTATCTAGTTTGCATATCAATTCCAGCTCAGCAGTCTCTCTTTGGAATCTGTTTTTGAAGTTTTTTCTGTTGTAAGATAGCCACCCGCAGGTCTGTCATTGAGTGGCCAGACAGGTTAAAGTGTTCTCCCACTGGTTTTTGAGTATTATGATTCCTGATGTCAGATTTGTGTCCATTAATTCTTTTGCGTAGAGACTGTCCGGTTTGGCCAATGTACATGGCAGAGGGTCATTGCTGGCACATGATGGCATATATCACATTGGTAGATGTGCAGGTGAACGAGCCCCTGATGGTATGGCTGATGTGATTAGGTCCTATGATGATGTCACTTGAATAGATATGTGGACAGAGTTGGCATCGGGCTTTCTTACAAGGATAGGTTCTTGGGTCAGTGTTTTTGTTCAGTGATGTGTGGTTGCTGGTGAGTATTTGCTTTAGGTTGAGGGGTTGTCTGTAAGCGAGGACAGGTCTGTCTCCCAAGATCTGTGAAGCTCCCTAGTGAGAATCCTCCTTGAGCTATCCTTCCCTCACCTGGAGATCTATATGGAGTCTGTAACATTGGTGGTAATGCCTACAGGCAGTTACTGAACTGTACTGTGGACAGCATCCATTGTTCTACTTTCACTTCCCCTGTGCCACAAGTCAACAACAATATTGTGGCAGAATATTGAGGAAGGAAGGGGGGGTGGGGAAGGACAGGGAGTGGATGTGGTAGGAGTATGGCAGAGAGGGGGAGTGGAGGGTGAGAGATGAAGGTGAGGAAGAGGGAGAAGGAGAGGAGCAGAATGAGGAAAAAGGAAAGGAGAAAACAACACCTCCATGGCTACCACTAAAACCATCCCTTATGAAACCTCCTCCCCCAGGACAGATCTGTTTTTCACTTTGTAATTTGTAGGGTAAACAGACTTCCAGAGTCTTTCTGATTTTTTTTTTTTTTTTTTTTTTTTTTTTTGTCTGCAGATTCGTTTAACGGAGTATTGTATGTCTTGAAAATTTATGTTCTACTGATATCATAAATCCCAACTCATTGCCCCAGATCCAGCAAACACAGATAAATTCATTACTACCTAGGACTGGAATTTAAGGATAACCTTCAGGGTGGGGTCAAAGGGGAGTGCCGGAGGTTTGGGGAGGTTTGGTTTTTCCCCCCTACTTTATTTTTTACATTAGAAATTAAGGCATTGTGTACTCTGATGATGATGATGATGATCTTGTGATGACAAGGGTGAAGAAGCTAAAAGCTGATGCAACTGAGGAAAGGGATTTTTTAAAGTCACACTTTTAAAATGTGTTTTAACACTTGTTTAAATTCAGTGACTAATGAGCACACTAACAAAGACATTCTTTTTCTAAAGGTACAACACCCTTACCCCTTCAGCTAATATATGAGCTCATGCTACACCCCCTTCAAAACTCTGTAAGAGATTCTCTTGAAGAGCTAGAGAAGACCAGACTTGAGATTTGTGTTTTTGCCCTGAGGCAAAAACAGTCAGAAAAACTTAAACATAACCCCACAACTTTTCAGGCCTTCTTTATGCTCTGTTAAAAATTGGGCTTGTGTCTTTTTCTTTTTTTAAAAAGACATTGCAAGTCATTTTAGAGTGAGTTTTCAGTGTTGGATTGGGAGGTGAGATTCCCAGAACAAATAATGTCTGAGCAATACCACTGTAGTTTTTCTAGCTCATATCCCCCATGCCTCAAGTTCTCCAGGTCAAACGGAACTGAAGACACTAACATATGCATAAATCAGTGACTTATTTTAGTGTCACTTTAAAACATGAGTGGCTAGTGTCTCTGACCCCTTCCCTCTCCTATTTAATGTGCTGCTTTGACTCTTCTATTTAAAGCGGACTTTGTGGAGTAATTTCAGCCCTTATCAGTTTGCTGACAGCTATATGAGCCTTTCTGCTGGCTCCAGGCAGTGAGTGCAGGCGTGTGAAACTTCTCATTCTTGCACTGAAATGCAGGGTGAGGCACATATAGGAAGTAGGATTGTTAGCTGTAATTGGTGGATACTGAGAGAAGTGTCTATTTCCAGCCAAACTTAATTTCAATATTTGGACACTGATAGAGGGAGGAATGAGGAAGAGTGAGCTTCCATAGAGCTGTTTTTTTATCTTGTCATTTGAAATGTAGTTCCAGGATATATTGGCTCTGCCATTTGTAGAGAGCAGCAGGGCAGCTCTTAAGGGTGCTTGGTTTGGTCTTACAAGCTTTTTTTTAAAAAAAAAATTGACTTCCAGCTGTATATCTTTCCTTGATGGAGGGCAACTTCTGTCTCGGAGCTCTTTAGAATCATCGTTATTGAATATAAAAACTTTCATCCATCTGACATTTGTAGAATTTTAGGGAGTGTGATTAGAGAGGCTAACCCCGTTTTAATCCTCCCAGAGTGCTTCCATGGAACCCTGGGTCCTCCATAAATGTCAGGCATGGACAGTTTGCCATCTTATCAGATGCACTGGAGTTAGCTCCAGCCCCCCTCTCCCTCTTGGGAATGGTCTGTTGCAGCAGACAGCAAGGGAAAGGAAAAACGATTACCTGGCTTACTGCCAGGAGCACTAGGGGAGTTGCAGAATCCTTGGCATTCACTGATCAGAATTTTTTTGAGTCACTTGAAAAGAGCATCCTTAACATAGATTCTTCCTATCCCTACCCCCATCTTTGCCTTCCAGAAAGTAGCAAATTGTCTTCATATTACCTATGGTGCGGAATAATCTCCATGCTACAACATATGCGATAGTTGAGAAGTCCTTGAGAGCAGTAAGCACACGACTCAATGATTTTATGGATCAGAGCTATGTTTTATTCTAATTGGAGCTAGGCAAAATATTTGGATGAATAGGTTTAGTTGAAAAATGCAGTTTTGGTCAACTTAGAACTATTTGTGAACTTGACATGAATTAAATAAATAGTTCAGGACAAACATTTTTTTTGGGTGCAGGGGAGGAGGTAGATTGACAAAGAGAGTGTGGTACCCTCCTATAACTCCTAGTCCAGTGGTCAGGGCACTTATCTAGGATGTGAAAGACCAAGGTTCAGTTCTCCCCTCTGCTTCATGTTAAGCCGGGATTTCAGTTTGGGTTTCCGACCTGCCAAGAGACTGCCCTAACCACTGGGCTATGGGGTATTCTAGGACAGCTCTCGATCTCAGTCTCTCCTCTTGAAGATGTTCCACTTTGTATTAAGTACTTGAATAGTCGCTGGGTGGGACTAAAGATTATAAGGGAGGTCAGGACCTCCTCCTCTGGCTGTTTTGCAAATCTGGTCCTTTAAATATGCCTGGAAACAAAATGTTTCTGGTTGAATAGAATGTTTTGTGAATAAAAATAAAGTTGTTTGCCCAGCTCTAATTAGAATCTGTGTTTTCGGCCTCTAAATTACAGGGTTAGACATGAGCTTTGAGAGAGTAATTACGCTAACTTAAGTCAACCCCGTTCCACTTTAATGAAAATGCTGCTGTGAATTTGGATATCTTACTATCAAACCTTGGAAGGTTGCTGTATGCCAATTCCTAGTCAAGGGATATCTTGGGTATACAACAGTTAAATGCAGATTATCCAAATCTGAAAGTTCAGGATTTCTTCTAATTGAGAATATTTTGCACTGTTTGACTGAAGCAGCTGGTTGCAGACTAATAGTGTTTATGATCACCTGGTCCTGGTGCGCAACCCAGTTTCCACTCTGCTTCCCCATTTCTGTTATTTGGCCTGTACCACAGTTCTCTTGCCCAAATCCACAGCCTGCCTACTAATTGATACCATTGTAAAATTAGTGTTTACCTATACAATAAAAACATTGCATTTTTATAGCACTTTCTATTCAAGGATCGTAAAGGCAGTAATTAAATCATTCAGAGCTGCTGTGAGGGTAGGTATGATACCCATTTATACAACATATAAATGTGTAAGGCCCACACAAATAATTTACTTACACAAGGTCAGACTGGTAGTCTAATGGAACCTGGGAGTCCTGACTCTGAGTTTTCTGCTTTAACCACTAGATCATGTTTCCTTATACAATAAGAATGTTTGGTTTTAAATTACGAAGTTTTTAGGTGCCCTGTAGTGGCACTCAATCTGCTGCTGGATAGTTTTCATATATGTTTGTTACCTTGTTGACTTGTTGGATAGCAGTTGTGCAAATCAACCTTTTGGATACATTTTCTTGAATGCCACATGGCTTTTTCAGGGGTGGAATAGCCAGCAGTTGAGCAGCTACCACTGCATAAACCACAGAGCAAGTGGAAATAGTGCAGCTGTTGTGAACTAACTCCTAGTGTTGACACAACTCTTTGGAACCTGTTCCATCTCCTGCCTGATGTCATTGTAAGAGTTCATGTGCACCCCCCAGCTGTCCATCAGTGCTAGGAATGCATTGTGGTGCCCTTAGGTTCTGAAACAGCTATGAAGTTCTTTCTCTTGTTTTACCTTTTTAGCTGCTAATTTTGAACATCCTTTAGACATGGGAACAGAACTTGGATGTGTCATTAAAAATGTTTTATTTAAGTAACACTTTCATTTCTAGAGATGTTCAGAAATAGTAGTTAACAGGAGAGCTACATGTTCCATTGAACTACTAATGGGATAAGAAGCCTTGCTTCTAGAATGGAGTTTTGAATATGGTCCAGGCTGAAATAAATGCTTTCAGTAACTGCCTAACAGCTGTTTTGTGGTCTAGATAGAATTAATTTTATCTCCAACTACTTTCTTGCTGGACAAGTTTGTACATCACATGGCACCATCACATTTGGGAGTAATTGACCTCTTGGTTCTCAGCCTCAGTAGAGAGGCAAAAGACTGATTGGACCATGGAGGATGAAGTGCTTTTGCACCCTGAGAGATGGTTTCATTTGCTTAAGGTATGGGGGAAGCTGGGTAAAGAATTTCAGACTCCAAGGCTGTCACTCCAATGGCTTTCACCAACACAGATGTCACTAAAATGTGTGTTGTAGGCAGAGCTGGCAGCAACGCCTATGGCTGTTTAACACCTTCCAGTGTGGGTGTTTATATACATACATATAATATAAAAAAATCCATATTTCAGTTGTTAGAAAAGAATAAGCAAAGGGGATAAACATGCCTTATGGAATATGGCTTGTGCTCTGAAATAGGAGTGTGCTGGTTTTTTGCAAGTTAGAACATTGCAGTAACTTGACATACATTTTTTTTCATTATTACAAAATGCTGGTCTTTCATGTGGTGTGATTGGCACTGGGCTTGTTTTGTGTTTAACCTCTTAAATCAAGGGAATTGAAACTTCCATTCTCCCAGCATTAGTATGGCAGTCATGGGAAATCTCAAACAAGATGGATCTTATTGCAGCAGTTGACACAAGTTGTGCTTTTATTTATTTATTTTTGATGTTGGATACTGATTAAAAGTTTCCAAGCATCTTTTAGCCGTGTTATAAAGCTAGCCAGCAGAGAGCTGGGCAGCTGCTGACCAGGGGAGATGCTGGCGGACACTGGACAAGATCACAGTGGGAAGCATCGGTGTGTGTAACTCAGAAAGCTGGGAAAGGTGTAAACAGATCCCCAATTTAGCTGCAGAGTGGGCTCTGCAAACACTGTTTTATTGGCCAGTGGCTCCTGCTTTACTAACCTCTAACCTTTACAATACTCAGAGGTGCTGCCCACCCGCTGGCCTTGCCTTTGAACCACTCTTGGCTCCTGCCACCTCAAAGGCTTGCAGTCAGATTCCTGTGTTTTGCTTGGGACCTCACCTCTCAGCTGGATGCCTGCAACAGAGAAAACTGATCTACCCTTAGAACATAGACATATTTGAAGGCGATACCCCTGAGACTTGAAACCTATTGCTTTGTGTTTCAGGGGCTGTCCATCAATTTTCAAGAAATGTGGCTGAACCTCCCCTTCCCTCACCCTCCCCTTTCACTGGGTAGTCATATAACATTTGAATGTTCCTGCAATTGTATACACATGACTGATGTTTGTTCTTCTCTTGACTGTTCTGGCCTTTGTAACAGTTATAGCAGAAATCTAGATAGTCATAATTTTGGTTATGTGTGGTTAATGGAGAGGGAGTGCTCAAAGCAGAAACTAATCTTATCATGTAGTTATAGTCAAAATAACTCTGTTTAAAATGGCATTGTATAGGTTTATATCTATCCTTTCTCAATGATTTGCCTATTCAACTAAAAGGATTAGTCAACATTGCAAACTCCATCTGCGATCTAAAAAATCAAGCTATGTTCACCTCTGCCTCTTACACCTTCACCAATGTATCTGACAAATATGATTATCCATAAGGCAGAATAGAGTCCAGCTTGCTGTCCTGTAGTTGCATTGGCTCTACCGTGTCTACAAAAGTAAACCCTTGTTTGCTGTAAATTAGGAATATGTAAGGTGAAAACCCAACAGGAGCAAAGATGTTCAGAAAATAGGGTCTGTTTCTGCATACATATACTCTTTAACCATTTTTTCCCCTTACACCATTTAGTTTTGTTCTTCCTGGGGGGTCCTTCTGCACGTTTTGGCCCCATTCCCCTCAACCAGAAGGCTCTATGTTTTTGGGTCCTTTGCTGACTCTGTGACTGGAACACATTTATGTTGCTGATCTGGGACAGAGATGCTAAGTTTTGGTCAGTCAGCCTTACCAGCAGTCGCAGACTCAGGAGCAGAGAGGAGAGTTGGGTTTCAACATATAGCTCAGTGGTTTGAGCATTGGCCTGCTAAACCTAGGGTTGTGAGTTCAATCCTTGAGGGGGCCACTTGGGGATTTGGGGCAAAATCAGTACTTGGTCCTGCTAGTGAAGGCAGGGGGCTGGACTTGATGACCTTTCAAGGTCCCTTCCAGTTCTAGGAGATGGGATATCTCCATTCCATGCATTACTCACAGCAGAATGTTTATAATGGGGGAGTCACAGTAGATCCAACTTGTGCAGGATTCCCCCCTACATTCTGTTCTTCTCTTCGTCATGCATGCCCCCTTCCCAAGACTAGTCTGACATCCCCTGGATGGGAAACACTGCCTTAAATCCTGGTATGTTGGCAGTGTATTAGGGATCAAGATATTCTTGGATTTAAAGGTCACAAAAATGCAGCTGTCTCATGGGCCAACATGGAAACCCTTCTTCCTGTCAAATACACCTCTACCCCGATATAACGCGACCCGATATAACACGAATTCTGATATAACATGGTAAAGCAATGCTCTGGGGGGGGCGGGGCTGCGCACTCCGGCAGATCAAAGCAAGTTCGATATAATGCGGTTTCACCTACAATGCAGTAAGATTTTTTTGGCTCCTGAGGACAGCGTTATATCGAGGTAGAGGTGTAGTAGTTTTGTGTGTAGTGTAGTTGCAGCTGGATTTTGAGCAAAGTGTTGCTATTGTGAACTAGCAAAAGTAAGATGAGAATTGAGGATGAAAATTTATGAACAAAACAAATGTGATACAGGAAAGACTTGGTAAAGCTAATCTTTAACAGAGACCTGCTTGTAGTGCATCATTTTGGTATCTGAGTGTCTCATGCCTGCATTGCGGTGGTAATACCTTGTGAACTACCACAGCCAAAATGTGAGACAAGGACCCAAGAAAAATCATAGTGCAAGAAACTTAAAGTGAATGGAATTAATATCTTGCTAGCACTAACATGTCCCTTAACCTCAGCTCCAGGAGTCAGCATTTGTGATGTCAGGAGTTTACAGCAATAAAACTGAGAACTCCTAGAAGTCTACTCCCAGGCGACTAGTATCTGGAGGGTCAGACTAGTATTTTGAACCTTGACCTCTCCATCTCTGAGCATTGACAACTACCAAAAAAAAAAAAAAAAAAAGTGGCAGTTAGAATGAAGAGAGGAAACCAAATCTGTGTTTCTGAAGACGCCAAATATACTTGTTTAATCCATGATTAAAATGACTGCAGTATAGACTGAAAGCAGATATTGGATTAGATTATTAAATAAATTGAGATAATTTTATCAGGTCAAATTAAAATGAAACTGTACCTAATATTAGCACCAACACCCCTCCCTCCCCCTGGTACTGAGTCACCTTATAAAAATATCTGGGTTAGAATGTCCCTGGTCCTTACCTAAATCTGCTCAATGCTTGTGATGTGTCTTAGCCAGTATTTCAGATGGACTTAGGTTGTAAGGGTGGCAAGAGGGGCCATGGATTATTTTACATCTGCTCTTACCCTGTGACATACATTGTTATAACCAGCATTTCTGATGCCTAAGGCAAGAAACCAAACAAGTACATTTGTGACTAATGAAGGACAGTTGAGAGGTGGGACAGTATAGATGTATATTTGTGTCCTGTTCAGCCTACACAAGCTGCTGGAAATAAAGGATTTTTACCTTCATAGGCCTCTCATGTGATTAGGTAAAGTTAAATAAATGCAATCTATTTCTGGCTTCGTGAGGTCCTGGGACTTATGCAGTTCAGCACAAATGGGAAATGGGAGGAGAAGTACATGAGTGAATAGAAATATTGTTGTTTAATAAAATGCAATAGTTACCTAGTACATTTTCTCACATTTATGTGATATTTCTACAAGTCACTCTTCTCCTCCGTTCACTCTTTACTGGTTTATCAGAAACCCAAACCAGGTTAAATTATGGTTTGGTCTTTATTTCGGGTGATGTGGCACCAAATGATTTTTATATCTATATATCTTGATATCTATCAATATATATCGATATCTGTCGATATCTATATAACTCTCCCTTTTTAAACACTCACTTGCTTTAGAAATCTTGTCTCTACCCCTCTTGGAAACTAGCCACACCACAATCTGCTTTGCTCAACTTTGAAAGACACTTTTTCATATTTTATAGACTATTAACTTAAATATTTTAGAAGTTTTTTGGTCAGGAAATACAGCATGAGTTTACTAATACTCCATTGATTTAATAGGTTTAATATTAACACTCCTATACATGGGAAGAGGCTTTAACTTTTTGCTTTCAGCCCAAATTTTCAAAAGTCACTTAATTTTGGATGCCTCAATTTTTGGGTAACCAAATTAAGACACCTGAAAGGGGCCCGATTTTCAGGAAGTGTTGAGCTACCTGCTAAGTCAGCCAAAACTGGCTAATCACTTTTGAACATTTAGCCTATATTCTTTTCTCTTTCATGCAAACTCTATTTCTCCCATTGGGAAAATCAATGGGATGTAAATTCCTAAGTGTCTAAGTCATTTCTGAAAATAGGATGTAGGCTCCAAAGGCACTTAGGCACTTTTGAAAATTTTACCCTAGATCTTTATCACCTGCTGTAAACTACACATTGCTGCATAACCCAAAATTTTGCAGTCAGTAAATTTCTCTCAAGCCCTGCCTAGCAGAGGAAGCAAAAAATGATGCTGATTGTAACTGAAGCATTTGGAGGTTTCTTTCCCATGGAACTGAATACAGAGAAACTGGTTCACATGCTGGCAGTAAGGAATTCATCAGCACAGCAAGCTAGTCATAGAGGGACATCCAGTATGGGGGATTGAGAAATGGCAGCTTAAACATTTGAGTGTGGGAATGTTCTGTTAGACCATGGGTCCCCATATTTGGGTCCATATGGTATGGTTGGAGGCAGCTTGGAACAAGATAGAGCATCGCATGCTAGGATATGTAGTCGCTGAGGTCTCTGCTTCTTTATTGAAGATGTATGTCTTCAGTTAGTTCTACTTTATGTAAATTTTGAGCCTGAAGGCCTCTCTGGGCAAGCTTCCGAATTAACCTTCAGCTGGGTGAAATTTTGCATGTTACTTTGTGCTAGTCTGAAAAAGTCTGTCTGCTCATGGTACCATAAGAACAAAAGAACATAGCCATACTGGGTCACACCAAAGGTCATTTAGCCCAGTATCCTGTCTTCCGCCAGTGGCCAATGCCAGGTGCTTCAAGGGGAATGAGCAGAACAGGTAATCATCAAGTGATCTATCCCCTGTTGCCCATTCCCAGCTTCTGGCAAACAGAGGCTAGGGACACTATCCCTGCCGATCCTAGCGAATAGTCACTGATGGACCTATCCTCCATGAACTGTCTAGTTCTTTTTTTAACCCTGTTATAGTCTTGGCCTTCACAACATCCTCTGGTTAGGAGTTCCACAGGTTTACTTTGCGTTTTGTGAAAAAATATTTAGCAAAGGACCAGAGAGTTGCAGTTATCAATTACTGTAGTAATATTGGTTAGCTAAATTATATGTTTAGAAGTTTTGGCATTTTACAAATAACAGGAGGGAAAATGTTTTGTCCTTTTATAGCAGTGTTTCTCAATCTTTTTAATACCAAGGAGTGGCTTGTTGCCTTCCTAAACTGTGTCAGGGAGATCTCAGGGACTGGCGCCAGTCCACAGACTGATCATTGAGAAACACTGTTCTATAGGACCATCCATCCGAGGATTTCAAAGTGCTTTACAAACAACTAAGCCTCACAATACTTCTATGAGGTGGGGATTGCACATGTTGCACAGATGAGAAAACAGAAGCACAGAGGGTTAGTGAATTGTATAAAGTTAAACTGAATAAATGGCAGAGCCAGGAATAAAAGTGAAGATACCTGGCTCCCAGTGTAGCCTCTAGGTTACATGCTTTCCTTTTACCAAAGCTTCCCTAGGCTACCTGATCAGGGAGTAAAAAGTTTGTTTGAAAAAACACTGTGGGATGGAAGTGGGTATCTGAACCTACACTATATAAAAGGAAAGCAGTTAAAGTAGAGTAACCTCAGCCAGTGTGAAAATGGTAACACTTCAAGGCCTCATAAACCTTTTCAAGTGTGGCACTTTGGGAGCACTTGGCTCCTGCAATGGAATAAAATCTTACAATAGCATGGCGCCTGACCTAGAGGTTGGGAGAAGTGGTGCTTTATGGGCAGTTAACTTTTATTGCTTTCTTCCAAATCTCTTTTCTGTTGACTTTCCCCATTCTCACCAAACTGGGTGGGTAACTGATAGAAACCTAGAAGCTTCCTTTCAAGGAGCATAGTTCTCCCTGCCGATGTACACACCCCCTTGAGTTGTACCCTACAGTGCTCCTTTCCTCATGCCCAGTGTTTTTCTTTTATCAATATAAGCAGAAGGTTTATGTTGATCTGTCTTGTACTCTGTCGGAGCACCATTAGTGGCATTAACACTAGGTCTTGTAAACATATGAATGGACTGTGTAACCTGACGCTATGCTGGCTTGGAAAGAGCTTGTAAAGAGATGCTGGGCCCCCAAGTGTGTTTATTTCTAAGAAAAATAACACCTTGCTTAAATAAATGTTACTTTCAGTGCGTGGGCTACCTTCTTGTTGCAGGTTGTGTGTCTTCTTTCCTGTGAAATTAGCTGTAAATGCTTCTGTCCCATGCTCCTCATCTATTAAAGTGATGTGCGTATTGGTACCTGGAACACCTTAGTGTCTCTGCAGTCCACTTGACCAAAGTTGTAAGGCTGCAGCCAAGGAGAAGGAAATCATGGGTTTGGATGCTTTGTGTCATCTTGCTAAAGGGATTCCGAGAATAAGTATTTATGAGCAGTACATTGGAGCGGTGCCTTTCTTTTTTGCTTTGTAACTATTTTTTGTATCTTGAATTTGCTAGGGGCTTGATTTATTCTCCATCTTACAAATATTGCTACAGCTACTAGATATACTACAAAAATTGCTTTCTCAACCCCCCCTTTCCACTCCCCCCAAAAAATTCTGTACAAATGAAATTGTTTGGATGTTGGATCCTTTTCATAAAGAGATCACTTCAGTCTTTTTTTTTAATATATATTTTAAGCAACTTTAGATGGAAAATACTGGAATTTACAGCTTAGCAGAATGTCAACAATGATGGTGAAAGCTTCCTCCACGCTGACGAGGGAACATTTTTTGGCTTGTAGAGATCACCACTTGTGGGGAGGGGAGAGAGAAGAGAGTTCAGTCTCCATAGTTTGTTCAGTCTTTGGTTACTTTCATTGGACTACGTACAAGGGTGGCAAATGGTATTACCTGCAGTGGTATGTTTGTAAAATGGACCGTAGCTATTGGACTGAGACGCATTTCGTATAGGTTACTGAAGAGCCATTTAGTGGTAGTAGCTTAGCTAGCAACTTAAAAGCTCTCTAGGTCATTCTCCATTCTTTGGGCCATCCAGTCTCTCAAAACTGAATGTTCTGCTGATTGGTGGAACAAGACTCTCTGGCAGAGGTTCTCTTGTTTTTCCACACTGGATCCATCCAGGATCTCTTGCCCATTTAGCAATGTGGGAAAGTCAGGGTGGTAGCAACTCCCGGTGACCTGTTCGTGATCCCCTGCAAGTCACAGCTCCCTAGATTGATAACTCCTGGTACTTTTAACAGTGGTTTTAAATGTATATTTGAGCCTAATTTATATAGTTAAAGTTGGTGATTGTCTAGGCACTAGCATTTAGGTGGGAAAGAGGCTAGCACAGGGTTAAATAGAGAACGCTTTAGAGAGTCCTTGAAGTGTTCCTGCTTTCATCCGTATATGAGCAAGTTCCCTTTCATAGCTGAATTTAGTGGCATCATGGCACATTTTGAAGATTGTGGGTATCTGGGCTTGGGAATAACCATTGTTACTATGGTTTGTGCTGCTGTCCTACAAGATGTCTGCGTCCTCTTGGTTTAGAACTGTATCCCTGCTAATATTTGGGCATAGTTATTTTATTTTTTAATTTATAAAGTGTCCATATATGGACATGTACCTATCTCATAGAACTGGAAGGGACCCTGAAAGGTCATAGAGTCGAGTCCAGTCCCCTGCCTTCACTAGCAGGACCAAATACTGATTTTTGCTCCAGATCCCTACCTGCCCCCCTCAAGGATTGAACTCTCAACCCTGGGTTTAGCAGGCCAATGCTCAAACCACTGAGCTATCCCTCCCCCAATCTATTTCCACCAAATCTATAAAATAACATAGATTAATACTTAGAATGGCACAAACTTGAAAAATCTCTTCAAAACATGGAAGAAATGCAGCTCTGCATGGTCACCTTGTGAAAATAATCTTTGCAGCATGCAATAGCAGTGGCCTGGGCTCGATGATCCGGGAGGTCCTTTCCAGTTTGTGTCCTGTGTATCTTTACCCTGGAGATCAGGTAGTAAGGCCAGTATCATAGCAGCTAGTATGAATTTAGGATGCAAGAAGGGTACAGCTCATTTGTGTGGAAAATGGAACTTTCTTGGGGGCCAGACCAAGACTATGGAATGAACTCCCGAGGAGCTAAGGACCATCACAAACCTGAGCACCATGCACTACAAATGCAAGGCACATTTCTTTGAGCTGCCCTCAAAATAAATACAGAGCAGCATGTATGTTAAAAAAACAAAACACAAACAGAAAAGTCTGTGCGCCCTACCAAAACAAGATACCCCATTCTACTTGCTTCTCCCGTAGGGGAGAGGATGAATCAACAAATGTCATGTGACAGATCTGTAGTCTCATTGTTTAATGCACTGTTGGAAGGTACTGAGTTACTATAGCACTGAGCATGGTACAAGAGCCTATCTAGAATATAATAGGACTTGTCCTTGGGAACTTCCCAGCTGATCTTATCCATCGTGTGCGATCAACCTTATCTGTGACACTGGAGAACTTCTCACAGTAAGGAACACTCAAGGGTTTTCTGAGTGAGGCCAGATACCCAGATTCAGCAGAATGTGTACACGTTGAAGCAAGTCCACAGATCAGCCCTCTGCAGATGCCTCGTCAAAGGAAGCAAGAACATTTAGTCACAGCCATGGCATAAAACATCAGTTAGTAGCATAAAAACTATTTGTTGAACTCTGAATGAAGTTTCTGTTGCTTGTCCTTTAGCCTCCTTCCTTCATACTTCAATAATAGATGGTTTGTAAAGACAAAGAAAAGAGAAGGCTCATGTATGAGCCATTGACGGGAGAAAGTTTGTGATTTGCCCCAGGACACAGAGGGTGTCGGTGTCAAAGCCAGGAGTAGAACTCAAGTTTTCTCTATTCCGTGGACTATGCTAATAGATTATGATGTGTATCATTGACTCCCCACCCAATTCCTGCTACATCTTTGTTACCTTCTGATAAAAGCTTTCCAATCACATACACTGTAAATTAGAAAATTAAAATTATTTTGGATGAAACAGGGAAACACAACGTATTTCCCTAGTAGAATAACTTTCCAATAATGCTTAGTAACTTACCATGTTGGACAACCTAGAATAGCTAGCCATGTTAATCACTTAGTTTTATAAAAGCAAACTAGATAGGAAGGAAGTAATGAGCCCTCAAAACATCTGTCTGGAGACTTGCAATCCCCCTAGAAGGTTTTGGGTTTTGCCTTAAACAAACTCAGTTCTGAAAAATTACAACCAAATGTTGAAACAGTTTTTAGCTCTTCACCCAAAATTAATAATTACATAAATATTAGTTTGTAAAGAATAAATTCCCTTCACCCCCTTCTCCTGTCTTTTTCCTGGTGTGAAAATATAATTCTACTGGACACTGCAAACATTCTTGCAGCAAAATGAAGTGGGTTCAGATTAATTTCTGCTGCAGTCAACAGGAGATAGAGAGTGTCTGAATAGGTTCTGCATATAACCATTTGTCAGGAGAAGTTGGTTATCAGAGAAGTGAATAATCACCAGTCTAGCATTGCCAGTAAAAATTTACCAGATTAGGAGAAAGGGGGTGCACCACTTACCAGCATGAAGTACCATGTTGGGTTCTGCAGTTAATTTGTATGTAACTTGTGCTGCTACTGTACCTAGGTAGGCTATGTAAAATTTATTCCTCTAGCAATTAATTTATCTTACAAATAATAGTTCTCTAAAACTACTTATCAATTAATAAGTTAACATGTAGATGTAATGTAAAATCTGTGTTCTAGCTAGAGCCCTGTGAGGATACAACATTTGTATTCGCATCCGATCCGCAAAAATGGTCTGTGGATGTGGATATAAAGTGGATATCCGCGGATTTGTGGCACTCTAGTTGTATCTACTTGTGGTGTTTACAAATTTTGGAAGAGAAGGGCTATTAAATGGACTGCCCTGGTCAAAGTTTATCCTTGCTCTGTCTTTGGTTTTCTTTTGGATCTTGTGTAAGACACTTGTAACTTACTCCTCTCTATGGGTATGTCTACACTGCAATTAAAAACCTGCGGCTTCCTTGTGCCAGCTGGCTTGGACACATGGGGCTCAGGCTAAGGGGCTGTTTAACTGTGGTGTAGGCGTTGGAGTTCAGGCTGCAGCATGAGCTCTGGGACCCTCCCATCCTGAAGATTCCTAGAGCCTGGGCTCCAGCCTGCGCCCGAATGTCTACACTGCAGTTAAACAGCCTGTTAACCCAATCCCATGAGCCTGAGTCAGCTGGCCCGGGCCAGCCGTGGGTTTTTAATTGTAGTGTAGACATACCTTTGGCATCTGATTCTTCACTTTTTGTCCTGGTTTCTGGGGACACTAGGAGGATTATATAATTTTTGTAAAGTATTTTAGAGTTCTAAATATTTCTTTTTTATAATATTGGTAAATTACCTTTATATATTTCTCCAGCACTTCCAGTTGGGTACAGTGTTCATTTTTGGCCTAAATTCGTGAGTAGTTCCTATTTGGTTCCAGAGAGAGAATGTATTTCTGTAGTGAGCAAAGTGATTCGGTTTATATATGGTTTGTAAAGCACTTTGGGTTCCCTCTGGGTCAAAGGCCCTGTACAAATGTAACTAATCGTTGGATAAACCCATCTGCCTCCTGGAATATCCTTTGAATATTCTTAGGTGTCGAGGCCTGTGATTATCATTCTTTCCCCAGAGTAGGGTAAAAAGTATTCTAGGTGACGCTACCCATTGTCGTTCTCTATGATCGTTCTTCCTAATGAGCCAAGGGTTTGTTGCTTTTTGTGCTTTTGAGTGGCTTTTCCCTTCCAAAGTATAAAACCAAAACATTCTGAAAAACCTGACTTAAAAACTGCTTCCAGAGTGAGTGATGAGGGTGAGGACTTGGCAACAGACCCATTTTCTTCTCAGTTGTATTACTAATATTCAAAACAACACATTGGATGATGCCATTGCTCAGGAACATAATTGAGTCTGCTTGTGAACTTGCATCCTCAACACTTTTAGAAGTAAAATTTTGGGTTTATTGCACTTATATATGGTGCTGTGCAACCTGAAGAATCCCAAAGAGCTTTACAAATTGTACCTATAGGAATCACTTTGCGCTTCAGTGAAAAGCAGCCACCTGTAGGATGGAATGCAGCAGCTGTTTAGCATTGCACAACTACACAAAACAGTTTAATTTTGTTATCCAAAAGCCTGTTCTGCCAAGACAATGGGATTCCCCCAAAAAACTGAGGAAGATTTGATACTTTGCTAGCATATCTCTAGAGCTGGCCTTTTTGCATTGTTTGAAAACTCCCCTTGGCATAGTTAAATAGCACTTGGCCAGAGAGGTATATTCTCCTTTCTGTTTGTTTTCTGGCTCAGCAAGCTTCATATGCTGCCAGTGCATCTGGAAATGTCTTTCCTATCACTTGCTCTCCCACCTAGATGCACGTGCACACTCCTGCAGGCTAATGCTAAAGCTTGGGGAGATCCTAAATAGAAGTGCCTCTGGACACTTAGAGGTGCTGGAAATTCCTGCAGAAACAACTAAGCTCAGGAAATTCACTTGAGCTGTGATCATTGGCAAAGCACGTTTCCTTTTGGGTTGGATGTGGTTCTTCAGTATCATTTGATTCCAGGCTTTTAAAATGTGTGTGTGTGTGTGTGTGTGTGTGTGTGTGTCTGTACTACAGAATTGTATCAATCAGCACATTCATTACCAAATCCCATTTTTCCTCCAGCACTAAGGGTTTGTCTTGGGTAGAAACTGAATCTGGATTGAAACTTTTCATATAGAGTGTCAGCCTAGAATTGATTCATCTGTGAAATTCTGTATATTTATCTGTTTGAATATCACATTTATTTTTTTTTAAAAGCGCCAGTTTAGACCATGCAAATTTTACAACACCCATGGCTGAGTTGAAAACTTGCTGGGATCAAGGACTACAACTAATTTGCAAACATGTACATTTTTAGATAAAAGAAATGCTAATATTTGCTTGCATTTCTATATTTAGGGCCCTACCAAATTCACAGTCCATTCTGGTCAATTTCACGGTCACAGGATTTTTAAAATTGTAAATTTCATGATTTCAGCTATTTAAATCTGAAATTTCACAGTGTTGTGATTGTAGGGTTTCTGACACAAAAAGGAGTTGTGGGGAGGGGGTCACAAGGTTATTGTGGGGAGAGTTGCGGTATTCCTACCCTTATATCTGCGCTGCTGCAGGCGGCAGCAGTGATGCCTTCAGAGCAGGGTAGCTGGAGAGTGGCAGCTGCTGGCTGGGAGCCCAGATCTGAAGACAGAGCCACCGTCAGCAGCAGCAGCACAGAAGTAAGGATGTCATGTTATGGTTTTGCCACCTTTGCTTCTGCGCTGCTGCCTGCAGAGCTGGGCCCTCAGTCAGCAGCCAGCACTCTCCGGCCACCCAGCTCTGATGGCAGCAAGGCAGAAGTAAGGATGGCGTGATATGGCAATACCGCAACCCCCCTAAAATAACCTTGCAACCCCCCCTGCAACTCCCTTTTGGGTCACGAACCCCCAATTTGAGAAACGCTGGTCTCCCCCCATGAAATCAGTATAATATAATGTAGACGCACACAAAAGACCAGATTTCACGGGGGGAGACCAGATTTCACGGACAGTGACGCATTTTTCATGGCCATGAATTTGGTAGGACCCTATCTTTATTCTTCCTAGAAGAATAGGAATTGATTGTTCGGTAGAGTTTACCAGTAGCAAAAACCTGTAGCAGATCAGCTTTTCCACATGCTGCAATTACAAGGCACTGTATTTTAGGCTCCACTGTTTCAGTTGGCTATTGGGCTGCACTTTGAGTTCCCTCAAATTAGAAAAAACAAATATAACAGTAAATTATTCTCTGCTGTGGTTAAATCATTTTTGACATTTTGAGGGGAAAAACTGATAAAAATATGAAAAACTGGCTCCTTGATATATTTGCATGGAGTTTTATTCCACCAGCCCACTCACGAACGCATTGAAATGCTTTCCTCTGCATGTCCTCCTTGCTTTTTATTTATTTTATCTATTTATTTATTCTGCAACTTCAGTTCATTTCCCCCCGTCCCCCCAGTAACTTTTTCATTTTGAGGTCTCCAGCCTCTGTGGAAACATTCCTCATTCCAGTGAATTTGCCTCCTGATTTAATTTCCAGCTGATTTCTCAGTAGCATTTAGCAGATTGCATATGATAAACGAAAACTGATGATTAGGCATCAGCTCTGTGGAGTTAGCGGGGTCTGAAAGTGCATTTCATCCTTTCCTTGCAGGCAAGGTGGTTCTGGGAAGCGTATTTTCGGTCGATGAAAGCTATTGCTCTGGCCACCCTTCAGATTATCAATGACCGGATCTACCCATATGCTGCCATGTCTTATGAAGAATGGAATGATCCCCCAGCTGTTGTAAGTAGAATGTACTTCTGTGGCTTAGTCATAAAATAAGATTTTTTTTTTCTTTCAGGTCGTTGGTATGTATTATGCATCTTGGTAACATTACTATTTAAAGGTTTGTTGTATTTGTAAGTTGCACAAAATGTTTTTATGATCTTCAGGTGAGTGTGTGTATGTATGTGTATATATATTTGAGTGTTTGTTAAATTTTGTGTGAATTTGATACCTTTGAAAGTGAATAACTTAAGTGATAACACTGGCAAAAGTCACATGGTATAAATAGATTCTGTGTGAGCTTCTGTCAGAACTATGTGAGGAATACCTCCCCTACTTCCAGCTTTCTTCTTCCTGCTGTTGTCTTGTCCACGCAGCCCTGTGAATGTACACCTCTGGTATTCTAGTCCTAGAATTCGCTTGTACAGAAACTGATAATCATCCTGAGTGATCTACTTTTGGGACAAACTCATTTCACTTTTTATTTGGCAAGGATTTGAACCCAGCTCTCTGAGGAAGAAGTGCTTGTGTGTTAATTAACCTGCTGCACCATTCAGTCCTATTCTATTTTCTTATATTGCAGAAGTTTGAAAACTAATTTCTCCCTTAGTTAATTTATATTTTACACATACAGAAAAATTAATACCTGTATTTCCTTTTTCTAAACTATCCTGCAAAAGCTCAGTCAAAGGGTTGGTAGCAGGACGGTTTTCAACTATACAGGAGAAGAGAGCTCAGGAGTAGCTTTTTGATATTAAACTCCCTAAATTATTGGAGAATGATAGCATTTTCAATGCGCCTAGCTTAGGATACCGACCCATTAGCATTGCTGAGGGGGAGGCAAGCATGGCACTGACAGATGTTTAGTGGGAAGGTTGAGGTATGAAAGAGGGAAGCAATTACTCAAGAATGAGGAGCTCAGAACATCTTAGTAGACTATTTAGACCGTGCCTTAGTACAGCAAGAATGGCCTGACACCTGGCCTGAGTTCCATGGTAAAAGAAAAATAGGGATTTGGAAACACGCAGCATTAAAAGCCACCTCTCAGGCTGCTTCTTCCCTGCTGTCCCTCTAGCAGGATACCCACTGACTTCAATGACCATTCCTTCTGCTGTGGGGGACAGATAAGCCCCTGGTTTTTTGTTTATAACTATATTTACAGGAAAGTGTATTCTTCTTCGAGTGATTGTTCACGTCCATTACACATTAGGTGTGCGCGCGCCGCGTGCACGGATGTCGGAAACTTTTTCCCTTAGCGGCTCCCGTCGGGCCGGCGGGGCCCCCACCTTCCCGCCAGAGCGGCGCCCCGCTCCAGGGTATATATATCCCTGCCGACCCGACCCCTCCAGTTCCTTCTTACCGTCCGTGGCGGCGTTGGAACAACTCTGTCTCTCGTCAGAGAGTGTCCCTTAGCAATAGTCATTAGAGTTATTTAGTAGTTATCAGTTAGTTATAAGATAGTGTTACTCAGTAGTTAACGGCTCATTAGAGTACTTAAAGCTCCTGCTGGGGTTGTTTGTTCAGCCCCGGCACCGGCCCCGGGCGGTGGGGTATGCCACACGCCCAGGGTTTCAAGGCCTGTGCCACGTGCCGCAGGCCTATGCCATTGAACGACCCCCACGCTTCGTGTCTGCGTTGCCTGGGGGAAGCTCACCAGAAAGAGCGCTGCAAAATCTGCAAGGCCTTTAAGCCCAGAACTAAAAAAGAGAGGGACTTTCGCCTTAAGCAGCTGCTCATGGAGACGGCGTTACAGCCCTCCACTTCGACGGCACCGTCTGCCTCCGTGCGGAGCGCACCGGCTTCGGTGCGGGAACCGGCACCGGCGGGTCACTCGAAGACCGTGGCACCGACCCAGCGGGGTAGGGCACGACGCCGATCGTCTTCGCCGGCGAAAGTGAAGGGCCAGCCTAAGACCCGCGGTCGCTCACCGCATAAGAAGGCGGCACCGATAAAGACCTCGAGTGCCCCTAAGGCCGACACGGCCTCATCAAGGACCCCGGTAGTGGCTCCGGCGCCGAAGGGCCCGTCGAGCCCCGGGATGAGCGCGTCGAGCGACAATGAAGGGCTAGAGGAACTTGTGGAACAGCCCTCCACTCCGGACACGTTTGAGGCAGCTAAGGACCTCATCGCCTTGTCCGTTGAGGCCCCAGTACGCGCTGAAGGCGCCCCGCCTATGCTGCCGCGCAGAGGCAAGCCGGCGATGGTGCGCCCGTCACGGTCGCCGTCTCGGCACCGTTCCAGGGACCGGTCCCGGTCGAGCTCCGCCTCGGTGGACTCCCGGTTGCCCCCGGCGCAAGAAGCACCGCAGCAGTCGGGCTTCAACAAACGATCGGCACCGACTCAGCAGCCGAGCACGAGTCGGCACCGCGAAGCATTGGCGGCTCGTTACCCAAGGCCGACCAGCCGTAGCCGTTCCCGGTCCCGGGATCACCGGTACCGTTCCAGGTCGACGAGGCGCCATTCCAGGTCCTGGTCGCGAAGGCGCTACTCTCCAAGATCGGCCCGGCACCATTCTACGGCTCCACCGTGGCCTTCCAGGTCACCGTCCGTGGTCTCGGGGACTGACTCAGACCGATACGGCGGGGTTGCCCGTAGGTCACAGGCTAGCAGGGACTACGGACAGTCTCAATGGGGCCAGCCGAGCCAATGGCCATTCTGGACACCCTGGGCCTACCACCAACAAGGGCCCCCATCGAGGGCCTCGAGATCCGGGACATCCCGGTACCGGTCCCGCTCCCCGTGGCACCGTCCGCCATCGTATAGGGAGGCAACGGTCTCTAGACCACCGGAGCGGGAAAGAGGGGACTCGGCACCGAATACGGTACCGTCCCAATCCCACGCGGCGGGTCATGCCGCAGAGGAGCAATTGGCTGAGGCCACGTTGCAGGATACGGAGGATGGGCAGAAGGCCCCGACCTCTTCCTCCTCGCCAGATGAGGCAGTTGCGGGCACATTGGTGTCCGGCCCTCCCCGATTGACCATCGGGCACATCAAGACCTGCTTCGCCGGGTAGCCCTCAATCTGGGTTTGCAGGCGGAAGAGACCGTGGAGCAGGACGACCCCATGGTCGATATCCTGAGCCCAGAGGGCCCCTCCAGAGTCGCTCTTCCGATTATACGGACAGTACAGTCCAACTATAAGACGGTGTGGCAAACACCGGCCTCCAGTGCGCCAACTGCAAAAGGCGTGGAGAGAAAATACTTCGCCCCATCTAGAGGGTTTGACTTCCTCTTTCTGCATCCGTCCCCCTGTTCGCTGGTGGTCTCGGCGGTAAACGAGAAAGAGCGGCATGGCCAGCAAGCCCCTGCCCCCAAGGGCAAGGAAGCTAAGAGATTGGACTTATTTGGGAGGAAAGTCTATTCATCGGGAGGCCTTCAGCTGAGGATCGCCAATCAGCAGGCGATTCTAAACAGGCACAATTTTAACTCCTGGGCATCAGTCGCCAAGTTTAAGGACTCCCTCCCACCTGAAGCCCATCAGGAGTTCACGGCCCTGGTAGAGGAAGGAATGGCAGTGGCCAAGACCTCTTTACAGGCCGCTCTAGACTCAGCCGACGCTGCGGCTAGAACGATTGCGTCGGGAGTCGTGATGAGGCGTTCGGCACGGTTGCAGGCTTCAGGTCTCCCGCCGGAGGTACAGACCACGCTGCAAGACCTCCCGTTTGAAGGTTCGGGCTTGTTTTCCGACCAGACGGACGCCAGGCTGCATAGCCTTAAGGACTCACGAGCGACCCTTAAGTCATTGGGTATGCACACGCCGGTGACACAGCGTAAACCCTTCAAACCCCAGCCGCCGCAAAGGCATTACCACCCTCGGCCCAGACACGAGCCTTACCGCCGTCGAGGCAGGGATAATAGGCGGAGACGAAACAATACGCCTAACCAGGGCCAGAATCATGGCCAGGGCAAGCCACAGCCGGGAAATAAACCAGGCTTTTGAAGCTACGCCCGAGGACAGCGTACCACTCCCTATACCGGATCCTCCTTTGGGTTTCAAGGACCGTCTGTCCCGTTTCTACCGGGCCTGGTTGCGCATAACATCGGACCGCTGGGTCCTGCGCACAGTGAAGGCGGGTTATACCCTACAGTTTTCCTCGCCCCCTCCCTGCCATCCCCCTTCCCCGTCCCTCTTCAGGGACCCTTCTCACGAGCAACTCCTCGTTCAGGAGGTACAGACCCTTCTCGCTGCAGGAGCAGTAGAAGAGGTCCCTCCGGACCTAAGGGGAAAAGGATTCTATTCCAGATACTTCCTGATTCCCAAGGCAAAAGGGGGCCTTCGTCCTATCTTGGACCTGCGTGATCTAAACAAGTTCCTGATCAAAGCGCGCTTTCGTATGGTCTCCCTTGGAACTATTATTCCATCCCTGGATCCGGGGGATTGGTATGCTGCCCTCGATATGAAAGATGCCTATTTTCACATTGCAATCAATCCGGCCCACAGGCGGTTTCTGCGCTTCATCGTCAGCCAGCGCCATTTCCAATTTACGGTCCTGCCCTTCGGCCTGGCGACAGCACCGCGGGTGTTTACGAAGTGCATGTCCGTGGTAGCAGCCTTCCTTCGAAAGAGAAGGATGCGTGTGTTCCCGTACCTGGACGATTGGCTACTCGCGGGCAGGTCGGAGGCCGAAGTCCGATCTCACGTAACGCTGGCCTTGCAGACGTTCGACAAGCTCGGCCTCCGGGTCAGCGTGCCGAAATCCACGTTAGTCCCCACACAGAGGCTGGACTTCATAGGTGCTACCCTGGACTCGGTAACCGCCGAGCGAGTTTACCAGAGGCACGGTTCATGTCAATTCATGGGGCCGTAAGCTCGGTACAAAAATTTCCCACGACAACGGCAAGGTGTTGCATGCAGCTTCTGGGGCATATGGCAGCTTGCACACACGTGGTCAGACATGCCCGGCTGAGGCTCCGGCCTTTACAGTTGTGGTTCGCCCACACGCATCGCCCCAACAGAGACCCATTGGATCAAGTAGTCACGATCCCGAACCAGGTACTCAGCTCGCTACGCTGGTGGCTCGATCGCCAGCAGGTATGCGAGGGGATCCCCTTTGCTGCCCCACAACCCACTCTGACGTTAGTGACAGATGCATCAGACATGGGTTGGGGGGCGCACCTGGGGGAACTGCGGACCCAAGGGCTGTGGTCCAACGAGGACAAGCTGCTTCACATCAATCTGAAGGAGCTAAGAGCGGTTCGCCTCGCCTGCCAGACCTTCCACGCCTCCCTAAAAGGTCACAGCGTGGCAGTCCTGACGGACAACACTACCGCCATGTTCTATATAAACAAGCAGGGCGGGTCCCGGTCTTCTCCCCTCTGTCACGAGGCACTCCAATTATGGAACTTCTGTATAGCCCATGCGATACACCTCATCGCGACGTATCTTCCGGGAATTCAAAACGGCTTAGCAGACCGCCTCAGCCGATCCTACCAAATGCACGAATGGACGCTGAGAGGAGACGTCCTGCATTCGATCTTCCGGAGGTGGGGTTTTCACCGGGTGGATCTATTCGCCACCAGGGACAACAGCCAATGCCCTCAGTTCTGCTCGTTCCAGAACCTCAGCCCGGGATCATTAGCAGATGCTTTCATGATCCCATGGGGAGGGAGCCTAAAATATGCCTTCCCTCCATTTCCACTTATACACAAGGTTCTTCTCAAGACCCGCAGGGACAGGGCAACGATCATACTTATTGCCCCGGCCTGGCCTCGCCAGCATTGGTTCACGTCCCTGCTGGAACTGTCCATAGCCGATCCAATCACCCTTCCCCTCCATCGCGACCTAGTCACGCAAGACAAAGGTCGCCTACTCCACCCGAGCCTGTCCTCGCTTCATCTCACAGCATGGTATCTCTCTGGCTGAACGATGCAGAACACAGGTGCTCTCACCAGGTTCAGCAAATCCTCCTTAATAGTAGGAAGCCCTCTACAAGGGCAACATACCTGGCGAAGTGGAAAAGGTTCTCCCACTGGTGTGAGCCTCAATGCATACAACCTTTACAGGCCTCGGTCCCGTCCATCTTGGACTATTTACTGCACCTTAAGAATCAAGGGCTTGCGCCCGCCTCAATTAGAGTTCACTTAGCCGCTATTTCGGCTTTCCATCCGGGAGAGTTGGGAGTGTCAGTATTCTCCAACCCCACAGTGGCCTGATTCCTCAAAGGGCTGGAAAGGGTGTTTCCCTACTCATGCCCGCCGGTTCCGACGTGGTCTCTGAACCTAGTCCTAAATAAACTCATGAGTCCTCCCTTTGAGCCCCTGGCCACTTGCTCCCTCACGCACCTCTCGTGGAAGGTGGCGTTTCTCGTGGCCATCACGTCGGCCAGAAGGGTATCGGAATTGAGGGCCCTCTCGTCGGAACCACCCTATACAGTGTTCCATAAAGATAAGGTGCAACTTAGGCCGCACCCCAAATTCCTCCCAAAGGTGGTATCACAGTTTCACATGGGGCAAGACATTTGCCTACCGGTGTTTTTTCCAAAACCCCATACGGACCCTCACCACCGCAGCCTACATACCCTGGATGTCCGAAGGGCGTTGGCATTTTACCTGGAGCGGACCAGGTCGTTCTGCAGAACACCCCAGCTGTTCATTGCGATTGCGGAACGTATGAAAGGCTTGCCTATCTCGACACAGCGCTTGTCGGCATGGATTGTGCATTGTATACGCACTTGTTATGAACTCGCCAATGTTCCGGCCCCGGAGATCCGGGCCCATTCGACTAGAGCCCAAGCGTCCTCAAGGGCCTACTTGGCGCAGGTCCCGATCCAGGAGATCTGTAAGGCAGCCACCTGGTCGTCCATACATACGTTCACAGCCCACTACGCGATCCATCATCAGACCAGAGAGGACGCGATGGTCGGCCGGGCTGTGTTACAGTCAGTTGTACCTTGACTCCTACCCACCTCCAATGGTAAGCTTGGGAATCACCTAATGTGTAATGGACGTGAACAATCACTCGAAGAAGAAAAGACGGTTACTTACCTTCTGTAACTGTTGTTCTTCGAGATGTGTTGTTCACGTCCATTACACTTCCCACCCTCCTTCCCCTCTGTCGGAGTCTCCGGCAAGAAGGAACCGGAGGGGTCGGGTCGGCAGGGATATATATACCCTGGAGCGGGGCGCCACTCTGGCGGGAAGGTGGGGGCCCCGCCGGCCCGACGGGAGCCGCTAAGGGAAAAAGTTTCCGACGTCCGTGCACGCGGCGCGCGCACACCTAATATGTAATGGACGTGAACAACACATCTCGAAGAACAACAGTTACAGAAGGTAAGTAACTGTCTTTTTCTTGGGATCCTGTGGGATGAAAGATCCTAAAGCACTTTACAAGAGATCGGTCACCAAACAAACACAGCAATCTCTAGAGTGTAACACTGAAACTGGTCAGCAATACACAGCAACAGTACACAATAGAGTAATACAGGTAGTAAAGAGGAATACTCTATCCATTTGAAATTGCAGAGAAAACGTGAGGAGGCTCTAGTAATTAGCCAAACTGGAATTTGTCCAGCCAAACACCATACTGAGACTCTTCCATGGCCACAAATAGTCAGTTTCTTGGATTTATATTTCAGCTGAAAGAGTCTCCATACATGCATGAATATTTTTCTTGCTTCAGTATGGAAAAAAAGTCATAAAAATGTCCTTTGTGAGCGGTGTAAGCTCTATGTCAGCCAGCTATGCAGAGATCTTTTGTGACCCTCCTTCACAGGATCAGTAAAAGAAAATACAGTTCAGATCAGGAATTGTTCTTTGTATTTAATTGCTCCTGAACAGACCCACGCAGTTCTGTGACATTAATGACCATGGATTTTGAGAAGTATCACTCCAGTATGAGTGCATATAAAAGTATAATTGATTCAATCACTTCTTATTTAACTGGCTTTAGTCTGTAGCTTGTATATTTTGACCCTCGCGCTAATAGTGGCAGCAAAAAACTGGAGCCTTCAGATTTATCCATTGTAAAAAATGTTTGCTTTAGAGATATTTTATCTCTTGGAGGTGAGCTTATTATCATTGCAGTCTTCTAGGCAGCCTCCTCCGCAGGGTCCAGCTAATTTATAATTTCAGACACTTTGGGCGGCGAGTGCTTATATAGTATCTGCCAGCAACTTAATAAATCATTGAGTTATTTTTTAAATAATTGCACTATCGAGCTGTCAGAATTCCACAGATGGTCTGTGCTTGTCAAAAGGAATAATGTCCCACTTGAGCCATAAGCATGTTTCTTATCTTGGTTTGTGCCTTGATAACATGCATTTATAACGACCCTGTTAATTTCTGATTAGTCCTGGTGGGAAATTATGATTCTAAAGATACATTTATGCATGTAGAGATTTGACACAGTATCTTTTTAGGAGAGTGAAAGGTGCCATCAGATCCAGATATGAAAATAGAGTGAGTAATTAAAAGTTAGTTTGAGAATGCTACCAGTTTACAAATGATGATCGTATTCTGGGCTAAATAAATTTCAAGGCTGAGACTTGTACAGGAAATAAACTCTGAAACTTAGGACATCAAAGTTCTCTTATCTAGGATATAGTTATTAGTCAGTTAACAAGGAGCACCCCAAGTCACTATAGCATTAGTAGTGAAATATGCACTCAGCTGGGCTCCTGTAAATCCCTCTTCTATTACTGGCTTTTGCCCTCAAAATTTGCAATTCACATTCCCAAAACAAATATGGCTGACTCATCTGACTCCTTCTCCTTCCTCTTTCTGTCACCCATCCTAATGCTGCATTTTATATTGAATGCAGGTCCATCTACACTATGGTTCTATTGTGCAGTGTAGATTGCACACTGGAGTGACAGATTTGGGGAGGGGGTCAGAAGATGAGGCAACCTTATGTGCTGTGGGCAAAATCAGTGAGAGGTTCAGAGAGTGCAGTAGCTTTTTGGTACTAAGGGATTTACAGCAACTCATCAAAGATTTATATGGTCACTATATGGTTATTAACCTAACATTTATTATGCAGATCCCTGTGCACTGGCTAATAATGGCCCTGAGTGAATCAGAGAACACAGATTTGCTTACAGGTAATTATGCACGAAAGACCTGCTTTTATTGGAGCAAGTGATATGAGTTTGGGCAGCTGGAAAAGAGAAACCTTCCTTACTACTTAATGTAACAGAATAAGAGCCTATTGTGTCTGTAAAGTTCATCACACAAAGGAGGAACTAGTGAGAATTTTTATCTGCGTTTCTAGCGGTCCTACTTCATTTGTGTAATGTTTTTATCTGTAGACATTAAATGTGATTCGTGCCGCACATAGTAACCTGACTCTCTTACAGTCACTGCAAACATGAGAAATAAGTGTTTATACACTAAAGTTCATAGTGAGGAGGTTCACAGCTAGATCTGTGTGTAGCTCACCTTTATTTCTGTTTCTTTCATTGAACCCCTCACATGCTGAGTGGTGCTGCCACAATTCTTGTGCAACAGCAACACTTGAATGTTCTTTGACCATAAGGGAATGTAAGTTACATGAGACAAGAATGCATATGTAATGCAATGCATCACATGTTGAGTGTGTTATACATTAAGGAAGTGATCGGAGCAATTTCACCTATTCAAATTGGTTGGCTGACTGAAAGTTTTTAGCCCTTTTTAAAAATAAAGGTTTCCATGTGAAGTGGAGCAACATCTGTGTTAATAGATCCTTCCATTGGGGCTGAGGGAGAAGGGAAAAATAGTAACAAATACCAAAACATTTGTTTTGTTTTATATATTATGATACAACACTGTGTGTATGCGTACACACACACCCACCCACCCCTAGATGTTTCCTTCTTTTAATAAATTAATATAGTGCTAGTAAAAGGTGCTAAATTGACAGCTCTGGAACCATCCAGCCCTTGGCACCTTTGCTGAGACCACGCAAATGTGCCAGTTATTGCCATTTGTTTACTGATGCAGCCGTTATTCATTATAAACTGGACTGAGATTACTGACTTCACATAAATCACTAACTATCTGTCAGGTGGTAGTCATGATTTTTGGTCTCTACCAAACTGGATTAGAACGAATAACCTTGAGTCGAAAGATTCCTTATCCTACTATCAGTCTCCCTCAATTAGATGCTTTCTAATTATCTAATACAGAGATAAATTAGTAATTGCAATTCTAGATTTTGGAGACTATTTTAAGTCTCTCTCTCGCTCTCTGTGTCCCTGTACCTTCCCAACATATGCAGATGATTGAGAATGACAATAATGTTGTTCTTTCCCAGTTTTTCTTTCGCTGGTGTTAATGGAATTCTTTCAGGCCTGCTTATAGCACAGACCTATAAAAGGTTTGGCCCCATTGTTGTCTGCCTTAGAGTTTTGAACTTGAATGTTATAAACTGTAGTTTAATAGTTTCTTGTTTAATAATTGTTGAGAGAATCACTGTGTGCCAAGAAATAAATGCACTTCTCTAGCAGACCTCCATTCTCCTGTTGAGTGACTGCCAGACAATGTTTTTTCAGTAAGGCAGAAAAGAGTATCTCCACCCTATTTAAACTAAAGTAATAGTCAAATTAATTTAATGCAAAAAATTACTTTTTCTCTGAGTAACAGTAGCATAGTTGCTATTCACTTAGCAAAACCTAAGTCAGATGTTCATTTAGAGAATGGATTGTGTGTTTCAGCCAACTGGCAACTAATTGAGCCTTTTAAAACACTTACAACAATTTCTGAGCTGTTTGGCTGGCATTTTACGTCTCACTGTTCCTGTGAATAATCTAGATCCTGAAGGTTGCCAATTAAAAACATCACTCATCCAAGTTTAAGCAATAAGTGTTACAATACAGTGGAATCATCTGTTTATTTTCTGCTTGTGCCCCAATAACACTCTTCACCTTCAAAACATTGAACAAACATTTGTCTGTGTATAAGAGGAAATCTTCCAGCAGTCTTATTGGTTGACACATGTGGTATAACTCACTCAAGTTTTCATTGCTACATTTTTCTGAAATGATTAGATTTCATAACATCCAATCTACTTCCAGGCATCTTAAATTTTACTTGTGAGATGCATTGGATCAGTTGGGTGGGATTTTGTCTTATTTGCCATGTTGATTTCTTGCCATGTCTTGTTAGAAGGTGTAGCTACTAATACACTTCTGCAGTGTTTGTATTATGTTAGGTCATGTGTACCAAATATGTGATCATTCAGACTTAAAAATATATTTTCTTGCTGAAACAAAATTTCTCCTTGCCTTACCTGCCAAGAGTAGAGTTCAGGATTCTCTGCTTATATGGTAAAAGATGACATAATACTTATCTAATGCAGTGTGGCTGGTACCTAATGTAGAGAAAGTTTAACTTCATCTGCTTGCGATATCCTCTGTGGCATGAGAAACAGACTCCTGGACTTGGTTCTTGGCATGCAGTGGAGGTTCAGATGTTTCACTTTAATGTCAGTTGTAATTTTAAGTCCACACGCAATCTGTCTGTGACTAATACTGTTAGGTTTTTTTAGAGAGGTTTTTGTTTTTTTTAGTCTGGGAGAGCCTGAAGAGAGTAGTACATATACAAATGTATATGTAGGGGTTGTGTTTCTTATTCTCATGGCAGTTGTTTTACGTAGGCTGGCCTGAAGAAACTGTAGGATTTTTGCCTGCCATCTTATTCTGAAATGACTTTATTATCTGCCCCTTTCCCTATAATAACCCTTCTTATTTCACCAGCTGGTCTCTTGCTCGCCTTGTGGCCTAGAAAGTAGGAGGCTTGGTCTTCATTAATGGCTCAATAAAAATGTATAGTAGTAGAATTTAGTCAGCTTCCTTTTATCCCAATCTTCACATTCATAATGCACTCAACCTTTTCTGTCTCTAGGGGTGAGGCCTTGCAGCCGTACAATTGATTTCAAGTTTTGTTTTCCCAATTTAGAGTATGTTGCACTGTCTGCGTTGTCAGGAGACTACACTGTAGAATTTTATTTTAAAGAAAACATTAATCCCATTCCTGGACCCCCATTTAGCAGTGTTCAGATGCTATGGTGATGAGCACCAATAGAACATGAATACCTTGATAGAAGGAGAGATCCTAAAGATCCCAGTCACTATGACATTTGTAAATATGCACTCTGTTCTAAACAGCGCTCACCGTCCCCCTTTCTCAAATCCACTCCATTGGTACATTATTGAAATTAATGGAAAGAAGGAAAAAAATTAAAACTAAAATAAATACTTCACAGAATGCAGAGAGCGGCGATGAGTGAGATAACAGATTTTATTGGATCAACTTCTGTTGGTGAAAGAGACAAGCTTCAAGCTACACAGACCTGAAGAAGCACTCCGAGTAGCTTGAAAGCTTGTTTCTTTCACCAACAGAAGTTGGTCCAATAACAGATATTACCTCACCCACCTTGTCTCTCTAATATCCTGGACCAACACAGCTACAACAACACTGCAAATCACAGAATATAGTCATACTATAGAATTCACAATTGTAGGAGTTCAGAGAGAGTAAAGTAGATTTAGCTAGACTTTAAAAAGGTACTGCATCATTTTATATTTGAAGTTATGAGCTAAAAATCCTGTTTTTGAATCCTTTGAATCCACAATGTAATCACTTTGACTCTGGAGAAGTGGAGAGGGTTAACTCCTCTGGTTTTGCCCTTTGACCACTTGAGGATGGGAAGCATGATGAAATACTTTCTCAAAGTATTCCGAGGAAACACATCATGCATAATTGGAACAAAACAGAATAAATCAAGGCTTTTTTGGTCTTCTAATTCATAATTGAAACCACATTGAGGTTAAGATTGATATTTAAAACAATCCAACCAAAAAGCCCCTCTATGCAGAGGTAGCAGATAAGTACATCTCTGCTTTGCTTGGTACATGGAAGAACTGTTTAGTTACTGTACCATTCAGCACCTCATACTCCTCAGTCCTTGCCTCTTGGCTTTTAATGACAGTGGGTTGTCCTTGTTCAAATTGAATATGGTTTTACTAAAAAGTGTGGTTAATAACAAGTATTAAGTCTGATGGTTGTTGAAAATAAAATATATAGGGAGGAAAAAGCCACAGTTCTTGTTCATGAGAGCAAGGGAATCTATATGCTATATTGTTGCCAGTTTTTCCTACTAAATGGTATCTTGGAATTGTTAACCCTTCTGCTAGGATATGGGCCTTCTTCCACACAGCCTCAAGTTTTTAGAGCCCACTCCAAGGCCCCGTCTTTCATGCCTCCACCTTCTCTCCCTTCAAGTCTTTCCTTAATATGCACCTCTTCCCATTGTCCCTTTACCACATGACAAAGTAATATTACTTAACAAACATAAACAATTTTTTTAAAAAAATCACGGAACTCATAAAATGTGTGTTTAGCTTCACTGCTTGCATATTGCCTTTAATTTCTCCTTCCTTTGTTTATACTTCGATTGTAAGCTTTTGGGGGTAGAGGCATTGCATTAGCTGTGTGTAGCATGTTATTGGTGCTATACAGATGTTATAATGTTTACAGTGATTAGCCAGTTATAGGATAATTGGGGTTGGATGTGATTTCTCGGGTGTCAAATATCCCACTCCTGGATCCTAGCAAGATTGATTTTGTCATACCTAACACACCTTTGCTCCATTGCACATGAAAGATTAGTATCAAGTGCAGTCTTAGATATCTCTAATGGTGGGGTTTCCCTTGTCCCATTGCCCCCATTGCTTTAACTGCTCTTAAAATAAAATCATGTTTCATTCAATAAGGAAGGAGCAGAATAATGTTCCGGTGTGTTCCTGTACCAAGGGGGAAATGCCTTACTAGCAAATGGAAAGTTTTTTTTTTTTGCTTGTAGCAATCACGCACAAGCCAGCTGCAATACCTTGAATCTCTTCTCACAGACCCATCCCTTTAAAGAATTCTCACACCTCACCAACTTCAGGCCAGTCTCCCCAGCTGTGTCTCACATTGTGGGTACCAGTCCTTGGGCTTTCCATGTTCTCTGTGGAGAGGTTTGCCAAACAACAGAGACAGACAGAGTGATGTGAGATCGCTGTTAGGAAGCTGCCATTTGCAACTGCTTGCCCATAAAAGTGATTCACAATAAACAAACTATCAATCTTGGGTTAATTACCATGGCTCCTGTAATTAATATTAGCATGGGAGGGATGAAGAGGGGAAAGGATTGCTGTATCCATAGTTGAGTGTCAACACATTGTCATGGAAAGTGATAAATGATCTCTCCACCACTACCTCTTGCTCTTCTTTCTGACAGTGAAAGTTCAGATGGGTACCCATCATGAGCGTTAATAATGATGGGACTAAAACAAATGTTCCCTCACCATGTTGACTTCTCCAGCTGCCAGTGGTTGGGAGTAGTCATCTTGATGCCATGATGCATTTCATGCCCTGCTGCCATAACAGAGATTTAATTAGGTTTCTGTTGAGTTAATTGCCTGCATTGTTTGCCTTTCCCCAGCAGAAGTCTGGAAGACTCAAGTAAATTATGGAGGTCTGAATTTGCCTAATTTCCTGCAGAAAGTGGGGTCAAGAGGTCTCAGACTGTAGACACACACTTCAGGCAGGCAGCAGGGGGTTGGCTCTTAATGGCACTTCAGAGATGCCTAAATGCCCTTTTGAAATGTTTCTCTCAAACAAGGGGCCTTGGTTTTCTTTCCCCATTAGGTTCTAAGGAACAGAGTACAAGCTTTTCCTTTACTTGGACACCACTTACCAGGGGCATAAGATGAAATAAACATACTTCTTCTGAGAGGTTACCTTTCTTTCCCTAAGAAGATGTTGTAGTGAGGAAGTTTTGTACTTTGGACAGAGAGTAGGATCAGTTGGAATTGACATCATGTCATGTTTAAAACCCTTGATTGTTGCTTATGTTAATGCTCTTTTGGCAGGGGTTGTCTATATATAATTTGTGAAATACCTAGCACAGTTTTGGATGTTCTTTAAAAAAAAAAAAAAAAAAAAGGGGGGGGGGGAAGTAGTGTCAGAAGATGATGATGAACAGAGTAATCCTTGCAAATTATATTATATACCAGGGGTCAGCAACGTTCGGCATGCGGCTCGCCAGGGTAAGCACCCTAGCGGGCTGGGCCAGTTTATTTACCTGCTGACGTGGCAGGTTCGGCCGATCGCGGCCCCCACTCGCCGCGTTTCGCCGTCCTGGGCCAATGGGCGCGGCGGGAAGTGGCGTGGGCCGAGGGATGTGCTGGCTGCGGCTTCCCGCCGCCCCCATTGGCCTGGGACGGCGAACCGCGGCCAGTGGGGGCCGCGATCGGCTGAACCTGTCGCATCAGCAGGTAAATAAACTGGCCCGGCCTGCTAGGGTGCTTACCCTGGTGAGCCGCGTGCCGAACGTTGCCGACCCCAGTTATATACTATTTCTATTACCATAGTTCCTAAGAGCCTGAAGTCAAGGACCAGGGCCCCATTGTGCTGGGTGCTAACACATTCTATTAAGATATATTGCAGCCAGAAAGGAACTTGCACAATAGAGGAAACTTCATATGGGAGCTCTTAATTTGGATGGTGGAGGTCATCATTAAATAATAAAAAGGATATTGTCTGTAAGATTACTTCACCAGTTATTTCTTCTTGCTGGGCAGAAATGTAGGATTTTCTTGGCACTGTATTGAATATGCAGCAAAACCCCTGCTGCAAGTATTAATACAAGCAGCCTTGTGAAGGATGCACAAAAAAGATTCTCACCATTAAAAGGATCATTTGGAGGAGGTGGGAAATTGGGGAAAACTTGATATTCAGGATCTTTGAGAGAAAAAATGCAGTTTTTGAAGTTGCTTATTAAAGGTCTAATGAGGTAGACTGTGCTCTATTCAAGTTTAGATTGATTCACCCTAGAAATTCTTGGGACTGCTCCATAATCAGAGAGAGTTCTACCCCTGCTCTTCAGGTCCCAATAAACATTAAAGAAAATAAGCCTAAAAACTGGCATTTCAGAAAATGTGAGCATCTGAAATCTGAGAGCTGTTCCTGCACATGTCAACTGCTAGTGTCACCAAGACAGACCAGTAGACATGCAGACTATTTTAGTAGTGTAAGTGACATTAGGTAAAGGTGGATAAGGCAGCCACCTTTGAAGTGTGAGGAAAAAGAACCCAAAGACTCTTTAAGGAAATGGTGAGGCTCCATACCTTCTCCCAGCAAATAACTTTGGATATGTAAAGTTTATTTTCCTCCCAATACTAGCAGAATTATAGTACAGCAACTTTTCACTTAAAGTCGTTCTGGTTAACGTTGTTTCATTGTTTCGTTGCTGATCAATTAGGGAACATGCTCGTTTAAAGTTGTGCAATCCTCCCTTATAACATCGTTGACAGCCGTCTGCTTTGTCCACGGCTTGCAGGAAGAGCAGCCCGTTGGAGCTAGCTGGTGGGGGCTTGGAACCAGGGTAGACCGGCAGCCCCCCGTCAGCTCCCCACTCCCCTAAGTTCCCTGGGTGGCAGCCGCCCAGCAGGCTATCAATTGCCCAGCAGTTCATCTGTCCCTCCCCCCACTGCCATGTGCTGATCCTGCACTCTGCCTTGGAGCTGCTCCCGGGAGCCTCCTGCTTGGTGTGTGGGGGGGGAGGGAAGAGGGGGGCTAATGTCAAGGTGTCCCCCTTCCCCCTGCTCCTGCACCCCATTTACCCCATCTCCGTGGTGGGGGGAATGACAGGCCAGGGCTCAGGATGGAGGGAACTTCCTGGGAGCAGTTGCTGTCTCAACTTGATGATCTACTTAACAAGGCATTCCCTCCATTCATGCTGCCTTGTAGAGGTGTTAGGCTACAGTAACAACAATGGTTGAACCCTTGAGGGCTCAGCCAAAAGTTAGTTCATCATTTAGCAGCAGGCATTCCCTGGGAAATATCCCACCCTCTTCCACCCTCTGACTCCACCACCTCAACCAAGCTTCACAATCATCATCGCTGTGCACAGTATTAAATTGTTTGTTCAAAACTTAGACTGTGTGTGTGTATGTATATGTATATGTGTCTGTGTGTGTGTGTATGTATGTGTGTGTGTATGTATGTGTATACATACATATATATTTATATTATATAAATATATATTTATATATATATAAAATAATAATGTAGTCTTTTGTCTGGTGAAAAAATTTTCCCTGGAACTTAACTCCCCCTCCCCCCGCCCCGAAGTACATTCTTATGGGGAAATTGGATTTGCTTAACATCGTTTCACTTAGTCGCATTTTTCAGAACATAACCACAACGTTAAGTGAGGAGTTACTGTATGTATTTAATTGGGGTTTCTTTCCTGCAATACTGTAAGTGTTGGCAGTTATTGGGCAGTGTTTCTAGACTATTAGAAGTATTCCTAGTTCTTTGTTGGCTGAGATTCAAAGGCTTCCCTGCAAAACTGCGTCAGCTTCTCCTTTCCCAACTCCCAAACCCTTTCTTCCCCCACCTCCAAATAAGTCTTGTTTTCTCCTCTGCTTCTCTGTCCTAGCCTGGATGTCAGCATCTGAATAGCGAGCTGGAATGTAAAAGTTGAGAGTCAAAATGCCTGCAATTTCATTCCCATCTAATGGTTCCTTTGCAGCTGCCTTCCCCCACATCTTCGGCTCCAAACAAAGTTGGCACACTCAGTGAGAACAGAGTTGTCTGTCTTGTCTCTTGCCAACTGAGCTGGCTTCCTTATGCTGGCAGTGCATTGAAATAAGAGCTTTAAAGTCTTAAAAGGGACCCCCTAGTTAAAATTCAGATGGAGTAAATAACTCTCTGAAATCGATCTTTGTGTCTCTTATAGGGTTTTCTATTTAACGGTGTAATAACTTTTTTTTCCACATAGAATAAACTTAGTCTTGTTGAAGTTAATATTTTATCCCTCTTTATTACAATGTCAGCATTTGTCTTTTTTATTTGTGTGCCCATTTTGTGTCAAGATTGTGCATTTGCTGTTTTTTATTCTATTTCCACTCTAAAATGGTGGCTCAGAGCTGGCTCTCTGCTTGTTGGCCAACGACTGACTATGAAAAGCAAAATACTTTCAAGCAGAGAGTAGCAAATGAGAATCATGCCATGCTAGCTTGGTTTAAAATGTCTCCTAGTTCCCTTTCCCCACAAGTCATTCCATCCCTTCTACTCCACTTTTTCTGAAGCCCATCACTAGATACAAAGTCATTATCAGGCAGTGACAGAAATTGACATTAGGAAATGGGATTGGCATGAAGGTTTTACGGAACTGTGAATTATGAAAAAGAAAATCAGACTTTTTGAAAGTCTACTTCTCCCAAGAGTTAGGGTGTTGACCAAAGAGATCTACCTTAACTAAATTCCAGCTCTGGTACTTACATTCTGACTGCCTACATTCCCCTTTTATAGTTTTAATTGACCCTGATCTGATCGAACATCCTCTCTGCTTTTACAGAAATGGAGCAGTGTGAGCAACCCACTCTTCCTTCCATTAATCCCACCACAGTCTCAAGGCTTCACTGCTATAGTCCTGACATATGACAGGGTGGAAAGCCTCTTCCGAGTCATCACTGAGGTGTCCAAGGTGCCCAGTCTATCCAAGCTGTTAGTCGTCTGGAATAATCAGAATAAGAATCCACCAGAAGGTAAGGTGTGCATGTTGGAGGGAGGTGGTACATGTTAGAGTAGTGGCAGAACACCTACTGTACATCTAGTGCAATGCAACCTCTCTTTTTATGTACTTTTAAACATAACTATTTTAAACTATTTTGTAATACTTTTCAAATAAAAAAAAACCTGGTACGTTTTCATGACACTTCTTTTTAAAAGTTGCAAAATACAAAAGGCCAAATTACACTTTTAAAAGGATCTGTGCTGGTGTTGCCTTTGCCAGCTGCTGATTCAACAGCAAGCCATGCAAATTTCTCAATGGAGGATTTTTTCCAAAAAAGCCCATAACATACTGAATGAACGTCATTAACGTTTGCTTTGAGGGGGGTGGCGCCTTAATTTGTCTACACTCATTTGATTTTTCTCTACAGACACTATTAAGCACAGTGAACACTTGTTCCACTAAACTGTTTGTTCTCTGTAAACAAAGAACAAATTTGGCTTGATGCAAGAATACAGTTTGGACATTTTGTGGTTATAAAATAAATGAACATTTTGATTGATGAAATAAAACCTGAGACATTCTGTGGGTCCAGAAAGAAGTTTCTGGGACATTGGGTTATCATATAAAAACTCTGAGACTGTCCTGATAAGTGAGGTGAATGGTCTTTTTATTTAAATATTTATGTATAAAACACAGATGATTCTGTTTATATCAGTGATGAACAGACCTCATGGAATTTGAGGACTTTTGAACCTCGCAGTCTTATTTTGAGTTCATGGGTTTATAAAATTATTTGATGCTCATGAACCTTTTTTCATGTCATTTAAATCCATATTATTTTCAAGGCAGCTTTGGTTTCAAAAACATACCAAAGAAAAGTGTTTGCTCTGTATTGATGGTAAAGAGCCACCTGCTCCAAAAATCAGAGCATGACAAGTAGGTGCCCTATATACAGTGTCTATTTAGAATTTTTCTCTTCCTCCCCTTTCTTTATCTTGCAAGCTCTCTGTATTTTTCACTCTACTTGTTTTCTTCTCTCTTCCCCCATTGAATTTCCTCTGATCTGTTTCCTTTTTTCAGTCTTTCCTAACCTGAATGTGAACTCTCTGATGTTAGCGTGCAAATGAAACTTTCCAACCCACAATGTCTGAGTGACCTTTAATTTAAGAAAAATAACCTTACCTCTCCTTAGCATCCTCCCTAAAATATGAAGGAGATGCTCTTTGGCTAAGAGTGCTTCCTCTAACTAGAATAACTGTTCTAAAATATTAAAATCTATGGCTGTAGAACCCTGTGAATTATTAATAATCTCTCTTCTGTCCCCAGTAACCAATAAAGTGAATCTTCGAGACAACTCTTTGGGTTTGTAATATTCCTATATAAGAATGTACTGACAACCTGAGAGTCAAACTGGCCATTATGTATGTTAGGTACAATGTTAAACTGAGTTCCTGATCACTTGCACTCATTTAAGATTCCATGGCACTTTTGCAGAAGTCAGGCTATTAACCTCATTGTCCTGACCCATTTCCAATTTTGATGCATTGCATTCTGCCTCTTTATATTCTTATTCCAGTTTAAATTGGACACAGCATTCATTTCTTGTCTCAAACGGTTGTTTAGTACTGCTGTGTAAAACACGCTAGATGTGGTTGCCCATCACTGACAAATGAAGTGATTCTTGCATTTAATCGTGGTTGGTAATCATTTGAGATTAAAAGTGTTGCATATAAATGGAAGGTGTTGTTTTTGTGTACTCTGAAGTTTTTATTGAAAACAAATTCATAATGTTGTTGAGCTATTACTCCAGTAGAGTAAACACTGCACACAGCATGAATATAACAAAAAATATTGATTTCTGCCCCAAATGGGTTGTTTCCATACCTTCCTTTTCTTACAGGAAAGAATATAAGGGAGAATTGAAACAAACTACTGATTTGAAAAATCTCATATTAATAATCATTTTTAATAATCTTAGTGGTGTAAATTCTTTTTATAGGCATATTAATTTTCTGTCTTCCTTATGTTTCCTCAGATATTATTAAATCATAAATCATCTCCAAAAAGAATGCATTTGCCTATGAACCTAATGATCATAGGTCCCATTTGAGAGCTTTGGTTGTTGGGCTGTTAGGTTCAAACTGGTCTTTCATGGTAGTAAATATGTGTTTTAATAAATTATATTTCCTCATGTGGCTCTTATCTCCACCCCCTTTGTCCATTTATTTTTAACACTTTGATAACCCATGTAATCTCCTGGACTGCAGCTGAGGAGAGGGCAGTTTGAGTAAGTTAATTTAATTTGTTTTAATACAGATCCATGCAGTGAGTTCCACCTGGCTCTTCAGTGGGGTAGCAGGCCTTGGCTGCACTTAGTCACTCGTTCCGTTTCTCTATTAGCGATTCTAATCCTTGGACTTCAAAGCTTCTGCCATTTATAGCCTATTAAATCCAGGAAGTTTCTGATGGATTAGGGCAAGGAATGAGTTTGAAGTTTGTAATGTGCACCACTGTCACTGATAAGGTCTAGTTTATTACCCTACGGTAGTATCAGCACGTTTATGGCTATTCTTTTTTAATTGGTTATTGTAAAGCTGGAACAGTTAACGTACTAGTGCATCAAATGCAGGATTTCCTGGTCATTGCCATATAGGGGACACATTTCTGGGTCAGCTGTGCAAAGGCAAATCAGGGCTTCTGCTGTCAGAGCCAGTGGGTTTTTTGATATGCATAAATGGTGGCTGGGATGAAAACATCAAAGTAATTTTCCCTTGTGATGACTTGCAGTAAATTCAGATTTGAACCCAGGTCTCCAGAGGTAAGGCTAGTGTGGTGCTACATAAGCATGTCACTTAACTGTTCTTTACTTTCCCATGTCTGCTCCAGAGTAATTTTATAAATTAAAACTATACCAAATGCTTTTCCTGCTTAATTAAAATTATCACCCACTTTGAGACTGGGTTGTATAATCAAGGGTTTTATATTTGCACAGAACATCACATAACTAAACAGTCAAAAAGAAGCAAAATGAACTCTCTCTTCTCTATCTAGGAAAGAAAAGGGTCAAATTAAATGCAAATTTTAAAATCCCTGTAGATGCTGTTAATGGATGAAATGTGACTTTATAGAAGCCGAACCAGAGTTCTCTAGGCTTATGAACAATACAGAATAAAAATACATTTTCAAAATTGAAGATGCTATAATGTTCACTAAAAATTCCCCATCCCCAAAAGACTAGAATCCTCCCCAGTCAGGCCCCAAATTATTAATAGCCTAAGTAGAAAGATAAACTTTGCAATGGATCCTAAAAGTCAACAACTACAGACTCTGTCAGACCCAGGGTTGAAAGTGAATTCCAGTCAAAGGGCCTCTACCAAGAATGTCCTGCTTTTTGGCCCCTGATATAAGAATTTGAAGCTGATCTTAATTGCTGCCATGTGATATAGGGACAGATGGCGTCTCAGATATGGGGGACCCAAACTCTTTGATTGGTTTAGTTAGAATGTTATAGTGAAACTGCAATTGATGATGCTTCTGAGGAACTGTCCCAGATTGAGATGTCACTAGAGGAGATTTTGGAACTAACTGATAAATTAAATAGTAATAAGTCTCCAGGACCAGATCACATTCACCCAAGAGTTTTGAAGGAACTCAGACTTGAAATTGCAGCACCAACAAGTATGGTATGTAGCCTATCATTTAAATTAGCTTCTCTACCAGATGACTGGAGGATAGCTAATGTGACATAATTTTTTAAAAAGGCTCCTGAGGCAATCCTGAGAATTACAGGCTGGTAAACCTAACTTGAGTATCAGGCAAATTGGTTGAAACTATAGTGAAGAACAGAATTATCAGACACCTACAATGAACACAATTTGTTTCCGAAAAGTAAACACAGCTTTTGTAACAGAAAATTATGTCTCCCCAATCTATTAGAATTCTTTGAGGGGGTCAACACATATGTGGACAATGTAGATCCAGTGTAGATTGTGTGTATGGACTTTCAGAAGGCCTTTGACGAGGTCCCTCACCAAACAAAGGCTCTTAAGCAAAGTAAGCAGTCATGGGATAAGAGGGAAGGTCCTCTCCTGGTTAAAACACAGGAATCAAAGAGTAGGAATAAATGGTCAGTTTTCAGGATGGAGAGAGGTGAGTAGTGGTGTCCCCCAAAGATCTTTACTGGGACAAGTGCAGTTCAACATATTCATAAATGATTTGAAAAAGGGGTAAACAGTAATGTGGCAAAATTTGCAGATGATACAAAACTACTCAAGATAGTTGAGTGCAAAGCAGACTGAAGAGTTGCAAAGGGATCTCTCAAAACTGAGTGATTGGGGATCAAAATGGCAGATGAAATTCAGTGTTGATAAATGCAAAGTAATGCGCATTGAAAAACATAATCCCAATTATACATACAAAATGAGGGAGTCTAAATTAGTTGTTACCACTCAAGAAAGAGAACTTGGAGTCATTGTGGATAGTTCTCTGAAAACATCCGCTCAATGTGCAGAAGCAGTCAAAAAAGCTAACGATGTTGGGAACCATTAGGAAAGGGATAGATAATAAGACAGAAAATATATATAAATACATGGTATGCCCGAATCTTGAATACTGCATGCAGTTCTGGTCGCCCCATCTCAAAAAAGATATATTAGAATGGAAAAAGGTACAGAGAAGAGCAACAAAAATGAATAAGGATTTGTAACATAAGAATGGCCATACTGGGTCAGACCAAAGATTCATTTAGCCCAGTATCCTGTCTTCTGACAGTGGCCAATGCCAGATGCCCCAGAGGGAATGAACAGAACAAATAATCAAGTGATTCATCCACTGTTGCCCATTCCCAGCTTCTGGCAAACAGAGGCTAGGGACACCATCCCTGCCCATCCTGGCTAATAGCCATTGATGGACCTATCATCCATGAATTTATCTAGTTCTTTTTTGAACCCTGTTATAGTCTTGGCCTTCACAAATCCTCTGGCAAGGAGTTCCACAGGTTGACTGTGTTGTGTGGAAAAAATACTTCCTTGTTTTGTTTTAAACTTGCTGCTTATTACTTTCATTTGGTGACCCCTAGTTCTTGTGTTATGAGAAGGAGTAAATAACACTTCCTTATTCACTTTGTCCACACCAGTAATGATTTTATAGATCTCTATTATATCCCCCCTTAGTCGTCTTTTCCAAGCTGAAAAGTTCCAGTCTGATTAATCTCTCCTAATATGGAAGCTTTTCCATACCCCTAATCATTTTTGTTTCCCTTTTCTGAACCTTTTCCAATTCCAATATATCTGTTTTGAGATGGAGCGACCAGAATTCCACGCAGTATTCAAGATGTGGGTGTACCATGGATTTATATAAAGGCAATATATTTTCTATCTTATTATCTATTCCTTTCTTAATGATTCTCAATATTCTGTTAGCTTTTTTGACTACCGCTGCACATTGAATGGATGTTTTCAGAGAACTATCCACAATCACTCCAAGATCTTTCTTGAATGGTAACAGCTAATTTAGACCCCATCATTTTATATGTATAGTTGGGATTATGTTTTCCAATGTGCATTACTTTGCATTTATCAACATTGAATTTCATCTGCCATTTTGTTGCCCAGTCTCACCCGGTTTTGAGAGATCCTTTTGTAACTCTTCGCAGTCTGCTTGGGACTTAACTATCTTGAGTAGTTTTGAATCATCTGCAAATTTTGCCACCTTGCTGTTTACCCCTTTTTCCAGATTATTTATGAATATGTTAAATAGGACTGGTTCCAGTACAGACCCCTGAGGGACAACACTATTTACCCCTCTCCATTCTGAAAACTGACCATTTATTGCTACCCTTTGTTTCCTATCTTTGAACCAGTTACCAATTCATGAGAGGACCCTCCCTCTTACGCAAAGTAAACTGTTATAGGATAAGAGCCTTTGGTGAGGGACCATGTCAAAGGCTTTCTGAAAACATAAATACACTATATCCACTGGATCCCCCTTGTCCACATGCTTGTTGACCCCCCTCAAAGAATTCTAGTAGATTGGTGAGGCATGATTTCCTGTTACAAAAACCATGTTGACTCTTCCCCCAACAAATTATGTTCATCTATGTGTCTGACAATTTTGTTCTTTCTATAGTTTCAACTAGTTTGCCCGGTACTGAAGTCAGGCTTACCAGCCTGTAATTGCCAGGATCACCTCTGGAGCCTCTTTTAAAAGTCGGTGTCATATTAGCTATTCTCCAGTCATACAGAAGCTGATTTGAATGATAGGTTACAAACTACAGTTAGTAGATTTGCAATTTCACATTTGAGTTCCTTCGGAAGTCTTGGGTGGATACCATCTGGTCCTGGTGACTTATTACTACTTAATTTATCAGTTAGTTCCAAAATCTCCTCTATTGACAGCTCAGTCTGGGACAGTTCCTCAAATTTGTCACCTAAAAAGAATGGCTCAGGTTTGGGAATTTCCCTCACATCCTCAGCTGTGAAGACTGATGCAAAGAATTCATTTAGTTTCTCCACAATGGCCTCATCGTCCTTGAGTGCTCGTTTAACATTTCGATCATCCAGTGGCCCACTGGTTATTTAGCAGGCTTCCTGCTTCTGATGTACTTGAAATTTCTTTTTTGCTAATACTTTGAGTCTTTGGCTAGCTGTTCTTCCAATTCTTTTTTGGCCTTCCTAATTATATTTTTACATTTCATTTGCCAGAGTTTATGCTCCTTTCTATTTTCCTCACTAAGATTTAACTTCCACTTTTTAAAGGATGCCTTTTTGTCTCTCAGTGCTTCTCTTGGTTAGCCATGGTGGCACTTTTTTGGTTCTCTTACTGTGTTTTTTAATTTGGGGCATATATTTAAGTCGAGCCTCTATTATGGTGTCTTTAAAAAGTTTCCATGCAGCTTTCAGGGATTTCACTTTTGTCACTGTACCTTTTAATTTCTGTATAACTAATTTCCTCATTTGTGTGTATTCTCCCCTTTGTATTCCCGCCTGTTAGAACAGCTTCTATATGAGGAGAGATTAAAAACTCTGGGACTTTTCAGCATGGAAAAGAGGTGACTAAGGGAGGATATGATAGTGGTTTTTAAAATCATGAATGGTGTGGAAAAAGCAAATAAAGAAGTGTTTACTATTTCACATAACACACCAACCAGGTGTGGTTACCCAATGAAATTAATAGACAGGTTTAAAACAAGCAAAAGGAAGTAGTTCTTTACATAATGCATAGTCAGCCTATGAAACTCATTGCCAGGGGATGCTGTGAAGTCCAAAGTATAACTTGTCTCAAAAAATAATTAAATAAGTCCATAGAGGATAAGTCCATTAATGGCTATTAGCCAAGATGGTCAGGGATGCAACACCATGCTCTGGGTGTCCATAGACTCTGATTGCCAGAAGCTGGGAGAGGAGGAAAGGGGATGGATCACTTGATAATTGCCCTGTTCTGTTAATTCCTTCTGAAGCACCTGGTACTGGCTACTGTCAGAAGACAGGGTCCTTGGCTAGATGGCCCATCAGCATGACCCAGTATGGCTGTTCTTCTTTTATGTTCTCACCTGCCTCTGCCCAAAACTCACCAGAGTCAGGAAGGCTGCAAGGAGCTCTGGGATGGGCAGGGAACTTGCATCACTTTTCAGTGTGTTTTTTGTTCGTTTTTTTTAAATAAATTTGTGCTCCTTACTTTTAACACATGCAATTATGGAGGCCAATTTTCAGAGGCTAAAGAAAATCAGTGTCCTATTTTTTGATGAAAAGCAACAGAGGGTCCTGTGGCACCTTTGAGACTAACAGAAGTACTGGGAGCATAAGCTTTCGTGGGTAAGAACCTCACTTCTTCAGATGCAAGTAATGGAAATCTCCAGAGGCAGGTATATATCAGTGTGGAGATAACGAGGTTAGTTCAATCAGGGAGGGTGAGGTGCTCTGCTAGCAGTTGAGGTGTGAACACCAAGGGAGGAGAAACTGTTTCTGTAGTTGGATAGCCATTCACAGTCTTTGTTTAATCCTGATCTGATGGTATCAAATTTGCAAATGAACTGGAGCTCAGCAGTTTCTCTTTGGAGTCTGGTCCTGAAGTGCCACAGGACCCTCTGTTGCTTTTTACAGATTCAGACTAACACGGCTACCCCTCTGATACTATTTTTTGATGGTTTCTATAACTGTGCAAGAAACTAAAAATAGGCCATGGGATTAATCCAGTTTATTCAGAATTGAAAATGAGGCTTGATTGATAATTAATTGGATGCCAAATTTTGCAATTGGTCAGTCAGTTGAAAATGTTAATTTTAAATGGGTTAAACGTAACCAAATACATCCTTTAAATAAATACATGCTTGTGGTGTCTATCCACATAAATTTTCTCCCCCTTCCTATGAAGTGATCACCTACTGTCTACTCAGTGTTGTTGCATGACTAAGCATACCTTAGTAACTGCCATATAAATCACCTGTGACTTCTGTAAGGGAGTTTTAGCTACCCTCAGACCTGTTCATATGAAATAGGAAAAAGTGGATGTAGCACTTGAAAAACAATTATATAGACTATTTCTAGTCTGAATAGCATAGGTGCTGGAACTAGAGGTGCTGGGAATGCTCAGTTGCAGGGCCGGTGCAACCACTAGGCGAACTAGGCGGCCGCCTAGGGCAAGGAGGTGGAGTGGAGGTGAGCTGGGGCAGGGGGGTGCGGGGAGGCCGCCCGCAGTAACGGGGGGGGGAGGCGCACTGGGGAACCCTCCCTGCCCCAGATCACCTCCACTCTGCTTCCCCCGCTGAGCACACAGCCCCCGCTCTAATTCTCCTCCAATTGGCGCCACAAGCCTGGGAGGGGAGGAGAATTAGAGCGGTGCCAGCATACTCAGCGGAGCAGAGGTGAGCTGGGGCAGGCTCCCTGGGCTGGGTTAGCTGCTGCGCGGGGGGCTCCCCAGGTGGTGGTCAGGGTTAGGTGCCGCAGGGGGGGCTCCTCTGGTGCGGGGGGGCGGGTGGACATGGTTAGCTGCCGCGGCGGATGGGGTGGGGGGGGTTAGCTGGGTGGGGGAGTGGCGCAAGGTGGAAGTTTTGCCTACGGCGCGAAACTTCCTTGCACCGGCCCTGCTTGGTTGAAGTGGTTTTCATTATGTACAGGGTTTACAGTTTGATTCGATGGCTCTCAGTATCCCCATTATATAAATTGTTCCAGCACCCCTGTGAATACTGGAAAGATGGCATGTCTTCCTTAAAATAAAAAATTAAAAATATGTAAACTCTTAAATTATAATGTACAAAAAGAGCAAACCGCTTTAAGTATAGTACTTTGCATACTTTGTTTACTTAGCATTTTTCATCTGAGCATCTCAAAACACTTGGCAAAACACATCCTGTGAGCTATAGTCCCATTTTACCGTTTTAGATAGTGAGGTAAGAGAGAGAGGTTAAGTTTGGTGTGCAAGGTCATACAGTGAATTCTTCTTCCGCCTATTAATAACATGATGAAAACCATGCCAGTGAATCAGAGTCAGGGATAGGAACCAGGAGCCCTTACTTCTAGATTCATGTTCTACCTGTAATAGAACATCTCCCTTCTGGCATTTTTTGTTTGGAATAATAATAATAATAAATAGGGCTGTCGATTCATCACAGTTAACTCACACGATTAACTCAAAATTAATCTTGATAAAAAAATTAATCATGATTATTCGCAGTTTTAATCACACCATTAAACAATAGAATACCAATTGAAATTTATTAAATATTTTTGGATGTTTTTCTACATTTTTCAAATATACTGATTTCAGTTACAACACAGAATACAAAATGTACACTGCTCACTTTATATTATTTTTTATTAGATATTTGCACTGTAAAAACAATAAAAGAGATAGTATTTTTCACTTCACCTCATACAAGTACTGTAGTGCAATCTCTTTATCCTGAAAATGCAACTTACAAATGTAGGGCTTTCTGTTACATAACTGCCTCAAAAACAAAACAATGTAAAACTTTAGAGCCTACAAGTCCACTCAGTCCTACTTCTTGTTTGCTAAGACAAACAAGTTTGTTTACACTTAAGGGAGATAATGCTGCCCTATTCTTATTTACAATATCACCATAAAGCAAGAACAGGCGTTCACATGGGAGTTTTGTAGCCAGCATTGCAAGGTATTTATGTGCCAGATACACTAAACATTCGTATGCCCCTTCATGCTTCAGCTACCATTCCAAAGGACATGCTTCCATGCTGATGATGCTTGATTTTTTTAAAAAAGCGTTAATTAAATTTGTGACTGAACTCCTTGGGGGAGAATTTTAGGTCTCCGACTCTGTTTTAGCTGCATTTTGCCATATATTTCATGTTCTACCGGTAGCAGTCTCGGATGATGACTCAGCACGTTGTTCATTCTAAGAACCCTTTCGCTGCAGATTTGACAAAAATGTAAAGAAGGTACCAATGTGAGATTTCTAAAGATAGCTACAGTACTTGACCCAAGGTTTAAGAATCTGAAGTGCCTTCCAAAATCTGAGAGGGATGAGGTGTGGAGCATGCTTTCAGAAGTCTTAAAAGAGCAACACTCCGATGCAGAAACTACAGAACCCAAACCACCAAAAAAGAAAATCAGCCTTCTGCTGGTGGCATCTAACTCAGATTATGAAAATGAACATGCATCAGTCCTCACTGCTTTGGATTGTTATCGAGCAGAATCTGTCATCCGCATGGACATATGTCCTCTGGAATGGTGGATAAAGCATGAAGGGACATATGAATCTTTAGCATACCTGGCATGTAAATACCTTGCGACGTCAGCTGCAACAGTGCCATGCGAACGCCTGTTCTCACTTTCAGGTGACATTGTGAACAAGAAGACGACAGCATTATCTCCTGCAAATGTAAAAAATCTTGTTTGAGCGATTGGCTGAACAAGAAATGGGACTGAGTGGACTTGTAGGCTCTAAAGTTTTACATTGTTCTATTTTTGAATGCAGTTATCTTTTGTAGATTATTCTACATTTGTAAGTTCAACTTCCATAATAAAGAAATTGCGCTACAGTACTTGTATTAGGTGAATTGAAAAATACTATTTTGTTTTTTACAGTGAAAATATTTTTTATTAAAGTGAGCACTATACACTTTGTATTCTGTGTTGTAATTAAAATCCATATATTTGAAAATGTAGAAAACATCAAATAGTTAAATGGTATTCTGTTATTGTTTAACAGTACAATTAATCGTGATTAATTTTTTTTAATCGCTTGACAGCCCTATTAATAATAATAAAGTTAGGGGGGAAAGCATTAATTTGGATTTTAAGATCTGCAATCTTCCATCTTGAGCTGTGATCTTATTAGATTCTGTAAAGTAAGCTTAGCTTGGGCTTTTCCAGTACTTGAATGGAAGATGCCTCTCCCTGCTCCCCCCCAAAACCAAGGTGCTTACAAGTAGTGGCAATGATGATTCAGTCATTGCTAAGCCTATGTCCCAGTGTAGTGTTAGATGACATGCTTTTCGATGACACAGGAAAACAAGATCCCGGTTCCTTGCCTTTAAACCCATGTCATGAGCAATGTTCTAGGAATCGAATTTAATTGCAGCTGCAGAAGAATGCACTAACAGCAAAAAAAAAAACAAAAAAGAATAACCTTTTGAAGACCACATGAAATTTTAGTGGCATTTGTATTTAATTTCTTGGTAAGAGTGGTGGATTTTTGTTTTGAAACAAAATTGAGAAGAAATCCCCTGGCTGATAACCATTTAAAAACATGTCTAATTTTGAACGTAACCCCTTTTCACTTACCCTTTAAACACATCTCTCTTATCCTGGTCTTCCAGTCACTTTTGACCGCATGGAATATGAACCGTATGTAAATGGGTTGTCAGCCCAGCTGTAGTGCCAGCAGACAAACATGACTTTACGTGTACGGTATTAATAAAAAATGGTTTAAAGCTTTGAAATATTATAGGAGAAAGTGATGTTTTTCACTCGCTCTGCATTTACTAAAATAAATATTGTGGTCTAAGTGTCTGCTGCTGGAATATTTGTGTAGGCAGAAATGTTTTTTTTTAATTCTCTCCATCCTATCAAATACTTCCCTCCTCCCTTTTTGCTCACATTTAAGTCTAAATTACTGGTTTTGAAGTTTAAGAAAATACATACAGCATGTGATAGAAGTTTCCAACAAGTTTTCATCGTGTTAGTTTTAGGCAGAAGAAGAACCTTTCCCCTCCAGCACCCCCCATGTTTGTTCCCAGGCCTATGACTTTGGAGGGTGTTTACTTTGGATGGTCATCACTGTGGCTATTACTTTGTGCTGCAATTTCATTTATTCATGATATTACATAGTGCCATCAGCCCAAAATGCTGCTCTACACTATATTTTTTTAATTGTGTTGAGATTGGCTTATTTAGACATTAGTATCGCCTCCACCATTGTTTATTTGGTGGATACCTTGGACTAAAAGGGTGGATGGGGTAGACAGGACAAAGTATTAATGTTGTCTTTTAGTTTTTACACAACATATGTAATATGAAGGAACCACGCAAGGAGATACAAATAGCCACATTTCCTAAGTGTATGGAACATTTAAGGCCTAGTTACAAATACACGCTGCTGCTCTAGCAGGGTTCTGGTGGCTTCCGAAACATAGAAGACAGTCAGGGGCTCACAAACTATTTAAATTGGTATTAGCCCATTCATATACACAGGTATGTTTCTTCTGAAAGGTCTCAAAGTGTCTTACAAACATTAAACCTTACACCACCTTTGTGAGGTAGATGCATATGATTATAGATAAAAGGAGGTAGAGGTGTAAGTGACTTACACATTAGAGAGTAAATGGGTAGCAGAGCTGTGAATAGAACAGTAGAGTCCTAGCTCCTGATAAATGGTTCTAACTATTAAAGCTTGCTATCTCCTGATGTTAGGATGACTAGTAAAATGAAAAATGTTTGGAGTTTTTATTGAACGTTACTAGGGAAAATAAATGTTCTCAGTGCTGAATCAGACATTGAATTTCAATGACTTTTTCCTTGTAAAAGAACCTGAGATTAGCAATGGGTGAATGGAGGGAGTTCTCTTGCACTGTGTTGTAAGTCATGGTAATAATGGTTAGGATTAGAGACCCAGCGCTCTGCTCAAATCAGTTGGATCATCTACTAGCATGGAGAGCAAGGAAGGCAAGAGTTGTTTTAAACCATCCATCTTCCTTACTAACCTAAATAGAGAAAATAATCAATACAACTTTATTCCATATTTGCTTAGACACAACCTTGCTCTAAGCTGTGCAGAAATCATCTGTTCTGAGAATTTGTATTAAAATACTAATAATTGCCATGAAAAATTATTAGTCTTCTGTTCATTAAATAATAGCAACTCTGTTTCTGTTGTTTTTACAAATGGAAAGTGAAATCTAGAATTTGCTTGCTTCAAGGGCTTTGACTGGAATCTAACTAGGACAAAGGATTTCCTAAAACTGTTTCTGGTTAGAACAATGCAGCTTTCACATGCTTAACTACCGATGACCTGAATGGCTGAGACCCAGTAGCTTTTGTTTAGCACTGTAGTATGTAGTGCTGGATGAGTGTGAACACACAGTTTGATTGCTATTCAGGGATATAAAAAGTTCATATAGATGAATTCTTCACCTACTCTCCAAGCCCCACGGATTCTTTCATTTCCCCCATATTACTTTATCCTCCATAGCTTTGAGACCCCAAGTCACTTGCTGCCTCCTTTCAGCTGATGACTGGTTGTGACTTACTTTGGAGTCTGCAGATTGAGCTGTGGTGCTGACAAACTGAGTGTTGCAAGTCATTTGAGCACCCACCAGTGTTAATTTCACTGCCTTCCAAAACAAGGAGGGAGAGACTGGAATCAGATGTAAACCACTTGTGTGGCAAAGGCAGAGCATGGGTCCCACAAAACTACCCAGATGAAAATGAATTTTCTAAAGTGTTTGTGTGTGTTTGTTCTACAGTCTCTCAAGAACCACCTCAGGGTAGGAATCTGAAATAATCATATTTCCAGAAAATATCATGCTATTGCTTCTCCTTTCTTTTGGCCACTCACACATGCCAACCCCTCCTTCCAAAATATCTTTCCAAGAAAAACCTGCTCCTGAAGATTCTTCAGTGTGGTTTGGAAAGGGGGTTTTGTTTTCCCAGTAAAGTAGTCTTGTGTTTGGACGCCAGTGCTTATGAACTGTGCAAAGCTCTGGGAGTTTTTTGAGTATTGTATCAGCCATAAAGTTTGAGAGCTCTAGCTGGCAGTGAGAACATGCTGCTGTGGGTGAATGTGCAAGCTCCGCTTGTGTGAGTGTTGGAATGAAGTGGGTGTGTGTTCCCCTGTGGAACTAACAGTATTACAGTGTCTCTGCTCTTTAATTAGGTTCTGAACTCATTTTAGTGTTAATGGACTGACAGTGGGAAAAGGGTGAATGTCTGTTTACTTGCAAGTCGTAAAAAGAAGCAGAGCTGGAACTCAACTCTGGGGGCTGATTCTGGACTTCTACAGAGTTGGGAATGTGTGCATGTATAATTTGTACATCCCTCCCCACCACATTCATTGTCACTGCTGATGACATCCAGTCTTGATTTGAAGATTTCAAAAGGTGGAGAATCCACCACTTGTCTTGGTAGTTTGTTCCAGTGGTTAATAAGAAATAAGGTTATATATATATATATATATAATTTGTCTGGCATCAGCTTCCAGAAATTGGTTCTTTTTATGTTTTCTTCACTCAGTTGAAGAGCTCTTTTGTACCCAGTCTTTTCTGAACATGAAGGGACTTATACGATGTAATCAAGTCATCTCTCTTTTTGATAAACTAAACAGATTGCGTTCTTTAAGTATGCCACTGTGTTAAGGCATTTTTTCTAGCCTTCTAATCACTTTTGTGGCTATTTTCTACAGCTGCTTCAGTTTTTCCATAGTCTTTTAAAAATGTGTACGCTAGAACTTCCAATGTCGGTCTCACCCAAAAAGTATAACACAGTCCAAAGGCTGAAAATTGAAGCTAGATAAATTCAGGTGGGAAGTAAGGCATACATTTTTAACAATGAGGGTAATTAATCATTGAAACTAATTTACAAAAGGTTGTAGTGGATTCTCCATCACTGATAATTTTGAAATCAAGATTGGATTTTTTTTCCCTAAAAGCTCTGCTCTAGGAATTATTTTGGAGATGTTCTGTGGCCTGTGCCATACAGGAGGTCAGACTATATGATAACACTGATCCCTTCTGTCTTTGGAATCTATAAATGCCCTATACAGAGGTAAAGTCACCTCCCTGCTTTTACTCACTACTCTACTCTTTAGATATCCAAAGATCACATTGGGCTTTTTTTGCCACAGCATTGCACTGGGAGTTGCTTGTCGACTGTGATCCCTAAATCCTTTTCCGAGTCACTGCTTTCTCAGACAGAGTCCCCTGTTATGTAGCTATGGACTACATTCCTTGTTCTTGGATGTATAACTTTGTATTTGGCTCTATTAAAACACATTATTTTGAATAGGCCTATCTTACCAAGAAACGTATGTCACTCTGTATGGCTGCCCTGTCCTCCTCATTATTTACAGTTCTGCCAATCTTTGTGCCATCTGCAGATTTTATCAGCAGCGATTTTATATTTGCTTTGAGGTCACTGAAAATGTTGAATAACGTCAAGACTACTACCAGTCCCTGCAGTACCCTGTTAGATACATCCACATTCAATTATGATTCCCCGTGGACCTTATGAGGTCTGTCAGCCAGTTCTTAATACATTTAACATGTGCCTCCCTACTTTTAATGCTCTTGTATCTTGTTACTTCCTTGCATAATCCACTCCATCATTAATACCAGTCTTCAATGTCCAAGTGTCTGTTATCCCACAAATATCTGTATCATCATCTACACTTTCTCTTATGCACCCTTCTTAATGAGGTCACTACCCTCTCCTCATTCCAATTGTCCTAAAAAACAACTGTGACTACAAGAGATCAGCCAACCAGTGTTGGCTGGGTTGTGGAGTAGGCAAGGTTAGCTCTCTTTTTTTTTTTTAATTTTATTTTATTTTAAAAAGCTTTTAGATAATTTGATACTGTTGCGAACCATCAATTTTGCAATAGCTACCATTGTTAACCTTTTGCATTAGAGAGATTGTTTTTAAACATGCAAATTTAGAAAATGAAGAGCTGATGCTAAATATTAAAATCTTAGCTCTATTACTTTGTGCTTATTACAATATTTTTAATTACTCAAGCTATGTCTCTGATAGAATAGAATACAATGTTTTGCAACAATAGATGCATGTGTAGCATGTTGTAATATATTTTAACCGCAAATAAGTGTTAATGCAGTTGTTTCAATTACCAAATTTAAGCACAGAAACCCAAACTATAATATTCTCATGGCAAAGTTGACATGCTCCATTTGCATATGTATACTTTATTACAAGTTAAACTATTGTATATAATTTGTCATAGTTCGTGTAATAGGGTGTACTTGTATACTTCTTTTTTTAGCTTGGTTTAATCCTGATACCTTAGATTTTTCAGAAGAACCCCCCCCCCCCCATAAATTAATTTTCTCATATGTGATAATTCAATCTGTAACCATTAATGGCAATGAACTTTTTAGCGATCTCTGTTTTTCTCTGATGCATTTAGTATTTAGCTCTGTTTGGAGCTGTAAAGAGTAAACTCCCCTTCAAATTCTTTATGAGCTGAACAGATTCTGAACAGGTGATTACTTTCTGCCTCCCTCAATTCTCCCTACAGTTTCAATTGGATAAAATATTCTTATTTGCTTCCTGTCTTAAGCTGTCACATAGTATTGCTATGTCCTGTTAAACAGTTCCCACATACCGTGATAGTGGTGGCTGCATTTCAGTGATAGGCCTAGTAACCCCTGTGTATATATGTTTGTAAAGATCTTAATTACACTGTGGAAATATAACAGGTTATCTCTCTGGTTGCTATTTTTGCCTAGTTGAAAATAAGATACAATAACTACTTGCTTAACGTTGTAGTTATGTTCCTGAAAAATGTGACTTTAAGCGAAACTATGTTAAGCGAATCCAATTTCCCCATCAGAATTAATGTAAATGGGGGGGCGAGGGGAGTTAGGTTCCAGGGAAATTTTTCTCACCAGACAACACACACACACACACACACACCCCCTCTCTCTCTCTAAGTTTTAAACAAACAATTTAATACTGTACACCGCGATGATGATTCTGAAGCTTGGTTGAGGTGCTGGAGTCAGAGGGTGGAAGAGGGTGGAATATTTCCCAGGGAATGCCTTACTGCTAAATGATGAACTAGATTTTGGCTGAGCTGTCAAGGGTTAACCCATTATTGTTAATGTAGCCTCACACTCTACAAGGCAGCACAAATGGAGGGAGGGGAGACAGCATGGCAGACAGAGACACACCCCCTGTGTGAGCGAGAGAGAGATGCACATTGCTCCTTTAAGTACACTGACCCCACTGTAAGTAAACTGCCTTGTTAAATAGATCAAGTTGAGACAGCAACTGCTCCCAGGAAGCTCCCTCCGTCCTGAGCCCTTTCCTGTCATCCCCCCACCATGGAGATGGGGTAAATGGGGTGCAGGAGCAGGGGGAAAGGGGGACACCCTGACATTAGCGCCCCACCTCCCCCGCACAGCAAGCAGGAGGCTCCCAGGAGCAGCTCCAAGGCAGAAGTCAAGAGCAGCACATGGCAGTGGGGGAGGGCCAGCTGAACTGCCAGGCAATTGCTAGCCTGCTGGGTGGCTGCCGCACAGGGAACTTTGTGGAGCGGGGAGCTGATGGGGGGCTGCTGGTCCACCCTGGTTCCAAGCTCCCAGCAGCTAGCTGCAATGAGCTGCTCTTCCTGCAAGCAATGGACAAAGCAGGCAGCTGCCAAACGACATTATAAGGGAGCATTGCACAACTTTAAACCAGCATGTTCCCTAATTAATCAGCAATGAAACAGTGTTAACTGGGATGACTCTAAGTGAGGAGTTACTGTATAAATCAAACACCCACAACCTTTTGTGAGGGGTTAGAATACTGAGGGGAAAAATCAAGCTGAGGATGGGACGCAGTCTTAATAAGAATCAAAATCTAATAGTGAATTCTTTCTCTCTTAATGTTTCTCCTCAGACTCTCTATGGCCAAAGATTCGGGTTCCACTGAAGGTTGTGAAGACCACAGAAAACAAGCTTAGTAACCGCTTCTTCCCCTATGATGAGATTGAAACGGAGGCCGTCTTGGCCATTGATGATGATATCATCATGTTGACCTCTGATGAACTGCAGTTTGGTTATGAGGTAAGAGGATTAGTTTTTTTCCTCACTGTGTTATGCTATTTGCCTAACACTGTGTGTGTATATATAAGTATCGCATGGGGAAGAGGGCCAGATGATCAGCTGGTATAAGTCATCATAGCTCCATTGACTTCAGTAAATCAGTGCCAATTTACACCCGCTGAGAATCTGGCCTAAAAAAGGTTGGGGGCTAATAACTTCTTGAAAAGCCTTTTAGCTATAGGAAAATTCTTAGCCAACAGTAAATACCTTGTAAATGGCCTGTCAGTGCCATGAGTCTCCAGAAAATTCTGTATACTTTAAACAAAAGAAATCCCTGCTAGGTGGGAATGGAGTCTATGGCTCTTCAATTTCAGTAACTTCTATTGGCATGACAAGTCACAGAGGTTTTGCCAAAGTTAATACCTCAAGTCTGTTTCTATGGGAGAGAGTCACAGTAAATAAGGTTCACATGTGTCCGTTCTGTATTATTGCTTATCTTGGATTTGGTGGGTCCAGCTGTGTCCATTTGTTCTGTGACCAATTTAAATATTGTTGCATTGCTCTAGAATATTTTTAGCAGCTAAGCACCTTCAAATAAATGAATGATTCTCAGTAAGCATAACACCTGAGCTATTCTAACAAATGGGAATCAAATGTGACTGAAAGCTTTCTGTTTACTGGTCTCTTAGATCAGTAGCTAGCAGTTGCTCCACTGGATAGTACTTTATCTACACCTCCTTTTTGTATGAAGTAGTGGACAAGCAAGGTCCAGAGGTTAAGTATTAAGAACAGGAAAGGCCTCCTGAGGGGAAAGTGTTTAGCACTAGGTGCGGCACAACAGAAAAGGAGGTTGATAAGGGCTGTCAAGTGGGAGATGCACAAGACACATGGTGGAGGCAGTGAGGACGCAGTGGCTGCTGTTACAGTGATGGTATCAACAAATAGAAAAATAGAGTCCAAATCAATTAGCCATGGCATTAGAAGGAAGGTGAAATTTTCAAACCTGTACCTGAGTCATCTGTCAAAATGATCACACATTTAAAGGGAAGTAGTCAGTTTCACTTGCTTCTGAAATTTAGGTTTTAAAGAAAGGGGTTGAAATTTCTCTTTTATGGTATTTCTCCTTCCTTTTTTATATTTGGGTATATGACACAGTATATAAAATCTGACATTACTATAACACCTGTGTAAAAACAACAATGCTCTGTGTTGTGGAAATAGAAGCCTTTTTTTCAAAACTAGTATTAGTAGAAATATTGGGTGAATTGAAATTTTCTTTTAAAACCAAGTCAGGAGAGGGTGGGTTTTTGTTGTTTGTATGTATGTATTATTTACACTTTGCTGGAGAATGGGGAGTTCAAACAGAATGACACTGGGCTTAATACGTGAGAGCTGGACCGTGACACCGAGGAGTTAATTTAATTGCCCAGAGTGAAATAACAAAATCGAACAGCATAAAATACTGGAAAGTAAAATAAATGTTGCAATCTGTTGGCTGTTACTAATCTAACCTGCTGACATAGGCTTTTGTCAAGATGTATAACTTTAGTATCCCTGTAATGTGAATCCTCCCCAAGTGAGAGAAACTTTTAGCCAATTACCAGTTTTTGGATTCAAGAAGTTATTTGTGGAAACTTAAATATGTTGACTTAAACAATAAAATTTTTTTTAAAGTAGTGGAGACAGAGTGCCACATGTCTTCACAGGGAAATATGTCCCTTGGGAGTGTAACAATTACATGTTAGTATGTGAGACATGAAAGGAGAACTAAAAGAAGACAATTGTGGGAAGGGTTCTTTATGGCCATGTTGGTCTATACTGCGTTTTCCCCTTGATATTCCCCCATTGCTAATGACAGTTCATCTCCATCATTGGAAAGTCTGCTGCCCTGAGCATTTTAAACACTGTACTGCATAGAACTGTTCTGAAAAGGGTTAGATAGCAAAATGGTGATATCATTGGCAACCAGCAGAGCCCTGTCTATATTAGTGCTTCTACTTTTGCTACCAGCTGTGGGGCTGAACTGGTGGTGTAGTAATGGTGGAAAGTTTTAGAGGAGAAAAATGTCATGTTAACAGAGCTTCTGACTGGCGTGCGGTGTAAACACTGCCTCCGTTACCAGTTTAATTCTCACGTCACCATAAGTCTGGCTCAAACTGAAACAAAAATAAATACAAGAAAACCTAAAAAGTTTCCTAAGTAGTTCCAAAATGAACCTTCATTACTGGTGGTGCAAAGCTCTGAGGGCTTCTGTTTAAAGACTCTAACTGAAGGTCACTACTGCAGGTGATCTTAGGTTGTATTTCAGCAAGAAATCATGAGAATCAAAAATAGGGAGTGTGCATATCCACAGAAGTAATACTTTACACATACATAACAAAGCACTTCACAGGTGTTAAGTCTCTTATGCCCCCATGTTAGGAGATTATTATCCTCATAGGGAAAATTGTGGCAAAAAGTAGTGTAAGTGACTTCCTCAAGTTTACAGTTACTAAGTATCAGGAATTTAAATCAGGTACTCATGACTCCCCATCTGCTCTAACCATTAGACCACGTTATCCAGTCCAGGGCTTGTCTGCATGGAGACTTAGTGAATGGCAAGCCAGTGTGTAATTGTATAGCACACTAGGCTGTCGTGTGCTGAGTTGCCATGTTTGAAACAGCAGTATGTCAAAGGATACTAGGGAACTTCTAGCACACAGTAGGTGACTTAGTGTTCAGCAGGCTAGTGTACTGTAGATTTACACCCTGGCTTGTTGCACAGTAATTCTGCATGTAGAGAAACCCTTATTTGCCTGCTGTGGGCCAGATGCTTGGATTGCAGGACTGCCTGATTAACAGCTTGCATGGGTGAATTTAGCTGTTTGATACAGCATTACCTTGTCTGGGAGACATATTTTGCAGTCCCCTAGTTTAACTGTAAAACCATTCTAGTTTAATACATTGCCATGTAGATAGAATAGTAAAATACCTTATCAAACATGTAACTGAAGCAAACCCAAGGCTAGTTTGAATCAATATATTTTTAGATTACTATTTTTTTTTTGTTTTTTGTTTTGTTTTTGAAATACATACAAAATCAGACAAAATCATACTTTTTGAATCATACAAAAGTATGGCAACTTATTTTACTTATACAATTTTCCCTCTTAAGGCCACGGGTAATACAGTTCCTGCTCTCCAGCCCAGAAATCAGGGACTGCAGATTGATCTTCTCTGGCCCTGAGTGTCTTTGACTTGCTTGACAGGCCTGAACTGGCTACCAGATGTTTAAATTGTCCTCAGCCTGTGATAATTTATTTATCTGTTTATGTATTTTACCAGGAAAGTATCTCTTGAGTTCTTGACTCATTTGCAGGGGAATCCAGAGGGAATAGTAGCAGCATATAATGTTACAAGAAAGTTTTCTTTTAAAAGTAGGTCTGCTTCAGTCACAAGAAGCATTTGGAAACGTGACATTTAGGTACTTTCTTCGCTTCTCCCCTCATCCTTGAGACTCTGTTTTTAAACATGTGGCAAAACCCCTCTGTCACACAGATTTATGTGGATGTATAGGATCTTTTAAAAAAAAATAAAAATAAAACTCAAAACAAACCCCCCGCAACTTTGATCTCCATACAATTTCAGCCATAAAAAATTATAGTAACACTCAGTGTCAGACATTTTTTACTTGTTAAAAGTGAACTTTTACAGTTCAGTGATTTATTACATAATGTAAAAACTATAGGCGCAAGCTGCTCCTGTCTGCTGCTGTTCGAAGGAGGTGCAGGAATACCTAAAATATTGTAAATTGAAATAGGATCTCTGAGAAACCTGTGACAAAATTTCACCAAAGTAGAGGCACTGACAAACTAAAGTGCTAAACAGAACGAGACAACTTTTCTAAACATTCATTAGCCTCTGCTATTTTCATTTCAAGGCAGATTATTAAAAAAGTCAAGAAACTAAATATATTCAGATCATCATCATTTAAAAAAAAATTGAGGGAAATCCATTGTTTTTTTTTCTTTTGAGCAAGGAACTTGGAGCCTGCTCTTTAGGATACAATTGGGTGGTTGTGTGGTCTCAAGGCAAATTGCTTCACCTTTCTGTGTCTCAGTTTGTCCATCTGTAAAAAAGGGATAATAGTTTCCAAACATGGATTTTGGGAGGACTTATTGAGAACTATATAGCACTTTACAACTTCAAGTACTGTATAACCATTGAATACTAAAATAATAAGAAAAAAATACCGTAAAATGGAATTATTTTATTCCTTCCAAGCTATTTTTGCTCTGAAGTTTTTCAGATTGCATTTTCTCTGTATGTACCTAGGAAAAAGAGTTGGCCACAGTTGGTTGGAATTGTAAACATATTGCCTGCTTCTGTTAGATGGTCGTCTTGCCTTGCCCCAACGTTCACTTTGAAGGTCTTAATTTTTCTGCCATACTTCAAAAGTAAAAAATCATGGCCTGATCACTGATGAATTTATTATACCCATTACATCCATATTAATCAAAAAGTGATCTTAATTAAAGTTTTGGATAGCCCCATTAAAAGGGTTCTTCTTAGTACAGTCTTTCTCCCCTTCAAAGCAGGAATAATGTAACCATTTGCTTTCTGAAGGAGATCTGTATGTTGTGTTAGTTTGGAACCTACATGCCACCTCGTGGGACTTCTCTAAACTGACTCTGCTGGATCCATAACATTCACAGAGATTTTGTTGCGGTTAAATTTTTTTTTGCAAATTGGAATCATGGAAAGCATCCATTGTCTTTGTCTGGGATTCTTATTTATGTTGTTTAACAGCAACGCTAGCGAGAAAAGCCTGTCCGTGGAGTGAGAGAAAGATACAGAGCCCTGATTTATTGCATTGTCCTTAATGCACATAGGATAGTAACAGCATTTCACTTTTATAGGACTGCACTTTATCTTGCCTTCTTCTGGAACTACTTTATTCTTTCTGCTACTGGTTCTAAAATAGATCAGAAAACTCTTAATTTGGTGCATCCATTGCTGATATCTTTCTTACAATAGCAGCTTTCATCCATTGTGCTGTACAAGAAGAAATCACTCAAGTCACCTCTGGAATGGACTGTGGCAGCTGTTTCCTTACTGCACAGCAAGACTACACAATAGTTTTGGGCCAAGAAGTAAAGCACACTGGATCTAAGTGAAACTACAGAGGGCACTTTAGCTAGACATAATATAAACACTCATTTTGGAATCAGGCTTGGACACTTGGATTAATATCCTGTTCTTGTGTAGAACACCCTAAGATCTTTAATAAGCCCAGATTGTCAGAACTTCTGTTTGAAATCTCATCTGCAAACTATCCTGATGCCAAAGAAAGATAGGAAAGAGGCTAATATGGCTCCATTGGGGCTCTTTATTCAGCTGAAAATCAAACAGGAATCCTACAAAAAGTGGAAACATGGACAGATTGCTAAAGAGGAGTACAAAAGAATAGCACAAGCATCTAGCAGACAAAATCAGAAAGAGTAAAGCACAATATGAGTTACAACTAGCAAGAGACATAAAAGGCAATAAGAAGAGGGTCTATAAATATATTAGGAGCAAGAGAAAAATGAAGGCTAGTGCAAGTCTTCTACTTAGCAGGGAAGAAGAGCTAATAATGCATAACATCAAGAAAGCTGAGGTGTTTAATGCCTCTTTTGCTTCAGTTATCACTAAAAAGGTTAATAGTGACCAGAGAGTTAACAGTTAATATTAACAACAAGGGGGAAGGAACAGATTAAAGAATATTTAGATAAGTTATAATAATATATGGAGATGTACTGATCTCATAGAACTGGAAGGGACCCCGAAAGGTCATAGAGTCCAGCCCCCTGCCTTCACTAGCAGGACCAAGTACTGATTTTGCCCCAGATCCCCAAGTGGCCCCCTCAAGCTTTGAACACTCAACCCTGGGTCTAGCAGGCCAATGCTCAAACCACTGAACTATCTCAAAATGTATTTGAGTCACCCGGGCCTGATTAAATTCATCCTACGGTACTTAAGGAACTAGCTGAAGCAATCTGAACTATTAGCAATGATCTTTGAGAACTCAGGTCCCAGAAGATTGAAGAAGGGCAGATTTTGTAGCTGTCTTGAAAAAGGGGGAACCAAGAGGACACAGGGAATTATAGACCAATCGGACAAACTTCAATAGTGGGAAAAATACTGGAGCAAATTATTAAACAATCAGATTGTAAGCACCTAAAGAATAATAGAGTATAAGGAATAGCCAACATGGATTTGTCAAGAACAAATCATGCCACACCAGCATCCTCCTCTGACAGGGTTACTGGCCTAGTGCAGAGGGGGAGACTGTAGGTGTGATGCATCTTGATTTTGTAAGGCTTTTAATATAGTCCTACCTAACATTCTCATAAGCAAACCATGAAAATGTAGTCTAGATGAATTTACTAGGGTGGGAGCACAATTGGATGAAGGACCATACTCAGAGTAGTTGTTAATGGTTTGAAGTCAAACTAGGAATGTATCTATTGTGTCCCATTGGGGTCAATCCTGGGTCCAGTTCTATTCACTGTTCTCATTAATGACTTGGTTAATGGAATAGAGAGTATTCTTATAACATTTGTGGATGACAGCAATCTGGGAGTAGTTGCAAACACTTTGGAGAACAGGAGTTGAATTCAAAATGACCTTGACAAATTGGAGGGACAACCTAAGACAAGGGAAAAGTACTATGCTTAGGAAGAAAAAAAATCAAATGCACAACTGCAAAGTGGGAAATAACTGGTAGGCAGTAGTATTGCTGAAAAGGAGCTGGGGGTAACAGTGGATCACGAATGAGAGTCAGCAATGTGACACAGTTGTGGAAAAAAAGCTAATATTCTGGGATATTTTAAAAGGAATTTCATATCTAAGATGTGGGACATAATTGTCCCGCTCTACTCAGCACTGGCAAGGCCTCAGCTGGAATCCTTTGTCCAGTTCCAGATGCCACTCTTAAGGGAAAACGTAGACCAGTTGGAGAGAGTCCAGAGGAGAGCAACAAAAATGATAAAAGGTTTAGAAAACTTGACCTATGAGGAATGGTTAAAAAAAATCTGGGCATGTTTAGTCTTCAGGAAAGGAGACTGAGCAGGGGCCTGATAACATTTCAAATATGTTAAGGGCTTTTATGAAGAGGACAGTGATCAGTTGTTCACGTCCACTGAAGGTAGGACAAAAAGTAAGTGGCTTAATCTGCAGCGAGGAAGATTTAGGTTTACTAGGAAAATCTTTCTAATTATAAGGATAGTTAAGCAGTGGGCTAGCCTTCCAAAGGAGGTTGTGGAATCCCCTCATTGAAGGTTTTTAAGAACAGGTTTGATAAATTCCTGTCAGGGATGGTTTAGGTCAGCAGTTCTCAAACTTCATTGCGCCGCCACTTCCTTCTAACAACAACAACAAAAAAAAATAATACAGGACCCCAGGAGGGAGACCGAAGCCTAAGCCCACCTGAGCCCTGCCATGCCAGGCCGGGCTGGGGGGACAAAGCCAGAGTCCCACAGCCCCATGCTCAGGGGCCAAAGCCAAAGCCCAAGGGCTACAGCCCCAGGTGGTGGGACTCGGGCTTGGCTTCAGCCCTGGGTCCCAGCAAGTCTAACGCCAGCCCTGGTGACCCCATTAAAACGGGGTTGCGACCCAATTTGGGGTCCCAACCCACAGTTTGAAAACCATTGGTCTAGGTGTACTTGGTCCTACTGTAGCTCAGTGGGCTGGATGATCTCTCAAGGACCCCTCCAGCCCTACATTTCTGTGATTTTATGAAAGATGGCATGTCTAAAAGCATTCATACTCTATCATGCTGAAGCATTGGAACAGTGCTGACTAGTGAGATGAGTACATGGCAGCTATCTGGAGTCCTTCCAAGAACAGCCATCGAATGAACTACTGATGAACATTAGAATAACAACATTTCCATTGAGATCACTAGCAGTAGTTTTAAAAGCAATCTTTGTTTAAAACAACTGGGTTATATATTTTAGCTGCTGCAAGCTGTCAGTTTCCAGAGGCCAGAAGGCTAGTGGTGCGTCCTGCATTGGTGCTTTTAGAAGACTGTAAGCCACCATCCATAAAACCTAGTTTTTACTTTGTCAAGTGGGACTTTAGCAAATCTTTCACTGAAGGAGCAGCAAAGCTAAAAGGAATATGAAGCAACCTTTCCTGTGCTACAAGGGCACTGCAGTCCCTTGGGAAGCAGTAGTTGAGTTTAATCCTTCCTTCAGCTGCCTTCAATATGCATGTCATTCTTTGTACAGGAGTTCTTAGCTCTGTGTGTGTTACAAATCTGTTGTGTTCTCTCAGATCCTTTGCTGAGCCTCAATAGCTTATGTTGTGGTGCAGTTCAACAGTTGGGGAACTGGTATTTTAATAGTAAGGTTTTTTAAATTTCAATTGTAATAATTAAAAATATAAGTCCTAGGAAAGGTGCAATGGGACTCTGGAGGGAAAGTGTGAGCTATATACTTGTTCTGCTGTGCGTGAATATTTTGAAGCTATGTTATAAAGAAGCAGTGACATGTAATTTAAGCCTTCGTTGGGTTCTTTGACAGTCATATAGTTCCTTATCAGCTGATGACACCCAGTTAGGACAAAAACTTGAGTGCCTCTTCTCTCTTGAGAGCTATAAAGCTCCCAAAGACATTTTTTGCCTGCAGTAGCCTTCCAATAGAGAGATCTCTTACGTAATTACTTAGATACTACTGAGATCATGCCCTGTAATTACTAGGAAAGGTGGCCTTACGGTTAAGGTACTGGTCAGAGTCAGAAGATCTGATTTTCTTTCCTGATTTCTGTGTGATTTTTGGCAAGTTTTCTTATCTGTAAAATAGGGTTAATAATCTTCCTCCTAGGGGGAATTCCAAAACTATAATAATTGACATTTGTAAAATGTGTGGAGATCTTTGAATGGAAAGGGATATAGAAATGTAAAGTAGTAGTAATGTACCTACAGTAGAAGTCTATAAGTGACAGATCAAGAACTAGTACTGACTGTTTTATCTTACTTGCATTTCCCAAATACTTTAGTAGAGTTTTTACAGTCCAAGTCATGTAGTTAAAAGGCACTGACATGTACGAGGTGCCCTGACTAAGGGAATTGCAGATAAATTGCACAATGTGGCTTTCAGTGAAATAGAACTCTTGATAACCCTTTTGCTGTGAATCCAGCTTTATGGATGAATGAAGATAGAATGCTTATGGAATGAAGATGAAGCAGTTAAAGGGAATTCCTTGTTGACATGTAGAAAGAGTGAAACTTGGACACGAATGGTTTAGTTTGCATGTGCACCCCACCAATCTGAATCAGAAACGTTTGTGGCCCTACACTGTATTTTAAGATTTAATAGTTACCCACCATATCCAAGTGGGTCTGACACTCACTGGGATAAAATATTGCTATAAAGTTAAAATTAGTAGCATAAAATAAATGTTACCATCGTTACTGGCAAATAGAAAATCCCATATATTTCGTTAGTATTTGCTCCTAGTAAATAATTTGAACACTGTATCCGTTTTCCCCTCCTGGGAAATTGACTGTTGTTTAATGTGGCCAGCATTGTGTAGAATGGGGGCTGCATTAATGATGCCCTGTCCCTGTTCTTGCCCACTTGTGTTTGATCCTGTAGTCAGCTGCAGAGTAATGTATGAAGTGACAAGGATGGTATCTTGATTGTATCCAGCTGCCTGGAACAAGTCAAGGGCAAAGACGCCTGTCATGTAGCAATAGCTTCACCAAAGTACCCATTAAAGAATATAAAGAAATATAACATGTAGCTTTTGAAAATGTCCCTGTTAAAGGAAAGGGGCGTATTAAATCCAAAGTCACCCCTGAAAGCAGATTAGGTTGTAGCCATAACCACCATGTATAAAGTTTCATTTTAACCATGCTTGGCTCTTAAACAACGTTAACTCTTTTTGAGCAGAACAATTGTGTTCCCTTTAACAGGAAAATTGGTGCTGTTTTCCTGTCTTCTTGCATTAATTGAAGAGCCACATCCACACTTGGAAATGTCGGGTTCTTTTAAAACAAACTCAAAATAAAACAATTACTTACGTGTATTTCTTTCCCAGACATTCATTATTTCAGAATTCCTTGTTTCCCAATAGAAGCTTCTTCCAGCACTGTGAATTTTAATGTCACAAATGCTCACATTAGAGTCACAGAATGAACTGAGTAGCAGCAGTTTGAAAGATGAAGCTGTTAGGATCATTTAAGGAAGCACGTGGGAGCTTGGAAGAAATGGGAGGAAATGAAGGGGCAGAAATAGGTTGAGTCAGGGGAAGCTTCCTAATGGAGAAATTTGTTAGTTTGTGTTATAATTTTCTAAGGGAAATGATAGAAGCCTCTTGGGCCATTTAAAACTAGACTGGAGAAAGCAGTAGAAAATAAAGAACAATCCTTCAATGGCCCGAGAGAAAGAACCGTAATAGGTTGGAGCCCAGTAGGTTTTTCCCATTCCTAGCTTTTGAATTTAACACCTAACTCAGAGAATTTGCAGTGGTGGGAACATGTGTAAAAAAATGTAAGTTAAATAGCTACACTCTTGTTCAGAGCTATAAAAACTCATCAAAAGATTTTTGTTTACTAAGCAAGATGAACTGTACGAAGTGTGGGGACTGAACAGCTATTACACAACAAAAATGTCCATAAATGTACAATGCATTCTTCCAAGCTCTAAATGCTAGGCTGCCTCACTTGCTTGAGTATTTTTCCCTATGGGAGTTGGTGGAGTGGTCCAGGGAACACCTATAATTGTAACTTCTCTAAGTAGCTTCCCTGAGTCGTCTCAATTGAGTTAGCTCACTGTTTGTGCCACTGCTGGCTTTAACACCTCTGTTACTCTCTGCAGGTTTGGCGGGAGTTTCCTGACAGGCTGGTTGGGTATCCAGGTCGCCTGCATCTGTGGGACCATGAGATGAACAAATGGAAGTATGAATCAGAGTGGACCAATGAAGTCTCCATGGTGCTTACTGGAGCAGCTTTTTATCACAAGGTAGCACTGATTTCCAAGATAATTAGGAAGTTTGTGGACCATGCAGTGTCCTATAAGATGATATAATGATATTTCATGTCAGACTAACATTTCTGATTGTTTTTCATTTGAGAATTCAAGTCTTAGTTTTATTGTGCTGCCTTTTTGGTCATTTACTATAGATGGCATTGCAAAACTTTTAAAAGCGGTATAATATTGATGGCACAGGAAGGTACTGTGTGAATGGTGTGTGTGTGTGAGTGTGTGGGGAGGGGGTTAAATAGGAAAAAAAAATGAAAAATCAGTGTATTTTTTATATTATGATAGCACCCACATTGAGCTAGGTACTGTACAAATATATAGGAAGATGTGGTCCCTGCCCTGAAGAACTTGCAATTTAATATACAACTTTTGGGAAACTCCCGACTTATACATGAACTTTCAAAGGTCTTTCTCAACCCCCAACCCACTCTTGCAATCTTACCCTAATTATGGCAATGCAATTGTGTTTAAAAATATGTTCCTTTATTTACAAAGAGATGCTCCTCTACTTGGGCATCTAAATAAAGTGGCCAGATTCCACTGAGAATAAACTGGGCCTATTTGAAAATCTGGCTCTAATGTTTGATCCCTTTCTGTCTTTTGTCAGTGATGGCTTCTATACACCTTTTTGTGGAGGCACAAAATATTACCTGATGCATTCTTAGAAAGTGAGAAGGTTCAGGCACCCTAAGAGCGAGCAAGGTGCATGGAGGTGCAGAAGAGACTCCAACAATACACCATATTAAATATTTAAAAGGATGGGGTGTGTTTTTGTCCACATCTGTAGCTCTGTTGTTTGGGGTTCATTTTGTGAGTCTATGGTTACAGTTTCTAGAGCAATCCAAAAACCAGTTGAATATATCCTAAAGCTATATTCTCCAGCTCTTGCTATAGAAACAACTATGCTGTCTAGAACTATTTTGGTGAACTTATAGAAAAACACAAATAGTAAAAGTTTGTGGGACGTCTTATTACACAGTGAATATAGGATTGCAATTAAAGTTTTAAAAGAAGAAAGCAAATGCAGAAATATTTCCTTTTTCTACACATGGCGTGGCAAAGAAGGCATAGTTGTTAGGCACACAAAGATGGCTCTCTATTTGTGCATAGCAAGCTAACGCTGTGACTGGCTAAAAGGAAGCAGCAACTCTTTCACTTTTAAGGTGGAATGTCACAAATGCAGCTCCAACCACTAGACTGTGAGGAGCAGGGTTTGCTCACATTCCATTCCTTAGTTGTCTACTGTTCCCAATAACTGGAATATTTTGCAGGCAGGCAGTCACTGTAATTGTATTTAAAGTTGCATTCTCCTTTCTCCCCTCTCCCTCGCCTTTCTATCCTGCAGTATTTTAACTACCTTTACACCTACAAAATGCCTGGAGACATCAAGAACTGGGTGGACGCCCACATGAATTGTGAAGATATCGCCATGAATTTTCTAGTGGCAAATGTTACTGGCAAAGCGGTTATTAAGGTCTGATTTTCAGCAACTTTTATCTGATGTATCTCTCTAATGCAAACATGTCACAAATTGATATGTAAGTTTAGTTTAGTGGGTTTTGAATATCCTCCTTTATCTGCTTTCTTCCTCTTTTACCTCTGGAATGGTTCTGTTTCCCTTCCACAGTAGGAATAGCCCAGTTCATTGAGACTAGCATGCCAATTGGGAACACAGGATTGACTATTGATCATTGTGGCTGCCTACACAGAGAGGATAGGTTAAATTATAAAAAAAAAAAATATTTTTTGAGACTGCCAGAGGGAAAAAAATCTCCAACTATCCTGGCCCTGTTTATTGTGACGGGCAACAGCTGATTTATAGGAATGTTAATTGCAAGAATGTTAATTGCAAGATCAGTTTTAAATGAACTTTTTATCCCTGAATTAATTTCCTGACATATTTCGACATGTTTTCAGGTCTGGACATTCACTCTGTACATTCATTTCAAAGTGTGTCAACTTGGAATGAGATTTAGAGGCTGCCAGGCATTACTTCAATTAGCAAGGTCCGCTTTCCCGCCTGTCTATCATCATTTACCGGGACTGGTGGCTGTGTTTCCTAGAAAAGTCTTTAGAAGATAAAGTGTGTGTTTTTTCTGAAAAAGTTTTTGAGCTGTACAAGGGCACTGTAGAGTAATTTGGCACCTCAATGCAATTGGGAAAGTCTTGCGGAGTTTGCCAGTCAGCTATTAACTCAAGTGAGCAAAAGAGCGTCTGTTGGATTAAGGTTACGGTGAAGTATGGGAAGCTATATTTCATCACTGTTATGGCTTCAAGAACAAATGGTGTTTATACAGGGACCTTGGCAGTGAGAAAACAGTCATTAAACAGGAATTAAGGAGCTTGTCATCGCCACTTCTTTTCAGTTACAGAAGGCAAAACCCCTCCAAACCATTTTTATTGGGCCCCTGTGAATTTTGCAGTTAGCCGGGCCAGATGGAGCTGAATGGGGGAATGGCATGGCTTTTTTTAGTTTGAGAGTGCTCGACTTACACTGCAGGCATGTTCAGAGGCATTGCTATACTTTCCAACCAAGGGGATTAATATCCCTTCTGTCGATGACGTCTGTCGTGCCTTTGTGCAGGTGACCCCACGAAAGAAGTTTAAATGTCCAGAGTGCACAGCCATAGATGGATTGTCGCTGGACCAGACACACATGGTGGAAAGGTGAGTGGGCCTCCTTTCATTGCTGAGGGTGCCTCGCTGCGATTCCCAGGGCCAGTTTCTGGGTCTCTCTGAAATTAGGACTAAAAGTGCACACTGCCCATATTCCTGAACTCTGAAATTGCTGTCTAAATCTGGTCTACCCACGTATGGGGTCATTCCTACAATGGGTAATGGGCGCACTGTACATGATCTGTAGTGACAAGTAATCTGCTTAAAGGAAAAGTTTTGAAAGGGCACCCAGTTCAACAGCTCGGTTGTAAAACACATAGTATGAAATTTAGGTTGCCAATAATATTTTTTATACAATTTTTTCAATTTATAATGGAAATTTAAATGTAATGAAAGTTCAAATATTTTTAAAAACACAGGAAGTTGATAAACTGTCAGAGAGCAATTGGCCAACAAGGATAAAAGTGACTGATAAAGGGAAAGTGTTATTGATGCTATAATAACTGATGTTTATACAGTCTCTTTCCTCCAAAGATCCCAAAGCCCACTTCTCCTGCTGCAGTGCAGTCACCTGTGTGGTTGAACATGGCAGCTATTTAACAGTGGTTGCAACATTATATGACGGAGAATTATTTTTGAAAGGTGATCTGTAATTGGAGAGGCAGTTTTGTAAAGGGTTTAGAGGAAAATATTGGGAATCAGAAGACATCTGAGTTCTGTTCTGCACTCTGCAGTTGACTAGTTTTGTAACTTTGGGAAAGCCACTAAAGCTCTCTGTGCCTCAGCTTCTCAACAGGGAAAATATTTACTTACCTTTTGTAAAGTGCTTTGAGATGCTTGTATATAAAGGGCTATCTGAGAATAAAATATTACTTCTTAATTATTTGTTTGGAATTTAGCCAGAATCCCAGAACTGACACACCTTCATACCCCAAGCATGTCCACATGAGCTCTTTAGTCTGTTGTCTCCTCTGCAGGCCTCATGGCTATAGTCTGCTGAGTGGTTAGTATATATAATCCTTCCTTCCTTCCACGATCAGTTATACTGCTGCATATTTTATGTTCAGACTACTTTTTATCAGTCATTCTCACTTTATCAAGTGCACGGAATAATGCATTTGGTCACAAAGACATCTGGAGAAAAATAATCTGAAATGCACACATGCCTCCCCTTCATGGGAGGAAGAAACAATGGAAACAATAATGCCGCGGGAGATCTACACTAGTGATGATAGTAAACAACAAATTAGACGTGTTTGTGGCTGATAGGGCAGTAAAATAGGCCAATGCAAGTCTTAGCTGTAGTGGCATCAAGTCATGAAACAGGAAGGAAATTGTCTAGCTGTAGATATTTTGAATGCACTTATCAGCATAACATCTACAGACCCTCTCCACATTACACTGATGAGACTGCACCTGGAACACTGCATTAATTTGTGTGCTGTTCATTACTAGAAAGATATTGACATATTGAAGTGAGTTCAGTGAATAGCTGCAAAAGTGGTTAGTAGGCTGGAAGGATTGATTTATGACACGAGATTAAAAGAGCTAAGTATATACAGCGTTGCTAAATGACGACTAAATGGAGCTATAACAGTCTTCGGGTACCAAAGAGTGTAAATACCAAGGACAGAGGTGAGTTATTCACAGTGCTACAAGAATATATTACTCTAGAAGGGATTAAATTAAGAAAAGGAAAAAGTCAGATGAAAATCAGGAAGTACTTCCTAACAGTGAGATCTGTTATTGTATAGAATAATTTTTCAAGGAAGGAGTATGGAAGCCTTGTGAAATTTAAATGTAAACTGGATGAAGCACTAGAAAATATAGTGTAGGGAACAATCCTGTATTGGCTGAAGAATGGACTACATGGATTTAGTAGTTCTTTCCTATTATCGTTGTTGTTTGTATTGCAGTAATGCCTAGGAGTTTGTTATGGGCCAGGACCCTATTACACTTAGGAAGGAAAAATCATATGCACCATTCCAAAATAGGGAATAACTGGGTAGGCAGTACTACTGCAGAAAAGAATCTAGGGGTTATGTTGGCTCATATTCAGTTTGTGATCCACTAATGTGATGCAGTTGCAAAAAAGGCAAATACTATTCTGGGGTGTATTAATAGGAATGTAATATATAAGCTGTGGTAGGTAATTATCCTGTTCTACTTGGCACTGGTGAGGCCTCAGCTGGGTATTGTGTCCAGTTTGGGGCATCACACTTTAAGAAAGATGTGGACAAATTGGGGAGAGTCCAGAGGAGAGCAACACAAATGTGGAAAGGTTAAAAAACCTGGGCATGTTTAGTCTTGAGAAAAGAAGACTCAGAGGGAACCTGATAAGTTTTCAAATGTATTAAGGGCTGTTTATAAAGAGGACAGTGATTAATTGTTCTCTGTATCCACTGAATGTCTGACAACAAATAACTAACTGGCTTAATCTGCAGCAAGGAAGATTTAGGTTGGATATTAGGAAAAACATTGTAACTATAAAGATAGGTGAGCACTGGACTAGGCTTCCAGGTGAGATTGTGGAATCCCCATCATTGGAGGTTTTTAAGAACAGATTGGACAAACATCTGTCAGGGATGATGTTAGGTATACTTGGTCCTACCTCAGCTCAAGTGGCTGGATTAAATGTCCTCTCAGGTCTCTTCCAGTCTTGTATATCTGTGGTTCTATGCTAGTCCCTTTAAAACACACACAGCAAAAACGCAGTCTCTGTCCCAAAGAACATTATAATTTTATAAAAAGGATATGTTCTCTATCATGTAACAATATTGGTGTCCCAAAAGTAAAATGTTACTAACAGTTTAGTGAGTATACTCTCAAACTGTGTTCTTCCCCACATTTAAGTTTCTACGAGTGGAGATAACTAAGCTGGAGAAAGTGTCAGAAAGTAATAGCAAATCAAACTTGTTTATAAAACTACTTGATTATCCAGCTAGAGGAATTTAGAAAGGAATGTAGCAACTACACCTTGAAGAAGAACTGCAGTGATACACAACTGGGATATAGTCATACTTGATTTTTATATTTTAAAGATTGCCCTTACTGTTTAGGTTGACCTGGCTTCAGCAGTATAAACCATTACTTGTTGTAAGAGTGTGAGCTGACATACCAATCAACTGCCAGGGTCCATGTAGTCCCATGTTCCTACTGTCTATTTGAAATTAGTGGGCGCTAGCTAAAAAACTTGCATTTTTTTTTGTATGGAATCCCATAAGCTGCCCATTTGTTTTAATGGGATAATAAACCACAGGATTCTCAGTGCAAGTTCCCATTAACTTCGCAATGGATAGAACTCTGATTTGGTTTCAGGGCTTAGTATCCATATCTATAATTCATGCAGACACTAGTCAGATATGTCAACTGCCTTCTGTTATGTTAGGAGAGACTCTAAATGAGAGAGGTGCCCTTGATAACAAGAAACTTTGAAGAACAATTCTTATAGTTACCTATGTAATGTCCAGTGCCCAGAATGATGCCCTTGGGTATAGGACAGTGTTCCATAACAGGTCCATACCAGACCACTGATTCCCTGGACTGCAGAAGTTCTGACACACGTTGGTCTTGACATATGAGTTAGTACCAAGCCCAAATGACCGGGGATCAATCTATTGTTGTGAAATGGATGGTGTACAGGGCTAGTAATGGTGGTACAGAGTTTTTCCTTTGGGGTTTCTTTTTCAAAACCAGCACAATGACCCACAGATACCAGGTGATGGCTGTTTAGTGACATGTGAAAAGAATTGGTGATCTTCATCCTATTCCTGGAGGACAGATGATCACCCGGCAAAACCATCTGTGAGTGGGCCCATTGTTGGCAGTCTCAGCAGGGAGAAAAGAGTGACTAGATGATGAAAACTGAACTCTTTTCTTGTCTCAGAGGTTATGCTAAAATTAGGTGTGGTTACAGGGGAGAGAATTGATTCAAAGGCTTGATTGTCCAGAAAGCTGATCCAATCTGCTAAAAAGCCAACTGAGATCTTGTTTTTCAATTCACACTAACTTAATTTCATGTTGAGCACAATTCTGTGTTGTTGGCAAAGTAAGAAAAAGATGAAATAATTCTTGGAAGCAAAGATGCGTGTGTTAATTTAAATGTGCAGAGCTATGAAAGCAGCCAGCCAAAACACCTGCCCCTCTGTATGAGATGACCTACTGTGTTTTCTTGGCTTCTGAGCCAAAAATGTTTAATGCTTTAGGTGTTTGTGGTGTTTTGTGTTGTCCAGAAGTGGCAGATCCTGTAGAATGCAAGCTGGACCTGTTAAGCTCCATGCAGGAGATGAAAGCTCCCCTCCTGGGGAGACACTTCTCCCCACAGACACATTGTGTGACTTGTGTCTGACACTTTTTTTTTTTAAATGCTGTTCCTCAGCCTTGTTCTGATGTTTGCGGAGAAATAACTTTTGTGAGTGAAGGTAAAGGTTCATAAAGGATTTTAATTTGGATTTTTCCTTTTATAATTTCTTTTAAAAATGAAGCAGCTTTCATGATGGTTACATGTGCTATATTGGCATTGCATAGTCTATCCCCAGAATAAGTACAGTATGAGCCACAGCAGTGTAAGATTTCCCTACACTGTTTTCTGCCATTCTGCCTAATCTTTGACCTAGATGGATGACCTCTGGAGGGAAGAGGATCCGTTCAGTTTTGGTTTTTGCTGTTGGGCTGCCATTTAGTGCCAGTTGTGACAGTGGCTTTTATGATGTGGACACCTGCCCATTAGGAACTAGACTGAGACAACTAACTGACTCCACACAGGCCACCAAACAGTTGCTATGTTACAATGACTTTCAGTTATTATTAGTTGCCTATTTGTTTTAATGGGATAATAAACCACATATCTGTTGACATATCTGTTGAATCAGTAACCTAGAAGTGAAAGGCTCTGTATTCCATAAGCCATTGAGGGACAGCAGTTGTACAAACTTCTCACACACCGTTCTTCTAGTCCATCTAGCTCCTGGAACTCTGTGTATTCCCTCTGCAGGACTTCAACACACAACTTGGATTACGCACCCCAGCCAAGATTTTCAAAAGTAACTAGTGATTCTGGGTGCCTCAGTTTTTGAGAGGGTGGATTTTCGGCACTTTCTGAAAATCAGGGCCTTTGATGGTGGTGCTCAGAGTGGACACCCAAAAAATGAGGCACTAAAAATCACTTTGAAAATCTTGACCCTGAATCCTAGTCTGCTGCACTCCATGGGCTGGTCTACACTGCGGGGGGTGGAGAATCGATCCAAGATACACAACTTCAGCTACGTGAATAGCGTAGCTGAAGTCAAAGTATCTTGGATCGAATTACCTGGGCTTCACACGGCGCAGGATTGACGGCCGCGGCTCCCCCGTCGACTGCGCTACCGCCGCTTGCTCTGGTGGAGTTCCAGTGTCGATGGTGAGCACGTTTGGGGATCGATATATCGCGTCTTAACAAGATGCGATATATCGATCCCGGATAAATCGATTGCTACCCGCCGATACGGCGGGTAGTGAAGACATACCCCATGTTGTTCTAGTCCTACTCCTCTAGTCCCCAGGTTCCTCTCTCTGCCAGTGCACCCTAACTAGGCCCTACAACAGCCCTGGTTAGTCCACATTTTGGATAGCTGGTTCTCTCTGTCCCTCAGTCCTGACCTACAGTTCCCTTACTATTCCAGGCTTGGGCCTTTCCTGAACAGAGAATATTTGTGCCAATTTATCAGGTGTTCTGTGATGCACACTGTTGCTCCCATCTTACCCTCCAAACTCCTTCTCATTTCTTTCCTACTGTAAGGATTTGAACACCTTTGGGGTGGGGGGGGGGAGAGGGCGATGGCAGAGCATGAATCATCTGCACTGCTTAGCTTTGAACCCTTTCCACATTTTTAAGCCAGTACAAGAGTGACTATTACAGGTTGAAAACAATTGTGCAGAAATGTAGCACTTTCAAAAATTCTGACTGTTTTCATTTGTTTACTCTTATTGTAGTTAAATAGGGAGCTAGAGGATGGCTTAAAAGATGAGGAATTAACTTTTGAAATCCAGTCTTGAGAGTTTTTTGGGTGGTGCTGAAGCAGTCCCCATTGCAAAACTGTCACACTTAGTTGGTGTGATTGGCCAATTCTGCTCAGGAAAGCTAGCCTGGAGACTGAATGACCCCCTCACCCTTAGAAGAGTGTGAAAGTGAGCATGGGGGTGGAGAGCGGGAGAGACTTGCCCTGAGACTGTTTGCAGCACACCACTGTTGGAGCACAGTCCTAGCTTGCTTTCTCTAGCCAAAATACTTGCTGCTCTTTTGTCTATTCTTTTAATCTGTGACCAGCAAAAGAAGCAGTGACCCTTTATTTTCTGGATGGCTCTCCATCGTTTGAGCATCTTGGAGGCTCACTTGCTGTGACTTGCAGTGTCAGAAGCTTTTTAAAACTATTGTGTTAAACACAGACCTAAAATTAGCTAAGCACTGGCTGAGATGAGATTAGTTAGGTTTTCCTTACTCTGCCTCCCCCACCCCCAGCCTTGCAATGAAGAGATTAAAGGGGGACTGTACAGTTAAAAATCATGCACTTTAAAAAAAAAAAAAAAAAAAACCCTCCCTGTTACTCTGCTACTGACACCTGAGATTATTACAAGTGAAAGAATGATCAGAAATCTAATTTTTCACTAATTTTGATCCTTTACTGTTCAATTTTGCTTCATATGGACAGATAAACTAGTCAGTTTCACTTTGTAGTTTTTTATTCTGCTTCACTTTTAGGATCCCAAGCACAATCAATGCTGCTAACTTTATAGGGGAATGTTTGTTTATTTTAGTAAAGAAAATCCATTTCTGATGGAGTCTAAAAAACAGAAAAAACATTTCCATAGGTCTTCAGTTTCATAAATGCTTGGTTTTTGCAAAACCTTCATTACGAGTTAAATTTGATCCACCAGTGGCAGTTTGAGATGTGTTGGCAGCTAATCTGTTCTGCTTTACAGCATGTGTTGCTTTAAGAATGACTGGAATTCTAGGGGGAGGGAGAAGGGAAGCTTTGACCTCCATGTGCACATGTGTTGCTGGCAGCATCCCCTTGCTCTTCACCGTGATTAAATGGATAAATCAAAGAGCACTAGCCCTCTTCCAAACCCTCTGTCTACTGAGGCTCCTTCTCCTATTTCCTAGTAGCCAGTGTGGATGAAATATTTCCAAGAACATGAGATAAGGTTATCAAGTTCTTTTTGGGGTGCGAGCTAGTAGCTGGCATGGTCACTTAGTTACATTGCTGTCTTTTTCATACAGGTCCGAATGCATCAATAAGTTTGCCTCTGTCTTTGGGACCATGCCCCTGAAAGTGGTGGAGCATCGTGCTGATCCTGTCCTGTACAAAGATGACTTCCCTGAGAAACTGAAGAGCTTCCCCAACATCGGCAGCTTGTAAAAAGGCAGCTCAGAGGCAAACTTGAGTATAAAAAACAATGAGAGAAAAAAGATGACCAGTGCTAAGATGAGCCTGAGGCCTTGAAGGAAAATGCCAGTGTGTGGGTTCGAACTGAGGGGAAGAGGATTAATGCCAGGTTCTGATATATTAATCCATCCTTCACAATACACAGAACACTAATGCAGAGCACTGCAGCTATTTCTATATTACACACAAATACAGGACAGGTTCTATGCTTGGGTCTGCCGAAAATGCCAAACATTTTTTTCCAGTGGAGCCTGCTTATACAGAAGGATAAAGCAGAATCTTGCTGTGTAAGGAGTGCCTTACATGACTCCCCTGTTTTGTTAAATACACTCTTTTGGTTTGATGCAACCACCAGTATAAATGCAAACTGCTTTCAATACTGGCTACAACATGTATCCAGCCTGTTTTTCCCCTTTTAAGGCTGGCATGCCTACCTCCATTGAGGTTAGTTGTTGGCTTTAAGTAATTGAGCAACAAAGATCCCTGCCTGGCTTTTTTGCTTAGCAAGATAAATGTTTTTCTTTAAAACAAAAATTAAAAATCCAGTCTTTTGTTGTAGGGTTTAGGGGGCTAAACATTTTTGCATTAAATGAAAAATATTTCAGTGGGAATTGACGCAGATCACAGCCAAGGGGATGGTCTCCTTAATTTAAAGACTTAATATTCCTACCATCACTACACTTCTCATATGTATGTATAAATCTCAGGTTTTCTGCTATACTCATAGAAGAGAAGTCCATTCAATATAAAAGACATTTTATGGAGAGGAAAATGTATCTTCTGCCCTTACTATGTTTTGCTATCCCCAAAGCTCTTCCTTATCAAGATGGAACCGTTGTTTGTTCATACAGCATATCCATGTACTGGGGTAGCAGCTAAAATAGATGTTTGTATATGTGAACCCTCTTCAGAAAACAATGTGCTGTAGGATAGATTGTCATGCACCTCCATCTGCAGGAATTCCACTTTACAGCTGGTGTGTGTATGTGCAGTATATTAATAACACATACTTAGCAAACAAACCCATATAAGCTGCCCTCATTTGAAAAATTGCCAAGGGCTAGCCTGTGATTAACCTATAGAACCCACTGCCACAGGATCTTACTTGAACACATGGCTTAGTATAATTTTTAAAAAGTTAGACATTTGTTATGGAGGGTCAAGGTGTTTCTCCATGGTTAAAGTTGATCTGAATATTATCTGTCTACACTAGAGACAATAAAATTTTCAAGGATGATCAGTCTTCGTGCTCCAGCATATAAACTGATCCCAAGCTGGAACCAGAGAGAAAGTCTCTTCTTTGCCCAAGTGGTATAGTGTCCATCTATTTGGTGCATTATGGGCAGTTTGCACTTTCCTCAGTAGCATCCAGTACTGCAACTGTTGGAGGCATCATATTTGATGGACCATCTTTCTGTTACAGTATGACCATTCTTATAGTTCTGCCAAATCCCAAACAGCAGGGCAAGTGTTAGCACTCTTAGTTCATCCCTCTACCCTGAGAATGACAGGCAGCAATGGCAAAAATCAAATGGAAGTCAAGCCAGAAACAGGAAACATCTGCTCCCTGTTTGTGTCACCCCAGTAAAACTTTCCTCATTGCCCAACACGGTGGAGGTGTTTGGAAATGAGAAGCCTGTTAGAACAGTAGCTGTGAGGGGATACTTCAACTTAGAACTCTCAAGGGAAGTGTCTGTAAACTAAATTGTCTCATACTTGGGAATGTTTAATTACCGATAAATTCTAGGACTTGTTTCTAGGACCTTGCAGTCTTTGCTACGTTCTAACTGTGCTGTGGGGGATGGTAGTAGGCAATGGCAGGAATAGCTGTCCCGGTGATGGTAATGCTAATGACTTTTTGCATACAGGGGGTACCACTGGGTGAGGAACACTGTTTCTCTGCTGCTGAACAGTTCTTCCCTGCAGCCTCCACACATGCACTTACTTCCTGAGTCTGTTAGTTTATGCCTGAATTATGTCCTTGTGCTTAAGAATCAGACTGCAGCTCAATTTCCATAAAGCAGCTTGTTTTTAAAAGGGAAATTATGACAGCAGAATATGCTACTGAACTGACCCCAAAGGTGGGGCTAACCTCAGGATGGCAGAGGTTTGGGAGTGTTCCAGAGAGAGAACTTCTCCCATGCACACAGTCTTGAAACTGCTGCAACCTGGTAGTTCCTCCTTATGTTCATAGGCAAAGGTTACATGTAGTTTTTGCACAAACACTTATAGTACAAGGCAGATTTCAGATTGGGGGAATATGGTGGCCTAGAAATAGAAGTGGTGGGTGCCAGCCTGACAAAGAAAAGCTCTGTGTAGCTTGAAAGCTTCTCTCTCTCACCAACAGAAGTTGGTCCAATAAAAGATTTTACCTCATCCACCTTGTCTCTCTGAAACCCACCTAAAGTGATCTCTAGGTTTGACACTCTAAGTGATCAACAGCCCCTCATGACCAAGATCATGTGGGCTTGAGCAAGTGTCTCTTCCTTGATAAGCCCAAGAGCCATTACGTCAATTAACCTGTCACCTTTTGTCCTGCATCATTTCACAGATGTTTTTTATATTCCAAACTCTATTTAATGATGGTATGTCTCCGTTCTGTGGTATGGAAAGTGACTGAATATAAAGTTGGGCAGCTGTCAAGTCTATAGGGCCACTTCCCCAACCCATTTATAATTGTTGTGTGTTTCTGAAAACGATTCAAAAACTGTAAAATAGCAAAGTGTGTGTGAGAGAGAATTGGGATGATTCTATTGTCGGTCATTAAATTAAGAGAATTGTTAACTGTTCAGCTTGTATGTTTTATTAAAAAAAAGTTCAATATGGATATTAAAAAAAAATTAGCTCAAAAGTATTGATTGTATTCTGTTTGACTTCTGAAGAGTTGACTGTGTACATTCCCTAAGGAACTGTGGAAGTATTCTGAAAGGAAAACTGCAGGGATTGGTTCTTTTTGCTAAATAAATCTGTATTAAAACATGAATATCCACAACACACTCTAGAAATAATCAACACTATTTTAACATCTTCACAACTGTTAATGGTGCTGGTGTCTTTCAGTGGGAGCTTTTACTCAGGACAGACTCTTCCCATATACCCCTCCAGAGAGGGTAGATTTTACTTGTTTCCTGCCATTATTTGGCAGTACCACTGAGGGTTGGGTTTTTCTGTTTTTTGGGGGGGAACGAAGGGATGTGACTCCCCTTTTACTCAATGGTTTAATTGTAATGCTGTGGATGTATCAGAATCCTTCCCACTTTGCTGGGAGTGGTCACTCGCTGCAGCGTTAAGGGTGATGTGCTCAGGAGATAATTTGGGAGACCTTTGAAATGACCAACCTGAATAAAAGAAGGGGACTTCCCTGCGAACAAGGAGGCTGTAAACATGAAGGGTCTGGATCTTGGGAGAAGGGCAGGTGGCTAAGCTATCTTGACAGTGGCATTCTTTGCAATGGCAGCTTCTTATTTCCTCTCTGTTCAGAGACACTGCAATGTGTTGATTAAAATACATAGCATGCTGCAAAATTATTGAAATGATGGTGGGGGCACCTTGTTATTTGTACAGGAGGACAAAGAGGGATGGTTACCCAGCCAATTGTGCAAGTCTCGGGTAAATTTTTAGCCTCACTGACTGTGTAAACGGTTTGTCAGCTCAGTCTGTTACCCACCTCAGAGCTCTGCTATCTGATTACAGGACATACCGCTTGAGTCCCCAACGTTCTGAACTGCTGCTTTCCTGCTGTCTCCAGCTCTTACGCTGAGCCCCCTGTTGCATCTGCACTGTTACTTGAATTTGCTTTACTGCAGCAACTATCTTTCTAACTGCATTTAATATTAAGCTCAACAGTCAGCTCTTCGAACCCTGGATGCCTAAAGTAGGCTCCTAAATCCATATGAAAATAAAAGTGGCCTTATTTTCAAAGGTCTTAGGACCTGCAACTCCCATTGCTTTCAGTACATGGGTGAGTGCTGGGCACTTTGGAAAAGCAGGCCACTTGTATTAAGGTGCCTAAGTATGGATTTAGGAGGCTACTTTTAGGCATTTGGGTTTGAAAATATTGACCTGAGCTTTATGATGACAGATTATTCTATTAAATGAGGTCACTCTGTGGATGCTTGTGTGGATGCACTATGGAAGCAGAGTCTGTTACGCTGTAATAGCCATCTATAAGAATGCCGTTTGCTCGGAAGCCTCCCAAAGTGGTTTATCGACAACGCACAGAAAATCTACTCATCCACCAATGAAATATAGCCTCGTCTGCAGTGAAGAATCACAGCTGTTGTAACAGCAAAACTACAAGAAGTGAAAATTGGTGGGCTGATTCAGGGAGGCAGATTGTAATGATCTGAACTGGAATTGAGGCAGGACAAATGTAAGTATTCCAGTTTTCTTGGAATTAGTTTTAAAGGCTCACGTATTTTCAATTTACCAGAACAGCTGCAGGGCTTTTTTTTTTTTTTTTTTTTTTTTCAAAACCAAACAGTAGCTTCCACTTCTACAGGACGGATGTTTCATTTTCCTGCTGTCATGTAGACTCTTCCTTGCAGTAAAAGCAGGGGTAGGGGGGAGAAACAAAGACAAAACTGCACTGTCCAGTGCCTACAGCAGATGATATGTGAGGCGGAGACTGGGAAAAGCTAAGTTGGCTCCACTGTTGCTTGCTGAGGAGCTGCGAATAGCAGAGCAAAGACCATCCAGAAGTTCCAACCGTACTGACAGACGATGGGAGTCGGAGAAAGTTGTTGTGGCAAAAAAACAACAAAAAAACCTTCCCCCAAGCCTAGCAATAACTTCATCTCTCTGCTGGAAGCTGCACGGTCTTGAGCTAAACAGCTGCAGCTCCCTTCACATGAGCATTTAAGTCACTAAAAAAATCCAGCTCCCAGAACCCAATTTGCGAACGTATGTGGGTATGGAGGAGGAGGATCTTTATGCTGCATTCCACCTCCCCTCTCTGTCCTCCCTTCATTGTAATCTGTCTCAGAGCAAGGTTAGCTAGGACAGTATAGATTTACATTTGATATTGGTGGGGCTTTTAGCCTCGCATCACACTTGTGTGTGTCTGTGTCTGTCCAAATACCTCACAAACAATAAAGTGAAGATGCTTCAGGTATTCAGAGCATTCCCACTCCCCTCTCTGTGAGTTGCTCACTTAACCCCCTCCAGGAGGTCAGTCAGTATTTATTGTTCCTGTTGTTACAGTTGACGAAACCGAGGCCCAGAGAAGCCGAGAGTTACCCAAAGTCTCACAGAGTCTTCATAGGCAAAGCTGAGAATAGAACCTAGGCATCCCAGTCCTGTGTCTTAGCAACATGACCATCTTTTGTCTTCTGTGCCATTTTCCTGGAGCACTGGAAAGCCCCAGGACTGTCTCTTTATTAGCGTGAGCACGACTTGGCCTGCCCTGGTTTGAAGCCATTTAGAATCGTTCCGAGTGTGCTCAGTGTAATTGTAGTTTGAGGTAAACTGCTGTTAAGCAGTCTTGCATCTGCTGATCTTCAGCATTCCAGTGTCTGCCAGGCTCTCATAGCTGCTTCCATGGCAAGTTGTGTTTTTCATTAAGGGGTGACAGCAACAATTGAGGCAATTAGCTGAAATGGTGTGGTGATGGTGGTGGCCAGGGCATTACCCACCTGAGGAAACACAGCACAGCCCTGATGGGTATTCCCAGCAGAAATCCTGGGAATGCTGCTAGGCTGCCTGCTCGATGTCTTCATTTTCTGGAGATGGTTGCAGCAATTCTCCAAAAGTTCTTGACTTTATCCCTGAATGTCTTGATTGTCTATTTACTTGGAGAAAGACGGAATGCTTTGTTAACTCCTTCCTTTCCAGACTGGAGTGACAGCTCTGCAATCCTTTCGATCCTACCTTGGGAGATGGCGACAACGTGGGATTACTACATTTCTATAGTAATTGCGCAAGGCCATGTGCTTTCCCTTCCATCAGTTGTTTTGGGATTGGTTTGGTATTTTTTTTTATGTTGAGAGTAAACTCTGTGATGGCGACGCTTTAGGTATTCAGACCATTCCCATGCCCCTGACTGCCTGGCTGCAGCCACGTAAAACTAAAATCTGCTTCAGTTGCTTTATTTGAAAGCAAACATAGTGCTGCTGAAAGTTTTTCTGCGTGGGGATTAAAGTTCTTTGTCCACACAACAGGCACCAGTGATGCAGGCTTCCTTTTTCACTGTCCCCTAGCGCTGCAAGGAAGCTCACTCCCTGTGACCCATTCACTTAGCCTCTTTGCTGAGACTGAGACACAAACAGTTGTGGGGTGTTTTCTTTTCTTTCTTTGAAGCCATTTGTCCACAAAGAGCTGGTCATTTCACATAACACAATGAACAGCCATAGGATGGTAATAATTTTCAGTCCTCATCAGTTGCTGTGTGATACAAGGCTTCATGCACCCAGTCTTCTGAGCCACATCGTTCCCCATTCATTCTCTCTCTTTCTCTCACATGTGCCTATGTACATACATGAAATGATAACCTGGCACGCATGGCTCTGAAATGAGTTCAGGCATAAAGGAATGAATCAGAGTTCGTATGGAGACTGCCACTTATGGGCAGATATTCTGTTATGAACTGGTACAGAAGGACCAGTAATGCTGTTTCTTGAATTAGAATCTTCTAATCCACTTTGTCATTGCTGGGTTGGTGTATTAGTTGGAATATAGAGCAGTGATGCACGTCCTGCCCTCTCCTTCTGCACCTCTTCTCCTCTGGGCTAATATAGTTCAGTTTTTATATGGACAAAGGTCAGTTCAAGTCCCAAATGTAGGTTTGGTTTAAAAACAAGCTTTTCTAAAACCAAACATCACTGGAAATATTTCCATAGTGCTGTTTGTATAACTACAGAAACAGTTTAATTTGAAGGAATAACTTTTTCCTGCATGTTTGTGGTATCCAAAATGGTGCACCATTCTGCTAAAGTATGCCTAGAACTGTACACAAGTGTGAACATGACTAGATGGTTTTAATTGCACTAGGGGAGTGTAGTGCAAAAGGTAAGCAAAACTGTCAATCTTTAGAATTCTTCTACTTTTTAATTATTTAATACTTGTAAATAAATAATCCTTTTAAAGACAGAAAACATATATTTGAACCTTACAGTGTCTCTTTAATTTTTGTATGTTTGGTTTGTCATTTTGTTGTATAGTTTTATTTTTCAGTGAAGAATGACACTTTTGAGAGTGTAAATCTGCAAACTTCTGTTGTTGATGACTGTAATGCACCCAGAGGTTTGCCGGGGGACTCTCAAAACAGCTAGACAAGAACCCTGCTCCAAAAATGTACAATCAGAAACCCAGTCCTGAAATCATATCAATGTTGGGGGGATCCTTGAGCTTCCACTGAGCCCCTTGAAGTCAATGGGCCTCCAGCATGATTGCCAGGGGTCCACCAAGTAGATCTCATGGTAGGATCAGAGCCTGAAACTTGGATGAGATACAAGTGAGGAAGAGAACAAACAGGAGCATGGAGAAGGGAAAGCCAGGCTTCCGTAAACATGATCAGATGGTGACTGAAGACTTGTGTTGGTGAGCAAGAATATTTTTTGGCTTAATGGCTAGTTCCCTTCATGAGGGATGGGACTGAGGAGCAAATTGGAATTTTCTGTTGGCTCTAATGGAGACACAAGGAGTGTGGGGTATAAGCACCTTCATGAGAAGTGATGGGCTCCAGGAGCATGCGGCTGGGTGGTAAAATTCTGCTTCCTGCCACACCCCTGCTTCCACTTTTTTTGTTGGGGTTCAGACCCTCGGTCACGGGCTTCAATGTGACCAATAAAATGTCAAAGTATGGAACCAGCGTGCAGGTGACCCATGCATGATGGACACCCGCACAACTGTCATCACTTAGCATCTCACTCCTACCTGCTCATGTGGTGCACACCTGTGGCCACTTGGCAATGAACCTGAACCGCTCAGATCAAAGACCCCTTTGTTCCCTCGTGTGTGTTTATTTTTGACCCACCTTTCATATAGCTGTGAGCTGTTTTACTCATGAATATACTTATATTTCACACCTGGTTTACTCTCTTTTCTAGGTCATTTTTTTAAACTATTGAGAATTGTTTTGTGCCTGTATATTACTGGAATTATGGGCCAGATCCTCAGTGTATCTCCATTGAAGTCAGTGCTGATTCACATCAACAGGACCTGGCCCTATAATTTTACCCTTGCTGAGTGTAACCAGGCCACTTTATACAAGGTAGAAAAAAAGATCTAAATGTAAAAGGATTGAAAAGTGAAGTCCAGGAAGAAAGCAGCAACAGGAGTAAACTACTAGGTGCCAGCGTCTGTCTTTGTCTCGTCATTGTTACAAATAGTCTGAACATTTATGCAGTTAAGATGGGGAAGTGGAAGATCTTTTACAAGTAGTAAACTCATATTTGTCTCAGATTAAATGCAACACCTTAACACATGGGCGCCATATGGCCATAAACAGATGCAGCTTTCATGTATTTTGCCTTTTTCTCCAAGGGGGAGGCTGTGATTGGCCCATATTATTAAAGATTAGTTGCCTGCTTTTAAAAAAGAAAGAGGAAAAGAACCCAAAGCTGTTTAGACTAGTAGAGTTTATAGAAGAAATTGATTTTCATTTGGATGTCTAGTACACTAACATACACAGCGAGAGCTCGCACTTGATGTTGCCTCTGGTGTCCTGGCCAAATTCCCATGTGGGAAATTACATTCTGCCTCCCTAAATTCCTCTTGGAGTTTCAGTTGGAACCTATCCTCTGCCACAAAGGATAGTGGTTGGGAGATGCTGTGGTCTAATCCCACCTCCACCACTTTCTCAGACAGGTGCTGAGCAGAGCACCTAACATCTCAGTATCTTAATTTCCCCAGCTGTAAAACAATACTTCCTACTTCTTATGGATGGGGTGCAGCTGTCTGTTTGTACAGTGCTCTGAATATAAGAAAGCCCAAGTTAAATATTGCTACATATAAGCTCCATTATTGTAGGTGTGTTTAATTTTAAAAATGGTATCATCAGCCCGGTTCATACGGCTCAGCAAAGGGCCCAGCCTTCCATGTCAACCTTCAAAGGAAGAGCAAACGTTTATGCTAGTTGTGTAGACCCCTGAAAACAGGAAATAGTGAAACTGGGTTTAAGCCGCCAACCAACAAGGCTTTGCCAGCATGTGGAGACTCCGACATCTAGTGCTTGAGGGCCAGAGGAATTTTTCTCCTACAAGTGATCCAATCCATGGCACAGAATAGACAAGGGGTACACAGAATCTTATTGTTAGTTACACAGTGCCTGGTGAGAAGGAAAACAGTTACGCTATGTCTGAGCTAATGTGACATTTGGCAGCTCACTGAAGGCAAAACAAGAGACACCTGTGCAGGCACAATGCAGGGTACAGCTTAGCAGCAGCACAACAGTTTGAGTGCGCCTCAGCTCTGCATGGGCCCAAAGGGCAAAGTTCAGATCCCGATCCAAGCGTTCTCAGAGTTTGGAGCTAGTCCCTGTTGCTGGCTGCTGGTGGCACACCTGATGAGTTTGCGAGATTAGTCTGTAGATTCTCAGAGGAAAAAAATGGCCACAGCTGGAGGTGATTCCCCAAAGGGAAACAGAAGATTTCCCCACTGAGCATTAATTTCCTTCACTCAGAGCTGAAGGTGTGTGAAAAAGCAGAGCAAAGGGACCAACAGGAGACAAAACCTGCTCCATGGCCTCTAGACTCGGCCTAGTCCTGCCCTTGAGAAGCTGCAAACTGGGAATCCACTCAAGCTGGTACTAGCAGCCCCTCTGGTGTGGGAAGAGCTAATGCTGATTGAAGGGCATTGCTAAGGGAGAGACTGAACCTTGTCTGATCACCATCAAGCCCATCTTTGAAACGTGGCAGTGGCTGAGAGTGCAGGGAACCCTGCGCAGTAAGGCCCAACAGGCTCCCACTGGACTCTTAGCTACATGTGCTATGGGGAAAGGGGATGGGGCAGGTGACTTTTGAATACCTGACACATGAGACAAAGTGGCCTCTCGGAGGCTAATTCCCAATACGCTAATGTTTCCCCTTTGTCCTTCAGAAACCCGGAGTCGCTATATCGGAGCTATTATAGCCAATGGCCTATTGAAATGCAGTGTGGTCTACTAGTTAGTATAGGACTGAGGAGTTCTATTCTTGGGTTTTATTCCCACTTCTGGTGCTGACTTGTGGGACCTTGGACAAATCACTTCACTTTTCCATGCCTCTGTTTCCCTATCTGTGAAATGGGGTGTCTTATCAGCCGGCTTCATTCATTACTATTTGGGAAGTGCTCCGAGACCGTAAGGCGAAGGAGCTGGAGAAGTGCCAGATATTATTTATAACTTTAGAGGGTTTGATCTCTCCCAGCAGAAATAGTTCCTGATACTATCTAGTGGGAATAGTACCACCCACTTACCTCTGCTCATGCTCTCCAGTTCACCTACTAGCAGCCACTTTAAAGTACACTCTTCGTAGGTGCGAAAAGCACTCACTAGCTTTAAGTTTGCCTGTGGGGTATTGCCATGGCTGGGTTTTGGCTGTTAACAATCTCTTTGTATGGGGGTAGAGGCAGCAGTCCTGTGAGCTGCCACCTGTTGTTAATCTAGCCCCGGCTAATCCATTCTGCACTGTGTCAGCAGTTCAAAAGGGCACTGTTAGTATTTTTTGCCAACTTCAATTAATGTGAGATTTTGGAGGCCCCCTCTGATCACATTTCATCTGTCATGAGTCAGGAACAAAATAGACAGATTCCAGTTGGGAGGAGAGAAGAGAAGGAGTTTATTGCAAACAAAAACAACAACAGTTGGGTCTCCTCAGACAGTGCTGCGAGTAATTCAGTTCATTTTGACTCCTTTAAAAAAAAATTGGCACCTAGAAATTCCAATCCCTCCCACCTCACAAAAAAAAAAAAAAAAAAAAAAAAAAAAAAAATTCTAAGTGCAATAACTTACTCCCAAAACATTTCAAAAAGAACCAAGATGCAAAGCAGTTTGTTCTTTTTTTAATATTACACTGTAACGAACTTGTAATACATGTCTGTATAGGCAGTAAAATTGTATGGCACAAACCTCACATTGCAATATCTTTTCATGATTTTTTTACTCATTTTTTTCCTGAACTTTTTTTTTTTAATTTTATTTTTTTTAATATATTCTACCCCAGGCTGTTAAGCTAAAGAAAAAAGTTGCGTTTACACAAGGTTACAATATTTTACAGCAAGACCAATAATATTGATTGAGGTTTGTTTTCTTTCTTTCTTTCTCCTTCTCTCCCATTCTCTCTTTCAAACACTGCACACCTAAACTGATATATTATTATACATTGAAAACTGTCCTTCAAAATCAGTAGTATAAAAGTCCAAGCTCTATCTATGTATCTAGCTATGTGGGATGGGGTGGGTAATCATGTTACCAGCAAAGAGTTACTAGGTACAAGGTCAGTCTTTCACCGCCCTGCAGTACCATCAGCAGAGTTGAAACTGGCCGAATGAGTTTCAGGCTGATTCTGCCCCCGTTCCCATTTGGGTTTAATCCTTGATTCAATCTGTTTGCTTTTCGCTGCGTCAGTCAGAACAGTAAAATAAACACAGTCCTGCGCGGCCGTTTGATTATTTTTGCAGCCCTTTCCAGGAAACTACCTTTTCGCCTTTGTTTGTTTTTAGAGTGTTTTACAACATACTGCGATGTCTGGGTGTACGCTGTCAAAAAGGAACACATGGGGAAAAAACCACCCCGTAGAAACACACATGCTCTGCACGCAGACACTCTCTGCACTGTATGTACACATCTGTACCGTACACACTAGCCAGATCCACACTGACCACATACAGATACTGTGGTATGTACACACAACACAGATTGCATATACATACGTGCAGGGCATTCATTCCTTACATACTGTACATATACAGTCTGCATACAATGCACACCCCTCCCATACATGCCTTGGAACATATGGACATATTTACATGGATACACACACACACACTTTTCTCTCTTGTGTTTTATTATCTAGACACGACTGGCCGGGCCCCTCTCTTGTTACAGACTCTAATTCTAGGACCACAGGTCAAGCAAATTCTCCTTTGACTTGCCATCTTAGCCGGCCTTTCCAGGGAGCTAGCAATACTAGTGCCTGAGAGATGAGTCGCTGAATTCATAGCACGTTTTAAAGGAAACAACACAAGCACAGCAACTGGCTTAAGGGCCTGTGAGGAGCTTGGCCAAGAGGAGTTTTGGAACCCCCTGCATGGAGGGAAGCAAGTCCTCTTGCCTCAACACTCACTTATGCACAGAGCCCAGTGGTCTCTTAAGATGCTTGTTCTGCAGCAGCAGAGTGGAATTTCAAACTCTTTCAGAGACCTGCAAATTCCATGGGCCAGAGCTGGAGCAAATGCATCTCCATTCCCTCTAGAGTGGGCTTAGGGTAAAGCATTGTGGTTCTTGAAGTGTGGTCTGTGGCTCAGGGGGAGCCCTCCCTGGTGACTGGCAGAGGACAGCAGTGTGCAAGCCACGCAAGGGGGGGAAGGGGATTGGGAATGAAGGGTAATGAGTAAATGTTTGCAAGTTGTTACAGAAGCGATTCTACTCCCAATAAAGCTGTGCGACCAGGCACCTGAATAGCGATCTACACTCTGCTGCTTGTAAAACCAGCTCTGAAAACCATGCTGCTTTTGCCCTCAATTTTGCCCATTCCCATTTCCAATGTCCTCCCCCTCTTGTGTTTCTAATGGTGGTGGAGCAAGGTGGCAGCTGCTTACGTCCCTCTTGGCGGTGTAGCCGTATGGCCACACTCGCTGCTGTTCAGGGGAAAGTTTTGTAAATCAACTGCCTCTAGATACTAGCAGAGGGCACAGGAGACAGCAAAACCCTATTGCGGGCATTGGGCCTAGGCCCCAAGAGGGCGAGTCTTCTAGTGCTCATTATACACAGCTGTTGAGCTGTTTTGAAAATTCCCTCAGCAGGTATTATTGTTAGTTCTAGTACTGTAGCACCTAGCCGTTTCAGTCATGGACCAGGGCTCTCGTACACGAGGAGATGTGCAAACAGACCAAAAAGCCAGTCCCTGTCCCAAAGAGCTCACTTGGGGGCTGGTGCCTTGTGAAATATGTCTGGTGTGTTTGCCTGTCTAAAGGCATGGCCAGAGCAAAATCATCACAATGGCAAATTAGAGAGCGGAGCAAAGCCCTAGCTCAAGGAAGTATTGACAGGGTCATAATTGAATCTGAAAGTGCCATCCCAGCACCTCAGTCTAGAGGAGGCGTGACAGACTCAGCAGTACCATTGCGCTAATTAGGCAAGCAGCGGACTCTGCAGCTGGGCTAAAGGACGCACTAGATTTTAAAATATTTTTTGTAGTTAATTTAACAGAATAGAAAACAAGTTCTTAAATTAACTAAAACAATTGCTTCCGAGTAGCTCATAGAAGCTTCCTTGCCTAGCTGGGAAAGTGATTTCTGATGCTTTCAAATGTCGCCACTCATTGTTTCAGCCTTACTTTGGGGGATCAAAATTGGGGCCCCGTGCGGAAGTGATAATCAGCTGGCGGCTCCCGTTGAGTGCGAGCGAGAGAGTCTGAACCAGTGGCAGGCATTGCTTAACTAACATGCTAACCCTTCATTTGGAATGCCAGAGCATGCAGTCACTGCATTTCGCTAGCCGAGGTCGCAGAGCTGGGCACTATTGGTTGTTTTCAACATAAATGTAATGACTCTAAAGAATATTTTGCACAAGGATTTTAAAATAAGTGAAATTTGGGGCTGAACCACCCTGCTAATGTCATGTCTCGGCTATAGAGTGGTGAGTGCTCAGTACCCTGCTCGATCAGGCCCAGTCCTACCCTGTGCTCCTCTAAAACCGCCTCCCCTATAACTGTGGAGGTAACATCCCCTAACAGCTTTAGCCACCCCTCCCCCCCCGCAATATCTGTCTCACATTAAAAATGTAAAAATGTAGTTAAGAGCAGCTCTCCTCGTGTCTGTACTCTGTGTGTAGTGCACAGGCGCTGCCTCCAGCTGGGGCTGTTTGTAGTTCCCCTATGAGAGGAGGCTTGTGCCTGATGTATAAGTGAAGGAGCATGTTTTACTGCTGAAGGCTGCCGAGTGCAACACTCGTCAGTATGGCAGACACTTTCTGGGACCTGTCCCTACTTAGCCCAGGACCACCTTGTTTTCAGTGCCAGATGTAAGTCCATTTCAGTGGTGGGGATGAGGGGAAAGGCACGTTGGGCTAATAGGGGAGGGCAAGAACTGTACTGGGTTCCCTTCACTCCCATGTCCCCCCCTCTTCCCCGTCCCCCCACACAAACATCACATTCCAGCTGAACTTTACAGGATAGGTTTGTTGTCCCCCCAAAATCTAGCATCTCTTTAGCAAACTGTGTGAGATCAGGGCGTGTAGGAGAACACTGCTCCCTTTCCAAGGCTGAACCTCTGCAGAGCCCCAGCTGGTATGTGGAGGATAGTGTAGTCAACAGTCCCTCCGACAGCTGCTTAGTTCAGGCCACCTGGATTTAGAAAGCATAGTGGTGACATTAAGTAGCTGGGAGCCAGAGTGAACCACGGAGTCTGTCTTTGGCCAACAGACTCAGTAAGGGATCCTCTTTATGGGCATCCCACCTGGATCCAGTCTCTTTTCTTCTCTACAGGGCAGAGGGTGGCAGAAGTACTTTTCAAATCACAAAGGGCTGCTCAGTCTTGCTGAGGCGGTTTGGAGTGGGCGCTAGATCTGCCCCAGCATCACACTGGGGGCTTGGCTGTTAGATTTCTGCTTAAATAACATTTTAAAAGATTTTTTTGTAAAACCAAGTAGCAATGGGCTGAAAAAATGAAAACAACAATCAAGGCAAGCTGGCTCTTTTCTCCTGCAGCACTGGACATCCAAACCCAGGAGCTTTGCGCTAGGGCAGAGTGAGGGTGAAAATGACCAGACCAGCAACTTTGTTGATGCAGAGCGAACGGTGAAAACTAAATGAGCTGCAACAGTAGGGAAAAGCCAGTTTGGGCTTCAGTCCTTCAACTGGAGCCTGAGTTCTGCACAAGCCCCTGGGGCTACCTACTTGGATTCTATTCCATGCTCTGGACCTTAGAGGTTAAAAAATCCTTCAATTTTTATTAGGGAAAGGAGCTTTTACTAACAGTAGGCGGGTGGGGGTTGTATTGTTTTTTTGTGGAAGAGGGGGTTAAAATGTGGGGTTTTTAAACTTTGACAGTCTCTCTCTAAAACATACACGAAAACTGGAGAAACTTTCAAGAAGGGCTTAAGTTCCCCCTGTGACTCTGGCTGATGTGGCAGGCAGCCTTGTTGCAGCAAATTAAAAACCCACGCAGGGAACATGTGCCTAATCCAGCGGTTCTCAAATTGTGGGGCGAGACCCAAAAGTGGGTCATGACCCTGTTTTAATGGGGTCACCAGGGCTGCATTAGATTTGCTGGGGCCCAGGTTCTGAAGCTGAAGCCCAAGCCCCACTGCCCGGGGCTGAAGCCGAAGCCAAAGCCCAAGCCCCAACACCTGGGCCCAAAGCCCAAGCCCTACTGCTTCAGCCCTGGGCAGCGGGGGGCACAGGTTACAGGCCCCCCACCCAACCCAGGGCTGAAGCCCTTAGGCTTTGCCCCACCCCCAGGGGCAGCAGGGCTCAGGCAGGCTCAGGGTTCAGTCCCCTCTCCTGGGGGGAGTAATCTCCTTGTGTAGTAATATTTGTTGTCAGAAGGGGGTTGCAATGAAGTTTGAGAACTGCTGGCTGATCATTAAGCTAATCTTCTACCCTGAGGCACAACTCCTGCTCATCCTTGGCTGACATAGACTCACGTGGACTTCTGGATACGTGCATGACCCTTCCCTCGCTGAGTGTGGGGGAAAGATTCACTTAGAATTCTACTGACCCCAAAGACTTTTGAAGAAAAAAGAGACAGAAGTATTAGTTTCACTTAGTCTAATAAATACATATGAATGTTAGATCTAATATAGCTGTATTATTTATATAGGGCACAGCAGCGTGCTAGGCAGTACATAAATAATAATAATATATACACATAGCCAGAAACCTGAATTTTGGAAGTAGTTTCTTTGGAGACATTCCAAACCATTGTGAAACAAGACTCTGAAAAGAACCCTTAATACTCCCAAAAGAACTGACTTCCTAGCACCCAGAGACAAGGAGTTGTGGTAATGTCTTTCATTGAACCAACTTCTGTTGGGGAGAAAGACAAGTCTCTCTCCCTAACAGAAGTTGGGCCAATGAAAGAACCTCACCCACGTTGTCTCTCCAATGGCCTGGGACTGACATGGCTACAATAGCACTCACTATTGTCCCTAACATGTTAGGCCAAGTTCATCCTGATTTAATGCTCCAGAACTTACTGGATTTACATGTGGGATGAAATGAGCCTCCACATCACATGGGATAGCCGGGTCCACCATCGCTCTTGTGACAAGAGAGAGGTGAAGCTATGATGCAGCTGCTCTTTCTCATGAGCCAAGGTGCCAAAGCCAGCTGCCCCTAGCCAATGCTGTTTAACATCATCACTTGAGGCATGTGCATGTGTTACATAGGCTGTCAGAATTCCCCCGTGCTGTTTCCAGTGCTGCTTCAAGCATCCATGGCTTTAAGCCATGGTGCAATGGGAGCTTCTGAGACTATCCCTGGCACCGCAGACTCAATGGAAAGGTTGGGAAGAACTTGGCCTCGCAGGGGAAAACTCACCCAAAGGTTTACAGTTTAACTTTGAATAGTTAATACAGTCCCGGATAACAGGAAACAAATAGGAACTACAGCGAGAAATCAAGAAGTACCATTGACTCAAAGGACACAGAGAGCCCAGAGAGGTTCTGCCTGTGTGCACTCTGCTGACCAGCATTTCAGAGGATGCAGACTGGAGGCCACTGCCCCCCTACTACATGCTGTTCACTAGGAGGATGGTGGTGAAATGACAAGGGATCATTCCATACATACTGACTCCAGGACAGCGGCTGCGTGTGTGTGGAGGATTCCACAACACATGAAAGCCAGCAAGCTGGGGGCACATGCTAGCGCTTAAGCTGTGATTCAAGGGAACCTCACTTCTGCTATGGAGACACACAGCCCCATGCTGGGCAGGGGCCACATAGCAGCTGCACTTATACAGTTGCTAGCTGTAGGTAGAGGCCAGTAACTGCTGCTCCGATAAACACCTCTTTAAAAAGATGGAAGATGAAAGGCCTGCCATGCCCTCCCTGCTGTGGACCTGTGCTTACAAATCAACTAACACCAGCTTTTTCCTAGAGGGGGCGAAGGAACCTTAGCTTACTGGGTGCTAATCCCCTCTGAGCACCTAAGAGGCAGGGAAGGGGCACTGGGAAGCTGCTATCTCCCTTAATGAGCCTGAATAGAGGTGAGTGAAGTAGGGTGTAGCTGATAGGCTTAGCCTGTAACTTCAAGCTTTTCCAGCAATGGTGGTATTTAGCTGTAGCCTTCAGGTGTGCTGTAGGAAAAGACATACCATCCCTTTCCCCATCCTCCCTTGGCGTCTCTGCAAGTCCTTGCTTCAGCAGCTAAGCTTGTGCAACACCGAGAGGAACCGGGGCAGGAGTCAATGGGGGTAATTTCTCTTTCTTTTGGGCAAGATTCTATTGCAAACTCAACTCGCTAGTTGTGACTCCTGCTAAGAGGCCAAGAGTGATGGCCCTGCGCCCACCCCAGGAGGTGCCTCCTTGCTGGTGCCAGGCATCACCCCCACACCTGTTGCCTATATGGGACAGAATAAAATGGATTAGAAATGACACTTCAATACATGGGTGGAGGGAGGGGGAAATCAACTGAAAATGACGGGTGGCTGATTGGATAGTCCGATCTGGTGTCATAAAAGGCACGGGGAGAAAAATGCCCTGGTTATTGGGAAACGCAAGCATGACAGTGAAAGGGAAACGCCACCTGTTAGAAGAAAACCCAAGTCTAGCTGGGATAGGAGCGACTCCGCCACTTCCTCTTATCCTGCTTGAGCACAGGAAGATGGGACCTCCCTGTGTGTACGTTTGAAACACTCCACTTACGGTAAGATATGTGTTCGCTGTACCTAGGATAGCTAAAAGTGCTGCATTCAGCTCCCCAAGGAGGCAATGGCTGTCTTGAGTCCAAGCGGATGGTGGGTTTTTTTGGTTGTCCCTGTTTGCTCTGTCAGTGTCTTGAGGGCGTTGGCTGCAGCCCTGTCATGTTGCCCAGGAGATGGCAGCACTGTGCTCCTTTGCCTTCATCCTCAGGGCCGCGATGCTGGAGGTTTTGCGGTCAGGCTCGCCGCTCAGCTCGTAGCCGTTGATGCCCGGGCTGATCCCAGCGGTGCCGAAGAGGCTGCCCATGTGAGTCTGTCCCACGTGGCTGCCAGGGCCGGAGACACTCAGGAACTCGGAGACGCCACCAGCTGCATGGGGGTGAGCGTGGGGGGACATGCAGGAGGGCACCGTGTCACAGGGGACCACGCAGGCGGGGACAGGGGAAGCGGCGCCATTGTTGCCAATCCAGGATGGGTTCTGGATCTGGGAGAGGAAAAGAAAGCTCAGTGTTAGCTCTAGGGCAGCCCTGGAGACGGAATAACTGGAACAGCACAGGGAGGAACAGTCCTGGCTTCTGTCACCCCATGCCCTGATTGAGCATGGGCCTCAACCCTGACCCACGGGGGCCCCTTGTAGAGAGGAGAGGGACAGTCAGGGTCTGTAGCCCAGTCAATCCTCAATCTCCCAGCTGAGACCATTAGCAAGGGGGCCAGCTAATGCGAGCTGTGCTGTGGACACCTGGCCACCAGAAACTGGCCTGAAAACCATCAGCCCGTTTCACAAGATCCCCAAACAGCCACTGCATGAGAACAACTTGCAACCTGTGCCAACCTGGCCTAGATTCAAATAATGATCTAGAGGGAAAATGCTCCATGTCTATTTCCAGTCCCCACAGCCCTTCATTTTAAACTCCACTTAATGCAGCTTGACATAATATACTGGGTGCAGCCAGAAAATTGCTCCCATGAGCCCCTTATACACTGAGCACATGCTGAGCATTGGAATGGTTAGCTTGAAAGAACACGTGAGCTACAGGAATAAAAGGGCTAAGAGCACAAGCAACATCGGCAGCCCTCTGGGGTCTGGCAGCTGCTGTTCCTGGGTTGGTTATGAGTACTTGGGACTGTTAATCCTGCTGGCCAGGTAATAGGGTTGAAAGAAGGCCCGTTAGCCACAAACTCGGTGTAGGTAACCACTGAGCAAGGGAAAGGTGTAAGAGCAGAGGGGGAGAATTCTTAAATGTGTGTGGAGAGTAAATCCAATTCTATGTCAAGGAAAGTTTTCCAGAGAGCTTGGGTGTGTGTGTGTCTGGAGTCATACAAAGCATCCTCCAGCCAGGAGACTCATGAGTGAGTGCCATATTAGCCCCAAAACCACCTGAGATAAAGCTGGGCCATGCTGTTTTGCTCAGTGAATAGGGAACGAAAATGTGTTTAACCCTTTGGATACCAGCTAATCCCAAAATGCTTTACACGATGGGGATGGGTTCCTGGGTTTTGGGAGAGGCTGCTGAAGAGGAGAGGACAGGAAGCACTGAGTGATCATCCTGAAGCACCCAGCCTGCTTCTGGGATAGTTCCCTCCTGACCTCGCCTGTGGGAAAGGCTTGCCCCAGATTCCACAGTTGCTGGGTCTGCCCTACCCAGGAAAGCAGCAGAGCCCAAGAAGTTAAGCCAGGTACTTCCTGCCGTGGAAGCCAGAAGCAGTCCTGTGCTGAAGGTGTGGCTGGTGAGGGAGCAGAGGCAGCTGGGGAGAAGGTGCTAGGGAGCAACGTTTCTCAGCTGTCTAAAGTGCAGGCTAAGGAGATGAGAGGTGATCATGTTGTGGAGCTAGGCAGGTGGTTTGCAGGGAGAGGTGGGAGATGGGATCTGAGTCAACTCTCCTTCCACCCTTCACCTGAGAAATTTGACGGACACGTCTTCAAGTTAAAATGGCAATATGATGTAAGATCTCAGCTCAGCAATGAAATGCAGAGGAATCTGCTCTATTGGCATCAAGTCCATTCCTAGCAGGCTGGTTGGTGTAAGTGCTCAGTCAAGTCATCCATGCACCCACCCAGTGTGCACATCACACCAGGGGTGGCACGTGGATGTGCTAATAATGCTGACTCAGTAGCTGTTCTCCTCTTTTATCACCATCTGGATCTTCCCTGGCCTCTTCCCTCTTCTGACTGCCATAGAAATTTCCTTATGAATTGACTAATTAACTTACCCTAGCTAGGGAGAGAAGCTTCCCTTTTTGTAACAGAGGCATGAAATGATCAAAATGGAAGGGGTAGAGGTTGTGTTCATATGTCCAGAGATTTTGTTCAAATTAAACAGGGGGGTCAAATTAACCAATGAATTGGTTAAGTGGAAGGCTCTGTAGATTTCAGATTATATCTACATAAATCAGTAAGGCAAGTCAAGGGAAAGAACAATGACATCCTGAGCATTTGTAAGCAGGCTCATAGTTTTCAGAGGATTTCCCCAGTGGAACTGACCCCAGTCTCAGAATTGGCTACTAGTAGGTGCTATGCACTAGGTTCATCAGACAGCAGATCATTGTGCCTTTACTTATCTGCCAAGGCTTGAGTGTAGGGTATTTACCCCGTAACGAAGAATGACACCACAAATGCCTGAAGCAGCACAAGGAGGTCAGTTTCCTGCCCCGCTTTAGATGTTAGCAAGGTCACTGCTTGAGGCCAAGGAAAAGCAGAACCTAGAATGCTGGTTTATACAGGGAAAAATGTTTGAGGTCATTCTTATGTCCCAACATATTGCGAGCACTCTAAAACAAATCACACAGCTTCCATAGGAAGGTCCATGATGGTGAGCTGTTTGCACTGTCTGGGGATCCTCAGAGCATCCAGTAGATCCCCAAAGTCCCTTCCCAATGTGCACTGGGCTCCAGCTGAAACCTGCAATGGGTTCTCTGAGACAGGCTTCTTTGGCTGTTCCACAGTCCTGGGCAGGATACAGAAAGGCCATCACCAGGATATTACGTTCACCTTTAAATGAAGGCCTTTACGAGGTACATCGCTTCTGGGGGTATGACAGATTATGTTTAGCAGTTGAGAAATCCAGACCAGAAATTACTGCGCAAAGCCTGCAGGCCACATTTAGACCCAACGGAAAAGCGAGTGCAGCTCCATGCCGTGCTGCCCAGAGCACCAGGACAGGCAGTCTAGCAAAGTTATGAAAATGTAGGCTCCCAGGCTCATCTTTTGAAGGTAATGTGCAGGTTTCCTTTGAGGACAAGGGTTGAGAGGTCAGATATGGAGTGATCACTTTGTGACAAGTGTGCACCCGTAGGTGTTACGTTGTTTTCGTCCTTGATCATTTTTCTGTGCGAGTTCATTCGAGAGCATAGTGATTCTCTGATTTTGCCGATGTAGTTGTTATTGTGGCATTTAGTACATTGGATGAGGTACACCACGTGTTATGATAGGAATAAGTAGAACCAATGAATCTTGATAGGTGTGTTGTGGGGGAGTGTTGATCATCATAGCAGTGGAGATATGTCAGCAAGTTTTGCATCTATTGTTATAGCAGGGTCTGGTGCCACTTTGAGTTGGTGGGTCCTGGGCTGTGGAGACCTTGCTTCTGATGATGAGTTTGGAGAAGCTGCGGGATTGTTTGAAGGCCAGAAGTGTGGGTTCAGGAAAGATTTCTTTCAGAATGTGGTTCCCATCAAGTATAGGTTGTAATTGTTTAATGATGCCCTGCAGGGGTTCCAGTGTGGGGTGATAGGTGACAATGAGGAGTATGCAGTCAGAGGGTTTTTTTTTTTCTATATGGAAGCAGGTTTTCTTGAGGTATTTGGGTGGCCCATTCCATGATGCAATCTACTTCTCTGGTGGAGTGTCCTTATTTTAAGGTAGGTATCCTGAACTTTCTCCTTGAAGCATATTCTGTGGTATCTGAGGGCCTGTTTGTAGATAACAGATATCTTGGGGCCTTGGGGGTGGTTACTGGATCTGTGAAGGTAAGGATGGTGATCTGTGGGTTTCTTGTATATAGTTACCAGTAGGATTCCATTGCTGAAGCTGATTGTGGTGTCCAGGAAGTTGATGCTGGTGCGGGAGTGTTCAAGAGAGAATTGAATAGATGGGTGGTTGTTGTTGAAGTTGTCGTGGAAATCTATGAGGGAGTTTAGGTCTGTCCAGAGGATGACAATATTATTAATGTATCTCAGATATATCATTGATTTCACAGTGCATTTGTCCAGAAATTCTTCCTCAAAGTGGGCCATGATGATGTTGGCATGCTGGGGAGCCACCCTAGTACCCATGGCTGTTCCCGTTGTTTGGGAGTATACGGTTCCTGACTCAATTGGGCCCTGATCTTGGTTAGGGCCTCTAGGTGCTGCTGTAATACAAATAGGTAATAAAGTGTTTGCAACACTCCAGTATGCTTGTCTGAGAGACACTGGTGTGTTCTGGTTGCAGTCTCCGGGGCAGACCATTTGCTTGCTTAATTTTTGCTTAGCATATGCCGGCTGGTTAGAGAGAAAAAAGGAAACCCCTGCACGTGCCCCCCACTCCCCAGATAGCAAAGTCAGATTCAAGTGTCCGGCCATCTGGGATCCTGAATCTTAATAATAAAACAAAATGATACTGCAGAAGAAGAGCAGGGTTTGGCAGCGGGAGGCCCTTCCTTGGGGAATAGGTGTGTTGGGGAGGGGGGGATGAGATGAAAGAATGCAACAAGAGAAGATCCAGATGGAGCGAGAGTGTGAAGAGCCCAGCATTCCACAGCCCAGCAGCACCACTGGCTGCTGTTCCACTACTGACCTTTTACCTCCTGCAAAGTACATTTTTTTAGGCTGAGGGAGGAGGTGGTGAGGAGTGAGGGAGGCGATGAAAGTACAAAGGCAGAAGAGAGAGTGTTACAAACTGCAGTCTAGTGCGTCCTTTGCTTGAAAGATCCTTTGGTGTCTCTCAGCTGTTTAATAAGGGCCTCTTATTTCTTCCAATCCAAAGGGGAAGCCAACCAGGGGGAAAGGCCAAGCGCTCTTGGCCTTGCTGCAGGAAAGCCTGCATGCCGGGCTCTCCAGGAAGGCCAACCATGCATCTGACAGCTCAGGGTTGGAGGGGAAATCCCAGCAGCTGAGGGGAGCAAAGCTCAGCTTTAAAACATCTGACCTGGCAAACCCCAGGATTTCTTGGCTCCTGCATGACAAAGCCTGGGTGGCTCAAGGGGACATGCTGTGGCTACCGAACCCAACTACCACTGAGAGTTTGAGTCCTTCCCTTGGCAGCCTTCTGAGAACATGGGAGAGGAAGGCCACTGTTTAGTGTGTTGGCCTAGGCATTGGCAGATGCAGGTTTGATTCTCTGCTCTGCCACAGGCTCCCAGTGTGACCTTGGGCATGTCACTCAGGGTGAGATCCAAAAGGGACTTAGCCGTTACAATGGTGAGCGTCATGGCAACTCGACAATCACAGGAACAACACTGTGATCCACAAAGCCGGATGTAAGTGCCTTAGCCCCCATACGATGGATGGGGAAAGATAGGTGCCAAAGAATGCAATCCACAAATATCAGCACTAGGTGAGGAGCTGTCTAAGCTAGCCAAGGGGAGATGCTAATTCTGCCTCCCCCTCCCATGGAAGGCAAACTGCAGGGAGACGCCTATCTCTGCTTGGAAATCTGCTGCCTGGAGTCAGGTGGCTTAGGCACCTAAGACATTTCTTGCAGGAACAAGTTAGGTGTGCTCCACACAAAATGGCTCACGGAGCGGCCCACCATCAAGCCCAGTGGTTAGAGCACTCCCTGGGATGTGGGAGACCCAGGTTCAGTTCCTCCCTTGCAGGCAGAGGGGGAGAAAGGATTTTAATAACGGTCTCCCACCTCTCCGGAGCATGATCTAACTACTGAGCTATGGGATAGTCTGATGTGGGGGCTCCCTCAATCCATTCTGGTGATAGATAATGAAAGAGTGGTTGGAGCAGGGGGACTGGAGCCTGGGTGTCCTCCCACCTCCCAGATAAGTGTCCCAACATTGGATTAGGGGGTTGTCTTTTCTCTCTCTGTCTGGCCCAATGACAATTTAAGTATTTATCCATAGTGGAACAGTCAGTGGGCCAGAGGGAGACAGAGTGTGAGAATAACTCTGGGCTTTGAATGGGACCCTCTGAGCACACCTCATGGATTGGGCCCAGCATGCGACCTAGGTGGCCAAACATCTGTTTTCCCCCAGTTCATGAGTTGCTCCACAGCTTAGATGGGAGATAGGCATACGGGCACCTAGAGGCAAGCAGCAATGCACATGCTCAGAGGCAGAAACACAAGCCCCAAGGGAATTTTTACCCTGAAAACTTAGTCACAGAGTGAATTTAGGCATCTACTGGGCTTGATGGGAATTTTGTGGACCACAGTGGAGCCAAAATGGAGCCAAAATGGGGACTTAAGTAACTAAAACAGGGGCTTAGGTGCCTATTGGGGGTTTACTTTTGTGACTCCTACTCTTAGCCTCTTGGTGCCTTTGTTCCTTATCGGTAAAATGGGGGTAATAGCATTTTCCTATCTCACAGGGTGTTCCGAGGATAAATACATTACCAATTACGAGGTGGTCAGCTGTGCTGAAGGGGGACATACAAGTATCTAGCTAAATGGAGAACCTCTCAGCAGGGTGTTTGGTGTCTCCTCCTGCATGAATATATAAGAAGGCTATGTCTGGTGATATCACAGAGGGACAAGCTTGTCCTGGGAGATTTAAACAGATGAGAAGCCTGCGCCTAATGACTCCTACTTGATTCAGGCAGGGACTAGTGTTAAAAGAGAAGGGACATCTGGGTAATTTGTTTAAGGGTGACTATAAAGGTCCTTTCCTACCTTTTCTAAACCAATTAAATGTTTTCAGGAGCTGAAATATCCAGGGATCAGAACAGAATATAATTTAAGAACTGAATAGAACAGAATTGGAATGAATGGAGTGTGGCCAATGAATCATTGTCCGTGCTGCTTGGTGCAGGGTTGGTCTTGGTGTCGACCCTAGAGGAGGCTGCAAAGGACAGCCCTATATTAGGGCATAGGAGATCCAGATCAACCTGCCCACTCTTAAGAGCTGGGGAGAGCTGCGTAATGATAATTATCATTTATGTATTGATTTGCATTACGGCAGCACTTTGGGGTAGAGTCCAGGCTCAGGAACTGACTGTGCTAGGTGTTGTACAAACACCAAGACAGTCCCTGCCCCAGAGAGCTTGCAATCTAGGTTTATGACAGGACGTGACAAGCCGACGGGAAAGACAAATAAAGGGGGGAGTGGGAAGAACAAGGTACCAGCAAGAGGAGCAGAATTAGCCCAGTAGATAGTGATTTCACTGCACCACTTGCATAGCAGTCATCAGCTGCCAGTGTTTTGTAGGCAGCACCACAGAGGTAAGTCTGAAAGAGGATAGTGTATAGCTCCAGACTGTGCTACCCCAGACTGTGCCTGAGATGCTCACAGGTCAGTACAGTGTGTGTCTCGGCAGAAGGACCGACTTATTGTGGGAAGCACAAGGGACTATAAGTCAGTGTCGTGTCAGGCATCTGTTGCCCAGATACACCTCTACCCCGATATAACGCGACCCGATATAACATGAATTCGGATATAACGTGGTAAAGCAGGGCTCCGGGGCGGGCGGGGCTGTGCACTCCGGCGGATCAAAGCAAGTTCAATATAACGCGGTTTCACCTATAATGCAGTAAGATTTTTTGGCTCCCGAGGACGGCGTTATATCGGGGTAGAGGTGTACTAGAAGTGACTCTGGTCTCGGCCTACCACCTCCCAGCTAGGCCAGCATTGCTCCAGTGCATCACAACCATGGCTAGCCTCAAGGTTTGGGAGGGAACGACTGAAAGAGGCTGAACAGGGCAGTCGAGAGGCCGGAGTGGGGCAGGGCAGGGGACACTCACCTGTGCATAGTTCTCTGCTCGGGTTAGGAGGGGCAGCTCATAGGCTGTTGAGAAGTGGGTGCGAACCTGCTGCATCTGACCAAACCGCTCTCGCTTCCTCCATTTTGCCCGTCGGTTCTGAAACCAAACCTGAGGGCACAAGCACAGATGGCAGAGATCAGAGAGGATGGGAGCATGGAGTGAGCTCAAAGTGCCTCCAGAGAGAGTGGAGGGTAGGAGCTCCCAGAACACCAACCTGGGGGAGACTTTTGCCAGATAACACCTCTTCTGCTGTACCCAGAGTGCTTTGCAATAGAAGTCCCAAACCTAACTGGGGGCAAGGGACAATTTTTGATTGTAGGCATCTTAACAAGTGCCCACATGCAGTTGCACAAAGGCCCAAATCCTCAAAGGTATTTAGGCTCCTAACTTCCATTGATTTCAATACAATGAAAGTGGTCCCCAAATCCCAGTTCTAGCTATCTAGGCACCCACTTGAGCTCCCATATAAGGCAACTGGGCACCCCACTTACTGCTTGCCCTAGAATTCGGTGTATCAGAGTCTCTTGTTTATTTTTGGCTAAATGCAATTTCTTACCTGCTAAAGTAAAAAGGATGCTGTTGAGACGAATGTCCCTGCATCACTGATAAGTCCCCCTCCCCCCACCCCGAGATTAGTCAACTGGAAAGAATTTAAAAGCTGTTTTTTTCTTTGTACCAATAATCCTGTGTGTTTCTTTCAGCACTTTCATCAGCTCAGAGAAGGACACTAGCCCTGTCATTTTCACTTTCTGTTCAGTTTCATTCCAGGGGTCCCATGGCTGCTGATCCCACTTTCTGACACTCTGGGGAAATTGTAAATCCCCCAACAAATTGTTTTCACAAAAAATAGATGGAAACTTCCCTCTTCCTCTGAGGATCCCAGTCCTTGAGAACTGAGCTTCCTCCCAAGATGAAGGAAAGTGAGAAACACTTCCTAGTTCAAGAGGGAAGAGAATCGCCTCTGCATTTATAGAGCTGAGACCTGGGTTTTTCCATTGTTGGATCTTTCTGGTGCAAGGGATTCCTGTGGGAGCCGTAGAAACCCACTGGAAAAATTCCTTGAATGAAAGAAAAAGCATAGTTGTCTCATGTATCAACCTGGCATCATTTTTACAGTAGGGCAGAGAGATCCAATAGAAATGATGCTGACCCAGGAGTGAAGAAACTTGGAGTCCAGTCCTAGCTCTGCTACTGACTCTGTGTGACCTTGGTCATGTCCTATCACCTCTCTATAAAGATGATAATCCTGACCTACCTCCCCTGTTTGCTGTGTGGATTCATTCCTATTAAATGAGAGGTGCTGTATAAAAGTACGTATGAGATCACCAGCCCTGGAGTCTCAATTCACAGAGGCCACTCATGGCAATCTGCCACCCTACGCAACACTTCAGGGTGCCCCGCCGCCATGCCAGTCCAATTTGGCCCAGCTGCCCCCTCTGCCATGATGGAAGGGCAGCTGGACCAAATTTAAGGGAACGGTGTAGCAACCTGGTGTATGGGGGTCACAGTGCCACTCAGGTTTGACTCAGCTGCTCCTCCATCGGGGGGTGGCAGGGCTAAATCTGCCACCCTAGCAGCTTCCTTGTTTGCCTATAGCTAGTGCAGCTTCAGTCAATTCATGTACTTATCTACTGAGCAGGTAGCAGTAGTGCCAGCTTTTTCCTTACTGCACCCCACTGCCTGCCACACAAGACTCACTGCGCTGGGCAACCTCTAACAAGCCTCATTTGGGCCAATTGATGTTTTTGCCCATGGCCTCAGCCTAGCCCTAACCAAACCCTCCCTGATTTGGAGATCCTGGGAATGAACATGAACATTACTGGGCTGTGTCTGCTTCCCTATTCCTGCCCTGCTAGCTTCTTCAGCTGAGGTGAATTATCACCCTCTGATCAGCAACGTGTATCAAATGAAGATCTTCAATAAATAGACTATATGTTGGTGCCAAGTTCAGAGCATAGATCTGGGACCCAGGAGATCTTAATCCTGGCTCTGACAATGGGTAACTCTAGGGTCTTGGGTAACTCACTAATCTCTCTTAGTCTTCTCATTTGTAAAACAACACTTCCTTTCTAAGCTCCATGAAATGTAGTGGGCACTTGCTTCATGCTTAAAAGTGCTAAGTTATTATTATCATCACACATCCCTTATTTTACAGCTGTTTATCTATGGAGGTTTAATAAGTACTTAGCTGAAATTTAGTTGTTTGGGTCTTGTCTAGGCAGTGGAAAGTCTCAAATCCCGATTCTGTTCTGACTTTTGCTGACTGCACATCAATGTAACTGCACTGACTTCATAGATCCCAAGGCCAGAAGGGACCATTTTGATCATCTGCTCTGACCTCCTGTATGACAGAGGCCATTGAACTTCCCCACAATAATTCCTAGAGTATAGATTTTAGAAAAACAGTCACGCTTGATATACAAATTGTCAGTGACGGAGAATCCAACACAACTCTTGATCAATTGTTCCAATGGCTCATTACTCTCACTGTTAAAAATTTAAAAATTAACGCCTTATATCCAGTCTGAATTTGTCTAGCTTTAACTTCCAGCCATTGGATCATGTTACACCTTTCTCTGCTTGATTGAAGATTGAACAGCCAATATCAAATATTTGTTCCCCATATAGATATGTGATCATGTCACCCCTTAACCCTCTCTTTGTTAAGCAAAATAGGTTGAGTTCCTTGAGTCTATCAGCATTAGGCAGGTTTTCTAATCCCTCAATCATTCTCATGGCTCTCCTCTGAACCCTCTTCAATATATCAATATTCTTCTTGAATTGTGGACACCAAAACAGGACACAGTATTCCAGCAGTGGTCACACAGGTAAAATAACCACTCTACTCCTATTTGAGATTCCTCCGTTTATGCATCCAAAGATTGCATTAACCCATTTGGCCACAGCGTTGCACTGGGAGCTCACGTTCAGCTGATTATCCACCACAACTTCAATGGAGTCACTCATGATTTACACCTGTGAAGCCAGTTCCTGTGCGTTCAAAGCCTCCTGAAGCTGTGGGTCAGTGAAATGTATCCATCAAGAGCTGCTTTGAAGGGCTCTGACAGATGCATGCAGTCACAAGGGGCTGGAATGTCCAGGTCAGGCTGGTGCATGAAAGGAGCTGCCAGGAGCTACATGGCAGCTCAGGGAGCATTTAGCACTGACCATTCAGTCAAGTCACAGGCGGGCTCGGGGGAGAGAAACAGCTCCATTGCTTACGAGCAGATTTCCTTGCCATGTGGGCTGGGGATGGGTTAGAACCCAGCAGTGTGACAGCAGGGAGCTCACTCACACACATGCAATGGAGCCTGCTAGCTGCAGCCCTGTCAGCTGACATCTTCCCATTTAGGGATAGCCTGCATCCTCTGCAGCAATTAGCAACCGCCCCACCCCCTCCGCGGGTAGGATTTTTATGGGAAGTAATGAAACCAAAGAGGGCTCCAAAATACACAGAGACAATGCCGCATTTGAATAATATCCCAATGGAACAGGTCTGGTGCCCCAGGCATCTGTCTGCTTTGTGCTAGCACTGGCCCCACCTCCGAGCAGCCCAGCTGGAGGCCAGTCCCAGTGCTGGCCAGCTCCACAGAGCTTTGATCTGCAGATGCAGTCAGTGGTGGTGACCGTGCTACTCCCTATGTTGGGGAGACCATGCTGTGCATAGAAGGCGGGTAGCAGCTAGGGAATGTGCTGTGCACTGCACACAAGGCTGGTGAGAACATGTGCCACACACATGTGCCCATCTCTGAGCATGACAAACACATATAGCTGTCTCATGCAACGTGCACATCCCCCATCCCTCACACCTGAGATCCCCACTGAGAGACAATAGAGTGCATCACATTCTGGCAACTCTATGCTACCTGGGACTTCCCCAGGCAAGGGATATCCTTGAAGTGTCCTGATATTCTGACTTTAGGTCTCCTTTCCACGGCCAGAGCCTAGGACAGCGTCTGGCTGCTAATGTGTATAAAACTGAGCATACTGCAGCAACCTTCAGCTTTACAGGAAAACTTCAAAGGGATAAAAATAGTGCACAGGGCTCTCTTTTGTTGTTTTTGTTTTGGGTCTTAAAATACCAGCGATCAGGGAAACCTCCAGCAAAACTCTGGATGAAGGTCTCACCTATGGAGTGGGAGTTTTCTGAGCCCTTTGTGGGTGGGGGGAAGTGTTTTATTTTTAACACCGAGCTTTCCTCCGGTTGTTTATTCAGGCATTCAGCTTCAACCAGTGTTAACAAAACCCAAATGCTTTAAACAATCCTGGTCCCTTTGCTCTGTCATGTTTTAGTTGCTTTGTATCTTTGTTCTCATAAAACTGTTAGGCCTCCAGTCTTCCACAGAGTCTTCCAGGAAAAGCAGGGCAGATAAGACATATAATATAATGCTCTAAGCAAGGAAAGAAAACAAATCTTTCCAGGCCTTCTCAGTGAATTCTAAAGAAACAGAAAATGGTACAAACCCAATTTTCTTTTCTTAGCAGGGTACCTTTAATAGAGAGGAGACTACAGGTCCCAGCATGCAATGTGGCCTATTCATTAGGATCAGGAGGCAGCATTGCGTACTGAGGTCTACAGCTTCATGCTAATGGTCAGCAGTGTAGTGTAGCATGTTCTTCACCTGCAGGCTGTGTGTTGACAAGCCCTGATATAGCACAGGAACAAATCAGTCTTATAAAATCAATAGACTAGAAAATGTTCTATGGCTCCATATACATCTAGCCTTATAGTGGTATATCAATCCATATACATGGATACATGTTTGGGGGTAGGAGAGGCAGGGAATAGTTTGTAACAAAGAGGTCAGTAACTTCCTCCTTTCCTCCCCTCTGCTGCCCCCCCCCCTTTCAGCTGGCGCTGCCTGTTCTCACACAGTGGGCAAATGTCCCCCCTCCTCACAGTGCTCATCTGGATATTCTGAATGCCCCTCTCCCGTGCTTACATTCCCCTATGCTTCTGATGCAAACAAAAGTGATGGGGGAGGAGGGCTCAGTATAGTTAAAGGAAAGAGGGGCTCATTCTGCAGAAATGAGATCTGGATTTCAGAGTCAACCCCCACACGCTTCAAAGTTCAGGGAGTAGGGCTTGGGGCTGAGGCTGGGCCCAGCTCTAGGGGAAGCTCTTTGGGTTTCTGTCTCCCTGTCTGTGGCTGCATTTCTCTGCCTCTGACTCTGTCACTGTCCAGCTCCAGCTGTTTCTGTGTTGCAATCCCTCACAAGCTCTCTCTCTCTCATGGTCTCTGCCTCTTGTCTATCTTTCTCTTTCTCACGGTCTCTGTCTCTTTCTCTTCCTCTCTTGCTGCCCTTTTCTCTCTCACGCTCAGGCTCACAGTCTGTCAGTGTCTGTCTGTCTCAGCTCCTCCCTTTTCAAGGCCAGGCTGTCTCCCCTTCCCTTAGTGAGGGCCACAAGCCCTTCACTTTCCAGCCTGCAAGAACAGAGCCAGAATTCATCTTTAAGCGCTGAAACTGGACACCATTTTATCAGTGGCCTGGAATGGGAAATTGGAGCCTGGGATGAGAGAATTGAATAACTTGAGCTTGTTTTCATTTCATGTTTAATTTCCTGCAGGCTTAGCTCAGTCTTTCCGCTCCTTCCACCAGCCTCCCAGGGTTTTATGGGGGAAAAGGGATCAAGATATATTACTTCTTGTTTTGCTTTTCTTTTTTTACCAAGGCAGTGATTTTGCTACAGCGGAGTTTGACATTTCCCCCTTACTTTCAAGCCCCTGCCGCATCACAGGTCAACACTGAAAAGATTTTCATTAACAACCAAGCAATCAGGAGGTCTGCCCTGGGGAGGGGCAGTGGGGTGACATTCCCTGGCGCTGACCCCATGGGGAGGTGGCAAACCAGAATCACAACTACTGTCTGCCAGTGAGAGATATGCTCATGCGTTGGTATTGAGCTGGGGTGCACTGCATGGGGGGTTGGGAGGGGCTGTGTATAAGCAATTGTGTGGGTATGCCTGGGGAAGGGGAGGCACAATGGTATGTGTGTGTACACAAGTGTGTATCTCTGTGTGTGTGTATGCACATATATGCATGGGATGGAGTCTTTGCAATGGTGTGTGTGTGCATGCATCAGATGGATGGGGGGTGCAATGATGTCTGTGTGTGCATTTATGCATAGGGACGGGCGTTCGACTGAAGATGTGAGCACAAGGAAGGAGCTGTGTGTGTGTCTGTATTTTATGGGGTGTGGTGGAAGGTCATGCAGTGAGATCAATCAAACCTCAAAGGACCCCCTCGGGATCCTGCCCCTGGTCACATAGCCTTCTGCAGCTCTCACACCAAAGAACCAGACCAGATCCATATAAACGAAATTAGGTGGGACTCCAGGAGCGGCTGACCTGAGGGAGGAAGCAAGGCAGGGGTCCTGGGCTTGGAGGGAGAGTTGGTAATCTAGTTGCATTGATCCACTAAGTCCTACAGATTTGTCTCTGCCTCTCACACTGTACTGGTTTCAGTGGTAGTTATTTGTGATGGATACATGCCAAGCTGCTGCGCTGCTCAGGGGGGTTCACCACCCACTTATGGGGGGAGGGGGGACAGGAGGAAATGCATAGACATGGCCAGCAGCCCACTTAGGGGGAGCAACCTTTTGTGCCTGACCCATCATCCCCATCCTAGCCCTGGCCTTTCCTTCCCTTGCTGCCCCTGTTTAAAAGTTTGTTACCAAGCATTTACTCCCTATGGGTATTTCCAAGAGGGCCCAGAGACTTTAGCTTGCATGGTTCTATAGTTCTGTAACTTCCTTCTGACTCCACTGAGGACCTCCATGGCCCAGAATAATTGAAAGGAGAAAAGAAAAAGCTAGGCTGTACATAAACAAAGCTGTGCTAGAGGTTGCATGCCTTCCTGCCTTTGTTTACATGTAGCATGTAAGGGCAGGAGTAGTTTGTTGAGTGCTCACTTTTATAAAGGTGCCTCTGTCACTGCAGCAACCTTGGAGCACATTGGGACTGTCAACTGCTAAGGTCACTGCAGTTTGGGCCATGCGATATCTCAGCTAGCTGGCTCCTTTAAATAAGGTTCAGGGGCATCTGCAGGCAGGGAATGAGAAAAGGAACAGCACGCTGCACCTCAGGGGAAACTCAGCTTTATTGCCTGTAGCCACCAGCTGTGGAGATTAGAATCCGAAGCAGGCAGAAAAGTGGCCTCTTCAGCATCTGGAAAGAGGCCAAACTGTGGAATGATTTCCAAAGACACTCCATTCCAGAGCTCCGCAGACAGAGCCCACTGTGCCGGGCCTGCTGCTGGGGTGAGTTCTTCTCCAGGTGCCTGGCTCCCAATCGGGTATTTCACTAGCAAAGTGTGAGCTGGGGAGAGGTTTGGAAAGAACCAGAGCAATCACTTGTCTGTCTGGGCTCTGTCACTGCTACAACCTAGTGCTTTGGGGACTGTTTAGTTCTGGAGGGAGACCAGCTTGGCCAGAGGGAAGGCAGTTCCAGGACCAGGCCAGGCTTTTACTGAGGCAATTCACAGCACAGACCACCTCATCTCCTCCCCGCCAGGCTAGGGAGGAGAAAGGTCTGGCTTTTGGTTCACCTAGTACAATATCTGCTCTTTAGGGACCATAAAGCTCCCTGTTGGAGTCTCAGGTTCGGTTATGGGCCAGCCATGCATCACAAACTACAGGTTAGAGCCTCAGGCAACAAACTTTCATCAAAGTCAATGGCGCTATGGTGATTGGTAGCCACCAGGAAAGGGGGCTCACCTGGCAAGTGAAATCCATTCAAGTATGTTGCCACCATTTGTCAGGTGAAAAAAATACTGTGGTGGGGACTTAGGTAACTTGCTGTGTGTTCTAACACTAGGTTTTCTCTTGCTTCTTGCAGCTTGAGGTAAAGGAATCTAGTGACTTTGGCCACATGCTCCATCTCCACAGATCCCTGCCCATTCTCAGAACATTTTCTGTCACCCTCAGTTCTGTAGGCCACCTCTTTCTGGCACAGGTCTTAAGTGGAGGGGCAGCAGCAGGGCAAAGCTGGACAGCTTTGGCGCGTATGATTAACAATCTGGTCACTCCATTGTAACAAAACCCAGGTCTGCAGACAACAGACACAAATATTAGCTAAGTCTCTCACACATGAGCCAGGCCTAGAACTCCGATCCTTTGGCTCCAAAATACAAGCTTCTGTCACTGTAGAGGTGAGGTAGTGCTCCATTAGTTAACAGCAATGGCAGGCCTCCTAACATGTCTATGGGCCAGACTCTAGAGGGGAATATTCATTCACTCAAACACACACAGTGCCAGACTCACTGCAGCCTTGTACTCTGTGTTGTCATTGCCCCTACTAGGGCAAAGTGTACAATACTATCACTCACTTTGCACAGGTGTGAACAATAATGAAACATGCAAGGCCATGGAAGATCAGGTACCAAATCCTCTCCTCTACACCCCTTTGAGTGCTCCTGGAGAAGCTAAAATGCATGAACCAGACTCTCTGGGATGAGCATGAGAAGGAGATTCCCCCATCCCACTACCACTGACATAACATTGCCATTCCTAAGCAAAAGAAGTCAATCTGTGCCGTGTGTGATCAGTAAACCTGAGATTGTGCCCTGACTTCCAGGAGAAACCATCAGCATTTGCGATGTGTCCCCAAGAAATAGCCACTTCCTGGGATCTCTTCTATGCAAGCCCTGATGAAGCCTCAGCTTACAATTGTGTGAGACCTGGCAGCTTTGCAGCCCAGGGTTGATGTTGGTCTCTCCTGTTCTTTTGGCGGTGGCAGCCATACCTTTTTGCCCCAAAACAATAGGCTTCCTGCATTGTCCCTGAGCTTGCTCGGCCAACCAGGCAGCAAAACCCATTTCAATTGTGTCTCTGCATTCTCTGTTTTGACTCCCTGGCATGGCAGGTCACGATGACCTCTGCCTCCCCCACCTTGCTGGCAATGGGATGTAGCATGAGAAAGGTTGGCGCCACCCTGGCTAGTGAGCCGGTGTCCCCATCTGATTCTTTTGGAGCAAAACAATTTACATGAGAGCTTTGTTGGAATAACTATCGCTGAGACTCCCTGCTGCCTTGTTGCTTGCCAAAATGTTCCATTAGCTCAAGGAACAGCATTCTTCTCTATGAACCTCAGAGGATACTAATCCAAAGCAAAGAAGTCTGCACTAACATCAGGCAGGAATAAGGTCCCCTGCATCTTTGTCTATTCCTTCCCATGGCCTAAGAGAAGAGCATGAGTCTGTGGTATGGACTTTCGGTACAGCCCTGTAGGCTGTAAGTTTAAGTGGAATTAGGGGTGAGGTTCTAGGCAACCTCAGGTAAGATGTAATACAGAGCCATATTCCAGATCTAACAAGCCTCAGTGAATTTTAAAACTCATTATCTTGCTGCCTGGAAGGTTCTTGGTTCACAAACTGAAGACCCCACTGCCCCCATCCACCCCAAAGCTTCCCCCATTACCTGTACTCGGGCCTCAGTGAGATCGGTCCTCATGGCTAGTTGCTCCCTGGCATAGACGTCTGGGTAGTGGGTCTTCTGGAAGACTTTCTCCAGCTCCTCCAGCTGGTAGCTGGTGAAGGTGGTGCGGTTCCGCCTCTTCTTGCCCTTGTTGCTCTCCGAGTCGGCCTTGTCCATGGGGCTGGGGAGATCAGTGCTGGCCCTGTCTTGGGGCACCTTCACCCCGGCCTCCTTCACACTGAGGTAGCTGCCGTCCATTCCCGCAGGGTCAGAGCTTGGCTGTAACTCAGCCTCTCCCAAGGAGCTCTCTTTCCCTGTTTGTATGGAGAGAGCGGGAAACAGGGATGGAGAGAGAGAAAGAAAAGAATGTAAAGCCCAGGACAAATGAATCAGTCTGAACAGGAGTCACTCCAGTAGGGAAAAGAAAAAACTCCAACAGAGAGAGCAAGGGTCAGATAGGTGATGAGGAAGGAGGGAATGTTAGAGATGGGGTGAGGGAAGGAACAGAGGCCAATGGGAGAATGGGGCCCTGAGAAAGGAGAGGGATAGGAGGAGAGAGACAGAGCTGTGGGGGTTGAATTAGAGCTAGAACATGAGAGGGCTGGGAGATGAATGGGAAGAGGGGCAGAGAGAGGGGGACTCTTTTTATGGCATAAGGGAAGATAAACAACACTTTAATTTATATTCAGTTGGAATTTTGCAACTCTGGTAATAATGCCCCGGATGAAACCCACGGCAGAAAGTGAGACTGATGCCACCAGGGGGCAGAAGCAGACCGAAGCATCCCATGAGTCCATAGAGAGGAGGAGGGGTAAGGAATTCCACCCGCTCAGAATGTCCCTGGAAAGAATGGAACCAAATTGGGCCTCTCCCACCCAGTTCTGGTTGGAGTTTTGGAAGCCTGTTTCAATGTGAAACTCAAAGCCAAACATGGGAGGCCTGGAGGAGCCCCCACCATAGAGTGGAAGCAGAGGCAGGTTCCTGTGGCTGTCTACAAAGAGAAACTGTTGAGATTTACACAGATTGAGCACCAAACCAACCCAAGCCTCCTTGCCTTTGCTGATTTCCAGAGGACTGACTGTCACTAGACCTCAGCTTCAGCATGGAACTTTCCCAGGATTTGGCGGGTCTCAGTATCTGGTCTATGGGGGTCAAACTTGACTCTAATTGTATTTTCTTTAAAGTTCAGATGATGTTTATTATGCCAGTGAAGGCTGATCAAAGCAATATCACCCTCCATAGACCTGTGTGTCCATCATAGACTCCTGTGTACCAAAAGGGGTAACAGCGTATGGAATGGCTATCATTTCCAGTTCAGATGAGTGCAATCTGCTGCCTTCTATGGGAATAGGTCATCTGAACTAAATCTCTCTATGATGCATATATGACCATTACCATGTTATCTGAGCACCTCACAATCTTTGGTGTATTCACCCTCACAGCACCCCATGTTCCACTCTATACAGGGAGAACTGAAACATAGGAAGGCAGAGAGATTTGAGCAAGGCCATGTAGGAAGTCAATAACAGAGCAAGGGACTGAAACTGGACATCCCAGGTCAGCAGCCTAACTTCTGGACCATGTGTCTTCTCCTGTTGAATACAGTTTGCTAGAAAAACAACTGCAAATGGTAGCTATATATTATACTCAATAGGTCCTGTTCCCCTGTCATGTACACCCACATAGCTTCATAGGCATCAAGAGAACTACTCTGATTTACACCAGTGAAAATAAGAGGGGAACCAGGCCCATTGTGTTTTGTTAGGGCTTCAATAAGTTTTGGAAGAGAGGAGGAAGAACAAAACGATAGCAATCACTGAAGAAAGTGATAAGATAATAGAACCACAGAAAAAAACCACCCAATTCGAGTATTACCTAGTCAGTTTACAGCCTCAGAGAAATGAAGGGAATCCAATCGCTGCTTCCCATCAGACTGTCCCCAGCAATTAATAATTAACCAAGTGATATATCAAAATAGTAGAGTGAAGAAAGAGGGTAATAATGTTATTGATACTGAGTGTTAATTTCTGTCTCAACCCCTATCCTGAAGGCTAGAACCTCTTTGAGGTTTCTTTAAAAACATACCTAGAGTTATGTACAGAAAACAAAAATTATGTTTTATTTCTTTAAATGCAATGATAAAAGGAAGGATCTTATTGACAATCTTTTAACTGGAGATGAATTGTTCCCTTACTTTCTCTCCCCAACTGTCATGTAATGTCCTGTCAGCTGTTAAACAGCTACCGTGTTCCACACGAGAGGTGGCTGACTTTCAGTGGTGGGTGAGGTGATCTCTATATAGTTAATGGCTTTGGGATCTTGTGACATGGAAGGCACCATGGTTAAATAATGGGAATTAGGAAGTCCCACTTGCTAATCTCAGTTCCACTAGCAACTGCCTCTGGAACCTTGGACAACTCATTTAACCTCTCTCCATGACTCACAGTCCCCATCTGTAAAATGGGAACACTACAGTACATATCTGTTTAAATGTCTGAGGATTAATCAGTGAATTGTTGTAAAGAACTGTGAACACAAGATGTGCTATTTAATTGCTAGGTGATTAATTAAATACCCTACAGCATGTACAATATAGGGCAGATGTCATATTATAATTGACCATAACATGCCAGACACACTTGAGGGGCTCTGTAAAATAATAAATCATATACATGTAAGAGAGAATAATAATAAATCTCTTATTGCTCTCATCAACAGAGTCATTATATATATATATATATATATATATATATATATATATATATATATAGACACACACACACATTTATATATATATTTCTCCAACCTAACATTTCATTCCACAGCAACCAGACCCCACTGCGAGGGTAGGAAGGGTGGGGTGTAAATTCAGCCTGGCTGTGCTAACGGCCCTCTCTCAACACACTAGGTGTGAATTCATACACACTAATTTACACCTTGACATGTCTTATTGGTTCATTTAGCCACAGCTGATTTGTGTTGCCATGTCACCTCTTTGGGCAGAACTCAGCTCCCGCTCAGGAACCACTTGGTTTTAAGCCCAATTTAAGATAGGTTCAGAGTTGTCAGGACTCCAGGTGACTGGGTATGCATGTGGCTATCAACTTGCTCACTCCGTCCTGCCGGACCAGTTGTGCTGTTGCACTAGTGTCTGAGCAGTGCCAGCCTGGTGTGTACCAGCCTCCTCCCCCAGTCCTGTCTATGGGAGTGGTTAATATGGGCTGCCCTAGCAGGGTCCTATACCAGAGACGACCAAACTTGGCTCAGCATTGTGCCATGAGCCCAAATGCCAGGCCTAATCTGCATAGAATGGAGCAGATTTTGCTACTCCTATCTTCAGTAGGGAAGGACATCTCCAGGCGACTATAGTTCCCAGCATACAGTGCTCCAAGTGGCCTGGCTACTCAAGTCAAGGTGGAGCATTGCATTCTGGGATCTGGGATGACCCCTTGTGTTGAATACAGGGTGTGTGTGCACATTGTAGAACTCTGTTGGTCACACTGTGGGCTGCTCTAACCTGTACTATTCAGGATTTTGCAAGCCTGTGACATGTAAGGGTTTCCCGAAGCACATTTTGCAAAGACCGAGTACAGTGGAGCATGATGTGGTTAAGAATCACAGCTCTTCAGCCACATTACTTCACTGCTAACTTTGCTTATCAGTGACTATACCAGAATAAAGGGGAAAGCTGAACTGAACCGCTACAGGCTGGGACCGACCGGCTAAGCAGCAGTTCTGCAGAAAAGGATCTGGGGATTACAGTGGATGAGAAGCTGGATATGAGTCAGCAGTGTGCCCTTGTTGCCAAGAAGGCTAACGGCATATTGGGCTGTATTAGTAGGAGCATTGCCAGCAGATCAAGGGAAGTGATTATTCCCCTCTATTCGGCACTGGTGAGGCCACATCTGGAATATTGCATCCAGTTTTGGGCCCCCTACTACAGAAAGGTTGTGGACAAATTGGAGAGATTCCAGCAGAGGGCAACAAAAATGATCAGGGGGCTGGGGCACATGACTTACGAGGAGAGGCTGAGGGAACTGGGCTTGTTTAGTCTGCAGAAGAGAAACGTGAGGCGGGATTTGATAGCAGCCTTTAACTAACTGAAGGGGGGGTTCCAAAGAGGATGGAGCTCGGCTGTTCTCAGTGGTGGCAATGACAGAACAAGGAGCAATAGTCTCAAGTTGCAGTGTGGGAGGTCTAGGTTGGATATTTGGAAACACTATTTCACTAGGAGGGTGGTGAAGCACTGGAATGAGTTACCTAGGGAGGTGGTGGAATCTCCATCCTTAGAGGTTTTTAAGGCCCGGCTGGACAAAGCCCTGGCTGGGATGATTTAGTTGGTGTTGGTCCTGTTTTGAGCAGGGGTTGGACTAGATAACCTCCTGAGGTCTCTTCCAACCTTAATCTTCTATGATTCTATGAAAGAAGAGGGGGCAGAATCGGCAAACTTTTCAAGCTTAATTGTGAATTTCATATGTTAGTTCTTGGGCGACAATTCTAATGCCCTAATGGCTTTCACCATTAGGACGTTGTCCATGCTATTCAACCAAGTTGTCAACCCACTACTCTTAACTCAGCCCTCCCTTGTACCAGTACCACCTTAAACACCCCCCTTGCATTTTTCAAACACTTGTGTCTGGTTACAACCTCCCTTATAGCCCATTCATTGCACATGGGGTTTTGTCACAAGCAAATATTTGAAGGCAAGAAAAGATGCACAAGCAGAATTTTGGAAGTGGCAGGACAAGAGTAGGAAATAGGGACAGGACATGCTATAGAAGTCTTTCCCCATGAGATCTTCTGCCTTGTCTTAGAGTCTTAAATGCCTCAGATAATTGGGGAAGCATCTGTTCTGAACCCAGGCTTGCTCCAAACAGTTTGAGGTTTGGCCCTCCCTGTTTGCAGTAAACTGTGTTGCTAGGAGGAGAAGCACCCCAGAGGAAAAAAATGACATGAGAGAGAGGATGCAATCTAAGGAAATAGCTTCTCCCCAAAATTACCCTGCACAGGCACACCTCTCCATGACAGGGGGTAACAAGAGTTTCCTCTGCATCATAATTATGGGGGATTAAACAATTCAGGTAACCTTAATGGAGCAAAACTGTTGATTAATTACTATAGAATATGACTGTGTTTATAAAGTGCTTTGAGATCTTAGGGTGGATGGTGCTGTATATATGCCAAATTCTCCTCTTCATGACACTAAGATAATTTTGTTGACGTTGATGGAGTTGCATTGCATTCACTGAGAGGAGAATTTGGTCCTGTACTTTGTCTCCTGCAAAGATTCTGCTGCCATGAATAAGCCACTGGCCGGAATTTAATCCTTAGGTTCCAGCAGCACAAGGCGTTCTATATTGGTACAGAACATCCACCAGGAATGAAGGCACACTGCATTCACTGCCCAAATCCCCCCCTTCTCCAGCTGGAGATCTGGAACCAGCTGATGTTACCCCTAGAGTGCATGGGGGTAGGGGGGGAGCCAAAATAATTGAACACCTCCCCTAAGTGCCCTCTGCTAACAGAGCTCATATGGCATCCTAGCTGGATTTTGAAGCAGACCTCTCTGAATGCAATTGCTTGGTGATGGTGGCAATGGTACTGCCAAAGTCCTCCAAGGCGTAGCTGCTCCTGCAGATGCAGGGGTGAATCTGGCTCATTTGGTAATGACAGGGTGTCTTGCCAGCGCAGATGGAGAGGCCAGTGGCTATGCCATTCTCAGTGGGGTTGGAGCACTGACTTCTGCTGTGGTTATTACTTTGCAGCTATGCCATAGAGGAGGTGGGAGGGGCACTTTCAGTGTGTGGGACATGGGATGGTGCATATATGCAGGTGCAACACGTAGCTGTCCAGGCATTTGTGCCAAAAAAAAAAAAAAGTACATTGGACTCAAAGTCAGCAGCCTGAATCTCCAGCAGTTAGTCTTTAAGGAGAAAGAAGCATGTGTGACAGGGACATGCAAGTGCTTTTGCGGCATTAGGGAGGGCCAGGGGAGCAAGGAAGGGAGAAGCATCAGCATTGAAGGGCTCTGCTAGTTAAACCGAGAGACACGCGAATTCCCTCTGCGGAGCTGGCAGTGGAGCAGCCTGAGAACAATGGCTCAGAGAAGTGGTCAGCTGCCATCTTCCAAGCCTCCCCACCACCTTCACCCCCTATGGCTTCTTTCCCTGTTCACTAAGCACAGGGTGGGTGGCCTGCAGACCCTAATAATGACTACAGGAGGAAAGGGGAAAAAACCCCACACACCAACATGGGAGAGCACTGGGTCTGATCTAACTTCATTGACTGCATTACATAAGCCGCAGTTGGGAGTTGGACCCAGGACTTTCAGTGGAGAGATTTAGCCCTCGATTTACAAACAACACTGTTATGCAACCCCAAGGACAATATATACTGGATCTGTCTCTGGCAGGGGTCGCCCTGGCTTTCTGACGTCAGTTCCAACCCCCTTAGCCTCCTTTCCTTTCAAGTCCCCACCTTCCAGCCCTTTATTGGTTGCCTTTATTTTATGGGATATTTCTCAGAGGATTCTTTTTTAGACAAGAGTGATTGTTTTCATGCCTGAACAGCAGAGCAGAGCTGAGCCACCCGGTTCTCACCCTGCCTGTAGAGACTCTTGAACTGGCTACCTGCAAGATGGTGCCAGGAGACAGGCAGAACTTGCAGCAGCAAGGACTTAGTGATAGTTGAATTTGTAACAAGAACCTTCTCTTCCTCCCACACTTCTTTTGTCACTCTTCCCTGCCTTTACTTGGACTGGCTAGAGGGACAAGGGGCATCTTTAAAATAATGTATACTGAATATTTTGCCCTTATTAGGTGCTTTACATGTGAAGATCTCAACACATTTTACAACGGGGGATACCGTGTCAATTGCCTCATTTTACAGAAGGGGAAACTGAGGCACCGAGCAGGGATGTTCCTTGCCCATGGTCATGCAGGGTGTGATGGGCAGAGCTAAGACTAGAACTCAGGAGTCCTGGGTCCTAGTGTCCTACTCCTTTGAAATACACCCAAATATGTGACTTTCAGAAATAAGAGGGAGAAAAAGCTAGTTCATTCTTTTTGGGTGTCAATGCAAGATTGTTCCTATGGTATTTTCTCCAGAGATTTATGCAGTCTAATTGTAAATGTCCCAGGTGGTGGGGGACCCACCGTGTGCTGTAGGGAGACAATTCCACAGTCCAATAGAGATGATGATCCGTGCTAAGAATGAGAAGGAATTAAAATGTACTTTACCTAAATAATCAGAATGTGATACTCAGTCAGACCTTCTATGTGCCTTTCAGCTCTAGGGTGGGATAAAAAAAATCTGACTGGGGGAACTGCAGATCACATGATTAGATGAGAGCCATTCTAGTGGTTACACTCGGGAGCTGCGGGTGCGAGTCAAGACTCCTGAGTTCTGTTCCCAGCTCTGTCAGCGCACAACCCAGGCCAAGTTGAGCCATAATTTCCTAGGCTGTAAAATGGACTCTTACATACGTAACTACCACCAGGCAGGCTGGCACAGTTTAAACGTATTTGCAAAGTGCTCTACGAGATCCTCAGGTGAAAGGCACAATAGGCCAGACTGTGCCCTGCTGCTCTGAAAGGCAAGGGAAGGGAAGGGCTCTCTTCCCTACACAGCAGCATGGCACAAGAGCAGCTCCTATTGTGGCCTCTGGAGATCGAGACACTCTTAAAGGGATGGGGTGGGGTGGTGGCATAGCTGGCCTGTGCCAGTGCCCACTATGCATAGGCCAGTGGAGCTAGCTAGCCATGCAGGGGGGAGTATGTTGTAGCAGATGCACTGCCTCCAAGTGTCAAGGAGGAATCCCCAACCTGAGGCTGTGTCTTAATGGCACAAATGAGCCCCAAAGTCTCTGAGGTGCCAGTTCCATCCCAGTGTTGACCCAGCTGAGACTGGGGCAGGAGCAGAAGAAATCCCATTTATGACCCACTGTCAGTTGGAAGTGGGAATGGCAAGGAGTGGAATGCAGAGAATATGTCAGACCTGTATGGAGGGGCTGGTGTTTCTCTAGCCTAGAGAGGGTTGCCAAGAGAGGAGACTTGCCTCTCCCAAGGAAAAGGGTCACCCCTCTCTAATAACCTCAAAATAGTTCTGTTAAATACCAACATGAAGTAAATTACCTACATCTGCCTAGGGACAGACAAGTTCTAACTTCTTCTAAGCAGAGATAACCTCATAGTTTAGATCTAAAGTTTGAAGGTTTTGGATGAAGGCTTTTTTCTAGTCACTCTGAGCTACATCATCAGGAAGATTTCCTTGACCAGGAAGCAATGTAAGCATCACTTATTCTCATTACACCCTTTAGGCTCTAAAAACCCAGATATACAGTTCCGTGCCTTCCCTCTGCTTCCCAGAACCCCTTAGCTGCCCTGAACAGCAGCACAGGGAGACCTGTTCATCTCCTGAGCTGTACTGGTGCCTCTGCTGGCAGTCTTTTCAGTCACAGGACACCATGTGACCTGCTGTCAGAATCCCCAAGCCACCGGATACAATTTGTCAGTGTGCAATGGCAAACTAGTATAGTTTGGCGCCGAGCTCCTGAACAGCATTATTGTTCCATTGCTATGCAGGAGATCCAAGACTGGGGAGGTTCTCCCACATCCAGATTCTGTTCCTCACCCCCCCCTCCACCCTCCAAGTCTGGTGAAAGGAAGGATCTTTGTTGACAAAATGTATCATTCCTCCCACTGGATAACTCTGAGGACAGCTGACGACAGCTACTCTGAGGAAGAAAATTGCTCCTATTGCAGGGGACTAAGCATTTGGAACCCACCCACCAGATTTTAGCAGATGATGTCCAGGAAGGCAAACCCCCAGGAAGGTCCTTACCAATAAACTCAGAGGGAACATTTTTTCCTGACCTCAGATCTGGCCAATCAGTTTTTCAGTGTGAACCCAAACGATCGTAATCAAGCATTGTAGCCCGTTTACACTGAGACACCTGTTTTATCCACCCCGTTGGACCCTGTTATTGAATCCCTTTAAGGTGGATCCTACCGGTATTGTCCCTGTAGCAGAGTAACAGACTTTTATCATGCAATCACTAAGGCTGCGTGGATTAGCAGCTCAAACCTACATCACTGTATTTTGTGGAGGGTAATAGGGCCACGCCTTCCTGGAATTCTGTCCTTTCATTCAGACTGAGTTCAACGTTTACTGTTAAATGTTCACACTGGAGTGATATGTGAAGATTTTGAACAAAGACAACGCCACTAGGCCCAAGTTGAAATGACAAATGTTTTGGCCTGAAATTTGGCCCTGCCTCTAATTTCCACACACATTATATTTAAGGCCCTGATCCTGCAAGTGGCTAAAGCCTTGTGTCTGCATGGAGCCCACTGCAGTGTCAGGCCTCATATAGATACTAACTGCAAGACAATTACATGATCAGGGAGATGCACTTACACTGAAAATCTATGGTTATCACTGTCTTTTAGTACTGCAGATCCCCTAGTAATTACTAGTGAACCAAAGAGGCCTGCAGGAACCTGCCACTGCTAATGTAGGTAGTGTCTATGTAGTTGTTACCAGGTTGATGTTATGACTTTACTATGTATCTTTATACATCATGATATCCCAGCTCCATCATTGAACCATAGCTATTAGTGAAAGAAGAGCCCTGTTAGCCCTATCTAGCCCATTCCTCCTGGTGAGTGGTGACCAGTCTAGTGTTAAAGGGCTGCCTTAAGTCTAAATCATGGCTTTGCCGTGAGCACTGAACAAGGGGCACCCTATCCTGCCCTCTCCCTGCATGGGATAGATCACAGCTGCTCTGAAGAGGCTATGTCCCACCCTCTTGTGAGGTGGGTAACCTGTGCAGGGGAGTAAGGAGCGCTCAGCTCCTCAGAGGAATTTAGGCTCTTAACTCCCCATGAAATCAATGAGAGTTTGGCCCCTAAAAACCTTTGAAAGTTTAGGGTGAGAAGAATTCTGGGCAAGCGCCCTGCTCATGGTAAGATACACACAGCTTTCCACTTCTATAGAGCAGAATATTGTATGGAACTGGCTAGCATGTGTGTATGTACCATGGTCCTCCACTGAATGGACCCAGAACTGCTCAAGCCTGCTGGACTAGTTGCTGATGGAGAAGTGCTATGCCCCTTTCTCTCAAGCATGGAAAATCAGGTCATGATGTAGCCCTTAGTTCTTTGAGCAATTAAGTTTATTTTGGTCTTAATTTCTCAGGCCCAGATTTTTGGGAGATTCTTTAACCTAATCTGGGCTCTTTGTGCCATTTTTGAACCCCTGTTTTAACATCACTGCTAAACTTTCCCCCAGATATGGACATGGGAGCAGATTAGCTGGTGAAGAAGATTTACATTACCAATCCACTCCATAGACTTGGCCATCTGTAGTAAATATATCCAGTCTTTGTGATCTTGCCTTAACTTACACATGCTGAAGCGATTATATTTTTCCCCCCAAGTTGTCTGTTACAGCCCTTTATTTATGTCTCTTGTCTACTTCAGTTGAGAAGTTGACACATGGCTGTCATTTAAAAACCAAACCAAGTATTGCTTTAAAAGATAAAATGGAGCTTCTGGATTTAGTTTCACAAAAGCCAAAAACACTCAGTTATTCACATTCAGTGAGCAAAGACCCTGGTGCTGCCCAAGCACAGAGGGAGACACAACCCTAAGATCTGAATGTCTTGGCTTTTATCACTTTATTAATGATTACTGGGTGTTTCATAAAGCCTTTCCTCCTGAGGGATCCCAAACAGATAGGGAACACTTGCTCCCCCCCTAAAAATGCAGCCATCTCTGGGGTGGGATGTAGCAGCTGTTAGACTTTCTAGAAGAAGCAAAGATTACACTGATCAGTTGAAAGTGTAGGTGGAATTTAGGCACAAAAGGCAGAATGTAATTAACCCAACTGGAATTTGGCCTCAACACCATAAACATCTGGCACTGACTCTCGTGGCTGTTATTGCATGGCTGGCTCACTAACATGAAAAGTACCCAGGGATCCTTAATGATCACAAGTGGTTAGCACAAGGAATGTAAGCTGGATCCATAAACACAATACAGGGCTTAGTTCTGCTCTTGCTTTGGGGTAACTCCTCTCATTGCAAACGTGTTGCTCCTGCTTTGCACCCTGTGAAGGAAGCACCAGGCCTCTTCGTAGTTTCCTGCACTCATTTTCAGACAGTTAATAGAGGAAGTTGCCTACAGTCCATGCTCGCTTTGGCAGATCAATTAACCTCTTCAGTGCTGGAGAAAATACCAGATAACGTGGGGCAAAAAGCACTTCCAGTTCTCCTCCCTTCTCACAGCAGCCATGTTGCTACCTGAAGTGTTGATGTTCCTATAGGAGATCAGCTCTTTTGAGGCATTTAACAGTCAAGTGTAGCAGCTAAGGGTTAAAGGCAGGAGCCCATTACCAGGGCTACTCCTCAGAGCAGGAGCGCTGGGCGAAGGGCCTGACAGTCTGGGAGCCAATCCCCACAACACTGGAGCTCTGTGTTCCCAGCACTATCTGATGCAATCGAGAGGCTCCTAACCCACCGATAGCCTGGGCCAGCCCATGATCTGCAGCAGAGTACAGAGTCTAACCACAATCCTGCACCGGTTACCTTGCTAAGTGACTGGAATTAGAAGGAGATTCAAAGGCCCTGATTCTCCATTGCCCCGCACCTTGTGCGGTCCTTATCCTACTGCAAAGCGGGTGTGAACACCATCATTCTGATGTGGGAACATTTTATACCCACTTTGCACAAGGCGCCAGGCCATGGTGAATCAGGCCCCAAGTGCTGACTAAGGGATCTACTTATTTTTTCCTTAGGCCACATATAAAATGCAGCTCGTTACCAATTCCCCAGTGTGTTTCTTCTCCAGGGGCTAAAAGTCTAAATAAAATGAGCCGCTAGATGCCTCCCTTTGGACGCTGCAGACTCTGCTGACTGAAAGCCCACTTCAGCTGCTGTGCCCGTTTGGAGCATGTTTAGCCCATCGCATGCTGTGCCCTCCATAGGTCATCTCTGCATTAGGCTGTCTTAGCTCTGGATAAGGATGAAGACAAATTCCTGGGTCACATCTTTTGGTGTCTGCCACCATCATTATGCAGGTGTGTGTGTGTGTGACAGGGTAGAGTCCTGCATGACTGTTTGGTTTTGGGATCCTTTGTTTACTCACACCAAAGAAAAAGTCTGGCTGCTCTTGCAGAAACTGAAGAAAGTTGCTGACTTGCCTCAGAATTCTGGGTAGCTGCCCTGCTCATGGTAAGATACACACTTGTCTAGAGGAGAATATTGCATGGAACTGGCTAGTATGTGGGTATGTATCACTGCCCTCTGCTGAATGGAACCACAACGGCACAAGTCTGTGTCATAGGCCCTGTCCTGCTAGCTGGTAATGGAGATTCTTTAACTCAAATGGTGGAAGCTGTGTTTTTGGAGCAGTAGGATCTGAGTTCCCGTTCCTCTGCTGCCGTGATGCTCCAAATGGGTCAAATTTGCAGCATAAAGACAACTGTGAAGTTCCTGGTTGGTGCTGGCCAGAGTTATGTTAGAGCATGAAATGGCTACAGATGCAGCGGTCTGGCCAGAACACGCCTCCTCCTGGGGGGGAAGGTAAGAGGGCCAATTTCTTTCTATCTAATGCTCTCATCGTAACAGTAGCTAAGCCCTGTCTCTTCAAGAAAGACTTGTTTTTCTAAGCTGAGCAGACTGCGAGGATAACAGTACTTAAGCCCTGGAGCAGAGAATGATGTATTGGGTAGTCACAGACGCCCTTCCCAACACACTGGCCTGAAAAGAGCCTGGGCTGCAGGGATTTGGAGCAATCAAATTTTTGAATTGCTGTGCTCTGACTCCATTCCAGCTATGGGCATAAAACCTACTGGCCCGTGCTCCAGCTCCGGGCTCCGCTCCAAAGCCCTGGCTTTGAGAGCCTAGCACAGAAGTGATGTAAAGGGTGCTGCAAGCTACACATTGTAAGTTGTTCCATTGGCTTTCTGGTGATCTGACGCCCGATGTGTAACCTACAACGCCAGTTCTGTCCCCAGTGTGTTTGGCCCAGAGACTTGCATGAGAGTCGTCCCCTGCTTATATCAGGCTGCACGCGACCCCTAGTGACTGGCTGGCTATGTTTTGTTTTGATAATCCCGATGTGGGTTTTTAGAATAAATGATCTGATTTGTAAACCTTAACTTCAGCGCAGCTAACAAGCCCGCATCATGTCAGTTCCAGCTACAGAGCCTGTGTGTGTTTTTATGCATGAGTAATTTTATTCTCTATGGTTATTGTTGTTTTTGTTGGGTTGCTTAAAACCATGTCTCTTTTATCCCATAAAACATCTGCTTTAGAGGCACATGTTGCTTTGTTTACTGATTAGTTGAATTCATACACCCTGTGGCTACTTGGGGAGCACATTATCTGTTTAAATGCAGCTGGTATTGTCTGTTTCTCTCTCATGCTAGTTACAGGACACTAACTAAACCCACTTTTGTATAAGATAATGTATTCTGAAGGCCCTGAACCAAGGCTATGGCTGGAATTCAAACAGGGCATGGTTAATGCCCTGAGTTCTTCTTACTGTAGCACTTAGCTGAACTAGAAGGAAAGACAGAGATGGACAGTAAAGCTTTTACAGCTGCTTTAACATGCAACTTATGCCACTGCTCACTTCACAACTTTCAGAATGCAAACTATTGTAATAAACTGGTGTGTGTGCATGTGCTTGCCACTGCCCTCTGCTGGACAAGCATAAAGTTCCTCAACTGTATGTCATAGGTGCTATACTGCTGACAAATGAAGCAGTATTCTCCTTGAGTTAAGAGCTTGTCCATTTGAAGTAGAAAGATCTTAGTTCTCTCTTTGCTAGCCCTGTGACTTTCTGAGAGGCCATGCTTTTCAGCATTGTAACATATGTGAAATTCTTCATTGGCCACAGATGAGTTATACAATACCTTAGAAACCTCCTGCAGCCTTAATCAAGATCAGCTACTAGGTGTCACTTTAAATGAAATTAACATGATCATTAAAAGTGAAATTCACTGGTGTGTACAAGGTCAGCCCAAGGCCTATGCATTATTGAAGTCCCACTTAAGCAGGATTCCTCCCTCTGATTGACCAAGATCAGCTAATGAGTTTTTAAACATGATTTGCCCTGTCTGGGTTAGAAGTAAAGTCCTGTATAAAGTCAAGTTAGTTAAAGTGGATTAGCTACTGCATTTTTACACACCACTTTTCCCCCATATATGTGCCCTGAAAGAGCTGGTGAGTAAATCCTAACCTAGCTTCTGGGCTCACTTCCCTGTCTCCATAAACATGTGTGTGAGCTATTCCAAGTGTGTAAAGTCTCTGCCTTTTCCTGCACTGACATTGAACTGTTGGTATCTGAGGGCATGTTTACACTCTTGTGCTGCTGTAGTGTAAATGCTTCCTATAGCAACACAAGGGTTTTTTCCATTGCTGTAGGTAAGGGCAGTAGGTAGAATTCTTCCATTGACCTATCTGCATCTACCCTGGGGTCTAGGTTGACCTTATTATGCCACTCAGGGTGCAAACTTTTTCCACAGCCCTGAGCGATGTAAGTGTAGACCAGGCATAACTCATTGCTTTTAACAAGAAAGGTGCTAACCCCCCCCCAATTTCCTTGCAGTGTATTTTCAGTGGGAGCCTGTATGGTGCAGAATGAGGCAAAAGAGTATTTCCAGGGCACCTTAAACAAACTTGTGGCTTCCTTTAGATTTGGGATTTGATAGCCTTCATGATGAGGAAGGTCTGGGTCACCTAGATGAGTTCTGGATCTGAAAGAAAATGTTTCAGTCTCCCAATCAGAAGCAGGTGTTAAACATAACAGTCCTGGCCAATGCCACTACTGTTAAGCAGCCAGGGGCCTAAAAGATCCTTGGATTGAGCATCTTAGTAACAAACGGTGGGCATCCCCCTTTATTGAGGGGGGCAGATACCCAATCGGTCATCTCCTTCAGACATTTCCCCAGCAAATTGGCATTGCCTCCATCTTCTCTGCAATGAGCCTCAGCTATTTACCCTTTAAAGGCCCAGTCTTGGCTAAACACTGAGTAACCTGAGAATCTGGACTATCAGGGTCAAATGGAGGTGAAAGTTATCAGTGTAATCATCCAAATTACGCAGATGGGTTTCATCCAATATTCAATCTAACCACTGGCAGAGTGAGGCAACTCCAGGCCCCACATAGAAATCAGCCAACTTGTTACAAAAGGAAAACCCCACTTCAAAGCTTACTCCACTAGGGGGATTTGAATGTAGCTCCAGAGGCTGGCAGTGGTATGGTTTCAACTCTGTACTGCATACTTTGATCACAGAATTGTAGAAATGTAGGGCTGCAAGGGACCTTGAGAGGTCATCTAGTCCAGCCCTCTGCGCTGAGGCAGGACCAAGTAAACCTAAACCATTCCTGACAGGTGTTTGTCCAACGTGTTCTTAAAACCTGCAATGATGGGGATTCCACAACCTCCCTTGGGAGCCTAGTCCTAAGCCTAACTTCCCTTATAGTTAGAGTGTTTTCCTAATATGTAACCTAAATCTCCATTGCTGCAGATTAAGCCCATTACTTCTTGTCCTACTTTCAGTGATCATGGAGAACAACTGATCACCGTCCTCTTTATAACAGTCCTTAACATATTTGAAGACTGTTATCAGGTCCCACCTGAGTCTTCTTTTCTCATCGCTAAACATGCTCAGTGTTTTTAATCTTTCCTCATAGGTTAGCTTTTCTAAACCTTTTATAATTTTTGTGGCTGTCCTCTGCACTCTCTCCAATTTGTCCCCATATTCCCAGAACTGGACACAGTACTTCATCTGAGGCCCCACCAGTTCTGAGTAGAGCAGGACAATTATCTCCCATGTCTTTCATACGACATTCCTATTAATATACCCCACAATAATATTAGCTTTTTTTGCAACTACATCTCCTTGATGACTCATATTCAATTTGTGATCTACTATAACCTCCAGATCCTTTTCAGCAGTACCACCACCTAGCCAGTTATTCCCCATTTTGTAGCTGTGCATTTGATATTTCCTTCTTATGTGAAGTATTTTGCATGTGTCTTTATTGAATTTCATCCTGTTGATTTCAGACTAATTCTCCAATTTGACAAGGGCATTTTGTATACTAATCCTGTCCTCCAAAGTGCTTGCAACCCCTTCCAACTTGGTGTTGTCTTTAAATTTTATAAGTATACTCACCACTCCATTATCCAAGTCATTAATGAAAATATTGACTACTGCTGGACCCAGGACTAACCCCTGGGGAACCCCACTAGATAAATAGAGCCCTGCACAGATAAAAATTTATATCTGCGGATATAAATTGATATCCGCAGAACCGCAGGGCTCTCCCGGAAACTACAGCAGCAAAAGGAGCAGAATGTGGGGCCACTGCTCCCAGGATTCAGTGCCCCGTGCTGGAAGCTCCTCCAGCGCAGCTGTACTGCCTGCCGCCCTACCCCCAGCCCTGCCCTCATCCCTTGCACGCAGCTGTCTGCATCTCTTGTCTGGGGGCGCATGCGCTGCTTGAACACAAGAGCGCGACCAGGGACAGCTGCCAGTGAGCCTGGTGCCTGCCCCAGTGGGCGGGGCTACGGGCGGTACAGCTGCACCGGAGGAGCTGCCGGCATTGGGTGCTGGCTCCTGGGAGTGGCAGCCCCACGTTCTGCTCCTTTCGCCGCTGTGGTTCCCGGGAGAGCTCTGCGGTTCTGTGGATACCAGTTTATATCCGTGGATATAAATTTGTGTCTGTGCAGGGCTCTATAGATAAACCTTTCTAATTTGACAGTGAACCATGGATAGCTACTCTTTGAGTGTAGTCTTTCAACCAGTTGTGCACCCACCTTATAGTAATAGCATGATTCAGCTCATCACGCTGAAAAAGTGCCAAGATGGACAGGGGTTATGTGATTTGTCTGTCTGTCTGTCTCCACCTGTCTGTCAGTCTCCTTTGCAAAAGGAACAGATTAAACAGTCACGTCAAAAATACATCATTGAAGCTCAGCTGCCTCCCAGAGGTGACTCAAGACACCTGCTTTGTGCCTCTCATACAAGAGCTCAAGGTAAGATAACAAGTGGACTGAATGGAGGGAAAGAAGCAGCTTAGAGTTATTTTGTCATGAGCTGAGCAAGAGCTCAGCCACATTAGCATTACAGGATCCTGTGTCAAACTAGTGACAAGCAAACTTCAGAAGGCTTGGAGATACAATCCAAAGGGGCATCCAATATGGTGGATGCTTATCTGAAACTTACCTAAACTATGGCCCGGACCCAGCAAAGCACTTAAGCAGGTGCGTAGCTCTGCTGATTTCAGTGTGATTACTCGTGTTTAAAGTTAAGCATGTGTTTAAGTGCTTTGCTGGATCACGGCCCTGGTGAGCATCTTGGGGCTGCAAAACTGATCGAACAGTCTCCCAAGATAGGTTTCCATGAGGTTTCTGGTGCTTCCCAGAAACAACACAATAGAGATGATTTGGAGACTCAGAATCACTTAGATCCAGATCTCAAACAAACCCAAGGGTCTAGAGGTGTTTGGATCTGGGGCACAGATGTAGTTTGACTTCTATTTTTGGTGGGGGCAGCTCTAGTCAGGTCAATAAGGTCATGCGTGGTGTGTGTGTGTGTGTGTGTGTGTGCGTGCGCAAATTCCATGCCTGCCTGCATCTTGCAATTTGAGGAGGCAATACCCCCTCTCCCCTCCAAACTACACTCATGATCTGGGGTACTAGTTCAGATCCATTTCTAGCCAAGACCAGCACTTCTTTGGGGAATCTGGCACTTTTGTTATCAGCTGGAAATTGGAAATCGAGAGTCATCTGAAAATGAAAGAAAAAAAAAAGTTGGCTGAACTTTGAAGCACAAAACAGCTTACTTTTGAATTTTGGGCTGCTGTTTGGGCCAGGTACTTTACCCAAACCGTTTTGCCAGTTTTAAACAAGTGATCAGTAAAAAACATGTTCAGATGCAAAAAAATTATTTTCTCTTCCCACCTAGTTCCTTTACCAAACAGGCCTGCTCTTAGAAATAAGGCTAAAACTTACGTCCATTCTGACTGCCCATTACAGGTCTGGGAATTACTAATGTCCCTACAGGCATAAAACATTTGTAAATATACTGGAGAGAAATTTGGATTCTGGGAGCCAAATCCTGCAAAGGTTCATGGACACAATGGGGTAGGGGTTGAAAAAGAAGCCAACATCAGCAAGACAGGATTCTCTGGCCCTAAAGAATATTATATGGCACTGAGGCATCTATTGTCTAGAGAATGTTGTCAACCCCTTCAGTCCACTGGTACCCTCCTGCATTAAATGTGACATACACAGACACAGAGGTCTGTGTGACAAAGGAAGCTTTTATCTTAGGGCTTGTCTACACTAACAGCGCTGCAACTGCAACCTTTGCAGATGTGCCGCTGTAGTGCTTAGTGAAGACGCTACCTACGCCGATGGGAGGGCTTCTCCTGTCTGTGTAGGTACCCCACCTCCCTGATAGGCAGTAGCTATGTTGATTGGAGAAGCCCTACACTGCTGTCTATGCTAGAAGTTAGGTCGGTATAACTGCATTGCTTAGGGGACTGGTAGTTGTACCAACACAAGTTTGTAGCACAGACCAGGGCTTAGTGTGGTCTTGAACTCCTCATGAAATATATTCCTGTACCTAGAACAGGGGTCGGCAATGTTCGGCACACGGCTCGCCAGGGTAAGCACCCTAGCGGGCCGGGCCAGTTTATTTACCTGCTGACGTGCCAGGTTCGGCCGATCGCGGCCCCCACTGGCCACGGTTCGCCGTCCCAGGCCAATGGGGGCGGCGGGAAGCTGCGGCCAGCACATCCCGCGGCCTGCGCCGCTTCCCGCCGCCCCCATTGGCCCGGGACGGTGAACCGCGGCGAGTGGGGGCCGCGATCGGCCGAACCTGCCACGTCAGCAGGTAAATAAACTGGTCCAGTCCACTAGGGTGCTTACCCTGGCGAGCCGTGTGCCGAACGTTGCCGACCCCTGACCTAGAACATAACATCTTACTGAACTGATGTCAATGTGATATGGTCTTCTTAATGTAAATCACTGAATAGATGTCCCCTCAACGAGAAAGAAAGAAAGAAAGAAAGAAATGGTCTGAGTCTGACCTGCCTGGAAACTCCCGGTGCCCCTTACACAGTCTAAACAAATATTTATTTAAATTACTCAAAATGCCCCAGTCTTTTATATGTATCCCAGAAGAGCGCCATAAAACATCTACAAACAGGACTCCATTAACCTCTGCTGCCCTGAGTTAGAGGAGCATATTTCAACTGCAGTTAAATTGAAGTTTAATAAACTCTTGGCCTCTGTTGGCTCCCTCCACAGACCCCTTCCCCCTCTGTCTTTCCTCCATGAGTTATTACATTGGCATTCAGTATGAACAGCAGCTGCCAATATGGGGGACTCATTAGTGCTGCTCTTGCTTCTGATCTGACTGGTAAAGCACCTAACAGTGTTCAATCAATCACAGCTCTAAACGGCTGCTACAATCTCACACCTCTTATTTTTTCAGTGGGGGAGGTGATTGAGTGGCCCCTTCTGGCCTTAATCTCTATGACTCTATGTGAGTCCCCAAAGTTGGATTGTCCTTTTGACTGAAGAAGGTTAGATGCAACTCTCTGTCACCACAACGGCTCCTCAATGGGCAAAGAGGAGGTGTTCACCCCCAAAGGTCAGAACTCATCCCAGTGGCCCAGAGAATTTGGGACCAAGCTGGGTCTTGAACTTGATGAGAGAAGGCCTCCATCTACTGACACAACCACCATGAGCTTATGAAGATGTTTGAAAATACTGAAGGTTTCACCAGTTTTAACACAGCTGTTTTATTCATTTGAACACATACATGCAAAGCTCATTGTTCTCCCCTTTAACAGGCTCTTGCTATCCAATCAGGGAGTGGAAACACTACCACATGATTTGGGCAACCAATGACACACCACAATTGCCCAAGAGTCAAAACACATTGTTCACAAACAATCCAAAGGGTGAACATGATTCACAGAAATGATATGGCAAATGCTTACAAATAACAAAGCCATTCACAGAAACTGGGATCAGTTTGCAAACAACTTCTTAGCTAGAAAGGGAGCTAAATTCATAAAGAATATTCTAAATCTATAGCTTAGCCAGATCCCATCACAATTAACCAACCTGGCTCAGGGTTGATCTGTTTTAATTGTATATAGCGAGGCACAGAGAAAATGTTAAAAACGCCATTGGATAATTTTGAGCTACCAAAACATTGAGACAATTGCACTCTGTTTGTGGAACTGTAAAGGAGATGATGAATTATTCAATGGATAAATTGCTCATCTGAAATCATTCACTAGTTCTTTTCACTGCAGCACATGAAATAGTGAATTTTATTTCACTTAAAATGTCAATAGTTCCTGCAATAATTTTAATTGTCACAAACAAACAAATAAAACTAAGATTACGTGAGTCCAACAGAATTTTTCTCTTTGTTTTTTCTACATCACTGTTTTGGCTTTGTTGTCACAATCATCTGTTTCTGTCAGGTTTTTCAGTATTTCATCCCTTACTATTCTAACTTCCTAAAGGCTTGATTCTGCACTAGTGACTTCAATGGGAGTATGGTCATTGACTTTAATGGGACCTGGATCTGGGTCAAGATTTTTATACAGTAAACATACAGTGGAAAAAAATAGTATGTGATCATGCAATTAAAAACTGGATCATAATGCACATGCACATGCTGAATGAAGGTTCTGCAGACAATTTCCTAACTTTCTTTGCAACCTTAATAAAATTCTTTTAACATAGGAAATTACACATAAACACCTAAATTTTAAAAAAGCAAATGGAACCCCCCTGCCCCAAATATTCCATCATGTGGCATCATTTTCACACCCACATTGGTCATCAGTAGGGTTGGAAATGTTAGATCAACCACACAGACTTCTGCCACTTGAGCTAACAGAGTAGTTGATAGCAGTAGTAAGTTGTCCTCCTCTATGTGGACCAGCACTAGAGGGGGATAGCAGACTTTGCCAGGGGCTTCACAGATATTTGCTGACAGCAGAAGAATGCTGACACTTAGGAATCTTGGGTGCCATTTCAGGCTCTGGAGGAAAGCGTGCTCTAGTGCAGGGGTTCCAAAACTTGGGAAGTGGCGCGGGCCAGGCCACCACTTCCCACAGCTCCCATTGGCCAAGAACGGTGAACTGTGACCACTGGGAGCTGCGAGCTGCCTTACCTGCAGATGCTCAGGTAATCAAAGTGTCTCGTGGCCCACCAGGGGCTTACCCTGAACAAGCCGCAGACCAAGTTTGGGATCCCCTGTTCTAGTGGGAACAGATTCTTCTGCCTGTTTCCCCCAAGCATGGGCCCTTCTGCCCCATTCCCTCCAAACTGTCCCTGTCCTGATCCTATCTCTTCCTCACCCCTGACACCTCATCTCACTCTCCTCACTTAGCCAGTCCCAGTCTCCATACCTCAGGCTTCTCATCTCAGTCCCAGTCTCATTGCCCAGTTATGCTTCTTCAGTCAGGGAACAAGAAACAGGCTAATGCATCTAATTGCAGCTAACCTACACGGATCAGATTTCAAATATCAAATACATGCCTCATATACACTCTACAGTCCAAGGCAGAGCCGTCCCTTGAGCACAGCAAACCGGGGCAACTGCTCTGGGCCCCACGCTTTGGGGGACCCTGAGGGCCGGACCAATGGTCCCAGAAGTGATGGGTCAGTCACAGAAGTGACGGATTCGTTGCTTCTGCTCTGGGCTCTGCACCCCCCTTAGGGACCGCCCTGGCCCAAGGATTACTCACAAAAACTGCTCAGCAAATAATCTGAGATCAACAAATCTGCAAAAATCATAAGTTTCTCATAGACAATTCACAAACAGAAAAAAGGATAATTCACTCAGCTCTAGTCCTGGATAGTCAATTTAGTCCCTGGATCTTACAATCTGATCTATGTGGGAAGAACTTCGTTTGCATGCACAGAGTTCTATTGAATTCAGTAAAGCTCTGCATGGGCAAAAGGGTCTGTACATATGAAGCAGATTTCATGACCAGGATTATAGTTCTTAAATTATGCCTCTTCTAGTCAGAGTGCAAGTGGAGGAAAAATAGCCGGGAGAATTTAATGGAACATGTGAGTCAGAGCAGGTATATGTAAATAGTGTGTGCATGGGAAGGGTAAAAATCAGTGGTCATAAAAAATTAAATTGCACCAACATTTGTTAAAGACATATATCCAAAAGGTACTTCTGTCAGATATGAAATTCTGAAACAAGTAACCAAGCTCTCCCAGCCCCCGCCAATTTCCTTCCGCTCAGTTCTTTAGTGATGGGCCTATCTGCAGGGGCCTGGAAAGAATGAAATTAAGGAAGAAGAACAGATAAACAATTCAGGTTCCAGTGCCTGGAGAATCATGGAATTCACCACAGGGAATACAAGGGAGGGAAGAAATTTGCTTAGGATTGCCAGAGACTCTGACTCCCAAACGGTCCCAGACTCCAGGATCAGTGGAATGATGGAAAGGAAAGTTGTTGTGTCTGGGGTTTTGTTTTGTTTTTTTCCAATAGGATTCCTGCTTCACTGTCTCCTCAGTTTTCTAGCTCACTTTGTATTTGGGTCAGAATTGTGCAGGCTCCCTAAAAAGGCAGAAAAGTGTAAGAGATTTTCCTCATCAAGTTTTTTTGAGGCAGCCCATTTTGTTTGTGCCACCACAGGCATCTCAGGAGAATAGATCTAGTCAGAAATGAATAATGATTTTCCTTCAGTGGAAACAGTTAGGCCATCTCCCACTGAGCCTGTATATTTCAGAAAGTTGGGACTTCAGAACTACAGCTTCAGTCCAGGGGGACACGGTGGAAGCACTGCCCCAGGTGCAACGGGTAAAGCTGGAATGGAGGAAGCATCATCTTTGTGTCTTTGCAAAGCACATGGTCTGAGCTAAACAGTTAAGTGACAGCAATGAGAAAATCCTGCATGTGGAAACCTAGGTCTCTGTGACAGTCTAGGAGGATGGTCTAATGTTTCCAACAGGAGAATGGGAGTTTGAAGGTCTAGTTTCTTTGCTAAGTGACTCTGTGCCTCAGTTTCCCCTCTGTAAAATGGGGATGATAATACTTGCCTTCCTCATTAGGTGCAGGGAAGTTGTGGGGCTCAGATGCTACAATAAGAAGTGAGACAGATAATAGGATTAAATAGTAACTGTTCACTTTGATAGTCTCCAATGAAGGACAAGAGAAATGTTCAAAGTATTAGAAAATAATGCAGGCAGATAGCAAGCTTCAAGGGGATGGGAATGGGCCCAGAGCCTCATAGGTATTTAGGCTCCTAACGTCCAGTGAAGACAATGGACCTTTGAGGATCTGGGCCATGGTGTCTTTCACCTCTAGTCTGCTTGTGTGAATCCAGAGAGGGTCAGGTGACCAAAGTTACTACACCTCTACCCCAATATAACGCGACCCGATACAACATGAATTCGGATATAACGCGGTAAAGCAGCGCTCCGGAGGGGTGGGGCTGCGCGCTCCGGCAGATCAAAGCAAGTTCGATATAACGCGGTTTCACCTATAATGCAGTAAGATTTTTTGGCTCCCGAGGACAGCGTTATATCAGGGTAGAGGTATATCAACTGATGACAGTTCAGCAGCCAACATGAAGTGCATTTGGTGGATCTTTGGTTAGTTTCTAGTGGACAACCATTTACATCACAAAAACACCAGCACAACTACCACTAATTGTCTCCTTCCCTGCACAGACCCTAAGACTGAATGGGACGCAGAAATTAAACTCCCCTCTAACCCTTACGTCAGGTCTGAAGCACATAGGCAGGGGATATTTTATAGTCTTTGCTTGACCTGTTCTGTGGATAAAAGACTTCACTTTGTAGGGCTGTTAAATAGGCCAGTACTTTTCACAAGCACCAAACCAATATGTATACACACACGAGCTTTTTATAGGACCATAGTAATGTACACTATACAAGCCTTGGGACCCAAAATGCCCCTTCCTATGGATTTCCTAGTTTACGCAAAGAGATTGATTTACGGGGGTTGAGGTTGAATGACCTGTTTGCTGGGATTTGTTTTGATACAAGAAAAAATGATACTGAATGACAAGATAGAGGAAAGATGCAGCTGTTCCCCTTGTTCACCTGAATGGTTAGACAGTATTCAGGGTCTTGCAGGAGAAGTTGATACAACCCTCTTTGTTTACAAGGAATGAGCATAATGTTCTGTTTTCCTGAGCACAGTAGGAATCAAACAACAGAAGGCCATTTTTTGCTCCATATTCCAAACCTCTTTTTCCAGCCAGCACTTTACCCAAAAAGCTCTCTCTTAGGGTCACACTACAGGTGCTTCTCTGTCTGTCCTGGGCTTCCTTGTTGCCTTCTCTATCTGCTTCTGAGATGTTTCTGACTGCATCCATTCATACACACACAGCTCCACCAAAACAATACCCAACCCTCCCCAGCAAAACCCCTCCACTCTCATAGCCCAGCTCCTGACCCACCTTGCATATGGCCTGTGTATTGTCTAAGCTATTTTACTCCAGAATGAGTTTAATTCTTCTTACATTGATCCTGAACGATGGGCAGCTGTCACACCCACCAGCTTCAATGAGATTTCACCTAACTCCCAGCATAACCATGCCCTATCTTAACTGACCCATTGTGCCCAGTGAGTCCAAAACGGTGATGCTCTTTATGACCCCTCCCAAACAGAAAGAAAAAAAATTATTTACCAGTCACGAATGATCCAAGCTTAGCTATTCATTTAATTGGTTAGTTCTCATGCTGTTTCTTGGACAGTGCAGAGGCCAGCCAACACATTATGTACCTCCATGATATTCTGTCCTGAGCCAAATCTGGTGCATTAGGAGGTAGGATGCCTGTGAAGGACAGATATCTGTTGACGCCATCCAGCCATCCTGTTTTAGGTCTTCTGGTTGGCCGTTTCCATCCTGCTTTCATTAGGTTGAACTCAAAGATGATTCTCACAGGGAAATTGGTAGGGATTTAGCCCAGATGATCAAACCACCTTAAAAGAGCTTTGGGTGACTGAGAGAACAGCAAATGGATCTCTTTGTTCAACTTCAGTTTATACCATTTGATGTTTTCAGTTGTTCGGAGATGTTTCATCTGAATGGTATCCAACTTCTTTTCTATCTTGACAGTGAAGGGCCATGTTTCATAATTCATATAATTACATAATGTTTTTCTGTCTGAAAACACGTTCACATCACCAATCCAAACTGATTTTACTCTGTTCCAAGTCTCCTTGAAGTTCTTCTCTCCCTGCCCAATTTCCTTTCTACTGAGTAGAGCTCATCAAAAATTGTCTGTTGTAATGCTGGCTGACAGACAGAAACTGCCCATTCTGTTCTAATGGGGAACTCATTACGGTCACGTCTCTCCCAGCTTCAGCTTCCACAGCTACAGTCTCAGTTTTGGAGGGGTAGTCACACTGAAATTCTGTCCCCCTGGTACCTCCTCAGATGGTCCTTATGAATAATGTTGGGTTTAGGCCTGGGACTCAACTTTATCCTATAAATAATGTCATGTATTTAGGTCAGTACTGTAGAGGGTCTCTCTCAAGGTTTATCCAGCTGTGGGCTGCTACCCTTCTTTCACCTCGGGTTGTGAAACCAAACCAGATCCCTTCTTTCCTTATATGACCTTCCATCATAGAGGGTTTTTTTCATTTTTCCAGAGGCTATCAAATTTTTTCCAGCTAAGGTGTGGGCTTTTTCAGTTCTGGATTGTAGGGTTTCTACATAGTCCACATGGTTCAAATCTTTGTTCCACCTCAGGAACTCCATACAAAAAGTTTGCTGGGATCCTGAGCTCATGCCCAAACATGAAGAGTGCTGGGATACATTTTGTACTCTCATTGACTGCTGTTCTATAAGCCATCAAAAGGAATGGGCTATACTGGTTCCATTCCCTTTGATGCTGTTCTACAAAGGTAGTCCCAGAGTCCTATTGAACCTTTGCTCCATCCAATCAGATCGCAGGTATGCTGGGGTGTTGCAAGTTTTGTGGATCCCTAGACTCTCACATACCTGCTGAAACACTTTGAATTCAAAGTTTCTCCCTGGATCTGTGTGTAACTCACCTGGGACCCCAAATCTGGTGAAGAATTCATTCACTAGGACCCTTCCTACTGTCACAGCCTCTTGATTCCTTATTAGATAAGCTTCAGGCCATTTTGTAAAATAGTCCATGGCTACAAACTAATATGGATTGCCAGACTCTCTCAGGCAGAGGCCCAAGTACATCAACAGTAATGCACTCCCTCGGTGTCTCCATGAGATACTGCTGCCTAGAGATTCTCCCCGTCTTAAGGGGACCATTCTTTGCAAGACATGCATCACATTTCCTGTGCCAATTTTCTACATCCTGCCTGCATTTCATCCGGTAGAAATTCTTCCTTAGTTGGCAAAGGTTTTGCAACCCTAAAATGCCCAGCAGTTTTCAAATCATGACATAACCTCAAAACCTCCTTTTTCCAATATGGTACAACAAGGAGATACCTCTCAACAGTATTTATCATCTCCAGGGTTTTCCCATCTCCTATACAATATTTCATCTTTAAATTCCAAGCTTTCCCACTCGGAGCAGAAAGCTTGTATTGTGGAATTCTGAGGGGATACTATATTCCAAAGTGGCTGCATTTGCCAAATGATTTTCCAATCACACACTATCCTCATATTAGGATCGTCTCTTTGGGAAGCTTTTAGCTGGTCTGGAGTCCATTCCTGCAAACTCACATCCTTTGTTTCAGTGGCTGAACCAGGAACATTTGCACTTCTGCAAATTATGGGAAGAGAGGCGACAGACATCAGTTCCGGAGCACACTCATTCCTTTGGGCAGCCAACGCTGTGCTCTTCTACTTCGGGCAGTGTTTGTAATGAGCCTCCTAGTAAGCCCATCTGGACAAGTCATCAGCATTTCCATGCTGGTGCCCAGACCTGTATGTGACTATGGAAATCTCAGAGCTGCAGTTTTTCCAACCACTTGGCAAGTAGCCCCTCAGGATTCCTGAAACTAAAGAGCCGTTGCAGGGTTGCATGGTCTGTCCTGACCACAAACTTTCTGCCATACAAATAGTAGTGAAAATATTCTATAAATTTAACCAGTGCCAGGAGTTCTTTTCTGGTGGGGGAAAAATTTCTCTCTGGAGAATTTAGACTATTGCTGCAATAAACCACCACCCCCTCAAGTCCCTTGTGCTCTTGGGTCAATACTGCCCCCAAACTGTAAGCACTAACACCTGTGTCCAATATGAAAGGGGTTTTGAAACATGGGTAGGCTAAGACAGGAGCAGTCACAAAAGCCTTTTCAACTCTGAAAATGCTAAATCGCACACTGCTGACCACTGAAATGGTTCGCCTTTCTGATTCAACTTGCAGTGGTTTTGTAGTATTCGCAAAGCCACAAATAAACCTTCCATAACAGGAATAGAAACCTACACAACTGCGCATGTCTGCCAGTATCTGGGGGCCAGGCCAATTCTGTACAGCCTTGATTTTCTTTTTGGCACTGGAAGTTCTCCCCTCATTGACTGAGTGCCCAAGGTGGTAAGTTACCTCTTTTTGACACAGCTCACATTTGAGTTTCATCTTGGGAGCCTTAAGCTTATGGCAGACCATTTGTAAATGTATCAGTTCATGTTCATCAGGTATTAGCATGCACCAGGATATCATATCAGTATAGCAAATACGCATAGAGTGGTGTGTCATTCCATGCCCTTTCCATTAGCCTCTCAAATATGTCTGATACGCAGGCCAAAAGCCATCTCTTTAAATTGCCACAGGCCTTGCCCTGCTGTGAAAGCATTCTTTTCTCTGTCCTTTGGATCTTCTTCCACTTGCCAATACCCATTTCTAAGATCCAGTATGGAAAGCCAGATTGAACCTGATACAGCATCCAGCATACCATCTATTCATGGTAATGGATACGTGACTTTATTTCGTTTTCTATAGTACACATCGAATCTGATGCTGCCATCTTTTCTTCTTAACCAGAACTATGGGTGAAACTAAGGGCTGGTTGAAGGCTTAATTATGTTTTACAGATTTGTTTCCACAATGGCCTGTAAAGCCACTTCCCTCTTTGCTACTGGTAAATGGTGAGGTGGCTGTTTAATGGGTTAGTTTTCCCCAACATCAATCGGGTGCAGGACCAGTGCAGTGCAACCTACATCTTTGTTAGTTCAGAAGAACAACTCCTGATCCCAACCAGAACTCTTTTAGACTGTTCAACTGCTCCTCATTTAAATATACAACACTGCACTGGAACAAGTCCAGTAGAAACTCTGGGAGCTCACCTTCCCCACTTCCTCTTGTAGTTTTCTTTTGCATGTATTAGATCCACTAGTTTACATTTTGCAATAGTGGTTCCCTTTTTTTGTTTTTAAACTATTTGCTGCTTATCAGAAACATTCAGCAAATGATCAGGAATCTGTTTCTGATTCAGATCCACAAGAACTTTAGCAGATATAACCTAGATTCCCCTCCTGAGATCCTGGATCTCAAAGCAGGTTTATGTAGCTGATGTTATCGTTTCTGCCCCTGGAGGCAGGACAACTTGTTTACTGAAAACCAATTTCCTATAAGCCATGTGCTTCACCTGGGCTGCATCTTTAAAGGGAATTTCCACAGACTTAATTAGTAGGATGTCTTTTCTGGCATTTATTACACAGTTATTAGCCATAATGAAACCAAAACCAACATTAGCTCATCCACTGTCTTGGCTATCCAGACTTCTTGCCTGAATTCCAAAGGTTCAAAATACAATTTTGCCCGGTTTTGGACCAATGTCTTTGCTTCAGTCACTGTCTCCATTTGAGACTAATTACGTGGCTAAATTTTGGATCTCCTATTCCCTATCCTTTGTGACTGGTCTAATAACTATTATGTTTGAGCCAGTGTCCACTATTACTATTCAAATCACAGATCCTATCACACATTCAATAGGCAAACTCCCATTGTTGTTGTTTAAAAGCCCAGATATAAACCAAAACTATGGGGCTAATCCTTGTATCGCCAAGCTTTGCCCACTCAGTTTGGGTGCCTCCCCATTTCCTGAGCTGGGAGAGGAGGTTTCACTAGACATTTGTGATGCTCTGTCCTGACCTGCTTTATATTTATAACAATCCTTCATGTGGCCAGTTTTTTCACACTACCAGCATTTAACTGAACTGTTTCCCTTCATTTTTTCATTATTGTCAATTTCCCTTGTTTTACAAACCAAATGAATCATTTTTCTAATAATTCAAAAATGTAATAAACCAGATTAGAATACCCTTTTCCATCATACATACTAGATACAGAGCTGTACTTACAGGGCTCATGGCAGTCAGCTTCTATCTTCCTCATTAGCAGCTGTTTCTTCCTTTGGTGAACAGCTGCAAGAAAAGATTCAAGTTCTGTGACAAATTCCGAAGGCTTTCCGAGTGTCTTTGGCCTCCTTTGGTTGATCTGCAAATCCAGGTCCCACTGAGCATCTATAAACTGGTCCATTGCAAATTTATCCTGGAAAACCTGTCCTCACTGGTAAGTGGATATGCCAGGAACACAAGTCTCCTTAGGCCCGCTGCTATTTCAGATGTGGTCTTCTTCCCTCTCCTTCTAGCTCTTAGCTGAGCCCTGGCCAGCTCAGATTGACCACTGTCTCCAAATCAAATATCAAGGGCTTGTAGCAGGTCTGGATAACTCAGTGTCTTTTCTGGGGCTAAGTTCTTCAGCACTGTTGAAGCTGGATCACGCTAGCTGGCTGCTAGAAACCTTACTTTCTGTTCATCTTCACAGCCATTTATTTGATTTATGGCATTAAACGGAGCCAAATAAGCCTCCCAGGGAGTTTTCTCTTCAAAGACAGTGGGGTTTTGCACTACTTGAGCTGGGGCAATCTGACCTATCCCATCTGGGCTACAAATGGGAGAGAGAAGTGTTGTAAATGTCCTACCTTATCCAAATCCTCTGGCTGGCCCAATTCCTCATCCAGGTGTCTGCCTTCCATTGTGGTCTGTGACCCTTTGATTTCCTTCTGAAGGTGATTTTTCAGTTCCCTATGTCCTTGCTGCAGCTCATCAATGTTTGCAAGTTCCAATTTGGCCAAAGCAGTCCTAGTCTTCCTTATTTAATGGAAAACCTTCTGAGACATGGAAGTAAGGTAACTGGTCACCTCATTGATCCATCTTGCCATTCCAGACTGGGAATGTTGCACCTGGGCCTCCCATTGTCCCTAGACATTGTGTAGTTGCTACCCCAAGAATGATTTCATCTCTACTTGCAGGTCAATTTTCATTCCCTTCCTGGGAAACCTCCAGATATGATTTTATTTCCTTTTGTGAAGCTTCCAGCTTTTGATTTAGATCTTGATTTAATTCCTTCCAGTTTTGTTTTACTTCCTTTTGTCCATCTATGATTTCTGTGAGCATACTCATCATGTGTGCCATCTCAGGACATTAGGAATAACTGGCTCACAATTTTTCTCCTTGGAAACCGGATCCCAGCCTTAACAGCAGCTTAACCCTTTTGACATGAGCAGTTAGCCAATACTTGGGGTCTTGTGGATTGTGGGGAAGAGCAATTGATGATAGAACTAGGTGTTTTGTTGACTCAATCCTGTTTATTTACAAAGAAGTACATATAAAATCCTGTTTCCCTGAACTAAATGGGAGTCAAACAGAAGACAGTTTCCTTGGTCAATATTCCAAGCCTCTTTTTCTAGCCAGCACTCTACCCAAAAAACTCTCTCAGCTTTTCTCTCAGGGTCACACTACAGATGCTTCTCTGGCTCGTCTTGTCTTCCTCATTGCCTTTTCTGTTTGCTTTTGAGGTGTTTCTGACTGCATTTGCCCACACAGCTCCACAGCTGCATCAAAACAAAACCCAGCCCTCTGCATTCAGACCCCAATGAAGCCCCTCTGCCCACATCACAGAAAGTTCTGCTTGCCCCTTCTCACCACTCTGTTCCCAGCTCTCTCCATTTCTCTCTTTCTTTGCATCTCTCTCCCTCCACTCCCTTTCCACCTCATAGTTCTCCTCTCCTTCCCCAAATCTCTCTATGATAGAAAGAAGATCCTAGAAAGATCAAGGGCATTAGAACCATTCCTATTATAGCATCTCTTCTTAATTAACAGTTGAAATATGGATCTCCATTCACTAGAGCAGAGGCAAAAATTGTGAAGTGCAATAAACAATATTTTGAAGAAAATATAATATTCAAGTATAGCTAAACATCATTTGTTTAAAGATAGATAGTTTTCTTCCTTCATTATGTATACTGCCATTTAAAAGTCTGGAGCACCTGAAAAGCCAGTGACTGGTATAAATCACCATAACATTCTCCTTATTTAGATGAAATATTTCTGTTCATCTTTATGTAAATATTCTTAAATTGCAAAGATACTAGTCTTGCTGGGGAATGCCTCAGGTTGTTCCGAATTCTGAACTAATGTTCTTTCCTTTTTGAAAATACTTCTCTGGCTTTACATTTTCAAAAATGACTTGTGATTTTGGGTGCATTCATTTTTTGAATGCCCAACATGGGACATCTTAGAGACCTGATGTTCAGAATTTTCTGAAAGTCTGGGCCCTTTCAGGTGTCTCAAGCTGGACACCCAAAAACGGAGTCATCCATATTTACTACTCACTATTGAAAATTTAGGCCATTAATGTCTTTTGCAAAGTTAACTGGTTTAAGATATAGACAGGTCAGGGCACATGAAAACATCCAATCAGCTACAATTTAATACTTTGAATAAGGGTCTGCCAATCAAGAGACCTAGTTTCTATCCCTGATTCTGCCACCAACTCACAGTTCAGCCCTGGGCAAATCACTTTCCTTCTCTGTGCCTCAATTTCTACAATTGTAAAATGGGAATAATAATACTTTCCCATTTTTGCAATGCATTTAGAGCTCAATGGATGAAAGCCACTATAGAAGTGCAATGTTATTGACAAAATAATAAATGGCTTTAAAGATTTCAATATGTAATTGACAATAGAGCCAGATACTTGGACAACTAAGTGGCTAGGGATGTGGCTGGAGATCTCCTTAAGCACTAGACGTTGGCTGAGAGCCACCAAGACACCTCCTCCCTCTTACAAGGGAAACTCATCAAGGCTTTGCATGCGGGACTTGGAAAGGGAATAAATCTTTTAGATCTGAGGGACTGAAGTCTGCACATTAGCTCCCCTTAAACTCTGAGTGCATTAACTTGGGAGGTTAGAAACCAAAGCCAAAAAATCTCTTTTGATTCACAACTTGTTTTGAGCAGTCAGCCATAAAGCAGCCAGTGAATCACTCCCGCCAGTTAGTCATGCAACCACAGTGAACATACACTCCAAAAGGAGTACAAAATAAACAGCCTGCAGCCCCAGATAACACACACACAGAGCTCATTTGTGCTATCTGGCATCAATATATATTGTTAATGGGACTCCTACATCAAACCCTTAGTAAAAGACACATTTGTTAAGCATCTCCAAGTCTCTCTCCCCATCAGCTTCTTCATCTGTTTTGCAGCGTGTTGCTTTCAAAACAATTCAGACTAATAAACGTTTAAGACTCTGTTTTCCTCCTCCTCCTGCTGCTGGTAAAACCTTTGCAGAAAGAGGTGGATAAAGCAGAGTTCATGCCAATCAGCACAGGACAACTTGAAAATAAACAGCCCTAGTGAGAAAAGAAACCTTCCTGCCTAGAAAAGAAAGATACAAATAAAGGGGAGGTTGACACATCAGTGTTATAAACTGCTTGGTTCAGGAATCCTATAAAACTCTCAAGCCAGATCTACCGGCCAAGCCAAGAGAAGCAAAACGGGCTGGAAACAGACTCAAATAAATCATCTTGCGAAGACCCAGGAACACGCACAAGCCATACCTTCGACTCCTCCGCTGCTCGATTAGCTCACTGAGGAAATCCTACAGGTTTGTGTGCGCAGGGAGACTCCGCTACCTCCAGTGTCCGCTTAAACCTAAGTTTAGCCAAACTTCTTGGCGCACGCTCCCTCCCCTCCCTGGGAGGGTGCTGCTGGAGCCTTTGAATGGCAGATCTGGTGGCCCTATTATAAAAAAGAGAGGGCAATTGCCAAAGCAGCGTCAGCTGCACCTCGGGGAGCCCTAAGACGCGAAGCTGGCACAGAAAGCCGGCGTTATAAAACATGGGAAGAGGCCGCTTCTCAAAGGAGCCAGCTACGCTCGGAGGCGAGCCCACAGGCCGGCTGCTCGCTCGCGCTGAACATCTGCCTGCTGCGCTCCCTTGATTTCTTCCTCCTTTCCCCAGCCTGTTTCCCTTCCTCTGGGGTTGTCTCATTTCAGTGTTCGCCTCTTTCTCTTCTTCCTTCCTGTTCTTCGGGCCCGTCACTCCTGTTCCCTTCCTGGATTTTCTGGGGGGGGGGGGGGCGTCTCATTCCCCCCCCCCCCTTCAGGCGTTGCTTGTGTTTCATGCCGGGTTTCTTTCTGTCCGTTTTCTCCGTGCTAGGCTTGCTTTTCCCGTATCCCCCCTTGCTTTTCTTCTCGCCTTTCCTTCCTTCAGCTCGCTCTCTGATGTAGTCTTTAATGTCACTCCAGTTATGTATCTCCAAAACATATTTATTCCTGCAACCCACCCATCCCCCCTTGCTCTTTACCACTGAAGAGAGTCTGTAGATACCCGGAGTCTCTCTCAACCCTTTTATCTGGATGTGAGGACCCTTGTCAGGAGCAGAGCCCAGTTCAAAGCTTCGGAGGGGAGTGAAAGTTCAGGACCTGTAAAACCGGCCCCATTCAGCCCCGGCCTAGAGAAAGTCTGACTCTCTCCTGAGATCCACTTCGGCTCTGATCCCTATCAGTCACATCTGGAACCTGGGCTCCCCTCTGATCCTTATGCATCACATCTGGCTTCAGGGCAGTACGGCGGTGCAGGAAGGGGCTTTAGATGAGGGGAGATGGAGCGGGGAAGGAGATGGAGGCAGGATATATGTGCGTAATACTCTCTTCAGACAGTGCCAGACGCTGCCCTGATGACACAGCCGTAGTGGGTCCCTCCCTTTGTGTGTTCCCCCTCTACGACTTTCAATCTTTTATTGCTTGGGGGGATGCAGATTAAAGGAAGAAAAATTGTGTCTGGAACAAACTTCTCTCTGCATCTCCGGCTGCCTTTGGCCGACGCAACAGGCGGTCAGAATCACCTGAAGCAGGGGGGATATTAACTACGGAGGGGGCGGCACTGCTTTCTCCCCACTGGTCCCTCTTCAAACTCTTTCTCAGCTCTGATCCCTGTCCATCCCCCTTCCCAGGTAGCAGTGAGTCTAACCGACTCGTAGTCCCACTGCTGTCTAAAATGCTTCACGAAGAGAAGGGAGTGGGGTGAAAGAGGAGGAGGGGAGGAAGCTTATGTTCAGGGATAGGGAAGTATAAATGATACATTCCCCAGCGAAGGGTGACCACAAGTCCCCCAGGGGAGAGGCAAGAACACCCAGTACTTAGTCATGCCCCATTCTCTCTACCCCCTAGGCCCAGTGTGTTGCTTCGGTCTCTCGCCTCCAGATCGCTCAGAGCAACCCGCATCTCCCTTGTACCTTGCTGAATCCGGAGGATCTTTTACTTTCACTGAATTGGGACCCGCCCTGGAGTCGCGCTAGGGCACCAGAAGCTCTCTCTCTCTCTCTCTCTCTCTCTCACACACACACACACACACACACACACACACACACACACACACACACACACACACACACAAAGAGGGGGGGTGGGGAGGGGGGCATTTGAACACTTTGCGAATGGAGACTTCAGGGAATTCAGCGTAGGGGACTCTCCCGCACCTGGATGGGGATAGCAAGCAACAAATAAACAAACAAAAATGTCTCTCGGTGGCCGCACGCAGCAAAGATGCTGCCAGCAGCCTCCCAGCCCCTCTGAACGCAAAGGAGAGGAAGGGGCATTGCAGAGAGAAGGGAAAGCTTCTCAGAATGCCCCTTCCTCAACTTCTTGGCACCGGGGGATCTGCCGGGCAGAGAGAACCCAAAAGAAAGGCAGCCTTATTGACGGGAAATCATTAGGCATCTTGAGATACACCAACAGGAGCCTTCTCCCCCACCTCCTCTCCTTAGCTAGCACTGTGGCGGCGCCTCCAGCCACACGCAATACGCAAGACATGCCTTGGGTATATTCTCTAGTGGGGTCCTTATATTTCCACCCCTACATTAAAATGTCCACTTCGAAACTGTGACGACCCCTTCCCCTTTAAGTGTGACCCACAGGCCCCTAACCCATCTCCTCTCCTCCACATATTGACGCAGGCAGATGTGGAAGAGCTGATATTTCCCTCAATAAAACTGCTTCACACGTAGAGAGCAAATGGCAGGAAAATTCCACTATAACATGTCACCTCTACGAGCTTGGAGCGCGCAGAGAAGAGGAGATTGGCTGCCCAGATCACAGCCGATTAGCGCTTCTCAGTGAATACAGGGAACTATGCGCCTGATCTAAAGTCCCTTAAAGTCAATGGGAGCCTTTCCATTGACTTCAGTGGGCGTTGGAGCAGGCCCCAAATATGTTTTAAGTCTTTAACGTCAGCTAATGGCTCATTCTGGAGTAAGGGTATTTCTTGTATTCGTACATTTTAAAACGCTTGAAAATTCTTAGACGCTATTTTGCAAACATGTAAAAATAAAAATAAAGAAAGTGCATTAGAAATATATCAGAAATATAACAGTGTGGAGAGATCCTTTAATTCCTGTGGCAATTCCTTTCTACTCTTATTGATAAAGCGTTATAGATTGCATTTGATATTTGCACAGAAATAAAATAGATCGTTATTATTTGCATAACCTTGTATTTAAAGATTCTCCTATGCCAGGAAAAACAGTTTGCGTTCTTCTAACCCGCTGAGCAAACATACTAATGCATATTTCTCTTTCATTCCCCTAAAGGTTTTTTTCCCCCCCAAAAAACCATATTTCAAGACAGCAGTATTTTTCCCAGGAACTGTAATTTACATCACCTCTACGTAAAAGAAATGACAATTCAGATTACTTTAATACATAAACCACTTGATGTTTTTTCCCCACCTCTAAACCGAGATATAACCTGTGCTTTTTTCCTGGTTCCAGTTTAGGGGATAATCCATAACTGGTAGTTTGACTTCAGTGAAAAAAGGAGAGCAATGTTGCTGCATTCAGGAGACAGAGACACCTTCAGTGTGCGTACAGCATGCAAATTCTATTAGTAATACACAAAGTCTATTGTACGAACATCAGACCGAAGTTCTTTGACTCTAGACTCCGAAATCTGTTTCCACGACCTGTCTTGGTGCATGTCCGGTCCAAGTCACTCTCCTTTGATTTCAGAGAAAACAAATACAATTTGGAAATTAAACGTTATAAGTGATTGGACCATTTCCTTTGCTTTTGCAAAAATTGCGGATCGGAATAGTGAAGATGTTGTGCCCGCAATGCAAAATGGAAAGACTCGTGAGCATCACTAAGCAAACTAAAACCTTTCATTCGCCTCGGTGACCCCACAATCGAAATGCGCCATAAATGAATTGGAAGCATTTCTGCTATCGCTTCGTTATTACACTTGACTATAACTCCCCTTATGCTACATTTATAGCTACTATCCAGTAGATAGTCTGGATAGTAGCGTAGGACAGCCGCAAGCTTTTCATAGCTTCGAAACAACGTGTTTATTAAAAAACATATATCCCTAAAACCCCTCTCCATCAGGGGATCTTTGCCGTTTGTTTCGTAGCTCTAGGTTTGTACATTACATTCCAGCCAAGGACCTAACAGTGTCTAAAGTGGGACACCAGCACAGAGTCTCACAGTCGCTTTTATTCCCATTCTTTAGATGCTGATGATCAGAAAAATGCAGAGGGACGAGTTACGGGGCTTGGTGTGTTTTGGATGCAGGTGGAGGAGAGTGGCGGGGGTCAGCATTTTTAGAAGTCATCAGAAGTTGGCCAGACCCAACGGAAATCAACAGGGCTAAGCCGGTTGAAATTAACAAAGGGAAACAGCTACTCAGAAAGAGGAGGAGGTATGGGCCGATCCTGTCGGCAAGATTCGCACCCGTGGCCCTCCCTTACTAGTACAAGTCCTGCCATCCAGCGGGGGTAGAATCAGGTTTTTATCTCGCCCTAGTTTTCTAGTGAAGACAAGGCTTGGGGAAAGGAAGACTACTGCGCTTCGGATCGGGTCCCCTCCTATGTGCATTCTTTGCGCATCCAAAACTCCATGGCTTCATTAGGAATTTGGGGGCTGGGGGAAGGATCGGCCCTTATTGTTCAGATTTGGGATACACTACGCGACAGCGGAGGCCCAAAGGATCTGCTGAGCGAGGGTCCTTAGCAGGGGCAAAGTGGAGAGGTTAGAAAGGACAGCGCCACGAGATAAAGGGGCCAAGGAAAAGGCTCAGCTGGGAATTTTATAGAGGGAATAAAGCCAGTGCAACAAACCCGCGCAGGCACTGCCAGAGGGACTTGCTCGGAACTCCTAAACTGATCTCCCTCCAGCTTACCAGTGAGATACAGGCCGGATCACTCAGCAGGGCAGTAAACGGAGAGAAAAATAACAAGCAAATAAAACTGCATTTTTCTTGGTTTGCAGAGGCCATTAGCGCCAAACCTTCAACTCTCCACACTTGTTGGTCACGCCCAGCCCAGCGAAGAAAAGCTGCGTGGGGCCAACATGAAGCGGGCGATTTAGTGAGCCTGAGTGCCTTATTACAGCGAGTTGACAGCCCAAATGAAGGCTTCTCGCAGCCCCATCTCTAAATTGAAGCCCTCAGCCAGACCTGGGATCCGATGCGGCCCACACCAGGGGGGCTGGAACAATTTGTAGAGTGGGACTGTTGAGAGCCATTGAACCAAACTGTAAACCCTGCATACAGCGGAAACCACTGCTAGCCAGGGGGTTCAACAGCCCCTAGCTCCAGCATGTATGGCCCACACAGTTCTGAGCAGCTCTGGCCCAGCTCCCGGCACACGGATCCTTCTGTGGCAGCGGCGCCCAGAGCCTCGGCACTGCACGATCAACACTGACGGATCCAGGATGGTGGTTGTTATGATGCTTGAAAAGGGGTCCCCCCTATGGTTCCCGTAGATTCTGGGACCCGCAAGAATCAGCACCTTTCCCCTCTTTGGCATAAGTCTCTTTCCACAAGTATGTTTCATCCTCATCCGAACGTGACCCCACACTGGCACCAGGGTCCGCGTCTCCCCTCAGACCAGGGTAAATTAGGAATAACTCCAGTGAGGCCAATGGGGCAACGCCAGTCCAGTACTGATGCCCTGGAGGGGAGAGTCAGGGCCAGGCAGCGTAGATAGTGTCACGGTTTGGGATTAGGTTAGCCACCGAACTAGCTAACACAGAGATAGAAACAGCTGGCCCAAAGGACGGGATTGGCAGTCGCCTGCTATGCTCATCTGTATATTTCTACCCGCCGTAGATATATGCCCGTATTAACAGGGAGCTAAACTCAGCCTAGAGTGACTGGACTCCCAAAGCCCGAGATTAGTAAAAGACAACCCTAACTGGGGTTTGGCAAAACTGCAAGCCCTGGTTAACCAGAAATACAAGAGAGCGATTATTCATTATTGCAGTTATGCTAATTTCCAATGTATACAAATCATCCCAGGGTACAATGGCATGCGTGCGAGTGTCGACTCAATATAGTGGTGGGAGAATTATTTAAAACAACACAGCGCGCGCTCTCTGGGAAGCTCGCCCTGGCCCGCGCTCCTGAGCTCTTCTCTCCCACCCCCTCCTCTTCGCTGCTTGTGAAGCAGGAATTCTATCTCTGGGATGGTGTAACCCGCAAAGGAGGGGTTAACCCCCCTTTTACATTCCAGATACAGAACCACATAAACTCACACGCTCTGAAATTTTCATTTAATTTTAGAAAAGAAGAAATTCCATCTATCTGCATGCCTCTCTTCCCTCTATGCAGCAATCCGTCCAAATCTTACAGTGGACACTTACTATTAACCAGAAACTATTTTAATCATTAGCCATTATTATTATTAATTCTCCTCACAGATTTTATTACATTGCCATGTATTCTAAGCCACATCACACCAGACTTTTAAAAATGTTAGGGGTTCTATGGTACCACTAGTGAATTGGGAATTCTGCTTAATAATAAATAAAACAAAACAAACAAACAAACAAACGCCTAAATATGCAATCGATAGGAATACAGAATCCCGGTGGCATTAATGTGGGTGATACATTCATTTGGTTCTATACAGCCTTGTAATGTGTCATCAGATGTTAAGATGTTGCCCTGGATTTTTCAACCTAAAAAAAACAAATCCAGTTAGCAGAGAGTTTTCAGAGAAATCAGGCACCTCCGAGGAATGGCCTCAAATACTATTTATTCACTAATTAGTAATGACTTATGCAGCGCCATCCCCGTCCATTGCTCCAGAACACACGCAGAAAGATCCTCTCTGTCCCAAAAAGTTTACAATCTATGTTAAAGGCCCAGCGAATTATTTAGTGGAGTCCAATATAATGAAAGTCGTTATTTAAAACATATCGATGGCACATGTTTGGGGAGTATAAAGAGAGACGCTTCCCTCCCTCCCCCTCTCCTGCCCCAGCGCCTTCTGATTTATCATCTTGAAATTCGCAGGGAGGTGTATTGGGAAATGAGTGGCTGAAAGGTTCAGGGTAATGACATATAATGTTCCAGGTGAGCATGTGGTTATTACAACTCTGTATCAGGTAACTCGGAGTGCTCTGCATCGTGCGCATTAAAATTCATACGCGCTGTAACTCACAGTATCGGTCTCTGACACCGCGCATTCCCTCCTGGGATTCCATTAGTGGTGTGTGGAATTACAGAACGGCGCAATGAAATTTCAAAGCGTTGGGGTGTGGGGAATTTGGAAACAGCACATTGAATGGGGGAGGCTGTATCTGTATTTCTTTTTCAGACTCTTGCAACCCCCCTTATGCACTAAATCTTTCTTTCTGCTCATGAAGTGACCCAGGGCCAGACGCTGATCTCAGTTACACCGCTGTAGGTTTGGAGTAGCTCCACTGACCAGTGTAAAGAAGAATAGACATAGTCCCCATTCTACATGGACACAAGGGATTTCCCGGCACTGTTTCTTTCTGACAATTCAGCCACGATGAGTTTCCAGACCTGGCGTTATGGGGTTGGAGGGGGAGAGAACTCGCGCTACAAGCCCCGTAGCAAACAAAATCCATGCAACTCCACTGCCCATTTCCCTGCAGCATTTCTGGGGGAATTCTTCTCTTTCAAGACTCTGATATCTGTATTTTCTGTGTCATCAAAGGACCCCGAAGAAAAATGTTTGGGTGTGAAGTCTTGGGCGCTGGTAGTTTAATTTCAGTTTTCGGGGAAATTAATCTAAATCGCTCTGGTTTCTTCTGCGCAGGGTCGTTTCTGGGAAGGAAGGTCCCACATTCCTCCCATCCAGAATGGTGTCTGTGGGAAAGTTAGGGACTGGAGCTCGCAAAAGCCCGGACCCTTGGCAGGTGGGGAGTGGGGCTTCTTCGGAGCATTATAAGGGGCTGTTTTCTTTTTCTTTTTCTTTTACAGCGATTACATGTTGCGCTGTCTGCCTTTTTCATTATAGATGGGGGTAGCAGCCTGTGGATCACAGCTCCCTTGCCTAGCAGCCTTTCTCCCTGTACTGCGCGCGGTGCCTGCGCCATTTGCGGGTGCACAGCGCACATATTTTCCCTGCACTTCACCAAAGGTGGGGGACTCCTTTGCAGAAGGCGAGGAGCTTTCAAGTTGCTGGGACAAGGGAGACCTCCCCCCTTTCCTCATTGGACTTTAGGAGCCTCTGGTTCGAGCTATGTCTCTGGAATCAGCTGTCATTCGGGGAAATAAATGAAGCTAACGGGGCTGGGTACAGTACAGCTGAAGATTGGCCGTACACATATTTCAAAGCATCTTTCTCCGCTGCACCCTTTTGCGAGGGGCTGCCCAGGCTGGCTCCTTGCAGCACGAGTGATGGATGGCTTGTTAATGTAACCCCGGGCCCCGTCCCTTCCAGCTTTTCCTATAGTCAGCAAACACTCCAAGCCTTCAGGAGATGCTTAGGGGGTGGGGGAAGGAAGGTGCCTTTGACTTGTTTCAAGTCTGGAAAGGGGGAAGGGAGGTGCATGGAGAGAAAGTAAATAATAAAATAAAAGCAATTGGAGAAGCTCAGACATAATCTAAACCAGGGTTAAAAGAAAATGGAACTAAAGAAGGACGGATAGGAAGTAACCCCAGCACACCGCTGCTGCACTGTGGAAAAGCAGGAGCTGCAGAAGACTTAACTTTCCCTTGCACTTCTGATCTCCCCTTTGTAATACTTCTCCATTGCTCACTTTGACTGGCATCGCTAGTGTTTTGCTTTCTCTTTATTCCTCTAGTTTGTTCCTGGTCTAGGACTGCTTTGGGTAACTTTTGATTGATGGAATAGTGGAAAAAAATGAACTTTCACTGAGACCTGGTTTTGAAAGAGCAGTGAATTCAGACTGTAGGAGTTAATTAACTAGCATTTGTGTAGAAACAGGAAAGATAGATAGTGAGCTAGATAGATTTTTATTTTCACTTTCCCTTAACTAGAAGAAGAGGAATTTTTTAAACCTCCAAGTATAACGGAAACGCCTAAACAAACGTTAGTATGTCATTTTAAGTACACCCCCTGAAAGATAATGAGAATAAATCCGGTTTAATACTATTTAGTTTAGCACCAATGCGAGGAGATGTCTTTAATTGCCACTAATGAAATGAAGAGGATGCAAGTGTGTTACCTTTGATGAGTCAAACGCAGGGCAGAAATCAACAGAGTGGCACGGGGAGGAAAGGCGAATACTAAAGATAACCCAGTAATGGGGAGAGCAGATTTCTCTCAGCATTCACATTTAAACAGAAGGCCACATTAGGGAATATTTTCAGTAGGGACTAACTAAAACTTGTTGGCTTTTTTTAAGAACACAATTACGGATTTTCTTTAATTTGTAGTGGCAGAATAGCAATCTCTAGGTGTGCATCAGATCTAGAGAAATTATAATACTTCACTGCAGCGGGCCGAAAGGAAATAAGCTGCTGTCATAGAAAATACAGGGGGGTTTGGAACACGGCTGTGCTTGGAAACACAAAGAGGCACTGGCTTTATAATAATAATAGCAACAACAATAAAATTACAATCGAGGGATGCGAGTCTGTACATGACTTAAGTCATTTCTATGCGAAATAAAAAAACAGAATAAAATCCATTGTTTCTCCCAAGGGCATGTTGTTGCTCTGTTTCAAAACGCGCATATCCCCCCCCCCCACATTACTGGGACAATTTCAGAGCAACCTCAGGAAAATGGGTAGGGGGGAGCTTTTATACATCCCACCCCACTCTTTTCCTGGGAGTATGTGCATCTGTAGGGGAGGGGACGTGGTTGTTTTCTTCCATCCTCTCCCGTTATATGATCTCTTCTGCACTGAAAGACGGGATCCGAAGCCGGCAAAGGGTGCACAGTATCAGGGGAACGGCCCGCGTTGGGTTATTGCTCAAAGTGCATGCTGGAAAGACATCGGTACCACACCGAATCTATTTACCTCTCTCCGACAGATACAGGCCCGATCCCGGCACGGATCCCCCTCGTCTCCAGCAGGGCTTTAGTCAGAATAGGGACGGAGCACACACTGAAGGAGAAGCGGGTCCCAAGCATGTGGCCCTTGTCCACCAAAGGCGCGCTCGTTTCTCCCGTTTCCTGGCACTTCAGTTTATCTGCGCGCCCCTCTTCCCATTTCCCTTCCCCCCGCCCCAGCCACTTTCAGCAGCAAACATGCCCCTACCAGAGCCGTGTGCACGGGACTCACCGTAGCAGGAGACCTGCAGGGCTCCGTTGTGGCTGCCGGTCTCCTGCAGCTTGAGGTTGCTCTCCGGGGGAGTTTTGCAGGGGCCTCGCTGCATGTAGAGATGCTGCTGCTGGTATTTGTTAAAGGAGCCTTGTGCCCCAGCAGAGTTGGGAGCCTGCCCGCTGCCATCCAGGGACTGGCATTCCTGCTGGCTATAGCGGCTCCGGCACTTACTGCTGCTGTCACCAAAGCCTTGTCCTTTGCTGGCCAGGAAAGTAGGGCTGAACTTGTCACTTGCTTGAAATGCCCTAAAAGGCGAGGAGCCCTCTGTGCTCTGGGAGGGTGCGTTGTAGTAGGAATCCATGGCAGCCGGATCACAATAAGAAACACAAGTATCAGCATTCATTCCTAAAATTAAAAGGCCCGAGTGTCCTTAATGCGCTTGGAGGGGCACCAGGAGCCTGCCTCTCTCCCTCTCCCTCTCTCGCTCTGTGTCTCACATGCACACTCACAGCTGGGCCAGGGAACTCTAAGAGGATTCAGATGTTCCAGAAAGCTGACCAGATCTCCAAAGCCTTCTCAAGATCTTGCAGAGCGAAAGGGATCTGCCCCCCCCCCTTTCCTCCCTCTCTCGCTCACACTCACTCTCTGTCTCACCCTCCAAGCTATCTAAAGTCCAAAGAGACTCTTCTCAACACTTTCCCCCACACACACATACAAAAACCGAGACCTCTCCCACAATTAATATGTAGATGATGACAGTGGAGGAGAGGGGGCCAATGAAGGAGGGGAGCAGCGTGTGTGTGTGGGGGTGGGGGGTGGTCAGATCTTTTGCATAAAAAAACTTTTTATGATTAAAAAATAGAAAATCAAACACATGACATTAATGCAATTAGGGGATGAATATGGGGATCTGTGCAGGGCGGAAGAGCAGGGAACAATTTAATGGGTATGACACACTCGATTCGTTCTGGCTCTCTTCACTATTGACTTTGCAACGCAGCTGCAGGGACCTTAGACTTTGTAACCCCCACCCTCCCCATTAGGTCCTTTATTAAAAGCAATATGGATTCCCCCCCCCCAGCCATATCTCTTTAAGACCCTCACCCTTCCCCTCAATTAACCCTTTGGCAGCAGCCCCGCTCCCTCTGGTATCTCCAGGACTGGCAATGACTTTTTTAGACCTTTTCAGTGTTGCTGTGGGGTATTTTTCTGCCCCTTGTTAAGGGCTGAAGACAGTCACCCCATACCCAGGGCAAGTTCGTCCTTGCTTCTAGAGGTATTATTAATTCATTATTATTATTTTCACATTTTTTCCTCTATCAGATGTAAACAATTCTTTGTTGCTCGTGATTTTTTATTAAAATCCCTCTGGTAGCAGAGAAGTGTTTTACTAGATAACCTGCTTCCGAGGCGGTGAGACTGGAACTTGTAGAGAGACTGGGACTGGAAGAAGCCTTTTCTGGACTGAAAGGTCAATTGCAACCCCAAAGGGGCTTAAAAGCAAACCAGTATCAGCCCCGGTCCCATCAGCTGAACCGGACTCCACTCCTGCTTCCCCGGTTAACTCCTGCTGCCCCTTACGCTTAGTTTTTTTTAAATCCTGCCTTTCTTCCATCCCTCACATCTGGTTTCTATCGCGCTCTTACCTTGAAGTTTTCAGTAATAAAGATATTACGCAAACTGCATCCACAGCTCTTCAGTCAAAAAGGCCCTTAACCCTTTCCTCGCCGCCTGTAGCCGGACGATCATTTCTGCCTAACGCCGCGAGGGAGATGAGCCCAAATATTGCTAAAGACAGAAGGCCCGGCTCCTGCTCTAAGGAAGTCAGTGGGCCCAAGGTCCGTGCAACGGGTGGTGCGCGGGGGGAGGGGAGACGAGAATTGACGTTTGTCTGTAAATATACACTCGGGGCTTTTGCAGATGTGCTCTTCTCCCCCCCCTTTCCCTTCTCCACCCCCCACTTCGGACTTGGGGGAACAGACTCACATTTTTAGATTTAGTTACATATTCGGAAAAGCAAATTTGCAAACCTCGAATTTAACAGAACGGGCCTAGGGAATAATAACCCTGATTGCAAAGGAATAACCTGAGGGGAGGGGATTGGGGAGTGAAGCGGTTTAGACGCTTGCAAGTAGATGGTTACAGTAGGCAGGGAGATTTTACACTGATAACCAGCATTGCAAATATCGTTGTCTGACAAAACTCTATATCGCACATTAGTAATAAATACATTATGATGCAGCAAGGGGGGCGGGCTGCCCTTTATCCCAACGACACACCGGGGTTTTCTAGTGAGGTCCTCGTTAAATAGCCAAAGATGGATTCATTTATTAGATTTCAAAACATTTTCGAGTCTCCCTCGGAGCAGAGCAGCAGCGCTGGGCTTGCTCAAGTTTCTGGTCCAAGAAAGCTTTCAGCGGATTTCCCTTCTCTATTCTCTTTATTACCTGCTTAATTCTTTCCTCGTTTTTTCGTTCCTCCTCCCTCCCCCATTCTCGCTCTCCCTCTCTCTTCAACTCGATACATTCACGTCTTTCTAAAAAAAACAAACCCACAACAACCCACTTCTGGACGGCCAGTGGGAAATCCTCAGAGAAAACTCAGCCATGCGAACCTGGGATTCTCCTCTGGGTCTCTTTCTGCAGGGTGAGTATCTCGCCTCGAAGATAACCGCATCTTTTCCAGGTCTGGCTCCAGTTTTATAGCCAGTAGCTCGAGTTCATTGAACTTTTAGACCCAGACATGAAGGAGAAAACCTATTTGTGAGTGTTGAATAAAGGGGTTTCTAGCCAGTGGTTTCGAGGGCAATTCTATTGGCAAAGAATCAGCACCAGCCTCAACCACTCTAATGAAGAAATGCTAGGGTATTTCAAAACTCTTGGAATAAAAATGTGTGGTATGGTACTTGGCGTTTGGATTTCTCTTCAACAAAGCTACCATTAAAAAGGAATGAGATTCCCAAGATCCTGAACTACAACAATAAATATACACTGGCAATGATCAAAACGGCATCTCTCGATGGTTGAAACAAAGGTTCTGTCCAGTGAATCTATTCACCATTCGCTAACCCAGCCCCTAGTTGCATTAAATTGTAACGAAAATTTAATTAGCTTCCAATCAAGGATAATCTGCAGCACTGTGGAAAGGTTTGCTATAAAACTCTCTCTCTAATGACCAATTTGTGTCACTGGAAGTGAGAGGTTAACGCAGGAACCGTTACCGAGTTAAAGGGTGTTTGGAAAATTCATTGAAATCTAGCGATTAAAAATAATTGGAGAATTGCTTTTCATATCTATGTTATTTTGTTGTTGTCCAAAGTCCCTTCACAAATCCGAACGATGATTATTTTTGGTTGTAAACGAAGCTGTGTAAACAAAATAAAAGCAAACACCGAGTCTATAATTATACATCGTCTCTGCTCCAAATTAATATAAGCACACAGCTGATTTCCCCAGACTATCAGGTTTACTGAACGGGTACAGATTTTCGTTCCTATATTTAAAAGGAAGAAAAAAGTAAATTCTTTTTCGACTTTCCTGCAGTTCTAGAAAGCCAGACTCATGAATATGTTATCAAATGCATTTAATATTTGCAGGGAACGTGTTGAACAGGCCATTATCTGACTGAAGCGACCCCACTGTCTGTTGATCAGTATAAAATCGATGCGAAAACCAAAGCTCACTTTTCTCTGATCAGCCCCAGTCTGCTTTTATAATAAATACATATAAAAAATCCTGGATAGCTTTTCAGTTCACATCATGATCCCATCAGTTTAATGTTGTTTTGAAAATAAGCCCTCGCTGAATAAAGATTAGATATATTGAAACTCCACGTGCCTATGAACAGTTGAGTTTGACCGAGACAGTTCTGAGTGCACCAGACCTATTTGCGAAATCAATCGTGTTTCCCAAACCACCAGAGTCGGGGCTACTTTGGGAAACCAGCTCCACACTATCACAGCTGCACCGCAGCCTCTCGCTGGGGAAATAAATAGCGCGTGGCATCCTTGCAAAGTTTTAATTCCAAGCAGATAGTCTTTGTTGGACTAGAAACAGACGAGTGCATTTAAATGGTAGCGATGTCGTCTTTTGATAGAGGATTATTCAGGCAGTTCAGGCTCCAAAATAAACGTCTATTTCGGTCTAATGGAAAACCCAGGCTTGTGTGGTATCTAATGAAAAATACAGTGGTCAGCAATTAATCTGTAAACGCATGCATACGTGTATATACAAAGACATAGTATATTATTCATACACACTTATATGATGTTATCTACACAGAATTCTAGCATATATATATGAAAGAATATGCTAGAATTCTGTGTAGATAACACACATATATGATTGATTATATGATTTATGACCTACTGGGCATTTATATTAATCTCTCGGATTAATTATTCTTAATGATTTAATCTGTCAGAGAGAGAACATATTTCTCTGGGCAAATTGCTCACCAATACAGCTTTGAACAAGTGGCTGGATTCAATTTCTCCTTTAAAAACCTTAGAGGAGCGGAATCAAGGGGAATGGGATTCCTGGTTAAAATATTCATTGTAAGGCTAAATCCGCCACTCTTTCCCATCCAAAATCATAATCATTTTTTTTCAGGCTCTGCTTGTTTCACTTTTTGTACCCCCACTTTGCTAAAGGACCCCTTCTATTGTGACTGCCTCCAGTCCTGAGCTGTGCAGGGGAATAGCTTGCAAGGCTGTGGGACGGCTCCAGCACTCTCCTGCAATCCCTTGTCTGTCTTTCTCCTATTATTCTGTGAGAGGGGAAGATGTTTCCAAGTTGTGACTAAATACCCCCATTCCGCGAGTGGGCTCCTTTCAAAGCGTGGGGGAGGGGTAGTTTTTCACATCTTCTTCCCCTCCGTTTTTTGGCAGAGACCTGCTCTTGGAAACTATCACGAGTTTGTTTTCTCATAGGCTTTGCTCCAGACTACCAAACTGCGAGCGCCTTTTTGTACCTGATCTGAGCAAACTTATTTTTAACGCTATTGCTGGTGGGATACATTTTGTGCTAATCTCCAAAACTTTTTGCAGCGGAATTACTGTTGCATCTTTATTTCAGGAGCTCCCGGCTTAGTTTGCATAGCAACAGCGCTATTGGCCCTTCAGTGTGTTATGTTTTTTACCTTTTATTTTTGTCTCCCACTAAACTAAACTAACACAGTCCATGCTGGGTACTGGTGGGAGAAGCTGATTTCATTGCCTTCCTCTGTCCTGGTGGTTTTTCTCGGAGATCTTTTACTTTTTTTTTTTTTTTTTTTTTGAAAGCACGTTTCTTGGGTGATGAAAGGCCACTCTGAGGAAATGGGACTTGATCCAACCCCCTCACTGAAGTCAGTAGGAATCTTCCATTGACTTTGGATCAGGCTCCTGGTTCAATATGGCCAAATCCTTTCCCGGTATTATTCAACATCAACCCAAATAGTTGGCACCAAGGCTGAATTTGGCTCATTTTTTTTCTTGCATCAAGTCACCACGCGCCTGTAAAGTCCCATGTGGATACAGTGATATATCCAGCTCCGCTCTTGCTATTCTGACTTCTTAATTGTCCATCGATTATATCTAATTTAGAAGGAACATTCTGAACTGCTTGCCAAATTCCCACGGAGCATGGGCTTCCACTTAAGCACAGGTTATAGAATAGTTGTTTTTAATCTTTCACGTTAGGACTCAGAGAAAAATCAGAAAAATCGGAGCGGTCCCCCCCGCCCGCACACACACACACACTCTGGATACAGCGCCGCCGCACCCCACCCTCACTCTCCACTTCCCCACCCTCAGAATTCAGGGCTATCCCTGCGGGGTTCAGAGACGTTCTTTTTTCAGCGGGGAAATCTCACCCTGGGTGAAATGCCGCACTAATAATCACTCCCCTTCTTTTCGTCCTGATACAAACGAGTTAAAAATCGGTAGCTGTTGTACCCGCATCTGCTCCACACGTTTCTGTTATTCTGAGGCTTCCTTTTAGTGCCACTTCAATCAAACAGAAACTTCGGGGAGCGGCCAGTGTGGAGCAGAGAGGTTGGCTTGTTGAAGAATTGCTGGGATTTTGCACTGAGGTCTCCCTCTTTTCCCACATGCTCTGGCTTCTTGGGAGAACAGACGCTATTTCGTGTTTGCTTTGCACACCGATTTTCTTTTGTCTGATCAAAGCGCAGCTTCCATCAGTAGTTTGATCCCAGAAGAGAATTTCTTGTGTCCATTGTTTCATTGTGGGTCTCTTTTTTTTGCTTTGGACACAGTTTGCTCATGCTGGTCAAATATTTCCAGATAAACTCAACACCTGTTCAGTGGCTGGGCAGTCTCTAGAAAGCTTGTGGAGAAGAGAGTCCCAGCTTCAGACGCACTGCTTTAAAGATTGCATTCTACGCCGATGTTATGAGAAAAATCAGGAACAAACGACAACATAATTTCGTGCAAAATAAAATAAAATAAAAATATCAATGGGCTTCGGAAGAGAAACTATTGTGGGACCCTTCAGTCTCATTTGCAAGCACCGTTAGCAGGGAGAATTCTAAAAACTGTACAGAAAGGATCCCCTAATTCTGTCTTTTAATTTTTTTCCCACAGCTATTTGCTGTTGCAGGAGGCAAAGGCTTTACAGATTTCACGGTGTCTGTGTCACTCCCCTCAGGTTTTACTGTCGATTGGGACTGGCCATGACAAGCCATGTGGTCCCATCTTCTTCTCTGTCCAGGAGTCCACTGTAACTTTTATGAATCCCATCTTCTTCTCTGTCCAGGAGCCCACTGTAACTTTTATCAATCTCATCGATTTGAGGCGGGGTGATGAGATCCATCTTTTTGAATCACTAGTTTGTGCCAAACAAAACCCAGGTGCAAAATAGGCGTAGAGTCTTCAGGCATGTGACTTGTTACTTGTTTAGACGCAAGTATATATAACAACAAGAATGTATGTAATAGAACAGATTGGATCTTGCTCTTAAATCCGGAATTAATATTTGAATCGCTTTATGAATTATCAGGGAAACAAGTGAATATACTTCCCCCTACTCTTTTACCCGCGGCCTTAACCATGAATGATGAAAATATCAAAGGGCAGATTAGGGGTAGAAGTTTCACGGAAGGATTTGTTGCCACTATTTTAGTGACAGATCCAGAAAAAACAAACAAACCCAGGAGTCCTGATTCCAATCCCATGGGTCAAACTGAGTGATGCACACTGGTTTAGTCTCCTTTAGCAATGTATTGCAAATCTATATACATATTTGGAATGTTACATGGACCTGAACCTTCTCATTTTGAGATATAGTAACAATGTTACTAGGGGGGAGGGATAGCTCAGTGGTTTGAGCATTGGCCTGCTAAACCCAGGGTTGTGAGTTCAATCCTTGAGGGGGCCACTTAGGGATCTGGGGCAAAATCAGTACTTGGTCCTGCTAGTGAAGGCAGGGGGCTGGACTCGATGACCTTTCAAGGTCCCTTCCAGTTCTAGGAGATGGGATATCTCCATCCCGGACTATGTGAATGTGATGTTTCATTTTCATATCTTCCAAGATTTGCTGTGTGAGGAAAAATACTGAGATTCCTCAGCAGGAGGAAATCCCTCCGGAAACTTGCATTTTATTTGTGATTAACTGCGTAGCTGGTGTCCAGAAGAAGAGGTCTCAAGAAGTCCTTTCAGTTACTATTCCCTCAACACAAGAAAAATATAGAACTGAAAAATATTAAATTTTGTATAAGACTCCATATCATCCAACGACTTAGAAAAATAAGGGACAATTGAAAGTCTGAGTAGATGAGATTCAAGTCTACACACGTATATATGCGAATATACACCCATTACATATATTGTATAGTAAATGACCACATAAATAACCCTCCTCAATTAAATTAAATGAAGAAATGCTGCAAAAGTGCATGTCAATTAAAACTTCAGAGGCAACTAAGTCTTCAGTTTTCAGAATTAGATTCCAGATCTTGAAATAGCTGGTCATTTGCAGAACTCAGAATGGCAACAACAAAAATAAAAGACCTGGCAAACAGGCAGGTTGGGGGCATCTCCTTATGTTCTGTATATCCTGGGCACAAGAAGAAATGAGAAAGGCAAGGGAGCTTCTGCCATGCTGCAGCCAGAGGACTGAGCTGGGGAGAGTCTCTGGGACCTGACACACTGAGCTGGGAAGTTTCAGAGTAACAGCCGTGTTAGTCTGTATCCGCAAAAAGAACAGGAGTAAGGTGCCACAAGTACTCCTGTTCTTCTTTGAGCTGGGAAGTAAAGCAGTGTGGGGAAACAGAAGGGAGCAACACAGACCAAATCAAGTTAAAGCCTTGAACTTATTCCCTCTGCCCTTCCTTCTTATGTCTCCCTTCCCATTACTTCACTGTCTCAATCCCTTCATCATTTCAAAGAACCAGGGAATAATCTTTTTAGCATTGGGTGATCAGCTCCTAAAGCAGAGCTGGCCACTCGATTTCGTCTGAATCCTGGATGGTTTAGATTGCTCACGTATTCATGGTTGAGCCATCCTTCCGCTGTGCCTCTAGGAGCTTCTTTCCTTTGGCTATTACAAGATAGTCCGATCTGCCGCAGGGTTTTAAAATTAAACTTCCATCTTCAGCCGGAGCCTACAGAGACCAGAGTCCCATTGAAGTCGGTGGACATTTTGTCTGAGTAAAGGCCATACAATAAGAAAATAAAGCTGATTAAAAATTCAAGGAGGAGGCCTGGAAGCAGTTCCGAATGATATTTTTATGGCCTCTTCAGGAATGACTTTATGCAGGGACAGCTGTCGGGTTTGACAGTATTTTTACACATTATTTTTTTACGTTCTTATCGATATTTCCTTCCAGAAGGGCTTGCTTAGGATGAGTGAGTGAGGCTTTAATTTATACCTTTTTTTCACAACAACCCCCTCATCCTTATTATTGCTTCTGCTTGGCTTTCCCTGCTCATTCTTTACAGTGAACCACACAGCAACATGCAAGGGAGCCAAATAAAAAAGTAATCCCCTAAAATGGGGAAAGGTCGATGAAAAAAAACGGTGTCTATGGATTTAGAAAATGGATTGTGTCTATGGAGCAGAATCCTGGTCCCACTGAAAAAGAAAAACAAACAAACAAACAAAAAAAAAAAACCACTTCCAAAACTCCCATTGATTTCAGTAGGGCCAGGATCGCATCCCAAATTTACATTACCAGGTTGGATTCAGTGGCCTGCTATTTCCAAAAGCGACTGGTGACTTTGGATGCTTCCGGTTTTGTCTATGCCCAACTTGAGACATTTCAAGGGGTCTGGATTTCAGAGGGTGGGTGCTCAACATTTTCTGAAAATCAGCCCCCAGTTAATTGTCACTAATGGGGGACCCAAAGACTAAGTCATTTTTGAGAAAGCAAATTACTGAATATGCTGTTTAGTTTATTCTACAGGCCAGTGTTGCCGTAGTAGTACATTTTACTCTTTAGCTTAAGAACAACAATTAACACAGAAAGAGCCACCAATAAGCGAGGCATTTGTTCAAAGCTAAGGATCACTTCACTTCTCTACAGGCTGCCTTGGCCAAAGCCAGCGAGTGATGCTCAACCAGTGCTCTGCTGTGGCTATTTTTCTTATAGTCCTTCTTGCTATCTCTAGATTGCTTTTAAAAACCTTCCTGGTGTACAAGCACCAACATATGAAGGAGACTGGGCAAGCCGAGACGCTTTCCCACTGTTGTATTTGAATCAGAAACCAGGACAATTTTTTGTGTGTGTGACACACTGGGGAACAGTTTGTGTTGAGTAATTCAGCCTGGTCCAAAGCCCATAGAAGTCAAGTGCAGTCTTTCTATTGACTTCAATGGTTTTTAATCAAGCCCTTCATCTGTGGGATCGAAATTAATTTTCCTTCAAGTGAACTCTGGACCTACAGTCTACAAGGCGGAGGGGAGTTTCCCGTTAGAGAGGGCAGTAGAAGGGGAGGTCGCTCCGTGCTTCCTTATGGTGCAGGCAAGGAGAGGGGTCAGCGGGTGCCAGTGCTGATCGCTCTGAATGGGGTATTTCAGCTCCAGCCAGGACTTCTCTCCAGGGTGCCCATGACCTTCCTGGAGGTTAGTGGGAAGCGCTCCGGCTGCGGCCTCTTGGCATCAGCTCCTTCAGCAGTTGTGGCATTTACCGCCCTCGTGGGATGCGTCCCAACCCTGGGAATTTCCTCTTTGCCCTCTACCCGGGGACACAATACAAAGAGGGCAGGGGAGGGAGGGGGCATCTACTGGCATTTCGTGCACCTGTCAATGCGCAGCTTGAGCGGATCACCATGACCTTTACAAGCACGGGACAAGCTAGAGCCAATGCGGCCGCCGACACACTGGGGGCGGAGAGGGGGGAGGCGGTGAAGGGGAAGAAAGAGATGGGGGGGGGGAGAAGAAAGAGAGACGTTGTGACCATGAAAGAGAGCGAGAAGGGGGCCATGAAGGACTACAGGGGAAGAAGACAGCTGCAGAGTGGAGGGATGTGTGTAAAGGGTTGCATGGGAGAGGCAGGGCTGGGATTTTAAGGGCGTATCAGTATTTGATTGCTCTGGAGGGCTAATATTTCTGCAGCTAACAGCCAGCATTGGGGGGTGGACAATGCACGCCTCGAGCCAGGAGCGCGGCACTACACCCGCACAGGTTTGAACAGTCCCGCACGGCACAGGGATTTCTCCCACATTCGGATGCCCGCTCATCCCGTAACCCAGCTCCTAACGAAAGCACCCTTTGGCTTGCAGCCTCTCACTTGCCCTTCACTGGGGAGCAGCTGGTGCCTACTGCAGAGAACTGACGGGCAGAAGCGGCGGAGAAGCGGGGACATTTGTAATGATGGTGTGTTCAGTGAAAGAAAACCCCAGGATTTAGCGACACCGCAGTATTCTCCAGCCACTGAATCCCTTATTCCCCGTCCGAGGCTAATCTCACATTTGAAAATGACTAAACCCTTTGCGTTCGCCTTTTAAAGGAGATCTGTGCAGTTTATATGAACTTCCCCGGGCGCCGAGTGGCTTTTAGAGCCGATTTTGCCAATATAATAAAGAAAGATAACGGAATTTTGTAGCACACTGCAGTTCTTTTTCGTTTGTTCTTGGTGTCACTTATTTCTAATGGGGCCTAAATCCCATGATCATTTGAAAACAAACAAACAAACAAACAAACAAAAAGGAGTAATAAATAGCACATGGCTATGAAAAATACAGTAGTGTACAATGTGGTCACTACATCCTAATCCAATTGTGTATTTATTACTAATTGTAAGAACAACAACAGAATGCGCACGATTATGGATAGTAAAATGGTTTACAGTGCGGTTATTATACTACTCACTAGAATATGTATTACTAATATTCAGATGCACAGAGTCTCCCCGTGTGTGAGTACCGCGTGCGGCTCACAAGTACCGGAGATCAAACTCGCTTCCCATTTATGTAAAGGGAAATCACATTCATAATTGCACAGTTAAAATAAATATGCCACGCCAAAAGACACTGTAACTAGCCAAACGATCGGAGCTAATCTGGAGCACATGCCCTCATTTCCATTGCGGTGGAACAGTGAGCTCTGCTCTGGCCAGTTAGCAGACATCCCTTCTTCCCCGCAAAGCAAATCCTCTCTCGCATAGTATCGCTGTCAGGCTGACATGAAAAGGAGAAGAAACAGTCTTTTAGGTTACACAAGCAAACAAACCCAAACCTCTCTTGCAAAAGTACAACGAAGTGCCCCAGAGAGTAAAGAAGGCAAATGAAGGAGGAAGCAACACGAGAGGATGAGACAAGACGTTTTAGTTGCTTTAATTTAGGAGAGGAATCAAACCCATCTCCGCCGCCGCATTTATAACTTCCTTCTCCTTTTCGTATTCATTTAATAGTGACTCGCTTTAAAATAATTTGCTTGGCTCATTTTCACTGTTTAAATCAGACAATGGTATAGTCGGGCAGCATCCACCCACCCTTCCAGTTATTAGATAATATCGACGGTTGCCCCAAATTCTCAGTTTATTACAGGAGAATGGAAACCTTAACGGTATCACATCTGTTGCTAGGTTCAGCCCCTGCATAGGAGAATACATATTAACAGTTTCCCTTTGCCATAAACAGACCACACGATATAGACATAATCGGAGGTCGTATTTTGATTAAACTGCGATATAATTCGAAAGGGTCGAATCTGTTACCATTACAAGCGTTTCCCTGCCGTTGTGATAAGACCTCCAAGAAGATGTGAGTCTAGCAGGTGTTTAATATCCCTCTGTGAATCTTCGTGCTCTGGTCCTGGGGTCACTTCAATGATATTTTCTTTTCTTTTTCTCATTCAATTTTTCCTCCAAAAACATTTTCCTTCTTTTTATTTACAAGTGCCCACAAAACCCTGAAGATTAATTATATCTTACAATGAGAACTGCATTGTTTTTAAAAAAACCCAGATTCACAGAGCATAAAAATATGCAGAAATGATCAGATTTCTTGTTTTAAAAAAACCCTTTCAAATTGTTGATCTTAAAGAATTGTGCAAACCCTGGGGCTACCAATTTACACACTAGAAGAGGATCGGGCTTATTAACGCATTAAGCCTACAACCAGGAAAGCATGATTATCTCCTTTTTTCAGATTGGGAAACTGAGGCACACAGGTGAAGTGATTTTTCCAAGAGCACACAGCTGATTCTCTGATTCTCTCCTGATTCTCTGTCCCGGGCTCTAATCACTAAATCTCCCATCACACGTGATTTACAAATCAATACGTACAATCTATTAACTGTGTCCCAGAGTTCCAAACCTGGGTGCCTACAGCTAGGTTGCTAAATCCATATTTAGGCATCTAAATAAAAGTGGCTGATTTTCAAAAACACTGAGCACCCACAAATCCTAGGAAGTCAATTAAAGTTGCAGGAGCTCAGCTCCTCTGAAAATCAGTCCACTGATATTTAGGTCCCTAACTTTAGGCATTCTGGTTTGAAAATTGTGGACTGTGCAATTTCCCCTTGTAATCGAGAACAAATATGCTCAATAGTCATCCTCAGATTGTAAAACCTCAGACACCCAGAAATGGAACCCTGTCAATAGGACAAACCTGGAGCAACACAAGGAAGAGGCACAGAGAATTCAAACATTCAGTAATGCAACAAAACTAACAAGACAGAGGAATGATTGATTTTAAAGTGTTATCTTTGGGGGGGTTAAAGGTCAGGAGAACAAAATTCAGGGAACTAAACAAAACAACACAACAACAACAATACTGAAGCTAACATCAGTCACTCCAGAATGATTCCAGTTTGGGATTGAGATGGACTATGGGTTGCATTTATTTGGTGGTTGGATGGAGTGGGAAGACAGTTAGAAATGACAGTCCAATCAGCTGAGTCCCAGGGCCACCTGTGTCCTCCCTGCTGCTCAGATTTATAGAGTGTAACATTTTAATAAAAAACACATACACCTCCCCACTTTGGTGCATTAAGAGATTTCTAGCAAAACACAGTAATGCTGCCATAAATTTCACTCCCAGCACCCTCACAAGTAATAACTCAAACCCCAGCATTTTGTATTTAATGTTTATTTTGATGGCTGCATTCCAGAAAGAAAAGGGAAAAGAGGCAAAATCGACTTTCCCCCCTGTTGCTATTAGCCTGATGTTTTCAATAAAAGTCAGTGCAAACTGGGAAACAAACACTTAGAAAAAGAAGGGAGGCAAACAAGAGAGCTTATCAGTTGGAGCAGCTGGTTAGTGAAACTTTCGGGCAAAACTCCTATTAAAGTCACTGATCCTTATGCAGTGACTTATTGAGGCCTGGGTTCAAATCTTGACTTAAGTCACAAGTGGAATGAGTTGGGCAGCTTCCCATTCTATTCCACTATTTCACCATATCTGAACATCCCAACCAATTTGGCACAGTTAGTGGCTGTGCTCAGAAAAGGCTCAGAGCTGGAACAATATGGGTGCTGCAGGTCATGAGTGAACTGTTTGGAGGCACAGGGCTGGAATAGCAGAGGGCTGGAGGTTAGGATAGAGGGATATTGGTAGAGTTACATAGGAGCAGGTGATGGAATAGTAGTGTGTGCTGCAGGTCACTTCTGAGGTTCTTGGAGGAGCAGCATAAAGCTTGACCTGCATATATTAAGCCATCAATTGCTCCCTTTCGCCAGCACTAATTCACATTCACCATTAAACAGGAAAATCAACCAGACAAACCCACCAAAGACTCACACAAATGAGCCATAACAATGGTTAGCTAGTACGCAAGCTCCAAGCAACGATTATTGACCCAAGTAAGAGTAATTAAAATCCCATTGAATATTTACCCGGGTGGGAATTAGCTTCTGATCACTTACCCAGGAGCAGAAATCCTTGTACTCTACTTGATTCAAGGGAGGCAAAAATTGACCTGTGACTGATGAGAACTGTAACAGAACACAGAATCAGGCTGATGACTGACAAATGATGGGCCCCATGCTTATAGCTAATATGTAAACTGTACATGTGGTAGATCTTGGGTCACTTTACACTCACTGTGGATGAAATTCAGCACTATGCAGAAACCAGAAAAAGCTTATGGGGTTAGGGTTAAGTGGGATTTAAGTGCTGCATAGGCCTTGTGCTTGTGGTCTGCACAGTGGTGAATTTCACCCTGTCTTAACTAAAGGGCAGTATGGACAGTAATATAAGGAGGATCACACAAGGGCGTACATGTCCCTGTCTTTGTTCTACCCAGCTCAACTGAGACCTGGATTTTTCAGATTGCTTCCTCCTTTTAGAGAAAAATAATCTTATAATCCCCCAAATCATTCCAGACCCCAAATGGATACAACATAAGCAGAAAATATTTTTTCTCCATGACATCTCATAACTACAAACATTTACCTCCCCCCCCCGTCCCCCCATTTGCAGCTGTTCACTGGCCCCATGAAGACTCAGTAACTTAGGGACCTATCTCAATCCTATCTCATCTGTAGGTTTTTATACTGTGTGGATTGCTATGGTATCTGAACATTAATTACTGTGTTATCTTCCTCTCTGGCACTGAGACCAAAGGACATGGGGCAACTCATCATCTGATCTGCTCACTATCTGGCAGTGAGATCAGACAGGGAGGAACGATTTCCCACCCTGGGGCTAAGGGACTGAAGAGTCATCATACAATTCAGTTCAAGTAGCTTGGGGATTCATTTTTGGAGACGGTCTCACCTATGGTAAGGCCAGCTCTGAGTTAGTCATCAACATCCAGAATTGTGAGGTTAAAGATACTTAAGTCTCTGATATATATGGAGGCACTGTAGATTCAATCCATGTTACACTGTATGACATGACAATGTTTGGTTCCTTAGTCCAGTGGGACCTGGTAAATTATGGATTGTGGTCCTGATTTTCAGCAGTGCTGGGATCTGTGAGCATCTATTGATATCTAAAGGAGTTGTTGGCTCAGCTCCTCTGACATATTTACAAATTGCACCATAGGTGAAAGTACTTTAGTGGAACAAACCAGATATCAGGAGCACATCTTGTTATCACTGGGGAGAACTTTGTGCTGTCTCAGTGCCACCTGAGTAGCATATGTCAGGACCCTGGGAAACAGGCACTAGTCTTAATGCAATCCAAACCACAAAGAGAGTTTTGATTGCCAAGTATACACTAGTCAAACCCACATTAAGGTAGAATGACCCCCTTTTTGGCAGCGTGGAACAAAGTGTCAAGATATGATGCCAGGTACATTGCCATGGAGAAGGGGAGGTGCTGTGGGTGTGTCAGTAGGGTATTCCTGCTATAAGGCTAGTACATGCTTTCTGATTCCTGCCTTTGGTTAATTTGGCCATTTGCATGTGCATTTACCCCATTTACACATGAGTAATTGTGCATCAAAATTAGGTAACTTTATGTGCAGGCTGTTGCGTGCCTACATAATTTGAAAATATACCCTCTCTGCTATCATTGTCAGGCTCCCGTTAGTGAACACCCCATTGAGATGAATGAGAATAGTTCCTAGCTCTCTTGTAGCTGTTTTTGAGGCTGTCGAAGACAGTTCTGGGCCACGGTCACATTTGCAATCTTCACAACCAGGAGGGCTAGAAAATTAGTGAAATGAGACGGATTTGCACTAGCTAAGGATCTGGTCCCTCTTTTTAAATTATTTACTATATTTTTAAAAATAGAAGCTTAAATGCTGCAAACCCTGAATCTGTTAAGCAGGACTCATAAGTATCAGAGCTGGGAAAATACTATTTATCAAACGTGTTCTGCAGTGAATAGCAGGAGCATTTGCACAGTCATTTTTTTCAATTAATGTTATTTGGAACATTTGACCTATTCTAATCAATACAACCACCAGGCTGGACCCAGCTCATGGGCAAGGAGTTTGACATCCCTGTTGCAGACAGAGTTCAAGACACAGGATCCTAACACTTACCTGTTATATTTAGTCCCATCTTCCTCCTCAAGGGAGGCCTTCATCTGCTTTTTTTTATTTTATGAGAAACTACAAAATGTTGGGAGAAGAGAGGAAGTTCCTCCTCAAGGTATTGAGCAGCACGAAGGAAACATATTCTCTAAGACCCTTAAGTTGACCCAGTGGACTAATACAGTTCCAAGATGCTCAGCATTTCATTTGGTATTAGCACTTTTTTTTTACTGGGTTAAGATTATTGTTACATGGAGAATGGGAATAACATGTCATTCTGGACAGCTGGAGTGGTGTACCTCAGTTCCATTTGCATCCATCCACCGCACAGTCCAGGCAGATCTTGAGGATGAGGTTCACTGGGGGTGTGTGTGTGTGCGTGGGATATCATTTAAACAATGTAAACATGTGAATTGAGACTTTTAAAAAGTTTTTGAGGAGATGGGAAGAGATTTATTTTAAATGCTGCAGTCTCCCTGAATCCATACATTTGTTTTGCTTTTGGATAAACAGCAAGCAAGAGCTCACTGAACCACACAACCAGGCAGAGACTCACAGATACCACATTCACAAGAACTTGATTACCGTGCTGGCTGGGGTTGAAGTGAAATTACATCCAAGGTCTCAGGTTCAAAAACCCAGCGAAACCTTCTAGCGAAACCTATTTTGCTTCTAGCCGTATCCCCTTGGGCTACAAGCTGTGAGGCTGAGTTACTGCTTGGGCATGGGAAATACCATGGGAGACATCCATGCACTGCAGGAAGGGGAGTGGATGATTCAGTGACAGTCTTTCTTAGGGTTGATACTGAGCTCCATTTTCACAGTGTGATGCGACAGGGTGCTGTGCTGCTGGAGGTGCTGTCTTTTAGATCAGATGTAAAAGTCCTTAAAGATTCCAGGGCACTTTTTGGAAGAATCAAGAGTCCAGTGTGATGATAATACTTAGCTCTTATATAGCACTTTTCGGCTGCAGATGTCAAATCACTTTCCAAAGGAATGCAAATACAGTTATTCCCATTCTATAAAATGGAAAATGCTTGCACAGGGAGGGGAAGTGTCCTGCCCAAGGTCACACAGCAGGTCCCTGAGAGAGCTGGGAACAGAACTCAGGTATCTGACATGGGTATTTACATTCTGTCTATCTAAATGCTTCTGTACATTATATTGATACTTTATTCCTCACTGATGAGCTCTAAACGGTTGGGTAGCATTACTGGTGCTGTTTTCATGGCTTCTGCATTCCAGAAGTAAGTGAGGAGAATCCTACAGGTAATGCAGTTTGCTTTAAGTCTCACAAAGGACATGATATAACTCAGTATATCATAGCTACACAGGCATATGCCTCCATCAATAAGTTCTGTGGTCTAAAGAAAGGGTCCTCTTAAATTCTCTCTTATTTTCAATTCCTAAATAGCTGTGGCAGCAAAAAACGCTCACTTTCATCTGAGACTGGAAGATCATACCTCATCCTTTCAGACACAGATCTGGTCACAGTGATCCACACATTTGTGACTCCCAGGCTGGTTTATAGCAACTCATATCTACGAATGAAGCCACTCTAACTGAAAAAGCTCCAAGTAATATAAAACACATCAGTCTACCGCTTTGGCAGCTCAGGTCACTGTGAACACATCACCCCAGTGTTCTGCTCTCTGCACTGATTCCCTATTGAACAAAGAAACTAGTTCAAGGTCTCTGTTTTGATTTCCAAAGCCCTTTCAGGGACTGGTGATAGCCCTCTAAGACACACACTCTCTCTCTATAACAATGACCTCCCATGACAGCTACATTTCACTCATTCTATGAAGCTGCTGACCAAAAGAGAGAGATCTGTGTCTGTTGGAGACAGAACTTTCAACCGAGCTGGACCAAGACTACACAACTTTCTGTTAGATAAAATAAGAATGATCATTAACCTCCGCACATTCAGAGCTAAATGCAAACCTCATCTCTTCCACCTAGCCTTCCAGTCTCCCAAGCTCCCTGCCTAATGGACTGCAGAGGAGCTGGGGACATGGGCAGGAAAAAATGAATCTCTCACTTTCACTAATTTCATTGTCTCTTTCATATTGATCATAAGCCTAATATTCCCTCTTCTCTAGAAGCAGCAGCAGCTGCTAGCAGTTAAATATACAGATATTAAAATTCCTCCTGACTAATTCTACAGTAATTGACTAAAAATAAAAGTTATATGGCTAAGAAACAAACAATGCCTTTCCCAAAGCTCTCTGATCAGAAATCCCCAGGAGACTTGGGTTTCAAATTGGGTTAAAAGCTTTATGATTTGTTTAACCAACCCATATAAACCCAAAGGCTATTTTTGACCCAGAGTGTATTCTTGGCAAGTAAAGGGAAAAGCATTTGTAAACAGACAGTTACACTGTCTCCTCTGTGCTGCTGCCCAGTTGGTAAATGAACATCCTTTCTAAGCCATATTGGAATGGAGCGGTTGCGAAAGCAGCTCTCTAATGGAAGTCATGTGAACGGTGTTTTTGAATTGTATGGGCAAAGACTAATACTGACATGGGTTCAATAAATCATTCTGGAGAACACCATGCTCTCCTCATGGCAATTGAATTACTACAGCATTGCTGGGAAAAGAAGAAGACAAGCACCATCAAACAATCTCCTAATTTCTCAATCTCTCTCTCTCTTTAATGGGAAATCAACACTTATGGTTACAGGCATGGTCTTAAATAAATCTTAGTTCCTCAGCGGTGTATGGCCAAATGTTGAGAACCGAATGGAAGGGTTGTGGGGAAGGTAAAGCCAACCCTCTGTAATCTAGTAAAAGATTTATAGGCCTGGGTATTGCTTGTGGGTTTGGATGATTGCTGAGGAATATTAGTGTAGAGATGTGTTTCTAGGCCTCCTGCCCAGCCCCCTGCAAACACACAGTGGCAATCACACTAAGCCAGATTCTGCTCTCAGTTACAGTGGTGTAAATCTAGAGTAACTCCACAAATCCAGCCCTCTGTTTCTACCCTGCTCATTTTCTCTTCCTATTACTTTATCTCCTTAGTATACCACAGGGCACTACTAAGCAATGGCCACATACATCCTTCCCAGAGCTTGGAAAGGGAGTATACCCCTTAACTGAAAGGCTGGTAAGAGGCCTCTGGAAACGAAGTCAATCCACAAGGCAAGTGCTTAAGCCAGATCCTGAGTTCTTAGCTTATCATATTCTGTCAACCAGGCAATACCGAGCAAATAATAACCTGATTATCTTACGTCAAGGCAGCCAATCGGAGAAGGAAAAGGATATTTACTAGTTTCTGGATTCTGCAGGACTCAGATGCAGCAGACTGGATATTTTGCAACAGCTTCTTAACAGCATTTGTTTTTGATGACATAGGATGACACGGTGGTTTGGAGCTTAATCCAAAGATCACTGACAAAGGCTCTCTTGGACATCACTAGGGTTTGCCTAAGGCCCTTGGTGCAAATAAATAATTAACTATTGAGATGACTAGCAATACACTCACACTGGCCGAGCCATGGCTATACAGCAGCTGGGTTAAACTGCAATGCAGTGTACAAAAGATTATGGGGAATAGTCAGTTGTCCTAAACCAAACAAAGGTCAGAGAGGAGTGGCCTTCCCCCTGCAGTAGCATGTGGTGATACTAAAGCTCCCTGGTCATTTAAGCACTTTGGGGTCTTTATTTTATAGGCAGGGATAAAGTCTATATTCACCTTTTTTTTTTCAAACACCATCACCCTCTCTTGTGCTTTGTAGAGTCCCAAGCTACAGTTGCAGAGCTGTGGTCAGGATAAAAGCCGACAGACCGACCATAAATCAGCCAAATCTGAGTTCCTTAACCTTTCATATTAACCTCTTGCATTGACTTGAGTTAGGTGCTCCGCTCCGCTGCTGTAAATCACCCTGCAGTGAATTTATGAGCATCAGCACAATAAAGCGGGTTTTCTTTATTTCTCCCCACACCTCTTTCACTTGGTGCACTTCAGAAATCATGCAGGAAAGGCTAATGACTGAAATCTGTGAATATTACTAACTCGTTTCCCCCACCAAAGGGATCTGGCATGAATAGGTGGGGAGGGAGGGGACAGGGTGTCTTAATTTCAGTCACTGGTGACGTGATCAGAAAAGTCTATTCTAAAGACCCCAAGAAACCATTAGGTCCCCCTTGGAACAGACTCCCCCCCAAAAAACAACCCCCCAAAAAACTCTAGCAGTTAAACCCACTTGGAGGGTTAAAATAAAAACCCAGTCATATATATACAACCATCATCCCATTCTATCTGCACCCTCAAATCCTCAAAGAAGGGCTTACGGGCTGGTTTGCCCAACAGAAACCTTGAAATACCTGGGTTTTTATTAACCTGATGGATTAAACCTACACAAATCATGTAGGGCCTCATGATTATCTCACTTACACCTAGTGTAAATCAGGAATAACTTTACTACAGCCAGTGAAATGACACTGGTGTAAAAATGAATGTGAGAGGAGACTCAGACTCTCAGTGCTAGGCATTCTTTTGAATGACTGGTATAATAATTATTTATTTAGCAATACTAGTCATTTGTTCCTTTTCCTTCCTCGATGTAAGCATGGACTCCAGGTTCAAATGTCCTAATCTTGGAGATGCGGGAGCTTCAAGGAATTGCTAAGGGAATTTTAGGGAGACTTTCTTCAGGAAATGCAACTTTTGTGGGGAAAGCAATAGGTATCACTAACCTCATTTGCAGATTTACCTTGCTTCTTAGCATTTAGTTGCCAGCTCTTTCTGTATTCACATCACAAAGATAAATATTTTGCAGGCCCAGCAAAGGGCTTTTTAAAAACCCAACAAGATGCCCTAGAAGACCACATCCCAGACTGCATTTGTTCAGCAAGCTCTAGCGTAAGATATTAATGACAATAAGGACCCACTAGCACACAGCAAGGCCAAACCTGCAGGGCTTCATGGTTTCCAGGACAACAGGGTTGGTGGGAAAGGGAGACAGGGATGGGATCACTACAAGGTTTCACACAGTAATGGAGCATTATTTCGTTTTCTGATGGGGCTTTAACAAGTGAGGTCCTCCCTGTTCTGTGCAGACACTGGAGATCCCAGGGGACATTTTTTGAAGGGGCAGGAGCTTGCACAATGTCCTTGACCAAATCTTCCCTTCTCCCACTATTGTACAACATGTTGCCCCCCTAACTACTGCTCTCCACCCCAGAGATGGCTGCATTTCAGTGATCAATATAGTTTTTATGAAGTGCTTTGAGATCCTTATATTAAAATGAATACAGGATTGAAATTTGTGGCTCACATCCTCATCCTGGAATCTATTAGACAATCTGCCAGTCTAAGGTATTTCTTTAGTGCCCATCAGATGAAAACTAAGAAAATTATTGTGAATAAAAATGAACTCACTCCTAAATCTGACCTTGAAACATGCAGCTGAGCGCCTCATGGGAGGTACTGAATGCCCTCAACTTCCACTCAAGTCACTGCGGAGTTCAGGAGACTCAACATACTGAAGGACTGGGTGCTATACGCTAGCAACTGGCGCTCTGTTTAAACATTTTAAATGCTTCCAGCACCATAACATCTAGGCTCCTGATTTGGATGGGAGTAGTTCTTACACATGCATGAGCAGTCCCATAAGTCATTGAGACAAATGATATGAACTTAGGTTACTTGGTATTAGTAAAGGGTTTGTAGGATTGGTCTCTTTGTTCTAGACTAGCAATACAAGTAAAGAAAACTGGCAACAGCAGGGGAGAGGTACCCCCCAGAACTTCACTCAAGAAGTTATCACATTTACTTAGATTGGAAGCTATTTAAGGCAGGGATTGTGTCTTTCTCCAGCACATTGTGGACACACACTACCTGAATCCTACTACTAAACCAAGAGTAAAGGGAGAGGGCAACTCTGAAAAACTCTCCTGTTAGCTTGAGCTAGCAAACTGGGAAGGACTGCTGCTTTTTTTCACTAATGGACAATTTAATTTCAATTTGCAGTTAAAGAAACAGAAAGCACTGGCTAGGGTTTGATTAAAAAAGAAAAATTAACAGCTTTCTGCTGTACCTAAGGGAGAATTAATCTCAGTGGCACTTTCAAAGATAAAATGGGTAAACATAAGCTTAAACATAACTGTTAAGCTCCAAAAAACCCCATTCCTTTTCCCTTTGGGATGATTGCTTTCTACAATTCATATCTACCAATACAGCCAATGACCTCAAACCACAGTAACTTTACATCTGTTAAGGATAAAGAAGGTAAGACTCAAACCCAGGTCCAATTACACAAGAAACCACACTGCAAGATTGTAATCACCATCAAACAAACTTGCATTATGTTACCCTGCCTGGGCAAATGGCATATGGCATTCCATTTTTCTCCCCATCATCATCCTAGGCAAGTGAATGGTTATGCCTGGCCCAGTAGATATGTTTGATAACATAGCAAAGCTGCATTAGGTTGTTCACCGTAACAAGTTTCCTTAGGATCTGTATTGTTCTAATTAGGGATGCAATGCAACGGTTTCATGTATAACATGGCAAAAGACATTTTGGAGTAAATATTCAGACAGAGGTGAAAGAAAGCAAGGTTCATAGTAACCATCAAAGAGGAGGAGGGACTGGTTTTGTGCTCCCCCCCCCTTTAATTTGCTTCTGTATTATGATGTATGAAGAACGCTTGAAACGTTTTTTGTTCAAAGGTTTTCTTCTGTTTTCCCTTCCTTCTCTGCCCACTGTTAGAAATACCAGGAATGTCAAGTCTTGCAATCAGTGATTTTGCTGAAGGACTACTTGGATGTCTCAGCCATACACCCTGGGAGTTTTCTACCTGGTTTAGGGTTTTTTCTAGTACCCACCACTGAAGTGTCTAAGCTGTTTTTTCAGTCCATAACTTATGGGCCAGAGGTGTGGAAACATTAATAAAGGCCCCACTTCTCCAAGCTGATGGAGCCTCATTTGCCTCAGGGGGCTCTTTGCATCAGTTTTCAGAATAGAGGGCAAAGATACTATGGTGATGTGAGCCAGAGAAGTACCGGGAGAGACAGACAGAGAGTTTCCAGGCCCCCAAAACATTTTAAATACCTGTTTCAAAAAATTCTTTCCAGGTCACCTTTAAGAAACAGTTTCAGACTATATTATCCTGTAAGACCCAGCTGAAGTGTTAAGTGAGGAAGGATAGCCTTGGGTTTAAAGCACTGTTGTGGGACTCAGGAGAGCTGGGTTCAACTTTGCCACAGATTTCCTGGGTGACCATGGGCAAATCTCTTGATTTCCCCATTCCTCAATTCCCCATCCGCAAAAGCGTATAGCAGTACTTCCCTTCTCCCATCCCTCCTTTGTCTTGCCTGTTGTAGGCTCTTTTGGGGACAGGGATGGTCTCTTACTATTGCATGTCTCAGCATCTAGCACAATAAGGCTCTTGGGACCTCAAAGCGCTTCTGTAATATAAATAATAATAATAATAAAACCCATTGGGAAGCAAGATGCCTTGCCAGTGGTAGCTTTCCCTGGATGCTCAGAAGGATTCGAGCTCAGTCTCTTCTTTCAGCCAGGTCTGGCTGGCTAGAAAAGGTATATAAAGGCCTCTCTACCCCATTGCTTTCAGCAAAGAGAATACTCGTACCTGGGGTTTACTGAAAATAAACTCAGATCCCTTATCTCATCTATTTCTGTTCTATCTGAACATCCAGCTTTCCTACAGTCCCTGCAGTATGTTTCTTTGTGACTAAGGCTCCACTTAAAGAGGATTTTGGAGAATGAATTCATATTATCAGAACAATATTTTAGTAATCTTCCAAATGCTCTTGGTTTGGCAGGATTACAGCAGTTGGATTTAAATATTTAGTTTGCTGTAAAACAGCAATGACCCCCAGCATCCCACACCAGACAGGCACACTAGTGTCCCTTCCCCAGCACTGTGGAAAATATCTGTAATATAAAAACATAAGACACAACACAGAAAAGCCCTGACTCCACAGCCCAGATAATTCAAAAGGATATTTCAAGTTACAAGTTTGTTTACCTTATACAAAAGTTAATTGACTCCTTTTGATCTTACATGGGAAACCACAAAGGAAATTTTGTTATAGTAGGAGCAAACTGAAGCTTGTAAGTTACTCTCCAACTCGAAATATTCATTAAAACAATTCTGTTTGATTCTTAATTTAAAGAAAACATTTTAAAATGTTTTCCTTGCTTATTATTAAGAATACCTCTGTCCCTAGGCTAGGATGTAAAATGCTTTCCCTACATATAATTTTCTTGCTAGCTGTCAACATTGTGCAGTTTATAACCTGTCTTTAGGGTAGAGGTCTGTGTGTAAGTATGTATGCATGTATACACATTACTCCCATAATATTTTATATATATTAAGTCTGTAAGGATGCGGTTTTTAAAAATTGTCAAATATTCAAAAGTATTCTAAATCTTAATATCCTTGAGAATAATGATGCTTGCTTTAAAGAAGGTTATTTAAATTTTAAAATCTAAGTATTGTAGATTCTAAAGTGTAAACATCTTCATTTCCAAATCTGGTACAATTATTAAGTGAAAACTTTGAAAGAAAAATTTCTTTTTTGCGGTTTAGCTAATTAGTATGCAATGTTAGGGAACAATCAATGCAACCTAATTATGGAGAGGTATCAGAGAATAATAATTAAATAATAATAATAATAATAATAATAATAATAAGCAATAAAAATAAATGTGATATTTAAGAGAAAGCCAAGTAAGAAGAAAGTAGCTGATTTTTTTCTCAGATCTCTAGATATTTAAAATTTTGAATAGGTTTTAGACACCAAACCTTTGTTGTCTAAACGATTTTTATTTTAAAGATGGGAATTATTTCCCCCCTCTTTTCAGCAATCTAAAGATTTTTCTGCAGATAGCAGGATTAAATATCATCCAGATAAGAAGGAAAATACAAACAAACAACAGAACAAAACAAAAACAAAAAAGCAAACAATTCCCTGCCCCTCCCCCCCAAACAAGCAAGTAAGCAAAAAACCCAAACACTGCAGAGCAGTAGAAATGACTTGCTGAAAATACTGAAGGAGAGAACTGGTGAAATAAAACAAAACAAAAAAAAGAAAGTGATTTGCTGTCATATTGGGAGATAAAACAATGGCTGATACAGATAAAAATCTGAAGGCACAATCTTTGGGATGTCTTTATGTGCAAAGCTCACAAATGTTAATTGTAAAACCCTATGGTTTTAAAAGGTGAGATTTATATAACATGTTCTTGAATATTTTCCTTGTTCTCACTTTAGAATCAAGCCACACCGTGTGTCTAGGCATACATACATATGTGTATGTATATTTTTCTCTCTCTATCTGTATACACATTCAAATATGTACTCATATCAAATAAAATAGACAGACCTAAAACAAAAATTAGTGTGCAGCAAAGAAATTTCACAGTATTATTGTTTGCATATAATAAAGTCATGATTGATTCTACACTGAACACGCATAATCTGAATGCTAGTTAGAATTTTATGCTTTAAGATATTTTATTTTAATTAAATATTAAAAAACCCACCTACATAATTACTAAGAGAAATAAACTAAATAATCCTGAGTTAAATGCTTAAAATATTGATTGGATTCTTAGAATTTTTGCCGCTACAGTTTTCAGAGGTAATGCTGAATGGGACAAATTTTTAATTATTCAACAATAAATGGAAATGTTTGTCTTGATTATTTTTGAATGTTCAGTTTCAGAATACTACCATGATATCATAATAAAAACAACTATTAAACTAGTTATTGCTTTTTGTAGTGATATCCCAGAAACTGCCTCTTATTAAAAATAAACAAACAAAAAGCCTTTGAAGAAAGCTGTTATAATTCCTATTTGCATTATTACTGTATATTTGGTATTTCTAATTTCAAAATATTATTTAAATTTTTATAACCATGACTATTTCCTTTTCTAAGCAATATAAATATAGACACAAACAATGAACCCAAATATAATAAAAATCCATTTTTTAAAACTGGATGAGCATTAAGATATTCCATTTCTCAGTTAAGAAACCAGGAAATGATTGAATAAATATGGATGATATTTAATTAAAAATAAATGATACTGGACCATTGAATTGCTTAGAGTGAAAAGCAAATAAAAATAATTGGAGTATTTACATTTTATCTCTTCCAAAATATTATTCTGAGCTTTTTATGTTGCACATTTTCTTCCCACCACAGAAGAGTTTGAAGAATTACCGGAGGGGGGGGGGGGAAAGAAGCATTTTTTTTTAAAAGTAAGAAATAACCACAACCAAGAATTCCTGCAGGTTTGTGACTAAAATTAGATAGTTCAAAAGAGGGGAGAGGAAGAAAGACAGCGAACTAACAGAGTGATGAAAAGTGCAATCAGGCACTGGAAATGCAAGTGTCCCTTTGCCTGATTCATCTCCGTGTTAAAAGAAATGAAGTTTCCCAACAAGGAAAGAAAAGTTCGGACCCTACCTTTTTCAGCTGAAAAGTAATGGGGGAACTTGTTCCAAAAGTGGGTATGACCTGCACTGCCTATATGGTATGCCTTACCTTAAAATCTATACATTTCTAACCAAAACAGCTTGGAGCAATTCACATAAAACAGACCCAAATGTTACCCATTCCATGTAAAAGATCAGGTTTCTGTCTCAGCCCAGCCTCAGCCTGTGATATCAGACTTGGTTTTTTTAAAAAAAGATATGTATTCTTATGTTTCCAATCCTCCAACACACTTTTTTCATCTTGGTAAAGTTCTCTTTTCAGAGGGGGTGTTTGGGAAGGATTTCAAACTTGTCAGGGCTCTCTTTTTTCAATACGGCTAAGCTTTCACTTTTTGAAAGCTTGAATGATTTGCTGTGGTCACTGGCTCTCTATTATTAATATTGTTGCAGATACATAAAGTTTACTACAAGCTGTAAATATGTCAGGTTTTGCCATGGGGTTTGCTAATAAAAAAATCGTAGAGGGGGATTATTGATGGGGAAGATAATCTTTTCAATAAGAGTTCCTGCTTTTTTCCAGGGACAGCAGGGTATTCCACACCAAGGAAAATTCAGACATTTGAATCTCCTAACCTTTTGCTCCAGGCAAGGCATAAGGAACTTTGGGCATAGCACTTTATTCTTGACTTTCTCCTGACTAAATGTGATCCTATCTTTCAGCACGATTTTAAATGCCCTATTAGTTTTATTAATATCTTTGGTACTATAGTTTAAAGAGTTCTTAACCATAAGGAACTGATTGATTGCCCTGTGACACTTCCAAGTTATTTCCATAGCTGTCCCCATTGGGTTAATACAATGATAGTGAAAATAGCTAATGTCTTTGTTTCTTTAACATTCAAGGGACATCATGAGGTTAATCAATTTTTTAAAGAAATTGTTTTAAAAGAGCAGAGCAGATTTTTATTTCTTTTCCTCTGGCATTCCCCCAGGCCTCGCAAAAAAAAAAAAAAAAAAAAAAGGGTCAAGTCACAATAAGTGGTTGATCAGTCATTCTTAATTCACTTTGGTATTCATTGTAATAACAATCAACATGCTGAGTTCATCTGGTGCTAATGTGGTTGTCATTTGGTTGCCCAGAAGAATTCTATGGACATTTACCATGAATTAAGTGCATCATTATGAATTGTGTCTACAGTAGAAAAAGAAAAGGCACATGAGTTTGCTTGACTGCAGGGGTTAATGGTGAGTTATTATTGCACCTAAGTGAAAGTTAAAATTTCAATTCTGTCAAAAGAAGGCAGGAGGACACAATAACCTGCAAGAATGTGTCCAAATGGGATTGTCTCTAGGTGTATAAACTAATGTCAAAGACCTTGGAGAAGATGACAGGAGATTTTGCCTATGGGAAGATTTCATTTGACTCAATGAGAAACGGTAAGTTGTGGCAGGGGAAAGAAAGCAGCAAAAGTTTAAAAAACAGAGGCCGGTGGGAATTTACCTTCCTTTCCCAAGAGCTTATACATTGAGGGTTCTGGAAATAGGCTTCTTTATCATGGAGAAGGTTTTAGAGTCCTCAACTCCCCTCTGCATCCTTGGAAGGGTTCCAAGCCTGGAAAGCTGGAGGGATGGTTGTGGATGGGGAAGGGAAGCCAGCTGGAACTTTCTGTATTCTCCTCCCTGCCCCCATGAAGGACTCCAGGGGAAGTCAGTATTGACTTATGGTGTTTCCTCCTCCATGCCATAGGAATTTCTGGGGGAAGCCATGGTAAGGACATAGATACGACAGTGATGGGCTATAGAAAACCGTCAGCTAGCTAGGAAGGTCTCTAGGAACACTCCTTTTGGATGAACTGTGCTACTCAGGAGCTGGGGGAGATCTGTGAGGCTGAGGCCAAGTGCAGGGTGTGGATGCCTTTGCCTCCTGAAGATCCCAAGAGATCCAAAGAAGATCTTGGGGGATTGGCTCATTAAGGCATGGAATTCCCATTGGGAGTGCATGGGGCAAACCCTGCCTCCCTATGGAGGAATGAATAGGAAACTCTGCAAGTTGAAATTCTTAGTGATTTCTCTCTGTAAATCATTCCTGCATAGTCATTCCTGTATTGCAGTGACGGGGAGGCAAAGTGACCTTTGTGTAGAGTTTGTATATCAGTGTAAGTTTGCAAAATCCTTTGTGATATGAGGCATGATGCAAATGGATATTAGCATTCATTAAAACATTGCACTGGAGAGCACATAGTAGATCTTTTGTTATTATTATTATTACTTTTAGAGCACCCGAGCATGTGCTGGGCACTTGACAGAACAAACAAAAACACAGATCCGGCTCTAGAGAGTTTACTATCCAATTGTAGAGGCCATAGTGAGTGGAGTTAACAGACAGTAGGGAGGGTTTAGGGTGAGGACGGATGAGAGATATAGCTATACAAGTCCCAACAGGCATGAGATCATCTTAGTAGCTCAGCTGAGGGTTTTAGTGTAATTTCTAATGTAAATAAGTTATTATTATTTCCTCACTTCTCTTCGGCATCACAATGTTAGTCCTACAGAAGGATGTGAAGGAGGTGGAGGGGGTGGCTTGGCAAAGCAGAGGCAGGGGAGAATGTTCTAGGCAGAGGGTGGGTGGTGTGGCCATACTTCCAGGAGAATCAAAGGGAAGGCATAAATGAGGAGGAGATAGTGATGTGATGAGCATGTGCTTAAAGTTAAGCATATGCTTAAGTGCTGTCCTAAATTAGGATAGATTTTAGCATGTGCTTAACTGTTTTCCTGAATCAGGGCATAAAAGCAAACAGAGCAGCCTGAGTCTTTCCAAATGTAGGACTCGGAATTACTCACATAGTACTAGCCCTAGCAGAGGAGGAGAGCTGACACCATGGTCAGGATCAGTTCAAAGTTTTGCTGTATAATTGCAAGCCATTCCCATCTAGGCTCAGGAAAACTGAACATGGGGCTTGTTTATTTTAGCCTTATCCTCCCCGCTCCCCGCCCCTCAGACAGGCGGCTAGGTTTAGATTTCAGCCTGATAGCTGTTCAGACCAATGATGTGAGAGCACAAGGGCTTTTTTGCTCCAGTCAGAGGCCTCTGCTGAGCCTGTACGAGTCTCCTGGCACTTCATCCTGACTCAATGTTAATGAAACCCCTTAAAATAAACACTTCCTTTATAACATGCTCCTTGACATGGGGTGGGGGTGGGATCCTTTGACTTGGGCTCAAGAAAGCACCATGTCAGACAGAGGCAGGTACATCATGATGCAATTCATTGGAGAGAAATGGGCTGATTTATTCCAACAGGTCCTGGGTACAATCCTTTAGTCCTTTCTTCACTTTTCCTCCTTCTTCCTTTCTCACCTGAATCCTCGCAGGCAGACATGAATGAAACTGACACAAACAAGCTGGCTCATTAGCACTGTCTATGCATTTCTAATAGTGGCCTTGACTGCAAAGTTGTAGCACAAGTCGTGATTGTCTAGTACCCCTATGAATTAATGGAAGAGGATCTCTTGGCATAAAAGGCTCTGAGGAATGTCAAGCTAGACATATGCATTTTAGACCATCTGTGACATTGAAGGGGCCTCTCTGAGATTAGAGGGCCAGATTCTGGTCTCAGTTCTATGGGTGTAAATGGATTTCAGTAGACATACTCCGGATTCACAGAGGCATGAGATCAGATTATGGCCCGTTGTAATGTATCAATTGCAGTGTTGCTGTACCCATGCTGCTCCCACAATATTAGAGAGACAAAGTGGGTGAGTTAATATCTTTTATTGGACCAGTTTCTGTTGGTGAAAGAGACAAGCTCTTGAGCTTACACAGGGCTCTTCTTCAGGTCTGGGAAAGGTAGCACTCAGTGTGTCCTTGTACTGTATTGAGTCACATCATCTTTCCACTCTTCCTGCCCTAGTCAGATCCAGGAGTCTGCCATGGGGGCATCTCTCTTCTTGATGTCTTGCCAGAATTTGATTTGGAGCTCATGCTGATGAATGAAAACTAGGTCTCATCTCTCCCTCCTAACCATTTGCGTCCCTAGTATCAGGCCCATATTCCTCTTTGTTCTGCACACTGCTGCTATCTAACCTCATTATGATAAATAGTCATAAAACGGTGCTCTTTGACATCAATAGAGATCTACTAAAATACTAGGGTACAATATATTCTTATGTAAGCGATACTAATATGTAATATGCACCCCTGTACTCATCACCTCTGAATCAGGCCCACACTGGGTGTAACTGAGTCTGAATTAATCTAAATTAGCATAATTTATACATCAGAGACTGGAAGGTGGAAGAGGCACTAGATTACCTCTTGGCCCCTAGTATCTAAATGAGAACCTGGTATCATAATCTCAGCCATAGAATCACTTATTCAGGGTGCTCAGCACCCTGTATGACCATGGCCCACCTGGGCAAAGTAGGGCAGGGACCCCTCTTTCTACAAGGTGAAATTGCTGCATATAGGTTAAACTGAAGTCCCACACTATGAAGAAAAGAGGGATGGTTTCCCAAGCAAAGAAGAAAATAGTGAACATTTTTTCATTTGTAAAATCTGACAAGTCCACAATATTACAGCGCTAAATATTTCCCTTGCCCCTGTACACGATCTGGCAGAAGTGGGCAATAGGGCCAGATTGTGCTTTGCCACGTTCTCTCTTTATGTTGGCTTACTAGTGGATTCTGGCTGTAGAGCCAGTGCATCCAGCCATGTGAAGATCTGCTCAGTGCCAGGGGGATCCTTCTGTGGTGAACAAACTGATCATGTGCTTAAATGCTTTCCAGAACTGGGGCCTCAAACTGCATTGGTCAGAGCCCTACACTTCCTATTCAGAGATGTTGCTCTAGCCAGCTGTTCACCACAGGGTTAGACTGCTGAATTGGGGTCGAGTTATTAGGCTGCTAAGCTGATACAGTGGCCTGAAAAGGTTGTGATCCTTGTGATATAGAACTCAGTTGTCATTCTTAACCTGATCAAACCTACACTCCTGGTTACACCCCCAATGGAGCCCTGGCAGAACCATCCCTCTCTCATGACTACCAACACTTTCACACCTGCTGGGAAGGCCTCTAGCTTCTTCCAGTCTCCTGTGAAATTTTTCTTTTCACCAGAATCTGCCTGAAATCAGTGCATTTTCCCCTGGAGACCCCACTCTAGTATCTTTTACATTAGAGTACGGCTACAGATCAAAGGCAGTTCTTTCTGTTGCTTTGACACATGGTCAACCTGTGGAACTTTTTGCCAGAGGATATTGTGAAGGCCAAGACTATAACAGGATTCAAAAATGAACTAGATAAGTTCATGGAGGATAGGTCTATCAATAGCTATTAGCCAGGATGGACAGGGATGGTGTCCCTAGCCTCCATTTGCCAGAAGCTGGGAAGGGCCGACAGGGGATGAATCCCTTGATGATTACCTGTTCTGATCATTCCCTCTGGGGCACCTGGCATTGGCCATGGTCGGAAGACAGGATACTGGGCTAGATGGAGCTTTGGACTGACCCAGTATGGCCGTTCTTATGTTCTTATGTTCATGGGGACTGTTTGGGAAGTATTTTGCTCTCATTTGTGAGCGTTACAGTGCTCAGGAACTGGGAAAAAGCAGATCATTTAACTTTGTTTGGAAAAATGTGTCTTCTTTTCTCCTGTTGTGTCCTTTCCTGGTGGTATTGATGGAGTAGTCCTAGCAGCACTTCTAGGATTGTGGTGAACCCATCACCAATAAGAAGGATTTCTTCTCTCACCAGCCTTTTCATCTGCCCTTTCAGGACAGGCTCAGCTATGCTGTAGGTGCAGTGTGCATGAGCAAATATTTGTTACTTTTATTTACTGAGGATTGTGCACTACTTTTATGAAACATAGAAAAGTCAAGCCTGGGCCCAAAGGTGTTGACTTTCTAAATCCCATGTGCAGTTCAGAAACTCAATGGATGGTCTAACCTTAAATGCATGCATGTCACAGCAATATCATTACCCACAGTGCTATGTAAGTTTGATTAACACTGATAGAGTTTTAGGAGGAATTTAAAAACAGAGAGGGTGATCAAGTGGAGCACAAATCCAAGTTCCAGATGTAAAAGATGGCATGACAAGAGATATGCAGGGGAAAGTGGGGCATTGAGGTGTGTGGCTTAGGGACAGTCCAGGCAGCATGAGTAATCTGAAGAGGAGAGAGCAGACCTACAGATAGAGGAGTATTACACAGAGATTTGAAAGTGAAGATGAGATGTAATGAAGATGAACGGCAGCCCCTGAAGAACATAAAACTGGGAGAGGTGTGGTCAGAGTATCAGGAGAGGAAGATTTAACTGCAATGCAGGTGTGAATCATGTCTCCTCATGGTGGGGCTTCTCACTTTTGTCCCTCAGTTTATGAGCATTTTTCAATGAACTCAGTGTGGCAAAAATCATGACTTCGAAAACCCCAAACAGTTGATGTCAAGTATCTCCTAGGATGAGAGCTCATTGATTGTTCTTATATGTATCTTAGAAGCAAGTCATACTAGGTCATCAAGTGACCATCAAGTGATCCATCCCCTGTTGCCCATTCCCAGCTTCTGGCAACAGAGGTTAGGGACACTTCAGAGCATGGCTTTGCATTCCTGCTCTCCTGGCTAATAGCCATTGATGGACCTATCCTCCATGAACTTATCTAGTTCTTTTTTGAACCCTGTTATAGTCTTGGCCTTCACAACATCCCCTGGCCAGGAGTTCTGCAGGTTGATTGTGCCTATTAATTTCATTTGGTGACCCGAGTTCTTGTGTTATGAGGAGTAAATAACACTTCCTTATTTACTTTCTCCACACCAGTCATAATTTTATAGACCTCTATCATGTTCCCCCTTAGTTGTCTCTTTTCCAAGCTGAAGAGTTCCACTCTTATTAATCTTTCCTCATATGGAAGCTGTTCCATACCACTAATCATTTTTGTTGCCCTTTTCTGCATCTTTTCCAATCCCAATATATCTTCTTTGAGATGGGGCAACTTGATCTGCACACAGTATTCAAGATGTGGGTGTACCATGGATTTATATAGAGGCAATATATTTTCTGTCTTATTATCTATCCCTTTCCTAATGAGTCCTACATTCTGTTAGCTTTTTTGACTGCCGCTGCACATTGAGTGGATGTTTTCAAAGAACTATCCACAATGACTCCAATATGTCTTTCTTGAGTGGTAACAGCTAATTTAGACCCCATCATTTTATATGTATAGGTGGGATTATGTTTTCCAATGTGCATTACCTTGCATTTATCAATATTGAATTTCATCTGCTATTTTGTTGTCCAGTCGCCCAGTTTTGTGAAATCCTTTTGTAGCTCTTCACAGTCTGCCTGGGACTATTTTGAGTAGCTTTGTATCATCTGTAAATTTTGCCACCTCACTGTTTACCCCATTTTCCAGATCACTTATGAATGATATGTTGAACAGCACTAGTCCCAGTACAGACCCCCTGGTGGACAAATTGTTTCCTTCTCTCCATTCTGAAAACTGATAATTTAATTCTACCCTTTGATTCCTATCTTTTAACCAGTTACTGATCCATGAGGGGACCTTCTCGCTTATCCCATGACAGCTTACTTTGCTTAAGAGCCTTTGGTGAGCGACTTTGTCAAATGCTTTCGGAAAATCTAAGTACACTATATCCACTGTATCACCCTTGTCCCCATGCTTGTTGACTCCCTCAAAGAATTCTAGTAGATTGGTGAGGCACGATTTCACTTTACAAAAAACGTGTTGACTCTTCCCCAACAAATCATGTTCATCTATGTGTCTGACAATTCTGTTCTTTCCCATAGTTTCAACCAGTTTGCCCGGTACTGAAGTTAGGTTTACTGGCCTGTAATTGCCAGGATTGCCTCTGGAGCCTTTTTAAAAAACTGACGTCACATTAGTTATCTGCCAGTCATCTAGTACAGAAGCTGATTTCAGTGATAGGTTACATACCACAGTTAGTAGTTATGCAATTTCACATTTGAGTTCCTTCAGAACTCTTGGCTGAATACCATCTGGTCTTGGTGACTTATTGCTGTTAAACTTATCAATTTGTTCTAAAACCTCCTCTAATGTCACCTCAATCTGGGACAGCTCCTCAGATTTGTCACCTAAAAAGAATGGCTCAGGTGTGGGAATCTCCCTCACATCCTCAACCATGAAGACTGATGCAAAAAATTCATTTCGTTTCTCCGCAATGGCCTCATCTTACTTGAGTGCTGCTTTAGCATCTCAATCGTCCAGTGGCCTCTGGTTATTTAGCAGGCTTCCAGCTTCTGATGTACTTAAAAAAATGTTTGCTGTTACTTTTTGAGTTTTTGGCTAGCTGTACTTCAAATTCTTTTTTGGCCTTCCTAATTATATTTTTACACTTCACTTGCCAGAGTTTATGCTCCTTTCTATTTTCCTCAATAGGATTTAACTTCCATTTTTTAAAGGATGCCTTTTTGCCTTTGCTTCTTTTACTGTGTTGTTTAGACAAACTTGTAACTTGTAGTAATTAAATTTTTAATTATATTAGTAATTTAAACTGTTATTAAAAACATGGCTGTGTAAGGATATATTCAAATGATATTAATTACCTTGGCCAATGTGGCCTAGCAGACAGAGTACAGGATTGGACTCAAGACATCTGGGTCTATTTCCAGCTTTGCCAGTAGCACGCTGGGTAAGCGTGGGCAAGCCACTTCCCGTGTGTGTACCTCCGCAAACTGGGGATAATGAGACAGATACTGTCCTCAGACCTACTGAGGAAAAGCACTAGGTATTGTTTTTATGTCCGCTATGAAAAATCCAAACGAAATGAAGTTATATATCTTTGAAATCACCGCCCATTAGGATGTTGGCACTTCCTGCTTTATTTAATGTAGACTGATGCTTCAGAGGAAAGAGAAAAAAACCATTGTGGACAATTATGGCATAACTTGAGTAGAAGATTTTTTTTCATAACCTCAGGCAATTAATCTTTGGTTTATATTCTGAAGCATGAGGGTTGCCTACTTTACGCTTTTCCACACTAGCTAGTGTGACTGCAGCTCCTCTTATTTATATAATTTCTAATTCTTTTGAGGGGCTAGATAACTCAAGCTGTTGCTAGTGGACTATAGAACTTTCCATAGCTAGCTCACACATTCAAATCCAGCACACGTCAGCAGTAACTGAAATGTGTTACCACCTGATGGCTTTTTGGTGACCCAGATGAAGTGAGTTCATAGGGCTCTTTCCAGTTCCCAGAGGATGGATGTCTTCATCACAGACCACAGAAAGGCAATCACAACACCTCCCACCATTATAGCTGGTATTAATTACTAATAGGCTGTCTCAGAAGAGAAACTAAAGACCGAAAGAATCCTGAACTGCCTGATCACTCTTATAGGTTGTGCCTCCATGTCAGGCAGGGGGTACATTAGCAGAAAGCATGAGGATGCTTGCACTGCCACTGCCCATGCTCTGTCTACTCCATTGGGGATAAACTGAGGGTTCTAGTCTCCAGGACTGCTAAATAAAATGGAATCTTAGAAAAATGTTACCTGAATTAGAAAAACCAAACATCTGTCCTCATCTTTGATGCTGCATTTCTCACTGTGAGCATTTAGGGGGCCAGATGGGAACATTCTTGACCTCCAACACAAGGGGAAAAGAATTCATACTTGTTATCATGGACAGGTTAAAATAGGTTGACAGTAATAGTCCTAGATTAGAACTGATTTGCTCTCCTTTAGAACAGAACATCTCCAGACTATTTGAAGTTCAATACGGGTACATTTCCAGACGTAAGGCCTCTCTTAACCTGCATTTTATGAAGTCCCTTGCACTGGATTGAAGAACTTATTTCTTTGCCTGTTGGCTGGAGAACATGTGCATAAGCTGAAGTCTTCAAAGGAAGGTTCAATTTCCTTTCCCCACCCTTTGGTGTTATTTCTTAGTCCGTGTCTAATTGGTTCTGCCAATCAAATTCCTTTCCATTTCCCTGTCACTATATCAAGAAGTCAGTCTTTGGCACAAAGGAGCACAGCACAGCCGCATTTTAATATTTTGTTCTCAAACACCTTCCTATCTCCAAATATGTTTCCCATGCACTTACTTCTTATCTGCTTCTTCATCACTGGTAATTACATCCTCAAAAGGTATTTAGGTTTCTCACTTCCATTGATTTCACTGGAAGTGAGGATCCTAAATACCACTGACGATCTGGGCAAAGATGTTTGTTCAAATGGAAGCTATCTTTTTTATAATAAGTAAACTTAGACCACACAACCTCCCACCCATAGCTCTGCCAGTGTTCCTCAATGCAGACTTCTGGCTCGCAGCAACTCCAGATATTTCAGTTTTGGGCTCCCCACCCACAGAACTATGCCAATGCACCTCAGTCCTGGGCTCTTCACATACAGCCCTGTCAATTCCCCTCACTCCTGATGTACAGCAAAATCTCCTATTGTAAGCCCATCCTCCCCTCACTCTCCTCTGGCCTATATACCTTGGAAATATATTTATTATACACTTGAATTGTCCAGCATTTCAATTGGCTGGCAGAATGCTACTTGGCCAAAAGAGGTTTTGAAACTATTACCTCCTGATCTGTTTAGTGGATATTTTGTAATTGTTTTCTGACTAATAAAGGGAATAGACAGGATAACCTCTACTAGGGCAGCCTCAGTAGCCTAACTGCTGCCATTTTAGCTGTAGCACAAGACCCTAGTATTTGAGATATTTATTTTTCCCTCCCCTTCCTCCCCACTTTTAGCTCCTGATCATGCAATGAGCTCTATGTGGGCCTTCGTGTGGTATCTTCCGTATACAGTCTGTCATCTGCTGACTTCAGCTACATTGTAACAAACAAGATTCTGGGATGGGAGGGGAATGTAAAAAAAAATGACACAAAATTAAATGAAACAAACACTTTATGCATTTGCAGGGACAACAGTTTTCGAGGTAAAAGGAAATATATTAAAACAGAGGAATGTTTTCTATTTGCATTTACCCAAGAGGCTTGTTGCTTCTGGAACCCTCCCTGCTATTGGCTGAGAGGGTCGCCTACCGCTGTGTGGTCACACACAATAGCTTCAGCAGAAGCTAACTGAAACATTTTTATAGCAAATTGTGAGGGAAAAAGAGTTAGGATAATTTTCTCCAGAGATCAAATCTAACCCAACAGCCTTACCACAGTTTATTGTTATTAAGAAAGGGGGAGCTGGTAGCAACCCCTATATTTAGGTTATCTGAAACTTCCAACTATAGTGGATTTTTGAGAAGCTCCATTACATTATATCACAGCGCCCATCCACCAGGGCACCCTCAAGCATCCAACCACAGTGGGATAGGATAAGTCCTACCTCAGTTACCCCTTTGCTGTCCCTAGGGCCAACTGAGTTGCCCATCCTTTTGCCTACAGACCCAACCAGTAACCATCACAACTACCCAGAAAAAGGAATGATGTCTTTCTCCAAGTCCAATTTAAGGCCTGCCTCTAGGCATTATTTGTTTATACAGTTCTAAAATGAGAACATTCCTGGACACTAAAGTAAAAGTCAGCAGTTCTCTTGTCCTTATTCCAGGGCCCATTCTCCAGTCCATCTACTTGCGAGTGAATAAACACCATTTTGAAATTCCTGAATCCCTATTCCAAGTTCTCCACACCACTGGCCACTCACCACACTTTTTACAGCTATTTCACCACACCCTGAGACCAGGGCACCTGTAAGTGGTCTCCCTACATCATTCCACTCCTCAGGTCCCTCCACCTGGGAGCCCTATCTCTGCCAAACTCCTCCAGGATCACCATCCTGCTCTTGGTTTTGACCTGCCCCTGGGTAAGCCTATTCTCCTCCTTTACCTAGGGACCTCCACATGAGCCTGCTATCCATCAGGGTTCCCTAGTTCTGACCAGTTCTGTCATACCTTCTCTGTGACAGCTCTTCCACCCCCTAGTAGCTCCTAGGAGAGGGCCATCAATGGCTATTAGCCAAGATGGTCAGGGACACAACCCTATGCTCTGGGTGTCCCTAAGCCTCTGACTGCCAAATGCTGGGACTGGATGACAGGAGATGGATCACTCCGTAATTGCCCTGTTCTGTTCATTCCCTCTGACACATTTGGTACTGGCCACTGTCAGAAGACAAGATACTGGGCTCGATTAGGGTTACCAGACAGCAAATGTGAAAAATCAGGACAGGGGGTGGGGGGTAATAGGAGCTTATGTAAGAAAAAGACCCAAAAATCGGGACTGTCCCTATAAAATCGAGACATCTGGTCACCCTAGGCTCGATGGACCATTGGTTCAACCCAGTATGGCCTTTCTTTCATGAAACAATATGCCCTGGATCACAGAATATCAGCTGTTCAGAAGAGGCAGGTGTGTGATGGGGAAGGATCAGTCAGATGAGGGGGATCTGCAGGGGCAAAGAGAAGCTGTGTAACTCTGGTTTGAGGAGGGGGTACAGAAGTAGAAGAACTCAGTTTTCAATGTGTTCATTGATGCTTTGTTGCCACTTTTCTTTTAGAATAAACATAGTTGCACTATGCTAGGAGAAGCAGCACTTGCTTGTGGTTAGAGCAGTGGACTGGTGTCACGGAGTCCCCGGGCGATGCTCTGGAACTGCTCCCTACGAAGCCAGTCAGGACTCTGGTGAAGTCTCCTCTCTGTGAGCAGACTGTCTTCAGGACAAGAAGCTCACACGGCTTCCACCTTCCTGGGTCTGACCTTGGAGCATTCAGTATCCTCTGCCCCTCCATGCGCTTCCCACAGTGAGTCCGCCCAGGTGGGGTCCTGGGGAAGCCAGAGGGTCCTGCACCCCAACTTCGCAGTCAGACATGACTCTGAGCCAGCCAGTAAAACAGAGGTTTATTAGATAACAGGAACACGGTCTAAAACAGAGCTTGTAGGTATAGAGACCAGGACCCCTCAGCCAGGTCAATTTTGGGGGGCAGTGCGCCAGACAACCACGTCTGCACTTCACTCCACGTCCCTAGCCAGCTCCAGACTGACTCACTCTCCAGCCCCTCCTCCTCTGGGCTTTGTCCCTTTCCCGGGCCAGGAGGTCACCTGATTCCTTTGTTCTCCAACACCTTTAGCTATCACCTTGCAGGGGGGAAGGGCCCAAGCCATCAGTTACCAGGAGACAGAGTATCAGCCATTTATGTTCACCGGCCCTTTGCTCTGCAACAATTACACCCCCTTATCCCACCACCTAGAGACTTAAGAAATGCATAGGGGAGACTGAGGCATGCCTACAGTATTCAGAGGAAACATTAAGAACAGTCCCACTTTGTCACAACTGGGAACCAGGGCATTTCCCACATTAATCACTATGGCTGAAATTCACTCCATGCTGTGGGCCAGCACACAAGCCTTGTGCACCATGTAAGTTGCACCTAAGCTTTTTTGAGGGGTTAATTGAAAATTAAGCATTGTATTTGGTGAGTGATTACTTTCTATATTGAGGTGAATTTCTTCCTGTATGACCTCGGTCAAGTCACTTGACCTATCTGTGCATCAGTTTCTCCATATGTCAAATGGAGACAATGATATTATCTGTTTTTCAGGGGTGTTGTGAAGGCTAAAGTACTGTTTGTGATGTGCTTTGAGATCCTCGTGGAGAAGGCACTGTTTGCATGGTGAGTGTTATTATTTCCCTCCTATTGTGGGAACTAGGAAAGCAAAGGACAAGGAAAGCACTGGTGTATTGTTTGTGAATCCAGTTTCTTTTGCCCTGGAACATGGCCTATGGTGTCAATCTAAACCCAACTTCAAATCTTTTCAAGTTTTATCTTTTCATTTCAAACCTACCCAGCTCCTCAAGCCAACCTTTCAAACCTTGGAAACGGATGAATCACTCACCTCTTTATTTCTGTTGTGCCACAAACGTTCTGTTTCATAGGAGTCAATTGGCCATGAAAGATGAACTGTTACAAAACAGACAGCCCTGAGCTATGTTTCAGGCAGTCCTCAAGCTACTTAGAGCTGGTTAACACACCGTAGCATGAACTATGAATCGACATGTTTGTTCTGCCACTTAACCACCAGCTGCTCCCACAAGCCCTCAGCCCCTCCTAACCCAATAGCTTAGAAAGCCAGACAACGATCAATGCTTCTGTGTTCAGCAGAAAGGACTCCTGACACAGGGTATTATTTTTCTCTCTTATGAGATATCTGTCTCCCTTCTCCTGCTTATCCCATCCTCAAGCAGAATCCACAAACTGTAACATTATTTCCCCCAAATGCCATGGGAACACATCCAGCCACTATATGGTGGGCCCCCAGCCCCCAGGGGCCCCTGACATCTCAGAATGAGATAAATGCCTTTGAATGACAGCAATTACTCCCAGAGGAAATAGTTTACTTAAGGACAGTGCCCCCTTATGTCTAAATTGTTTTTCCTCTTTGTCTTTTTATTCCAGTGACGTTGAGGGGTTTGGACAGAAATTTTCCACACATTTTCCTTTTTTTAAGGCTTTTGCCTGCCTTCCTCTCCATCTTTCTTGCAAGACTTTGGCAAATCTTCTCATGCATCCACAGGAAAAAAGCAGAACTGTGACTTTGCAGTTAGCTGCACAGGTCATTCCCCACTTTGTGGTTCCCAACCTTTGTTCACTCTTCACAGAGGAGAAGGGGGCAGAAAAGAAGCTTCCGTCATAGTTTAACTATGTTGAATTTTGCTGATAACTAATACAACATGGTAGAAGCTTTGACTTTCAATAAGCAGAGTTATCCAAAGGGAAAAAGATGTTAGAAAAAAAATTGTGAAAGATAAAGGAGTCACTTAAAAGTGATCCAGCCACATTATTCCTTTGCCATGGCTAAACAAGGGAGAATCTTTCAAAATGATCTGAAGAAAGTTATTCAGAACAAATAGCACTTTATGAGGGCAAGCAGATGTGACATCTCATCTTTCTGTTTCCTTGAAACTAGATGTGAGCTTGAGCCCCAGAATTCAAATCTGGATCAGAACCATCCCCAAGTACCAGGGTATTTGGAGCCACCATTTTTACTCAAGACCATCTTTGCTGACCATGAAAATCACTAAAATGTTAGTTACAAAATCAAAAACAAAGTCAAATACACGTGCTTTGAAGTTTTCTTTCAAACTCAATTTCAGCCAAGGTTCACCAAAAGGCTCCCGAAGCTTCATGAACTTTTTTGGGGAAGCAGGGCTGATTTAACCCAGCACAACCCAGCCTTAAGATGAGTGAAACTTTGAATGGTTCATTTTCAAAATTAAATCGCCAAGCACACACAGAGATCTTGAGCCTATTGTTGTGCATGGCATTTTTACACCTAGAATAAAGGTGCAGACTGTCATGAAGATCTTACTATCTAGGCTGAGAGTCTGGGTACCTTCTCCTCTCTGAGCCTCACAGTACTCATCTGTAAAATGGGGATAGCAACATTTATTTATCTTCTGGGGCGTCATAAAGATTAGCTAATGTTTGACATGGATTTGGGGATCCTGGGATCAATAGGAAGAGCAGTGCAATAGAAAAGCAAAATATTAAGGTCGGATTCTCATCTATCCTAAGACTTCTTGATACTGGCCCCACTTCATTTTGTAGAGCTAGAGTATTTGTGTTAGTGGAGCTCCAGGTTCCTCCAATCTGTTACTGCAGGAGAAATAGAGTCCAGCATCCTGGGGTGGGTCTATGCATAACTGGCAACTTTTTCATTTTCTTTTTGCAAGGTTGCAATTGCCCAATAAGAAAGGGGCAATTGTTCACTGGGCTTCCAGCCACTGCTGGGCGTTGTGCATACTCTGGTGCATTTTAGCACTTACACAATGCTTTATAAATCTTCATTAATTGCCATCCTTACCCCTTTTTGAGGTGAGTAAACATTATTAGCCCCATTTCTCAGATGGAGAAATTAAGGCCGAAAAGTGAAATGACTTGATCAAGGCTACAGAGGGAGTCAGTCTGAGCCAGGATTATAATGCAGGAATATCTATCTCCCCGCGCTGTTCTTAGCCCACTAAACTACATTACTTCTTGTGCTATTTAGCTGCTGATTCTTGTGGCCAGAGGTCGCAGTGGCTGCTCAGCAGTGGAGCTAGCTCAGTCCTGGAACCTGAGGGATGTGTGGCCATAGATTTGTTCTCTGCCCTTTGTTCTACGCTCTTAGCCAGGCCCTGGAGCTGTGTCTGAGCTCTGTGGCCACAGAGGAGAGGGGCAAGAATTTGGACCAGTGCATTTATTTATTTCACATATTTCCATTGCAATTGCATCAGCTTTTGACAAATCTGAATTTGGTCTGAAAATATACATTCTGGGATGGTCTTTTAGCTCTAATAAAACCCAACTAGAGACTCATCTGAGTAATGCTAGGGCCATGTCTACACTACCACTTATGTCTGCAAAACTTAAGTTGCTCAGGAGTGTGAAAAAAACACTCCCTCCCGCAAGTGACATAAGTTTTGCCAGCATAAGTGGTAGTGTGCACCGCACTATATTGATAGGAGAGTGTCTCCCATCGACATAGCTATCGCCGCTCGTTGGGGATGGTTTAATTATGCTGACAGGAGAGCTCTCTCCCACTGGCATAGAGTGGCTACACAAGAGATCTTACAGCGGCGCAGCTGCATCGGTACAACTGTGCTGCTGCAAGCTCTCTAGCGTAGACTCAGCCTGGAGTGGGTAAGACTCAATGATCAAGGGTCAGATTTCCTAATAAGTTCGGCAACCAACAGCTGAAGCACGTAAATAAGTCATCAGACTGTCAAAAGATCTGCATCATTTGAGAACAATGAGTGTTGCTGAGTGCTGAGCACTTTTGAAATCTGGTCACATATACCGGGGCCCTACTTTAATCTGTTGAAAGCTGAGCTCTTTTGAAAATCTAGCCCAACATGTCCAACTCACCTTCCGGAAGCAGAGCAGAGGGAAACAGCACACATCTCTCAAAAACAAGGCCTGGCAACACCACATGGGCACTTTTCTCATGATGTCATTGTCCTGGAAACTTTTGAAAGCACATTGCCAAGGAGGAAGCCTTGTGGGTCTGAACTTACCACGAGTCTCGGTGAGTGGGCCAACCTTTGCTGAAAACAGCTCATTATCTAAAGTGGGAAGAAACAAGTCGGACGTTGTTTACCACTGAGGTCACCCTGGTGCATCTTCCAGCTGCCTGAGGATAGTGGGGAAGAGACACAACACGCCTGTTAAAAGATTTCCATCCTTAAGGTGACAAGTTCTCTCTCTTTTATTTGTTTTTAAGACATCTTGTCCGTTGAAAACAATTCTTCTCAAATCCTGAATGGTTCAGAGCTCTGGGTCTGTGCCAAAGTTTGAAGCTGCTTCTGAGGAGAACTCCTCCAGCTTGGTTTACCTTTTATAAATTTGGTTTCCCTGTGTTTCTTGGCTCTGCAGTTGGTGATGTTGCTTATAAGAAAAGTAAATGGATGTAACAACTCCCATACAGTAAGGGGATAATTCCAAGTTTCAGCCTCATTGACATTATGGTTCAGCTCCAAAAAACCTCAGCAATAGAGATCTCTAAGTTGTTGTACTTTGGATACTTTTTTAACAGCATCTGACAGTGAAGCACCTCAAGTCTTCAGAATCCTAGAAAGAGAAGGACAAATTCAGACACATGCAGCCTGCAGAAACTCAGGGACGTAGGTGAAACTCTCAGGAAAGTCTCTGTGTCTCATTAAGCTGTATCATAAATGACGGGGTAGGTTACATGTTGTGTGAGAGTTGCTTAGGAAACAGAAGTGGTAAGGTAGTATAAGCTCTACCAATTTAAACTTTGACAAGTGTGCAAACTGAATGTAACTGACACACTGAGTACCAGATTCTGATCTCACTTTCGCCAATGTACACCCAGAGCAAATCCAATGAATTATGTGGAATTACTATTCATTCATATCAGTGTTACTGAGCTCAGAATCTGGTTCCAAGTGCCGTCATCAAACTCACCAGGAGACACAATAGTGGCACAAATCATTGTCAGCTACAAAGGGATGAACGGTCTTCCCTGGTTTGGAGCATCAGTTCACAAGAGCTTCCAAGAGCTGTACAGCTTTTGAAACCCCTTTGGTTTAGAAATCCAATTGGAAATGCCACAAAAACAGCCTCTTCTCTGGTGACAGACTTGCTCCTTCCATTTCTGGATAGGCTGGTAATTCCAGACAAATGGCCTTTCGTATAGCATTTTTGCAGCAATTCTGCTTCCAGCAAGAACTAGGAAGCCCAGAGACACACAAAAACTAACACAAATTAGCTGGACCTTGCTGGACTTCAGAAATGGTTCCTTTTAGGTTTGGATCCAGTAAACTAATTTTTTCCAACCTGCATTTCTTATTATTTTGCATTGCTCTTGAGGTAGCACCCAGAGGCACCAGTCAGGACTGAGGCCTTTCTGTGTAAGGTGCTGTACAAACACATAGGAAGACATGAGCCTTACTCTGAAGAATTCACAGTCTAAGCTGGTAGTATTTGTTAAACCCCCTCAAGAACTTTCCACTAATTAATAAAATGCATCCTCCTCCTCCATCAGAAAAGGATAGAGGTTTTAAAACGATGGTCCCTGTAATCAATAATAAATTCCAGGGGAAATCAGCATGAGAGTGACATTCTTTGTATGAAAATTAGAGATGGAATGGAATGAGAACCTTAAATCCTCGCAAAAGGTAAATCTAAATAAATAAAATCCAACTCCATTGAACTTTTAAATTGTCTGACTCAAACTCACCCATGTTCCTTTGGTTCCAGTTTGCAGTCAAAACTGTAAGAGGATCCAAAGTGTGGACACCACTCTGGAAATTTCACCCCAATAAATGGCCACCGTTGCAGAAATCTTGCATGAGCAGCTGATCTCATGAGACTTCAGTGCCAAACCCAAACCTTAGCTCTGGTTCCACCGTGACCCTAAACTCCAGCTCCTAGCCTAAACTGGATCTGGGTTGAAAAGCCCAGCATTCAGAAGCATTTGGCCTATTAATTCAAAGCAATTAGAGTGCATGGTAAAAAAAAATAAATTAAGGGGAATTAGTGAAAACAACAAGGAGTGGAACAGAACCAGGATAGGTTTGTCTACACAGGGCCTGTCTGAATTATTTTACTCCTGCTTCCCAAAACAGAAAAGGGATGAGGGGGAAACCTTGGCTCTTCTAGTTTGCACTAACTACTGTATTTCTGCTCATAAGGCAGAAAGTGGCGCAATGTACAATATGGTTCTAATATGCAACAATGGAGCCAAAAAAGGATTTTTCCTTTCCTTTTTTTCTTTTTTATAAAAGGAGTTAACTTAATTTCAAGAGCTTGTGTGTTTTTCATTAGCAACACAGCCTTTTGAAATCTGTCAGAAGAATGCCCAGCAGAAACTGAAATTGATATAAAAGGGTTTGACTCAAATCACTCTCTGCACCCTGCTACCTTGCTTCAGCTTGATTGCTTGGGTGCGGGGGGGGGGGGGGGGGGAAGGGGGAATGGGGAGGGGCATGGAAGGAGACACAGACCAGTTCCCTTCTCTCCGGTCTTCATTCCTTCTCTGTAGGAGGAACTCAGGCGTGATTAGGCTTTGGAGCTGGGAAATACACTGTGCCCCTTTTCTGTTTTTTGATGAAGAGCATTCCAGACGGGACATTCCAGGTAATGGTAGTACAGCATGCAGGAAAACAAATGGGGTTATGCTGCCTGGGGTAAACTGTGACATGATCTTCAGACTTGAATCCTGGCAGAGCAACGCTGCTCTGAGTGAAGTCCTTGCCTTTCACCATGTCCTCCATTTTTATTAGATTTTTTGGCCAGGAATTGATTACCAGGTGTGAAACATGATCAGCCTGGAGTGTGTAGATATCTCTCTCTTCAACTATGCCATATAAACTGTCACAGATCTAAGCTAACCTAACTTGGAGTGGTGGGCTGTAAGGGATGCTACATATGTAAAATTTATAGGGAGAAATTCTGACCTCATGTACATCCATATAAACAGGAAATAACTCTACTGACTTCCATGGAGTTACACTGGATTTACACCAACTGTAAGAGAATCTGGACCATATTCTTTGTATATAAAAAAAAAAAGCAGCAGTAAGTTCCTTATCTTTGCTACTCATAACATGTTAGAATGAAAGAACTGCAGAGATTTTCAAAATAAAATTTGCTGCCCATCATTGGTATTTTTCTTTACTTTTTGCACTATATAGTACTTGGCTTGATCAGTTTCACATCCAGGGATGGCTTCTGAATTTGTTCACACTTGTGTGAACTGTGTATAACTCGACCAACGTCATAGGAGTTTCACTGGTGTAAGTGTGGTGAGATTGAGGCTTCTTTTTCCTAGCGAGAATCTTTCCAGTTCTCATATGCTGCCCTACTGCAGCTGTGGTGGGGATTCACGGAAAAAAAGAAACATTGTTTTTAATTTAATTAAGATCCTCCTCCACCTTAGTTACATATGCAGTTTGGGCCTAATACTAATCAACAGTATCTCTTTTAGCAAACCTAACCACTGCAGGGTTTGGGCCAATGAACTGGAGACTGTCACTAACATTGGTTATTACAAGCTGTCGGGAAGCAAGACCTCTGCGAGTGTGGATAAACAAGCAGTATCTGTACAGATTATTTGTAAACTGCGAGTATGGTCGGCTCTTGAGTGGAGAAAAGCCACCTCAGAAGTCTGTTGATACAAGGGATGTTAATGCTATACCTCCAGAAAGATCCTGGTCTCATTACAAAAGATGCTGTTGCTGTTTTTTTAAAAGAGGGACGACATTCTTTGGAATCACATCCTTTTCTTCCTTATTCTCAGTCCCTCAAAGACCCTTCTTCCACCCAATTCACACACCCAAGAAGGGCTGAATGCAGTGTTGTGTTCACGGCAAACACACAGAGTACTTAGATAAAAACAAAATACTCTTGTTGGAAAGTTGCAGTGGAACTCTACTTTATTTCTTAGAATTAAGAACAACACACAAGAACCCCAAACCAGAGAGACACAAAACAGGTTGCTCCCTAAAACAGAGAGGCACAACTCAACCTACTTTACTCTAAGCTTGCCCTCTATAAACTGACTGCTGAAAGATCCAGATCAGATAAGAACATAAGAGCGGCTATACTGGTTCAGACCAATGATCCATCTAGCTCAGTATCATGTCTTCTGATAGTGGCTAGTGCCAAATGCTTCAGAGGGAGTGAACAGAACAGGGCAATTTATCATGTGATCCATTCCCTTATTGGCCAGGCCCAGCTTTAGGGACACCCAGAGCATGGGGTTGCATCCATGACAATCTTAGCTAATAGCCATCGATGGATCAATCCTCCATGAATTTATCTAATTTTTTTTTGACCCAGTTATACTTTTGGCCTTCACAATATGCCCCTGGCAACCAGAAGTACTTCCTTATGTTTGTTTTAAACATGCTGCCTATTAATTTCATTGGGTGACCCCTGGTTCTTGTGTTAGTGAAGGGGTAAATAACACTTTCTTATTCACTTTCTACACACCATTCATGATTTTATAGACCTCTATCATATCTCCCTTAGTCGTCTTCTTTCCAAACTGAACAGTCCCAATCTTTTTAATCTCTTCTCACATGGAAACTGTTCCTCACCCCTAATAATTTTTCAATTTCTCTGTACTTTTCCCAATTCCACTATATATTTTTTGAGACGGGGCGACCAGAACTGCACACAGTATTCAAGGTGTGGGTGTACCAGGGGTTTATATAGTGGCATGATGCAATATTCTGTCTTATTTTCTTATCCCTTTCCTAATGTTTCCTAACATTCTGTAAAATTTTTTGACTGCTGTTGCACATTAAGCTGATGTTTTTAGAGAACTATCCACAATGATTCCAAGATCTCTTTCTTGTGTGGTAACAGTCAATTTAGACCCCATTATTTTGTAAGTATAGTTGGGATTATGTTATGTGCATTACTTTGAATTTATCAACACTGAATTTCATCAACCATTTTCTTACTCACTAACCCAGTTTTGTGAGATCCCTTTGTAATTCTTTGCACTCTGCTTTGGACTTAACTATCTTGAATAATTTTGTATCATTTGCAAACTTTGCCACCTCACTGTTTACCCCTTTTCCCAGATCATTTGTGAATATGTTGAACAGTACTGATCCTAGTACAGATTCTTGGGGCATACCCCTATTTGCCTCTCTACACTGTGAAAATTGACCATTTTTTCCTACTCTTTGTTTCCTGTCTTTTAGCCAGTTACTGATCCATGAAAGGACCTTCCCTCTTATCCCATGACTGCCTACTTTGCTTAAGAGCCTTTGGTGAGAGACCTTGTCAAAGGTTCTCTGAAAGTCCAAGTACAATATATCCATTGGATCACCCTTGTTCATGTTTGTTGATCCCCTCAAAGAATTCGAATAGATTGATGAGCATGATTTCCCTTTACAAAAGCTGTGTTGACTCTTTCCCAACATATTGTGTTCATCTATGTGTCTGATTCTGTTCTTTACTATAGTTTCAACCAGTTTACTTGGTACTGAAGTTAGGCTTACTAGCCTGTAATTGCCTCAATTGACTCTGGATCCTTTAAAAAAAAAAATCAGCGTTACATCAGCTATCCTCCAGTCATCTGGTTCAGAGGCTGGTATAAGTGGTAGGTACATACCACAATTAGTAGTTCTGCAAATTCATATCTGAGTTCCTTCAAAACTCTTGGGTGAATAACATCTGGTCCTGGTGACTTGTTACTATTTAGTTTATCAGTTTGTTCCAAAACCTCCTCTATTGACACCTTAATCTGGGACAGTTCCTCAGATTTGTCACCCAGACAGACTGGCTTCGGTGTGTGAATCTCCCTCAAATCCTCTGCAGTGAAGACTGATGAAAATAATTCATTTAACTTCTATGCAAAGCTTTGCCTTCCTTGAGTGCTCCTTTAGCTATGCGGAAGAGATGCTCCTCTGCAAAGCCAACTAGTCTTCAAGGAGGACCAGAAAACCCCTGAGAACTGAAAGTTATAGCATATCATTATTACACACTTTCTCATATATCACATGCAGCTCTCCAGATCCTCTTTTTAATAAAGTTTCCTTTCCCTGAGAAGGAGCTTATTATTCCACATTCTCTCAAACTCCTTGATATGACTATGCAAAGCTGTTGGGAATTTACTTTCAAAATGTGTCATTTTGCACCCAAATGTCCCTAGGGGAGACTTCTGTTCTTGGTGTTTTTTAATAAGTCTGTAAGCAACAAGGCAGAGATGACACTCAGATCCTCCCTCCATCTCTCACCCTCTTCCCCGAATCACTGTCCATGCTTCTGAGTAGAGGCTAGTCTACACTAGAAGCACTACAGCAGCGCAGCTGCATTAATGCACCTGGTGAAGATACTCTATGTCGATGAAAGAGAGCTCTCTTGTCAGCATAATAAATCTACCTCCACGAGAGGTGGTAGCTATGTCAGCAGGAGAAGCTCTCCCACTGACCTAGTGCTGTCCACACCAACGCTTAGGTCAGTGTAACTTACATCCCTCAAGGGGGTGGCTTATTCACCCCCCCCCCCCCCGAGCAATGTAAATTTATTTATAAGTGGCAGTGTAGGTCAAGCCCTAATATCTAACTCTGAAGTTCACCAGGCAGTAGAGTACTGCACAGGGTAGTATATGAACAGTGACCGCTGCTGGCTGATCAGGAGCTGTATTAACTGAGTTCATTAGCTGAAATATTATGGGCCAAATCTTGCAAGATGGTCCCTGCTCTCATCTGAAGATGGTCAGATCCTTGCACAATCAAGCCCTAGCAGAGTTCTAAGTGAAGCTGTGTCAGTCTACTACGCTCAGAGTCAGAACAACATGGTAGTGGTCAGATAAGGGAGGAAATGAGGCCTTCATTGAAAGTACAGATTTAACCTGGATCCTGCCATGGTACATGGATAACTGCCACTGTTCTGGATTTAATATTCAGCTGCTCTCACAGATGAGGTCCTCCCCAGGTAGTGTCAGTCAGAGGTTCTATGGGGATATAAGAAAAGGGCGTTCTGCAAAATAAAAAATTGACACAAAAAAGTATCTCACTCAGCTGCTCAGATGCACACAGCCCTGTTATTCCAGGAATTTATCACAAGGTCTTATAGGAGTTATATACCCCAAAACTGATTTTTTTTTTCTCTCTCTCTCTTTATGTCATCAGCTCCCAGAGATTTTGCTTGGGGGGAAGGGGAGCTGGCAAATGTTTGTATTTAAGAGCTTGGGCAAAAAATGTGATTGTATGTTTTGAAAGGCAACAGAAGAAAACCTGGTTGACCTCGAGAAATTAAAACAAAGAAAAACAAAACTTTTAAATTTGTGTAGATTTTTGGGAAAAAACAACATACTTTGGAAGATAACATGTCAAGTGAATAGTTATGAAGATTTTGGTAGTTCTGTGTGTTGCCATATAACAAGATCCAGTATCTTTCAAGAGTTTCTTTGTACTGCCTTTGGTGATGGCTAACAAACAGAGCAAAGACCAATTATAATGGGGATACAGGCTTCGAAAGACTCAGTAACACTTGGTTCTTCTGACTACTTTTGCTACTTAACCTTAAAAATCCCTTTCAAGTAAATATTTCCTTCAACTTCTGTTTTCTTCTATTTTTCCATGTTTTTACTTTTTCAGAACTTTTAAGTCCTTATCTTGCAGAGTTTGAGTTATGTGTTTTTGGTTTGTTTGTTCTTTAATTAAGGATTGGGCAAAGGTGCCCGACTGATGGCCCTGGAAACCAAAATCCCATCAACAGAGCAAGTACAACTCTATAAGATTCCCCCAGTGTGTCTCAGCCTGGATTCTGGATGGACATCACTTCTATGAGGGCTTAATTCTCACTGACCTCTTCAAACGTTGTGAGCTAAGGCTGCCAGTCAGCTGCCAGTTATGATGTTGATTTCTATGATGTGGAGACCTATCCAATAAAAACTAAACTGAGGCCTGCCAACTCATTTCATATAGGATGTTGAATCACCAATAGCAATGTCTTTCAGTCACTATCTCCATTTGAACTGAAAACCAAAAGATTAAAGGCTCTTATACCATATTTTTGCTTGGAGGCATCCCACCCCAACACTGGGAGGTACTTGTTAACAAGCAGGAGAAACAGAAGGAATGAACTCCAGGAAAACATTCTTGAGAAGAAAAATTAAAATGACTAGACATAAAGGGTGAAATCCTGGCTCCATTGAAGTCAATGACCAGGATTTCTCCCAATGTGGTTATTTGATAGTTAAATGAAGATGCCTTCTGAATTGCAGGGGTGTTCTGGGAGAAGCAAGAGAATTGTGGGGGTTATTTTATTTTTAATCCCAAAATTAATGGTCACTAGTGGCAATAGAAGAATTTTCCCCAGAACATGAATAGTCCCCAGGCAACAAGACAAGATCATGTAGACAGCTCTGCTCTTGGCCCGCTGAATCTCAGAGAGAAACTGGTGCCCTTAATTAAATTCTGCTTTACTGAGCAGTCACCCTGAATGAAATTCTGCTTCAGTGAGCACTACCGTGTTTGAGCACTTCAGGATTACAGACCCAGCCATTTCCACTGAGGAAAAAGTCATTTGAGATGGCTTGTTATTCCATCCAAACCCTGTTAGTCATGGAGAGCAGGCTGCCTGCTACCCAGAGATCCCTGTGCCCGTTAAGACAGAGAAAGAACAAAGCAGCCCTTCTCTGCAGAGGACAAAAAGAAACAGTTACTCAAAATTCTCCTCTAAATAGTGCTGCAAAGGGGGGAAAAACAGACTTATGGAGAATAGATAAAATGCTGGAGATGCATGAGGAAACAGGAGAGTGGAAGCCATGTTTAAAGAAAACAATGGCAACATTTTGGGTTCAGAGAGCTTGTTCAAACTTCCTAAGTAAAAGGCCTCCTGTAGCTAGTGTTCCCTCCTTGTAAGATGGAGATGGTCCCCAGATCCAGTCAAAGGCAGAAAGAGTAACTTGTACAGTCTTTCCAATTTGCAGCTGGCTCCAGCTGAGGCTTGCCGCATTCCTTCCTTTCGCCATCCCTTTACCAACCCATTTATTGGCTAAGCAAAGTGAGGCTTTGGCAAATTCTTCACCATAGCGGACACAAGTAGAGCTGCATGGAAAAACATTTTTGCACAATGGAAAAACTGTTGAGGTATCAAAAAACGTTCCCATCTTGAATCAAGATGAAAAGTCAAAATCTTGAATATTTTCATGGATTGAAAATAGGGGGAAAAATTGGTTGGCGTCAAGTGAACCGTTTTGTTTTGATTTTGACCATTAAATATTTTTTTTACTCTAATGGAGACACAGGAGCAGCATGGAAGAGCCTTTATCATTCAGGGGTCTGGATCTGCTCAGCAGGGATGGATGGATGGTAGTAGTGTCAAGGAGGCTGCCATCTTGTCTAGGGCTGAGAGCACAAATAGGATTGGAAAGTACCCTCTGGCACTTACCTGGATGTGGGAGCTTTCCACCCTCCATATTCATTCCTTCAAATCAAAGGATGCTCAGCCTATGCTCTGGCACTGGCACACTGGTACTGGGGAGATAGCTCGTTATCACGGTTAACTGAATCCTGGCCCATTGCCATAAAGTCACCAGCCAGGTCCAAGATTAAAACAGACTCCAGCTCAACTTCCTTTGGTGGTCACATGCAGCCAGTTAATGACCACATTCATTGAATATAGGAGCAGAGACAGAGTTTGGGTAGCTGAGGGTGCTCCAGTGTTTTTGATTATTTTTGAACTTCCTCTCTCATAATTGATAATTACACAGACTGGAAGTGTCTCTTCCTAGCAATGCACTGGAAAAGAAAAAAGATAAATAAACTATTTTTGTGGTTTGTTTTAGTTGCTGCTTGCCTGAGAGGGGGGAAGAAGACAGCGAGCAGAACAGACCAGCTTTCAGGGAATGGCTGACCTTTCAGACCTCCTGAGCCTCCAAAAACCTTGCCAGTGTCAAACCAGCTGTGGAACCAGGAACTCCCTTTGACGTCACAGCTGAAAGGTCCTAATTAGTTAATTTCTCAAACCATGTGGGCCTCAAGTGGTCTAGCTTCACCTTTAGCCCTGGACCAGCTCACCCAATTTAGTGGTTCAAGGTTCAATCCTATGTCAGGGCAAAGAAGACACTGAGAAGACGTTTATTGTTTCACTTCATTGTATCCGTATGAATTTTGCCATGATACTATTTCTGGATACCTACTTTGCTTTATGTTTCCAGGGCATCAGCAGTCAGGCATGAGCCCAATTATCCTTGCTCAAGGAGGACAACAATAACCAGGAACTAGTTTGCACGTAACCCGCTTCTCTTTCTCCATCTACAAATCAGCTATGAGCAAAATACACCTCCCCATAAAGACATAAAGTGCCTTTCTTTTTAAATGCTATGTGCTGCATTACATGCCACTGCATAAGAAGCAGCTAGCAAATGATAATAGTGATACCTTCTGCTTCTTTAGTGCCTTTGCCGGTGTGCCAATGCTGGAGATGCATACGAAGATTCCTAGAGTAATTTAGACACTATACTTGTTTGAATTCTTCTATTCCATAAGGTGCTCAGATAGTGCAGCAACGGATGCAATATAACACATCGGTGCCATCATAGAGAATACACTTCACATACCCCTGAGATGCAGCTGTTTCTGGGATGGAACATGGCAGCTATATATCTGTGGCCAGCAATGCTACACAAAAGTTTAGGACACAAAGAAAAGGAGAAACTGAGACTGCGGGGGGAATTCTAGAGAAGGTACGAGCAAAATGGACGAGAGAGAGTTTGCCCTGGCCGATGTGAGAGGAGACTTCTCCTAGTGGGCACAGACAGCTTTAGTGGTGGTGGTGCAACAGTGCTCCAGGTTCCATCTCAGTACTGGCCCTTCAAACTCCATGCTGGGGCAGGCACTAGTGCCTAGATCCCCAAAAGTATTTAGGCACCTAACTCCCATTGATTTTAAAATCAAAGTTAGATGCCTAAAGTTCTTTGAGGATATGGGCACAGTAGGCGGCAGCAGGTACTGAAGGAGCCTTTCTTCTCTCCTCCTTGGGCCCTGTTGGAAAATCTCATGGGGGGTAGGAGAAGGGGTCTATATGGTGCATCCCTCATAAAGTTCTAAAAGCATGATGGGGGAAATAAAAAAGTTCTGATTGAAGCAGCTGCCATGGCAATAGGGGTGCCACCAGGACAACTCAGCCCCAGCCTCAGAAAAGGCAGAAATTACCAAGTACAATTGGCCACAGAATTCTGGGGTGGGCTTGTGAAAGTGTTTTCTGTTATCCCCTCCCAAATGTAATTCACTGATTTTTTGTTCACATTAATCCCCCCATCATGCACAGGGTCTGCTTTAGGTTTGGGAGTTGTGGGGGAGATCAGGGAGATGATCCTCTGAGATACACGCCAAAAAACGGACTAATTTTACATATAAAGTGTGTGTCTCTTCGAGTGCTGTCCCAGCTCTGCGTAGGTAGCTGGCTTGGCACACCTTGATAGTACTACTCAGAAAGAGCATAGACTCATGCTCATCCAGGTTTATTATTAACCAAACACGCTCCTAGTGGCCTGGCTCAGTCGTTACAGGTACATTAACACATGTATGCTTGTTACAATGGAGCAGCTCAGTCAGCAGAAGGACTTTCCACTGCCTACTAGGCCAGACAGAGATACCCCTCCTATGATTTCTCTTTTATACATTGATATGCAACTTGTTTGTATTACCCTTCTGATATGGTTCGTTACCAACCCTACACCTTGTACCTGCTGGTTTGAACAAAACTTCCCCATTCAATATTATTCTGTCCTCCCATCCTTGTCTTATTTGAGATTGGTGTGTTCCCAGGAATGTGTTCACATGAATATCCAGTGCCTAGTACTTAGGTGTACCTGTGTATGAGCAATGCTAGCAGTATCTTTGCCAAGTTCAGGTACTGGATAGTGAACTTGTAAACAAGCATTTGCCCCATGACAGGGCCTGACTTGCTTATAGCATGGCCTGGTTTTGCTGACTGTGATGCAGGCTTCAGGTCATACACCAGGTCCAGTGCTCCAAGCTCTCTCTCACTCTCTACTACAATGTGCAAAGGGGCATGCTAGCTACAAATGGTGAGTCAGGGTGGTTCCAAAGAAGTCTAGAACAGTCAGTCTTAAGGCTGGTCTATACTACAAACTTACATCGGTTTAGCTATGTACACAACTGTAAAACTGGTATAAGAGAGATCAGTGTGTGTGTGTGAGGGAGAGTCAGTTATGTGATAGAAGAGTTCAGGATGCCAGAAGAAAGTGTAAACTGCACCAATTTAGCTTCACTCTAGGTTGAAATAGATTGAATAAAATGCCCTTAATCTCAATTTGAATTAAGTCCAGAAAGTGAAATTGTCCTGTCTGGTTCGTCTGTCCAAACTAAAGGAAGATGGAAAATAATGCAGCCCCCCCTCCCCCACCACACACAAACATTTAACCACTTTTTAAATATTCTTTCCATTATTATAACTAAATGTGTCATTAATAAGATTGTTAAGGACATTTACATATATAGAGTACTAACTTCTACTTTGACTTTCACGCCATGCAACACAGAATAAGGCCCCAGATTTTAATTTGCTGCTGTAAACTTTGTTAGTGCCGAGTTAAGGTTGATCAGCAATATTTTGTACCTTTCCAGAATGTTGAATGTACCTATATTTAAACCTCTGAAAACCAGGAAAACCCTAGCTTTAATATGTCAGAGCAAGTTGATGGTAGGGCAGTAGCACCATTACAGGCAAGGTTACCCCAATATCTCCTTTTAAATGGGTGAAAAACTTGTAAGAAATTCTGTCTCTTGGGTTATCATTTTAAAATGGTTATTATAGTTTATGCACATCTTGATTTCTCTATAGCAGTTTGTGGAAGAAAAGTATCATTTGATGTTTAGTATCACGGTTTTCAAAAGGGCCACATGACAAATTTTCCTAGTGTCTGACATTTTGCTTGGACCTTTTTTCTGTCCAAAATGATAGCATGTTGGGGAGCGGGGGGAATATTGATAGGTATAAATCTTTGATTTATGTAGACCAGATACATCATCAGAAAAAGCTGTGTTTATTTTTCCATGATAAACAAATTACTGTCTTGACTGATGGACAGCACCGCATTAGTCAATATTGACCTTACACCAGGCCTTAGAATGGAGCCCTCTATTATGGATACATGTCCTAATGCTTGACAAATCCTTTGATCATACTGACATTGATGAGAATTGCAGCTACTTGCTTTTGTTTGATCACACATACTCCCATTGTGCTTGAAATGAGTAAGGTGCATGTAGCATGATTGCATTACCCTATAGCAACTGCTTATTAGAGTCTTTCATCTTTTGTCTATTGATACCACACATTTTCCCTTGACAATACTTTTAGAGTAAAATCTGAGTATGCATATGGACTTTGGAACATTTTGCAATATTGGCTCTGTTAAGGAGTCTACTCTCCTCAGTGGCACCTCCTGCTGGCCATCCTGGGGATTAGCTCTCCCAGCTTGCTCTCTTTCTCTAGTGTTGTCTTCTCCCATCTTGTCTCACTCTGCTGCCCTGCTCATTCCCAGGTCTACAGCTTCCTCTCTGTGGCTTGGCCCTCCAGCCAGGTCACTAAAGTCCTTTTTCAGGGAATTCACAGAATTTCCAGACTGCTGTGGAAACACTATTGCCACTCCCCAGTGGCTGGTAGAGGAACCCAGGCCTGTCTTCTCCACTGGGTTGCAGCCCAGGGACCCTATAATAGCAGCCACAGTCCCCCTACAATCCAACCATTTGTTGCTATTTCACTGGGCTTCTTCCTACATATCTGGCTGCCCCTGCCTCGAGGTTTGTCAGCCTCCAATGCCCTATACTCAGGGAATGACTGCAGCCTACTTCCTTACAGCCTTTCCCAGCAGCAGCAACCACTCCTCTGTAGCTGGCTACCTGGCTTTATACAGACTCTGCCTGTTCCTGCACAGCTGAGCCTGTCTTTAATTAGCTTCCTCCAGCCTGAAGCTCCCCTGCTTGCAGCCTAATTAGCTGATTGGGTCCACCTGGCCTAATACAGCTCTTGAGGGGCTAGTGTGGGGAATCCATCCCATTACAGGCTCTTAAACCAGAAAATTTGCTTTTAGGGTAAAACTTTCAGAAAGAGCCCCTGCAAAATCATAGGGCAGGTCTACACTATGGGGTTAAGTCAACCTAAATTACACAACTCCAGCTACTTGAATAACATAGCTGGAGTCAACGAACCTTAGGTCAACTTATTGCGGTATCTACACCACACTGGGTTGATAGGAGAAACGCTTCCGTTGACTTACCTTACGCTTCTCATTCTGATGGAGTATCATAGCTGATGGGAGAGCGATCGGTGGTTGATTTAGCAGTCTTCACTAGACCTGCTAAATTGACCCCTGGTGGATCGGTCGCCACAATGTCGATTCACGATACGTGGAGACAAGCTCAGAGAAATGTAGGGCTGGAAGGGACCTCGAGAAGTCATCAAGTCCAGCCCCCTGCACTGAAGCAGGTCTAAGTAAATGAGACCAACCCTGACAGGTGTTCATCCAACCTGTTCTTAAAAACCTCCACTGGTGGGGATTCCACAACCTCTCTTGGAAGCCTACCCCAGAGCTTAACTACCCTTACTGTTAAAAGCTTTTACTAATTTCTGATCTGTATCTCCCTTGCTGCAGAGTAGAACTACTAATATGGATAACACACATTCCTCAAAAAGCAGCCATACCTAGGCCATGAACTCACTGCAAATGGATAAGGTTCTAGTTCAGTGGCCAAAGGCCATTACCTTGAGCTAGCCAATTATTCAGAGCTCAGTTTATCTGAAAACACTCTGGTTTGCAACAGAATCACAGTTCTCTGCTGCATATGCAGAAATTACTTTCTCTGGCTCATCAGCTTGGCTCATGCCACACTGTAGATCCAACTTTTACCCTGATTCACTTTTTAAATATTGTTTCCTCAGAGGGTACCAACCACTAGTGAGATAAATCCTGAGTGTGTGATATCAGTTTGGGGATGATCAGAGCCACAGACTGAGCCTTAAGCATGCACAACCCCCCCCCGCCCCCCATAGAACCATAAAATGTTGATGTCACATAATTTTTTCAGGGGTATATATCTCAGAAACCCCTTACTCAAACAATGCCAAATTTGGACCATTAATCCTACCCCGAATCTCCATGAGACATAGCAATTTTCAAAACAACCTGTAAGCGTGTGAATTTTGCAGCACATAAAATAATAGACTGTTAAAGAGTGAGTGAGTCTCAGGGCAGGTCTACACTTAAAATGCTGCATTGGCGCAAATGAAGATATTCTATGCTGACAGGAGCGAGCTCTTCCGTTGGGCTAATCAATCCACCTTCATGAGAGGCTGTAGTTATGCTGGTGGGAGAAGCTCTTCCACCAGCACAGCACTGTCTACCCCAATGCTTAGGTCAGTATAACTACATCACTCAGGGGTGTGGATTATTCACACTCCTGAGCAACATAGTTATACCAAAGTAATTCTGTAGTGAAGACCAGCACTCGGACGTTAACTAGAATGGTGCTACCACCCCATAGGTTGCTTCATCCTTCTCTACCCATGTGGATTCTCACATTAAAGACAAATAAATACATAAATACATTATTTAATACTATTAAGGTTGCTTTAGTTACTGAATTTAGGGTTTTATTTTCAGATTTAAAAAATACATTTATATACATATTGTTCAGGTTTTTTTTTTTAAATTCACTCTTCTTTAATCCTTCCAAGAAGACAGACAAGGTCATCTCTTCCTTACTTTAAATTTAAATTTCTTAAGGCCTTGACTAAAGAAAACTACCATCCCTCCCCAAACTATCAACAATGCCAGGATCAGTGCGACAGAGACTTGGAAATCACAGCATCCAGGAGCTCACAGCCAAAGCAAAAGAAATTTTCTTGTTGTCTTAATAAATTCAACAATTCATGAGAAAAACAAACAAAACTGTGAGCTGGGTGCATAGCTGAAACCTACAGCTTCAAAATCTAAACTATGCAGCAAAGGGCTGGCTAACTCACTCTGACTTCTCTCCAGCATGCAATTTATAACACCTAAGATTGTCATGTGTGAGCTCCTTCATCTAAACAGTGAAACGAGCCAATGGAACTTTCTGCCTATCTTTGTTGGCACTCATCACTGTATAATGTAGTACCCATTTGATGCTAAATTGGCCTTCATTAGGTAATGCAGTTCACTTGGGGGCAATGACTGGGTAATTCCAGTCCAAAAGGGACCCCTTCTCATCTGACTCTAGATTAGTTTACTAGCAAACTGCTCAGCTGGGACAGTGAGGGATGAAATTCAGACAGAAACTTTTAGGAGCTGTTTAGCTGCCTCTGATAACAGCCTTGAAAGGTTGGAATGGGGCTGAAAGGAATAGGGGTGATTCTCCTTTGCCTGAGACCTTGTAGTATCAGTGTAAAATATTACTGCATCGGAATGGCAGCATTTCATTTCATAGCCAGTGTGCTATGTGTAAATAACTAAACTAAGTACATGGAAATGGCTAATCAAGCCCAGCTCATTTTGAAAACTGCAAGAAAACTTACTGGAGGAAATCCAATATTGTAAGATTATGTCGTAAACTCTTCACAGCAGGGAACATGGTTTGTTCTATTTTTCAGTTTGTTTAATTTATGGTGCTATAACTTTATTTATTAATAATAATAATTAATAAGAGTTGCTCATCTGCAGCAAACCACAATAGAAACACTATTCCACTGTATTTTTTGAGCCATTTGAATATTAGCTCATGTGCTAAGTACTCCCACTATAGATATATACTCTAGTGACTCCCACCAGTCAGTCCAAGCACCAACTCTGCTAATTTTATATTATTACTTCCTTCTATCAGCTTTGGAGGAGAAGTGGCATTTCCGTCGAGTAACTTCTTTTAAACAGGCCTGGTAAGATCACATGGCATCTCCAGACTCTAAATACTTCTGCAGACTTTCGCAGCAAAAGTCTATTGTATTTTCCTGTGTCACACATATAATGCTTCTATGGAGTCATGATATGACAGAGCCAGCAGAGTTAATGCCAGGTACTGTAATTTACATGTTTTCATTGCCCTCTTCACTGCCCTCTTTTGATATGATGCAATGACAATTCCTAATGTAAAGTAACAAACTTAGGACCTGGTCACACTGAAGTCAATGGGAGATTTGCTATTGTCTTCGATGGAATTCAGATTTGGCCTTTAGTGCTTTAATATCCATTTTGAAAGAAATATTACAAAACAAAACCTGCCACAGGCATGGCTGAAACCATATCACTAGTATTCAAGGCTTCAAACCTGGCTACTCTGACCTGGTGACAGGTCACAAATTCAGATCCCACATCAAAGGCCTGATTTTCCCCTGCCTTGCACCTTCAGTCCTCATTGAGACCTGTGCAAAGTAGGTGTAAAATGCTACTATTCTGATTTGTCAATGTTTTACACTCACATTCCACTTCCTTTGCACAGGAACAAATGGCGACAGAGCAAGGGCAGAGCCCCATGATTTCATAATTAAAACTGATGCTGTAGTGCAGTCCTGGAGAGGATGCAGCACTCAACGTGCAGAGCTCTTCTGAAAATCAGTCCATTTATTCTGGTGTCCAAATGGGAACTGAACTCTTTTGAAAATCTGCCCCTGGTTTTGAGTGCAGACTGCTTTTGAAAATTTGGTTGAGTGTTGTGGCACAGCACTTAGAACTGGATTGTGGTTTAGAGAAGGCCATTAATATTCAAGATGTTTCAAGGGCTTTTTGAATAAAGGGGGTCTCTCAGTCAGGCCCTTGCCAAATCCTACAAACCCCATTGCTTGTTCTACATTGTATTCTAGAAATGATTTTTCAGCAGTAGCTGAGTTGCCAACCAGGTGGTCTCATTTCCCTCAGCTTTTACTCACCCCTTGTTACAGTTAATGCGCGTGCACGGACACTCACACACACACACGTTCTCTCACTTGTATTGCTAGAGAATCTTTGCCTCAGAAAATGCTGAATTGTGAAACTGAGGTTACAATAAAAAAATCATTTATGCTCAAAGGAATAAATAAATACATTGTTTCTCACTTTCCTGCTGCACTACTCTTTTCCCATCTTGTCTCTCATGAAGGGGCTGTCATCATCTGGGCCTGCCATTTACCCTCTATTACATGCTGAGATCTCTGAACTATTGTAAAATCTCTGAACTATTGCTTTCAAAAGCTTGCAAAGACCTCCAGAAGAATGATGATAATAATCTCTGTCTTCAAATATTAACTAATCCTCACAGCATCCTTGGTAGGTGGGTCAATATCATTATCCATTTTACAGCTTGGGAAACTGAGTTGTTGGGGACATGAAGGTCCAGATTCTCAAACCTATTTAGGTACTTAACTCCTATTCACATCAGTGGGAGTCAATAGGAATTAGGCACCTAGATGCCTTTGAGGATTGGCAAAGAAATGACCTGCCCCAAGAATCAGTCCATGTTAGAGCTGGGATTAGAAAGTTTCCTGGGTGTTAGGCCTGTCCTCAGATCACTAGACCATGAACCTAATTCTTGGTTTGGTTCTTCCCTGATCATATTACTCTTTAGCCCTCAATTTTCCTTTAACCCCTACTGTGAAATGCCAGTAGCCCAGGCAGCCTGTTTCAGGGGGTTTTGGGGTGTCTCCCTCCATTGAATGCTCTGAGAAGAACATTTTATTTGGGGTCTCCACATAAAGCTTATTCTTCTTTGATTTTTGCCTGTCATGCAACCTCAGCCTGCTGAAGACAATAGTGGCTTTGTTACTCATTAAAGGGCTTTAATTGACTGAAAGAAATATTCAAGCTCTTCCTCAAGAAGCTTATAATTTAATAGGTGAAATGTCAGAGAAAATCAATGCAAGCCTGTTTCCTCTCTGCTTCATTATGCACTCCATTAAATAGCTTTTATGTTCTGTTTATAGGTTGGTTATGTGTTTTTTCCCCTTTTCTTTTAATTTTTTGTTTCTTAGTTTTATAAAAGAAACATTTTTAAATGTATGATGTAAGGAGAGCTGGACTGAGAACCAGCATTCTGGGAAATTCATTTGGTGTCCGCTGGCAAAGGAGGGGATCCATGAGACCACAAACAACACGATGTCCATAGCAATAGACTCAATGGTGGCACACTGCCGAGAGGAGGAGGGCAGAAGAATCAAATACATTCCTGGCAATTTACTGATTGCGATTCTTCTGAGGTATAAAATGTCCTTAAATTGCCGTGTACCCCCTACAGAGACCTGATCGCTCAACCTGGAAGGAGAAAACCACAAGCAACTTGTTACATTTTCTCCCTCCCCCCCTGCAGAGAGCAAGAGAGAATGCCTTTTCCAGTTCATAAACAATCTGGTTGACTGGAGGGATGCTGTCACCCGGATGTGGCAAGTTTTATAGATGTGTGAATAAGAAAGAGCATGCAAAGGAAAGTATTACACTTTAGGGACTGATTAAACATAATGACAACTTGCTCTGTCCTCCCACTCCCCTGTGTAACATGTCCAGAATTGTTACAGAGCTATTGGGAATCTCAGCCTTTGATGGGACCCAGGAGCAAACCATGGTGGTGCATAGTTTTGGACACGAGCTGGAATATTGCAAGTGATATACCATATGTTCCTAGAACAATGGAGGGAATACTCTACAGCTAAGACCATGGGACTGAGCGTCAAGATTCCTGGGACTGAGAGTCAGGATTCCAGAGTTCTTTTCCTTGCTCTGGCATAGAGTTGCTTGGGCAGGTTATTTCTCTTCTCTAGGTTCTCTGCTTCAATGTAAAAGACACCAATATCCTCGGGACAAAACTGTGTGAGCTTGTTTGACTGGCTTCAATAATATTGTATGGTGGAGGGCAGGGGTCTTTCACCATAACTCAAGCAATCTGATAAATTCTTCCAACTGAAAAGCAAGGAAGAAGGTTCTCAGATAGAAGAGAAGAATAGTAGAGTACGCTAAGAAGAGTGTCCATTCGTAATTGTAACGTGGGAGAAATAAGTGAGAAGAACTGAAGGTTATGATAAATGATGGAGATGACCTACTGGGTGGAGGTCATCTCCATCATTTGGAGGTGAGAGAGAAGGACACATTCTTGGCCTAGCTGTTATGGTCCTTGAAACCATAAGATACATACTCATGGGTCACTAACTTTGACTAGCCGGACAGCCCTTGTGGAGCAAATACAATCAAACACGCATCAACAATTAGATACTTATGTGACAGTGAAGATATATGATCCAGAAGGCAGAGAATCCACCTAGAAAAGAAACCATCCTGAATGTACTTCTATAACAATAAAGAGGAATTGACTGAGAACATGAGAATAATCTGGAAGCTCAGTGCCAGGCTTCACAAATGACTATTATGAGCATTATCAATTATACAGATTGCAGCAGAACCTCACCTGTGCTCAGAGCTTTCCATACACAGAAAGAAAGGCAGTCCCTTCCCCAAAGAGTTAACAGTCTAAAAAGACAAAGATAGGCAAAGGATAGGAGAAGGGGGTTCATAGAAGTCAAGGCTAGAATGAACCACTATGATAATTACTCCTGAGGGAATTCTGTGCCCCCCCCAAAAAATACAAAATTTGTCTAAACAACACAATATAATCACACCATTTTCAATTATTTGCTGACAAGTATTTTGAAATAAATTACCAAAATAATTGAAAATGGTATGATTATATTGTTATTGTGTTACTGTGTTATTTGACAAATAAAATATACAGAACTGTGTAGAATATTAAAATATTTAATTTTTTGGCACAGAATTCCCTCTAGAGTACCAGGGTTCTGTGTGATGCAGGCAGCTCAGTGGGAGGTCCGAGTGTGGGTGGGGTGGGGGGGGAAATCTGGATGCACAGGGGCTTGGTGGGAGGGTTCTGGGTGCAAGGGGAATGGGACTCTGCAGGGGTGCCCAGGTGAAGGTGGTTAGGGCTCGGGAAGGGGAGGCTTAGCAGGTGGGGCTTGGTGGGGTGGTGGATGGGAGCTCGGTGGGGTGGGGGTCTCGATTTGGGGGGCTCCCGATGCAGGGGGTGAGGCTCAGTGGGGTGAGGGTGAGGGGGGCTTGGGTGGGTGGGTGGGTTCTGGGTGTGGGGAGGCTCCTGATGCGGGGGGGACTCGGTAGGGGATTCCACTGTACGGGGAGCTGTTCCCCCTGTCTGCCCAATCCCCGTGCATCCGGACCTGCCTACACCGAACCCCCCCGCTAAGCCTGACCCCCACACACACCCAGAACCCCAGTGCCCCGAGTCTCACCCCCCTGCACCCAGAACCTCCCCCCCAAGCTCCCCCCATCGTGCAGAGCTTCCTGCAGTCAAAGGAAGTTTCTGGGGCTTGATCTGACCCAACCCTGGCTGCTCTGTGAAGGCATGGGGGGAGGGGGGAGAACTCTGTCTCCATCGTCCTTGTCCTGTCCTCCCCCGCTCAGCCGGGACTAATGTCCCTGGGTGGCCGTGGTAACCCCAGATCCCCAGTGATTTACCTCTCCCCTGGCTGCCCAAACAGACATGTCTGAGCTGCTGGGGAGGGGTGAGTGAGCAGCTTCTCTTTGCTTCCCCGCAGAAGCCATTTTCTGTGGAAAATAGAGAATCTGTGGCAGGCAGGGGCATTTTTCTGCTGAGCCACAGTGTGCAGAATTCCTCCAGGAGTTGATAATGTTATCTGACCTCCTACATAACACAGGCTATAGCTTTTCAGCCAGTTGTTCCTGCCTTGGAAGGCATTATTCTACCAGGGCTGGATTTGAGGATCAGGGCCCAGTAGGAAAATATATTGGGAAAGCAGCTCAGTCTTGAAGCCGGTTAGGTTTTTTGCTCACACTGCTCCTCTTGCAAGGTTGTTCCAGAACTTCACATCTCTGATGGTTAGAAACCTTAGTATAACTTAAGCCTAAACTTGTTGATCGCCAGTTTATATCTATTTGTTCTTGTGTCAACATTGGCCCTTAACTTAAAAAGCCCCTCTCCTTCCCTGTTATTTTTCCTTCTGATGCAGGGTAGTCAATTATTTTTTGTCAAGGTCCAAATTTTTTGGTCAAGGTATGGTCAAGATCCAGACTCTGGAGAAAATAAATAAAATAAATAAATACATTTCAGGCTCCGTTCAAAAGCATCTTGAAGTCTGGGTTTAGCCTGCAGTCCACCTATTGACTACCCCTGCAGATGTATTTAGAGACAGCAATCATATCTCCCCTCAGCCTTCTTTTGGTTAGGATAATCAAGCCAAGCTCCTGGAGTCTTCTATCATAAGGTAGGTTTTACATTCCTCTGATCATCCTAGTAGCCCTTCTCTGCACCTGTTACAGTTTGAATTCATCTTTCTTAAACCTGGGAGACTAGAATTGCACACAGTATTCCAGATGAGGTCTCACCAGTATCTTGTATAATGATATTAACACTTCCCTGTCTCTACTGGAAATACCTTGCCTGGTGCATCCTTGGACTGCATTGGCTTTTTTCACAGCCACATCATATCGGCAGCTGACAATCATCCTGTGATCAGTCAATACACCCAGCTCTATCTCCTCCTTTGTAGCTTCCAACTGATAAGTCCCAGTTTATAGCAAAAATTATTGTTGTTAAACCCTAAGTACATGACTTATCCTCTCTCCAGCCTGATAGTTCACCTTTCAATATGATCCACTGTAGTCTCCCCTTTAACCAGTTCCTTATCCATCTTTCAATTCTCCTATTAATCCTCATCGTCTTCAGTTTAACTAATAATTTCACATGTGGAACTGTATCAAATGCCTTACTGAAATTCAGCTAGATTAGTTCTACTGCATTTCCTTGGGCTAAAAAAAAAAAAAGTTATCTTCTCAAAGAAAGAGTTCAGGGTAGTTGGCATGATCTACCTTTTGTAAGGTAGATCAAAATTTGTTGTAAGACCTTGTATAAAATTGGGGTCAAACTAACAGGCCTATAATTTCCCGGATTACTTTTTCCCCCTTTCTTAAAAATAGCTATTACATTAGCAATTCTCCAGTCATAGGACATGACCCATAAGTTTACAGACTTGTTAAAAATCCTTGCTATTGGGCTTGCAATTTCATGTGCCAGTTCCTTTAATATTCTTTGATGGAGATGGGCCCTGCAATTTGGTACTAATACGTTTTTTGAGTTTGACTTCCACCTTGGATGTGTCAATTTCTACCTTCATATGCTCAGTGCCATTAACCACCCTACCACTACCCCTAAACTCCTCATTACCCTTATTAAAAGCTGATGCAAAGTATTTGTTTAGATGTTGGGCCATGCCTAGATTATCTTTAATCTCCACCCCATTCTCACTCAGTCCCACTTCTTCCCCTGCTTTTAAAAAAATGTATATGGCTATAGAACCTCTTACTATTGGTTTTAATTTCCTTTGTAAGGTCCAATTCTGCTTGGCTTTTGGCAGGTCTCACTTATTCCCTATACTTTCTGGTAGCTTTTCTTGTTGCTCCTTCCCATCTTCCATTCGTTGTAGGCTTTCTGCTTTCTCTTAATAATCTGTTTGAGATGCTTGCACATCCAGATAGCTTCTGATAGCTTCTGCCACTTTGACTGAAAGGAATTCCTAGTCTCCTCCACATTCAGATCCTTGAGTTCTTCAGTACAGTCCACTTCCCTAATTAAGTCCATACATTTTTCTAAGTCTGCTATTTTGAAATCAAGGACCTTAGTTGCAGACCTATTTTTGTTTATCCTTCCATTTAGTTTAAACTGATTAGCTCACGGGATGGACCAAGGTTGTCTTCTATGAGTCATTGCTACTTATCAATACTAAATCTAAAATGGCTTCACCTCTTGTTGGTTCAGTGACTATTTAGGGAAGAAATATGTCAGCTATCACGTCCTGGAATGTCTGGGATCTGCCAATATTACCAGCACTTGTCCTCCAATATATATCTGGGAAATTAAAATCTCCTATAATCACACAATTCCCAGTAGAATTTATTTCATTAAAAATATTAACTAGGTCTCTATCCATATGGGATCCTGGGGGTCCCAAAGTGATTTTGACCCAAACAGATTCTGTTTTATCCATTCAATTACTTCTAATTTCTTTACAGTCTACCTCATTAATATACAGTGCTACTCCACTACCTTTATTTCTGTCTTTCCTAAACAACCCATACACTCCAATACCTATGCACCAGTCATTATTACTATTCCATCATGTTTCTACAATCCCTATAATACCTGGTTTCACTTCCTGCACCAGTAGTTCTAGTTCCTCTATTTTGTTACCCAGGCTTCTTGCATTGATGTGCAGATACCTTATATGTTTCTGTTTGGCTTCGCCCAGACTCCTTGCCTGATTAGGTACGGTCATTCTACTGCCAGTATCGCCTACCTGACGGTTAGCGTAATTGGTACTGGCATTATCTTTCCTCTTGATGTCCATTCTCCAACCCTCTGTTGTTTCTTTCTCCATTGCTGTATCCTCTTTTACTTGATTTTGTTCCTGGTTAGTGCAGTGACGTAGCCATAGGATGACCAGGTGTCCGGTTTTCGACTGGAACACACGGTCAAAAAAGGACCCTGGCAGCTCTTGTCAGCACCACCGTCTGGGCCGGTAAAAGTCCGGTTGGTGGTGCTGCAGTGCTAAGGCAGGTTAGTCCCTACCTGTCCTGGCTGGCACTGTGTTGTGCCCTGGAAGCGGCCAGCAGGTCCGGCTCCTAGGCCGGGGGAGGGGGAGTACTGGGTTCTGCGCACTGTCCCCATCCCGAGCACCTGCTCTGCACTCCCATTGGATGGTTCCCGGCCAGTGGGAGCTGGGGGTGGTGGTTCGTGCGGGCGAGAGCGAGCGGCATGTGGAGCCTCCTGGCCCCCCCTCCCCTACTAGTGTCGGATCTGCTGGCTGCTTCCAGGGTGCGCGCAGCGTGGTGCCAGGATAGGTAGGGAGCTTGCCTTAGCCCCACTGCGCCGCTGACCGGGAGCCGCCGGAGGTAATCTCATGCCCCAAACTTGAGCCCCAACCCTCTGCCTCAGCCCTGAGCCCCCGCAATCGCGGAGACCCCTCCTGCACTACAAATCCCTCATCCCCGGCCCCAACCCAGATCCCACACCCCCAACCCAGTGCCCTCACCTCCCTGCACCTCAACCCTTGCCTCAGCCCAGAGCTTCCTCCCACACCCTCAACCCCTCATCCCCAGCCCCACCCCAGAGCCCTCAATTCCTCCTTCACCCCAACACCCTGCCTCAACAAGCAGCCCTCTCCCACACTCCAAATCCCTTGACCGCACCCCCTATCCTGGAGCCCCCTCCTGCACCCCAAACCTCTCATCCCCGCCCCACCCCAGAGCCAGCATCCCCAGCCCAGAGCCCTCACCCCCTTCTATACCCCAACCCGCTGCCTCAACCTGCAGCCCCCTCCTGCACCCTGAACACCTCATTTCTGGCTCTACCCCAGAGCCCGCCTCCCCAGTTAGAGCCCTCACCCCATCCAGCACTCAAACTCCCTGCCCCAGCCTAGTGAAAGTGAGTGAGGGTGGGGGAGAGCAAGCCACCGAGGGAGGGGGAATGTAGTGAGTGGGGGCGGGGCCTCAGGGAAGGGGCGGGGCCAGGGTGTTCAGTTTTGTGCCAATACAAAGTTGGCAACCCTACAATGCTAGGACTGGGCACTTGGGTGGGCTCTGACTTTGGGTGGGCGGGCAACGATGGGGGAGTGGAGGAAGGAGGGATCAGGGTCACCTCCCTCACCCCTCGAGCCAGACTTGCGGAGGGCGATGGACACTCTGGCCAGACCCCCCCCAACCCAGGCTCGGACCCGGAAGATGGGGTCAGAGTGCAGGGGCTTGCCCCGCTCCACCCTCCCGGATTGCCCCATTCTGCCCACCCGGTGCTCCAGCCAGGGAGTGGGGTCAGGGTGCGGGGGCTTGCCTGCTCCCTGGGCTACTGGACCTTGAAGGCGGAGAAGGCACCTCTGGTGAGTGTACCTTTGTAAATATAATACATGGTTTAAAAGCAAGCGTGTTTAATGATTAATTTGCTCTGAAGACTTGGGATGTAGTCGCAGCCAGTAAAGCTACTGGAATGCTGTCAAGCAACATCCGTTCTTTATCTCTCTGTGTTATCCTCAGGAGAGTGATATAATTCATGGTCACCTGGTTGAAATAGGGGGATTTTATTAAGGGGACATTCAGAGGTGGCTGTTCCTGCTGGGCTGTGTGCCTGTGGCTGAAAAGAAATCATCCCCGCTGTTAGCCACGTGGTGCGGGGAGGGGTGAAGTGATCATCCCAGAGAATTGGGTGTGAGGGGGGGTTTAGTTGGGTTTATGCTGCACATTAACCCGAAAACCACAGCCCCTTCTTTTAAATGGCCAACCCATTTTAAATGGTCAACCCAACTCTCCCTGTTCTTCCTCCCACAGCTGCAAATGTTTCAACTCTCCCCCATTCATCTCCGTCCCAGAGGCTAGTGCAGATCAGAAGGCAAAAAAACAAAACAAAACGCACTCGCGATTAAATGTTCTCTGAGCTCATGCAGTCCTCCTGCACTGAAAGAGCTCAGCAGGATGCATGGAGGCAGACAATGTCAGAGTTCAGGAAAGCACAAAATGAAAGCGAGGACAGGAGGGACGCGTGAGAGGATAGATGGCTGGAGCAAGAGGAGTGGTGGCGGCAGTGTGGTAAGAGGAGGCAGGATGCAATGCTGAGGCTACTGGAGGATCAAACTGATATGCTCCGGCGTATGGTTGAGGTGCAGGAAAGGCAGCAGGAGCACAGACCGCCACTGCAGCCTCTGTGTAACCAATCACCCTTCTCCCCAAGTTCCATGCCTCCTCACCCAGACGTTCAAGAACGCGGGGGGTGGAGGGGAGGAGGCTTCGGGCACTCAACCACTCCACCCCAGAGGACTGCCCAAGCAACAGAAGGCTGGCATTCAATAAGTTTTGAAGTGCAGTGTGGCTTTGTCCTTCCCTCCTCCCCTCATCCACCACCCCACCTGGGCTACCTTGGCAGTTATTCCCCTATTTGTGTGATGAATTAATAAAGAATGCATGAATTTGAAACAACAATGACTTTATTGCCTTTGCAAGCAGTGATCAAAGGGGGTAGGGGAGGGCGGTTGGCTTACAGGGAAATAGAGTGAACCAAGGGGGCGGGTTTTCATCAAGGAGAAACAAACAGAACTTTCACACCGTAGCCTGGCCAGTCATGAAACTGGTTTTCAAAGCTTCTCTGATGCGTAGCATGCCCTGCTGTGCTCTTCTGGTGTTGGGCTGCATGTAATCAGTGGCCAGGCGATTTGTCTCAACCTCCCACCCCGCCATAAATGTCTCCCCTTTACCCTCACAGATATTGTGGAGCACACAGCAAGCAGTAATAACAATGGGAATATTGGTTTCGCTGAGGTCTAACTGAGTCAGTAAACTGCACCAGCGCACTTTTAAACATCCAAATGCACAGTCTACCACCATTCTGCACTTGCTCAGCCTATAGTTGAACAGCTCCTGACTACTGTCCAGGGTGCCTGTGTATGGCTTCATGAGCCATGGCATTAAGGAGTAGGCTGAGTCCCCAAGGATAACTATAGGCATTTCAACATCCCTAATGGTTATTTTCTGGTCTGGAAAGTAAGTCCCTTGCTGCAGCCGTTCAGACAGATCAGAGTTCCTGAAGATGCGAGTGTCATGTACCTTTCCCAGCCATCCCAGGTTGATGTTGGTGAAACGTTCCTTGTGAACCACCAGTGCTTGCAGCACCATTGAAAAGTACCCCTTTCGGTTTATGTACTGGCTGCCTTGGTGCTCCGGTCCCAAGATAGGGATATGCGTTCCGTCTATCGCCCCACCACAGTTAGGGAATCCCATTGCAGCAAAGTCATCCACTATGACCTGCACATTTCCCAGAGTTACTACCCTTGATAGCAGCAGCTCAGTGATTGCATTGGCTACTTGGATCACAGCAGCCTCCACAGTAGCTTTACCCACTCCAAATTGATTACCAACTGACTGGTAGCTGTCTGACATTGCAAACTTCCAGAGGGCTATCGCCACTCGCTTATGAACTGTGAGGGCTGCTCTCATCTTGGTATTCTTGTGCTTTAGGGCAGGGGAAAGCAAGTCACAAAGTTCCATGAAAGTGGCCTTACGCATGGGAAAGTTTCGCAGCCACTGGGAATCATCCCAGACCTGCAACACTATGCGGTCCCACCAGGCTGTGCTTATTTCCCGGGCCCAGAATCGGCTTTCCATGGCATGAACCTGCCTCATTAACACCATGATGTCCAAATTGCCAGGGCCCATGCTTTGAGAGAAGTCTGTGTCCACACTGGTCGTGCTGTTTTGGTTTGATTATTATTTTGCTTTCCTTTTTGAACTCTACTGCACCATTGCAGTTATACTACCTTGTAGGCACCTATTCCACAGTTACCAGCACAAATGTCCAAAGCAGCAATTTATGGGAGATTTTTAAAGGCTTTTTAGGAGCCCAGGAGCATTGTGGGCAACTCCCATAATTCCTGAGAGATGCTCCATAAACCTCTGACTGCTGGCACCATTTCCTAAATTTCTTAAAATGGCAGCCAGGATGAATGCTCACCATTCTCTACTTGCTCAGAAAGAAAGGTTTCTGCTGAACCTTTTGAAGAGCAGTCGTGAGAGGACTGGAGCAGCTGAGGTGAGGAAATGGAGTGTGTTCCAGCAGGACTTGCAGAGAGCCAGAGGCTGAGACCAGCAGCTGGCAGAGATTTTGCTACAATAGTGATCAACTCCCTCTTCAGTTTTGTTTAAAATCTGTTGTAAGCCAGAAAAATAAAGAAGTTTGAGCAGTTGAGGAACAGTGAACATTTTTAAAAATAGCTATTGATAAAAAGCACATAAAGGAATGTGGAACATATGACTATGTATAAGTCAGCAGTTGATTTCAACCCCCAACATTTTTTAAGGGGAATTTAGAAACAAAAAGAAAATTTTCATTTTGGTTTAGTTTTCAAAAACAGGGGGGAAAAATCAAATGTTCAAATTTTCATTTTCTCTCGTTTTCCCCCTTTTATGCCCCTCTTTCTCTCCTCCCAATTTCCCCCCAACAACGATGCAATAAAATTAACACTATCTAAGGGATGGTATTTTCCCTATGACTTTTTTCTTTTCCTTTTTTCCTCCTTTTTTCCTTTTTTCACTTTTCAAAACTTCTAAAACTTTTGAAAAGTTAGAGTGATAAAGTTACAGTGGGGAAAAAAAACTATACATTATTCATTCTCTTGCATTCAGCAAAAGAATTGTGTTTTCAATACAACTCAATTTTTTTCAGTTGAAAATCATTAATCATTGAATCATTTATTATGACCACTTGTGTCATATAGTTGGACGGTTAAGTCACATGATATTGTTTGAACTCCCTAATTGAAAAGCTGAAGCATTTTAAATGGGAGATAACAGACTGATTTGAAAAGACTGGAGGGAATAATTCTTCCCAGGATGGGGTGGGGAAGGTGAGGGTGAGGATTATGTGACTGAAAAGGTCTTTGCCATCTCTAATGTCTAAGCTACAGAAGAGTTAGCCCCACATCTACCCAAATATGGCTTAATTAATGCCTAATAACGCCATGAGCCAGTCATGGGACTGCTACAAAGCAATATGCACAGTCTGGAGACCTCAAATGGCATGGTCCGCAAGCTCCAAAGGTCATTGGAATGTGAGAGTCCTGATCCAGGGTGCAAGATGAAGAATACAAGAGTCTCAATCAGGAATTCAAGAAAAGCTCCAGATTCCAAAAACCAGGATCAGAAACTCCTTAGTTCACACACATAAGGCTTAGCTAGCTGGAGAAATATGGATAATTTAAAGGAAAAATAATTGAATGTGTCCCCCTCCCCCACTTCACCCCGAAGCTCCATCTCATGAAGAAAACTCTTTTGTAACTGACGGAGCTTGAAACTGAATGCACATGAAGCAAGTTAGAGATGACAGCAAACTCGTGATTAAATTTACTAAAAAAAATAAAATCGCCCCAGATAGAAGGCCATACTTGTATAATGCAGATATGGGGGGAGCAAGCTCTGAGACGCTCTTTGCTATTAAGACTTAAAGTGTCATTCTTCATGAGACATTATTGTTCCTGAACTCTAGGAATGTTCCCTGATCGCTTACCAGGGGCACCTGGATTCAGCACAGTCATGACTTTCTTTGGGCAATGAGTTTCGCTCTGCAGCATGCTGCCTGCTTTCTTTGGCACTGAAGGGGAGTTACAGCTCCATCTCCTGATAACTGAAACTGGCCAAGGCAGGATTGTTGCTTATAGTACATTTTCTAGTGCTTTGTCTAATATAGTTTTAAACAATTCAAGCTTCCACCACTTCTCCTGGGGCACTATTCCAATTCCTCATACATTTGACTGTCGGAAAGTTTTCCACAATTTCCTATAATTACAGTTCATAATGCACTTAACTGTATTGTTTTCCACCTCCCTGTCCTGCTTGTCTGTAACAGGGAGCATATTTTCTGTAATGTATTCACAGCAAACCAATTTAAAAGGTTCAGTGAATAGGTGGAAGTGGTTGGAGTGTGACTGTTTAGCATAAAATTTAGCGCAGATCCAGCCTCTGTTCCTGATGGGCCCATTCCAATTTAGAATTTTTCTGTGATCTTTACAGGTGGAAAGTGTTGTCTCACAATGTCTGCTGAGGTGTTCTGCAAACAGAATGCTCCCTCTAGCCATCCCACAATTCTCTTGGGATAAGAAGAAGAATGTGGAGTGGAGTTTTGTGTCTGCCTCTCTTGAACCTTTGCCACATCTTTCTGATCACTCAAGAAGGGAACCTAATGTTTCAGAAACCAAACTAAACCAACCTCCCTCTGCCCTTGAAAAAAATGTAACCTTTGCCCATTTGTAGAACTGAATCTCTTTGAAGGTTCTGAAATGTTCAGTTACCCTTGAACTGTCCTTGAGCAGCTCAAAATATACCACAATTCCAAGAGGAAAGCTGATCTCATGAGTGTTGCAGACTGATGGGGTTTGGATAAGAATTAACACTCAGAGGGTTGTATATCTAGAATGACACTAAACTGTCAACCCCCAATTCACCAATAATTACTGGTCCTTGTACCTTTGTAGAGAGGTTCTCTTGGACTGAATGACCTGCTCTGCAGAGACATCATAAGGAACTATGGATTATGAATGGCTGGAAAACAAGAACTCTATTCTGCAAAAAATGTCAAGGTTTCAACATCTGTTTTCGATCAGCATTGGAACAAAAACTAGAGCTTTAGAATTTTTTCATGAAAAATCCACCCCAGAATAGCCAGCCTCCGGGTGGTGGGTTACTCACCTGGGAGATGGGAGAATCAGCTTCAAGTCCCTGATACCCACAACCCAAGTGAGTGCTCTGACCACTGGCAATGGAGCCACTGTCTATCCCTGGCCCAATAATATTTATACAAAGTGGAACAACTTCAACTGAAGAGACTGAGAAGCAGATCAATACAAAGTGGAACAACTTCAACTGAAGAGACGGAGAATCAGATCAAATTCTTGGGTGCATTTCTCTCTCTCTCTCTTTCTGGTTTTGGCCAGAAGTTCCATCCTGGACCTGAGAAATGGTTTTGTCAAATTGGCATTTTCTAATGAAAAACCATTTCGTTGAAAAATTCTCCACCAGCATCTACCGTGGATACATATGACATTACATTGCCAACCCTGGTGTCACTTTCTCTCTGTTAACAGAGATTTTATTCATGTAACAACCTGAATAGTTTAAAAAAAACCCAAAAAACTAATTTTAAAGGGATTATGACAAACCTCTTGTAAACGTATTCAATAAGAAGAGGACTTAGGACAGGGACTATAATAGGTCTGAGTGACTGTGCTGAGGATAATTTCCTGATAGTTAACAGCTAATTTTTCTAACAACCAAACTGCAGGAATCCTGCATACAGGGTTTCTAATAGACACTTGGGAAAATGGAAAGAGGGACTGATGGATACCAGGTGGCCAAATTTTATTGCCAATTACTGAAGACTGTGTTCAGCTAAGTAGGCACTAAGCATCAGTGCCCACCTGAATCTGTATATTAGGTGTGGGCAGTTTGCACCCATATACTGTTCATACCTGCACACATGAGAAATAAAATTTATCAATAAATTACATTGTTTGCTCTATCTCCATTAGTAACAACAATGTAAATGTTCAGCCCTGGAGCTGATTCCCTAGTACTATTCTGCACTCATGAGAGGACCACGGTTTGTTAATGCAGTGTCTTTTGCTACTGGTCTGCCATGTTACTCACTGTGCTGCTTCCCACATTGAAGCCAATGCACTGTTAGGGTATACTTGATATTTTCAGTAGCAGTCAGTGGATTGGCCTGTGGAACTCAGTGCTTCAGGACATTAATGAGGCAAATAACTTAGTAACTTGCCATACCCCTTTATACCTCCCAAGACATTGCCAACTCATTTGTACTGTGACAAGAAGACTTTTCTGTGTCTCTTCTGTTGTGAGTTCCAGATAATGCTGTACCTTACAATATTTAGTAAAATTATAATTACTTATTAATACAGCTAGTTGAGATTTTTTAATAATAAAGTTTTTCTGACCAAAAAATGGCCGTTTCTTGAAAACAGAGCTTTTGCGCTGTGTGTAAAAGCTGCCATGACATTTTCATATCAAAATTTTGTTTGATTAAAAATATTGATAAAAACCTACTGAAGCTTTTATAAAAAATTGCGATTGGGTCTATCTGAACCCTGCAAAACACAAACCATTTCCAAATTTCCAGTGATGCTATTTTCCCATGCTTTTCCCTGCTCCGCTTATTAGCATTAGCATTAGTTGGGCACCCAGTCCTGTGGTATCTAGATTGACAGGGAGATAGGAACCAAATGCAGAAGTTTGGATTCAGATTTGGTTCAGAGTCTGAAACAAACTGAATCAGTGGTATTTGGATGTGATCTTCCAGGTTTATGATTTGGACCCATTTCCAGTTTTAACTTATTACTTCTCAGGCATTCCTCTTCTACTCTCTTGCTTTGCTAACTTGTATTCTTGCCTGAGGATCTGGGAGACTGTAATTTTGAAAACCTTTGAAAATGTGCCCTTCTCCTTAAGCCAAATGTGCAGCTTTCTCTTTTCAAAGTATTGCTCTCCATGGGTTTTCCCCACATGCTAGCTGCCACGTCGGTAAATACACGATGATATATGGTTTCATGAAATTCTTATGAAGCAGCAGAGCAGAGCAGAAAACCTATTGTTATTCATGTCATCTGGATACATTGGTTTGGAACAGGGAATCTAAACAGAACATAGTTTGGATGCAAATACTCCAAACTTAGATAGAACTAACAAATAGGCAACAGTGCAATACAGTGTAATTAAATAGTAATACATAGGCTTGGCAGAATTCAATTTGTATTTTTTTATAATTTTGCCAGATAATATTGATGTTTATTTTTAAGGATTTCCCCCCCCTAATTTTTATCAATTTAAATGTTCACAGTTGCACAAAATTATGGCTTTTAAGCATTTTTTATGTTTTTACTGATTTAAATTTTCACAGTAGTGGGAAACTACGCTGGGGTCAGACAATGGGGTGTGTGTGTGTCAAACAATAATTATTTAATGACAACAGACTCAGGTTCAAAAAACATTTTAACCATTAAAACACAAATTGTCTACACTGCATGTCAAAATATACAAAGTAAACAGCTTTAAATCAAACGCTAATAAGTCCTCAAGCAACATTTTTCTTATTTTGTCTACGTGTAAATTTCTATTATTATTGATGAAAATATTTTTCCTCAGTTTGTGTGTATGGTGAAATCAACTTTTACCGACATTTACTGATAAAAATCTCATCTTTCTAATCCCAATAATACATTACAAAGCAAATTCAAGGAGGGTTCTGGGGATGTTAGCCAGGGCAGGGCTTTCAGTATCAGCTGGATAGTGGACTGCATTTCCGGGGACTGCCATGGTTCTGGACGAGTGGCACTGCAAAGAATCTATCTAGCCAGAACACTCACACATTTTAGGAGTCCTTACCCAAAAGGTGATTTGCAGGAGGAGGTAGGCTAGTCAGAAGACAAGGTTTCTCTAATAAGGAGAAAAAGGAAAACAGATAGAGAAGTTGGGGAAAGGAAGGAGAGGTGGGAAGACCTAGGGATAAGAGGGAGAGATCCAGGAGATCTTGGCAAGGGGAAGGTATAGAAATGAGAGATGCACTTTGTCAATCCCAAGGAATTCTTCATCTAGGACACTAATAGTGATAGGGCCAGCCCTGAACCGAGCTTTGATCCTGTGTTGTATGACTCATTAATGCCCCCTCAATGGAATTAGTTCTTTATGTTATGTAGTTACCTATATATCCTTCCTTCCTTGTTTGATACTGTGTAGACTGTGGTCCGGTGATTAGTGCTTATGTTTGGAAGCTAGGGCTCCTGGATTCAATTCCCAGCTCTTCTACTGATGTGTTGAGCGGCCTTGGGCAAATCACTTTATCTCTCTGGACCTTACGTTCCCCTCTGTAAACGAGGGGGTTAGTAATACTGACCTGCCTTCCGAGGAGCTTATGAGGCCTGAAGTCATGCATGTTTGTAAAACACTTGGAGATCCTCGGATGAAAGGGGCTATTGAAAGACATGATGATATTAATTAATTATTATTATTAATGATTTGATAATAATGTAATAATGAATAAAATATGTTTGCAGGCTCTCAGAATGGTTGTGAAAGTCCCAAAGACAATGCTCTAAAGCAGGGTCATCCAAAGGCTGTCCACAGACTAAACATAGCCTGCAAAGCCCTGAAATGTGACCTTCTGGTTTGCTGTAGGTTAGGCATGGAGGGAAAACCCTTAGAGATGAAGGATTCTAGCAGGCCAGAGCCCAAGTTAGCTATTTGTGTGTGATGGTTGTGGGCATGTCTTGTTTTTTCTACATTTTACTACTGGGAAACTCAATCAAGTAATTTCTGTTCATCCACCAAGGGAAATATAAGCACAAGTAAACGGCAGAGCTGTGAATTTATTTCATATGTGAATTAGGGCTACCCCTAAACTCCTCGTATATTGCCAGTGTGGCTCTGATTGTCACAACATTGGGGTTTTTTGTGGGGAGAAAGGATTTTCAACAAACCAGAGCTGAATTTTGAAAGGGTCTGGTAAGAAAATATGCAAGTGACGAAAAGAGCAAGGTACACCAACACTGCAGGGACACTCTCCGTTTCATCTCAAATGTGAGCAGTAAGACTATATTTGCCTTGAACAGCACCTAGGAGAATCAAGTGAAATGATTTTTAAAGGAAATATAAACTGCTTTGCAATGAATATTTACTACACATACTACCCCTTCCTGCTTGCTATAGAGCGATAATAATATTAGAATGTTTCCCACTCCCACAGCAGTGGATGTCACAGTGCTTTTATGAATTTAACTTCATAATCCTGTATTGTCTGCCATAGGATAGGTAGAGGTTAATATCCCCAGTTTGTGGATGGGAAAACTAAGGCACAGAGAATGAAGTGACTTGCACAGGGTCACACATGGTACGTCTACACTGCAATTAAAGACCTGTGGCTGGCCTATGCCAGCTGACTTGGGCTTGAAGGGCTTGGTATAAGGGGTTGTGTAATTGTGGTATAGATGTTCAGGCTCAGGCTTTAGGCAGGAGGGTCAGCTTGAGTTGCACCCTGAGCCCAAATGTCTACACCACAATTAAACAGCTGCCTAGACTGAGCCCCATGAGCCCAAGTCAGCTGGCATGGGCCATGGGTGTCTAACTGTAGTGTAGACGTACCCAGAGTGACTCAGTGGCTGAGCTGGGAATAGAATCCAAGACTCCTGTCTTGCAGTCAGATGCTTTAGCCATTACACTACAGCTTGGACTGTGCTCAGATTGTGTGAGTGGCAAACCTCTCACTGACATCAGTGGGAGCAGAATCAGGCCCTTTGCATTCAGTATTGCTCTGAGGAAGCTGAGCTGTGCTGGGGAGGAGTAAGAGATGAACCTCAGCAGCTGCAGTGCAGGTGAGGTTTGGAATGAGCTAATACCCACATAGCTGGTCACTCCTGTGTAATGCACTCATCCCATGTCATGGCAATACACCTTGTGTGTGATTATATACAGAGAAAACAAGACAACAATGTATTCCATTAACAGTGGTTACTAAATTACCCTCTGAAGGCCTTATCCATAGGGCAGGCTGGGAAAGAGATTTCCTATCCCATGAGGATTTTTGAGATTTTGAAATTTTTTCCCATCCCAAACGAGGCCTAAATCTCAAATATTTTCATAAACCAACCAATTGAAGTTTCTTAGGTTGGGTCAATTGAGATGTATCATGTTCATAATTTAAAAATGCTTTGTTTTGATTTTTGACCTTTTCTTCTTTTTCTAAAAGCCTTGTTTAATCTACATTTACTAAAACTTTTAAACAAAAAGTCATTTCAACTTGAAAAATGGAGACCTTCCATATCAAAATGGAACATTTCAACTATTTTTTTTTTTTTTAAAGTTTGAGCTGGGCGATTTGTCAAAAATGTGTTTCATAACCAGTTTTGGTTTTGATGAATCAGCATTTCTCAAAAAACAGTTTGCCCCAAACTTCCCAAACAGCACCACTTATCCAAAGCCTACTGAAGTCAGTAGAAAACCTTCTATTGACTTCAATGGGCTTTTGAACGGGCTCAGAATGAGCCAGAGCGTGTAGTCCTTATGTATACAAAACTCCCACTGGAATTTCTGTATGCTTTTCTAAGGGTTGCCAGCCTAGGGCCATACATGTTATCATTCTCTTTTCATTACTGCATAGCACTAATACAAAGTGATGGATAATGTAAGAAGTGTTGTAGCACATGTTGTTGTCAGTTCATTGCACGTCATCAGCATTTTCACTGGCAGCTCATTACTGTAGTGTAGAAAGAGCAGAACACAGGGGCTGACAAATGCCCATATCTAAAAAGTCATCAACGATAGTTTTTCTCCCCACCTCTCTACAGAGATTGTATATACGAGGGATAGGGAAATATTATTGTGGGATTCAGGGTTTTGCAAACTTCCTGAATGATTTGTGGGATTTGCTAAGCCTGTCTGAGTTCAGAAACAATTTCTCCTGCAACTGAAATCCACAGGGCTTGATCCACAACCACTCCCACAAGGGTGGTGTGTGTATGTGTGTGTGTATGCAGATTGTACCCCTATGTGTCACTGGGGGCAGTGGCATGTGATAGAGCATTCATCCTTTGAGGAGTGCAGTAGTGTTTGCACAGCTGCTCTCCCTTGGAAATTCTGTCAAGATAGTACCCCTTTAAAGCACAGTCAGGGCTTCATGGGGGACCCAATAGTGGAGGCGGCCTGGGAGATGCTTGAAGACTCCAGGTTAGCAAAATACATGCTTCTGTGCTTTGCTGAACGGGGATGTATGTGAGCACATGCTTAAAGTTAAGCTTGAGTATGAAGCTTTGGGGTATCTGTCTGTACAACTTATGAGCTCTGGTTGATATTAAGAAGGAGTTACTATGAAAATTGCTGTTTCATTGAATGTCTCTATGTAAATGTGGAATCCACCATTGCTGAAAGGTCTGTAAACATCTCTGCCAGACCAGGGACAATGGTCAGTTGTTACTTTATGGTTGCCTATATAGGTGGAAACACTTAGATGACAAGGGGTTAGCTGATGAGGCTGATGAAGGGGAGAGAGTAGAAAGTCCTTGAACAGGATGAAGAGACAGAGTGGTTTAAATGCTGTCTCAGATCTAGTTGAGCTACTTCCTCTTGACAATCAGCAGACTGCTGTGAGGAGATCCAAATGCTAAATCCCTGTGTGCTTTAAGCCTCTGGAGTCTGAACAGAGTTCAGGCACTGCCCCGGACTTGGGATCTCTAGGCACACGCTTGGGGTGCAGATCCTCTATCCAGTAGCCCTTCTTGAGAGCTGAGACCTTGCAGTTCAACTGCCTACCTCCTGGGACCAGTGCTGATTCCCCAGACTTAGTTTAAACACTCCCCCATCCTAGAACTCCAGTCCTGTGGATTCACAGGTTAACTCTTCCAGGATATGTAATAAGTATAACACAACACCACAGAATTTGCACAGGATTCTAAAACACCATTATTCTTTATTTAATAGCATGAGAAATACACAGATGTAATAAACTCTACATGCATTTCCCCGCTTCGCCACTCAGGAACATTCTTTGGGCCAAGGTCAGAGTCCTCTGAAGCAGCCAGGATCCTTCTCCTACAGCTGATGGCCTGTATTCTTAATCAGGAAGCCCCCCTCTCTCCAGATCAGCTTGCTTTGACCTGTGTTTGTCCTGCAGCTATGCCAGGCTTCCCCTGCTATGAAAACAAACCTGTCTCTTCCCCTCTCCTATGTGACTCTCCAAAGCCTTCTCCATGAGTCCTTTTTAACCCCCTGCTTTGTCACTTCTGACTCTCCTATTTGGGGACTTTCCACTCTCTCCTCTTCATTAGCTTCAGCTAATCCATTGTCAATCAGGTGTTTCCACCTGAATAGATGACCATTTAAATTCTAATGACTGGCTATTTTCCCTGGTCTGGCGGAGATGTGTTTACAGCCCTGCCAACAATGGTGGATCCCACATTTATATACAGGCATTCAGTGATCAACAATTTTAATAGTAACAACTTCATAATATTAAACAGAGTTCATAGGATGTACAGATTCCCCAAATCATCACACCCTGCTTAAGTGCTTTGCTGAATTGGTACCTAAATCAGTACATCTCCCAGGTAACCTGGCCATGTCCCCTCCCTTTTTGAGGGCTGTGGTACCCCCCTCTCCAGGTATCCTCAGCAGAGTAGGGTTGCACCTAGACTCTCATCTAGGCAGATTTCCCATGACTGGGATCCTGGAGACCATGTTATGTCAGATTTTACCAGCAGAAACCCAGGAGTGACTCAAACTTATGTTTCTTTTCTAGGGAGCTGCAGTTTAACAAAACTTAACAAAGCATGTAGTCCCTCGCTCTATATTAAGATCAAAAGAGCCCCCCAAAGCTGGGCTGGCACAATTAGCTCCCTATACAGGGTATGCATATGCATATTCCTTACTATTTATATCTCTTCCCCTCTGTGCCGCTCGTGGAAAGCAAACCTGATAATATTCAGGTTTGAGTCAGTTTTCAAACCCACAATACTTGAGTGGCTTTGAAATTAGACACCGTGTGGTAGCTCATATTGAATATATGCAACGTGTCTGTGTATGCGTATACATACATGAGCACACACACACACACAGACTTTATTATAGAAGGAACTGGTAGCATGGCTATTATTAAGGTTGCCTGACACTTCCCATTATAAGGCTGCTTTCACTTACTTATAACTTTGCCAAAATTTAACCATTGGGGCTGAAATTTTACACACTGGATACCTGCCTCAGGCTGAATTTTCTGAACATTTTCTGCCAACACAATCTAATCATTTCTGAGAATGAGGTGAGGGAAGAATACATTGTTCTCCCATGTTAAAAAGTGTTGGTGACCTTTTCTTTGAAAAGCCCTCCAGCACACCCATTCTTTGGAGTAAGGATTTTAAATTTGGCAGGAGCGAGGGGGATCTGTTCCAAGGATGTGCTTTTTGCCATGCTTGTGAAAATCTGCCCAAATTTGGCCAAAGTATAGGCCTTTGAAAAATCACAGTTTACATACACTCAATAGAGGCTTCTTAGATTTTAGCAGTTAAATTCCCTAAAGGCTCCATCTGCACTGGGCATGCTCCAGATGAGGAGGACTTTCCCTGCAATTGCAGTTCTGGGCTGCTGCAGGCCATGCTGGGTCCAGGCAACTGAATTGAGAGTAGGGAGCCTGCCTCTCCAGTGCTGTCCAGACCCCTTCTGCTGGCACCCACACAGCATGGAGGAAGACACTGCCTAATTCCAATGCAGAGGGGACAAGAGCTAGAGCTGTGGGTGGGGAGAGGAGAGGAAGTAGATTGGACCAAGGAGTGTATGGGTGGAAGACTAGGATGGACTGGATGCTGCCGGGGGAAGAGGGAAACAGAGTCTGAGAGTTGGGGAGGAGGGGAGACCGGTAGTGAGAGCTTAGAGCAGGGGTGGGCAAACTTTTTGGCCCAACGGCCACATCTGGGTACGGAAATTGTATGGTGGGCCATGAATGCTCATGAAATTGGTGGATGGGGTGAGGGCTCTGGCTGGGAGAGCGGGCTCTGGGGTGGGGCCAGAAATGGGGAGTTCAGGTTGTGGGAAGGGGCTCTGGGCTGGGGCAGACGGTTAGGGGGTGAGGGGGGGTGAGGGCTCTGGCTGGAGGTGTGGGCTCTGGGATGGGGCTGAGGATGAGGGGGTGCAGGAGGGTGCTGTGGGTTGGGACCGAGGGGTTTGGAGGGTGGGAGAGGGATCAGGGGTGGGGCAGGGGGTTGGGACACGGGAGGGCATCAAGGATGCAAACTCCTGGGAGCAGTTACCTCAAGCAGATCCTGGAAGCAGCGGCATGTCCCGCCTCTGGCTCCTACGTGGAGGCACGGCCAGGAGGCTCTGCGCGCTCTCCAATCCGCAGGTGCCACTCCTGCAGCTCCCATCGGCCATGGTTCCCAGTGAATGGGAGCTGCGGGGGTGGCGCTTGGGGTGGGGGCAGGGTTCGGAGCCCCCAGTCACCCCTACGTGTAGGAGTCAGAGCGGGACATGCTGCTGCTTCCGGGAGCCGGGTGGAGCCATGGCACATGCAGACTGGGGCAAGCCCCCAACCCTGCTCCCTGGCTGGAGTGCCAGAGTGGGACAAGCCCCAGACCTCGCTCCCCAGTGGGAGCTCGAGGGCTGGATTAAAACATCTGAATGTCCGGATGTGGCCCGTGGGCCATAGTTTGCCCACCCCTGGCTTAGAGTGATACTGGGATTGGGAGCTGTTGGGGAGACTGGGACTGGCGAGGCAAAGAGACCGTGAGCTGGGAGCTGGGTGAAGGTAGATTGGAACTGGCTGGGTAAAGAGATTGGGACTGGGAGCCTAGGGAGACTGGGAGCCAATATGTGACCAAAGACAGATCTGATGAGGAGCTGGGGGGGACTGGGGCTGGCTGGGCAAGGAGACTGGGAATAACAAGTAGAGTGTGGGAGAAGGAGAGGATGGGAGAGGGAAGACAGATCTGATGAGGAGCCAGAGTATGGATGAGGACTGGGACTGGCTGGGCAAAGCTACATGCAAAAGCAATCAGAGTGTGTGTGGGAGAATGGGATGATTCTGAGATTGGATGTAGAACCTGGGGAGGGACACTGAGGATGCAGAATGTGGGAGTGGAGGCAACTGGAGGTCAAGATCAGGGAAAGAGACAGATCATATGATGAGTCGGGAGGGAGGAACAGGGAGTGGCTGGGCAAGTAGACTGGGATGAGAGTAGGGTGACCAGAGAGCAAGTGTGAAAAATCAGGACAGGGGATGGGGGGTAATAGGAGCCTATATAAGAAAAAGACCCAAAAATCGGGACTGTCCCTATAAAATCGGGACATCTGGTCACCCTAGATGAGAGAAACCCGAGGAGTGGAAACTGGGATTGGCTATGTGAGGAGAATGAGACTGGGACAAGGAGCTGCTTTGGAAAAAGAGACTGGACTGTGACAGGGAAGGTTTTGAGAGGACAGAACAGAAGAGATCACATTGGGTGGAATGGGTAGAAGAGTCTGTGCCCACAATCCCCTCCAGAGTCTGAAATGGAACCCAAGATTCCTGAATCTCACCATTCCTCTGATGTCAGCAAATACCTGTGAAACCCACTGGCAAAGTGTGTCATTTGTCTCTAGTTTTAGTTCACACAGAGGACGACAACTATCTACTTGCTATAAGTTAGTCTGTCAGCTCAAGTGGCAGAGATCTGTGTGGTGGATCTAAAGATTCCAGCACTGCTGATGACCTATGTGGGTATCAACATGATGCCACATCATGGGAATTTTGGGGTATTGGTTTGCTTTTTTTAAAAACCTAGGAAATTACATACAAAAACCCTATGTTAAAAGAATATTATCAAGGTTGCAAAGTCAAACCCTGTCCAGTTAGGAAATAGCAGATTTAAGATTTCCTGTGTGACCTTAATTTAGTCTGTGTATGCATATGCATTATGATATAGTCTTTAATTATATGATCAAATACTATTTTTCCAAAGTAGCAGCCGTGTTAGTCTGTATCCGCAAAAAGAACAGGAGTACTTGTGGCACCTTAGAGACTAACAAATTTATTAGAGCATAAGCTTTCGTGGACTACAGCCCATCCGAAGAAGTGGGCTGTAGTCCACGAAAGCTTATGCTCTAATAAATTTGTTAGTCTCTAAGGTGCCACAAGTACTCCTGTTATTTTTCCAAAGAATCCCTTCCCAATTCAGTGCACAGAATGGACCTGCCTGGGGATGAATCAATGTAGTGTAGAGATGAAGGCTGTTGTCTGTTAAACCCTGCTTCATTTGTTGCCAAAGGTGGAAGGTGTGTACCTATTGCAGGTACTGGAATAGGCCCACCCAGAACAAAAGGCCTACCCCTCAACTGGAGATGAGGAATCAATGAACTCAGGCCACAAATGAATTCTTGGGACAACAAATGAAAAATAAAAGGAATGGTGCTCAAGTGGGATTGTCAGATGACACAGCAGGAGGAGGAGGGGGAATCAGGTGGGCAGGGTCACTGGTGATGGTGAGACTGGCGCCCTTCCAAGCTTTGGGGGCTCCCGGCATCCTTCTTTGCCAGGACTAGGGCTAGTCTCTCTGGATGTGTTTTGAAGCCCAACAGGAGGCACTGAGCCACCTCTGATAAGTAATGCACTCAATAGAGGGAGCCCTGATAGGGCACCAAAAAGAACCTCTCTAAATTCCCCCTGCCACACACTGCTGCTGGAAGCTAGATGGTGACTTGCTGGTGGAAGGAGAGGATGTGACAGAGGTTGGAGTCCTTTCAGCCCAACCAGGGAGGGTTGATGTGGTAGGCCAGTTTCCCCAGGATAGAGAGGAGAACCAGTAGGGTGGCATTATGGAAGAAAGGGTGAGAGAGAGGTGAGCACCACCCATACACCCATGTCCACCAAGGGCTTGAGAGGAACCAAGAGTCCCCCACCTCCTCACTGAGATACCCTTCTCCATTGCCTCCTGGGTGGCAGCTTCCAGTGTAAGGAAGAAGAAGATCTTTCCATACATCTGGAGACCAACACAAAGGCCAAGGGCCCCACTACCCTTGCCAATGCCTGCAAGTAGGTTTCAATGTGGGGTGAGGTGGCTACCAGGTGGTGACAGCTGCTGTGCCTCCTGGTCAGGCTGGGGATGGGGCCATAGCTGCCGTAAATGGAATAAGAGGAGGCGGCAGCAGCAGCAGCGACAGACAGAGGGGCCACAGCAGATTGCGATGGGGCAGCCGGCAGGGCCACGGCTATCTGAGCATATGCTTTGGGGGTGGAAGATGGGCAACCTCAGAGATGGTGGAAGGGATGGGAGGGGGTGGCTGATGGCGGGGCTGTGGCAGGAGCACCTGCCACCATGGAAAGAGCCTTCTGGGTGGAGCTTTTGTCCTTTTTCCTGGCCTGGCCCTTTTTACTGACACAGGGGGCTCCCTTGGGGTATGTCTACACTACCCGCCGGATTGGCGGGTAGTGATCGATCTATCGGGGATTGATTTATCGCGTGTAGTGTAGACATGATAAATCGATCCCTGATCACTCTCCCATCGACTGCTGAACTCCAGCAGTGCGAGAGGCAGAAGCAAAGTCGACGGGGGAGCTGCGGCCGTCGATCCAGCACCGCGAGGACACCAAGTAAGTAATTTTAATTTGATTTAATATACGTTGACTTCAGCTACACTATTCTCATGGCTGAAGTTGCGTATCTTAGATCGATCTCCCGCCCCCAGTGTAGACCAGGCCTTGGTGTCGGTAGGAGGATTGGCAGAGGGGTCCCTGCCTGTGTCTTCTGCTGCAGCTCCAGTCGGGGAGCTGTGTTGATGGTGGTTGCCATGGGAGAGGAGGCTATCGGAGGAAGCTGAGGTGGTCGGGGATCACCATGCCTCAGTTTCCTCTCCCCCACCTGTACTTTCCCTCCATGGGCAAAACTGGAAGCCTCACATGTGCTGTTGAGGGCAGGTGATGTCAACAGCCACCAGAGGTGGGGGAGGAGGGGAGGAGAAGGGCAGCAACCTGCAAAGGGAAGGGGGACCATATAGGACTGGGGGCAGCAAATCGACCATGTGAAATAGGGGTTGGACAACTACCCGCTAGGAAGAGGGGGAGCACATGAGATGGGGGGGCTTGAACTGTAAGGAGGAGGGGAAGCAGTAAACTGCAAGGGAGAGAGGAGGGACTGTAAACCATCAGCGGGGAGCTGGTGGGCAGGCAGGGGGGATGAGAAGGAGGCCTGCCAGCCCAATGCAAACTGAGGGGAAGAGGGGAAGGATAATCCAAGGGGGCACGTGCACCCACATGCACTGGTGGTGGAGTGAAGCAAATGTTGCTGCAGTCCCAGGGTGTGTGGGTGGGTGGAGACAGGCAGGCCAGCAGGCAGGTAGATGGTCAGCAGTGGGAGAGATAGGGAAGTGGATGGGGTGATGGGAGGGCTCCATGAATTCCACTTCCCCCTCCCTTCCTGGCAGCGAGAGCCAAGCACAGCAGCAGCAACACCACCAGTAGCAGACACTATATAAATGCATGGGACACCCACACCTTGAATGCTGTGTGCATTTCTGGTTGCCCCATTTCAAAAAAACATATATTACAACTGGAAAAGACGCAGAGAATGGCAATGAAAATGATTAGGGGCATGGAAGAGCTGCCATATGAGAAGATTCAGAGTAACAGCCGTGTTAGTCTGTATCCGCAAAAAGAAGAACAGGAGTACTTGTGGCACCTTAGAGACTAACAAATTTATTAGAGCATAAGCTTTCGTGGACTACAGCCCACTTCTTCGGATGCATATAGCTTATGCTCTAATAAATTTGTTAGTCTCTAAGGTGCCACAAGTACTCCTGTTCTTCTTTTTTCATATGAGAAGAGATCATAAAGACTGGGACTGTTCAGTTTAGAAAAAAGACGACTTGTGGGGGGGGATATGATAGAGGTCTATACAATCATGAATGGTGTGGAGAAAGTGAATAGGGAAATGCTATTTACCCTTTAACGTAACACAAGAACTAGAGGTCACCCAATGTAATTAATAGGCCGCAGGTTTAAAACAAACAAAAGGAAGTACTTCTTCACACAACCCATAGTCAACTTGTCATGGGATGCTGTGAAGACCAAAAGTATAACTTGGTTCAAAAGTGAATTAGATAAGTGCATGGAGCATAGGTCCATCATAGCTATTAGCCAAGATGGTTAGGGATGCAACCCCATGCTCATGGTATCCCTAAATCTCTGACTGCCAGAAGCTAGGAGTGGATGATGGGATGGATCACTCAAAATTGCCCTGTTCTGTTCATTCCCTCTGAAGCATCTGGCACCGGGATACTGGGCTAGATGGACCATTGGTCTGATCGAGTGTGGCCGTTCTTGTGTTCTTATGAGTCTCCTCTAGAAGCAGCAGCAACATAAAGTCTATCCACAGAGTCACAGATGGGGAGGGAAGGAGGCAGGGAAATACAGGAAAAGAAAGGACAGTCTCATGGTTAAGGCAGTTGAATGCTGCCCCAGGGAATTGGATTCTATCTCTGCCGCTGCCACAGAGTTCCTGTGTGATGCTGGGAACTTAAACCAAATTCTTCACAGAGGGTCGCTAATTGTGTGTTTCTCATTTTCTGGTACCTGACTTGAGGTCTGATTTGCAGAAGGACTGAGCACTCAAAGCAGCACCTAAAGTCAGTGGGAGCTGTGCTTTGCACATTTAGTGGTTTATAATGCTAGGTACTCTGAAGTCAGGTCCTAGGTGTCTCGAATAGGGCACTCAAAATTATTGGATACTTTGACCTTAAATCCCTCAGTGCCTCCGTTCCCCATTCTGTAAAGATGAGAATACCCCCTCACCTCACCTGGTTATTATAAAAATAATTCATATGTGTGAAGCGCTCAGATGCTGCAGTGATGAGCATCATAAAAAAGTCCATGAGGCAATTAGTAATTCTGTGTTCAGAGCAGGATTTGAATAATGGGCAATAAATAAAGCCTAGGGACACACACAGAACAATGAGAACAAAACAAATAATTGAATAAGTGCTTAGTCAGTGAGCACCATCCATCCCGAGCATGGAATGAGGCAGGGGTCCTATGGAAAAACAGTATGTGATCCTGTAATTAAAGACTGTATCATAAAGTATACACACAAAGGGGCTGAATCAATATTTCATAGGCAACCTGAACACTGGCATTTCCTAACTTCCGAGTGCTTGACTTTGCAACCTTAATAATGTTCTTTTCACAGTTTTTTTTCTTTTTTGGTATATATATATATATGTACACACACACATACATGCACATTTATATATTCTGCATGCATTAAAGGTCAACAGCAATGTGGTTTCTGAGTAAATTTTGCCCATTAAAATATTACCAAAGGCAGATGTTTTGGGGCCTACAGGATTTATAGATTTGCTCTCCAAAGAATATATTAGTGAAGACGACTATTCTCCTGTTGGGTTGTGTGCTGTGTTTTTGAAAGCTTCAGCGCCCACTCCAGATTAAAGCAGCATGTTGCTGGAATATTGGGCCTCCAATGAAGACGCCTTTCAACAACGCAAAACCACTAATGAGAAAACATAGACGGAAGGAGAGCCAACCCCCAATGGCTTTGTTTCTCAGCTTTGAAATATCATCCAGAGCCTGATGGAAGAACAGGTCTGTGCAAATGGAGACTTTGTTCTCAGAGCCCTAAGCTCTGACATTAGTCTCTAGCTAAGTTACAAAAGGAAAGAAGGGAGAGAGAGAAAGAGAGAGATCCTGCCCGGCCATGTACTGTACATGCAGATAGCATATTGCTTTTTCCAAGCTAGAGAGACCTCCTCTTCCAACTGTTCCAGTAATTAACCTCACTTTCTTGGCTGGTGTTAATTTGTTTCAAGTATTTGGGCTTTAGATCTAACCATGGGAACCTTGCCCCCTGAAGAAACCTTGCCAACTATTACTAGACATTTTACCACACACATGCAGGCCAAAAAAAGCAAGGCTAATTACACTGGGTTTTTTTGCAATGTGAAGTGCATCTGTAATGCGTTCAATGCCTCATAATGAAATAGGGGAGGAGAGAAAAAGCAAGGAAGTCTCTCGTGTGTGTGTGTGTGTTGTGTGTGTGTGTGTGTGTGTGTGTGTGTGAGAGAGAGAGGGACAGAGTGAGAACTGATTTTGACTAAACTTCATTCACAATGTAAATGTCACCTAAAAGACATTAGGATCCTAGGTGTTATGTTCTACCACATGAAACCAGAGATGAATAGTGCTACCAAAATTTGAGCTGTGAATAACTAAGTTCAATTATCTGGTACCAATGGGAGTTCTTTAAGTTAAAATTTAAATAGAAGGAATTATCCAAACCAGATGTCGGTTTCCCAATACTTTCTATTTTTCCCCCTTAGTGCTCTGCATGTTACCTGTTGAATAATGAGCAACGTGGGAGGAGGAAGGAAGGCTATTTTTGTCAATGTAACTGGCAACTATAAAAGGGAATGCATGACAACACCTACTGCTGAGCACACAAGCTGTAAAAAACTATGTAATTTAAGGTCCAAGATGACTCCATTTTTGCTCCGTGCCATTGTGAAAAGCTATAAGAAGGTTCAGCAAATTAAGGCGGGAAAGATAGATTTAGAGTTGACATTTTGGGATTTATATTAATTTGGGTCCCAATCCCTAATTTTACTGAAAGAGAGGATTTTAAAAAATGCATGCTTTTGAAATTAGTAGTAAAAAAGTAATAATACCTACCCCTTATATAGAACTTTAGATCCATACACCTCAAAGCACTTTATTATGGTGGGTCAGTACTGTCCGTAATTTAATTTAAACCCATCTGCATATAAGATTTTTTAGGATCTGTCTATCTAATTCTGCAATCCTTTGCTGTGTGCTTCTGGATTTTTTTTAAAGCAGGCAACTTTAAATTACTCAGATGCTTTTCCTACTAACTTCTCTGGGATTGAGGTTATCTTTATCTTGAACAAAATCTTGACCAGATGCCTTCAGAAGGTTAGACTGTGGTGAGCAGGCAGCAGGCTAAATATGTCTTTTCTCTTAGTGAAAGCCTGATCTCTCCCATGGCCATCTAGACTAGAGCACAATTCACCTCCATTCTACAGAAATCTCAGTTTTGTTGCTGATAGAGCTGCGTAGAGTATGCAAAGTTCCATTTGGTGAAGGATTTTGAGATTTCAAAAATTTGCTTCATACCAGATTGGAACACCTCAAAATGTTGAAGTGCTCTGCAAAGGAAAATTCTGAAAGATAAAATAAAATGAAATAAAACAAAAGCAAACTAATTTGGGAGCAATTGAAATGTTTTTATTATAATATATAATACAACATTTAAAACATTTAAAAAACAAAAAGTCATTTCAAAGAGAAAAATCAAAATGGTTAATTCTGAAAACGTTGATATTTTGGTGTTGTAGGAACTCCCTCCCCCCCCACCCCCCCGCTCCTGTCTGCCTCCCTCTCAGTTTTCTTCCAAAACAAAATTCTGGAGATATCGACCTAAGTCTGCAAAGTTCTTCAAATTTCAATGGAACTGCATATTCCAATGGATGATGGTTTCATCTCAATTTCTCTGGCCAGCTCTAGTTATTGATTCTATTAGTCTGGCTAGAATGTGATTTATGCTAAGGGAAAGGCTTAAGCTTCTTTCCTGCCTTGGAATTTTCCTTGTCCCCGACATTTTGGGCCTCTCTTCTACATACAGAGGGCCAGGCCCTCAGCTGTTGTAAATCGACCTAGCTCCATTGATGTGACACTGCTTTACACCAGATGAAGATCTGGCCCAGAGGCTGCATTTAAAGAAGATGGCTGGAATATTTTGCTGCCACGTATACTAAGACAAGGGCAATCATACCTCAGATTGCAGGGCATATGCTTAATATCTGCAGGAGTCAGGAAGAAAATTTCCCCCTTGTGCAGCATTTCACTTTTGGTTGGCTGTATGATGAGTTTTTCACCTTCTCCTGAAATAGCAGGCATAGGTCACTGATGCACACAGGGTAAAAGTGATGGACCAATAGTAACTGCTCCAGTATGGCAGGTCTTATGAAAAGCATTCTCAGTTTGAGGTTCAGCAGTCTGAGAGATCTGAGTACAAGTGCAGACATAGGAATTGTCATCCCGAATCAGTCCCATGATCCAGAATCCTGTCTATGATAATGGCCAGTAGTGCCAGATGCTTCAGTAGAAGGTGCAATCAACCTCACATTAAGCAGACATGGGTGTATCTCTCCATATTAGATCACCCCCTAATCTCTAATAGTCACAGTTGGTCTTGAGCCCTGAAGCATGAGGTTTGATATCTGAATCTGTTAGCATTAACTATTATAGCTGTGGACATTCTTGTTATACCTAGAAATGTCCAATCCGTTTTTGAATCTTGCTAAACCTATGTGGCCAAAACGGATCCATCTTGATGGCAAAGGGAATCTCTTATACTGGGCCACTTTTTGAATGAGGTCTCACAAGTGAACATCTCCCCTGATGTGTGATGTCAAAATCCCAGTGTCTGTACAAAGGAAATCCTCACAGGCTGGCGGGCAATTCAGCTAGATTGCCTCTTGGTATTAGAAGTCCCCTGGTTTGACACTAAACTAAAAAAGAGAGAAGAGGATGAAGGGGGAGAAACCAAAACTCATATGGGCAAAACAACATCTGAGCCATTCTAATTAGATTCTCCACTTAACCATTGCAGTCTCTCTTGATCACTCCTGATATCAGAGGATGGAGATCACATGCCTCTGAGATTCACTTAACAAGGCCTAGACCAGAGTGGGTTTTAAGGACCAAAACTGGATTAAAACCCTCCTTCCCTGCCCCATAGTTCATAAAGGTTTACCAAGTTTAAGGGGGAAAAATGATCCCAGATGTACCACCCTAATTAAATACTAAAATTAAATTGGATTAAAGTGGCTGCTGTCTGCCCTTGTTTCATTGGGATGGCCTCCTTCCTTCTCTGGGACTAGTGGAGGGATTAAGGGCCATTTACAATCAGACATGGGGTAGAGGGAAAAGGGATTAGGTCCTAATTCTGCACCCGTTGAAGTCAGGGGCAAAAATCCCATTGACTTGAATGGGCCAGGTTCAGGCCCTAAATCATTACATTATTCTTCTTGACCACTAAGGAGATTTTTTCACACTCCAGAAATTTGTTCTTGTTGAGACAAAAGGCAGGTGTGGAAGAAGAGCCTGTTTAAAGCTCATCTTGCTAATGACACAATTTAAAAATAATAATTACCCAGTAACAGTAACCAGGGCCACAATATAAATCAATATATTTCACATACTTAACATATATCTAGTTATATAAAGTTGTGTATTTTTGTTTCTATGAAATCTGTCCAATTTTATATATCTTTATCCCATCTATTTGACATCCATGTGCAATACATTTGAGCAAATATATGTGAAATGCATGGGAACTAGGTTTATTCCCTTATGCTAGATGGTACATCACCACCATGCTACATAATACTATCCCACAGCCTCCCTAGGGGACTCAGAGTTTGCTGACAGTGGGAGCACTCTAAGCCAGTCAGATGGATTTGATATGGATTTGACAGGGGTCTTAAATCCAAAGTATTGGGGTCCCACTCCCCATCTCCAGCCTGATGGTATTAGCAGTATACAAATCAGTCTCCTATAGGCTCACTGTCTGAGCAGGATTTACTCAAAATGAATATTTATGGTGTTTTCATATTTTGGATAAACCCCATGAGTCTCATAATGTTATTTGAATCTAAGTGAGGTTGATGGTCCCGGCTCAGTGCCCTGCCACAAAAACCACCTCTTGCAAATCTGGCCTAGTTCATAAAGGTTTAGAACTAAGCCAGTGTAGAAACTGAATTGTGGTCATCTCCAGGCAAGAGTGGAGATGGGATATGTCAGGGAAATGTGGATTGAGGCTGACCTCTTCATGCAGATGACCTCTAGGCTCCACCAGGCAGAAAGCCTGTCTTTCTCCAGACCACAGAAACAAACCTCATTAATGTTCACTTGCCTTGATATAAAGGTGCCTTGGCTTGGAGAACAGAAGAAGGAGATGGGCTGTGGTGCTTTCATGAACACTGCTGCTCTGCTGTAGTATCTCTCTTGACACTGATTCAAGCCTTTCACTTTTGAAAATTCTGGACTTGAAAAAGCTACTAGAGTAGGTATGGGAGAGAACATTTTCATTAAACGCAGCCCAAAGTGCAGGGGTGTTTTTCTCTGGAATCCTGGTTTCTGTTCCTGCTGCATGGTCCCTCCTGCTGAAGTCTGAATCCTCTGCTGGTGACACTGAGATAGGTTCCCGTGGAGATGAATATGAGTCTCTTTCTAGGCATTTATTCAACATACTTAAAATTGTGGTATCGGAATGCCTAAGAACATAAGAGCTGCCATACTGGGTCAGACCCATGTTCCATCTTGCCCAGCATCCTGTCTCTGACAGTCAGTGGCAGATTAGTCACAGGGCCAATGGGGCCTGTGCCCTGGCCAATTGGTGGGCCCTGGAAAAATGGGCACTGCCATGCCTTAACCCGCTCTGCCCACCCAGCACTCCTGCACATGCTTGTTGACTCTCTAAAGGAATTCTAATAGATTGGTGAGGCATGACTTCCCTTTACAAAAACTGTGTTGACTCTTCCTCTAACAAATCAGGTTTATCCTTGTGTCTGATAATTGTGGGGGTTTTTACTATAGTTTCTACCAGTTTGCCTGATACAGAAGTTAGGCTCATTGGCCTGTAATTTCCAACATCTCCTATGAAGCCCTTTAAAAAAATCTGTGTTACATTAGCTATCTTCTAGTCATCTGGTACAGAGCTGATTTCAGTGATAGGTTACATACCACAATTAGAAGTTCTGCTATTTCATATTTCAGTTCCTTCAGAATTCTTTGCTGAATATCATCTGGTCCCGGCGACTTATTATTGTTTAGTTTATCAATTTGTTCTAAAACCTCTTTTACTGACAGATCAGTTTGGGACAGTACTTCAGATTTGTTACCCAAAAAGGTATCACCCCCACATCTTCTGCAGTGAAGACCAATGCAAAGAATTCATTTAGCTTCTCTGCAATGGCCTTGTCTTCCTTGAATTCTCCTTTAATACACCTCTACCCCGATATAACGCTGTCCTCGGGAGCCAAAAAATCTTACTGCGTTATAGGTGAAACCACGTTATATCAAACTTGCTTTGATCTGCCGGAGCGTGCAGCCTCCCCCACCCCCCAGAGTGCTGCTTTACTGCGTTATATCCAAATTCGTGTTATATCGGGTCGCGTTGTGTCGGGGTAGAGGTGTACCTTTGTTGTCTAGTAGCCCCACTGCCTGTTTGGCAGGATTCCTGCTTCTGATGTACTTAACAAAATTTACTGTTAGTTTTTGCATCTTTAGCAAGTTGCTTTTCAAATTCTTTCTTGGCTTGCCTAATTATACTTTTACATTGTACTTACCAGAGTTTGTGCATCTTCCTATTTTCCTCATTAGGATTTGACTTCCAAATTGTAAAAGATACCTTTTTGCCTCTAATGGCCTACATTATTCTGTTGGCAGCATTCTTTAGATCCTCTTACTGTCTTTTTTGATTAGGGTTATACTTTTAGTCTGAAGTTGTGACTTCAGGTGGGGCTATGTGGAAGGAGTGAAAATCGCTTAATCAAAAATTCTGTCTTCATGCTACTGTTCTACTAATTTAAAAAATGAGAGAATAATACAGGAGAGTACAGGATAACTAGACACCCCTAAGCAGTGTAGTCTAGAAGAATAAGTGCAGAAATAGAAATCAGGGACTCCTGAATTGTAATCTCAGCTCTGCCACTGACTTGCTGGCTGTAGACCAGTGGTGTGAATCCTGCGGCCCATGGGCCGCACACAGCCCATCAGGGTAATCTGCTGGTGGGCTGTGAGACGGTGTTTACATTGACCGCCTGCAGTCACGGCCGCCTGCAGCTCCCAGTGGCCACAGTTTGCCATTCCCAGCCAATGGGAGCTGCCGGAAGTGGTGGCCAGCATGTCCTTGTGGCCCGTGCCACTTCCCGCAGCTCCCATTGTCTGGGAACAGCGAACCTAGGCCACTGGGAGCTGCGGGCAGCTGTGCAAATGTAACCAAACTGTCTGGCGGCCTGCTAGCGGATTAACCTGAGGGGCCGCATGTGGCCCGCGGGCCTTAGGTTGCCCACCACTGCTGTAGACAATATTGAACCGCTTTGTATCTCAGTTTTCCCACCTGTAAAATGGGGATGACAATAGAAAGCCAGAAACAGAACAGCTCAGCTATGTGTTATTATGGACCCTTTATTGCAATCAGCTCAAGAAAACGCACCTTTTGCTCAAGTGATAGGAACCTGTGCATTTGGAGCAGCAGGATATCAGGTCTATCCCTCTTTGCGCCCTTGGATTCTGTGTGTGCAGCACAGGGGACTTTGTCAAAATACTTACCACGTCAGAGGGGAGCTTTGTGCAAATAATCATTTAATGTTTGACTCTTTGACTTGGCTTCCCCTCAATAAGTTCTTCATACACAAACCCACTACAAACTAATTAGGCTATTTCTCCGGCAGGCCATTAAGGAAGAAAGAGAAGAGAACTGTTTCTAAAGTGCTTTGAAGAGGGATATAACTACTAAGTGGCAAAAGGCATCAGTAGCTCTTTAAATTCTTTCACTGTGAAACTCCGAGGAACAGAAATAGCAAATGAATGGTTTCCAGAAACAATGGGAAATAACTCTTGATTCTGTTTGGCCTGCGTTTCTCTTTAGGGGGTAGGGGTGGGGGTGGGGAAGAGCTAAGAAAGAATTAGTTTCAAAGTAATGAAGTAAGTTAGACATATTTTTAAATGACCCACTTGATTTGTAAAATAAAGTAATAGGGGCCGTGCTCACAGCTCAAATTAAGTATATAAATACACTTCCATGTATATTGTCCAGAACACAAAATAATTCCATCTGGAGATTTAGGTATTGTCTTGCACAAAAGCTTCCACTTGAGTCATTAATAGTATATTTTTATTAAAGGAAAATTGGCTTCAAAAGCAGTTGGGAATTGTGGGAATAAAACTGGGATGAAAGTAATTATCCCCTTGCCTTGTCTCTTTCCTTGTGGTCATTCTTCTGTCCCAGACACAGACAGCAGCAGCAGCTCCTCTGTCTTCTGTTCCTTCCATGTTTGATCTTTTGCTTGGGCTTTCTTCTGCTGGATCCTGGAGCCAAGGGGAATGAGGATATTGTGTCCATATTGGATGTGATGACATGTGTTTGAACTAGCACCAGGGTAGCATGTCAGGAAAAGCTTGGAATCCCCTAGGATGGAATGATGGATCAGGTCACTGCTGATGGGCAACCTTGATCTTCTTTTATCCTTAAGAGTTTTAAAAAAACCAACAAAGTGCTATAGGAAGTAGACCCTGAACCTGCTGAAGAGCCTGTTTATTGGTTAGTGGTTTGGGGAGGTCAGTGAATAACAATATAAAGCAGGGGCGCACAAATTTAGCCCAATCAAAGGCTGCAGCAGCAACTTATAAGGAGCCTGAGGGCTGCATCTAGTTAGGATAAAACAGATGAGATTGGAACCATCCTCCTCTAATGTGGAGGTGCATATGAAGACTGCAGACACCAGTATGAAATACTCCATCTTGAGCAGGATATCTGAGACCTGTAGTACATATGGGGTGCCATATTAAAGATGTGGTCAGCAGGGGGCCGCATTGTAAAACTCCATGGGCCACATTTGGCCAGTGAGTTTCATGTTGATCCTCATGTTCCACCCTCTTGGCTACCCAGATCCAAAAGACACAAATTCTGATGAACTGAAAACACATGTTCTTTAGAATTCAAAAGGAAAGTGAGTGCAGATCATGACTGGCAGGAAACCAGCCTCTGTGGCTAAGTAATTAACCTGGATAAGCTTCAAATGCTTTGTCTTTAACACAATGAATGTTCTTTGCTTTTAGCCTATACAATACGTTAGTGGGTGAAGTATTTTTTGAAAAAGCTATACCCTAGGGATTATTGTGGGGAAGTTCTAGGGCCCGTGCTATACTCATAGACTCATAGACTTTAAGGTCCGAAGGGACCATTATGATCATCTAGTCTGGCCTCCTGCACAACGCAGGCCACAGAATCTCACCCACCCATTCCTGTAACAAACCCCTAACCTATGCCTGAGTTATTGAAGTCGTCAAGTCATTGTTTAAAGACCTGAAGGTGCAGAGACTCCTCCAGCAAGTGACCCATGCCCCATGCTGCAGAGGAAGGCGAAAAACCTCCAGGGCCTCTGCCAATCTGCCCTGGAGAAACCTTAGTCTAATTTCAAGTCTAAACTTCGTAATGTCCAGTTTATATTCATTTGTTCTTGTGTCCACATTGGTATTAAGCTTAAATAATTCCTCTCCCTCCCTGATATTTACCCCTCTGATATATTTATAAAGAGCAATCATATCTCCCCTCAGCCTTCTTTTGGTTAGGCTAAACAAGCCAAGCTCTTTGAGTCTCCTTTCATAAGACAGGTTTTCCATTCCTCGGATCATCCTAGTGGCCCTTCTCTATACCTGTTCCAGTTTGAATTCATCCTTCTTAAACACGGGAGACCAGAATTGCACACAATATTCCAGATGAGGTCTCACCAGTGCCTTGTATAACGGTACTAACACCTCCTTATCTTTACTGGAAATACCTTGCCTGATGCATCCCAAGACTGCATTGGCTTTTTTAACGGCCATATCACATAGTCATCCTATGATCAACCAATACTCTGAGGTCCTTCTCCTCCTCTGTTACTTCCAACTGATGTGTCCCCAATTTATAACCAAAATTCTTGTTATTAATCCCTAAATGCATGACCTTGCACTTTTCACTATTAAATTTCATCCTATTACTATTACTCCAGTTTACAAGGTCATCCAGATCTTCCTGTAGGATATCCTGGTCCTTCTCTGTATTGGCAACACCTCCCAGCTTTGTGTCATCTGCAAACGTTATTAGCACATTCCCACTTTTTGTGCCAAGGTCAGTAATAAAAAGATTAAATAAGATTGGTCCCAAAACTGATCCCTGAGGAACTCCATTAGTAACCTCCTTCCAGCCTGACAGTTCACCTTTCAGTAAGACCCGTTGTAGTCTCCCCTTTAACCAGTTCCTTATCCATCTTTCAATTTTCATATTGATCCCCATCTTTTCCAATTTAGCTAATAATTCCCCAGAAGGTCAGACTATATCACAATGGTCCCTCTTGGCCTTAGAATCTATGAATCTATAAAATGTCATTCCTGTATGTATTGTCCTTTGGAGAGTGGAGAGTCTGTGAGTTCTTGAAGATGGTGGCTTCCATTTCTCTTAAAACCTATTGTGTTATAATACCCCTGCAATAATTAATGAATACTGGGATTCTGGCTTTAAACAATACAATTATAAACTGACAGGACAAAGTGTCAGACTGAAAAGAGTATTTGGACAGGCAAAAATGGGGAGAGAGAAAAGGACAGATAGAAAGATGAAGAGTTCAACAGAAAGAGGGGCGGGGGGGAGAGAGAGAGAGAGAGAGAGAGAGAATAGCTGTCATATAGTCAGGGCTCAAACCGAGAGGGAAGTGGGAAAAAATCACTTTTAACCTTTGTTAAAATAAAGTAACTCGTTCAGTTAATATTAGGTCAGGACAAAAGGCCAGGGGTCTTCCCCTGGTCAAATATTTAGAGTTGGAGCAGAGCATCATAGCCAGGGGGGAAATAAAGCAACTATTCCAAGAAAAAAATCTGCTCACAAAATGAACTAAGAAAGAAAGAAAGAAAACGTGTGTCAATGAGAGTGTCAGTATGTATCTGACTGTCTCTGTGTTAAAAGTTATTATTATTACTTGTATTGCCGTAGGGCCTAGAGTAATGCATCAAATGAGATCAGAGCTCAGTTGTGCTAGGTGCTCTACACACATATAGTAAGAGGCAGTCCCTGCCTCCTAGCCCTTACAAGCTAAATACCAAAGTGGAAGAAAGGAAGTAGGATTATCCCCGTTTTACAGATGGGAAAATGAAGCACAGGGACACACAGTGATTTGCCCAAAGTTGCATAGGAAACCTGCGGCAGAGCTGGGAATTGACTCCAGATCCCCTGAATTCCAGGCCAGAGCCTTAAACAAGACCATCCTTGATAGAGGTGTTTGTGAAAGTCACTGGAAACTTTAAATGAATTCTCATTATGTTAATAAATTTTACTTCATTAAACAAATACTTTAAAAAATGTATCTGGGATTTTAATGTATTTTTTTTACAGAAAGGTAGCGAAGTGCACAGAGGAATTGGTAGCAGAAACACATATGTAAAGCTAGGGATAATTTACTGAATATGGAACTAAACTGTAGCAAACAAGTTTGTGAGCATGGTCTGTGCTGCCAGAATTGTACCAACTCTTGATCTTACATATGTGAAATGGTTGGATAATGTAAGAACCAAAGCATGTTCCATAACCTCTGAATTCCTATTAAAGTGAACCTGTTTCTTCATATAATAATGGAACAGAACCATTAAAATGCAGCCTTGACCACATGTTTATTTTAATTATTCATGCACAGTATCTAATGTAGAGATGGGTAACAACCAAACCTCAAGTCTGAACATCTATGAACTTTGGGGAAGTTTAGATGTAGAGCTAAATCCAGCTCCATGTAATGGACTGTATCAAGTTCCTGCATCCAAACATCCCTGAACTTGTTCTGAATGTTGCAGGTCTAGTGTTCTTCTAGTTTACTGTTGCTTCAAAGCATTTAAAGACACTATTGAGGTTGGAAATCTCAGTATGTGACCTGCCTTTTTTCATATACACCTCTACCTCGATATAATGCTGTTCTTGGGAGCCAAAAAATCTTACCGCGTTATAGGTGAAACTGTGTTATATTGAACTTGCTTTGATCCACCGGAGTGCACAGCCCCTCCCCCCCCCAAGCACTGCTTTACCATGTTATATCCGAATTCGTGTTATATCGGGTCGCGTTATATCAGGGTAGAGGTGTATCTGCTTTCAAAGTCCATTTAACTCTGTGGTTTTCAAAAAGTTTTATTTCAACACAAACATTGTAGTGTTGTTTACTCCAAAGAAACTCAACAACAGCTAATTCTAACAATTCAGGAATTGAGTCATGAGCAACCCTATAATAACAGCTCATTATGCATGGCCCAGTGCTCACCAAGAAGCCTATAGCTAAAAAAAAACATGTGCAACTCTGTACTCAGCTCATGTGCAACCCTACAATAATAAACCAGTGTGTATGTGTTTGCTCATACAAACATGCACAATAGAGGAAAGACACCCAGGGTCTGATTTTCAAAAATTACACCCAAGGTTGACATAATGCGGCATGTGCAATTACTGCAATTGCATGTGCAAATTGAGTGTTTGTGCATGCAAATGGTAGATCCATTTACATGTGGCAATTGCAGTATCCAGACACAAAAATTAAAACAGAGATTTCAGTTTCAAGCTTTCAATTTGCTATTAAATGATAGAGAAGAGAAAAAAAAGGGGGTTTCAAACTTCACAGAAGATACTTTGATAGGATCCCTTTGAAATTAATTTATAAAAAAAACAACCAAAAAGTAATAAAAATGAACTCGTCACTAATAATTGCATCAGGATAAGAAACAAAGAGAAGCTGTGACCAAAAATCCATCTTGCAGAATCTCCCCCTTCACTCATAATACATTAAACAAATCTTCCTATGTTTTGGTTTAGAAATATTGTATAATATGATTGTAATTTCTCTAACTCCATAATGAAAGTGATGAGATACAGCACTTGTTAAAACTCTGTTCCCCTTAACAGATTTCAAAGGACAATATTCTGTGTAGATCTCCTAAAATTGTCAATAGAGTATGCTCAGTGATAGGAAATCAGCAAGCTTGGTCTAGTGTGCTGACCGGCCAGGAGAAAAACAAAACAAAGAGCCACTCCCCAAATACAAAAAGAGTTGAGCCTTGTCCCAGTTGTGCAGCATTGAATTTTGATGGTTTCCCTTCATGTCTGGCTGAAGAATCCAGCCCTTGCCTCACTAGCTGCGCCCTCTGGAAGGTTATCTTGGAATCAGAAATCCTGTGTTGCGTGACTTAAATCCATTGTTTATAGAATTGTCTAACTGACTTCATATGTATCTGGTCCAGGGAAACTGATGTTATTAAAACACAACACTGAGACATCAAGCTCCAATAGCAGTTCAACATGAACAAATAAAGCATGAGTTTTCCCCAAAGTAAAGCAAAGCAAGGATCCCACGTGAACCGCAGGGATGAAAGGAAGATGTGATACCATCATCTGAACGTTGACCTTTCCACTCTTGTTTCTTTTTCCAGCTCTGAGCCCCATTCCTGAGTCTCTCTTTCTTTCTTTTATCCTCTCCATCCAACTCTAAAGAACACATGGAGCAGGTAGGCTGCAGGCTGGAAAAGTTTTTCTGATGTTTCAACTCTATTTGTTTCTTTTGCATCCCAGTCAGAGGTGCATGGGATGTTAGCTGCAACCTTTAACCTCCTAAATCAATCCTGCCTCTAAAAAGTTCATTGACTATTGATGAAATTGGCATATAAACTGAAGCGCAAAAACAAACATAGGTTGGGGAGTTTCTGAAGTGTCAACATGACATTAGTAGATTTTGCTTATGTATGTGTTTTCTATGTTCTTTGCTCATCATTTAGTATCAAATAGAGTTTCTGAGGCAAATTCTGCTCTGTTACACCAAGTTAAAATATGGAGTAATTCTACTGAAGCCAATAGTGTTACTCCAGATCTATGTTGCTGTTAATTAGACCAGAATTTGGCACTCCAGGTATTAAAGAAGCCTAGAGTAAATACCATAAATATTGCATATTTGATCCTTAGAAAAGCCCTTCAAAGTGACTGTTCTTGAAACTGGAGAAAGTTTTATAGTCTAGTAAGAGGTTATCAAACTGGAGTGGGAGCTTTGGAATGAGTGCAGAAAGCGGGCTGGTAACATTCATATACTACCATTTATCCAAAGATCACAAAGCACTTTGGAAACTGATGACAAAATAGATACTGTATTTAGAGATCATTTCATCAATCAGTGAAAAAACAGCTACCTTTGGAGTGTGCCATGGTAGCTGCTTAACAGCACACGACAATATTACAGAACAGTGTAGAGCAGGAAGTAAATAATACCTGATGCATTTGCAATTATGGAAGGATTTTTTATGTAATAACCCAAAATAGAATTTGGGCAAGACACCCACTAGTGTAAACACTCTTACTCTTGTGAAAAGTGCCATGGGACCTTTAATGATTAGAACCTCTATTTTATGTCTCATCCAATAGATGGATTTCAGCCTGGGAGGGAAGAAGGTGGGACTACAGGTTGAGAGCTACCACCATTTCTGCCCATGCTGTGCCTGTCTTGTGGCTGGAGGACTTCAGTCTCCAGGGCTGTCATCTAGCGCTAAATGCCTTTTTAAAGAAAACACCCCCCCCCAATGTAAATTCTCCAGTACAGAAGAGAGAAAGACGGTAGAACCTTCAGTATCAATCAACTTGGATTTAAATTTTCCTCCCACATTTAGAAGCCAATGCAGTTGCCTGCATACAGTGGGTGATGTGGGAATGACAAAGACAACATATATCATGTAGCAGAATTTTTTATAGGTTACCAAAGAAAAATAAAACAGGAAGAGAGGAGAGGCGAGGAGACCATTTCACTAATCTGAGCAGAAGGCACCATCTCTAAGGCTTGAACAAAAACTGCCTGCTGATATGCTCAAAAACCATATGGATTTTTGAGACATTAAATGATTGTACTCTACACCATCTGGCAGCAGAGCCAGGAAGAGCAGCAAACGGTAAACTAAAAGGGGTAGATGTAGAAAATCCAGATGAAACAGATGTATCTCTGCCAGGCTGCCCTTTGGAGAGACAAGCACTTGAGGGTATTATAGTAAGGTCTGGGTTATTCAGAGGAGTTCATTGTGCATTCATGGAGCCTCATGGCAGTTCCATTTAAATCCCTGCTAGACTAAAGAGTGGAACACAGAACTGTCCCAAAATGACTCTGCACCTTAAAAGGGATGTTCAATGGCCTGTAGGCTGAGTGGGTGCTTTACAAAGCTATCATGCTGGGGAGCTTCAACCTTGTTTTTTAAAAATGCATAAATACTAGATGGTCCACCCTGAAAGAGCAAATGTGGGCTTGACTTTACGATACTACAAACAGTGATTGGTTGGTGCTATCACATCATCATCCAAGAAGCCCCATCTTCCTGTGAAAAATGAATTATTATTTGAAAAGCAATTGCCAAAAAAGCACACTCTGATCACAGCCCATAAGTCAATTCAATAATTTAACTGGATCCAATGGGCCTGCAATAACTCTAACAATAGAGATATGCATCCGAAGAAGTGGGCTGTAGTCCACGAAAGCTTATGCTCTAATAAATTTGTTAGTCTCTAAGGTGCCACAAGTACTCCTGTTCTTCTTCTAACAATAGAGAGTTAATCAAACCTGTTCAACTCCAAACAGGATTGGGTTTAAGGTGTAGGTTTGGGGTAGTGATTGGGGCTCTTATATCAATCATCCTTTTCAGGAGGAAACAATGTTTTTGCAGTTCAGGCAGAGGGCTGAGAGTTAAGAGATTTGGTCTCTAACCCTGTCACAAGCTTTCTGTGTAAACCTGGGCACGTCACTTAAACTCTGTATGCCTCAAATTCCCCATCAGGAGGATAATAATACTGAACTACCTCTTAGGGGTATTTTGAGGTTCAGGCTGAGATTTTCAAAGGATCCTAAGTGAGTTAGGTGCCCAATTCAATGGGATTTGGGCACCTATCTTTCTTCATCTCCTTTGAAAATCCCAGCCTCACTGTTAATGTTTGCAAAGTTCTTGGAAATCCTTGCCTGGAAGGCGTGATAGGAATGTACAATATAACACTATTATCCTAGTTCAAATACTGGTCAATGAGAAGTTTTTAAAGGGTCTCCATGGCACTAGCATGAGGCATTAGGAATGCAGGTCCCAACTGTAAGATCCTTGAGTTATACTTATCAGAGAACAGCAGCAGAAGTCTTGAAACACCAAGCCTGTATTTTTTATGCAAAGCCTAAAGGAGAAACTGCTTTCTTGATTGCATAGAATGTGCGTTCTGCAAGCCACTCAAGGTTCTAAACAAAATCCACAGAATCATCCCATTACACTGTTCATGAATGTTCTGCATTCAGGATGAAACTCACTCCTGGGCAGAAGGCCAGCCGAAGGCATAAGACACAGAACTTGGTAGAATAGTCCCATTTCTGCCCTTTACATAGTGCTAATGTGGGTCTTAAATGGTGCACAGGCCTTGTGCTTGCATTCTACACAGGTGAGAGTTTTACCCTTTTCTCCCTGCCCTACTGCTCTGAGATGAATTCCTGCGTACATCCATGGGATCTTTTCAAGGATGGAGTAGGATGTCATATGGAAATTCACTGGATGCATCTATCACAGCAATGCTGAAGAAGTTCGTTAAAGCAGAAAACATACAATGGCTCCAATTCTGGGATACCTGCAGAGGCAGATTAAGGGTTTGTGGGGCCCTGGGCCAGAGCAATTGGGGGCCTCTCCCCTCCCCTTCTGCCTGCAGTCCCTCCCGTACCCTTCCCCCAGTGCTCCTGCCGGGAGCTTGCCCTGCCCTGCCCTGCCTGCCCGACGCTATTGCCTGGGAGTGGGGTTGGGGCATGGAGGCCCCCCATTTGGCTGGGGACCCTAGGTATGGGCCCTGTTGGCCCCAGTGGCTAATCCACCACTGGATACCTGTGGCCCTATATGCTGACTCCACTGATCTACCAGAGCTATAAGCCTAGTTGAAAGGGCTACCTCTGAGTTCCCTTGATGTAGGAGTCTTCACCAGGCCTCACAGGGATGTAGCTGAGGGAAGAAGGGGACATTTCTACAGTTCTATTGTTCTATTACACTCCCCCTAGTCTGGGCTGCTGATTGTTCATAAACCTAGGCTTTGGCTGGAGCTGGGTGGGAAATGTCTTTCCCATCCCAAGAAAATTGTTAAGATTGAAGAATTGGGATGAAAAGTTGAAATCCTGAAAAATGTTGTGAACTGATAATCTAATTTCTTTTCTGGGTCAAATCAATTGCAACATTTTGAGTTGATAATTTCAAACTGTTTAATTTAAATTTCTACCTTTCTTTAAAAAAAAATTGTTTTAGTATAAATTAACTACCATTTCAAGACAAAAAGTCATTTCAAACCAAAAAATGAATTTTTTCATTAAAAAAAGTCAGAAACTTTTTTTCAATATTTTTTTTCCCAAAGAATAAATAAATAAATAAATAAAAATGTTGAATCGGGCGAGTTGTCAAAACTGACCTTTTCCCACGAACAGTTTCAGGTTTAATAAACCAACGTTTTCCAAAGGAAAACATTTTGTCAGAAAACTCCTGACCAGCTCTAGCCATGTAGGGTAGCTGTAGTGAAGGCTGCCCCTACCTGGCTGTCTCCAGAATGGTCTCAGGTCACCTCTATAAGCTGAGAGAGAGAGAGAGAGAGAGAGTGTGTGTGTGTGTGTGTGTGCGCGCGCGCAAAAATGGGATAAATCTCCTTGTCCCCTCCTTCCTCCTGAGCTAAATTTGGATGCAGCTCAGAACTGGGGCCAGTGTCTCTTGAATTCTATCGTTGCTTGTCTTCTTTGCCTTTATTACAACACTGGGGGCCAATGCGGGGGAGGCGTGGGAGGAAGGGAAGAATTGTTGCTGCCCTTCCTTATATTCATGGGGGGATAAATTCCTCCCACCAACACTGAACTATGTGGATGAATGACGGGCAGTGATCGTGACTCACGTAATGCCAGATAGACATCTGCACCCATCAGCATTAACTCCAGAGCTCTCCAATGACTATAAATATTAAATACCTGCTCCAGGCTATTCCATCTGGGCAGAACAGTGGGTGGTAAAGCAAAACCAACATTTTTAATGTTTAAATTGTATAACAGACATTTTAGTGTAAACCAGTCTTCTCTCTCCTCTCCTCCTTCCAACTCTTTTAAATTGCTTTTGTCAGTCAAACATTGTTTTTTTTTAATATTCATGCTTTCGGGCCATTGACCCTGGTTACCTTGGCACTCTCGGCAATATCACTTGCCAAGGTAACAAAGTCTAATCCATGAAGCAATGCATTATTCTGACAATGTGTCAAACTGTGGAGAATAAGAAGGAAAAAGCGGGAGAGATTTACTGACTATATACTTTAACATATACACTTCTGAAAACGCTATTTAATTAAACAAAACAATTCTTAGGAAGAAGTCATGGCTGAAATAACAGCTATTTGCTGGTAGTTCCCTGATACCTGCTGGGATCATGCTGTGGTGTCATTCTGCCTAGAGGGAATCCCTTAGGAGTGCTTATACAGTGTTAGTCTATTGGTGTGGTATATGCTGTGGCAATGCCTTTCCTAGATAGGTGTTACTATTCATTCCAAGATTCATGGGACTTCCACCTGTCTGTTGTCCAGTGAACCTCGAGCCCAGGTTTTAAGGCAGTCTGGAATTTATTTCAGGCCTCACATTATTCCAATGCAGGATAACAATGAGATGACATTGTGTCTTTGCATGACAATGATGTCATTTTTGCATGACAAAATTGTCACCACATTGCCTTGTAATGTCTTCAGGGGTTCATGCAACATCATTTTGCAAAGACATGTCATGATGCTACCTACACCAGGATTATTTACCCACTGGACGTATATAAACACAAGGAGGTGGGAAGCCTATTTTAAGAGCTAGAATGTTCCAGATCAGCAATACCCCTGGGGCCAGCTTCAGAGATATCACAGCATTGTGTTCCTCTCACTCCATTCTTCCTTTGATTAGTCTTTGGGAGAAACTGGAGACAGGAAACTGGAAATCACGATCCCATTGGAGAACTTGCAGACCTCATTGGTGTTTGCAGATTTCCATATTTTTACAATGTGTTAGTCTGTCCATTAAAAAATAAAGTCAATAAACTGGATGTTGTATCTATTGCTAATAAAACAGAGCAGGAGTGAGTAGATGTAAAACATATTCGAGGACTCTAGAGCGAGGTTAGAGAATACAATGTTGGGGGGGGGAGAACAGTTTGGTGAGTTTGCTTGAACAAAGATTTCAGTTTGATCTGCCTCACTGTTACTTAGTTCAGTCAAAGACCAACAATAGAAGTTTGCTTATATGAATTGAGTAAGGATTGTGATTTGCCCTGTGAAGAGATCTCAGTTAGGTGGCACTGTTAGACTTGTAGTACTGTCCGAGTATATTCTCAGGAGGTAATTCGCTCTGGTAATTTGCTACATTTTCAACAGTGGGATTGATAATTATAGGAATATTCCTCTACTGTGTAGCCATATGTAGGTTTCCTGCCTTCTCATCCACTCATCTGGGAAACCATTACACAAATAGTAATCAAAAACCAAAACATTTGTCAAAATTGTCCTGGTTTTGTTTTCTGGGTTTCAAGAAATTGGGAATGGAAAATGAAAAAAGGCCAATTTGGCTTAGATGCTGCAAGTTTCTCCTGTGTGTGTGTGCATGTGTGTGTGTGAGAGAGAGTGCGTGAGAGAGAGAAAGGGAGAGAGAGAGTGTGTGTTTGTCTGTCTGGGGGGGGGTCACTCCAGAGAAAGCAAACAAGGAAAAGCTGAAGTCCAGGATTATAAAGGCAAACTCATCACACCTTGGAGGAAATAAATGTGGTTATGTGAGGGAAACATTAAATTTAATACAGTCAGGAGGTCTGTTTAGAATGGAGAGGACATCAAGCTAATGATTTAAAAAAGAAACTCAACACAAAAACACAGTGTAAATGGAAAATAAATAAATTTAACACAAGACACTCCTGGTCCCAGACTTATATGTTAATAATGCTGCTATTAGGTGGAGACACTGTGGTGGTGCCTGAGCTGTCAGGAGTTTTTTTTCTTTTCTTGTAAGACCTTAATCAGTGTTACTTGAAATGATTATGTGGCTTTTATAATAGCATGCAGCAGCACATTTTAATGGCATGTCTGAATTCTGTTCCATTTAATTTCTATCTGGAGCAATATTAAATCCCTAATAAATAAACTGTATCTAAAACAGTCTCTTAAAAAATGTATGCCAGCACCAAGACATCTCCTTGATGTTACTGCAATAAGCTCGGGGAGAGCTCTGGAGTGTGTGTTTGCTCATTACCTACCCTGTTTTCCCCTCCCCAGGAATAGTAAGGAAGAATGTAATTTTGGGAATGCTGGATGAAATTCACCTGTGCTAAGAATCAGCACAAAGATATGTGGAAGGCTGTCTGAATAACTGATTTTTTTGTATACTGAAATGAAACTAAATGAAATGTTTTTGGCAAAGCAAAAAAGTCAAATTTTGTTTGGGCTGAACAAAATGTGTTGTTTAACCCAAAACAAAGTGTTTAATTTTGTTTTTAAGTTTAATACCTTAAAAATTTGAGGTAAAACTCAAAATGAAAAGTCAAAATGAATCAGAAAATGGAAACGTTTCATTTTGAAAATGTCAAAATAAAACATTTAGTTTTTTTTTTTTTCAGATTCTCATTCTTTTTCTTTTAATCAAAACAATTTGGAAATTTGACACAAACTTGCAAAATGTTTTGCTCTACCTGAACCTGCACTTTCCAGCTGAAAACAGTTTTGGAAGAAAAATTTCACCCAACTCTACCTATGTGTCACTTAAATCCTGCATAAGCCCATAGAGCTAAATTTCAGTAACTGTACTTTAAACCCTAGTCCTAAATTGCAACATTCTGTTTGACTCTAGGGAACGAGTATTCTGACCTCGCTGCTCTGTAGTGGAAGTACGTAAGGGACCCAGCTGTACACAGATGTGCACGCCCAGAGGTTTTCATTCCCTCTTTAGGTCTATATGTATCTAGGATTTACACTAATATAGAATAGCAATATAGTTGCCTTCAAAGTTTTCTTTAGCTCTGCTGCTGCTTACACCTCTACAGAGCACCTGCGACACTCCAGCCCACCTTCTATTCTCATTTGCTGACTCTAACTCCTCTGTTGACTCCCAAGACCATGCTTCTCCCCATCAGTCTGGAATTGCCTTCCAATTATAATGCAACTTTGTCACTCTTCGACACCTTCCATCCAGTAATTTCAAACTCTTTCAGAACAGAACAGTAATGAACTGCTCCTCACAGCAGCCTTGTAAACGTTATTATCCCTGTTGTACAGATGGTAAAACTGAGGCCCAGAAGAGGTGAAATGACTTGCTCATGCCACCCAGCAGGTCAGGGGCACAGCCAGAAATAGAACCCACATTCCCTGACTCCCATTCCTGGGCCTTCACCACAAATCCATCCTAATTCTTTTCAGTGCCTGCTTACCAAGCTCCCTTCCTCTGCTTCCTAAAACCCCACCTGTCCTGTGTGCATAACTTCAGACACAGTCACCACCCAGCACTCTGTGCTTGTCCACATTTTGGTCTGTATCCTCTCAGTCTGCCTTGTTTTATTTCCTCTAGATTGTAATCTCTTTGGGGCAGGGAGCAGTTAATAGCTCCCCACCTACTGTCCACTGCACAGTGCTGTGTACATCTAGGGATCTGTGCAAATTATTATTCTTAATTAAAAAGTAACGATCTGAGGACTAATGATCGGTAAACCGCAAAAGGCCCATATATGGTTTGGAAGCATCCAAACCTGTATGTACTGCAAAATAATTCTGGCAATCTCACAGAACACTTTCACTCTGATGAGATTTCTGGTGCTTCCTGCTTCCTTACATATGCATGACACTTAAATATAATAGACAGTTCCCTGTCCCAATAGGCTTCAAATCTAGACAAATACTTCTCTTACAACCCCTTATTTTACCCAGATATGAGAAATCTTTGCCTGTTTGAGTAGTACAATTGTCTTCAATGGGAATCATTTTCTATGGGTTTCCTGAATTGGATTCTAAATTGCACATGACATAGGGAGAGAAGGCATCAGACAAGGGAAGAAGAGAAAGGGAAAGATAAGGTGGTTCACATATGAAGGATAATAATTTTAGGTCATTTAAGAGAGTGTTTGTTTGAGTACCGTATATGTCATGTTTGTTCTTTTTTTTTTAAGTATTAATTTTAATCAAATCAACACAGGTGTGAAGGTCAGCAAGAAGCTAATAAAAAGTGGAGTTTGAGGAGGGAAGGAAGGATGTTGCCTGGCATACTCTACTGGGAGGTGACTTTGGAAATAGAGGGCAGCATGGGAGAAGGCACAGAGGTACATTATGGGGTTTTACACCTTCCTCCAAACCCTATGGCACAGGCCACCATTGGACCTAGGTTACCTAGTTAGAGGAGCCATTCGTCTATGTTGGTCTGGCAATGCATATTGTCAAATGTAACATTTCCTTGATGAGTGGATAGCAGCATAGGTATGCTACGCATCATGTGTCATCTTCAGGATGCACTATTGCTAATAACAAGTAGAAAACCATTGCTCTTTTGCTGGGACAAAAAGTGGGGAGCGGGTTGCCTTCAAATTTTCATTGTTTGTTATTTAAAAAAAAAAACGTTCCCCCCCAACTATCTGCCATTCGTGTTGGCAAGTCCATTCCATACATGATTGTTTTAAATCTGTATCCAGTAAAGAAGGGAGGTGCTTTGAGAAATGGGATGTAAATTTGGCCATAATGTTGGAAATCCAAATACATTTCCGGCTGGATCTGAGATTGCACTTTCTGAACACCAAAAGTCTCTTTAGCTGGTGGAAGAACTCATATAGAAATGGTGGGTAGAAAGGTCCTTTGTGTTTGTGATGCAGTCTCACCCGTGTCCAATGCTTCCTAGCCAGTCCCAGCTGTTATTGTAGAATGCAACTGCCACTACAGGAATATCTCTAGTCTGCAAACCAAGATGCTAGGGGCACTTTGTGTTTATCAGGCTCCCATCAAATTATAGCTTGCTGGGCATTATTTTGCTTCCTGTGTGTTCAGCACAGACAGAAATGTTTCCATCTACTGATTCCCCTCCCCTCTCTGAAATATCAGGCACACACTTGTCATGCTTAGAGGAATGGATTTATAGCTGGTGCTGTCTCTTTCCCCTCTCTCTCCCCCCGACCTCACTGGAGCTGCCATCCAGATGGGCCTGTATTATAAGCTTTGACGTGTAAAGCCCAGCTTAGGCCAGATGCTCTTTGTTCCCAGCAATATTCTCTCCCACGTGTAGATGTATGGGAGCTTGAGGTGGCTTGTAAACACCTTTCTGTCCCTGCAGCTTGTTTATGGTTTATGTAACACAGAAATTGATGGGTGCTTGCACATGCACCTCAGAAAGTCATGGGTTCAAATCTCATGCCAAGACTTAGGTTCATAGGTGGTGCAGTATTGGTGTGCATGTGAGAGACAGGCTGCTTAGAGGAGGAAAGGATTTTGCAGTCCCAGGAGGAGTTCAAATACCTTGTCAGGGAGGTTTTATAATAAAGCAAAAGAGTAAATGTGAAGCATGTCCTCCCCCTGGAGGGGTTAAACACAAATACAGCAGGCTTCCCTCCGTCAAAGCCCAAAAGAAAGGTCTAAAATGTGGTTCACCTCAGCCAAGTTCCAGAGGGGAACTCAGTCCTTCTTCTTGGACCTTGCCTACACTAGGTTTTTGTGGAAAATATCTCACCTTTGCACTAGCACTCACACAGGTCCTCTAATGGCAGTAATGGTGAAAACACTAGTGTACACAGGGCTCAGGCACCACTGATGTTCTGAGAAGGCTTTGATGACACTGTAATGAAAACACCAGGGCCCTCTCTATGCTAACACTCCTACTATTGGGATCACCAGTAGAACTGCATCATGACTAGTGCAAGTGTCATAGATTTCCAAGAAAGGTCTGCTCAGGGGACTTGATTAACCCCTTGCGTGCCACCCTCTGAATGGGTTTATCCAGACTATCAGAATAACCGTTAATGTGACAATCTTTGGAGAATATGTGAAGTCAAGGTCTTTTCTGCCTGCTACGGAGTGGCTGACTAGATGAAAGCAAAAAGTTCCATGACGTCTCAGCCAACATTCCCTCCCTCAGTAAGGGGCCTGATTCTGTAAACCGAGTGCTCTTAGTTCCTAAGAACTTCGGGACTGGACCTAAAAGAAGTTCCATTGTCATAGGGTGAGAAAGGCACTGCTCCAGAAAACCCATCCTCCTCCTCCTCCTACGCTATTCCCCCTCAATGTGGCAACCTGCCTTCAGCCAAGGAGGACTTTTTGAGACTCTCTTTGGAGCCTCTCAGACTCAACCAGTGTCAAATAACAAGTGGCGCATTTTCTGTTCCCAGCACATGGTTGCAGGGGGTGCTCTCCATGTCTCCCTGGCTGAATAGACAGACTGAAAGCACCGATGATTCACCACCTCTGGCTATGTCTCATCTGGTTACACAGACAGTGAGGTGAGCCTAAGGCCCAGCAGTGCTAGGTCTCAGGGACAAGATGCTGCATGTCCATCAGAACTCGTTTGAGTCCACTACTGTGCAAGAGCAGGGTCCCCAGAGAAATCTCTGGCGTTCCACTTATAACAGACAGGCATGTCCTGCTGCTGCAGGATCAGCCCCCTGATAAGGCTTTTATATTTATCCAGCTTTCCCTGTGTCCTGAACTTTGCCTGTATCTTTGGCAAAAGGGCAGTTACCCCAGGTCAGAGCATCGCCTCAGGCTACTAAGGAGAATCAGCTTTCATTTTCTGCAGTGACTTTCTTTCCCTTTTTTCTCTTATCCCTCCAGCCATCACAGAATAATTCCCATCCCTATTAGCTTACTCTCCCCCTCCCTTCTCTTCCCCTTTGAAATTCTTCCTTCTGTCCCTGGGATTGGGGAGGAAGAAGGGGGGTGGGGGAGAGGCTGCAGAATTCCTCCACATATTACACAAAAGCCTCAAGTATCCCAGTGTCAACCCCAGAGGGCGGCTGAGTAATTTAATTAAAGGGAAGGGGGCTTTTGTTTTACTCGCTTTCTTTTTTTTATTTCCAATTTAAAACTAAAAGAATGAAGGAAAGAATGAAGGAAAGGAACAATGGCGCTGATGGATGCAGCATCACCAGGTTTCCCCTCTCTGCTTAACCTCTTGCTGAGGAAATGCCAAGGAACTGCCACCATGAGAGCATGAAACTCTCAGAGCACTGGATGATTCCTCCCCACCCCCGCCCTGCTCGTCCCCATCTCTACTCAAGGGAATGACAGATTCTGAGAATTAACATAGAATTCCTTTGCAGAAAATGCATTCTTACTGTTCTCTCCACCTTCCCCCTTCTTTTTCTCCCATTCCTCCTCTTTGCACATCTCTTCATGTCTTTTTCTCCCTCTCATCCCCATCTTAACCTGTCTCCTTTCTTCCCTCCCCACATCTGCCTTTTCTCCCTCATGATTGTTATGCACTCCTAGATTTCAACCTCCTTTTCTTTGCCCCTCTCTTGACTTTTTCCCCCCTCTCATGGTATACATTTCCCACTGCTCCCTCCCATTTCTCCCCTCACTGCCCCCCCCCTCCCCACATGCTCTTGACTGGGATGAGCTGAATCTGGCTCCAATAAATGACATCTTGATTCCTCAGCCTGACATTTATTAATTACAGATTCATCACACACTCGGCTCAGAGCGCTCACTGCGGGGCAGGACCGAATGCGGGAGAAAGTGGCGTCTCATTTAAGGGATCATGGACAAAGTGTCAATTTACCACTATGCTGAAAGTATAGTGTTCTTGTCACTATTTTTCTTCCCTGTGGGACACAATGTTTTCACTGGGGCGGGAGGGAGGGAAGGAGAGGAGGACTATTCTATGTCCTATCTTTGGGGTCAATATGCAATGACACTATGTCCTCGTCTACCAATGTAATGTCACCATGTGCAGCAGCCCCCCACCATACCACTGTGTAGTTATTGCCTATCTACCAACCTATCTAGCATGCTTTATAGGGTGGTGTCACTTTAGGATCTATGTACTAGTTGGTCTCAGTTTTGCCTATTAAACTTGAATTAAACAGTCTTCAACTCCTGACCAAATGGAAGGTAATTTCCTTTTACGAGAACCATCTGGTTTGGGGTAAGCAAGGACACTCCTTAGTTAATATAATTCACCTCCCTGCTACTGTGATTCACTGAAATAGTTCAGACTAGGGCTGTGAGGGACAAAGGGGTCTATGAGAGATGGGGATATAAGGAGTTCAGGTAGGCGGCACTGGGCAGGGATGTGGAGATCTGCTCCCCCAAGGGGAAATTCACACCATGGAGAGAGCCAGCCCAAGGCCTGTGTGGTCTATACGCCCTATGGGGCCTTTTGCACAGAGGGAATTTTATCCCAACCAAATACTTGCAGTGATGTTGGGCTACCTCATACCAACATGGGAGAGGACTCTCTTTGAAGAAGTCAAACTGAAACTTGAAGCCAACCCAAACTAGCCTCCACATCCCCAGTTAGAAAATCCTAGATTAGGAACCCAAGCAAACAGCAGGTGGGGAAACCCTTTGGGAGTTCAAGTCTGCATACTACCCTTCTCAGCTGCGCATCCCAGATGAGTACTCAAAAGAACAGCAAGGTATGCTGTTAGTGATTAAGTAGGTTATTCTGCCCTCTGAGTTTGTAGTAAATACAGTGCTCTAGAATGGGGCTGGGGCCACTGTGCTGTAGAAGATTCCATCTTTTGAATGAGATAGAAAACCCAGTTTAGGTTTCTAATCCTCTAAGCAGATTCATTTGGACAGACCCTGAGGAGCCCCAATGACTTCCATGGAGCTCCATGCAGGGGTATGGATCAGTCTGAGCAGATGCATTTGCTGTCTCATCTCCTTCCACGTTTTGCACATTATACATAAAAACTGAGGTCCTGATCACCTCATGGTCATCAAAGATGCTGCAAGAATAGGGGCATTAGCTCTCCAAGTTAAATTCCAATTTGGGCAGCTACATGCTGCTGTCCTAAATCCCACCACCACCAACTTTGTTCCCTTGCAGCCTCAACACTCTGTGTTATTATTCTTCACTTCCCATTCTAAATGGTTGTGTAGGGTTGCTGTTAATTAAAGAGCTTCCTTGTTTCACTCCAGAAGTATGTGTGGTTCAGTATGGAGGAATTGAAGACTGCATGCAACCATTTGGGGAATGCTCTTTAGACATACAGAATTGTTTGTCTTGTTTTGCTGCCTCTAGCCTCTCAGACTGCCTCTACATTCACAGTCTTCTAAAGATTTTCGGTGGAGGGGTTGGGGTTTTTTTGGTTTATAATCTTTCTGAACTGTTCACCCGCTTGGTTTCCTTCTGGCCCCTCCTCATCCCCCAGAAGCCATGTATAAATTCCAGGGAGATATTCTGCTTCACATCTCCACCCCAAGTGGCCAGCAGAGGTTAACATAACAAGTCAGAAATGCACTTAATTCCATCCCTCTTTGTGTCAGAGCTTTCCTAAGTCATATTTCTCTCCTAGACTCTCACTGAACTCTATGTCTGTGACAGACTTCCCTTATTAAAGGGGACACAAAGACCAATTAGTTGTTATATAATAGCTCTGGATGGCCAGGCAATGGGACCAAGGGCACTTGTTCAAATTAATAGGGTCTGGGATTGATTTAAATCAAGAAAAGCAAGCTAGTTCAAGCTGTAATATCTCTCTAGTATCTCCTCACCCCAAACAGGACAGCTTTGCGAGACTATTGATGTAAAACCATGTGACATCTGATTACACCAGTCTAAGATCTCATTCCTATATTGGAGACTATGTTCTTGTAATGTCTGAGTTGTGGATTTTTCTCCTCATCTTTACCCATTTCATACAGGAAAATGTCATTATTTTTAGAAAATTTGCTCTGCCAAGAAAGCTGTTTTCACTGAAGAAAGGGCTTATGAATATAGTGAAGGGTTTGGGAACTAAAACCATTGCAGAAAAGTTCAATCTTGGGAAGAGAAGATTGAGGAGAGAGAGGGAATAACTGTCTACAGACACCAAAATAGATACCCTAAAGAGGGCAGAGATCAATTATACTCATTAGTCAATAAGAACAGAACAAGACATAAGCTTAAGCTGCAGAGGGGAAGAAAAATCTGTTAGGCCATGCATCGAGCTGCTAAGAGGCTTTGCCAGTTCCCTTTCACTGGAGACACTCAAGGCTAGGCCTATTGGGGAGGGTTAAGGATAACTAAATCAATGCTGCAGTGAGGATGGCTCACTCCGTCATTGCTTCCAAATGGCATTATGCATTTATAAATTGTGTGACAAAAAGCACATCTAGGATGTTGATGGCAAAAGAACAAAACCCAAAACAAACACAAAAGTCCATTAAATTTGTTGTCCATGTAGGCTGGTTCCCAGAAAGTAAGGCGATAGGCAAATGAGAAATGCAGACGTTAGCAAAAGAGGTAGATCACATTAATAAACTATATACAGAGACTCCAAGGTCATCTTTATAAAAGTCTAAGGATTAGTTTATGTATCAAATTTTATTTTTACTTCCCATGGTCAAAAAGGCCTCCCTGGTTGACTCTGCACGGGACTATTTTTAATCCACTCTGACCCACTCCCACTACTATGGCAGTGGGTCCTGCAGGACCTGTGGGACCCTGGTCCCGCTGCAGGGCTCTACTCCATGTCACCTAGAGTAATAGTCAGAAGCTGCTATGGCACTTTATTGAGGAGGAAAAAACTGGTGGGAAATTGGGCTCCTGTGCATGATTCCTTCCATTCTGTGGGTTAAATTCAGGCAGGGAGACATTTTAAACACATCGAGACAGATCCTTGATTCATGCTATGTCAATTTACACCAGCTGAGAAACTGGCCTCTCATATTAATATATATCTTCATGTAAAATGTGTAGTAGATTATTCAGCACAGATTATGAAATAAGTGATAATATGAGCCCTCCTCCCAACACACTGAGTCCAGACATCACAATCCCTTGATCCATCAATGAGTTGATCATAAATGTCTTGTTATCAAACAGGAAAAGTAATAACAGCCACATACTCACCCATCCTCATATAATAGCAAATCTCTAGTAACTCAGCTCTCAGGGAGAAAAAAATCAAACAAATATGCAAGAGGGCAATGGCACATTTCCTACAGTACATGATGTTCATGTAAAAATGTGTTCTTGGATAGCCTTGTATGTGAGATACTCAATATACAAAACACAATACAGAAAAAATAGGGATACAGCTATATACAGAACTTGGGCAAGCTGAAGACCTAAGATAACTCCTGCTTGTGTCTCATGGTTATCACATCACATAGGTATGTAACCCTGCAGTTACTTGTGCAGCATCCCTGGAATTACACAGAGGGCAAGTGTTTTGTGTGGTTAAAGCAGAGAGTGAAAGTCAGAGCTCCTGGGTTCTGCCACTGACTTGCTGCATGAACTTAGGCAAGTCTCTTAACTTCTGCACCACAATTTACCCTTCTGTAAAATAGGTTTAATAATACTTAGTGCTAGGAGGCTTCATTCATTAACAGAGCTCGTCACAAGAGTCACAAGTAATTTTGCAAATAAGAGTGCCAACTTCCAGTGGTATAATTCATATCTTATTATTAATTATTTGTGAGTATTTAGATGAGCACGAGATACTCATGTAAATGTGTGAGTCCTTACAGTTTCACAAACTTCAACATTCATTTCTCATCCAGAATTGTGTCCTGGAATGTACATTATCCTTCTGTTATTGTTACTCTTCTGTTTAAAAAAATATTTCAGTCATCCAATCAGGGAACAGAAACAACACCATGTGACTTGACCAGTAGTACAACACAAATCAAGGCTAGTCAGAACAGACACTTTGCAAACACCTCATAGGCTGAAAATTATCTAGCAAACTATTTTGGCAAATACTTGTGAACAGGAAAGAGACTCCCTGGAATTAGGAACAGTTAGCAAATGAATTGTCAGCCAAAAAGGGGTTAAAATTCATAACAAATAGAATTTGTAACAAATAGTTCAACTAGCTCTATGAACATTTCTAACATGCTTTAAGAGCCTCAGATGAAAGGTGTGAGAGAGTTGCAGAGTATTGAACTGTAAAGTATTGTTATATATGCATTGGCATACAAAGTGTGTACAAAGGAAGCACCAATAAAGTAAAAAAAAAAATCCAATAGATTAGTATTAAACTAGCTGATCCAAGTAAGGGAAAGTTGGGGGGTGGGAAGTTTGCCCTGAGCAATCCATGATTCCTGTAGAGAAATGTGTCTTGTAAGGGAATTCAGCTAAAGAGAATGAAAGCAATCCCCCGCCGCAGCCTTCCCTTCACCCCCCACACACTTTGTTTCTAGAAGGGAAGAGATATTACTGGAGGCTGCTCCTCTCAAATGTAAGCCAGACATGAGAGAACAGCAGAACCTGGCGTTCATTAGGGTCCATTTCTCCTGGCAACTTGGTACATCTGTCACACTGCAGGAAAGAGACCCTTCTGGATTCTCTCTGCATCTTGGCAACACCAGTCAGTAGGCACATGCCCAAAAACACATACACATGGCTCTGTATGAAGTGAAGCCACAGGAAATATGTCAAGCCAAATAAAAGTTACACTGCTTGATTTGCTGCCTCTATAGAAAAAGATTCCATGATCCACTCCTCAGACTCTGGAGTCAGTCGTTTATCTCTGATCATTTCCATTAATCACAAGGGTATGTTTGGTGGGATGCAGGGCAGACTAGGGAGTGAGGAGAAGGAGGCTCAGTTTGCTGGAGATCATGAATGGAAAGTTTTGGTTCACCAGCCTTATCACCAATGGTGCCACTGTTACACCACAGCCCTCAGACTCGGCTGGGGGGGGTTAGGAATTTGGGTGGAGAGGGCTGGGGAGAGCAGTGTCTGTGGGAAAGCAAAGATCTGGCAGTCAAAACTAACACTTTGAGACATATTTTGCAAAATGTGATTCTCTAACCACTCCCACCACCAATCTCCCAAGAACACTTCAGAAGGCGATGAGAGCAGGGAGGCAGGTTGGGCCTGGAGGGAAAAAAGGACAGCATTCAGTCTGGCACAAGCTACATCTCTGCTGTGCACTCACTTGTCCTTAATCTCCAAAGAAGGATGGTGATCCCCGCTGGTGATGCTTAAAGGGTCTTGTGCAGAAACAATGAAACCTAAGAAGATTAGGTGCTATGATCCAAAAATCAAAAGGGTAGCCAACCTTGCACAGGGAGGTAATCCTGCAAGATGAAACCATCTTGGAAAATTTCTGGTTCTTGCGGAGTCAGAAACATGGGCCAGACTGAGCCAGTACTGGTTGACATGCCATTCCAGGATTTTCTAGACCGTTGGCTCCTGTAAACCTGGGGTGTCAAACACATGGCCAGTGGGCCAACTCAGACCCACTTGTTCTATTTATCTAGCCCCCATCACCGGTTCACATGCTGTAGAATGCAAGATCCCATTTTTTAAATAAATTGGTTTCTAGTTATTTCAATTCCAAAGAACCTTCTAAATGTGACCCCCAAAGCAATGTTCTCAAACAGCCTGAAACAACAGCTTCCAGAGAGAATTGCCCTATTTATCTCAATGGGATATTAATTCTGAAGTCTCTTTAAGGGCCAGATTTTCAAATAATTTTTGCATTGAATTAGCATATACAATCACTACAAGTGTGCATGCAGGACAAGCAACTGCGCATGCAAATGGACAAATAAAGTAAGGAAGAAATAGCAGTGAATCTAAAAGAGCCATGTATTAATAATGCTGAATGGAAATAGTAACTTTGCTAATTGAAGACATATGGCCTACACTAGAGCTGTATTTTATTTCCTACTTGTGTACAAACCTCCCATTGGTTTTATATTGCCCTGGCTTTGTAGACCAGGCCTATTGATCACAATGTAAAATGTAGTTCATCCCTCTCAACAGGATGAGTTTGACAACCTGCTATAGATGGTTCATTGAAGTTTCTAGCCCTTTGCGTTGTGAAGGACAATCCCTGAATGTGACCCACTGCCTTGGTTTCTGGATTGTTCATTCAATAGAATGTTAGTGCTGATGCCTAATGCCGACAATTTAAATGGCAGCATTTCTAACTATTTCACTCCAGCTCCTCTGGGATCAGTTTCAGAGCATGGGTAGAGTACCTCCATGTTTCCAACCCCTGAGCCTGTCTCCTGGTCAGAAACTCAGCCAGCCCAAGCTGTCTCTTCTCTCCCCACAGGGCAGTGCAAAGAACTTCCTGTGTGCGCCTCAGATGCAGAGAGCTCACCAGGCGCATAAAAAGGCCAACAGTTGTGTGATGGGCATGCATTAAAAGTGACCAGGAATATGACGGAAGCTGACAACCAAGCAGGAAAACAGACTACTGGACGAGCCCCATGATATACCCCTGGCATGTAAGGAGCATTGACACACAGGCACCATTCTCTACTATGCTGACCCATCACTCAGGTTAGAATGCCTGCACCACCTGCCACGGGAGTGATAAACAAATACTATATGAGGAGTGACTGGGCAGGCAATGCCATGGAATCATGTCATGTTGTAGGCTGAGTCATTTCCAAGCAGCCACACACCAAGGCAGATGTCCAATAAAGCTGCAAAAGAATAGTTAGCATCCAGCTTCACTTCCAGTGTCACCTTCCAGTGGGCACACATAGCCCCCACACATCCTCTAAAGAATAGCACAGAGAGGAAGGAGGGCCCCGTGAACAAAGCACTGCAAGGCCAGGACACAGAAACAGCCGATGTGTGCCCATATACCATCTGGACAGATGTGTGATGATACTATCTTTTTCTCCAGAACCTCAGCTTTCATTTTTTTCTGAAAAGGTAGTTATGGCTACAAATGAGTCTGCAGAGACTTTAGAACAATAGCTCTGATATGTGTGAGCTTCCCCATTCATCTCACAGAGGCATTAAGTCACATGCCTTATGGTGATAATTTAGTTATCAATATTGTTTACTATGGTTTTCTTCATGTGAGAAAGGAGCAGGAGGATCACAGTTCTGCTCAACTTAGGTTATGTCTACACTTAAAACACTACAGTGGCACAGCTGCAAACAGTGTAGACACTTACTACAGGGACAGGAGGGGTTCTCCTGTCACATTGTAGGTAATCCACCTCCCTGAGAGGTGATAACTAGGTCAACCGAAGAATTCTTCCATCAACCTAGAGCTGTCTATACTGGGGTTAGGTGGCATAACTGCATCTCTCAGGGGTTTTCACACCCCTGAGAGCCATAGCTTTGCCTGTGTAACTTTTCAGTGTAGATCAATTGAGCAATTTCTCATTTTGGTGCCACAATTGGATGGCATGTAGGAAACTCTATTTATCTCTCCACCTTCCCTCCCCCAGTCAAGAAGGAGCCAAGCAATGGGACTAGTAGAGCATATTGAAGCCTCACTCAGGAGGAGCCAAGCTCAAGGAACCCAATGGACCCAAGCAGGGAATCTTAATATTCAGCTTTTGGAGGAAAATTCTACATTACAGAAAAGTTTGTTTATTTTTAAATAAAAATGTCTGTCTCTCTCAGGACTTCAAAAGAGCTATAAAAATAAGGGTGTTTTTCTGGGGAGAAAAGACTACTTGAACTGCATCTAAAATAGGTAGACTGGATTCTCCATCATGTGAGGTTATGGGCCTTAAGCAGGAATTTACTGGGAGAAATTCTGTGGCCTGTCTTCTCCAGGAGGTTAGACTAGATCAGGGGTCAGCAACCTTTCAGAAGTGGTGTGCTGAGTCTTCATTTATTTACTCTAATTTAAGTTTTCGCGTGTCAGTAATACATTTTAATGTTTTTAGAATGTCTCTTTCTATAAGTCTATAATATATAACTAAACTATTGTTGTATGTAAAGTAAATAAGGTTTTTAAAATGTTTAAGAAGCTTCATTTAAAATTAAATTAAAATGCAGAGCCCCCCGGACCGGTGGCCAGGACCTGGGCATTGTGAGTGCCACTGAAAATCAGCTTGCATGCCACCTTTGGCAAGCGTGCCATAAGTTGCCTACCCCTGGACTAGATGATCATAATAGTCCCGTCTGACCTTAAAATCTGTGACTGTGACACAGACAATCATATTTTGAATATCTGTACAGGATACAGTGAATGGTGGGTTTTTTGATGATTCACATGGGTGGAGCTTATTTTGTGGATGGAGTTTGAAAGAGTACCAATGCTTTTTCCCCCACAATTTCATCATTGTGCAAGGCCACAATGTGTTACCCTGCCTGCCTGGTCTGCCCACTATATGATTGTGAGGGATGGTTGGCTTGACCCACTCACTTGGGCTATGCAGGCATCTCCCATGGGGGCCTCTGCTAATCAGGTCCTAGATCAGAAGTGGGCTGCATCAGGTTTCGTTCAAATTCTAAAAAGGATAACCCTATATTATAAAATAATATGGCTTTTAAGAGTGTGAGGAGAAGGGGAAATGAGAAAGACAGAAAGAGAATAGGAAGAAGGAAAGATATGTAAAGCATTTTACTTTCTTTTCTCTTACACCAAGACAATAGCAAGACAATGTCTGAATAGAAGAAAACTATGGTCTGCTCTACACTGCAGACCAATATCGGTGTAACTATGTCACTCAGGGGTGTGAAAAATCCACACCCCTGAGTGATGAAGTTATACTGCCCCAACCCCTTTTGTAGACAGCGCTGTCGGCAGAAGAGCTTCTCCCGCCGACATAGCTACCGCCTCTTGGGGAGGTGGATTAATTGTGCCAACAGGAGAGAGAGCTCTTTCCTGGTTTACAGCATTTTCATTAAAGCGCTACAGCAGCACAGCTGCATCCATGCAGTTGTGTTGATGCAGCATTTTAAGTGTAGACTTGCCATAAGAGAGGAGGCAGATGATACTTTGTGTGTTACTTCTTGCAGAAGTGGGTCCATCACAAGGGGATAATATTGATTTATGGACCAATAGAAAATAGAGATCCCACTTCTCCTCTGAAAGGTCTGTGGGCCCATTTGCAGCTAATAACTATGGCCCTACGAAGAGAGCAGTTGGGAAATAAGGTACAGGAAAATACACTGAAAGGAGAAAGCATAACCTGTAAGAGATCTCGTAAATATATTAGTTATTATTCCTTACGGGATATTCCACCATTATTGCCCTCAAAGCCTGTCACTCATTGTCATAGGCCAAACCCTGAAGTCTTTATAGAGGTTTTATTCAGTTTATAGAAACAGCCTTATAGAGAGAGTGTTTTCTACCTAATGTTTATCTTCTCAGGTTTCACAGTTTTTCCTGGAGTTCCCTTTGGTAACCCTTTGGCTTCAGTGTATTATTAGGGAAACAAGAGCGTGTTATTAAGTGATGATTTTACAATTTATTTTGACAGCAAAAGAGTGAAAAAGGGAAATTGACATCTGTGATTTTAGTTATGCGCTGACAACTAGAGTTAATTTTAATTCTACCATGAGGCAGATAAGTGAATGTGATGGGAAAGCTGCATTTTCATTGCTGCTGCCTGGGGAGAGCTACTTAGTCATGGCGCTATAATGGCACAAATTAAAAAAAAATTAAAAAGGGGAAAAGTTTAAAATAATTTTTAAAAATTACAAAAAGCAACAGATAATAAATAATAATAATGAATTTTGCCCACCACTATTATTATTATTATTATTATTATTATTAATTACATATAGAAAAGGCCAGGGCTAAATATTTAAAAGTATAACCAACACAAACAAAAAAGTAGGAAAGATTAAATAAAAAATATAGGGGCAAAGTTTAAAAATACAAAAAGAAAAGAGTAAAATAATTAGGAAAAAAAGCTAGCAGTAATTATAAACAGACAGTGAAAAAGGCTGGGATTAATTGTAAAGATACACAGAATAAGGCATGGATTAATTCTTTTTTAATTTAGACATGGTCAACATTTCATTAAAAGAAACATCTTTAAATAAACACTGATTGAAAAATGTTATGAAAAATTTAATTTGTGAAATGGAAACTGAATTTTTTGGTGAATTTAAAAACATATTTTTCAACCAGCTTTTATTTAAATGGAGTATTTGAATCCTGGCATCTCTGCATGCATGCTGTACCCCTGCCCTCCCCTCTTATAGTGTTTTTCTGGTTTCTGTATTTATTTCTTTAAGGACTTTGCTGAATGGTGCAATGAGAATGTCTCCCTATGTGTTTGTGCAACATACATATCCTGCAACAATACTAATAATAACAGTAATAATAAGCAAAGGAATCTGATTGCCCAGGGATGGTTCCCCAGTCCTGCAAGTGGATCCACACGGGCAGAGCCTTGTGTCTGCATGGATTCATTGTAGGATCAGGGCCAGGGGAAGTAAAGTGTATGATCTCGAGATGACTAGATAGCCTCATCAGTCTAGTTACTGCACCTTACTCTAAAGTTTTGTTAGTTGAGGTTTTTAGTTAATATGTAATAATGTTTACAGCACCTTTTCTTTGGGTATATCCCCACTCTTATCTTGTCTAGTAATATGGGCCTGATCTATAGCCTGTTGAAATTGATGGAAAGATTTCAATCAACTTTGGTGGTCTTTAGACCAAGCCCTGAGGGAATAAATGGGGCTTTAGGGAGTAAATATGACTCAGACAAGGACCACAGATTGGGACTTGAGGAATTCACATTCACATTTAGAATGTACATCTAGGCCTCCTTTAAAAAAAACAACAACAGCCTGTTTTGCTCCTGAAGGTTAGACATTTGGACACATAAGCAGCTGTGCATGAAAACTCATGCACCACAAATTTAGAGTCTAGGTTGAGGCTTTGAAACTGTAGCCCAATATATGTGAAATCTTCCATTCTAATAGCTGGCTGACCCCAGTTTGGAAATGCATTCTACAGCTTGTTATTTGTGTAATAATTATTTCTTCTTTCAGATGAGGGGTAAGGAAGAGAACTCACATTCGCAAATCCTGAGAAAATATGTCAGCTACTCCTTTTCATGTTAATGTTTTTGATTCTGATGTTTTAAAGCCCCAATATTCAAACCCACCATCACTAAAATATGTGAGATTAGCTTGAACCAAGATCCTGAAGTTTCATACTTAAACAGATGTCCTTTTCCATCAGGTGAAATTTTCTTTACCCTTCTGTGAGAGGGCACACTCGCTCCACATTGAATGGGAAGGGGTTAGTGCCACATTGTGGACTGAGGAAGCCACGCCCCCTTTTCCCTACTGGACATGCTGAGAGATACATCTGTAGGGAGGTCATGCCTTATTAGGGTATGTCTACACTACCCGCCGGATTGGTGGGTAGCAATCGATCCCGCGGGGGTCGATTTATTGTGTCTAGTCTAGACACGATAAATTGACCCCCGAGTGCTCTTCCATCGACTCCTGTTCTCCACTGCCACGATAGGCACAGGCAGAGTCAATGGGGGAGTGGCAGCAGTCGACTCACCGCAGTGAAGACACCGCGGTGAGTAGATCTAAGTACGTCGACTTCAGCTACGTTATTCACGTAGCTGAAGTTGCGTAACTTAGATCAATCCCCTCCCTTAGTGTAGACCAGGCCTTAGAGAACCCAGGATTGCATCCCTTCCTGCTTCCCAAGATCAGGTGCCCCAATGTGGTTACTTATCCCCATATGGATTGGAAGGATTGACCTCGTACTGCCCATCCATCGTTTACCCAGCTTGCATGGACACCTTTGCCTATATGGTTACTTTCCACCATTTGTGATGTTTTTTTCAGCAGTTTGAACTAGAGCTAGCTTGCTTCCTGTGAATCTGGGTTGAATCTAAGGGTAGGTCTACACTACCCGGTAGTTCTGCGGCAAGCAAATCGAACTTCTGGGTTCGACTTATCGCGTCTTGTCTGGACGACATAAGTCAAACCCGGAAGTGCTCGCCGTCGACTGTGGTACTCCAGCTCGGCGAGAGGAGTACTGCGAAGTCGACGGGGGAGCCTGCCTGCCGCATCTGGACCGAGGTAGGTTCGAACTAAGGTACTTTGAACTTCAGCTAAGTTATTCACATAGCTGAAGTTGCGTACCTTAGTTCGAATTGGGGGGTTAGTGTAGACCTGCCCTAACAAGTGTCTCATCTGACTTCCATGGTTACCATTTACGGTGTGTTCATTATTTATGCAGGCACCTCATGCTTCAGGGCATGAAGCCAGTCATGTAAAGGTCAGGAAGGGATTTCCACAACCAGTACTGCCATTTATAATATTGCACAATTGGGCAGGTGTACTATACAAAGTTTTAACCTTTCTCTGAAGCATGAGCTATTAGCTGCTGTTGGATATAGGTCATGACCACCAGTGGCCTGATCAGATATTTCATATGCTTCTTCTCTCCTTTAAGTCTTCACTAAAATGAATTAGTGCTGGGGCTGATTTCTGAGAGTTTCTTTCCCTAAGGTGAGGGTGGATGGTCCCAGAGCTCAGGCTCCAGCCTGAGTCCAAACATCTACATATCAATTTTTACCCCTGCAGCCTGAGCCCAAGTCAGCTGACCCTGGCAATCCACGGCTGTGCCGTGGGGTTTTTATCGCTGTGTAGACATACCATCAGGGTTATCTATTGTCCTGTGGGTAACACACAGAACTGGAAGTTAGGAAACGTGGGCTCTGTGCTGGGCTCTGGCACATACTCACAGGCTGGCCTTTGGCCAATCACTTAAGATGTCTGAGCCTCCGTTTTCTCATCTGTAAAATGTGGGTGTTAACATTGATCTGCCTCTTAGGGGGTTGACCAGTTTAATTCATATTTATGAAAATGTTTAGGATCCTTGAGGGAAGGACAAAGTATTGACCCTTCATCAGTATTGCCAAACCCAAACATTACAGATCATGAGTTGGGCCCAACCCCCCAGTCGTGAGATTTACTTAAAATTGGGGTTCTTTTTATTTGACCTCTGGCTTTTGAAATTTTAGGGTGCCCCTAAGTCACATTTTCAAGCTTTTCTCTGCAACCGTGAAGGCTAGAAACTTACTTTTTTAGAAACGAAAGATGAGATTCTCATGTAGTCCATTGTGTGTAGGATTGGGACTTTGATTAAAACGTCAAATATCATGAGATACATGATAAAATCACAATGGTTGGCAACACTGCTTAGTGCAGATTACACTGTATTAGTTAACAATTTTGGATTTTAAAAAGTTTTTAACTTTCCCTCCACCCACCTAGTGTGATTTCTACCTGTCAAACAGCTTTTGTGGTCACATGGGGTGAAATATACCCTCTAGCAGAGGGCCGTGTACACCACTTAAGCCATACTTCAATAGGACTTCAGTGTGGGGCTTTAAATGGGACTTTAAGTGGTACACAGCCCTTGTCTATAGACCTGTGCATGAGGGTGAATTTCTCTCTTGCAGCCCCAGTTTGATTTCAGAAGAGCCACTTTTTATGGGAATGAAATCCTGACTGTCAACACTGGGTGGTGAGGTGGCACCACTGTTGATTTATATAACTTTGGATCTGTAGTTTTAGTGAGGCCTTCAGTGAAAAGACTCATGTTAAACCTGTAGTGATGGGCTAAATGGTTCCATCAACATGCTTGCCGCAGACAGATGCAGCTTCAAGACATTTTGGTCTCATTGTGAGTCTGTGTATGTTTACAAATAAATTCAATTTACTAAGACTGACTCCTAAATGGAGCCTAGTGTCAGTGTTTTGTCTTTGTTTTTTCCTCCCTAAATAACTACCAAACCAGTTGGCAATGGCTTCAGGGTGTAACTACCGAGTCCTCCCCCCCTGCAAGGACAATTCTGCTGACATTGTGTAGCGCTTACAGGTGTTACTTAATATCACTAGCACTAATAATAATCTTTAATTTATGGGAACCTTGTACCCAAAGGCCTCTGGGTGCCTGAACAAAAATAAACTCAAAACATAATTTACACTGAAGAGGCAAAATGCCTGACTGACTCTCACAGCAGGAACAATGTAGGAGGAACCCAGCCTGCACTAGCCACCCCCACACGATGCACAGCTGCACCATTCAAAGTAAGGAGGATGCAGAAGTCTTATATCTTATTCACCCTACATATAGTCAAGAGGCTTAAGAAAGGAATGGGGGTCTCCAGTGTAGCTTTTGTCAGGGGAATGCTTGGTAACTAGGCTTCAGTTGGATAAGGTAACCTCATGCAGATGGCCTTGGTCTTCCACTGGTCTCCTAGGACATACATGGAGCCTTGGGATCCTCCAGCTCTGGCAGATGGCCCCCTGGCTTGCTCCACAAGGGGGCAACCTACCTCCAAAGAATGAGAAGTTCCACAAAGGGATTTTCCTACTGAGATTTCCTCCCCATGAACCCCCTCCTTTGGGTTTCACCATGGGAGGGAGCAATCTGTCCCATTTCAGTTAAAGTCCTGCCCATACTAGGATTGGAGCATGGTTTCTCTTTGTCTGTCCACCTGCCTATCTACATGTAGGTATTTCCAGTAAGCCTGTCACCCTGGTATCTGGGTTCCTGTTCTCTGCACTAGCTGGCCAAAGGGTGTTAGCATGTGGTTAAGTGTGAGCCATTTTTACACAAGTTTTCAACTCTGACTCCTTACTCATTGCAGATGAGTCATTAAACATGGCTGCTGCTGCTAGCACACTTTCAACCACGGTGAGGACTGGGCCTCAGTGAGCAGGATAGGAAATAACTTGTCATGTACAAATTAAGTCATGCCTTAAATGAGTGGACATACTGTCCAAACACAACATGGCTCTGTCTTGTACTAATGCCTACCCCAAAGGGAAGATGAGGAGCTGAATCAGAGCTACTAGTGCTCCTTGTCTGTTCTGGATGGGTAAGCTTGCAAATGGTTCATTGGCCCAAACCCAGAGATACATAAGGCACCAAGTCTGTACTGGAAGAAATGAATGACAAAGATGATATTAAAGCAATTTGTCTGCACTCATTTTGCATCAAGAGGATGGAAACTGGAAGGAGGGAGCTTCTTTCACATACACACCCCCACCTTGTCATCAAATGTCCTAACACCACTAAAATCCCTTTCACATCAGTTCAGTGAGATTGCCTTTCAACGGCAGCTTCCCTCAGCCAATAAGAAGAGCAAAGACTCCCAAGGCAGCTGTGGGGGCTGGGGCCTTGGGAAGCAGGTGCAGAACACTTGTGGAGTCTTGGAGATCTAAGTCACCTAACTAAACAAGGGATAATCAGAGAAAAGCAGGGGGAGGGCTTTCTGAGTGCATATTGTGGGGGAGTGTAAAGAATGAGTCTGTTTTGTGAATATGTGTGCACCTCTGTACAAGCAAGAGTGTAGTGTGTAACTGTGTGTAAGGGGTTATGTAGGTGTACTGAGCAAAACAAGCAGCTACTAGGGCAAAAAATTATTAGGGGCAGCAAAAAGTTAGTAATTCTCAATAGTGTCAGTCAGTGAATACCTTTGGGCTAGAATGGGTGGATGTTTTCGAGTTTGCCTAATGGCAGGAAAAATCCGAATGCTGGCTATTTTGTGAGAAATGTTAGTGGTATTTGTGTAAGGGGACTGTTGTCTCCTTACTAAAGCTCGGTGAGGGTGTTTTGGCTGGCTAGCTCCCAGTACTAAAAGTAAGGGGAAGGGTCAATGGGACCCTGAGACTGACAGTCCACAGGGGCAAAGGGGGGAGTGGCCAATGCTCCAGGTCAGCCTGACTGACAGGGCGGGCAGGCTAATCAGGAATTCGGGAGGCCAGGGTGGGTCTCGTCCTCCATGTGAGCTAAAATTGCATGGGTTAGACAGAGTGGGGCCGAGCTAAGGAGAGAGCAGGGGCCCAAGCTGAGCTGGGGAGCAGAGCCGTGCCAGGCAGAGGGGCTAGAGAAGCAGCCCAGGGAGCTGGAGGAAGAACAGCAACTGTGCTGAGGCAGAGTGGAGCTGGAGCTGAGGCAGAGTGGTGGAGCTGGAGCTGAGGGAGCTGGAGCAGTCCGGAGCCAGGTGTGGTGAGTAGCTGGGAAGAGCGAGGGGGGACCCTGGGCAGCGGACCCAGCGCAGGGAGACACCCCCAGCCAAGATGCCTTGCAGGCCAGACTTGGAGGGGGATCGTAACCCCAACGGGGTGGAGGCGACGCTGGGAGGAAGGGTCATGCCACCTAGAGCCTGAAGGCATGTAGCTACCGCCAGAGCAAGTGTCCGACCCACAGCATCCCTGCAGCACAGCCAGGGCCTGAGAAGGAAGCCTGGGACTTGTAAGGAACAGACTGTGAACTTCCCTTACATTCCAGAGACGCTGTTGGCGATGTCCCCGTGCCACAGAGCAGGGTGATGTGTTTTCCTTTAACCTTTCCCATTTTTTCCTTATTTTTTAAAATTGATTGCTGTTTAATAAATTGTATTTACTTTGAATTTTATGAAATGATCAGTGGGTCAGAGAAGCATCCAGTGCAGAGAGAGCACCCCAGAACAGGGAAACCTTAGCCCCTGCCCTAAGTGACCGCGATAAGGTTGGGGGTTGAGCCCCCCAGGAATCCTGGGCCCAGCCTTGTTTGGGTTATGAGGACTCTGCCACACAGGAGAGTGGAAGGGGAGCTCTTGAGGTCAGGCAGGCCTCTGGAAATGGGATCGAGGACTCACATCCTTTTGCTAGCCCATTTCACTGGGGTAGTGTATGAGCCAGGAAAGTGCCCCACAATAGCAGGACCATTCCCCCGCTTACATAACTAGCATCACGAACAGGATCCTATCCACAGAGTCCACCCCAATGGTTTACTAGTTGAGTTCTTGTAGCACTGTCCAGACCTGGTCGAGAACCCTACCATTGCTGGGCCCAGTTTGCTGAACTTCAGCACAGATTATCAGACCAAGCTGAGGCATTACAACAAGCTAAAACAGAACAGAGAGAAGCCTTATTGCTGGTTAAGGCAGTAATAGACCAACAGGCAGTAGAAGCTAAGAAATCCCCTACTATTTATGTCCCATGGGATCAGAAAGTCACAGAGTTTGGTGTCTTCCTGACTAAACCAGGAGACATTACGATAGAGGAGTGGGTCAAGTCTGTGAAGGCAGCTCTGTGTGTGCTAAGAGTACCTGAAAAAGATTGTGTGGACTTCACAGAGGAACATCTCAAGGACCAGGCCAAGGCCACAGTAAAGTTCATGGCAATGGCAAACAAGAAAGGTGTGGAAAAGGTATTTGAACTCCTCCTAGAAGTGAATGGAGACAAGGTATCTATTGGAACCTGACTAAAGGAGTTCTTTGAGAGAAAGCAGGAGCTTGGTGAAACTGTCCGGGCATACACGTATGACCTCCAGGAGAGAATGAGCAAGGTGGAGTGGCAAGACCCTCGACGAGTTCCAGACCCAGATACGGTTCTGAAAGAGCAGTTGGTGTTGGGGCTCCAGGATGATTCCCTCCGCCGTGAAATGAAAAGAAGGTTGAAGGAAGAGTCTGGTAAGTTCCATGAACTCATGCAGGCTGCCATTATGTGGTCAGAAGAAGAGGACCTTCCTGTGGAGGAAATGGCCAAGTCTAACCCTCGTACACGAAATGGAGGCCTAGTGAATGCAACTGCTGGGGAAAAGACCCTGCCCCAAACACAGTTAACACTGGAAAGTTTAAATTAACCTGTCCAAAAACTGTCAGTCCCACAGCAGGAGGTGCTGAAAGCAATGACTGAGTTGATGAAAGAAAAAAATCCCATTAGTTTGCCAAAGTATCCAAGGGCACCGGGATCCCGAAGATCCCCTCTGAAGGACAAGCTGGGAAGGTACATTTGTTACACTTGTGAAAGGCCAGGGCATACTGCCGAGAATGTCCACTGAGAAGGAGAATGGAGTACCAGGCACTGGAAACCAATGGGGCACTGGGAGCAAGTGGTCCATCTACAGTAGAAGGCCAAGCAATGGCAGAAGGATTCCTAGGCCTGTCCTTGGTGGAAAATCCCTCTGCATACAGTGTTGAAAGGAATGCGGGCAGTGCCAGCATATCTAGCGACTTCTGTAAGCGAGCATTTGGAGACTGTCTAACTGCTGAAGTATGTATAGCAGGGGTAAAGACAAGATGTTTGTTAGATACTTGCTCAGAAGTCACCCCCATTACTGAGTCGTATTTTCAAAAATATTTGAAAGACAAGGAGCTGACCATGCACAGCACACAGTTTGTACATCTAATGGCAGTTAATGGACTGAATGTCTTGAAGCAGACATAGACTACATGGGCCAGACACTGCCAGGGAAATGCATCTTCATCCTGAAAGACAAAACTTCTGAAGGGAGCCATATGGGAGAAGGAGCCCCAGGGATTCTAGGGATGAACATCATTAGTGAGCTGAAGGAGCTACTGTTGCCAGTAGAAGGAACCAGGAGGATGAACTGTCATGGGCATGCTAAGAAGAATGCTGTGCTGAGTACTGGTTCGAGTGGAGAGACAAAACCATTCACTGGGCCCTGCGGGGAAGACTGGAAACGTTAAAGAGGACAGAAAACAGAAGACTGTTATTCCTCCTCGGAGAGGGAAGATCCTTGATGAACACTCTTGGGTACCAGGAAATACCAATAGATATCGAGCTCTTGTAGAGCCTACATCTGGGGCAAGCCTACCTAATGGGCTTCAACCAGCCAATGTACTGACTAATGCCATCAAAGGAAGAGTACCAATGAGTCTTCTAAACCCAAGTTTGAAGGCTGTGGAGTTGCATCCTCAAAACAGAACTGCAGAGGTACAATAACCTGAGGGAGTGGTTCCTCAGGTGAAGGTAACATTTGAAGAGAATGGAAATGAGCTACAAGTGACAAGGAGGGAGAAAGGAGGACAAGTTACCTTTCCTTGAGAAAGACGTGGTGGGAGACTGCCAGTTCCAGTTCAAGCAGCATGCCAAGGGCTGATTCCTACACAGGTGGCTAACTTAAGGGGGTTGCCAGAGAAACATCAAGAAGTCTTTTCTAAGGATGAGGTGACCAATTTTGATGCTGGGTCAAAGGTGTCCATGACAGGCCAAGGACAGCTGGTGAAGTTGCTCTCAGTACAACTAGAGACACAGCCCAAAGTAGGAAAAGGACTTATGATCGCAAGTCCAGTGGGGCTCTCATCCGACCTAGTGACTGTGCACCAGTTCATCACAATAGATGCCGGAGACATAATAAAATACAGGACAAATGGGAACCAAATCCCGACACTGTGGTCACCCACAACAATCCCGAACTGCCGGTTTACACTATCCAGCCTGAATGAGGAGGTCCTGAGAGAGTAATACATAGGGACCAGCTAATACATTGGACTTTTAGTCTGACCAGGGCTCTTAGAAGGCATAGAGCAGCATTTCCCGAGGAGACTGAAACCAATGGGGTAAACCCAAACCCTGATGAAAATAGCCAGATCCCTCAAGTTCACCTGTGTTACCTGGGGACAGGGGACTAGAAAAAGGGTAATGAGCCATCAATCCTTAGAAGGTCCCAGAGAGCTACTAAGGGAGTACTGCCTGTTAAACTTAGAAATTATTATGTTATTGGATCTATTTAGTGTTTTAATGAATATTGTCACGTATAGTGTGAAGAAGTAAACATAGAAGGTTAAATATGTTAAATGTTCTTTTGGTAATTGTTAATGGGTTTTTATATGACATGATTCGGGTACATGTTGTTAATATGGGGCCCAGATGTACAGGTGTGAATATTGTGCCTGTGGCAAAATTTTAGCAAGGGGGAATGTAAGGGGACTGTTGGCCCATTACTAAAACTCAGTGGGGGGTTTTTGGTTGCTCCCAGTACTAAAAGTAAGGGGAAGTGTCAATGGGAAATCAGGACCTTGAGACTGACAGTCCTCAGGGGCGATGGGGAGAGATCAATGCTCAGGTCAGCCTGATTGACAGGGCGGGCAGGCTAATCAGGGAGTCAGGAGGCCAGGGTGGGTCCTGTCCTCCCTGTGAGCTGGAATTGCCTGGGTCAGACAGAGTGGGGCCGAGCTAAGGAGACAACAGGGGCCCAAGCTGAGCTGGGGAGCAGAGCTGTGCTAGCCAGAGGGGCCAGAAAAGCAGCCCAGGAAGCAGGTCAGTGCTGGGAGCAGAGTTACAGAAGCAGCCCAGAGAGCAGACCTGTGCTGGGAGAAGAGCTGCAGCAACCAGAGCCAGAGGGGGCAGAGAAGCAGCCCAAGGAGCTGGAGACAGAACAGCAGCTGTGCTGAGGCAGAGTGGTGGAGCTAGAACTGAGGCAGCTGGAGCAGACTGGAGCCAGGTGGGGTGAGCAGGGGAATCGTAACCCCGAGGGGGCGGAGGCGACGCTGGGAAGAAGGGTCCTGACACCTAAAGCCTGGGGGTTTGTGGCCACCTCCAGAGCAAGTGTCCGACCCACATCATCCCTGCTGCACAGCCAGGGCCTGAGAAGGGGCCTGGGACGTGTGAGGAACAGACTGTGAACTTCCCTTACATTCCAGAGATGCCGTTTGTGATGTCCCCCTGCCACAGAGCGGAGTTATGTATTTTCCTTTAACCTTTCCCATTTTTTCTTTATTTTTTAAAATTGATTGCTGTTTAATAAATTGTATTTGCTTTAAACTGTATGTAATAATCAGTGGGTCAGAGAAGCATCCAGAGCAGAGAAAGCACCCCGGAGTGGGAATACCCTAGTCCCTGCCCTAAGTGATCACGATCAGGTTGAGAGTTGAGTCCCCCAGGAATCCTGGGCCCAGCCTTATTGGGGTTACGAGGACTCTGCTACACAGGAGAGTGGAAGGGGAGCCCTAGAGGTCAGGCAGGCCTCTGGGTAAAGGAAGTGGGCGCGAGAACTCAGATCCTTTCACTAGCCCATTTCACCGGGGTAGTGTATGAGCCAGGAAGGTTCTCCACAATAGCGGGACCATTCTCTTGCTTACATTTGCATATAGCATGGTGTGGAAAATGTTAGTGGTATTTGCATGCAGCATGGTGTGGGAGTGTTGGTTCCTGATCAAGACTGACATACTCATGTGCCCTCATGAGCTGAACCGGCAGCCAGACACTAGAGCACGTACACCGAGTCAGGAGAGTCTCCTACTTGGAGGTGGTTTCACCATGTGTTTGTCTCTTGCATATTGCCACTGTTGAGACTTGAATCAGGATCCTCATGGTATATAGACAGCAGCTCTCCCAGGTGAGCCCAAAAGAAACTCCCGCTGGATAAGTTGGTAGCAGTCATGTTGAACTGGTAGGAGCTATGTTGAGCTGGTCTCAGCTGGGAGTGATGATTAACATGCCTTTCAAGCATGGGGCTTTCATTTTTAAGCCCTACTACAAGTCTCCATTGGTATCTCGTAACAACACTTTACTTTTATACAGAGCTTTTCATTCTGAGATCTCCAAGCACTGAAGGTGGGCAAGTATCACTCTCCCCATTAGCAGACCAGAATACTGAGGCACAGATTGGGGAAGTGATCTATCCAAGGACACACAGTCAGTGTTAGAGTTGGAAATAGAACCTAGATTTTCTTTTGCCCAGTCCCATGATCTAGTCACTGGTCAATGTTGCCTCTATATTTCATGTGCTCTTGGGACCTAGAATTTTTTCCTTCTTTTCCCCTGCTCAGTTCACATTTCACAAATGTCATTTTTTTAAATCATTGTTGCTGCTTCTGAATTCTTCACGCCCTTTTTCCTGAACTGGTCAGCTCTTCCTGTGGCTGCTGATGGACATGGCAAGAAAGGTGATGAAATTAGAAGGCAGAGTAGGTAAGGATAATTCACAAGCCCACTTGTCTGGACGGAATCCCCCTTAGATGAACCCAGAAACCTCTGGATAGCATAGATGAATAAGGACAGCAAGGATAAAAAGCAGAGCTCCATTAAAAAGTAGTGGGTACAATTATGATATAGAACTACATACTTACAGACAGTAGTGGCTTACAGACAGACTTACAGACAATCAGAAGAAAAGTAAGACAGTCAAGAGGGCTCTGACCCAAGGTGGCTAACCCAACAGCCAGTAAATATACTCTCAATTGTTGGTTTACTCTGGAAGAGACAGGCTTACTCTTTAGTTTCCCCTGTTTCCAGAGGCTCCTCAACATCCAAGGGTATTGCATATGCATCCAGATGGCTTCTTGATTACCTGAGTGGAATTTTTCTAGTCTCATCCCAGTACCTTGGCCTTCACTGGAATGTATAATCAAGTTACGCAGGAATTGTAGACTCTTAGCTTTTTCTAAGGCCTTGCAGCTGGAATCGTCTGATTTACTGAATCATAGTGAAAATGAAATATACAAATGAAATCTCACATTTTCCAGGTTTTGAGGTAGGACTTCCCGCTGCTCTGCATTTGATCATCTCACAGGGCCTTGACATGAACCACTCTGGTTTGGAGCCTGTAAGGGAAAATCCCCAAGGATCACATATCAAACTAGATTCCATGTTCCTGAGCCAGCCAGAGAGCTGCCTAGCATGGAGCTATTACTAGTTTCTGCTTTTTTTTATGGCGACAGAAACCAGGCCCAAGGATTTGCTCACTGCCTAGTTTTTCCATTGCAGAGGACATATAGTTCCTGCTGGACATATTTGCCTGTGGCATTTTCCTTCAAATCACAATTGCCTCTCAGTCACATCTAGAGAGCTACAGGGGTTCTGAGGAGAAAGAAGGAAGCTTGGCTTTGTGGTCTTAAGGTTTTTATTTGCGATGGAAATTCTCATATCTTTATATATGGTGGCTTTATCTAGGCTTATTTAGGCTAAATAATATGACAGAGGGTTAAGACTGCCCCTTTGCCAGCTACACCTTCCCCTAATATGACTGGAGTCGTACAGAGACATCAGCATGAGTCACTGGGCCAAGGCCTCCACTGTATTTACACCATCATCAGATAGTTACAGGGGCTTCTCCCAGCAGCAAATGAAAGCCTCTCCCATTTAGGCCAGAGAGTTAATGTTCCTTAGCTCTCACCCCAGAGCAAAGCACACACACAACTCAGAGTTGGGGCCTCTGGCTGGGTCACCATGCTCCCAAAATGCAGGCCAACAACATTGATTCAAGAACTCTCCTGAGCACACTTGGTTTTGAGACAAGGAAGGATCTCCAGACCCATCTTAAAGACACAGCATATAACATCCTAGTGACTGTTTCAGGGTCCTTCCTGGATAGAGATTACAGGGCTGGCCTTACCATGAAGTGAAATGAGGCAGCTGCCTCAGGTGCCAGATTGTGGGGGTGTGGGTGGAGGGCGCCACTAGGACCCAGAGTGAAGAAAATTGTCTGCGAGGTGGCATGGGGGCATCATTTGAGTTCCCTGCCTCAGGTGCCAAAATGTTGTGGGCCAGCCCTGAGAGATTATATACAGTTCATGCAGGAGGTGGGGAAGGCAGAAACACCCACAGGATGGTGCAGTATAGATGGTGATTATTTTCATGTATTGTTGGGTTAAACTGCAATTCAGACCATAATAGTGACAGTGTAAAATACACCAGAAGTGATGCGCAGATGACACTGGCTTAATATGGCTCTTACCAGCTCATCCAGGGCAGGCTGGAGCTCAGAGCAGAGACCAGACAAGTCTTTACAGTCTTGACCATGGGGAGATTCCTTTTTGGCTCACCTGACAGAGCTGTTCACTACAGGCCACAACAATCTCAGTTCAGGTCTTGACTGCAGGAAAGTGCAGGACGTGCACACATAGCAAGTACAGCTGCTGGATAGGAGACTCTACTATCAATAGTAGAGTTTGCTTTGGTGTCTGGGCACCAGCCAGCAGACAGTCCCAGAAAACTGTGTATGTAAAAGTATGCCAACTCCTTTTCTTCTTTAGGGAATGCCATGCTGCTCTGAGCCTGTCCACACAAAGACTCTTCCCCTAGTAGCCCTCTTGAGGCATAATATTTATCTTTTGAATACTTTTGTGTGCCTCCATTTACGTAATGCTGAAGCAGATCTCCATGTCTTGCAGGCGAAAGGGATGTGAAGTGGAACTGATTTGCTTGAGTAATAAATCTCCAATGAACAGGGATGGAATTGTCCAAGCAGTGCTGCTTCCGTAGAAGAATGTTAAATGTTCCTCCCAGGCACCACAGAGTGGATTTATTTATTTTTTTGAGGCTCAGACTGACGACAGGATCTGCCTTTGTACAACTGCCATTTGGTATTCTTTTCTGAAGGCTTTTCTCTTCTTTTTAATTGAAATACCCTTCCCCATCCTCTTTTAATTGAATTAAATGAATAATCCGTAATTTCCTTCCCCATCTTTTCTCTTTTTGACGCAGAAAAGCCTGTTTTGGTAACAGTGGGAACAGTGGTAAACAAGTGCTCAGCTTTTATCAGCTGGAACCAGAACAAATATCAATAGAAACATAGGAATTGCCACTTCTGACCAGAGCATGGTCCATCCATTTCAATATCCTGTCTCTGGTAGTGACCTGCAACAGATTACCTTGTGAATGGTAGACAACCCCCACAAGAGACAGTTGGGCAATAATATGTTCTGGGAGAAGTTTCTTCCTAACCCAGGACACCTAGAGGTGGTTTATGACCTGAAACATGAGGATTGCTGCTCCGTATACATTTTAATCTTAGTTAGCCAATGATATTCTTATGATTCATGTACGGGGATAAGGGTTGTCTAGAAAAGATGTTCACAAAGGAGGACTGAGATGTTCACAAAGGAGGACTAATTCCCTGATCATTGTCATAATTCATAGAGCTTAAAGCCAGAAGGGACCATTTAGTCTGACCTTCTGCAAATCACATGACACCCAACACCACCCCGCCACCCGCACACTAAACCCAACAACCAAAATTAGACCAAAGTCTAATGGGATACTGAGTCTTTTGCATCCCTAGCTCATGGTTTAATTTCAGCTCCAGTTGTTAGTTTCCAAAGTTGTTACCAATTGATGACTGTTTGAGGTCCTATCTAAAGTCAGTTTGATAGATCTCAGTGCATTACAGCAGTGTCCTTATCTCAATGCATTACTTGTTAGATGTCCACAGAACAAGAACCAGCATAAATTGCATTAATTGTCTCCCTTTTTCCTGCCTCAGCAGACTCAAAGACTCGATGAGCCATACAAAGTGAAGAGCCTCTCATACCTAGAAAGGAGCCCATCAGATCAGGGGTTAACCCTGTAGCCTGGACAGAAGGATGGAAGCTTGCACTACACCATTTAAACTGTACCCATTCTGTGGGTAAACGGAAGGCTCCACTCTATAGACCAGAACTAAAACAACAATACAGGTAAAGATTTTCAAAAGTAATAATTATTTTGGATGCCTCAATTTTTGGGTGTCCAACTAGACACAGTTTAAAGGGGCCTAATTTTCATAAAGTGCTGAGCACCCAAACTCTGAATTCTCTCTCTCTCTCTCTCACTCACACACACACACACACACACACACACACACACCTTTCTTAACTTACAGTTATGGTACCGAAGTGAATTCCATATCAATGTCAATTGTTAAGAAAGAGATCTCCCTCCATATCAACTTTGACCTGTATGCCTTACAACCCAAATAATATATTTGTACATACTTATACTACTCAGCACACTTTGCTTCACAACACAATCTCTTTCCATTCTCAGAGATAACCAATCACAATGCATGCATCCAGTTCCTCACAGTCACACACATGCATAATCCAAACTGCTGCGATCTCATATGGAAAAACACTTACAGACAAATGTGTAGTGGTGAAGTCTACACAGTGTTATTTCTAGGTGAGAAAAATATGAGCTTGGTGCTAAATTTGTGTTGTTTATCTTGCCTCCCAGGGCATAGGGTGGTGGAGCAGTATGTGCTGGGCAGAGCTAGTGAGTCAGTGAGGCACTGTCAGAGAGTAGAAGTAGCTGGTGAAACTTAAGTCAACTGTTTGTTCCATTGACTCTTTGTTGTGGATAGGTTTAGAGGAAATAAGGTGAATAACTATCAGGGAGCCAGTTGCAGCACTAGCAACATGCTGGGCATAGCTGATCCCGGCAGGGGCTGCCTGATTGATTGCACTTCCTGACTGGTGAAGGGGCAGAGTTTACTACTACTTAAGCCAACAACAACCAGAGGTCGCTGGCTGCTGCTCTTGGTCCTGCTTCCTGTACCTGCTTCTGTCCAGACTGCTCCTGTGTATGCTTCAGTGCCGGCCCTTCTCCATCCTTAATACTTTTGGCTCTGACCCCTGGCTTTGCATCTCTGGCTCACCCATTGGTTCTGGCTGTCAGTTTCTGATCCTTGGCTCTGGCCCTTGCCTTTGCTCTCAATTAGGCCCCCTGGCATCCCGTGGTGCTGATTCTTGATTTCAACTCAGCTCTGCTCTAACCTCTAGGCCTGGCTGCCCCTATGGCTCTGAGCGTTCAGTCCGACTGCCCACGTCCTGGTTGTGGTCCTGATAATAACTCATTCAGGTTGAAGTTTAAAATATACAATGTGGCCTGTGCCTGAGGTGTTATGGGAATACGCACGTGAGATTTGGAATGTGTGGGGGCTATCATTCTTTAGCTGGAGCAGTCTAAAAAAAACGTTCATCTCCAGGAACGCTTCAAAATGAGCTAATTTTTAAATATTTCCTCTGCAAATCCTCAACCACAAATACATTATTGAAGATTAAATCATCCCCCGAAGAGCAGGTTACATGTTCATTAGCTAAAGTATGAAATAGGGAGAATTTTATCCTGCTTTAGGTGCGGATCTAAACCCCATCTTAACAAATGAGCAACTAGCGCATCTTCATAATAGAATGTTGGTTTCTTCAGATTTTCTATTTCTTGCTCTTCTCCAACATGAGAAGGACTTTAATGGAAGTAGGGACAGACAGCTGTGCCACAGAACTGCTTTTGCTACAGCTCTCTAACCTCTCCTCTCTATTTCCTGCCTGACTTTAAAGGAATAGTTAAGATATTTTCTTCATATCTCCTTCCCCGCCCCTCCCTCCTTTAAAAAAACACCCTTCAGTAACCTGTGATAGGACTCCCCCCCACACACACACACCCATTGCTTCCTTGGTCTTCTAGAACAGACGCTGCTGAGGATTAAAAGCATCAAAATTGTACCATCTTAACCATATCCATAGCCCCTAATGCAAAAGGTTTGGGCAGACAATTCAATAGGATTCAGTCCCAAACATGTGAAGTCATTTTCAGTAGATCAATGACTCTTTTCACTGGAATTATATTCTTCCACCTAGGGTTGTAGTAGGGATCACAGGATAATTCTACTAGGTTTGAAGCCCCAAGTAAAGATGCCATTTTTTCTATACTGGGCAACTTGATCTATTTGGATGATGCCAGATTTGACAGGCAAACGTGACCAGTGTTGAATGGCTGGTGCTGTCTAATATTTTTCTCATCTAGATTTTATGGGGACTGGATCTCCTGCTCCAATGGTCAAAAAGAAAACTACAGATCTCTTGGATTTGGTATTTCTCAGCCTTATATTGTTCAAGATGAGTCAGTTATGATGAAGATTTACCCCTGGAGTTGGTACTTTTGTTCTGATCTTCTGACCCACAAGCTGCTGTGCTGGACTTATGCTGGTAACTGACATAAGAGTTACCCTATAACTCAGCAAAGCTAATAAAGGGTCCTTTTGTTGCAGAATTCTTTTTAGCAAAATCTACTGTCCTTTCTCTCTGTCAGTTCCTTTGTGGGTGGTCAGGGCTGGAAGTAAAACATTTCAAATCAGAGCATCCCAAATGCTAGGAATTCTAAATTAGTAAACTGTGGCCCATTGTCAGTAACTGTTTCCTCTGGCATGGCGAGGGTTTTACTCTTTGGTGGTTTGCTATGCTAGTGACATACAGCACTCTCACAAATTTCAGAAAAAATAATCAATCACTCTTTTATAGGGGCTTTTTCTAGAGTTGGTTGAAAACTGCCAGTTTTTTGAGAGAAAATTCCATTTTATTAGTCAAAAATGTCCTGGTTTTGGTTGAAAAACTAAACCTTGAGAAAAATTCAGTTTTCAGAACCTGAACATTGTTTTACCCAAAAATTGAACATATTTTTGTTTATTAAAGAGTTTTTAAAAATTCAGTTTTTCATAAAAGTATCAGGAATTTCAAATGAGACTATAATCCTGCTGAAACAGTTTTGTTTAGAAGATGGTAGAGCTGGTCAAAAGAATTCACTATCTGAGGAGGGGGTGGAGAATTACCTTTTTTCTACACCCAAGTCCAGTGCTATTTGTTACCAGGGCCCTTTGAATGTTTCTTTAGAATCATGTTCTTCTGCAGGACTCACAGGATTTCACCTTGCATCTTATGCCCTGCTCGCTGCTGGGCTGCTACATTGACATTCACAATCTCTCCCAAAAAAGCTTGATGCTCATCATCCATTGGTCTTTTCAACACACAAACTTGCACTAGTTCAGCAAAACTAGTGGAAACTCCTGAATGGACAATCTTATTTTGGTTCAGCTGAAACTTATTCATAATCAATTTAAATTCAGTCAAAATAAACCAAAATAAGAGAGCATCCACGCAACTTTTTACACCAGTTTAACTAAATCAGTTTGAAAATCCCACCTTAAGGCTTTGGCCTGGTCTTTACTTAAATGTAGGTCAATTTAGTGACATCGCTGCGAAGTGTGAAAAATCCATATCCTTGAGCAATGTAGATATGCTGTCCTAACCCCCAACCCCAGGCCATGTCTATGCTACAGACACTGCAGCAACACAGCTATGCCGCTGTAGTGTCATAATGTAGACATTTCCTACATCCAGGGGAGGGGGCTTTCCATTACTATAGGTAATCCACCTCTGAGCAGCGGTAGCTAGGTTGATGGAAAAATTCTTCCATTGACTTAGCCGTGACTACCGTGGGGGTTAGACTGGCTTAGCTGCGGTTCTCAAAGGTGTGAATTTTTCACATCTCTGAGACCTGTAGCTATGTCGCCCTAAACTGAAAGTGTAGACCAGGTGGCAGCTAGGATAATGTAAAAATTCTTCCATTGACCTAGCTACTTTGTTGGGGTACAAAGACCAAAGAGCCCCTTGCCGTAGCTAGGCCAGTATAGTCTCTATAGTGTAGACATACCCTTTGTCATCCCTGTAAAAAGATGTGCTTTACATGGAGAAAGCTCTCTTGATGTAAAAGCCCAGTGGAGACCTTGAGGTAGCTAGTTGAGGTCAACTTTATACCTCATCCCTGGTGTTTGCCTTGACTAGCTACCTTGAGGTAAAATTTCCCTGTGCCTTTCTCCACTAGGATTTCATATTGAGAGCTAGTTCTATGTAAAATTCACTTTTTTTAAAATAGTGAAAACATAACCCAAGTTCAACCAGTGCAACTCTGCCCATCCTCTCCACTGTCTCATCCTTAAGGGATTAGGATACAATCACCATCAGTAACTAGACCCTCAGCTGCAAACAGCTGGCTTTCCATAGCATAGAAGTCACAAGCCAGGAATGCTATACACAGTATGTAATTGGGCCAACCATTTCTTCTCTTTATTATATGTTTTGCAACAAACTAAATTCTGTGGTATGGGCCTTGATTTGCATATCACATTAGAGGCAATTGTGGGAAACCTGGAGCATCTTAGGTTAATTAAAATACACAGTTAGTACAATATCCCTCGTGCTCTTTATTTGTCTATTAAATTGCATTTCTTTTATTTTGCCTTTAAATTTACAGAGAACCACAGATTCTTGTACTGACAATGTATAATGACATCGCTGAAGCTATCAGGTTGTAAACTGGAGAGTTTAGGTGTATGCATGGGGCAGTTGGGCCTTTTAGTATATGAGGATGTGGGGGACAGTTTGGGATTGTGGGACAAACTCATTAGCTAGATGTTTCTGGTAAAATGATGGGCAGTGAAATAATTAACAATGACAAGGTTTAATTTGTTTTCTGGTTTCAAATTAACACCCCTTTGTCACAGGGATAAATGGGGCGAGTTACACCTCTCAGCTCTGTTTTTTTCCCCATCAAACTGACATCACTGAGTCAGAGTTTAAGACCAGAAGGGATCACCAGCTCATCTCGTCAGACTTCCTATACATCACAGGCCACTCAACACTACCCAGCTGCAGCCCCACCCAGCCCATCTACCAGAATTAGATGAAAGCATTACAGCCCTCAGAATATTAAACTAGTGTGTGCCACAGGCAGAGACCAGGAGGGACCAAGGTGTACCAATGCCTAAGGACTCTGCAATGACAGGGAATTGATTAAGTGAGATACATTCAGATGATCCTGCAAGGGACCCATGTTTCAGGCTTCGGTTTATACTTAGTACACACTTTGATGGTTATCTTCACAACCAAAGAATCCAGAGATGTCTTTTTTTTTTTAAAGAGAAAATATAGATTCGAGGTCAAAGTTCTAGCAAGTTCTATAGCTGCAGAATCACACAATACATGCGGCTCTGAGTATTATTTACTGAGTGCTGTACAGCTCATAGAAGGAGACACGGAGCCTGGACAATCTAAATTAAGCAGATGGTACTGTTCAGATGTATAATACAGCAGGAAACCAGATGATAAAGTTTCAATCTCAAACCCATGCGCATCTTAAAAAATAAAATTTATGCTTCAGCATATTGTTGAAATTCTTCTGGGCAGAAGCATGTTAAAGAGAGATCTGAGTGGAGTGAGGGAAGCTATTTGATGCACAAGAAGTGGAAGACGGCTTTAAGCATAAGGGCAACACAAAGACAAAGGATGGGAGAAGGATATAGAGGGAGCATTAGGCAGGAGGCTTGGGCAGAATGAAAAGGCTCTGCCCAAGAGTGAAAGGAAGGGCAGGGAGGAAGGGAGAGGAATATATGAATACTAAGGCCTGGTCTACACTACAGAGTTAGGTCGACATATGTCAACCTAACTCTGTAAGCATCTGCACTAAAATATGGCTTCCACTGATGTAACTCACCTGCTATGCCGATATGATAACTCCACCTCCACGAGAGGCATAGAATCAATGTTGATGTAGTTAGGTCGACGTAGTGACGGGGAGACACTGCATCACTTACATCAACTGTTGCTGCCTTTCAGAAGCCGTCCCACACTGACAGTTAAATCAGTCCAAAGCTCCTGGCGAGGATGTGCACCGCTGACACAAGGAGCATCGTGTGGACATGCAAAAGTGATTGAATTACTGTGGTGGCTGTACGTCGATGCAACTGAGGCTAACATAATTTTGTAATGTAGAGTTAGCCATAGATATAGAGGGGTGGAGCTGTACAGTGTCCCAAGGATGAATGAGACCCAGAAGCATAAAAGTATGAGGAAAAGAAATCAGCAAATGGATTCATATAAGGGTATGACATGCTCTGAGCAGAGAAAGCTGATTTTTAGAGCAATGTTTTGCATAGGCTAGAGGGAAGTGAAATGAGAAATAGGGAGGTCAAAGAGGATCAGATTGTAACAACTACGACAAGAGATCATCAAGACACATAAGACAATCACTTCGGTTCCCCAGCATATGAACATCTTTGACTTCTCCTTGACTGGATCTCACCTGAGGTCACATTTCCTCTGAAGGAAGACTCTGTCAACTGCACATCTGGGACTGATTTCTCTAGGGGCCTAGCGGCTGTTCGCTATGCTGTTATATGGGATGCATCTGTGAGAGGCCTGGGATCCATCCTCATGGAGTGGGGCATCGTAGGGGTCATGGGCCTGTGCAATGGGGGAAGCACTGTCATTGAAAATCTCTGTTCTTAAGGAGCTTAGTGATGCTCCGGTTACAGGGAGAAAAGCCACCATTATATAAAGGCTGGAGACGAGTGAGTGGGTTTCTCCTTTGTTTGTTTAATGGGCTGCTGTTGTCTTTTGCTCTTTATAAGACATAGGAAAGAAACACACAGGCACAGGGCAGTCCAAATAACAGTGTTTACTGAACAGGCATATGTGCAGAGCCTCGTTACAAACATAACCTGCTGCTCTGGCAGGGTTCTGGTGGCTTCTGAAACAAAGACGACAGTGAGGGCCACTAGAAGACTCACAAATTATTTAAAGGTATACTACCCCATTCCTGTGCACTACAGCTGCCCATCAAAATCCACTTATTGTGTCTTGCTTTTAACTTCAATGGGCTTTGGGGAAATCAGGCCCAGATTGTTTTAACTCCTGCCCTTTTGTTGGCTAGAATCATTAAAAGCGCGTGAATAGTTCTTTGAAAACATCTGCTCAATGTGCAGGAGCAGTCAAAAAACTAAACAGAATGTTAGGAATCATTAGGAAAGGAATGACTAATAAGACATAAAATATCATAATGCCTCTATATGAATCTACGATACGCCCACGCCTTGAATACTGCATGCTGTTCTGGTTGCCCCATCTCAAAAAAGATATATTAGAATTGGAAAAAGTACAGAGAAAGGCAACAAAAATGATTAGCGATTGAGAAGAGCTTCCATTTCAGGAGAGATTAAACAGACTAGGACTGTTCAGCTTAGAAAAAGATCACTAAAGGGGATATGATAAAGGTCTATAAAATCATGAATGGTGTGGAGAAAGTGAATAAGGAAGTGTTATTTACCCCTTCACTTAACACAAGAACCAGAGGTCACCCAATGAATTAATAGGCAGCAGGTTTAGAACAAACATAAGGAAGTACTTCTTCATATAACACACAGTCAGCCTGTAGAACTCATTGCCAGGGGATGCCATGAAGGCCAAAAGTATAACTGGGCTCAAAAAAGAATTAGACAATCTCATAGAGGATAGGTCCATCAATGGTTGCTAGCCAAGATGGACAGGGATGCAAACCCATGCTCTGGGTGTCCATAAGCCTCTGGCTGCCAGAAACTGGGATTGGAAAACAGGGGAATGGATCACTTGATAATTGCCCTGTTCTGTTCATTCCCTCTAAAGCATCTGGCACAAGTCATTGTCAGAAGACAGGATACTGGGCTAGATGGACCATTGATCTGATCCAGTATGGCCACTCTTATGTTCACATTGCAATTAAACAGATGTTTGAACTTTTTAAAAAACTCTTTCCCTTACTTATCTAGAACCACCACTGTTGCAGCACAGACAAACATCCGAGCATCAGAATGAAGCAGAAAGGATGGATCTGAGTGATGCTTTAAAGGAAGAATGAATGACTAACTGGACATCAGAATCAGAGAGAGGGGAGCAGTATATGCTACAAAGTTGTGAGCTTGGGAGACAGAGAAGATAGTGAAATTATCAATGGAGAAAGAGAAGGGAAGAGTGAGGAAGTAAGATAAGGAGCTCAGTTTGTGGCACGTTGAGTTTGAGACAGCAGCAGGTCACCCAGGATGAGATACTGGAAGTACAGCTGGAGACATGGGAATGAACAGTGTGGGGAAGGTTGTGGATGGAGAGAGATCCAATAGGATTGGATGCTGTTGCCATTGTGTATCAGTAGTGGGGGATGTTCTAATCCAGTGACTCTCAACCTTTCCAGACTACTGTACCCCTTGCAGGAGGCTGATTTGTCTTGCGTACCCCTAAGTTTCACCTCACTTAAAAACTACTTGCTTACAAAATCAGACATAAAAATACAAAAGTGTCACAGCACACTAGTACTGAAAAATTGCTTACTTTCTCATTTTTACCATAGAATAATAAAATAAATCAGTTGGAATATAAATATTGTACTTTATATTTTAGTGTATAGTATATAGAGCAATATAATCTAGTCATTGTCTGTATGAAATTTTAGTTTGTACTGACTTTGCTAGTGCTTTTTATGTTGCCTGTTGTAAAATTAGGCAAATACCTAGATGAGTTGATGCATCAGCTGGAAGACCTCTACATATCCGCAGTGGTACGTGTACCCCTGGTTGAGAACCACTGTTCTAATCAACTTTAATTTCCATGGCAAGGCTTACAAGTCACCCACAACCGCACCCACATATTCTTCTCTTTCTTCCTGAGCAACTAGAGGACCTGGATGGTGTACAGGTCTTGATTAGGCATCGTATACTGTCTAGTATGTATAAATCTTATTCAACATATGAGCCTTCTCTGTCTTCTAAGAGGCACCTTATTCTTTATTAGTTGTCACAGGGATTTGTGGTCTGTCACTAGCTTGAAATGAATAAAAACCTGCTAACATTATGTAAAGCTCTTTCACTCCCATATAGTCAGACATTGCTTACCTATCTCGATATTGCTGGTCAGTTTTGCACCATGACTTGCACTTTCACTAGCTGACACTGCTTTGCAAGCAGTCCTGCCTGTTAAAGAGTTAGATCAGGCCTTTAGCTGCTGAAAATCTACATAGTAACAATTACGTCAGTAGAAATCCCTTGTGGTAACTTAGATTGTCCAGATTCCAGATTTCCTCTGTGGACTACACAGTACTAAGCACACTAAAGTCAATGGAGTTACACTGATTTACACAAACTGAGGAGCTGGCCCACTGCACTTCAGAAAGTTCTTTATATGAAATCTCAAATACTGCACATCTCAAAGTGCTTTATGGAGGTGGGTAAAGACTATCATTGTAAGAATGGGGAAGTGACTTTTCCAGGGCCACATAGCAAGTGGAGGGCAGTGCTGAGACTGGAACTCAGGATTTCTGAATCCCTAGTACATAATTCCTTATCTGTTCCCCTGATGTGGTACCAAAGATACAATGCTCCATTTGTTTGCCAAAGGCCCTTTCTGTAGCTTCTGCACATTCCTGCTGGCTTCAGCCTTCTTTGGTAAAAGCATGCATGTTCAGGCACTACATCCTCAGGTAAGACTCTAAGTGTGATGTTGTAATTGTCCTTACCTTGGTGAAGGGAAATGATTTGTGAATGATTTCAGATTCACTTCCTCTTCCTGTAGTCAGGTCCTCCCTCTTGAGCTATTCTACTTCTATAATGGATGCTATGCGCAAGGCTGAACTTCTGGGTACTTCCCTGCTCTTATATTCTTCTTCTTTACCTTAAATCCTTCACCACTGCTCCTCTCCAAAGCTCTTTACAAGTCTTCATTCCTCATTTCGACCTTCTTGTCTCATGAAGAAATCCTCCCCAGGTTTTTCACCTTTATTCCCCCATTCTCTCAATGGCATCATGCTATGGTGACTTTCCTGTAGGCACAGAGAACTTGACTCAGTTCCCTCCAGAAATCAGAAGTGATACTCCTTTGCTAGCTGGATGGGTGACATTTGTGGTGGATAGGGTAGGGATTTCAGTTGGAGGGGAGAAGGAAAGGTTTGTCCATTGGCAAGGCAAGGAATTCCCTTCCCATGGGGCTCTGAGTCCCAGAGGGATCCCAAGATTCAAAATATATATATTTATTTCTATCACTGTAGCAGTGCCAGGCACTGTATACACCTAATAAGAGCCAGTCTCTGCCCACCGAGAGTTCACAGTCTAAATAGACACGACAAAGAACAGGTGGAAGTGTGGCATGGAGAGATCACATAATATGTTAATGGCAGAGCCAGGAATAGAATGGAGGTGTCCTAAGTCAAAGTCCATTGGTCCACACTGCCTGTAAAAGAAGGTTACAAGGATAATTTCAGAATTCTCCAAATATACCCAGATCAGTGACCATCATATCTGGCTTTAGCTTGTGTATATCCAACTCTGTAGACAGTCTCATAAACATAGACAGTTATTACCTCCCCCCCTACATTTTCACATACTCTTACCCAATTTTACACACGAGATGCTACGACAATCCCTTTCACATGCACACATCCCTCTTTCTTTGCTGAAAATCAGTCTCTGGTGTTTGGAGCATTTCCTCTCCACTCCATGTGATTCTGATTTCACTAATTAAAGCTAATCTGATAAAGGAAGGAACTGCAGAGCCGAATAAGAGCAAAAAGGCAAGTGAGCAAGGGTCACTTTAAAAGATACAGAGAGAGAGCTTTGTGCCCACAGACCCAGGCTGCTGCAGGGCACAAAGGGAAGCAGCGTGTTCAGTTGCTTCATCTGTTTGGCCCACGGGGTTCACGCTGAACCCTCGGCCACCTTGTCTGCCTGTCCTGACCTTCTTGCTGCCCTGCAGCAGAACCAACACTTGCAAGGTGGTATGTAATGAAAGACATCAGGAAAACACAGAGCACTTCTGCCTATTGATTGCATTCAACCAGAACAAAATGCATCAGAGGCTGGCTGGTTTGGGGGATAAGTAATGGTTTACAGAGCTTCTCATCTCTAGGTCGCTAGAATGACTGCTGTCTGGATGTAGCAGTGATTGAACTTCATTGCCACGTGATGGTGCTTGAGTGGTCTTTGTGTGAAATGAGTTAGCAGGGTCTACTGTAATGTGTCCACATTGTAGACAAAATGATCCCGGACATGCAACATGGCGGGGTGGGATTAATGCAGGCTTCCATCAAAGCTGCCTGTGCCGGACCTGTCTCAAGAATACAGAGAAGGTTTCAGCCTCCAATGCCGTCAAGGCTTGAGTTCCCAAGCAACAAAATCCCTTGGAACGTTTAACAGTAGTCTTAAAAAGAAATTCCCGGATTGAAGCCAAGGCAGAAGACAGGAGACGAGATCATGCTAATATGCTGAGCATTTTGCATTTACCACTTAAACAAGTGTGTCCCACTCCTGCCATCTCATTCACCCTCGCAGCACAAATGGCTGCAGCTAATTTCACTCCTGAAGCATCCCAGGATTTTCAAGTGCAGCAGATTTCTGATGGAAGAGATCTCGAAAGAGCAGCTACAGCTGAAGCTGGGCATGTGCACACACACAAACTCCCCAGAAGATGTCATGAGTGGTTAATTGAAAAGCTAGGAAATGTGGTGACCTGACCTTGATCTCTTGTAGTCTATCTTACAGGTTTCAGGGTGCTGGAAACAATTTGGCTGAGAACATTTCACTCAGTTGATCTAAAGCCATTAGGAATCAGTGATTAGGCTAGTTCAGCTTCTGTCTGTGCTACGGGGCAGCAAATAACCACAGGTGGTGAGGAGAATTGAACAGAACAACTAATGGCTCAGAACAAGCCAACAAAGTTATTAGTAGAACCTCTAATGCTGAAGCAAAATATTCATATGTGGTTAAAGATGCACCACATCTCTGCATTCTTTAAGTGGCTGGTACATTCATAGCTTTCGACAGTACCCTGGTACCCCATTCATTGTTAACCTGTTTAAATTAAACCCAAGCATGGATGGGATCAGCGAGCAGCTGTCTGTTTTATTAGTGCTTTTACTTCAGACATCAGCCTTGCTCCCTCTTTGCTGGGCTCTGATCTCTCATGACAATTTGATTAACTTTACATTTCCTTTTATTGTTGGAGAAACATTTGGAAAACCTTAAAGTGTCTCAGTGGCTGGTTCTGAGACAGAGATGGTGATTATGTCTGTGCTTAACATCATCCATCAAAAGCAGGCATCCAACAGTCAGACCACCTGAAAAACTCATCACTGCTGAGTGGTTCGTGGGCCATAAAATGCTTCCTACCTGTGCATAGCCATGGGTCATTCATTTTTTCTTTATACCTTTACTGTGATATTCCCCAATGCCTTCCTTAGAGGGAAACACCCACCATTTTCCACAGTGCCTTGAAAGACTGCCTGGTGGAAAGCATCTTCTTGGCCCACACATGTAAACTGTCAGCTGTATTTTCCAAGGTACATTTCAAAGGAGATGAATTGCAGTGGTGACCTTCTTGGCAAAATAAGAGCTGTAGCACTGGCAGGAGACTAATAGGTGATAAAAGCTGTAGGACCGGCAGGATGTGAGGGAGCCTGGCACCAGGAATGATCCACTGGAAGTGGGCAGAGTAGTTCTGAAAAACAAAGAACATCTCCTTCCTCTCAGAACTATTTCCCATTTCTAGTGCTGATGTCAAACCAGTGCTTTGTAAAAGTTTCAAAGTATTTCGATACTCATTGTTTGTTTCATTTCTGAGCTGTCAGGTCCTGGCTGGGACTGGGGTGACAAAATGCCATGAAGAAGACTGGGAGGTTTTTTTATTTTTGCACTTCTAACTGGAACCAAAAGCAGAAGGGGTGGGAATCTCATAGGTCAAAGCCTACTTTCATAGGATTTCTGATCTGACTTTGCAGCTGCAGATGGCGAAATTCATCCCTGGGGTTATTTAATCAACTTCGGATGGAGTTGTGGGTGCTCAGCCCCTCTGAAAATCAGGTCTGTCTGATTTAGGCACCTGTATTTGAATATTTTGGCCTAATTGACTGTTCATAGTGGCAGACAATGAAATTCATCTCTCTGCAAAGGACCAGCACAAGGTCTATGAACCATTTAAGACCTCAAAATAGGGCGTTAGTGATGTATAGGTGTTAAATGGTGCATAGACCTTGTGCAGAAGTGAATTTCACCCAGAGGAAACATTGTCAGAGCTGGGAGACGGGGGAAAGGAGGTTGGGGAGCCTGAGCTCCAGCTCAAGCTGCAATGTCTCCACAGCTATTTTTAGCACACTGCTCTGCTAACACAAGGCTGTGGACCTGGACTAGGAGGCTGGCTGCCAGATGCAGTGTAGAGGCCAGTTTTGTATAACAACTTTCACCCGAGGATCTCAAAGCAATTTACATACATGAAATAATTAAGCTTCACACATCCCCCTTGAGGCAAGGCTGAGAATGAATAGGAAGCACAACCCACCAACTGCAACTGCCTGAGGGGTAGAATGCAGTGGCCATTTAACAGTGCATAGCAAGGGTTGAGTTACTGATCACACTAGGATGCTCTGATCAAGATCTCTCATAGCCAAAGCTGCTTCTCTTCTATTAAATTTCTGTTGCTGTCAACTGTCTCTTTGATTCCCCAAAAGTTCAGACATTCTCAATTTGCCTCTATGGCAGCGAGTGGCCATTTCTGGCTGTGGAAATCAAAGGTTCTGTTTCCTCTCACATTGCAGAGGGCAGGCGCTCAGCATTTCAATGGAGGGGACGATAGCTTTCTAATGAAATCTTATTTCAATCTTGAAAAGGTGGATGAACAGATCATACCAGCTTCTGACTCCCTTTCCCCGGCAAGGGGCAAGATTCTGTGAGCCCTGGTCTACACTACGAGTTTTCGTTGAATTTAGCAGCATTAGGTCGATTTAACCCTGCACCCGTCCACACAACCAAGCCTGTTTTGTTGACTTAAAAGGCTCTTAAAATCGATTTCTGTACTTCTCGCCGGCGAGGGGGTTAGTGCTAAAATTGACCTCTCTGGGTCGAATTTGGGGTAGTGTGGACACAATTCAATGGTATTGGCCTCCGGGAGCTATCCCAGAGTGCTCCATTGAGACCGCTCTGGACAGCACTCTCAACTCAGATGCCCTGGCCAGGTAGACAGGAAAAGCCCTGGGAACTTTTGAATTTCATTTCCGGTTTGGCCAGCGTGGTGAGCTGATCAGACAGGTGACCATGCAGAGCTCATCAGCGCGGGTGACCATGGAGTCCCAGAATCGCAGAAGAGCTCCAGCATGGACCGAATGGGAGATCCTGGATCTGATTGCTGTGTGGAGAAGAATCTGAGCAGACAGAACTCCGTTACAAAAGATGAAATGCCAATATATTTGCCAAAATCTCCAAGGACATGATGGACAGAGGCTACAATAGGGACAACAGCAGTGCCGTGTGAAAGTTAAGGAGCTGAGGCAATCCTACCAAAAAACAAAGGATGCAAACAGTCATTCCGGGTCAGAGCCCCATACATGCCGGTTCTATGATGAGCTGCATGCAGTTCTAGGGGTAGCCCCTACCCACTACCCCACCATTGTCCGTGGACACCTGCAAGGGGGGAGTCTTATCAACAGGGATGAGGATTTTGTGGATGAGGAAGATGATGATGAGGAGGAGGTTGAGGATAGCAGCAGCTCAGTGATTGCATTGGCTGCTTGGATCACAGCAACCCCCACAGTAGATTTACCCACTCCAATTTGATTCCTAACTGACTGGTAGCTGTCTGGCATTGCAAGCTTCCAGAGGGCTATCGCCACTCGCTTGTGAACTGCGAGGGCTGCTCTCATCTTGGTATTTTTGTGCTTCAGGGCAGGGGAAAGCAAGTCACAAAGTTTCATGAAAGTGCCCTTAGGCATGTGAAAGTTTCGCAACCATTGGGAATCATCCCAGACCTGCAAAAAGAACAGGAGTACTTGTGGCGCCTTAGAGACTAACAAATTTATTAGAGCATAAGCTTTCGTGGACTACAGCCCACTTCTTCGGCTGTAGTCCACGAAAGCTTATGCTCTAATAAATTTGTTAGTCTCTAAGGTGCCACAAGTACTCCTGTTCTTTTTGCGGATACAGACTAACACGGCTGCTACTCTGATCCCAGACCTGCAACACTATGCAGTCCCACCAGTCTGTGCTTGTTTCCCGGGCCCAGAATCAGCATTCCACAGCATGAACCTGCCCGATTACCACCATGATGTCCAAATTGCCAGGGTCCATGCTTTGAGAGAAGTCTGTGTCCATGTCCTCATCACTATTGTGTTCGTGCTGTCGTCGCCTCCTCGCCCACTTTTGCAGGTTCTGCACATACTGCAGGATAATACGTGAGGTGTTTACAATGCTCACAACAGCAGCGGTGAGCTGAGCGGGCTCCATGCTTGCCGTGGTATGGCTTCTGAAGGAGAGCAGGAAAGCAGAGTTGCAGTGGAACTGGTGGATGATGATGGATGCCACGAGAAGAGATATTTATACAGAACGAGGAGAGGACCTGCAAGGTGGATTCATGGCACCAGGAGAGCAGGAGAGCAGAGTTGCAGTGGAAGCGGTGGGGGATGACGGTTAGCACCGCGCACATTTCTCGAGGAACACACGTACCCGGGATCCCATGACAGACAACATAGAGAAATTCGCTATTGAGGCAAGAGCAGGAGAGCAAAGTTGCAGCGGAAGCGGTGTATGATGATGGTTAGCAGTCCTACTGCACCGTCTGCTGACAGCAGTACCCAGGACACAATAGCGGCGGTGTCAGTGAGCTGAGCTGAGCGGGCTGCACGCTTGCCGTGGTATGGCGTCTGCGCGGAAAAAGGCGCGAAACGATTATCTGCCGTTGCTTTCACGGAGGGAGGGGCGACTGACGACATGTACCCAAAACCACCCGAGACAATGTTTTTGCCCCATCAGGCATTGGGAGCTTAACCCAGAATTCCAGTGGGCAGCGGAGACTGCGGGAACTGTGGGATAGCTACCCACAGTGCACCACTCCGTAAGTGGATGCTAGCCATGGTAGTGAGGACACACTCCACCGACTTAATGCGCTTAGTGTGGACATACGCAATCGACTGTATAAAATTGATTTCTAAAAATCAACTTCTATAAAATTGAGCTAATTTCATAGTGTAGACATACCCTGAGTGTCTCCTGAGACATGCAGCACTGAAGGCATAGCCCAGAAGAAGGTAGGGCAAAAGTGGCTTTATGCCACCTTCCTGCTGCCTGGATCCTGGGTAGAAGCAGGAACTGCTCTCACTTACAGCTCAGATCTGCCTTTGCCAGCTCTGCAGCCCCAGAATCCCTGTAACATTGAGTACTACAAACATGATCCCAATCCTACTTCTGTTTTGGAGTCTGGGGGCATAGAATAAAGCCACTTATGTCAGCCCTGCACTGTACAGATGTTTTCCCTGGCCCACTGGATCCCCAAGAGGGGCTAGAGTGAGATCCAGAATCTGGCTCAAGATAGAGAACTGGCATTCTTCCAGTCTGAATGCCCATAAGCTGTGGGTAATATCAGAAAAGATACTGCTGTCACAGGAAAGTGATAAAAACCCATGTGCTAGTTAGTACACAGCCCGTACAGGCCCGTGCAGCAGGTGAGCAATTATCACTTGAAGTCCAGCTTAATGTTTTACAAGGACCGGGAGCTGTTTCCAATTAACCCCAGAAGGCCATGGAAATGAACTCATTTGTGTCACCTTGGCTTGTGAATGGGCTGTGAGGGACTGATGAAATGAATGCAATTGAGTATAGGTGCCATCTCCTCTCCATGCTCACTCCTCCTCCTTGGCATCTGCTGGCAGAGAGGATTTTATTAATCACACAAATTACTGATGGGTAAGAATGATTAAATTATCAATCCATCACCAGAAGCCAATGTAGAATTGACCCCAACAGTCTAGACTCCAGGGCATTGGCCAGTCTGGTTCTAAATGTCCCAAGTGATGAGACTTCTACCACTTCCTTTGGGAGACTATTTCACAATCTAATAAGGCTCCTCAGTGTTTAGCTTATAAAAGACTTTCTTTGTACCGAGCTGTGTCATATGCTTGTGTTGTTCTTTTTATCAATTGGATTATTTTAATGCATGCTCTTAGAGATTATGGGCCAATTTCAGGACTGTTTAAAAACCAGTACCAGTCCATCAGGCTCAATGGCATGTTGTTGCTACATGAAGTTCTCTTTGACTCAAAGGTCAATGCAGCACTTCTGGAGCCCTCTCCCTGCTGCATACCACTTCAGTCTCTGTGGGCTGGAATGTAGCTGGGAGGCAGGATGTTCTTGTGGCTAAGGCACTATCTCGGGATGTAGTAGATCTGAGCTGTTTTCAGATCTGCCACAGAAGTCCTGTGTCACCTTGGGTAAATTACTTCACTTTCCCATGCCTCAGTTTCCTCCTCAGGGTTGTGGGCTAAATTCATTAATGATTGTAGAGCATGTTGAGATCCTGGGGTAGGAAGCAGTAAACATCATTAAGAGGCCCCCTGCTTTTAAATAAGTAAATGTTAGGGTTAGCATGTGTGTCCCTTTTAACTTCTCATTCTTGCTGAAAAGGGCATGAGATGGAATTCTGACACAAAAGAAAATCCAGCTGAGCAGAGCTGAATGCTCACACTGGGGACAATACTGACATAGCTACAACGTCGTAGCTATGCTAGAACAACCCCGTAGTGTGGATGAAACCTAATCCCCAGAAGGGGGTTTTCTGTCAATGTAGACACATCATCTCCCCGGACAATAGTAGCTAGCGTCTGCACCAGGGGTTAGATTGGCATCATAGTCAGTCAGGGGTGTGGATTTGTCAGATCCCTGGCCGACGTAGCTATGTCACCTAAATCTTAAGTGTAGACCAGGCCTAGAACTTTGGGACTATGTGTTTGGCACCGAAGCAAAAGTAGTTAAGGGCCAAATTCAGCTCATGTTTAAATGGGTGCAACTCCCATTGATTTCAGTGAAGTCACACCTGCTTGCATCAGGGCTGAAGAGTGCTAAGAGACTTGAAGCCATATGAAAAAAACAAAACAATTAATTTTAATAAGAACTTGATAAGAACTGCATGCAGGGGCCAGAATCTACTGAGCTTTCACAGAAACTGAACCCAACCGCTCCAGCAGGATACTGAGTGACAGTACACTCAGGCAATGAAACCTGAGGTTGGAAGCATGACATAATTAGGACAAATTCTCATTGGTTGATCAAAGCCTAAGCCATGACACTGTTTCCAGCAGCTACTAAATGCTGCCATTTCTACAGTGTAATTATTTATTTGTATTACAAAGGCACCTAGGGGTCCCAGTCAAGATCAGGTCCTCATTATGTTAAATGCTGCACATCCACATGATAAGAGATAGTCCCTGCCTCAAAAGGACATTTAAGTAGATAAACAGAGTATTATTATCCTCATTTTATAGGCACAGAGAGATTAAGTAATGTGCCCAAGACCACACAGGCAATCTGTGACAGAGGCAGGAACTGAACCCAGTCCAGTACTTTAACCACAAGATTATCTTCACACATAATGCAGGGTGATCATGCAGTCTGACTGAAGGACATAAATTAGTATGAGTGTTTTGATTTATGCACAGTATAATGCACAGGACATAAGGCAATAGATCTACAATCAAAATCCTGCATTGTCTCACTGAGAAGAAGTCATTCAGAATCAGACATATGCAAGGAGATTTAATTTTAATTCTTGAGAGCCTTGCATTATTTGATTGCCAAAGTGTCTGTGTGGACAGGAAATGATAATAAAAAGCACAATTCTTCTAACTTTATTGCTTTAGGAATTGAGATGCTACAGCAACGTCATGCAACTCGTGTACTCTTCATTGCAGCAATTAAATTAGCTGTCACAACAACAAAATGGTGCTTTTGAAAAATACAACAGCTGGGAACTTCCAGCAAAGGCAGAAGAACCACTGGGGATGGATTGTAGCTGGGAGGCTGCAAATCACAAGCTGTACTTCACTTATTTGGAGCCAAGTCTCCCAGAACTGAAGTCTAACAATTTTTATAGGAGGGTTAGGCCCAAACCCAAACTCCATATCTGAACTGCCCCAAATTTGGATCCAGATCTGAAATGTGTGGCTTGGGATCCTCTCTGTTTTATACATAAAGAAACCAAATTGTGTTTTTTTGTGGTCTGAAGGGAGTGACTAAGCATCATGTGGATTGACGAGGAAGCAGCAAATCAAAAATTCTTAGGTTCTACTTTGCAGTAGCCCAAAGCAATGCATCTGTCCCTCATAAAGGGAACTGCATGTTGTCCAGCACCTTCCACACTGCCAGCCTTGGAAGTAACCTAAAAGCTGGTGTCAATCATTACAAGCAGAAGTTTGAAACCCCAAACCAGGAAGGCGAATCTAGGTACATGTTTAAAAATAACAAATTACAAAGAAAGGAGCCTTAGATGGTTTGGGGGGGCTGGAACGAGGATACGCAATTTTTCACATCTAGGTCAACACCAGTTCCAGTCCAACCAAGGTAGTGAGTGTGATTGACACATGTCACTATCCAATGGGTATTCAGTGCTCTGTGTTTAATGACTAGGTGGATCCCAGTCTACTTCCCAGGGGACAAGTGCCCAGAGTACAAAACCACTCCCACAATTGTTACTTATTTGACCAAGGTGAACCATGAAGAATCCCTTCTTCTGCTGGTCGCTGGAACAAATCCAAAAGAGAAATGGAGGCATTGAATAATGTGCATGCCCAGGTCATGTATGCGCACACAATCCCAAAGTCTTGTCTTTATTGTTTATTGTTGTTATTGTTTTCATCCTTGCTTTTCTGCCGGGGCTTTCAAACAGGAGTCACTTTCATATCAAAGATACACCTTGTGCCAGTCTCCTGGCTTCCTGCTCATCTGCCAGGATTCTCCAGACAGGGTTATCCTTAAGTCTTCATTAGCGCAGGTCATTCATTTGTTCCCTGCTTATCTGCATATTTTTGGAGAATGTGCTCCATGTTTCACAGCCTGATAGATTTTTTTCTATATCCGGTAGATGAGTGAAAGAAAGAAGTCAGCCATTGGGTCTCCTGGTCAATACCCACTCAATGAATAGCCACCAGAACCCGTTCAGAGGGACTGTCTCTGTTGGGCATCTCTTGGGCTTGCATGGAGTTAATTTTAGCCAGGAAACAAGTGTCTTGTTTGAAAACTGCATGGGAGCAGAAGAGATCTCATTTCCCCCTCCCTCCGGAACAGACACAAAAGAGAGGAAAGATGTCTGGTGCTATAGATATCATTACACTTCGGAAGTGGCCTAGTTCCAGCAGAAGAAATTCCGTGGTGGCTTTCTCTTTCCATGACCGGAATCACAGCTGTGCAACAATGGTTAGACATGTCTGTGAGTTCTGCCACCTTCCAGGGAGTGAAAGCAAAGCCTCTCTGGTCGATCTTTTTGTCTTATGGAAGGCAGGTAACCCTGCAGGCCCCAGTTTGGGAGTTTTGAGAGCTGAGCTTCTGCGACTGGATAATATTCTCTTGATAGCCTGTGAGTCTCCTGGCTCCTTCTGGTAGATTACCAACGGCCAATTTACCATTCACCTATCCTATGAAAAATAAGAGAGAGGCAATTTGGAGCCTTTCAAAGTGAATGTCTGTAGCTTTTAAGGAGCTAGTTTTATGAGAGATTGCTTCCAGGTGACTCCTGGCTGGCTCAAGATCTCACCGGACACAGAGCAAATCAATCTGCTGGGAGTTTGGGGGGAATGAGATTAAAGGGACAGCCCACTTTCTCGCTGTCTCAGGGAAGTGTTGGCGCACAGACAAAATAGCTTAGTAGAAATCTGTGGAGTGACTTGAAGTGGTTACCTCCCTGCTTATAAAAAAAGATATGATATATATATATATGTGGAGGGGCTAACATTGGAAAGTCTGCTGGGAAAGCATCACCGTATCTGTCTATGGAACTGGGCTGCAGGAGATCGTGCATTAAAATGCAGATTAAAGGGATTTCCTGCTTGTTATTGCATGGTAACATGGCACTTTGCACATATAATTTACAATATTTAGGTAGGAAAGCACGCAGGATATGGCAGCCACATAGTACCCTTCACCTACTCCAGCTCACAGATGACTATAGAGGAATAAAATATTTATATGCCGTGTCTGAAAATAAACAGAGATTTTTAATTGTGATATAGATGAGAAACCACTGGAAGGGCATTCATTGCTAACTACAGATGGACATGATCTGAAAAGAATCAGATCCAAATTGGAATTTCCCCCAAATCAGAGGCTGTCTGGATCTGGAATTTTGGCTCAGTCCAATATAAAAGCTGCTGTGAAATTCAAGATCCAAACTTCCCCAGCATTCAGGGATGAGATCCAGGCTTTTTGTCCTGTCCATCAAATTCAGCAGACATGCAAATATACTTTCTACCTGGCCTCAGAAAATTTGCAACTGGCCACATGGCAAGTCCTGTGCTGATGCTGTGAGATTTTACTGTGAAATAACTATCTCCGTGATATTGTGCCAGTTATATCGCCAATGCTGACAGGGCTTCTTTGGAAGGCAGACTATAAATTGGGAACATTTCCACTGGAAGATTTTCACATGGTTTCCAGCAAAATATCAGAGTTTGGAACTGACACTGATCCAACATATATTTTATACTATGATAGGCTAAGTGGTTTGGATGGAATAAGTAGAACTGCTTGAAAAATAGAAAAAATAATCCATACAATTTTGAAAGTTCTGAGAATTTTTTTCCACAGGTTTGAAAAGGAACAATTTTTGATTTCTTTGAAATTTTTCTCCATTTTTCAATTTTGTAAATTTTCCGTCTCCCCTTTTTTCTCCCTCCTCCATTCCTTTTATGTTTTTCCTCCTCTCCTTCCCTGTTTTTTCTTTTTGCATTATGGAGATGGGGCGTGGAGGCAACAAGGGGGACAAAAGAGGGGGGGAAATGAGATAACAAAAAAAGAAATCTCTCCCCCCAAACTCATACATTTAAAATTCCCATTTTGTCAAAAGTTCAGAAAATTACAAAAAAACAACCACACATTTTTCTCAACAATTAGCAATGCAAATTAAAAAAAAGCCATTTTACTATTTTAAATAATAATTCAAAAATTTCAATCAGCACTCGACATAAGGACCAGCCTGAACCTTTATCCAAAATCCGGACCTCTTTGCAGTCCTTCTCCCAACATGGAGATTTCATGCCAGCAAGGCTTATCATCCACCAAGAACCCAGAGAAGTATGACCAGACTTAAGGGGGAGAGGAGAACACACACCATTACGTATATCAGCTGATTCTTTTACTTTATTTCATAGCACCTAAATTCTAGGCTGTATTAGAAATACCTGGAGAAGTAGATATCCAGGAGTTACCAATAGTGGCATCTGATTCTTCAGTCTTCCCCTTAAAAATGCTATGGTATTCTCCAGTAATGATACACATTAAATTAGTGTCGCTGCTGTGTTTGGGACACAGCAGAATACTGTAATATTTATTTAGAAGGGTCAGTTCCCTATGTTCTGGATTTGCTATCTTATCTGAATGTAAGGTTTTGTGGTCTAATAGTTTAATGTGCCAGGCACTCCCTCTCCTGTCAAGTGCTCACAATGTAATATAGTACTAACAACTGCAGCTTGGTTCCAGACTAGATGTTCCATTTCTAACCCTTACATTTCCAATGAAGCCACAGTATGTATGAGTCTAGTGGAGAGGGAGCAGTTGGTTTTTATGACACAAGTCTTGGGGAGCCAACACACTGGACAGTGCTTGAACCTAAGCAAGCAATCAAGTCAATGACTGGGAGCTGCTATCACACTCCTGGCTATGCAGAGTGGTGGTACAGTGCTGTGTACTGGCCTCAAATAGTTTTCAAGAATGGTCAATGGACCCACAAGCCAAGTTTACAGGACTGCACCATGGAATTCAGGATGCTCCTTCACAGTCTAGGATGGGTGGTGGCACTGAAATTAGGAGATGTTGGAGCTCTCACAAGAGAGCTTTCTCACAAGATTACCAGACCGCATGTGCAGACTCAAAAGCAACTAAGATAAGGAGCCAAAGTGCTGGTGTCATGTCTCAGGTTACTGGGAGAAACCTTCAGTCAAATTGCTGAGATACTCTAGTGAGGTATTGGCTATAAATCTTACTGACCATGTCTGAACTGCATAGCATTTTCCCCAAGTCTCCCACCAGCATTACTCCCAAGTCTTCTCACCAACATGCTCTGGGCTCAGTATAAAACCTTGGATGAATTCTCTGGGACATTCTATTCTTTGTTTTTTTTTAAAGTCCTGTTCATGAATTTGGAGAGGACACCTGGGGATTTACATTTAGTATTTATCCAAACCAAGCCCAGACTCTGAACTGGTCACCACTCGTGATGGGGCTTTAGACTTCTGGAAACAAAAGAAGCACTCGACTCTCACTGGTCCAGTAAGTGCTCAATTATAATGGCCTCTTGGTTTTCTGTCCGTTTCATGTCAGAAGAAAAATGGCAGGGATGAGAAACACATTGATAAGGTCCATTAGCCAAAGACATGCTGCATTATAGACATTATAACTTATAATGATGTCAGCTGGTCTTACAAAATGTAGAATACATGCTGCAGAAAGAAAAGTGGCAAACTGTTATAAATAAAATAAATCAATGGAGATATCCTATCTCCTAGAACTGGAAGGGACCTTGAAAGGTCATTGAGTCTAGCCCCCTGGCCTTCACTAGGAAGGCCAAGTACTGATTTTACCCTAGCTCCCTAAGTGGCCCTCTCAAGGATTGATCTCACAACCCTGGGTTTAGCAGGCTGCTACTCAAACCACAGAGCTATCCCTCCCCCCATTCTCTGAATGGGAGGATGTTCTACTGATTAAAGCACAGGCGGGGCCGTCCCACATGAGGATAATAATACATTACTACCTCCCAGGGGGGATTTTGGTCTATGCAGGTCCTTATACCAACCTCCTCACCACAGTATCTTAGCACCTTCCAATAGTGCATGTGAGTAGGGATGTGAGACTTAATTCATTAGTGTTTGGAAAGTATTTTGAGTTCCTTGGGAGGAAGGACCTGGAAAAGGGCAAAGTGCTTTTACAAATATTAGCTGATAAATATGGAGGCGGGTGATGTACTACCAACAGTTGCCTTTTGGTTACTCTCTAGCCTACAGGGCTATTAGATATGTCACAGCTCATTCATTTCTACACTTCTCACCAGTCCTGAGAAATTATCTCTAGACCCTGTAATTCAAATTCGGGGTAATAGTGACCTCCTTCTCCTTCCTTCAAATCTCTCCGAAATTCACTTCTTTTCCCCCTTCCATTGCTGATTCTGCCCTGCCACTGTCAGTACCTGCTGTCATGGCTGACCTCCAACTGCCTGCATTTCAGTTCTTAAAATGGGTCTGTAAGCTGCTTGGGGCAGGGGCTTTGTACTCCCAGAGTTGGTAAACATTACGTTCATCTATGACTCAGTGAAAATAAACCAAGGCCAAAGAGCCTGGAATGTGCCTCACACTGGAGTCAGTGTCACTCTTGGGGTGGTCAGTGATGGGGCATTCTGGAGTGATTCAAGTATCCCACCCTCTCCTTCTGCTTGCTGCCCCTACATTATTTCTGTCCACCGCATAGGCTGGACAGTTGTCAGCATAAAGCCGTTTGACTCTGGGTTTTGCATTGTGACAGGGTGCAGGGGACCTACCTCACTACCAGCAGGTGGCGAATTAACTGCCTTTCTAACTCCAGGTGCTGGAGTTAGGAAGGGCTGTTTTGTTTTTCCATTAGAGACTCATTCCAAATGACTCATTAGGCCTGCTCGGGTGTTCACAGTTAACCTAGGGAACTCTATGAGAACAGCTTGCTACTACTCACAGGGTTGGGAGAGTATTTGAATGATGGAGTGGTTAAGGCAATACTTACAGGGCTGTATCATAGTCTAAACTGTGTAGCAGGAGACTTGGCCCAGTCACTTGACATAATTCAGAGTACAAACGAGACCTCTGTTGCAAGACAGTGGTCAGAACTCACTTTCCTGGCTATAGTCACAAACTGAGCTCTTCCTTTTATTAAAGTTTATGTGAAAGATAAAGATAGAGAGCCAAGCTCAAGCCCTGTATCAGAATGTCCTAACCTTGAAGACATTGAGATCTGGAGTCAAGCTAGATAGTTAGCTTCTATCTCTAATGGAAAAACAAAACAAAAACAAAAAACAATAAAAAATTGTTGTTTATAACAAAAACAAAAAATTATCAATCTGAAAAGATTTTAAAAATTCCAATTTATATTTCACTGTTTCTGCTGTTGGTTTATTTTGTCTGCTTCACTCTGTTTTGACAGTGAAACTCAACTGGTTAGGTTAACTTTGTTTCCTGTCAGTTATCTCCTACTTCACATGCACACACCCTGTGCTGTTGTGTTTAAGTACCAACACCACTAGAAGTTTGAATCCCAACCTGTTTTCACTGACATTAAAAACAAAAATAACAACAACAAAAATCATGGGAAAAAATCTTTTCTAAATCTCTTTTTAAAACAAAGCCTCAATGTTGAGCATAAGCTAATCTGATGGTGTCTTTTTCAATTTGACTACAAGTCTAAACAAAACTGGATAAAATATACTCATTATTTTCCACTCCATGCATCTGATGAAGTGGATTTTAGCCCACAAAAGCTTATGCCCAAATAAATTTGTTAGTCTCTAAGGTGCCACAAGGACTCCTCGTTGTTTTTGCTGATACAGACTAACACGGCTACCACTCTGAAACTTGTCGGACCTGGAAAACCCCACTGAAAAAAATATATGATTTACTTATATCAGAACAAGAGAGAACTTGAACTATCCCTCAAGGGTGTGAAGAGAGGCAGAGAAGGAGCAATATTCCTGCAGAAACTTTTGGAAAATACAATGTTGTCTGATGCCTTTAGTGGTTATTGCTGTAAGAAGACACAGGAGGCTCCCTCCAAAAGCAGATTTTAAAAGAGAGAATAACCCCCCTACACACACTCCCCACACTTGTCTAGAACCTAGTTGCATTTCAAAAAGGTATTTGTGTGCATAACTTGATTAGTGCTGCAGCTTGAAGAAATCTCCAACATTATAGGGAAGACACAAAAATCGAGGGCTGTTCTAATAAACATACTTGTGACAGTTGATAAATAAGAGATCACCATCTCCAGCTGTTTGCAAGCCCTGTCTGAACACGAGATATTTTCTCACCTCTCTCAAAGATTATAGATTTACAGCCATTTAGATTGCAGGCTATTTGGAGCAGGGACTGTCACTTATTGTGTTTGTACAACACCTAGCCAATCAGGTGGTGGCCTTCAGGCGCTACCTCAATACAAATATCAAATAATAACAATAAATCTCCTACATTTTGGAGGAGGGATGCCATGTTAGTCCTAATATTATGTATACTCTGCACAAATGTGGTGTACCTTCACTTTCATGATTGAAAATTATTTATGTGTGAAAAGAATAATAATGAAACTGAGGTTACAGAAAAAGTTATTGGCACTAAAGGAAAGAGTCCCCCAACATTTTAAAGTTTCCTGCCTGACCAATTTTGTTGTGTATGCTTTGTTTTGGGTCTTTTTCACAGAGTGCATCCCACATTTGAACCTTGTAGAGGTCCAGGTTGAGAGATGTGTACTTCCCTTTTGTTCAACCTCATGGAATTCAGCTCAAGACCTAAGAAATTAAATTGCCTCCTGCCAGATTCACCAATCCCCTTTAAAAACCTGAACAGGGCTAAGTTTGTGTGTGCGTGTTTGTATCTGAGAGGTTGAGTTTTTCTTGCTGGGCTTTAAAAGTTAGCCAGTACTGCCCATGTGTAAAAATGTGGTTTCCCTCCCCCCATCCCCATCCCTCTTCTTAAAATGATTTAAACGAAAAGAAGGCCATCTCCCTCCCACTACATAAACTACAAAAAAATACAGAAACGCGTGAGGCCGATTTTGCTGTGTCACAAGCTGATCTTTCGCAGATGCTAAAAAGCTAGGAAGTGCAATTATGGGAAAATTGCACTAAGGCAAACAAGTACATGCCAAGTTCTGCCATTCTCCATTACCCACCTGAGCCCCTTGATTGTGGCAGACAACACAACATCTGTATGTGCTTTGTCAGGAAAAAAAAATCCTAAGAACAGCAATTGAATGGGAAGAAGGGAGGAGAGGGGGAGGCATCGTGACGCTCCCAGCAGGATTGTGCATCAAAGAGCTGCTGCAGAATCATTGCAGTGCCCAGGAGATATTCCAGTTCAACAGCAGTGGCCTACTCAGGCTTTACCACGGGTCCCCTTGTGCAGTGATAGGGTAACCTCAGCACATTGATATGCAAGGTTCATTTGAAAGTTGAAGTTGCTTCCTCAAATCTTCTGTGAACTCTAAGCCTCTTGAATCTGCAACATTGGGCTGGAGTTCTCAGGAGAGCAGGCCTTGCAGCAATTGGAAGATGTCAGATACTTCCAGCTCCCGGTTCGGCCAGAAGTAACCCAGGACTGTCTTTTGTCAGGGTACTCTGGCACATCTGTTTCCTATCCCAGTTAGATCCTGCAAGTCCTGAGGTACAAGGAAAGGACAAATAATGGAGGAGGGTGAGGGAAGCAGAAGAGTTACTCACATCCATTTGAACTTTCTGACTTATTAGCTCCATATTTCCCTGGTTTTATAGCCTTAAGTTAAAAGGAAGGCTGGCCTAGTGGTTAGGGTATGACCCTGGGACTTGGAAGACTCAGTTTCAATTCCTTGCTCTGCCACAGATTTCCTGTGTGACTAAGTCACTTGGCCTCTCTGTGCCTCAGTTCCCCATATGTAGAATGGGGATAATAGCATTTCCCTACCTCACGGCAGTCCTGTTGTGATGTGACATTAAAGACTGTGAGGTGGTCAGAGACTATGGTAATGGGGGCTGCATAAGTACATTAGATAGAGAGATAAATTGACTAGCTTCCATGGGTGCATCTCTTCTGTAATGCTACACAGAGGATCTTGTACTCCAGCTGAGTAATGGGGTTGAAGGAAGAGCAACACTTTTCACATGGCTGTGCTGATTAGAGGAGGTTGATGTCTGGAGAACGATTTCATGAACATTTATTGACTGCCTGAAATTGGTTCCACTTCCCAGGATTCAAAATGGAGCCATTCCCCATTTTTTGAAACATTGGTCACAATATATAGTTTTTTGTCATTATCACTATGGAAATCTCTTGTTGATAGAAAACTGTTTTCTTGCAGAAAACAGAGGGGGTTGGTAAATGATTTTTTTTTTTTAAATAATGGTTTCAATAAAAACTGAAGAAAAATATTGATAAAATGTTGGAAGAAATGTCACAAACAGGAAAATTTCAAGATTGTCAACAACGTTTCATGACAAGATTTGTTTTTGAAAAAGGTCATTTGTCACTGAAAAAAACTTTTGGTGAGAAAAATTCTAAGCAGCTGTAGTGCTGTGGAGGTTCCCTGGTTCTTCTTTGTGTTCCCCTTTAGATTGCCCTCCAGTCCTGTAACTCCACTGTTTGGTGTCCCTTCCTCCCCAGGCACATGCAATGTACTATAACCTGATGGGGTCTAGCCAAATGGAAATCAGGCTGAGATCCTGCATGTGCCCACTGTCTTCAAGAGCAGATGCTGCAGGTGCCTCATTGCCCAGCATAACGTATGCACATAGTTTGGTATGAAAATCTCCCAACCTGGCTTGAGCTCATCTTCACAGACACAGGCTGAAGTCTGACCAGCAACTTGTCCCTTTAAATTAATGTGATTCAAGTGGCTTGTGTGTGCCTTTATTTTAGAGATACCAGGCTCCCTCTACTGGTGCACATGTGGAGAAAAAATGATCCACTGGATGATGCTCATCGTGAGGCATTGGCTCAGCATGATACGCGTCTAAGGGCAGAAAGGGCTTGGCAATGGGCTCTGGCTCAGGGCGGCATAGTGGGGCTTGAAGCAATCATGGGACTATGGTATTCTCTACTGCCTAGATTTAGCTGAGCTGATCCTGCACTTGCCTGGCAAAGCTGTGGAGATAGGATCCTGTTTCCAGCCCTAGCACTGATTAATGTCTATTAATTTCTATGGAATGATTGTCTTTTCTTGCACTTTTGAGGCATTTGACAATATCTACCAATGCACGTCCTGATTCCCTGCAGGTAGCCCTAGTGCCAAGCAGTAGACGGGTGCAAAATAAAGAACATACCAAGAAACATACCAGAATCCCACACTCCACAAATAGCTCTTTGCTCATCATTTGCCCTGTGACTGGGCTCCCTGAATGTCTAAGCAAGTGCCAGGTAAACATTCATGAGAAGGATTTTTTCTACTGCCTGCAAAGTGTTTGGGAGAAATAATAGCAGGAGGCTGAGGCGGCCCCCTCCCCTTTCCTGTGCCAAACCACTGGAGAATTATTTGTCTGGGATCCACCTTAAAAGAGCCGCTGACGCTTCATGGAAAACATTCTGTTTAGGGATAGTTCTGCTGATTGCTCAGATAGTTTCTGGATTGCTCTTTCCACTTCCCCTGTTTTTTATTATGAGAAGACATTGGCATGAAAACAGGATTTTCATCCCTTGAAAAGACCACCTGCTGCTGCGTATTCCTCATCTGATACCTGGGATTAGAATTGTTTGAAACCTCCAAAATGAAGCCCAAAGCCATGCCAAACACATCCATTGTGGGGCTCTTTGCAGACTTCAACTCGATTGAACTGCCACCCATCACTGCAGTGTCTGAGCTTCCACATAAAATCAATAGCAGTAACAAAGTCTCTAGTGTTCTTCATGGACCCTCTAGCACTTCCCTTTTTTCTCAGATAAACTTTATATTTAATCTGTTTGAGGGGAATTGAGCAAATTTTGGGTGAATCTGGCCCAAGTTTGAGTGAACGTGGACTGAGTAAGGGCTGAGTTTTGGGTGAGCCAGTTCCTTATCCATTTACTGGGTAGGGATTTATGGGCTTGGGCGGAAACAAGAGCTGGGAGAATACCTCAAAAAAAAAAATCTGAAAACATCTGTTGGGAAACAAAACTGAATTCTCTTTCGCTTTGTGCTCCGTTAGTGCTGGCTTTTCATGATATTCTAGGAGATTAGTTTGCCTGCAAGCATGTTTGCAGAAGCAACAGATTTTAGAGACTACTTGAAGAAAGCAAGTTTTGAATTCATGAGCACAAGAATTCACCCTGGAAACATCTTGGTTAGAGTCACATTCCTCCAATTGGGAAAAAGAGAAACTGCACAATGTGATCGATGCATCCAATCACAATTAATCATGCAGGTCAGATTTCAGATATCAAATACCTGCTCAGAAATGAGCGAGAGATGGGAATTGTTCACGGAAAGCATGCAGTGGATCGTTTCAAATAGTGAATAAAGTCAGGACAATCAGGAGCTTCTCAAAGACAAGTCACCATCAAAAAGAGGTGGCACTTAGCAAATTATTTGCTCTGTTCTGGTGGAAACTCAAGGAAAATTGACAGTTCCATTTATTATCTTCATTTATTCTTTGAATGACCATAGCATCTAGGAACTCCAGCCATGGACCATGGCCCCACTGTGGGTAGGCACTGTACAAACAGAACAAAAAGATGGTCCCTGCCCCATCCCTGGTTATAAAATTGAGTTTCACGTTGAAGTTTGGGACTCATTCTTTCTCAAGGCAAAACCTGGAGGGAGGGATTGAGAACTCGACATGCAGAAAAACCATAAAAAGGTGCCCATGCACTCTGCAGATTGAGACTGCTTGCCCACTCAGTTCCTTCTGTGGCATTCCAGCTGCTCTCTGTGAGGATGGCTGAAATGTCACTAACAGAGGAGTTAGAGACTGAGGCAGATGAAATCAGTAGCTGAGGCAGAGGTGCTCCCAAGAAACACAAGTCTTGCTGCCTTACAACCACCCTCCCCCACCCCCCGCAGAAGTGCAAAGAGCAGGACATATCTGACCTATGGGCAGAATAATTTCTGAGTGCAACATGTTTCAGGAGGCTTCACTGCTCTTTCAAAGGAGACACCAGGGTGGGTGAGTGTGTGTGGTGGGGGTGGTGGGATTCTCTAGACCAGTGGCTCTCAACCTTTCCAGACTACTGTGCCCCTTTCAGGAGGCTGATTTGTCTTGCGTACCCCCAAGTTTCACCTCACTTAAAAACTATTTGCTTACAAAATCAGACGTAAAAATACAAAAGTGTCACAGCCACTAGTACTGAAAAATTGCTTACTTTTTCATTTTTACCATATAATTATAAAATAAATCAATTGAATAGAAATATTGTACTTATATTTCAGTGTATTGTGTATAGAGCAATATAAACAAGTCATTGTCCATATGAAATTTTAGTTTGTACTGACTTCGCTAGTGCTTTTTACTTAGCCTGTTGTAAAACTAGGGAAATATCTAGATGAATTGATGTACCCCCTAGAAGACCGCTGTGGTTTTCAACCTGTGATCCTCAGACCCCTGAAGGTCCACAGACTATGTCTAAGATTTCCAAAGGGGTCTGTACTTCAAATTCAAAAATGTTTAGGGGTCTGCAAATGAAAGAAGGTTGAAAACCACTGCTCTAGATTAATTCTTAGAAGCTGTTGTTTGAAGCTAGGAATGAGCTCCAACAGCAGAGTTTGGTAGATTTGGTTTTGGATGCCGACTTCCTCCGAGTTCAGTGCCATTTAGACCTGGAGTCCGTTTGGCCCCACTAGTGCTGGAAATGTTAACTGATACAGGTCCCCTCTTCTGACCAGCTCCGGGTTTTGATCAGTAGAGTTCCCATCTGGTAAAACCATGCATACTGGTCGGAATTGCACAGAACAGACTCCCCCTCACCCACCACACACATACATACTTACCCTTGAGTGGAGGGAGGTGGGTATGAGGAGGTTGGAATGAAATAGAAGCAGACAGAGCTAGGGAAAAGGCCTGAGAGAGAGAAGGGAAGAGGGGGAAAAGGGAGAGGGAGAAAGGGAAGGTGAATAGAGAGGGGAAAAGAGAGAGCCATCCAAACTCGTGTGTCCTCCTTCCTTTGTTCCCTGCACTTTGTCCCGTATCAGCTTCCCTTATGTGAAAACAGGCAGCTGTCCCTTTTCCTGTTTGTCAGAGCAGGTTACAGAATCTTCCCAGTCTGAGCCTAACCCATCAAAGTCTTGGCCCTTGGCAGAGGAAACTAACCATGGCTTTCCTACAAGGCCTGGTGCTCTCCAACTGGATTGGAAGTGACATTGAATCTTTAGCAAAGAGGCTAGGAAACAAACAGCACATTGAGCACAGAGCGTGGTTTCTTCCCCCTCCTGCTTGTGCAAACTGTCATCATGGATGCCCCCGGGGTGAGTGCAGACAGAAGACATCTGTACTTGGTAATTTCAGACTATGTTCTTATACAGCCCACCATTTATCATAAAAGCAGCTACATTACTCATGATCACACTCAATATCCGTTTTGGGGGTCCCGTCTTCAGGGGAAGGCTCATGGTCTCCCAAACCACTGGGAGATCTTATACACTGGGGTTATATGTGCTGCAGAAATCCACCTTGCTTTATCCCTATGTACATCGGTCCTAGCAGGGGTTGGGAGGTGGGGGGCAGGGGAAGAGGCTACATTTCCTGCCTTCATTTTAAGCCAGAACTTGAATCTTTTTTGTGGTTCATGGATTCACTTTTAGGGGGGAATCTTTTAATGGGAAATGCCAGATAGCCCAGATTCTCTGGTCTCTTACTAGCACTGGGGTTCTAATAACAACTTCAATTTCTCTAGTGCCTTTCATCACAGAGTGCTTTACAGACTCTAGAGTTGCCACAGAAAGGCAACCACCTCTGGGGTGGGATGTGGCACTGCAAACACCACACTATGCAATCTTTATAAAGGTGGAAGCAAAGATTATTACATTCAGTCAGAAACACAGAGGCATTTAGGGAGGCAGAATGGACTTACCTGAGTTGGGAAACCCAACTCTTATGAAAAGTGTCACAAACCTTTAACAACAGTAAGTGGCCTGGGTCTCCTCTATAAGATGGCACCTCAAACAGCCCAGCAGCGCTCTAGCATATCGCTGGGGACCGGTTCTGTGACAACTCAGAGGGAAGAATACCATCTACCGAATCCTGGCACCACTCTCTGCATCACATAGGTTTTGGTTGAAGGTTTTCTAGCTCTATGCTGATCAGGCCCAAGATCTTTCACTGAGGAGAACTGAAAAGGTCAGAGCTTGAAGTGGAATGGCTGCAGACAAAATGACTTGTATGTGCAAGGTGTGGGCCCTGCACTGTATCAGCCCGGCCTCCCTCATTCATTCTTGGTTAGATAGTTTCTCAGCTCTTTATTGCAACCCCAAATATGCTGTTGCGCAAAGGGCTCAAGATTTGAGGGTCTCAGTTTATCCTGAGGTTGAGAGACAGCAGCAGTTAACTTAATAGAGAGAGGAAAAGCAACCTTTTGCTATCAGTAATTGGGTCCTTTGGTCCAGAGTACCAATGAGGTTTGCTGGGCTACAATCTCCTTATCAGCTGCCCATTTGCTGAGCTGTTTCCCTGCAGAGCAGTTTCTGTGTTGCATGGAGCTATCTTGAGAAACCCCCTGCCCTGTAGACCACATACAGCTTTTCAATGAGAGATAGACACACTGGTAACAAAGCTGAAGTGGGGAAAGGGGAGGGGAGAGAGGAGGGTAAAGGGCTAACCACAGAAAATTGTCTGTTTTTAATGCTCCATTTATTCATTCCAAAAGAATGCAGGATAAGGCTCTGATCTGATGTAGGCAGTGCAGGACATTTTGGCATTTAATAGCTGTCTGAAAACAGGATTCCCGCTGCGATAGGCGCAGGCAGCAATATACATGCACAAAAGAAAAGAAACGCTTCATCTTTCTTTGTTACACTTGGCTATTGGGAAGCATGGCACTGGGCACACAGTCGTACAAAAATATGGGCCTGATTCTTAGTTAAACTGAGCCCACTGTGGCAGTTTCAAGAGGCCTCAAAGTAGGTGTGCATTTCATTTAGCACAACTTTAAGGCCCTCTTCATTGCCCAAGCAGAGTAATGCAGCTTTAGTGTAAACAAGAATCAGGCCTTATGTGTTTTATATGCCCTAATCATATAATCAGAGACCCCACATGGACCCAATTGCAGGACTGAGACATTCACCTTTAGGATGCACTAGTATAAAAATGTAGGCCCTGACCAGCTGTGACTGTTAAAAATCCCATAGCACTTCCCACAAGAGCAGGGGGTTCAGGCTTTTCGTCCTAGCTACATTCCAACTTCCACAGTTACATCTGGTCTCTCTAAACACCCCATCTGAAGTTCTGAATTTCTTCTCTTCCCCTCCTAAGTCTGTTGTGTAGTACTGCTGTCCACTTCTGCAGCAAACAGAAGCTGCGTTCTGTCACAGAAGTGGCTGCAATGCAGAGGTTGTTAAAGTGACCCTTGAATACAGTTGTTGTTATTATTAATGATTTTGATTTCTATGGAAAAATAATAATAAATTAGTACTGTAAGGTGCTTTGGGAACTCTGATATTTATTTATTTATCAGTAACAGATATTGGTGCTTATTGCCAAGGAATTTGGATGCCATACAACTTTCAAACCAGTCAGTTACAAAGCAGCGAAATACACTCCCCTGATTGTTGTGGTTTTCTTCTTCATTAATCTACCTATTATTGGGCAACATCCTAAATTCTTTGCTCAAATTTCCCTCTAACTAAACAAATCACACATGGATATCGACGAGACTTTGCCTGTTTAAGGACTGTATGAAAACTGAGTAAAGACTTCAGGATTTAGCTGATTATTATCTCTAATAATAACACACACCCTGAAGGCATGTGTTCACCCCCAAGATATTTTAGAGACTGCATACACGGGGAAAGCTGAAGTGCAGCCACTTCTGGAGAGGAATATAGGAATTATTGCACAACAGTTTATGGGAAGCAAGGAATCCAGCTGAAACACTCCCAAGTCAAATTAGGGTTAGGACACAGGGGTTAACACCCCTTCTCTTGAAAAAAGTACAATGAATACAATGAGATCAGAACCTCAAAAGACAGTTCAGTTAAAGAACCAGATCACATGTTCCATACATTCATTGCCTTGTCCTTCAAGTTCACTATCAGGTGAAGTTATGCTCCAATCCTGCAAGGGTCTGAGCACTTTAGCCCTGATCCAAGCAAAGCATTTAAGCTCATGCTTATCTTTAAGCATGTGAGGAAACTTATTGAAGTCAATAGGACTATGCATGTGTTTAAGTGCTATGCTGGATCAGGCTCTGGGGCCAGTGTGTGAGTCAGCACCTTACAGTATCGAGGTTTGTGTCTCAGCTTTAGTGGAGTTTGCTGATCTGATTTACTACATTTACGTGGATGAAGTGGGCATTCACCCACGAAAGCTTATGCTCCAATACTTCTGTTAGTCTTAAAGGTGCCACAGAACCCTCTGTTGCTTTTTACAGATTCAGACTAACACTGCTACCCCTCAGATACATTTAAAAAGCGGATCTATATTATTAAAAATGTGATACTCTGAAGACTGATCCTATACTCAAAGGAAAATAATAGGGGAAATGTACTCTCCGTTACTTGTGTGTAGATTAGAAATTGTACAGGCAGGCATATGTTTCACAAGACCCTCAAGGAAATTTAATTTGATTGTTCATAATTCCAGGGGGCTAATCATTTTCATAGTGTGGACCACATCTTAACAGACAGCTCCTGTCAGCACTTCCCCTGCCATTCCTGACTGCGTGGGCCACCTCACCTCCTCTTCACAAGTGCATGGATTCTCTCCCTCCCACTGATGCTCATGTAACATCCTTGTGGCAACTACAGTCATTGCTCGCATGGAAAAGTAACATTAGGAAAGTATTTACTGTATTTTTAGATGATTTTAATGCAATTTAGCAGCTGGAAACAGGGAGGAGAGCCAGCACAATGTGACCAACCAGCTCTCCATGGACCACCGGTAAGTGCTTCACAGGCCACCGTTTAAGAACCGCTGGCATAAATAATTTCAGAACCAGTTCTGGCTGTTAGGACATGTAAAAGTTACCTAAAAGTATCCTGAGGAAAGGAAGTTTCACTACTAATGTCAGAATCAAACAGGGAGGAGAAATGTCACCTACTGCTAACCATAGGGATTTCAGATATGGTGTATTCCCCATCCATCCACCTACCCATGTCTGTCCAAGAAGAAAATAAGTCCTAGATATTGGTGCAAATTCCCTTTTTAAAACCTGCACATTTTTGGTGTATTTTTTAAAAATAACTTTGGGTTTAATCCTCACATAATAAGGGATCCTCATTCTATATTTAATATAGTTTCCAAGTCCTCATTCTTCCTTCTCTTGAGCATCACATTATTTTCAGTTCAAAGTTTCAGCAAGATCCTGCAGAGAATTTAATCTCTTTTCCTGATGATCTTACTGATGACCAGCAGTAACTTTGACAGGTTTCTGTCTTTATTGAATGAGACTCGGGGAGCATCCAACATACTGAACAATAGAGATGGGCCTGAATTTGAATCGCAGACCTGAGCTTCTCCAGAACTTTAGGAGAACTTTGGATCTGAACTTTCTGATTCAGCCCTGTCTCCCTGATGTGCTGGATCAGAACACTGGATTCAAACACCCCCAAACTATGTGGAAGTTCAGCTTTGAATCTGATTCTGGATCAGAACATGTATGACTCGGGCTCATCTTTGCTTCATATGGTAACTTACATTTGTTGCCTTGCTCCATAAGAAGTAGACAATTGTGATGCGGTGTCCACCCCACACCAAGCCTGAAGGGGTTAAGGTGGCCAGGTGGGCCAATTAACTTCCTAGGCTGCACCTAGAAGAGGAGCCAGGGAGTAAGGACTAATTAGAGATGAAGCTCAACTGGGCAGGAACAGGAGGGCCCTGTATAAAGGCCACTAGCAGAGTATAGAAGGGGCTGCAGAGAGAGGCAGGCAGGCGTGCATCTGTCTGTCTGTGTCAGGGTGAGGGAAGGTAGCCCATGGATAGAGCAGTAAGGTTTAAGACTGTGCAGACTTTGACCGCTTGATGTAAGATCCCTGGGCTGGAACTCAATGTTGAGGATGGGCCTGGTTCCCCTACCAGCTACTGGGAAGTGCTAGTGAGAGGGAATACTACTTGGGACAGTGGGTCTTAAGAGACTTTCAGAACACAACTCTCCCTCACCACATGGAAGGAGAAAACTACAGTGACCTGGCTGAAGGGCCATGAAATGGGAGCAGCTGAGTCCCAAGAGAAACACACAGAGAGAGTGATGGAACATTACCGCAGGAAGGGGCATCAGCCAGGCAGAGCTAATCCCAGATATTACCAGAAGGATGTGCTTCAGCAGTCAGTAGCGCACCCCCATGACAACAATGGAGACTCTTTTTCCACCACTGATTCTGCAGAACCTGTTGTCTCTGGAATCTAGTATGGCATCACAGGTTCCACCTGCTCCCGCTAGAGAGTCAGTCCTAGGAGCCTGGGGAGTCTGCTCTTTCCAGGTAATATAGAGAAATTAGCACATCCAGCTGGAAGCAAGAGAAGCCAAAGAAACAGTAGATAGAACTTCAAAGGGGAGATTTAATTCAACTATATTAATTACTTACTTAAATCTGAGTCACATTTGGATCTGCGTTTGAATTCTGAACTCACCACAAAGTTTGGGGGTGTTTGTGTCAAGGATTTCATTATAGAGATAGAGACCATGCATAAAACTTGGCTTTGTATTCCAAGCCTTCGCCAAAGTTTAGTTCTGAGGGCTTGATTCAGGCCCATTTCTACATAATACAAACCTCCTGCTGAGGCAGCCCAGTATTTCTCAGAGTCTGTTGGCTGTGCCATCTTGCTTTGCTTTCCGCGTGTTCCCTGGAGCATTTGGATTATGGAGGGAAACCTACAAGAATGTAGGAAGGAAACATTCCCTGTTGTATTATCCCTTGGCATTCCCTTGAATTTATCAATGGCCTCTCAGCCGCAAAGCTTTTCTGATCATCACTGATGGCATGGGCACGAGAGCTGCTGTTTACTTCCCAAGAACTTGGGAACCAGCATGGACAGGGTCATTCCAAGGTACATTGTCCTAACCCCATGGGACAGTTTTACTGGCAAGCTGGCCAGGGGATAATGCATAAGCATAATTACACAGGTGTCAGTGCTAATCAAGTTTTTTCAAGGCCAATATGAGTGTTCATTACCAGCTGACAGGTATATACAGTCCCACTTCTGGGACCCGTAGCTCCCTGCAAGTCATCAAACTGTCTTCAGTCAGAAATGGACCAGAGAAGTTTTGCCAGAGGCCTCCAGGGTCCGTTGCATCATATTCTGAACATTTAAACCGTTTTTATTGCTCTTTATAAAGAAACCACAGTGGAGAGAGGCCAGAATGCTCAGGCCCCATGAGCTTCCTTGCCCTTGTGGTTATTTGCCCATGTTACCCCCTGTTGCTCCAACACATGGTAATACATACGTCAGTTAATCTTTTAAAGCTAGAATAATTTCTTTCCATTTGGAAAGCAATAGAAGCAAATGCATAATGATACATTGACTCCCAGCATTTTGGTTTGGGCCCACCTGTAATTTATCTAGTGGGAACTGCAGAAGGAATGTCTTCGTTCATTTGCCTTATTTAAACATGCCCATCACAGCCTCTTGGCATATGTGCAGTAAAAGTAAATGAAGGAAAAAATGAAATTAGGAACAAACAAACTGAAGGCAGACAACTTGAAAGAGATGGAGCTCCAGCCCACTACCAGCAGAATACATCAGACTCTGTCCCGCACCCTCAGGTCAGAGCCTGACTATATCCATTGTCCTTGCAGCATACCCTCATGGGCCACAAGCTGAGGCGTTGTCAGGGAAAGCGAATGTACTTAATGCTATGTGACCAGAACTGGAGAGAGTGAATACAGGACATAGTGAGAACACTGGAAGAAGACCAAAACTGCTGTTTGTGTTTTGTATCTGCACATTTAAAGCGATATTTTCAAGTAATTTAGACCCAACATTTCGGGGGTTTTAGATACTTTGACATAGAATTTTAGAAAACCTACTTTAAATCTACATTTTGTACATTTTTTTTAATTCAGTGAAAATAGTAAATCAGATTGACATTTTTTACATTTTAAATCTCTCCCCTATTAACATTATAGGTAAGGATTTTTATATATATGTTTGTTTGTTATCTTGACAGTGTCCCTTTTAATATTGCTTTTAAACTGAATCAGTTCCATTTATCCTAAACTGGGAACAGACTTATCCCAGTCATATTTTGAAAGCAGGGAAAAACACAATAGTATTTTTCCTGCCTATTTGTAGTGGGTCTAGTGAAATAAAACATATCATGTGATTACTGAATGCTCTGATACTAAAGAGGATTCCTGGGGGTTCTTGTGTATCTGGTCCATGTCCATCATTCTAATCACTGCATTAGAGAAATTTGTGCCAATGTTTTAATTTGGATGAAATCCTGTCCTGACGCTTTTCTGAACTATTGGAAGCTTTTGGTTCTGTCAGTTGGGCTGGAACTCTCCTAGGAATGGGCTCTCTTGAGTTCCAGCATTTTCTGCTGCCAGGTGGGCCAGCAATACCATAAGAGGAGCCTTTCCCCTGAGACGCTGGTAATTCTTCTAACCCAAGATGCAGAGTTCAGAGCCACATCCAGATGTGAATACCCCCAAAGTTCAGGGGTATTTGGATCCCTGGGGGAATGAGTCTGAGCCCATCTCTGCGTCTGGCTGGCATTAGGGACCCTGTGTAAGGGACAGGTGTGGGGGAGGGGGGGGGCAAGAGAGTGCAGCGGGGGCCTGGTGGTGGGGTTGGGTGGATGGGGCTGAGTGAGGGGGTCTAGGGGCCCAACTGATAGCAGGACTGGGTGCAGGGAGGCTGAGGAGTGAGGGGGCCAGGGAGAGGCAGGTTATAGTGTAGACTGGGGGCTGCAGGCTTCAGTGCCAGGACCCTGAATCACTTACCCTGATTTTTCACTTGATTAACTCTGACTTCAGTGAACTTATTCCTGCTTTGCAACTGTGGGAGATTGGAATTAGAGCTGGACAATATTTTTTTTTGCCAAAACTTTTTTTTGACAAAAAATGCAGATTTGGCAACACCACAATATTTCACAAATTCATGTTGGTTTCACTGAATTGTTCATTTAAAAAAAATCTGAAAATGTTGAAACATTTTGAAATTATTCGGTTTAAATGACATTTTTGTGTAGAAATATTCTTTAATTTAATTTTAAAAATAATGTATAATGGTCAAAATCAAAATCAAATGTTTCATTTCAGGTCAAACAAAATTTTTAGTTTGATCCAAAATGTTTTTTTTTAAATGTTTTGAGTCAGCAAAAATGCTGAAAATGTTCATTTTGAGGTCTAGCTGCAATGATTTTCCCCCTCCACCCTTGATTTTTTGGTATTGCTGGTAAGCCAAAACTTCCATTATTCTCCTTGCTCTAATCAGAATTGGGCTCAGGAAGTGCAGGTTCCAACTGTAAGCAGACTAGATCTTGTGTTATTTCATACCTGAATAAATGACACCTTGAGACAAAAGAAAGCCAAGAAAAAATAAACATCAGTTCAAATACCGAGATATTGGGGTTCCTCCAGAGCCTGCTTGCCCACCTACAGCTTAGACTACCTCAATACTCCTTTCAGTAACATGATGTTCAATACAATGTTCACATCGGGAAGGATCTCTGGCTGAACCCTAAAGGTGTAGGAATCTCTCTAGGCCTGTAAGGCTGTTCCATATGATTGGTGTCACTGGGAATTTTCCTTCCTTCTGATCATGTCCTGCCAAGTCAATGCAGACAGACGGGACGCTGCTTGAGTGCAGAGACCAAGCAAGCAGGGGAGAAGCTGTGGGATGTATACATTTGTGGTTAAGACACAGGGAGTGGGGAAAGCTGGTACATGCCAGCTACAGAGTGGCTTTATTTCTGAGAACAAACAGAACAAGTGAAAAGAGCTTGGCAGCGTTATTTTCCCCATACACAAACAATGGAAAGTAGAGGGTCCCCCTGGCCATTATTAAATGGAATTAAAAATAGCAGCAGACTCTGTGGTACATGGAGTTCCACAGGCTTTCGGAATGCACAACTTCTTTCAGGGTCTGAGGTACTCAATGGGCCCGGGCTGGGTACACAGACCTCTTCAGTTCCTAGTGGGATCTGTGGGATGGAGAGGAGAGGGGCTAGAGTCAGTTCGTTCTTAGGAGAAAAACTTAGCACAAAAGGTACTCAACATCAGGGGGAAAACATGATATTAAATATGGGCCTGTGAATATTGTGAAGAATGATAATAATACCACATAGCACTTGTACCATCCTCTGCAACTTTAACAGACAGAGAAACCATTAACTCTCAACACCCCAGTGGCACCTTGGGCCTCAGGGAATCTATAATCATCTGTATGCCTCCATGATAAACCCAGCCAATTAGGCACAATGGTATGAGCTGGTACTGCGACTCCTGTGATAGCTTGTGCATCCCTGGAGTTTGCAGTGGCCCTTGCACCCCATGGGCTGATGGGTAATGTGGAGTTGATAGCATCTTGAGCTCAGATCCTGCCACATCACTTCTCAGTCCCCTTCATCATACCAGCACATCATATTGGCAGGCCCTCCACTCCTCCCTCCCCCATACTTGCATAATACACAGTCCTCTCCTTGTGGTCTTGGGGATTGTACACCACACTCCCCACTGCTGTGTAACCCAGCTCCCGCATTGCACCCAACCATATCAGTCTTCCAGCACTCAGCTCCTTTTCAACTTGAAATGCACCTTCTAGTCCCTTCCTCCTACCTGCACTTCCCAATCCCCTACCTCCTACTGCCTGGCCCTAGTTTTGGCCAATTCTATAATTAATTTCTCCAGTTCACAGATTCCATGGCCAGCTCCTTTTGGAGTGCGTAGGAGCCATTAAGCCCAGCTCCCCACCCCTTTCCCACAGAGACTTCAGCGCAAGCACTGGGCAGCCTAACAACGTTGTCATGTGACCGAACACCAAGATACCAAAGCCGACAGACTGTCTGTCATCTGGATCTACTTTGTCCAGGAAAACCACTTAGTTTACAAATATTTGTATTTAAATTCTTCTTTGCCCATTTAATTCAAGCCTGTGCTTCAAGAAATGAAACTTTCCTGTAAAGGAAAGAAAAACACAAAGCCAAGGCTGAGAGAATGCTTGCTCTTTAATGCCATATTTTCCACAATGGAAAGAGTTCCTTCCCTCCATGTTTGACAGTAATCTGCAGTCCCAAAATAAACAGGATTTCTCTTAATTTTGCTGCAGGTTATTTCCCAGCTGTTAGAATTGAGCAGGAGAATGGATCCAACCATACAGGAATTAGAGGAGTTTCAGGGTGTTTACTGACCTGTACATCCTAGGCTTTCAGTTCAGAATCAGTTTGGGAAACAAAGGGTTAAAAATCTTTAGTTTATGAGTGAAAACAAGCCCTACACCATAAAACTGGCACCCATGCTCTATTGCCAGTCAATGGAAGACCAGGCCTAGCAAAGGAAGGAAAAAACTACTCAACATAGAGGTGCAACAGGAGACCTGTATAGTGGGGCACAAAGCTGTAAGAGCAGGGATTATTGCAGACCTGGCTGAAGTGCATTAGAAGTGTTGTATGAGGGGTCAGGACTGGACTAGCAAGGATGCATGGACAGAGCTCTGTGGTGGGGGAAGACTGCCCAAGGCTTGCCTATGCTATGCTTAATTTCAGACAGTTCTGTCAGTCTCCTATTTGGAGAAATGCCAAATCACCTCCAATTTTTTTGTATCAAATTAAAATCAGGCTTTGACATTTAAAACAATATTTGCACCTGTAACAGGACAAATAGAGACAACTGCTCCATATTGAAAGAATACCCCTTCCTTCTATTCTGCACTGTATACTGTATGCAATCCCCACCAAAGGGTTACTGAGCAGCTCCTAGAAGGTACTAGTCAATAGGAATTGTTCTGATCGTCTAATACCTCTTCCTTCTCATTGACTGGATAAGTGTGCTGTCACTCCATATCCTATAGGGGTTGGAGTTCTTTTGAAAACTCAAAGAAGATTTCATCTTATTTATGTAGTTGAATAATCCATCATAATAAACACGATTTCCCTAATTCCCCTCCAGACTCTTAAATATTACATGACTCCAAACACAACACAAAAGACTAAAGAAGTATCACAAGATAGGGAGTGCTGTTTATTGGCTACACCGTTGACCCCCAAGACTCAGCGGTTATGAACAGTATCCTGTTTTGAATGTGAATACAAGGTTGGACACGTTCACACCTTTTTAATTCTTCATGTACAACACGTACAGCCATTTTGTTCTCTGAACCATTGCAGCCTATTACAAAGGAGACACACACACACACACACAGTATACTCTTGGAACAGTCGCCATCTTGGCTCATGCACCAGAGATTGAACTAGAGACCTCCAGAGAAAAAGCATGAGCTGCTACAGCATAAAGGTCTAACTGGGGTTATAAAAGATATCTATCCTCTGTGTATCAGGCACAGCGGGGAATTGATAACACACACTTCTCGGTGGGTTACACGTGCATAGAGACTTTATTTTTGTTCCTTCTTGTTGCTGTTTTCTTAATATGAAATAAGTCATTTTAGCCTGAAAGTAAATGGTTGCACTTTTATGGAGAAACATAACACTTCCTGTCCTTTGCTCTGGTTTTTGCAGGCTGGAAATGAGATCTGCTTGGTGTAATGACCATCACTGCATATGATGCCACTTTTTTTCCTACAGTGAACCAGCTCTGAGCCTGGTATTTGCCTGGGGTCAAACCTGGTTTTTACCAAACAAGCTGACGGGAGTCACAGCAGGCAGAAGGAAACAATCACTATGTCCCAGAGGGATCCTAAATGCATGGAGGCTCAGACGGCGGGGGGGGGGGGGAGGAGGAGAGGATCAGGTTTTGGGAATACTGTCTGGGAGAGCACTGACAGGGGAGGGGATGTTTTCTGAATTGCAGAGACATCTGCACCATGTGGCTGACAGATCAGAGACAACAGAGCTCCAGAAAAGAGCAAAAAGTCACTATGAAGCTGCAAAATAAGGAATAAAAACAAAAATATATGAAACCAGAGAAGGGTTTCCACATGCTGGGCACATGCAACAGGAGACCTGTATATTGGGGCGGAGAGCTGTAAGAACAGAGATTGTTGCAGACCTGGATTGAGGCACATTAGAAGTGCTGTATAAGGGGTCAGGACTGGACTAGCAAGGTATGCATGGACAGAGCTCTGTGGTGGGGGGAAGACTACCCAAGGCTTGCCTATGCTATGCTTGATTTTAGATAGTTCTGTCAGTCTCCTATTTGGAGAATGCCACATCACCACAACGGCCTTCTCTGGGCATCGTGAGCCTGCTGGCACTCTTCAGATTCTGGGCTAGTCTTTGAATTCTGGAGCAGAACTGCACCCATTCAATTGTTACTGCATGTGTTAGAGAAGCAGCCCAGGTAGAATGTATCCATTTCCTGAGTGTATGAGGAGTATATCCCCTAAAGCAGGGGTCCCAAACACGCGGCCCATGGGCCGCATGCGGCCCGCGGAGCTCTTCCCTGCGGCCTGCCAAGCTCCCCACGCTCCCCCACCCCCGAGTTATTTTATATGGCAGGTAAGCTCGCTGCTCCCCAATGTTTGGGGCTGGGTTTCTCCCCTGGCCCCGCCTGCTGCCCCCACACACCTCCCCCGAGTGTCCCCCGGGCTCACTTGCTGCCCCTTCAGCGCTCCGGAGCCTGCAGCTCATGCTGACTCCACTCCACTCCGCTCTGCCGGCTTCTGGCATCACCTGCTGCCGCAGGGTCCTAGTGCCCCCTGCACTATGGCCAGGGCAGGCTGCCGTTCTGCCCTAGTCCTGAGCCGCTCCAATGCCCCACAATCATCCCCAGCCCCACAGCCCTCACCCCTGCACCCCCTCCTATCCCCAAACTTCATCCCAGAGCCTGCACCCCCCACCCCCTGCCCCAGCCCGGAGCCTGCACCCAGCACCCAAACTCCATCCCAGAGTCTACACCCCAGACCCCCTCCCCCACCCAAACTCCCTCCCAGAGCCTTAGGCAGATGGGGGTGGAGTTTGGGGGGGGGGAGGCAGGTTCTGGGCACCACCAAAATTTCTACAAACCTGCCACCCCTGGAAGAGGCAGAGCAGGGGTGGAGTGGTGGTGCACCCTGTGCACTGGGGGGCTTTAACAGAAGTAAATCTAACTAAGTATGTGTTTTGTCCTTTGAGTGAGGTGCATTACTGTTGGTGGCATTTAGCACTTTCCAGGAGGGAGGGGGGAGGAGCAGGGAGCCGTGCGCTCAGGGGAGGAGGTGGAGAAGAAATGGGGCAGGGGTGGGGCCTCATGGAAGGGGTGGAGTGGGGATGGGGCCAGGGGCAGCAAGGGGGGGGTGTGTCAGTGATGCAGCCCTCGGGCCAATACACTAGTCCTCATGTGGCCCTCATGGTCATTTGAGTTTGAGACTCCTGCCCTAAAGAATGGTATTGGCCCTTTAAGGAGGTGGAGCTTTGTTAATCCACCTAGCAAAAGGTACTAATTCAACTAAGAGCCCTGCTGGTGAGGCAGGGACGATTGGTAGCCATTGAGTGAGCTAGAATATGGGTGGGAGTCAGGGGAAACTGATTAGACATTGGGAGGTTTAATGTTTCAACCTTATGCAGGAAGCAGAAACCACAGAAGACAGTTAGGGCCTGCTGGTCAAACTCTGCATATATGCAACATCCTAGAGACCCACCAAAGGGCTGCATGTTTGTGAACCCCAATACAGAAGTAAATAACTATTGCTACTTTTAATTGCCTCCTTCATTTGGGGAGACCTTCACTGGGATGCATTGTTATGCTAAACTACCAGCTTTTACCACTGTTTTCAGTTTGGTTTCATTACCAAGGGGAGAACCTGAAAAAGCCTGAATGCTTTGGTGATAGTTTAATGTCAGAATCTGAGTCAGAGAGAGGGGGAGGGCACCATGGGAGAACAGGTAGCAAGGAAGTTAGGTGTGGTTTCTGATCCTAAACTATGCCTCCTTGGCAATAACAGCTGAGAGCCTTGGGATTTATTTAGATTTTAAGTGCTGATGGGCTTCCTTCCAGGGGAACAGAATGTAGAAAGTCAAGATAAAAATCTCAATACTCTTATTGCAGAATAAATTATAATGAGAATTGTGTGGATTATTCCCCCTTCCCCTCCAGAAAATTTAAACTTTTCAGCAAGAACATCAAAAACTGAAAATATTTTGAACAAAAACTTAAAAGTTTTGACTTGCAACCATCACCATGGTGCTTCATGTTCCCATTCTCCTCTATAAATTGTATTCCCTGGTCAGATTACAATTCCCAGGATGCACCATTATCTTCCCCCTTGGTGATGGGAGGCAGTGCTTCCATCAGAGACTTCATCATCCATGGCTGTAGTGCATCATGGGAGATGAAGTCTGATTGGGGAGTCAGGCTCATAGAAATGAATGGGGACTGGAAGCACCTGAACTAAAATTCACATGAGGAACCATCGTGGCATTTTATATTCACAAGACTGTGAAGAACTTCAAAAAGATCTCACAAAACTAAGTGATTGGGCAACAAAATGGCAAATGAAATTTAATGTGGATAAATGTAAAGTAATGCACATTGGAAAAAATAACCCCAGCTATACATACAATATGATGGGGGCTAATTTAGCTACAACAAGTCAGGAAAAAGATCTTGGCGTCATCGTGGATAGTTCTCTGAAAATGTCCATGCAGTGTGCAGAGACGGTCAAAAAAGCAAACAGGATGTTAGGAATCATTAAAAAGGGGATAGAGAATAAGACTGAGAATATATTATTGCCCTTATATAAATCCATGGTACGCCCTCATCTTGAATACTGCGTACAGATGTGGTCTCCTCATCTCAAAAAAGATATACTGGCACTAGAAAAGGTTCAGAAAAGGGCAACTAAAATGATTAAGGTCCCATATGAGGAGAGATTAAAGAAGCTAGGACTCTTCAGTCTGGAAAAGAGGAGACTAAGTGGGGATATGATAGAGGTATATAAAATCATGAGTGATGTGGAGAAAGTGGATAAGGAAAAGTTATTTACTTATTCCCATAATACAAGAACTAGGGGTCATCAAATGAAATTAATAGGCAGCAGGTTTAAAACAAATAAAAGGAAGTTCTTCTTCACGCAGCGCAAAGTCAACTTGAGGAACTCCTTACCTGAGGAGATTGTGAAGGCTAGGACTATAACAGCGTTTAAAAGAGAACTGGATAAATTCATGGTGGTTAAGTCCATTAATGGCTATTAGCCAGGATGGGTAAGGAATGGTGTCCCTAACCTCTGTCTGTCAGAGGGTGGAGATGGATGGCAGGAGAGAGATCACTTGATCATTGCCTGTTAGGTTCACTCCCTCTGGGGCACCTGGCATTGGCCACTGTCGGTAGACAGGATACTGGGCTAGATGGACCTTCGGTCTGACCCGGTACGGCCTTTCTTATGTTCTTATGTTATTATTTCCAAATCAAACTATTTCAGTTTTCAGTAGAAAACTAAACCCCTTTTTGTTTTAGGGTCATTTGGGTTTTGTATTTACAATCAAAATTTTCCAGGAGAGCAGACACTTTCTGCAAAAAAAAAATTGCTTTGTCGAAACCCCAATTTTCTAAAACCAGTGTAAATGGTATACTTTGGACCAGCCCTAATTATAACAGCCTGTCGCACCTGACTTCCCCGTCACAGGGCCTTTGATGCTAATGCAGAACTAATATAGGGAGGACTGGACCTGATAACAGCTGACTCTCATTAGGCTTGTTTCCTTCAGTAGGAGAGCAAGGCGGGCTGTAAGGTAGCGCAGTGTAAGCAGCACATGTGTATGTCATAGCAGCACTGCTGCAAGGGCTTAATAACCATTCCCCAACTAATGCAAGCAGCTTGACCCACTGCCTGGAGAGTGTGGGAAGAAGATGGGTTCTCGGGTTAACACAGAAGGAAGCCAGGCTGCAGGTGGTAGTGCAGAGGCATTGGTGGTATTCTCTGAAGGGGAGGGAAGAGGTGTAATGGAGAGAGGAAACCCTAGAGCCAAGTCACAGAATTAGCACTATGGGGTTGTCCCTTTGTAACTAGAGTTTGCTCTGTGCCATAAAGCTGAGATGTGGAACTGGATGTACCCAAAAGCTGGGAGTGGTCAGATCTCCGTGTCTGTTTCATGCTCCTCTCTCCCACAGAACCCTGATACCTACGTTTCCTTACTGGAGCTAAGGGAAAGGAGCGTTTCAAATGCTCCTGGGCTCAAGCCTTTCTGACTTTAATGACTCAGATCTGTGGAACAGAAGCAATAAAGATGTGGGAGAAAAGGAGGGAAGCAAATTCCCTCTCAAAGGTACCGAAGTGTGTAACACCTCGTAAAGCAGTGGGAACTGGAGCTTGGAAAGTTATTGGAATCAGGACTTTCATCTCCTGTCAATAAAGCGTTATCATCACCGAGCCCAATTTTTAACTCTTAATTCCAGATGTGCACTTTGGAACATCATGCCTCTTCTCATGCAGGAACCTGCAACCAACAGCAGGGCCTGGAGTGGATCGAAGGCAAACTAGAAAGTTCCTTGTGCTTGTGTCTAAATGTGGGTCTGTAGGGAAAAACTGAGCTACCTGCATTTAATTAATCCTTGCTACCACGGATTCTACTACAACTAGGAAAGGCTGAGATCTTGTAGTGCGCCACCAATGAGCTTTAAGTGCTCAGCTGAAGTAACTGGGGTTCTGATAAAGAACAGTGGCTTCTCTGGGATCAGTAGGATGTCTGAGAAAGGAAGGGCTGTTCAGTTACAGCAGCAGCTGGAGGGCTCTGGAGCCCACCCTGTTGGGATATCTGTCCTTACCTAAGAAAACAATTTGATTCTCCTCTTCCCCGTTGCCTCCCCAGCTCCGCCTGCCCCCCACCCCTGACATGCTGCATTTTGCAAACATTAATGAATGAAAAAAATGAGGCACAGTGGGGGCCAGTCTTTTCAAATGGGGTACCTTCTTTTAGATTCTTATACCCATCACCTCTGGAAATCAGCCACTTACTTGGATGCTTACACATGGACTTAACTTTACACACCACATTGGAAAATATTGTCCTAAGAGACTTGCCACACAGAAAAATCTCACAGGAGTGGTGGGAATAGAACCTAGGTCTTCTGACTCCCATAGGCGGGGACGAGGGGGATTAATCACATGACCAGCCTTTCTCCAGAGGGCATTATATTGACACTTGTATGTGTATCAACCTTGTTCGAAATGGCTTGTTGGTTGAGTTCACTGGCTACAATAAAATTTAGCCCTCTTCAGTCTGCAGTTACAAAGGGTGACCACCTGCTGCTCTTTAGCAGCCCATGTGCCATACTTTAGCACCCCCCTGACCGCACTTTGGAAGCGATTCCACTAGATGTCACAACATGAGCAGATTACACAATTGTGGCAGGCCCAGAACTAGAGCCATGCATGGAAGTTCTGGCTACCAGCACACAAAAAATAAAATAAATATAGTGACTGAATCAGTTGATGACAAAGTAGCACCCCCCTCCCCCAAATTTACTCCCCAGGAAAATAGGGGAAGAATAGGCAGCTCCATGTATGCAGTGGCCAGTTCCCCCACCTCCCCAAAATCCTGCTCAACTGAGGTTGGGGAGACTTTCCTGAAAAACCCAGCCAGATTCCATTCTTGATAAATTCATTTGAAGTTAGAGGTTTGCCCCGGGGAAAGGTGGAACTTGTCCAATCAGGGAGTGCAGAGTTTCACTCTGAGTCAAACTTGTGACTCCTGGCAGAACTCACCGGGCTAGGTCCAACCATGGAACAAATGCATTGATTTTGCACAGTTGCAATTCTAATGTCAGTATGCAAGAGGCAGCAAAGCGTCTGTAACCTTCATGCCACAGTCATGAGTGTGATATAAATACAGAGAAAGAGGGAGTCATGGAGATTCCCATCCTGTGTCTATAGACACCTAATACACACAACCCCAATGACTTTGCTTGTGACAATATACCAGCAGAGAGAGGGCAAGGAAGAGCAGCAGGGAAAGGAGAAGAGGAAAGGGATTAGGGAGAGGAGAGGAAAGGGAAAGACAGAGAGTTCCCACCTGCAAGTAACAATAGCTCTTCATGGTCAAAGTGAAGGCAATAGAAATGTTACACATTTTATAGCATGGTTCCATTTGTTGAGGCTTTGTTTTGTGCATTAAATTTTATGGAACTTTAAGAGTGCTTCATAGTTTTGTAAAGCCCTGCATTAAACAGACACGCACACATCGTGTTAACCTCCTCTGCATCTCGTAATGGTTCAATACACCCTAATTTTATATAATATCCTTAATGCAAGACGTCAGAAAACACTTTGCAGTGAGAGCCACTCATGGGAGAACAGGAAAAAGGGAGGTTCTATCATGAAATGAAGAGAGGAGAGGGATGGGGAAAACAATTGAAAGTCCCCTGTGTCCTGATTGGCCAGTCCTCATCACTGAAGCAGTTGTTACTAAGCCCCATGTTTACTCCTCACTGAAGTGCAACCCAATCATTCCCCCCGGGGTGGAGAGCATCCCTTTTATGTGGCAACACTCAAACCTTGAGGAAATACCCAGTATCCTCTGCTGTTTTGTTGCCCGTTGTACATCGCAACATATTCTGAGGATTGGGACTCCTGGGTTCTATTCCTAACTTGCTGTGTGACCTTGGATAACTCATTTAACCCCTCAGGGTCTCAGTCACTCCATCTGTAAACCAGAAACAATCTCCTTAATGACCCCCTTAGAGTAGTAGAGTTCAGCTGTGGTGCTTTTGTGGATTGATCTTTGGACCTGCTTGTCTGCAGTCTGGCCAAGTTTATTTCCATCTTGTTTCCATGCTTTGCTCTGGGTTTGCTCACCCTGCAAGGGCCCAGTGCTCAGTAACGTAGCAGTGTCACCATAACCAAAGACACAGCTTTCTTCCTTGTACAAATAACCCTGAAGACTAGGTGGGTTCATGGCTTGCGACATGTGCTGCTTCTCACTTCCTTGCTCCTCTCAAGCCATCTGTGTGTTTTGTATCCATCCGAATAAATCTTTTGTTCCCATTGTCAAAGCAGAGGCCTAATGGCCTGCCCGAGCCAGACCCCAAGTAGTGAGGAGAGATGGTACATTGCGAGGAGAGGCAAAAGTGTTGGAGGAAGAAGGACTGAGGATAGAGATGGGATTGGGGGAGAGAGCAACCTGGTGCATGAGCTTGAGGGAAGGAAGGAGTGAGGCAGGGAGAGGGACAGAGGGGGCTTCCATTTGCTGGTTGACAATTTATCACTGTTTTCTGTCTTCTCTTGGCATCACAAACCCTCTTTCCTCTCCTTTCATCTGTAGCAACTTCCATGTCTCCTCTGCAGTCCACCTCAGCTCTGGTATTCATCAGGGAAGCCTGCAGAGTCAGTGGGCCATAGTAAACTGACTCACAATATGCTGTATCATGGAGTTTGAGAGGGAGTTCTCATTGGAGGAGAAGGTACCTGTATTTGCATCTGTCCTGTGTGTTCTTGGGTGTTCTTGTGTGTTTGTTTGTAGGGGCCGGCAGGGGCTGGGTGCCGGGACGGACGCCGAGCCCTGAGCAGGGGGCGGGGCTTGGCTGATCAAGGGGCCCATAAAAGCGGCCGCCCAGCCAGGCAGCGGTACAGCTGCGAGCAGCGGCAGCCAACAGGGCGGCTAACAGGGGAGTTTGAGAGGGAGTGCGCAGGGGGAGGTAAAGGGGGAGGCAGGAGGCCGGGATGTGTTGTGTGCTCCGTGCCCCCAGGTGCTGTGGGCAGAGATTGCAGCAGCCATGAGCCAAGCAGCAGCAGCAGACAGAATGCAGATGGCTGCATGTGGAAGCTGTGGTATGTATATAGTCCTAGCAGGAGACCCGGAACAAAGGTATGTGTGTATGAAGTGTCGCCTTATAGTGTTACTGGAGGAAAAGATTAAGGGGCTGGAGATGCAGGTAGAGACCCTGGTGGAGTTTAGGCGGGGGTTTGAGCAGCTGATGGAGGATGGGCAAGGCGGGGCTGAAGGGGAAGGCTCTAGGGTGCAGGAGGAGGCAGTAGTAGATGACAGCGAGAGGGGAATGGAAGGAGGAGATCCAGGGAAGTGGAAGCATGTGACTGTGAGAAGTAGGCCAAGGAAAAGGAGAGCCAGTGAGGGGGGAATAGAACTCAGGAATAGGTTTGAGTGTTTGGATAACGAGGTAGAGGGGCAGCAGGTGGTGACTGAAGGTGGGAGGGTGAGGAAGAAGAGAAGAGCTGCTAGTCCGAGAGAGAGGGGGGAGGAGTTGATGGAGACAGCACCAATTATGGGCCACCAGGGCATACAGGAAGGCATAAGGGGGAGCATAAGGGAAGATAGGAGCAGACACAGGTCAGGACTAGAGGGATCGGAGACTAGATTACTAGATCACACTGTTGCCAGGCGACGGCAGGTGTATGTAATTGGAGACTCTTTACTGAGGAGATTGGACAGGCCTGTGACCAGGGCGGACCCGGAGAACAGAAGGGTGTGCTGTCTACCGGGTGCAAAGATACGCGATGTGGACCTGCGGTTGAAAAGGATCCTAAAAGGAGCAGGTAAGAACCCCTTGATAATCCTTCATGTAGGAACGAATGACACGGGTAGGTTCTCGTTAGAGAGAATCAAGGGAGATTATGCCAGGCTGGGGAAGACTCTCAAGGAGATAGAGGCTCAGGTTATCTTTAGTGGGATTCTGCCTGTTCCGAGGGAAGGGCAGCAAAGGGCTGATAGGATTGTGAGGATAAATAGTTGGCTAAGGGAGTGGTGCTATAAGGAGGGCTTTGGGATGTATGGCCACTGGGAGGCTTTCGGGGACAGACACCTGTTCTCGCGGGATGGGCTTCACCTGAGTAGGGAAGGAAATAGACTTCTGGGAGGGAGGCTGGCTCATCTTATCAAAAGAGCTTTAAACTAGGAAGTTTGGGGAGATGGTTGGGAGATGCACAGTTAATCTCCACGCCAGTTTCCGGTATTGAAAAGCTGAGTGTAATAAGAGGAGACATAGCCGGGCAGATGAGATTGGACATAGGAGGGACAGGGGGGACGAACACAAAGAGGCCCGCAACATACAGTGCTAGTAATGGGAGACAGGCTAAACGACATACATTAGGCTGTTTGTACACCAATGCGAGAAGCCTAGGTAATAAAATGGAGGAATTGGAGCTCTTGGTCTGAGAATTGAAACCGGATATCGTAGGAATAACTGAAACGTGGTGGAATGGCGGTCACGACTGGAACGCAGGTATGGAGGGGTATGCGCTGTTTAGGAAAGACCGGGATAAAGGTAAAGGTGGGGGGGGTGGCATTGTATGTCAATAGTGAAATAAGCTGTAAAGAAATAATAGTGGATGGAATAGATAACACAGAGTCCGTCTGGGCGAAACTCAAGCTGGGTAAAAGTACTACTAGAGCCTCTCCGGGGATAGTGCTTGGGGTGTGTTATAGACCGCCGGGATCGACCCAGGATATGGATAAGGAATTGTTTAATGTATTAAGGGAGGTAAGTACTAATAGAAACTGTGTAATTATGGGGGACTTTAACTTCCCGGATATAGATTGGGGAACAAACGCTAGTAGCAATAATAGGGCTCAGATGTTCCTAGATGTGCTTGCAGATCAATTCCTTTATCAAGTGGTAGCTGAGCCGACGAGGGGGGAGGCCATTTTAGATTTGATTCTGGTAAGTAGTGAGGACCTTGTTGAGGAAGTGGTAGTGGGGGACAACTTGGGCTCCAGTGATCATGAGCTAATTCGCTTTAAACTAAATGGAAAGAGTACCAGAATTAAGTCAAAGACTAGAGTTTATAATTTTAAAAAGGCCAATTTTAACAAATTAAGGGGACTGGTAAGGGAAGTGGATTGGGCAAACGTATTAAGGGACCTAAAGGCAGAAGAAGCCTGGGATTACTTTAAGTTAAAGATGCAAGAGCTGTCAGAGGCCTGTATCCCCAAAAAGGGAAAAAGATTACTAAGCAAGAGACTTAGACCGAGCTGGATGAGCGACCGGCTGAAAGGGGCGATTAGGAAAAAACAGAAAGCGTACAAAGAGTGGAAGAGGGGAGGGATCAGTAAGGAAACTTACCTTAGTGAAGTCAGAGAATGTAGAGATAGAGTGAGAAAGGCCAAAGGCCGGGAAGAGTTGGACTTAGCGAGGGGAATTAAAAGTAATAGTAAGAGGTTTTACAGCCATATAAATAGGAAGAAAGCAAAGAAAGAAGAAGTGGGACCGCTGAAAACTATAGCTGGAGAGGAGATTAAAGATAATCTAGGCATGGCGCAATATCTCAATGAATATTTTGCATCGGTGTTTAATGAGGCCAATGAAGGTATTAGGGATACTAGCACCGTTACAGAGGGGCATACGGGATGGGGGATTACCGCATCCGAGGTAGAAACAAAACTAGAACGCCTTAATGGGACTAAGTCGGGTGGACCGGACGATCTTCATCCGAGAATATTGAAGGAATTGGCGCGGGAAATAGCAGGCCCATTAGCGACTATATTTAATGAATCTGTAAACTCGGGGGTAGTCCCGTTAGACTGGAGAATAGCCAATGTGGTTCCTATTTTCAAGAAAGGGAAAAAAAGTGACCCGGGTAACTATAGGCCTGTTAGTTTAACATCAGTAGTGTGCAAGGTGCTGGAGAAGATTCTGAAAGAGAAACTAGTTGAGGACCTTGAAGTTAATGGCAAATGCGATAAATTACAGCATGGTTTTACGAAGGGCAGATCGTGCCAAACGAATCTGATCTCCTTCTTTGAGAAAGTAACGGACTTATTAGATAAGGGAAATGCGGTGGACCTAATATACCTGGATTTCAGTAAAGCGTTTGATACAGTACCCCATGAGGAACTATTGGTTAAAATGAAAAACATGGGGATCGATATGAAAATCCAGAGGTGGATAGGGAATTGGTTAATGGGGAGAATGCAGCGGGTCGTATTAAAGGGTGAATTGTCGGGTTGGAGGGAGGTTACTAGTGGAGTGCCTCAAGGTTCGGTTTTGGGACCCATCTTATTTAATCTATTTATAACTGACCTCGGGACCGATTGCAAGAGTGGGCTGATAAAGTTTGCGGATGATACGAAGGTGGGAGGAGTTGCAAACTCGGAGGAGGATAGGGATACTCTGCAGGGAGACTTGAATGAGCTTGTGAATTGGAGTATCAGAAATAGGATGAAATTTAATAGTAAAAAGTGTAAGGTGATGCACTTGGGGACGAATAATAACAATTTTAGTTACAAGATGGGGACGCATTGGTTAGAAGTAACGGAAGAGGAGAAGGACCTAGGGGTCCTTGTGGACCGCAGGATGACTATGAGTCGGCAATGTGACGTGGCGGTGAAAAAAGCCAATGCGGTCTTGGGATGTATTAGGCGAGGTATATCTAGTAGAGATAGGGAGGTCCTGCTTCCGTTGTATAAGGCGCTGGTGAGACCTCATTTGGAGTACTGTGTGCAGTTCTGGTCTCCAATGTTTAAAAAAGATGAACTCAAACTGGAACGGGTGCAGAGAAGGGCGACTAAGATGATCAGAGGAATGGAAAACCTGTCGTATGAAAAGAGATTAGAGGAGCTTGGGTTGTTTAGTCTGACAAAGCGAAGGCTGAGGGGGGATATGATTGCTATCTTTAAATATATCAGAGGGGTTAATACAAGGGAGGGAGAGGAATTATTCCAGCTTAGTACTAATGTGGACACGAGAACGAATGGATACAAACTGGCCGGGGGGAAGTTTAGGCTTGAAATTAGACGAAGGTTTCTGACCATCAGAGGGGTGAAATATTGGAACGGCCTTCCGAGGGAAACGGTGGGGGCGACGGACCTGTCTGGTTTTAAGATTAAGTTGGATAAGTTTATGGAGGGAATGGTTTAATGATAAAACATAGTAGCCAAGGAAAACCAAGCAATGGTACATGAACAGCATAATGGCCAACAAGGGTCAGGCTAGAGACTCTTGCCTATATGCTCGGGGTATTACTGATCGCCATATTTGGGGTCGGGAAGGAATTTTCCTCCAGGGTAGATTGGCTGAGCCTCTGGAGGTTTTTCGCCTTCCTCCGCAGCATGGGGCAGGGATCACTAGCAGGAGGGTCTCAGCCGATTGAAGTCACTAAAACACAGGATTGGGGACTTCAACGGTAGAGTCCAGGGAAGGGTCTTGCGGCCTGCAGCATGCAGGGGGTCAGACCAGATGATCATAATGGTCCCTTCTGACCTTAAAGTCTATGAGTCTATGAGTCTATGAACCCCCAGCAGAGAGACAGGGTAGCACTAGATGATACATTCCCCTACTGTGCCAGCTGTGGGAGGACACAATTAAAAATGTTATTGGGAGAGTCACTATCAACTTCTGGGCAGGGACTGGAGGCAAGTTGGAGCCTCTGCCATGTCTGTTTCAGACCCTACCCCAGTCCCAGTGAGGTTATGAAGTATGGTAGTCTGGAACATATGGATTAGAATGGAGTAAGACTCCTCCTGCTGCAACATCTAAATTTGCTTCCTACCCAATGCCCGGCCTGCAATGCAGTGGGCAGGGGATCGGCCTCCATCCAAGACTGTGCTGGCGTTATTACATATCCTGAGCAGAAGTGTGACACTCAGGATTCCTGGGTTCTATTCCTAATTCTGCCTCACTCTGTGGGTTTGTGGTCAGTTATTTTGTGTCTTGGTTGTTCAGACTGTGAATTGGGGGTGATAATACTGATATGCCTTTTAGGGGGTACTGTGGGATTTAATGAATTAATGTTTGTAAAGCATCTTGAGATCTTTGGATGAAAAACATTGTAGATGTGTAAAGTATTATTTTTATTTATTAAGTATCATACATTGGGGGGAAGACAAATCTACAGAGGATGAGTTAGGGGAGTCGGAGAACAGACAGCTGTTATTCTCCCTGTGGGGAATGGTCTCAGTGCCTCCCCATGAAATACTCACAGCCACAACAGTGTATAACCACATGTCATGTGCACCACCATAAAACCAGGGGCTGGCTAGTATGTAGTGTTGAGATGATACTGATGAAGCTAGCCAAGGTGGACAGGGCAGTGCACAAGGGAGGGTCTTTCAGCAACCTACCAGACAGCAGAACCAATTGCAATGGCACCAGGTGGACCCCTTAGGAGCCAGTCTTACTGCTCTGGCTCCCAGATTGTGTTTGGATTATGTGGAAGGGAATTGGTTTCTTTCAAAGGATTCCCACCACCACCCCTCAAACACACTACACACTTTTAGCCAAAGTCAAGCCTTCCCTCCTTTTATCCCCCTAGACACTCTAGGAATGAGATGGACTTTTCAAGTTGTGGGACAACAGTGAGGCAGGTCCCAAGCAGATCCTTAGACTTTAAAAGCAGCAAGGAAATGCTGGACACACTGAGAGATGGTACTTCCTTGAGAAACATCTAATCCCCTTCAGATGAGAATCCTTAACCCTAGTCACCCCACAGTCATGAATCACCCAATAAAAGCCTGACCCCTCTGCATGCCTTGCTGTCAATTTAGCAATGGAAGGAAGGTTTTCTTTATGGCTTTCACTCAAGCATATTACAGCTGCTCGGGATTTCTGAGAAGGCGCATTTGTCAACATTTTTCTACCCCAGCCTCCATCTAGGACAGTCTGAGATCCCACTACAGCAAGAAGATGAATGCCAAGCTCTGGATGCCAGTGATGCTCTGTTACCAATATGAGGGACTCTGAATTCATTTAGTCCTCATGCTACAAGCTCAAGCACACCAGCTGTTTGTTAAAGAAAACAGAATCCCTCTTCTGACCCATGACAGGCTTCCCTGCAGAGCCAGCCAGCCAGAGAGGAGATTCTAACAGTGTGACATGGTACAGACCATAGCAACTCATGTGACAGGAAGGGACACAAGCCAGACTATGGGATCTGCAGTGTGTGGGGGGCTAGGGCACTTTCAGACCATATGAGAAATGAACCCATGGCACATCATGGGCCTGTACTCCCAAGTTCTTCCCTCTGATGTTTTTCATTGACTGTTTGGGGATCAAACTACAGTTCTTTGGGGAGAGAACCCCTTCTTGGCTTAGTCCCCCTCACAGGTGGGCAAAGAGCCCAGGGCATTTCCTGTCTCTCCTACCTCTCTCCTGTGCTTCCCGAAGCAACATAATTGTGCTCTCTGGCTTTGTGTCCGTAAGCTCTTCAAAGGCCAACAGACAGAAGCTTCCAACTAAGACCAGCTCAGCTCAGCCTCACATGAGACAAGCTCAGCCCAGGGAGGAGATTCCCTTCAGGCTCACCTAGAAGAGCTGGAAGTAATTGAGAGAGAATAAATACATTACTCTACAGGTTTTTTTATTAAATGGTATATCCACGGGGTACTGGAGAGATTCCTGCTACATCCAGCAGGGCTTTGATCTTACAAACACAAGGAGTACAATGAAAGGAATGGTCTATTTTATGCACTTGTACCTAGCCAAGGATTCCATTTTTTTTTTAAAGTCATATTATTCATTTTCACTCTGTAACCAGCTCTTCAGTGGTGGTATCATTGTGAAACAACTAAAGGCCACTCATTTCTGATTTCTGTTGCCATGAGATGTGATACATACATCTGGAGAAGGAAAAAATATGCAGAAATTTCTGCTGTGAAAAGTAGAAATTAGGTCAGTTGTATTTTGAAGTTGTTAGTGAAAAGGTCTCTTCCCAACAAGATCTTCATCTAGTTCTCCCTAAGTGTCTATCACAGCAAATTGCCTTAAATAAAAGCCAAAATGAGACTTTGTAACTACCTGTGGTATAGACTCATCCTGGAATCTAGGTACTTTCTGTCTCATGCATCACCACCAGCAACAGTGGACTCGGAATTCAACTGTGAGTTCTGAGGATGATTGGTGAGTGAAGCAGGATAGAATCCAGTTTGTTTTTCCTGCAGGTGTATTAGGTTCTGCAACCCAACAGAGGTCTGTATTGACTTGTCCTTTACATAAACTGTATGGATGGGATGGACATAAAGAATCAATCACAAATAGCTTGGTATATTTTGTATTATTAATTATTATTACCACAGTGCCCAGAGGCTCCCATCAGACTTGAGTCCCTGTTGAATTAGGTGCTACAGATAGGAGCAGTCCCTGTCCTGAAAAACTTGCAGTTTTAAAGGCAAGCAACATACAAAGGATGGAGAAAATCTGCTATATAGATTTTGTGTAGACATAGACATTTCTATACTTGGGGAAGATCTTCAAAAGAACAAATAGCAGTAAGGTGCCTGTAACGGGGTGCTCACCTCACCCCACCGGGTTCAGCCTCCTGGTCTTGCTCCCCAGTGAGTCAGGACCATTTCAAGGTAGTGCAACACCCATGCTCTTTATTCCTGTGTTTGGTCCAAGCACCAACTATTTACAGATTTAGCCAGGCCAGGCCTCAGTGGCAGCAGGCTCCTAGCGCCATCTGAGCCTACTCTCCCCTCCTCATTTCCACCCTTCCTCCCTCTCCTTGGGCTCACTTCCTCCCAAGCATTTAGCCCCTGTTAACGAGGCTGGCAGGTGGAGCCAGTTTCCAGGCCAGTCCTAGTTAGTTGCCCAGCTCCAACCCATTTCCCCTGATTGGGGCGGGAGTGGCAGGAGCTGCTTAAGGCTTCCCCTGCAGCGCCTTGCCACAGTGCCCAACTCCCACTGACTTTCAGTGTGAGCTGGGTGCCTAACTGCCCTTTGAAAAGCTCCCCTCCTTCAGTTTGCAATTGCATAAATAAATATCAGTGATCTGCAGCTCTGCCATTAAACCTCTGTGGATTTCTATGAAGCATCGCAGCAGAAGTGGACCTTGAGGAGGGAAGGCAGTGTAGAATTTTCTGTGGTGCTCATCACCATACTCTGTAAGCACCTCACAGACATTAATGAATATAGCTTTACCACTGCCCAGGGTAAGTATTATCTCCTTTTCATAGAAATGTCAGAGAGAGAGAGAGGAAGTGATTTATCCAAGGTCATGCAGTGAGCCTATAGCAGAGCCAAGAACAGAGCCCAGATTCTTCTGAGTTTGACTCCTCTGCCTTAGCCCTGAGACCATCCTTCCTCTTGCTTGAGAAACCCACTGTCAGGCAACAAATTATATAGAGAAAGAGCAAGAGAGAGTTTGAAATCTGCTTCCAATTATTCACGTGCCTCATCAAAGTCTCTGCACTTTTACTTGTGGTGAGATTGACTCATCTCCTCATCTGGACCCATCAGCCCTATCCCCTTCTTCAATTTTTCTCTTGTTATGGTCTTTTTTGATAAAGAGAATTGGCTGCTTGAACATCTCTAAAGCCAACCCGTTTTCAAAAAAATATTTACGTGCATAACCCCAGTGCACCTGGGACAAATCCATTCTGGGCCCAGAGCTGTCATCACAACCATATGCTTTGTGCTGTGTCTCTCAATGGATTTGTCCCAAGATGAATACAGTAATGCTTTAAAGTAGTGTATTTTTTAAATATTCCATCAGGAGCATAAATCAGAATGGAAGAGCATCTATACTGGGCAGGTAGGATTCTAGGGTCACGTGAATAGCAGCTGGGGGGAGCAATCTTCACACCAAATCCATTGCTTTGGGATACAGCTACACAGGGCAGGCTCTACAATATCTATGGCTCTAGATAGATTGGTAAATGCCTACCCCATCACCCTCACAGAGGGTCACCTTAATTGGTACTATCCTTCTTATTTTGCTGCCCTATGTGCCTCAGTGTTTTGTGTATGGCAGAGCCAGCCTGGCATCTAAATTTTCCCAAGTTTCAAAATTTGGAAGGTGGGAGTTGGGCTCATTCCACAAAGGAACATCTGTGAAATCTGCATCTTAACTCTCCCCAAACTCTCCCAAACTGCATCTGTGCTCAGATCCTTATATTTGCTTCCAGATCCTCTATGACCCAAGCTGGGGTTGTTTGTGCCAACAACTTATAGAAGCAACCACGTCCATTGTACACAGGTGCTTGGCCATCCCTGAGTAATGAAACACATCTTTATGGGCAGTAATTTTTGATTTAAGGAAAGGGGCAAAACTGCCCACAGTTTGCAGAGAAGAAAAATGAAGCAAACCCAATGTGTAGGTAGTGAAAGCAGCTTCCCCAGGACAATAAAGACGTGTTTCATTAGGGAAGGTGGCTGACCATCTGTGCATATTTGACTCGTATCCTTCAGATCTGGGAAGTAACAAAGCTGGTTTGACACTCACTTTTTTTGACCATAACTGCACTGATGCATCTGGCTTTGTAAACATGGCCAGAATTTTTGGAGTGAATAACACATGCCTCTTGCTCCTCTGGGCTTGTTCCTTCTGCGCAGAACTCAGGAGACCTCCTGTCTCCTTTCTCAGGGGGCAGAGATATTTAGCATGTGCTGCATCTGTTATATCTTGTACAAAGTGGCTATTTCCTGTGTGACTGGCAACATCAAACATGGTTGAAATTATATAGGAGTGGCCACTATTTGTGATGTTGACAGGAATAAACATCACAATACGTCAGGCCAAAATAGTAATAGGCAGATTTGGTAAAATCCAATAGTGGCATTGTGCTCCTTATCCCAGTTTTTGCTTTGTTCAAACTGATGTTCAGGCAAGTGTGAGGTGCTGGATTGACAAACTTGGAGAGCGGTGTCCTCTGTTGATCCAGGGAAGGCAAAATGCATGGAAAATGGCAATGAAGGCCCCTCCTCTACAAGCCTCCCCCTCCCCCAACTCCTATCACTATTTCTCAGCCACCTCTAGGTGTTCAAACTCAGTGTTCATTCAGTCTTTTGCTTCTCTGCTGAAACTGGCAGTCAGGCTGCCAATTGTGATGATTGCTTTTGTGATGTGGACAATTGTCGGCAAGGAACTGTGGTGAGAATAGTCATTTATCTCAAAGAGGCCACCAAACAGCCCCAAGGACGATCATGTCTATCAGACACTGGCTCCCTCTTATTGTTGTTTACTCTTTGTTTCTAGAGTACACCCTGAATGTGCTCCGTGCTGTGCAAAGGTACGAGACATGCCGAGAGAGCAGCATTAATGCTGACTCTCTCAGGAAGCACATTCCATCTGTAAGCGGCAGCATTGAAAAAAGCATGGATATGAATGTGGGAGAAGTGAACAAACAGTGCGTTGAGACTGGCACTCCTGGTGGAGCGGCAGGGATGGGGCAGGGTGCCATCAAAATATACAAAGATAAATGGGTAGCTAGGCCAGACTCACATTGATGACACAGAAGGATCCATAGCTCATTACCAATCTCCAGTTATCCAGGCCATACTACCACCCATTTCTTTGATGGCTATTCTGATGAAGATATGAACAGAGGGAGGTGTAAATCTTTGTGGTTGGCCTATTCATGATGTGCATTTTCCTGTTCCTGACTTTCTATGTAAGCTATCTATCTGTCTATCTCTGCCTATCCATACATGCTCACCAGTGTGCTGGCTGAGCACCAGAGTGAGAAACTGCCATAGGCTAAAAAATAACCACCATCCCCCATCCCCCAACATGGAAAGGACATCAAGGTGAGTAGAAATTGGCTAGTAAACCCTATGCACCAGCCTGATCCAAAGTCCATTGAAAAACTCCCATTAACATCAATAGGCTTTGAATCAGGCCCCAAGTGAAGCCAGAGAAACCACTGTGGGTAGAGGACCCGTACCAGTCCTAAGAGGCTGAGAGGGAAGAAAGGTATGGTCATTCTCAAGTAGCAGACAAGCTGTGTTACAACAAATGAAGAGATAGGAGATTGGAACAACACAGACTTACACAATAGGCTGCCATCTACAGCTCAGAAGAGGTAGCAGAATTCTGGGACTCTCCTTTCCGAAGGTGATACTGAGGGCATGTAAACACTATGATATTAGGTCGATTTTATAGAAGTCTATCTTTAGTAACTGATTTTATACAGTCGATTGTGCGTGTCCCCACTAAGCGCATTAGGTCGGCAGAGTGTGTCCTCAATACCGTGGCTAGCATTGACTCACAGAGTGGTGCACTGTGGGTAGCTATCCCACAGTCCCCGCTGCCCATTGGAATTCTGTGGTAAGCTCCCAATGCCTGAAGGGGCAAAAACATTGTCGCGGGTGGTTTTGGGTACATGTCATCAGTCTCCCCTCCCTCCCACCCTCCTTGAAAGCAACGGCAAACAATCATTTTGCGCCTTTTTTCCTGGGTTATCCATGCAGACGCCAGAGCCCGCTCAGCTGCACACTGCTTTTGTGAGCATTGTAAACGCCTGGCGCATTATCCTGCAATGTGTGCAGAGACTAGCTAGGAGCTGCCAGCACGAGGAAGATTGTGAGGAGGACATGGACACAGACGTTCCTGAAAGCACAGGATGTGGCAATTGGGATATCATGGTGAAGTTGGGGCATGTTGATATAGTGGAACGCCAACTCTGGGCCCAGCAAATAAGCACAGACTGGTGGGACTGCATAGTGTTGCAGGTATGAGATGATTCCCAGTGGCTGTGAAACTTTTGCATGCGTAAGGCCACTTTCATGGAACTTTGTGAGTTGCTTTCCCCCACCCTGAAGTTCAGGAATACCAAGATGAGACCTGCCCTGACAGTTGATAAGTGAGTGGCAATAGCCCTGTGGAAGCTTGCAACACCTGACTGCTACCGATCTCTCGGTAATCAATTCGGAGTGGGAAAAACTACCGTGGGGGCTGCTGTGATCCAAAATAACAAGGGCAATCAATACCCTTCTGCTAAGAAGGGTATGACTCTGGGAAATGTGCAGGTCATAGTGGATGGCTTTGCTGCAATGGGGTTTCCTAACTGTGGTGGGGCGATAGACGGAACACATATCCCTATCTTGGCACCAGACCACCTTGCCAGAGTATATAAACCGCAAGGGGTACTTCTCAATGGTGTTGCAAGCACTGGTGGATCACAAGGGCCGTTTCACCAACATCAACATGGGATGGTTGGGAAAGGTGTATGACGCTCGCATCTTTCGGAACTCTGGGCTGTTTGGAAAGCTGTAATAAGGGACTTTCTTCCCAGACCAGAAAATTACCATTGGGGATGTTGAAATGCCAATAGTTATCCTTGGGGATCCAGCCTACCCCTTGCTCCCATGGCTCATGAAGCCATACACAGGCAGCCTGGACATCAGTAAGGAGCGGTTCAACTGTAGGCTGAGCAAGGGCAGAATGGTGGTAGAATGTGCCTTCAGACGTTTAAAAGGGTGCTGGTGTAGTTTACAGACTAGGTTAGACCTCAGCGAAACCAATATTCCAATTGTTATTACTGCTTGAATGACAGCCTTCTGTTGCTTGGGTCATCCCCTGGAGTTGACTGACAGGGTGCCCAGAGCCCCTCCCCCGTGTTCTTGGGCATCTGAGTGAGGAGGATATGGAACTTGGCAAGGAGGGCAGGCGGTTACACAATGGCTGCAGTAATGGTCTGTACTCTAGTTGCCTTTCCTGCAGCTCCACCAGATGCCTGATCATGTCAGTTTGCTCCCCCATTAGCCTCAGCATCTCCTCTTGTGTGTTTTGATCACGCTCACTGAATGCTTTCCTGGCCTCTGCCACCGAATGCCTCCATGCATTCAGCTGTGCCCTATCAGTGTGGGAGGACTGCATGAGCTCTGAAAACATGTCATCGCAAATGCGGTTTTTTTGCCTTCTAATCTGCGATAACCTCAGGGACGGAGTTAATGTGGGGAGCATAGAAGCATTTGCAGCTGCGGGGGGGGGGGAGGAGAAGGGAGAGTAGACTTTTAAGATACATTTTTGAGAACAAAAGGGAGACTCTTTCACAGTGAATCAAGCAATTCACAGCAGACAGCACATGTGTTTTAGGTACAAGGTTGCATTTTGCCTTTTATATTGAGTTCCTGCCTGTATGGTGACACATCACACATGGCTGGGCAACAGAATTCGGTTTGCAGGCAGCCATGATAAGCCAAAGGGTACGCAGGGTTGGCTTCTTCCGCGCTCATAACGTGGGAATGGTTTCAAACTGCAGCACCCTCCTTTTCCATAGCAACCAATGCCAGTTGTGTTTGACGTTTAAAAGGAGGGGCTACGTTTAAAAGGAGGGACTGCGGTTGCCGTTTAAAAGGAGGGGCAGTGGTTTTGGGGTGGATGTGCAGCACACCCCTCCCCTCCATGTGGCTATTCTCCAGGATGATCCCTTTTAGCCAAGCACAAACAGCCCAGCATGCCCGGGGTCTAATGTGTCGAGGATCAGCAAATAAAGGGGATTACTGTTCCCTTACAAACTTCCCCTATTTCAACCAGGTGACCATGAATTATATGACTCTCCTGAGGCTGACACAGAAAGATAAAGACCGAATGTTGCATGAATGTGACCAAAACCCAGGACCATTCGCTACCATGCTTTGTGCTACAATGATTCCAGACCACTTGCTACTGGCTTGGCGTGGTAAAGTGTCCTACCGTGGAGGACAAAATAAGGCAGCCCCCCCAGAAACCTTCTGCAAAGGCTTTCAGAGTACCTATAGGAGAGCTTCATGGAGATGTCCCTGGAGGATTCCCGCTCCATCCCCAGACACGTTAACAGACTTTTTCATTAGCTGTACTGGCTGCGAATGCATCCCAATTGCTCAAGGCAAATCAAACATTAAACACAATTGCTTTTAACCCCTGTAGTGTCGTTACAAATGTGCACTCACCAGAGGTGCCTTCTCCACCTTCAGGGTCCAGAAACAATAGGCCCTGGGAGGGTATTGGCTCCAGGGTGATGAAAAGGTCCTGGCTGCCAGGGAGAACGGATTCTCCGCTTGCCTTCTGTGCATTCTCTTCCACCTCCTCCTCTTCCTCATCCACAAAATCCTCATCCATGTTGCGGGAGGCTGCCACCTTGCAGCTGTCCACGGAGAGTGTTGGGGTACTGGTAGGGTCCCTCCCTAGAATGGCAAGCAGCTAATCATAGAAGTGGCATGTCTGGGGTTCTGTCCTGGAGCGACCATTTGCCTCCTTTGTCTTTTGGTAGGCTTGCCTGAGCTCCTTAATTTTCATGTGGCACTGCTGTGCATCCCTGGTGTAGCTTCTCTCCACCATGCCCTGTGCAATTTTGGCATATACATCAGCATTTCTTCTGCTGGATTGGAGTTCTGCCTGCACAGATTCTTCTCCCCCTACTGCAATCATATCCAGTGTCTCCCATTCACTCCATGCTGGAGCTCATTTGTGATTCTGGGACTGCATGGTCACCTGTTCTGCTGAGCTCGTCACGCTGACCAAACAGGAAATGAAATTCAAAAGCTCCCGGTGCTTTTCCTATGTACCTGGCTAGTGCATCGGAGTTGAAAGTGCTGTCCAGAGCGGTCACATTGGAGCACTCTGGGATAGCTCCCAGAGGCCAATACCACTACCCCAAATTAGACCCAGGAAGGTCAATTTTAGCACTACTCCCCTCATCGGGGAGGAGTACAGCAGTCCATTTTAAGAGCCCTTTAGGTCAGCGGAATGGGGTTGGTTGTGTAGATGCATTCATTATAAAATCGACCTAATGCAGCTAAATTTGACCTAACCTCATAGTGTAGACCAGGCCTGACACTTGAAATTCATCTTTACATGTGCATTTTAGGGAAGTGTCACAGGGTAGCTGGTCTCAGTGAATAGACTGAGCCCAGCTCCGCTGGACTGAAGCAGAAGAGCCTAATCCAGCTAATTAAAGAGGACTGGGCTACACCTGGGTCTATGAAGGGCAGCTAGCAAGCAGCTGAGAGGGAGGGCCGTGGCAGGCTGAGCCCTGGGTAGCAAAGGCCACGCAAGAGAGGCACTAACTCCTGTGGTGAGTCCCTGGAGCCAGTGTGGCTCAGGGAAGCGACCGGGTGGCTGCTGCCTCAAGAGGGGGAGTAGAGCTGGCTGAGGCTAGGAAGCTGCCAGGAGCTGGAGTGTCAAAGACTCCTGGGAGGGGTGGCCATGAAGCCTGGTCCCCAGGCACTGACTTAAGACTGCACTCTGGTTGTTTGCTTAACCTTTGTCGTAAAAGAATAATCCTCCTTAAGTGCGCCTGGGCGTGACAGCACATGTTTAGAGCCGGGGGTGCAGTGGCAGCCATCATGGTGACAGGGAGGAAGATAATTTCTTTGCAAAGCACCCCCCACCTCCATGCGTGCCCAGGTACAAGGGTGACAGGATGACAAAAGCACCAAGTAATAGCAAAAACATACTAACTCTGAGATGCAGATCAAAAGAGTGAGCCAAAACCCCTTCTCTAGCTCAACCTGATGTGCCGGCCACAGGCCTCAGCCCCTCTGTTTTAAGGTCACCCACTCTTCTGAGCTGCTGCCTGCTCTGATACTGGGACAAGATGAGGAGCTTGTGAGTCTGGGCCCAATCTGTAAGACTGGTCCAGGGCAGTAGAAATAGTGGGATGAAATTGAGCAAAGGGAAATTTTCTAATGAGGAGGTCTAGTAGACTCTGGAACAGTCCCGCTGGGAAAAGGTAGGAGTCCCATTACTTGGGTCATTTGAAAACTAGACTGGACAAAACTTTAGAGAAGAGACTGTTGGGATCAATCCTACACTGGGCCCCCCAGTGGAATAAATTAGCTAGGATCTAACAATCCATTTTCATCTCTAATTTCTATTAATTGAAAGCTTTTGGACCTGCCAAAACCAGAATTCAAGGGTACTTTGAAATGCTTGAGCAAAAACCTTCTCTCACTTACACTGACATAAACATGGATTAATTCCATGCATGTCAATGGAGTTACTTCCCATGATCTCTATGACAGAGAGCAAAATTTGGCCTATTCATCTTTGTGATTCCAGTCTGTGTTTTAATAGGGAGAGTGGGCCTCACACTTTTAGCTGCCTGAAAGAAAGAATCTGTGCCCCCATCCTGGGAAAGATTACCCACTCCCTGTTGGCTGGTCACTGTGATTTTGATGAGGCTTTATAGTTTTAAATTAACTAGCTGTTGGTCACTGAAACACTAGTGTTTTAAAGTCACTACACTGCAACAGCTTAGCCCAGCTTGTCCAGACAAACCAGGAGAAAAAGAGAGAGCAAGCGATTTGTGTATACTGAATCCAAATCCACAGTGGTTTATAAAGTCCTATTAACCATGTGGTCATGATTAGAATAAGTATGAGTTATGGTCAATGACAAGTATACCCCCTGCTTAGCCCCCTCCTCAAACACCTGATATATATGATGGGTGCAGACTCAGTATGACCACTGACCTGTATCACAGTTCTTTTTTAACCCCTTCTGGTCCTGAGGGAAAAGAAAGAAAGGGATGAACACAGCTTGACCATATCTGATAACTCTATCACTCAGGGATGCCTATCAAATGGTGTAGCCGCTCTTGCCATCCCACTTCTTTATTTCAAGCTCCCACTGCTGCGCTCAGGGGGCTGCATATACTCTGCTGAGCTGTTGCTAACTTAGCCACTTCTCCTCCTTCCAGCTTGTGGGCCAGATCCTTCTCTCTCCAATTACTCCGGTGCACAATAGGAAGTATCTCCTGTGGCTTCAGTGGAGTTACTCTAGATTTGCACTGGTGTAACTCAGAGCAGAATTTGGCCCTACATGTTCATGATCTGTCATTGTGTTTGGCTAGTTCTGAAAGAAAACACCAACAGGCTGGCCCTTATCCAGGAGATCATAATAATAACACCTTGCATTTCCAGAGCACCATCCAGTCAAGGATCGCAAGATGTGTCATTAACATTAATGAATGAATACCCCTCAGAAATATAATTGTTTTGATCCCCATTTTAAAGGTGAGCTAAATGAGACACAGAGTAGTGAAGAGACATACCCAAAGTGAATTATGATGTCTGTGGCACAGATAGAAGGAGAACCCAGTGAAACTGAATAGGAATAGGAAGTAAAACTAACTGGGCTAGTTTCATGGTCAGATCAGAGAAGGAAACAAATGGTGAAAAAAGAAATGTGATTTTTAATATTCTTTCCATTTTAATCACCTCAGGCATTAGGAATAACCCAGGGAAGGAAATTTAAATATATATGTATGATTTCTATTTTGACAGCATCTCTTTAAAGTAGCGGAACATAATAGTGCACAAATTGTGAGATATTCATATATCCTGGGACAGTTCCTTATATTTGGTAAATTAATCAATGGACCTATGCCAATTTACATCAGCTGAGGGTCTGCCCTACTGTCTCAGTTAATGAAATGTGAAGGACAATAAAGTAACCCAACCAGATGAGGACAATTATGAGTCATACCTACAAAGGTGTAGTTTACACTCTCTGCTCTGATGAACCTCACTGCTTAATTAATTATTCCAATTATTTTCTTATATTTTTAAATGAACATTTTATAATGGCAATAAGACACAGGAGAGAGAGGATGGTTTTGCTGTATAGATTCTGGCCTGTTGCCTAATGATACAAGTATTTGTACAATCACTGTCACACAATTCATACTGTATTATGTGATTAATTCTCTGGAACGGTTCTCTTGGCTTCAGTGCTATGTGTCACTCTTCTTTTCATTGACTTCAGTGGAGCTAAACTGATTACACCAGCTGAGGTTCTGACCTGTTCTTCTTCAGGTATCTCTTCTTCCATCAGCCTTTAGGTAATATTATTTCCACTTGCTAGCTACAATGAGGAACCAAATCTCGTTCTTTGGGGCATGTTATAAATTGATCACCTTAGGGGTCAGTAAGGACTTTCCTTCCTTTGTTATTGCTGCACAATTGACCTGAAGCATTGTCATTTGCCTTTTCTGAAGCATGAGGTAGCTGGGAGTAGGTTCTAAGCTGCATGATCAATGGCCCGATCCAGTAAAGCTTGGGGTGGGATGTCAGTTTAGATGGCACAATAGCTTGTACAGTTTGGCAGAATGCAGGCTATTGAAGAAAACTTGAAATTTAGAAACTCTTACTACCAGGACTCAAATGTATCTCTCTGTAGGCAGCATTCAATGTGAAGTGCACTGGAACCTAGCATACACATACACTCCACTCCAACCTCCTCCCACCAAAAATACACAGCCCCCAAACCAGCACCATGACAATTCAGGTCCCAGAGCAAACACCTGCTCCTCTACGTAGGTATTCATCCACTTCCCCTTCCAGCACTCCCCTGTCATCAAACACAACCATGCACCCAACCTCCACACAAACTGACACAACCATTCAGCTTCAAATGCAAGCACATGCATTCCCTTCTCTGACAAATACCCCCACCCACTCCCTGCTTCTACAACCCCTTAAATGACCCAGTTTGCCTGCAAGATTCCCATTCCTTTATGCATTCCCATCTTTGTGCAGTAATGGGAGAAACATCCTCTAACAGGAGCCTGGCTAGGCCTCTCCTCCATCATTGGGACCTGGAGAGCTACAGACAGCAAGGACTGAGATATAAATAAAAATGTGGTCAAGACAATGCTAAAAAAATGACCTAAAAGGCAAAAGTCAAAGATAAATAAGAACAGTCCGTGTAAACTGTGTGCTCATCTTAACAACAAACAGAGTGGCAGCGGAGCAGGGACTTGAAAGGGTTCCCCTCAGCAAAGATGAATGGTTTACTGAAGCTGCTCCGGGTTCTGTGCTAGGGGGTTCAGCATGAGTAATTGGGTGTTAGAAGTGCTTGCTCACAACAAGGGCCTGTGCACACCAGCTCCAGGGAGAGGGGATCGCTCAAGTTATTTATTGTTTCGTTTACTCATTAGCTTGGCATCACTGTAAACCTCCAGCTACAGCACATGGTGGCTTTGAACTGGCGCCCTAGGTGTCATGGACATTGTGACATGGAGTTTTGATGTGTGCCCCACAGCTCCCATAGGATTTCCGCTCTCCACTCTGTGCAGCCGAGCTGTCCGGCGGGGGATAAATCACCCTCTCCACCCCAGAACAGCTCGGGGGTTTATGGGTATTATCTATCATTGTATAGTCCTCATCTGGACATGTGCAAGCTTACTGTCTCTCAACAGTCAGGGCAGGATTTCACTGTGCTGGGAAAGCTAAACATGGGGAGCTGTGGCCTCATGGGCTTCCCCAGCATTTCTATATATCACAGGCAGTGTGTGAAACTGGAGACAGGCTGTGGGGACTGGACAGATATAGCAGCGTCTGCTCATGACAGACAAGACTTCCAGAGGACTGCTGTCTTCATAAAGGCAGGTCTGTGGCGTGCTGTTCTTCTGCTCTGCAAGGGGAGAGGGTAAAAGGAATCATCATCATCCCCCTGTGGCGTCTGCCAGCACAGCTTGTCAAATTTATGCTCCTTTTCTCTCCTGAGCATGGGGGACTCATCCCCTGCTAGCACTCCTTGGCCTTGTCTACACTGGGAAAATACATCCTGTTAGAAAACATGTCAGCTAACACAATGGTAACCCTTATTTTGTCCTTACTGTGAACAAGGACAGACATATTTAAAAATGTTTGCTCATGGTTAAGTCGGGGGTGGGGGAGATGTTTAACCATGAGCAGCTAACATGTTTTTAAACAGAACTTGTTTGTCTATACTAGATGCTAAGTTGTGTTTAACATCATGTTAGTTAAAACATGTCAGTTAATCCATTTTCTAACAGAAACACAGTATGGACGAAACACACTCTCCCTCATAACACCTCAGGGTCTCCTTCAAGACATCCTGATATTGCATCAGCACATGGTGACGCATCAGGGTGCTGTATTAGCAGAATATTAGCTTGCTGCGTCCACGTGCTATTGTGCTGTAACGCAATACATTGGCATGGTGTCAGAATGCCATTGCACCGTGTGAAATGTTACTGTCTTGCAACCTGATAACATTTGTAATAGGATCTCAAAAGGATTTTGAGATCTATGAGCTGCTTATGGGATGCAGAACCGCCCTAAGAAACTCTGGGCAATCCCAGGCTTCTGGTTCACCTTGCCTGTAGGTAGCAGTGTAGCAACATGTGTATTACAATATCCTTCTCAAGTCTGCCCTGGGATGTCAATCTGCTTGGCTTTCTCTCTCATTGTAACATGTGGGACGTGGTGAAGTTACAATGACTTGACATAGCGTATCAGTTGGTATGCCAGCAGCAGAGGGGTGTAGCCTAATAGTAATGAGGGGCACATCATAAAAATGGACACAGATAGATACTGTTTGCAGTGTTGTAGCCATGTAGGTCCCAGGATGTTAGAGAGACAAGGTGAGTGAAGTAATATCTTTTATTGGACCAACTTCTGTTGGTGTGAGAGACAAGCTTTCCAGCTACACAGAGCTCTTCTTCAGGACCAGATCAGAGACCTTCAGGTACTAAAGAAGAGCTCTGTGTAGCTCAAAAGCTTGTCTCTCTCACCAACAGAAGTTGGTCCAATAAAAGATATGACCTCGCTCACCTTGTCTCTTAGATGGATAGACAGAGCTTGGATACCTAAGTGATGAGTACAATACAGACAGAATAGGAACTTGCTGATAAAAGAAACACAATATCCTTTCAGTTCCTCCTCTCAGACAAACGATCTAATCAGATAAAAGCCTTAGTAAACTGATAGGCCTTGCAATGTGCACTGAAAGCCAGGAGACTCTGTGGGATCAAGCTTTGGGGCAGGAAGAAAGATCAGTAGTCGAGAGCTCTTCATTGAGAAAGACCCTACCCTCTGTAAGAAAATTTAGGGGATGCCAGCAACAGCACCTCAGATGACAATTGGGATGGAGCATGAAGAGAGAATTGGTCTCTGAGATAGCCAGAACCTAGATCATATAGGGTTTGACAGAACAAAACCAAACACTCAAATTGCATCTAGAGGCAAATTAGAAGCCAGTGCAGAACTAGAGCAGAGGTATAATAATCTTTAGGCGAGACACTACTAAGAAAGCCATTTCTAAATTGCCTTCAGGGAATGCATTGCCGTGATCCAGTTTAGAGGGGACAAAGGGCTGGCTATAGTGAGGTCTGGATCTGAGAGAAACATTTGCAGTCTCCCAGGCAGATGGAAATGAAAACAAACACCCTTGGCTAACTGTGCCACCAGGACCCAGTTGAAGCCTCCAAACTGCAAAACTTATTGACAAATCCCAAGCAAACCTGCTCAGTGGAAAACCTTCATCATCAATCTGCTGCAGGTTCCCTCACCCAGCCAGCATCACCACCACATTGTTTGGACACAGCTAGGAGTACAATGTTCTCTTAAAAAGCAACAGAGGGTCCTGTGGCACCTTTAAGACTAACAGAAGACTTCTGTTAGTCTTAAAAGTGCCACAGGACCCTCTGTTGCTTTTTACAGATTCAGACTAAC